>NC_083729.1:48226000-49585000 GCF_028564815.1 Eubalaena glacialis | reverse complement strand
ATTATATTTCTGACACAAAAATAATTACACTTTAAAAAACTACAAGAAAAAAGTATTTATTTTTTTTAAAGCAAAATCCATCCATTTTACATCCATGAAGAGGCATTGCAATGAAAAATTAAGCAATTACTGAACTAAAGCTCCAGTTTTGAACATTCAACTTTCAGTACTAGACAGCTGGGTGGAAATCTGGCTTGTAGAAATTTAAAGGAATTATGGTTAGGGTTAAAAACTTTCTAGTCCTTGTCTGTTTACCAAGAAAATACTTTGGGGTATTGTATCTTTAATCTGTCAGTGTTAATGTAGCTAAAATGGTGGATCTAAATTCTTTCCAACAGGATAAATATTAACTGTTAGTAGCTGTATTTTGTGAAATTAGCTGTGGTTTTTCTATGACTGATGTCTTCTTAGCTTAAGATTTTTAATGCAAGTGTTGATAGCTCTGGACCGTGGGCTCTGCTTGTATAGACCAACATTTGAATAATTCCCAAAACTCTACTTTGGTCATCTGCATCTTTTAATCTAAAATCCCATCAATCAAGTTTCTAGAAAAAGAATTGCCATGAATACATTCCCTTAAGATGTAGAGATCAACACATTTTCACTTGGGCATCTTTGATGTATAAGGTACTACAGTTGGAACTCTGGGAAATATGGAGGCATGAATTTATATTTCAACTGGAGGCTTTTGGAATTAACTCAAATTTCCATAAAAGCTGACACTACTACCCTTTCTTACATTCCACCCTAATGGCATATTCTTACTGAATACAAGGGATACCCATTGCGTACTTATTAAGTACTCAGAGGACATCAGGCAACTCCACTGAAATCCGGAGATTTATAAGTCTTACTCAAGTCTCTGTTGTTGTCCTCAACTAGCTCAAATCTAGAAGGAAAAGTAGACAATTCTACTAATTCTATTACAAAGCTACAATTCTATGTGAAAAATACCTGGCATCTCCTAAGTGGGGAGTAAAGATAATCCATTGGTTGTGGGAAAATACTGGAACTTCTGTGTGTATGTATTTTTCAGACTCATTATTTTAAATTTCTCTTCTTAATATACATGGCATAAATGCATAAATTGGGAAACTAAAAAATTTAAATTCAACGTTTAAATTGTCTTTAATATGGAATCTGTTTATATCTTTATCTCACATGTAGATGTTTACATAATTCATTTGGGAACTAACATATGGTAGTGGTCATAATGTTCATGAGAAGTCTGGAAACTTTAATTAAAATAGTATTGGTTATACCAATAGTTAGCATGTCCTTAAGCAAATAATTTTTCCTTTAAACTATCTGAGATTCTGTGTCTTTTCTTCCCTAATTCCTCCTTCTCCTAAATAATAAACATTTATTGTAAGATTACTATGTGTCAAGAACTTTTCTAAGCAGTGTATTAATACATTAGATACTTATAACAACCTTATGATGGAGGTACTGTAATCATCCCCATTTTACAAATGAGGAAACTGAAGCAAAGACAGATTAAGTAACTTGCCCAAGATGGCAGAGCTAAGCACTGGCAGGCCAGGAGTCTGAAGTTTGGGTTAGAGAATTTCTAAAATAATTTTTAATTCTAAATTTATTGAATTTCCCATGGTGCCAAGGGCTCATTTAATAATTCATTGATGATTTATTGAGCACCTACTGTGTGCCAGACATTGTGCTAGATGTAGATTTTATCAAAATGAAAGAAGGTTCAGAGTCTATTGGGAAGATAGCCATGTAATCTTGTAACTATTGGAACTCAGAAGAGAAAGCATGGACTGGCCAGGAAATGTCAGAAAAAGTGATATTAACGTGACTACGAAAGTAGGAGTTAGAGAATGACAAGGTGAACAAAAGGAAGGGATCAGAACAGAGAGGACAGCATTAGCCAGGGAACAAATGCGTGAGAGAGAATGCATTTGAAAAACTGAAAGTGTCTCAGCACGTTGTGTTTGGGGAAATATAGAAGGCAAGAAATGAAACAGAGTCAAGATCCTGAGTAGCCTCTTGGTGTGGATTTTAGCTCCTAGTGGATAATGAGCTACTGAGAGACTTTAAGGGATGGGATGATATAGTCAGATGTGTACTTTAGAAGTTGTATTCTGGCTTTGGTGTGGAGACTGGAGAGAAGGGTTGTGAAGCTGGGGTCTGGGAGTCCAGCTTTAAGAGTATGGAAATTGTTAGTTCACGCATTCATTTATGAAATTCTATTAGTTTCTTCATTCACCTGTTTAACCTATATTTTGTGTGCTCACCATGTACCAGATACTGTTCTCAGTGCTTGAACGATACGAGTGAAGAAAACAGGCAAAAATCTTTGCCCTTGAGGAGATTAAAGTCTAGTGTAGCTCAGGTATAATTACAAGGAAGGACTTGATGGGTTTGTGAGATATTTAGGAGGGAGAACTGATAAGACTAGTGGTTAGGACTGAATCGTGGATTCTTAAAATAAGATCTGAAAACCCATGGAGTATCAATCCTGCATTAACAGAAAATCATCCCAACAACTAAGAAGGGAATTGACTGCTTAAGAAAGCTGAGGGAACATAGTTAAACTGATTTCATGGGCACAGGGGATGGAGTGGGGAAGGGTCAGTGGCCATTGGAAACCTTCCTGGGCCATCAGGATGGTTCATGAGACTGATGATTGCCAGTTGCCTGCTACTACTCCTGACCTTCAACCCCAGGGGTTTCCAAAGCAAAACTTCCTCTTGAAATTTTTGATTTTCCATTTGGTGGAGGAATTAATATAATGTCACAGCTATGTTCATGGAAGGGACTTCCTGAAAGCAGAATAATTGGACATAGAGGTTTTATACTGTGAGTTTAGATTTTCAGGCCTTACATAAGGCCTGAAAATTGTCCTTTGATTGTCTTTCCCAATCAGAGTAAGAGTCAGGCCCATTTATTGCAAACTTTAGAGAAGAATATGTCGACTTTGTAAAAGAGAAGAAATAGCAAGTTTACGAAGACTTTAAATCACCCTGCACACTTTGCAACGAGTCTCAACAGGTAACAGTACTGCTATGCCACATGTGGTCTCCTTGACCTGCCAAGGTATATAAAGATTTATAGAAATAATCACCAACAAAGAGAGGCTGGGTGAGTGGGTGGTTAGAACATCAGCTCTTCAGGGCTCCTTCTAGCCTTGGTGTTGACTCATTTGAAGCATACATTGGGTCAGATTCTTGACTCTTGTATGCCTGCCTGTTTGTCCATTGGGAGAAGGAGGAGAAAGGCAGTACTTGGCACCCAGACAAGGTTCATGAAGTGTTTTAGGAGCCTGAATTGAAAGACTGTAACGTCAAACAGAAGTGCATGGGATTCTATTTTTTGTGGACAGCATGAATAAGAAGCGGAGGTGATGTGACTGAGAACATCTCTGAATAAGAGTCTTTTCAGAAATGGGGGATGATTGGCAGAGGCCCAGAAGGCAGGGATGTCATACATCTTGGCCCTGGCCATGGTCACTTGGCATCTAAGGGACAGCACTGGAGCTGGCCTCAGATCCTTGTGGGCTTGGAGCTGTCAGAGGAGGAGAGCAAGCAGAGAGCTCCCTCTCCACTGTTGGGACCCTATGACACGCTGCCGAAATAACTTTAATACCTTCGGGCAGTTCATACGAATTTAGATAGTGCATCAGTCTTGGGGAGGTGAGTGATGAAATGCAAACCACAGAGAAAGAAAGAGTCTGTTTACTTTCCCTTTTCCTGGTGTATGGCTAAACAGGTTAAACACCTGTGAGAAGAGGGTGCTTCAGGGACACCCTCGTACGCAAATTGTTCATGGGTGTCTTGGAGATTGCATTCCTCTCCTCATGCAGTGATTAGTTGCCTCTTCATCACTGGCGAGGCTGGCAGCGAGGAGCAGGGCCTTCACCTGCAGGTGTTGCCATGGCAAAGGACACTTGGAAGAGATTCAGGCAACATTAAAAAGCAAAAGTGAAAATGAGAGTTGAGAGAAAATAGAAGCTGATTCAAGGAGATATTTGAGTGGATCAAACTGCCTCCTGCACAATAGCCATTGCCAAGCTCGATATCAACCCCACCTTTCTCCTCCTAACCCCTGAGGTTCTCTGAGTCCTGGTAATCTGGTGCGTAAGCTATTTTTTTAAGTTAAAATTAAAAAAAAAAAAATACAGCAAAGATTTATTGTTAGCATACTGCAAAATTTATTCTGCTCCTAGGAGACATGGTTTGGTTTCTTAATCCAAACAGAATTAAGAAATTATTAAGTGAGAATTGGTTTATGGACTCTATTAAACAATTTCTTTTTCCCTATTCAAAATCAGCTAGCAAAGTAGCTCGTTTTATCTACTACACTGGATTTTTTTCTCTCATTACCACCTTCTTTACTGTCCACGTGGCTTTTCAAGAAAGCCAAGCCACATTTCTCCTGTGTCACTTAAAGAGACTTTGCCTTAACTTTCCCCTGGCTTCCACGTTGAATTTGATTTTCTCTGTGTTCCCACTTCTGCATTTTTGCCTATTATTTAGAATAATCTGTTTTGTATTCAATAAGCTTCCCCAGAACTTGAAGATATTTATGGTCAGATTTTCTATAGGTCATTATCCTCTAAGTTAAATAGAACTACCTATTTATCTCTCTCTATATTTTAGGAATTTCCAGTTAAAGCCAGGAACAGATTCCCTTTTTTTACTGATTGGTTAATCACTTTGTTATCTACACAGTGATGTTAATAATAATAATGACAGATATGTGTTGACTGCATATCCAGTTGTATCAGTATCCTTGAGGGTGAGGCCCAAGTAGAGGTACTATCTCAAAGCTCCCCAGGGTTGAGGAACCCTGTGGTGTAGTAGGTTCATGGGGTGATTGGGAAGGCACTGCTTATTCCATGGTAGATATTCAATATGCATTGGTTTCATAAATTTCTTATGAGTTCTCGTAAAAAAAAAAAGTGCCGTGCCTCTAGTTGCCCTTTCTCTTTAGCAGGGCAGAGAGAAATGTTGGGCTCATCTAGGCCTTAGAGGGGGAGCTGGGGATTGGGAGCAATGTCTGTGGGTCTCTTCTTTATGTACCCTTCTGAATTGACTGAGAAGGGTCTCTTGGATGCTATTTCTACTAGGAAACAGATTTGAAAATAGGATGATGTTAACTTAAAATGGAAGGGCTAGCAAGAAACTCAGGTGTATACAGTGAGACTGTATTGTTGGTAAGCACTTGGGCTGGGCGGAACCCTCTTCTGGATATTGGAGTTACCAGTGTGTTTTCTGAGCCTTTGATTTCATCTCATTTCTGTGGTCTCTGTAAAACTGAAGAGGAAAAGTTTTTTTTTTACAGTGAGCCTTCTCTATGTGATCTGAGGTGTGATTAACCTTGCGTTGGCCTTCATCTTAAAAGTCGGTTCAAGTAACAAAGGACCTTTACCAAGAAAGGTTAGTGGGGGGTTGCACTGTGACATCTGTTCTGAGCTAGAACCTGGAAAGGACTCATAGGCCCCATGATGAGAAAATGTCATTTAAATGGACCAGGAGAAGAAAGGGCAGAAAGAGAAATGAAGTGGGCCTGGCACTGAAATCTAGTTTTCCTATATCCAGAGGTTAATGTATTTCCTAAGTTTGCCACGTGCAAAGAAAATCGCCTCCTAAGTGAGTACTAATGCTAACATTATTTGATGGTTTGAAGGTCAGCATGGTAAAATTTGGCAAGCCATTTTTCTAGATATATTGTCTACCTGGAAAAAGTCAAGTACAAAGATTGTCATAGATTTTCTGAATATTCTAATCAAATTTTGATCTGGTTGTACTGTTTAAACCCACTGTCAACATGCCGACACACTCTGTGTGAAGCTGAGGCGCGAGAGTGATTTGCTATCCACTGATCATCTCCTTTATTCCACACTGACACTGTCATATAGAAAGGCCCAGAAGTTCTTTGGGACAAAAAGGATTAATGCCAAAGTTGAATGAGTTACAGCCATTGCCACCTAATTAAAATGATTTTGTGCCAGTTGCTTTTGTTGGGCAGGATCCACACACAATATAATTTTAATCCTGTTTATATACGCTCTTGGGATAGATTTGAGATCAGCATTGCCATTTAAGTGAGGTTAATCAAGCATACTGTATTCAGCTTTTGTTTTTCCATTGTATGTGAAAGGTGACCACTGCAGATGGGTTACCCAACTGGCCGCTTACTCTCTTAACAAGGAAGAGGTGGTTTTCAGTGTCTGATCATTAACCCAGCCTCAGCCCAAGCGACTCTTGCTGCCTAGTCCTTGGAATGGTACAGCTGTTGTCAGTCACAGAGGAGAACTCTAGTTAGGCACTGCTTTGCTTTGGCTGTGTTTACATGCCTCTACACAAGGGGAGGGGAGGGAGAAAAAGAGAAAAAAAAAATACAACTCCCCTAAAAAGCAAACACCATTTTTTGTATGCCTGGCTCTGTTTATGTATATAAAATGGACATTATGGTGGAGTGAAAAAGACCCTCGTAAAAATCCTTCTTGAAAACTATTGTTGCTGACAGCCGTGACCTCTGTGAGTCTGCATGTTTACCCATAATTCATAATTAACAAAGACATTAGAACTGCCACAGGAGAATTCTGGGCTTT
This sequence comes from Eubalaena glacialis, assembly GCF_028564815.1. Classification (NCBI taxonomy): domain Eukaryota; kingdom Metazoa; phylum Chordata; class Mammalia; order Artiodactyla; family Balaenidae; genus Eubalaena; species Eubalaena glacialis. The sequence continues at coordinate 49,578,423 of NC_083729.1, read as the reverse complement.
ATTTCTTTCTAACTGGGCAGTACTAATGCTGGAAGTGCTCCCAAATCAGTGATTTAACATTTCAGGAAATCTTGGAGAGGCAGCAGAAGCCTCCTTATATAGCTCATACGCTGGGACTTTGGTGATACAGATACGGCCGAGATAATTATTCAGTTCTCGTTATTGCTGTAGCTCTGCACCTGATCCCCGAGCCATTAGAGCACTCTGCAGGTTATTACAACTATCAAACATCAAGGTCTCTTTTCTAGTCTCTTGACTATGTGGTTATCATTTTACTTCTTTTAAATCCCCCATCTGCATAGAAAGCCTCTGTGTTTTTCACTGAGATCTGCTCACAGCCTCCCCCTGCACCCCCTTCTTTATTGCTCCCTAAATGGAGCCCTTTCCTTATCAGCATATTAGCATAAAAATATAAACCTCATGCTTCTCCACTTGTATTGTTTTTATACCCTCTCTCTTGTTTGATTTTCTCTTTGAGGCTGTGCACACCTACACTTTAATTTGGGAAGCAAATGAGTCAGTGGAAGAGAATTCTCTCAAGCTCAAGGAAGCCACGATAATGTAATCTCAGATGACGGGAGATGTCCGTGTCCATGTTTAACCTTCTGCTTAGTTGAGGACCCTCTGGACTTTATTGTATGTTTCTGCCTATTGCTGCAGTATTTCAGATGGTACCAAAACATAGCAGATTACAGGAGACTACAGTGACAACTTGCAAAAAGTGGTTTTGTATTGTGGGTGTATTTAACAATTCATTATGTTTTAATCTTTTCACCAGAAAGTGTACCCTTTCTTGGAATTTAACGTGAAGCAGTCTCCTTGATGGAATACACTTTCAGTTTTGGTTACAATCTAGTGGTGTGATAAGTTTGCTTCTAATACTTTTCTAGACAAACTATAGCATGATCAAAACCAGACAGCTCTGAATATTCTGGGCACTGTGTCAGCTATCCAGGGGCAGGCAGTCACTTATGATATATAAAGATAATACTATAAATTAAGAGTCTGAAGAGGACCTCTGTGAATTGCATCTTAAGTGAAAACAAGTTGCTATTTCTGGATGTTTTTACACAGCCCCACTCCTCTTAGAAATCTTTATTTTGCATGTGATCTCCACCAAACACCTGTAAAAAAGGCATTCCACCCACTGCAGGCCTATCTGATGAAAAAGCTAATCCACAAGGGGTGAGGGGCAGTCACAGACAGTATGGTGGGGCTAAGAAACATATGGCTTCCTCACTTAATATTGCTGCACAGTTGTTCCACACTATATTTCCTTAAATGGGCATTAACTCTGTAGCCAAATTAGCAGACTATAAAACAAATGAAAATAGAGGCATTTTTTGGTATCACAAAGCTCCCCCCCTCCAAAACCATGAAACATGACTTAACAGTGTCTATCAGGTGTGTGTGTGTGTGTGTGTGTGTGTGTGTGTGTGTGTGTGTGTAGTATGTTGCATATAAAAAATGATATATGCTTTAATCTGTACTTCGCTTAATCAGTCTATACAGAGACACCATCTGATTTTTCTGACTGATGGAAGAGACTGGTTCCTTTCAGGATCTCCTTCTGTCCCTTTCTGCTGAACTAAGAAGGTTTTAAATACATAAAAAATCATGTTCTCCTCTTTTGTTAACTTCCTGGTGATGTGTACTTTTTTTTCCTTAGGCACTAAGGAGTATAGATTTCAACACGAAATATATGTATCTATTAGTGTAAATTCATGTAGGTCAACTATAAAAGTAAATCAGTAAGTGGGATTGTTGTGAATTAAGTTTCTCCATAATCAATGACAGGGATAAGAGTGCTTTACTCTGGGAACCTTGTTTTACTGGTGAATCATTTGAATACTGTTACGGGCTCCCCATGTTGTATGTACTTTCATTTTTGCTACTATATGCAATCCTTTTCTTATACGTTGATCCCTAATATTAGAATTTTTGAGTCAAAATCATTCTAATTACCTAGTCTGGCCCTCTTATTTAAGGAGAAAACAGACCCAGGGAAGCCAAAGAACTTGCTTAAAGTCACACAGTCCGCTAGTTCGTGGCAGACTTTGGTTCTGGTCCCTTGGCCCTCATCTTCTTTCTATAACACGTTACTGCTTCCAATAATTATATAATTATTAATATCCCCAAAGCAAGGAAGAGCACTTGTGAGTTTTCCTTCCAGAAGAAATGATGATTTGTTCTTAGCCATCCATTCTCTCATTGGTGAGAAAAATGCATAAATTTGCAAGATGGTGGGCCACCAATATGGCAAAGACGTTTTCTTTGTATGACAACCAACTGACCCTTAAATGAATTGGACCTATGACCCCCTTCCTCATTAGCTCCAAAAAAGCTAACTAGCCCAGAAACAATTGTTACAAGCAAGCTACAACACAAATTCACCATGTTATTCCTGTGGGATTAATTAGAGAGCTAAAACAATGCTTTATCATTGAAAGACATACAAAATCATATTGTTATGTTCTTCTGGCTTGTGAACCTCTTGAAATTTTATGCAAAATTTTATGTAAGAGCAAATATACATTGCTCTTGGGAGAGGGTTCCAAGTTTCCGTAAGATTTTCACAATATGTGTGTGTGATCCAAAATAGGTTAAAAACAATTGTTCACGCGCCAGTGATTTGTGCTGATGTCATCCCTGGTGTTGGTACTCTACCAAACACACAAGAATTGCATTATGCTTTGTTAAACTGGAGGAATATATTATTTCTCTTTTTTCCTTGAGGAGAAAAGAAGGAATAGAAAGTAAATATACACATGTGGCCCTTATAATTAGCACTAAATCAATACAGACTAATTTGGGATATTATGAAAATTTAGTTAATGCTAGTTTGAGTAGAGATGGATATCACCCAAGTCTTGAGTGCTGACTTCTGTACACAAGGAGAAAAATAATTCTGCAGCCTGGAGTGTGGGGAACATGATGGTATCCAGGAAAAGGAGAGTAGAACAGGCAAAGAATAAAATACTCAAATATTCGACAGCATCTTTAACTTACTTAGATGCTATGTAAGAAATAAATTGTCAGTAGGACCTTTCTAGTCATCAGGGGGTTAAAGCACTATAAAGAAACTTGCATATGTACTTTGTTATCCAAGACACAGATAGAGAGATGTCATTCTACTGATATATTACATAAATCATGGTGCCAGCCAGAAAAACAACAGATGACCAATTTGTACAAAGCATTTTTTCCTTATGTTACATTTATTTAAAATACATTAAATCGTTGTGCTAAAATTGAGGCAGCTGGCAGTCCAGGCAACCTTATAAGATTTGTGTTTTCTGGACCCAGGCCCATTCGTTTGGAAAGGTGGATTCTTTGGGCTAGTATATTTGCTTAGTCATATGCCAAGCCCTTGGGGGAGCGCAGGTAGTCCAGAATTTACCATGCATTCATTTTTTGCTCTTATCAGGAATCTTCTGACAAATGGAAGTCAGATGGTTGATACCCATTTACTCCCAAGTGAAGTCACTAATTAATGATAACGAGGCTCAACCCAAAGAAAAAGACTCAAATGGGATGGAATCTGAAAAATCTGGCTGTATTCCAGGGGCCTCTTCTCTCTTTTCATGTTCGTTGACATTGATGTGATGCCTAGTTGACCTTAGGAATAAAAGTCAAGTCTGAGTTGAGTAGGTTTATGTAAACTGATTAAAGCATGGGCCACGTTTTAGGAATTTTAGGGTTTGCTGCTGCATTTTTTTTTTTAATTTTTATTGTGGTATAGTTGATTTACAATGTTGTGTTAGTTTCAGGTGTACAGCAAATTGAATCTGTTATACATATGTCCACTCTTTTTTAGATTCTTTTCCCATATAGGCCATTACAGAGTATTGAGTAGAGTTCTCTGTGCTTTACAGTAGGTCCTTATTAGTTACCTATTTTATGTATAGTAGTGTGTATATGTCAATCCCAATCTCCCAACTTATCCCTCCACCCCCGGTTCCTTACCCCCTGGTAACCATAAGTTTATTTTCTACATCTGTAACTCTATTTCTGTTTTGTAGATAAGTTCATTTGTAACCTTTTTTTAGATTCCACATATAAGCGATATCATATGATGTTTGTCTTTCTCTGTCTGACTTACTTCAGTCAGTATGAGCTTTCATCAAATTCTTAATGGGACTGATAACCCTCACAAAAGCATAAGAACCACTAGTAAGGGTTTTATAAATACTCATTTAAGTCAGCTTCCAATGTCTGTTGTCAACCACATTCAAAACGAATACTGGATAAACCAGAGCCAGAACACAGAAGCCCATTTCAAGTGGTCCAGTCTCACATTTCTGCAGCTTCTTTAGTGACAGCTTAACGTCTAGGGATGCAGTGTCCTTAGAGGGTTTTGGTAGTGTGAATACCTACATAAAGTGGTCATTCGAATGTGAAGGTGTTGCTTTCAACAAATTTTTCTTTCCTGGTGGCCAATAATCTGAAGATGGAAGAGATTTCTTCAAGAAGCTGAATCTTGAAAATTGAAGTCACCCAAAGTGATAGGATTGTATTTGAATTCAACGACTATTTTTGTGTCACTGCTGTATTCACAACATGCCAGAAACATATTTGGTAAATTTTTAAGGACTTACATTTTTTTTCTTAGGATATTGAATTCAGCATAAGAAAGAAATACAAAACAAAGTCTGTTCTCAGTTTATGATTGTCATGGAGAGATTTGTATTTTGGGGAGCCATGCAAACAAAGAGCAGTTCCAGACCTTGAATTGTACCCAGTTGAATGTCCTAATAGAATATTTGATAAAGACAGAGACGGCCGTAACTGGTTAGAAAAAGGAGAGGTTATGGAAGATCATTTACCTAAAGAGGTCATTATGGAAAGTCTCTATAAAGGATACTGATGGAAGAGGTAGGAATTGAAATAAGTTCTAAACTGTAGAGAAGATTTAGATGTGTAGAATTGGGAGAGCACTTAATGGTGTTGGCTGGTAATGAGATCATACCATCACCATTTGAGTGAATATAAGGCAAATTTTATTTGTGAGTCCTCTAAAAAAAAATAGGTTAGTGGCTTCCACATTGGAGATGGACCAAAAAAAAAAAAAAAAAAAAAATGAAGCAGAAGAAAGGAATTGAATTTTTTTCTTTTAAAACTAAGGGTGTGCTACAAAGTAATGCAGTCAACCTTGAGGAATTGAAAATGTTTCCACCAAGAGTGAGAACTGGAAAGGGCAGAAGTCAAATGCTCTTGAGAGTTGTATTAGAGATAGATCCACTTCAGTGCTAGAATCCACTTAAGCAGAACATATTCATGAAGGAGTACCCAGGATTGGGAACCCAGAACAAGAAGATTCTCTCAGTGGGTAGCTTTGGTTGACTTTTAAAAGATTGAGACAACCCTGGGATTTCTTATTTTCATCTCAACTAACAGATATATTATTTATATACTGTTAATTAGACATATTACAATGTATATATAGAAAAATTAAAGTATGGTAGGATAAAGTAGAACATATGTGCTAGTAGAATACCCCCAAATTAGTAACCAAGAACCTTGTGAAAGATTAAACTATTTATTAGAGTCTGAATTTTTAATTGATTTGAAATCATGTCCAACCATTTTTTCCCACTTGAATGTGTGACACATCTTGAAAATTATCAAGGTTTTAATGGCAAAATGAAAGGAATTAGGTAGATCTCAGTCTTCTACAAAATGATCAAAATCAGAACTGTGGCTAAGTTTAAGAGTCTCAGTTTACTGTAACATTAATTTCTTTCCTTTTTCTTTCCCCTTCCCTCTCCCTTTCCCCTACTCCCTCCTCTTCTGATTCTTTCTGAGTTAGAATTTGAATTCTTGAATTATCAGGAATAGTTTCCTCATGCAATGGGACTATACCTTTCTGCATTTTAGTAGGATGTAAAATTTTAGGCAATTTATCATAAAATCATTGATCTCCATCCTATCTGGATACACCAAGCATGGTCAAGGATAACAGTAGAATACAGAGGTTCAGTGTTTAGGCTTTGGAGTCAGAAGAACTTGAACTTGAATCCTGGCTTCTTTACTTACATGTTATGGTCAGATTACTGAAACTCTTGGAGTCCCAGTTTCCTCATCTGTTAAATGGGTGTTATCATACTTCACAGATTTGTTGCAAATATTAAATAAGATAACATACGCAGAGCACTTCATACAATGCCTGGAACACAAAAAGCCTACAGTAAATTGTACCTTTTGATACAGCACTCATATCTGACTTTAGACTTGGCTCTTCAGCTGTGGCTATTATATTAGCCTGGCCAGTGGAACATCTGAGAGACATTTTACCATCACTTTCACATTAAAAAATTGTATACTAGACTTTAGGAAATAGGTCCTATTTGATTATTGACTACATCCTTGAGAAATAATTATGTAAAATGTAGACTCAGCCTTGCTCTGCACCTGGTCCTTTAGAATCCTTCTCCCATTCCTCCTCTTCAGCAGGGAGCAACTTAGTATTGCTGAATTTGTAGTGATATTACAGAACTCCTGGATGATAAATCCTTCAAATTGGTTAGTGTGCATATTTGGTGGCTTTTTTTTCCCTGACAATCTTAATATCTGTTTTTAATATATGCAGTCCATGTCCTAAATGCTGATTAGCTAAGTTGGAGATCAAATAATTCTCTTGGGTGTAGAACATACGTTTTTCTTTAAGAAGTGCTCAAATAAAGATCTACAAAACAGCTACTCTCAAGTGGGTAGAATACCTGCCTTACAGATTGGCCAGAATAGATATTTATCTGATTAACTGTAACTGTCCTCAAAAATAAATCATAGATCTAAACTCTTTAAGTGGTATATAGGAACTGAACCGTTAGAATCAATGAGAGTTGAGTAACTAAAATCTCATGCTGTGCTTTAAAGCTAAAAAGCTTGTCCAAAAAACCCCCCAAACCTCCCAAAAGCCACTGACTGTATTTAGCCCAAACATTGTGGAAAATCATCTCAGCTCCTTTGGTAGATAATGTGTGTTGACATAAAAGCTAAATACAGTTCACAGAACTTGAGAACTTTCTGATATTTGAGCGAGATAATGCAATTGTGAGCTTTAAAACGGTAGTCTACATGTATGTTTGTTTGACAATTTGAAATGTTTCCAAGAGGCCATTAGGGCCTTTCAGGTAGATAATGCACAGAATGAAATTTGCAGTTTTGCCCAAACATGCCTTTAGAAGACATGACATTCTCCAGTGACTCTACTGTTATAGTCTGACAGGTCACCTCTTATTCACATCCTAGATTGTTTTCACTCGTTACCTCTCCATTTCAGTTTTGTGTTTTCTTTTCGTATTCTCCAAAGCAGAACTATTTGCTTTTCAAATGCATCCTACAAAAAAGCAAGCATCTTTATAGCTATGCTTCAGTGGTGACACTGGCTGAAAAAAGCAAGGGATTTTGAAATGGGAGCCAAAATATCCTGGCACTTCAACTGTACACCAGGGACTAAAATCCTAGACCTGTCCTTCATGTGCCACATTGTGATTGGTGACTGTGGCCAAAATGTTGCGTAAACTCACTCCCTGTTCTAGGAATATGGGAACATGTTTCGGAATTTAGGCTCCATTGCTCGTCATGGGTATATTTGCATGTCTTCTTGGGGAAATGGTCTTAAAAACAGAAAGAGTCAGTCCTTAGGCTTTTCTTTGGTCACTTTGGTGGAGGGGAGTTTTAGAAAAGCGGCTGAAAGCTGGAGGCATGCAGCTGGTTTTGTCCTTCCTTGAGCCTTTTTCACTGCCTGTCTTTAGCATCTTCGCTTCATTGCCCACGTGTCGCCTGTGCTTAGCCATGAGGTGATATATCCTCTTCCATTCCAAAAACATTGATCTAAGTCTTCCTCCTTCCATTTTTTAATAAATCTTAGTGAAGCAATGTAACATTCCAGGTCAGTCCTGTAGTGCTGTTCTGGCCTCACCGGAGTGGCTGCCGCAGAGCATGGAAACTTGCTGGCACAATATTGCAAAGTGACTCTGTGGGGGCTGGATGACTTCCAGCCAGCAATGAACCATGGCCAAGAAACGCCAATATGGATAATGCAAACAAGAGAGATTTGGGGCACATTTTGATTTAACCATCTGATTTAATTGACAGAATAAATGCACCTGTCAACGGGTAATATTCTTGTGATTAGTTTTGGCTGTGATGATGAGATGATGTTAAAAGAATGTCAGAACAACCTGTCCTGGGACTCTTACAGGCAGTTCTGAGCTAGGGAAGGTCAGTTTTTAGCTAGTTCAAAGAAGCAGGATGATCCTCCTGTAATGTGAGGGTATTTTATGGAGACGGCAAATGTTTTATTTGACGTTTTCCCTCTGTGCTTAGCTTTCCACCACAAATCAGACCAGGAAGGGGATAGAGGCACACAGAAGTAATTGGCTTTTGAATCACTCTCTGTGGCTACTGGGGATAGTCGTCATTTGGAAATGGAAAACTCAAGTTGTTAAGCCTAAGGCTGTGCCCGAGTGGTCTTTCTTCCCCCTCTCCCGCCCCGGGTTGTGGGTCTTTAGCTGCTAGAGTAAGCTATTTAAACAGAATTTCAGTGGGATGAGAATTCAAAGAGGCCTTTACGTCCTGTCTTATTCAGAGAAAATGTTGTAATCTATGAACTTAGAACAAGTATTTTAATTAATACTCGCTCATTCCTTCATTAACCCTTTGCAACCCATCCCCAATCTCCTCTTGGGAAATTGTGCTTCTGACGTTGCTAACGACTGAATAAGCAACTCTAATACCCTTCTCTTGGCTCTCAGTATCTGCTTTCTGCGCTGTTTAACACTGTTGACCCCTCTCTCTTCTTTGAAACTTTCACTTCCCTTGGCTTTCCGGATTGAACTCAGATCTCTACTTCTTGGTCGCCTCCACTGGCGACTCATCCTTTATCTACTCTGTATAGTCGTTATCCAAATTCTTAGGTCTGGACACCTTCTATTTTCTCCCCTCATTTTTCCTTCTGAAGATTTCCCCCCATTCCTATGGTGTTCCTCCTCCTCCTTCTTCCACAGATGCTTCCTAATTTACCTTCCAGAACAGAGTCTATACCTAATACCTGGTCACATAATCAATTGCCAGCAAGATGCATCCCAGACTGACCAAGTTGTTCTGACTTTTCCATTTCTATTGCTAAACATTATCCCAGATAAACCACAATCTCTAAATCATGAAACAAAACTTTTTGGAATAGAAATCCCTTTGAGTATCTGATAAAGGCTGTGGATTTTCTTCTCAGCAAACATTTATACAAACATATATCCAAGGGTGGTTCCTAAACTCTTTGAATTCTATCCCTTAGCATTTTGAGGAATCACTATCTTTGGATTAATAACATCTGCTCTGAGCATCTTTGAATCCTTTTATTTTTCTCCTTCATCCAGCCAGCAACCAAGTCCTGTAGCGTAGTGTTTCTCAAAAGCTGGACTGTAAACCAGGAATCACTTGGTTTTTCTCAACCTTCCCTCCTTGAATCAGAATCTATTTGGATGAGACAAGGAAACATGTGCTGTTTAAAATAGGCACAACCTAGTCTGAGATCCACTGCTACAGAGTGTGCTTTTCTAGCGCACTTTCCTTCCACTCTTTGCTTTATGTTCTCATTGCCAGCACCCCACTGCCGCTTTCATTACCTTTCGCCTGGGATGTTGTAATAATTACTACCACTACTGATTGCCTACTAAATGCCAAATGCTTTTCATGCATTACCTCATTTAATGGTCACAAGTCCCTAGGAGGTAAGCACTATTAACTCATCCTATAGTTGTGGAAAATCAACCTAAGAAAGGTTAAGCAAGTTGTTCAAAGTTACACAGCTAATAAGTGGTTGTGCTGCAATTCAGATCTAGAGTTATTGAGTTTCAAACTTTGGATGCTTCTCCAGGGCACCCCACTGCCTCTCATTGCTGTAGCCTCTCTCCCTTTTATCTGTCTCTGCATAATTAATCAGTTGTTTTCAGATTTATTTTACTGAAGACAATTTTTGCCAACTTCTATAATAAATTTTTTTTTACTTGGGGTATAGTTGTTTTACAATGTTGTGTTAGTTTCTACTGTACAGCGAAGTGAAGTGGAGTTTCCTGTGCTATGCAGCAGGTTCTCATTAGGTATCTATTTTATACATATTAGTGTATATATATATATATGTCAATCCCAATCTCCCAATTCATCCCACCCCCTCCTTTCCCCGCTTGGGGTCCATAGGTTTGTTCTCTACGTCTGTGTCTCTATTTCTGCCTTGCAAACCGGTTCATCTGTACCATTTTTCTAGATTCCACATATATGCGTTAATATACGATATTCGTTTTTATTTTTCTGACTTACTTCACTCTGTATGACAGTCTCTAGGTCCATCCACGTCTCTACAGATGACCCAATTTCATTTCTTTTTATGGCTGAGTAATATTCCATTGTATATGTGTACCACATCTTCTTTATCCATTCATCTGTTGGTGGGCATTTAGTTTGCTTCCATGTCCTGGCTATTGTAAATAGTGCTGCAGTGAACATTCTGATGCATGTGTCTTTTTGAATTATGGTTTTCTTTGGGTATATGCCCAGTAGTGGGATTGCTGGGTCATGTGGTAATTTTATTTTTAGTTTTTTAAGGAGCCTCCATACTGTTCTCCGTAGTGGCTCTATCAGTTTACAGTCCCACCAACAGTGTAAGAGGGTTCCCTTTCCTCCACACCCTCTCTAGCATTTATTGTTTGTAGAATTTTTGATGATGACCATTGTGACCGTTGTGAGGTGATACCTCATTGTAGTTTTGATTTGCATTTCTCTAATAATTAGTGATGTTGAGCCTCTTTTCAAGTGCCTCTTGGCCATCTGTATGTCTTTTTTGGAGAAATGTCTATCTAGGTCTTCTGCCCATTTTTGGATTGGGTTGTTTGTTTTTTTGATATTGAGCTCCATGAGCTGTTTGTATATTTTGGAAATGAATCCTTTGTCCGTTGATACATTTGCAAATATTTTCTCCCATTCTGAGGGTTGTCTTTTCGTCTTGTTTATGGTTTCCTTTGCTGTGCAAAAGCTTTTAAGTTTCATTAGGTCCCATTTGTTTATTTTTGTTTTTATTTTCATTACTCTAGGAGGTGGGTCAAAAAAGATTCCTATGTTTTCCTCTAAGAGTTTTATAGTCTCTGGTCTTACATTTTTGTCTTTAATCCATTTGGAGTGTATTTTTGTGTATGGATGGTGTTAGGGAGTGTTCTACTTTCATTCTTTTACATGTAGCTGTCCAGTTTTCCCAGCACCACTTATTGAAGAGACTGTCTTTTCTCCATTGTATATGCTTGCCTCCTTTGTCATAGATTAGTTGACTGTAGGTGCATGGGTTTATGGGTTTTCTATCCTGTTCCTTTGGTCTGTATTTTTGTTTTTGTGCCAGTACCATATTGTCTTGATTACTGTAGCTTTGTAGTATAGTCTGAAGTCAGGGAGTCTGATTCCTCCAGCTCCGGTTTTTTGGTTTTTTTTTTCCTTGATTGCTTTGGCTGTTTGGGGTCTTTTGTGTTTCCATACTAATTGTGAAATTTTTTTTCTAATTCTGTGAAAAACGCCATTGGTAGTTTGATAGGGATTGCATTGAATCTGTAGATTGCTTTGGGTAGTATAGTCATTTTCACAATGTTGATTCTTCCAATACAAGAACATGGTATATCTCTCCATCTGTTTGTATCACTTTTAATTTCTTTCATCAGTGTCTTATAGTTTTCTGCATACAGGTCTTTTGTCTCCTTAGGTAGGTTTCTTCCTAGGTGTTTTATTCTTTTTGTTGCCGTGGCGAATGGGATTGTTTCCTTAATTTTCTTTCTGATCTTTCATTGTTAGTGTATAGGAATGCAAGAGATTTCTGTGCGTTAATTTTGTATCCTTCAACTTTACCAAATTCATTGACTAGCTCTAGTAGTTTTCTGGTGGCATCTTTAGGATTTTCTATGTATAGTATCATGTTATCTGCAAACAGTGACAGCTTTTTCTTTTCCGATTTGGATTCCTTTTATTTCTTTTTCTTCTCTGATTGCATGCTAGGACTTCCAAAATCTATGTTGAATAATAGTGGCAAGAGTGGGCATCCTTGTCTTGTTCCTGATCTTAGAGGAAATGCTTTCAGTTTTTCACCATTGAGAATGATGTTTGCTGTGGGCTTCTCATATGTGGCCTCTATGATGTTGAGGTAGGTTCCCTCTATGCCCACTTTCTGGAGATATTTTATCATAAATGGGTGTATAATAAATTATATCACCTTACGTTGTATTTGTTTTTTCTGTCTTTCCATTAGACCACAAGATCCTTAAATTCATGGGCTGTGTCTGCCCTGATGTAGAGGAAGAACCCAACAAATATTTTGAAGAAATAATATCTTTACATTATGAGAAAACTTTAGTGATCTCATATTGGCCACTGAGTAATTTCTGAGCTGCTTAGTGAGTCATTCAAGCTTCCGTATTAGATTTGACCCCTCTTTTCCTTATCTAACGTTTCCTGTGTTGTAGTCAAGTATACTTTCCCAGCTATGCTCTGCTATTCTTTTGGTCTAAGAATTCTTTTTTTTTTGGCTATTCTCTTGGTCTAAGAATTCTTTCTGATCCATTTTTTTAAATTGAATATTACTGGTCTATCAGGCCTTAACACAGATTTCTGTGAGGGATTTCCTATTCTTTTCCTGTTCAAAATCTGATTTATTTTCAGAACCATTATAGAACTTCGCATCATCTTTAAGCTACTAGTTTTATTGTTTTTATTGTATATAGTTGTGCTCATATATAATTTGGCCCACATTTTAAATCTATTAATAACAGTGTAATGTCTTACTCATATTTGGAATTTCTGTATATCTACAAGAGTGACTTGCATATAGGATACATAACAACTTACTGAATATGTCACTTGTCAGAAATTCAGTGTGAGAAAATTTGATAAAATAGTATATGCATAAAATATTATGTTTAAAAGGTTTAAAGATATATTTCAAACCAACCATACTTATGACTCTTTACATTATGCCCAGTTCTTGGATGAATAAAGATCAATTAAAAAAGTTTTAGAGAAGACATCTTTGTTATGCCAGGTGGGATGGATATCTAAATATCTTTAAACATGGTATTTTTGATGCCCCAAGTGAATTACTGGCAGAGCCTCAAGTCCCAATAATCAACAGCAACTACACAACTACAAACTTGTCCATATTGGTATATTTAAACTTTTACTTGGTGGCCATTTTCCCATTATCCTAGGCTTTAGGATAACTTTGGTTTCATGCCTCTCCAACAAGCTTACAGGCAAATCAAAATTGATAATGTGGGTGGACTTTGAGTCCCAAACATCTCTGTGATGTTTTGAATCTGGACTGTTAACTGACTGTCAGGGGTAATACATATGGTGACTTGAATTAGATTTGAATCTTGGGCCCCAGAGTGAAAGATAAGTTACTTTAAGATATGCTTTATCAAAAGAAAAGGGACAGTATGCTGACAATTTAAGAAGTATAGGTAATAACTTAGGTTCCCTTGAATTCAAATGGCTACCTTTCAGTAAAAGAACTAAACATTGGGACACTTGGCTCACCAATCTGTAGAGATGAGATCTGTGGGAGTAACCTGGCAAGCTATTGGATGACACTGCTATCTCACCAACTTGCAGCTGAAAGTGAAGTTATCTGGTTTTAAATAGGGTTACAGAGAATGGAAGTTCTCTAATGACAGGTTCAGAGGTTTAACATACCACTAAACAAAGGGTTGGGAAAAGCTAGGGTTGATTGCAGATGCTCTCGGTAGCAAGAGGCTTTAAGCCTTATGCTTAAGTCATTGAAACCAGATGTTCCAATAGAGGACACTGGAGCAGAGAGGCAAAGAGTGACTGAGTCCAAGCATGACTTAGAGTTGCCACATTCTCCAGCACCGTTTTGACCCAACTGGGTGAATGGTGGAGGCTTAGTAAGGAGCTCGAGAACTGATCATTCACAAATTCAGTTTGACAAATTTACATGAGAGAGCACAAGTGGAGATAATAGTATGGGAAAGCCTTGAGAACATAGATTACATATGTATTACGTAAACATAACATTAAAGGGATATGTTATGTTCATAGTTATTAGCACAGAGGCTTGTTTTTCTTCTGGATTATTGCGTGAAGGTGGTAATCTAGGTTTGGTACATTTTTTGGTACATTTACATTTTCTGTAAAAGACATTATTCTGTAAATATGTTAGGTTTTATGGGCCACATACAATATCTGCCTCCTTTTTTTTTCTCTTCCTCATCCTGCTCATCTTTCTACTCCTCTACCTTTTCCTCCTTCCTCTTTAAGAATGTAAAAACCATTCTTGGTTCACAGGCCATACAGAAACATGCCACAGGCTGCATTTGGCCTGTGAGCCATAGTTTCCTGACCCTTGTTTGAGCTAATTGAATACTCTAGTAAGTAAACAGTTTCCATACTAACAATGAATGGATTTATAATAGTCACAGAACTGTGACTCCTAAATTTATGTCAGCCAACATTTATTTTTATTTTTGATTATTCAAAATCTAAAAATACTTTATAATAAGTAATATAAAAATTAGTTATCATGTATTAAAATATAATTATAGAAAATAATTTAACTTGGGATAAATATTTTTAACCCAAGTAAATATTAAGCACTGTAAATATCAAAAAATTACTTTTAGAAATAGGAGAATGGGCTCCAAAATGAAGTTTACTTTAATTGAAGATGTAGAGACATACTTGACTATTTGGTATACTAATTCATCACTGTTGTAAAAATAATCCCACACAAAACCGTCCTATGGCTGCCTAGCTTAGTTTTAATGTGTTTCTAAGGTCTGAGTCATAGGTTTCCTTTTCATGTTTCTATCCTTGACCGCCTTCCCTATCTCTATTTGTAGCTCCTTTGGTTTACCATAAAATTCTCTGTTAAAATTATTTTGTATGGCACAAATGCATAAACCATGAGTGCTAAAGTGTAGAGTTGGTGTTTTATTTGGTTTCTGAGGTCATTGAGACAGTAGTGTAAGTATTTACTGATTGGTTTTCTTTCGTACTTTAATTCAGAATATCCAGGTATTGAGTATAGAGAGCAAAGAATAGGTTAAAACTAGTTCTTCAAGTGTTTAATGTGCATCAGCCTTCTTATTAGTAGAGCTTGAAAGATGAGGAATGAAGAACTAATAGGTAAAGTAAGGGGCTGAATTCATTACAAAAAATAATAGGAGAGTGTGGAAATAGGATTTGATAGTTTCCCCTGTAGGACTGTTACAACCTCCAAAATAGTTTTCCCCTGCCAATATTCTTACTGCAGCAATACGTAAGAGAAGACATTGCCAGCCTATCAGATAATATACATTTGGAAATACACTTTAAGTTTGATGGGAATGGTTATTTTGAATAAGATGCAGAAATTATTTTCATATTTGAATGCGGTTATCTGCAAATCCCTGCAAAGGCTCTTCTATCCTCAGATATTCATTAATTGTGAAGATAGAGTGATTCAGCTATGTTTTGAACTGTGAGTATATAACACCACCCCAGTCTTGAATTTATTTCACTTTATATTGAGAAGTGTTCTACTATTTGTGATGCTAATTCTTGAGAATTTTGTTTTTATACTAGAGCTTCTTCCCCATACAGCATAAAAAAAATGAACCTTTTATAAACAAATATGTACTATTCAGCAGTAAGATAGGGCTATTTCTCATTATTCTTAGGGAGCAGTCATTAAGGTTAGACAGTCAGAAAGGGGGCGGAACATGGAAAAGACCAGTTTTGAAAGTTATTTCCTTACCTCTAGATTAGTGTATTTGCGACCAACTTTTCACTGGCATCCACGTTAACATGACTTCAGTTTCAACTAAAGGAGAGAAAAAAATTAGACCTTATTTTCCAATTTATATAAACAAGTTTATTCCAGCCCCTTGTTTCCCTTGTTCTTGACATAACACTCCTTGCTTCTGTGTCTTTGGCGTTCTGATATGATACCTGGAAGTTAGCTGACAAGGGCGTTAAATTTGCTATTCAAGTGAATTTTTTACATTTTCATAGAGGAGTCTTAAAAATCAGGAACCTTTCAGACTCAAGAAGATGAAAATATAAGAGCAAAATGTACAAGTCAGTGTTTTTGAACATGTATGTACAAAAACATGCAACCTGCAGACCACAATACTGCAGAGGTTCTCTGTGCTTTTTCCACATATGAGATGCCTGGGTTCACCACTTTATAGTACTAAGAAAAGTTTGAAACTTTCATATTTTTCAAATTTGCTGGTTCCTAGAATAATAGTATATATCAAAGAAGAGAAAAGTTGTCCTTAAAAGAAGCACATACTTTAATTATCCTGGCAGATTGCATCTTGAATGTTTAGGCTGCTGTCGTGGCCTAACTTCATCTCCAGAGCTCACCAGAGGTCCTGGAGGGTGGCTTCTATTTGAAGATAAGAGCAAGTGGAGGAGACATGGACTCAAGGCAACTCTTCTAGATTCTCACTGAGCCAAGTTCAAGTGGCTGCGACACTCAGAAGGAATAAAGAACAGAGCATGCCCAAATGGATTCCTAGCTTGAAGCTTTCAACCGGGATATGAATCTGCCCTATTCACCTTCCAAAAAACTAATCCCAAATCAGTTTATGGGATTAGTGCAGTAAATCCGTTAATGGTATTTGAGGCATTTTCATGAGAACTAGCTTCTGCGGGATGTTTTCTCCTATTTTATTCCTTTATTCAGTAAGGTTCTTACTTGGACATCTTATAAACTATAAAGAAAGGGGGCTTGGAGCCCTGAATGTTAAAGCAGACCTCTAACTCTTATATTGTAGATTTTTAAAATCAAAACCTGGTCAAACTATACATGATCTTTTAATAGGCACCTATTTGTCCGTGAGGAAGGGACACATTATGCTCTGTGTTGTTATTTGAAGGAAATCAATTTTTTACACATGTTTAAAAATTCACTCTGAACTGAGTGAATGATCAGTTTGCCAATGTTTGATGTTTTGATTTCCTGTTCTTAAAAGCAGGATTAAAGAGGTAGCCTAAGTAGTGGAAGGACTCCAGCCTAATAATGGAAGTAGTAAACTTACCCAGTAGAAGACAGTTTCTCATCTTCAGCATACCTTTTTTAGTTGCTTTCTTATGATCTCACCTTTTACTCATTCAGCTAGTGTGTGCCATATGCTACAGTGTGCACTGGGTCCTTGCCCTTGAGGAGCTCCCAGTGACATCTCCTGTTTCTTGAATTGGTCTCAGTTATTATGCTTCATAGAATATATAGACTCTTCTAAATTTTGGTGGGAAGCTATCTGCTTTGAAATACATGGCATTTTTTCCACTGATTAAAAAATTATTTGAATTAAAAAATTATTGCCTGTTTGATTTCTGTATTTGTCTATAGCATTCTAGTAATGTTTTTGTTAATGAAATATCTTTTGGAAATTTAAGTTCTTGTTTAAATGGTGTTTGTGTGTGCACCACTTTTTTAAGCTGTGTATATTATCTCTCTTCACATTTCCACCCTCAGAACAACAAGGTCAAATTCAGCTGCATCAACTCTCTTCTCTTCCTTCCCTTCTCAATGTTTATTAGAGTTGGACATGAATAGCACTCTCTGTCATTTAAGTGTTTCTGTTTTAACATAATGGAGTTTACTCAGGTGATTTTCTTTATACTTTTGGGCTTCTACACCGTCTAAAATTAATTAGCTACCCCATAGTCATTTCTGGAAATTTATAATGTGGTTTATCAAGTTTATGAGCAACCTAATTGCTTTAAATCTATTTTGAAATTCATTTAATTACATCAGAGTTGTATTGATGTTATCTGAATTCAGGACTTTATCAGCTTTTAGGTCATCTTAAAATTTGTTCATTGTCTCAAGTGAGAAATTTACATGTTATTTATACTACTTTTTGCATAAAATAGAAAAAGTGAGGAGAAGACCAATTTGATGAATTAAAGGTGTATGCTGATCACCACAACCCATCTTGTGGTGGGGTGACACTCTTCCATTCAGGCAAGTGTCCTATATTAAATTAATGTTGTAAGTAATATATAGGACCTTTGTGGGAAAGAAAAAAATCTTAATTGTGAAACAGCTTTGCAACAAATGGAAATATATATGATGCTTTGGATGGGAAATATTAATATTAAAAAACATAATCACTTTAGAATGGATAAGTAATTGTTATAAGCCTTTATAATTAAGTATAACTTAAATATGTATGTTAAAATACATAAATCTTAAATACACAGTTCAAAAGATTTTTATAAATTGAACATATTCATGTAACCATCTGCCGTTCTTGAGTGTTCCAGTTGTTTAGCATACCTGTCAACACTTGATATTGCTAATCCTTTTGATTTTAGCCATTTTCATAGGTGTGTAATTGTATGGCATTGTGGCTTTAATTGGTGTTTCTCTGATAACTAATCATTTTGAATACCCTTTCATTTTCTTCTTAGCCAGTTGGACAAACTCTTCTGTGCAGTACCTTTTCAGGTCTTTTGCCCATTTCTTTATTTTCTGTAAATTCCTTTCTTTTTAAAATTGAAATATAGTTGGCAAGCAATATTCTGTTAGTTTCAGATGTACTACATAGTGATTTTGACATTTAAATACATTACGAAATGATCACCATGATAAGTTTAGTAACCATGTGTCCCCCTACACAGTTATTATAGTGTTATTGACCATATCATCTGTGCTGTAATTACATCCCTGTGACTGTTTCATAACTGGAAGTTTATACCTGTTAATTCCCTGTACCTATTTTGCCCATGCCCCCTGCTTCTCCCCTTTGACAACCACCCTTTCTTTCTCTGTATTTATGGGTCTGTTTTCATTTTGTTTTGTTTTTTAAGATTCCACATGCAAGTGAGATCATACAGTATTTGTCTTTCTCTGTCTGACTTATTTCACTTAGCTTAATACCCTCCAGGTCCACCCATGTTGTTGCAAATGGCAAGATTTCGTTCTTTTTATGGCTGAGTAATATTCCATTGCATATATAGTCCACATCTTCTTTATCCATTCATCTATCAATGGACACTTAGGTTGCTTCCATAGCTTGGCTGTTGTGAATTATGCTCAGTCAACATAGGGGTGCATATATCTTTTTGAATTTGTGTTTTTGTTTTCTTTGGGTAAATAACCAGAAGTGAAATTGCTGGATCATATGGTAGTTATATTTTTAATTTTTTGAGGGAACTTCATCCTGTTTTCCATAGTGGTTGCACCAATTTGTAGTCTCACCAACAGTGCACAAATGTTGGTGCTCCCATTTTGCCACATCTTTTCCCACATTTATTTGTTGTCTTTTTGATGATAGCTATTCTGACAGGTATAAGGTGCAATCTCATTGTAGTTTTGATTTGCATTTCCCTGATGATTAGTGATGTTGAGCTTCTTTTCATGTGTCTGTTGCCCATCTGCATATCTTCTTTGGAAAAATGTCTGTTTAGGTCCTATGCCTATTTTTTAATCAGATTTGTTTTTTAAACATTGAGTTATATGAGTTCTTTGTATAGTTTGGATATTAACCCCTTATCAGGTATGTTGTTTGCAAATATCTTGTCCTATTCAGTAGGCTGACTCTACATTTTGTTGATGGTTTTCTTCACTGTGCAAAGGTGTTTTAGTTTGATGTAGTCCCATTTGTTCATTCTTGCTTTTGTTTCCCTTGCCTGCAGAGACAGATCCAAAAAAATATTGCTAGGAGCAATGTCAAAGAACGTACTGCTTATGTTTTTTCCTAGGAGTTTTAAGGTATTAGGTCTCATATTAAAGTCTTTAATCCATTTTGAGTTTATTTTCATATATGATGTGAGAAAGTGGTCCAGGTTCATTCTTTTGCATGTAGCTGTCCAGGTTTTTTCACCATCATTTATTGAAGAGGCTGTCTTTTCTTCATTGTGTATTCTTGCCTCCTTTGTGATAGATTAATTGACCATATAAGAATGGGTTTATTTCTGGGCTCTCTATTCTGTTCCATTGATCTGTGTGTCTGTTTTTGTGCCAGTACCATACTATTTTGATGAATGTAACTTTGTATTGTAGTTTGACATTAGGGAGTGTAATACTTCTAGCTTTGTCTTCTTTCTCAAGACTTCTTTGGCTATTTGGGTCTTTTGTGGTTCCATACAAATTTTAGGATTGTTTGTTCTAGTTCTGTGACAGATGCTATTGGTATTTTGATAAGGATTGCACTGAATCTGTAAATCACCTTGAGTAGCATGCATATTTTAATAATATTAATTCTTCTAATCTGTGAGCATGGTATATCTTTCCATTTGTGTTGTTTTCAGTTTCTTTCATCAGTGTCTTATAGTTTTCAGAATATAGGCCTTTTACCCTCTTGGTTAGGTTATTCCTCTGTATTTTATTCTTATCGATGTAATTGTAGGGGAATTGTTTTCTTTTTTTTTTTTATTTTTTAACAATCTTCATTTTTCTTTTATTGTAAAAATAACTCGGGAGTTCCCTGGTGGCCTACTGGTTAGGATTCTGGCCTTTCATTGCTGTGGCCTGGGTTCAATCCCTGGTTGGGGAACTGAGATCCCATAAGCTGTGTGGCAAAAACAAACAAATGAACAAACAAACAAAAACACATGCTTGAGGTAGAAAACAATGTATGAACAAAAAATGGAAAGTCCTGGTCCACCAAAGGGGATTGTTTTCTTAATTTCTCTTTCTGATAGCTTGTTGTCAGTGTATAGAAACAACAGATTTCTGTATATTAATTTTGTATCCTGAAAATTTACTGAATTCATTTATTTTAATAGTTTTTTGATGGAGTCTTTAGAGTTTTCTAAGTATAATATCATTTCATCTGCAAAAAGTGACAATTTTACTTCTTCCTTTCCAATTTGGATTCCTTTTATTTCTTTTTCTTGTCTGATTGCTGTGGCTAGGACTTCCAATTCAATGTTAAATATAATTGGCAAGAATGGACATCTTTGTCTTGTTCCTGATATTAGAGGAAATGTTTTCAGCTTTCCCCTCTTGAGTATGATGTTGATATGGCCTTTATTTTGGTGTGGTATTCTCTCTATACCCACTTTGTAGAGAGTTTTAATCATAAATTGATGTTGAATTTTGTCAAAAGTTTTTATGCATTTATTGCGATGATCATATAATTTTTATTCTTCAGTTTGTTAATGTGGTGTATCATATTGCTTGATTTGTGGATACTGAACTATCCTTGTATGCCTGGGATGAATCTCACTTGATCATGATATATGATCCTTTTAATGTATTATTGAATTAAGTTTGCTAATATTTTGTTGAGGATTTTTACATCTCTATTCTTCAGTGATACTGGCCTCTAATTTTTTTTTGTGTGTGTGGTGTCTTTGGTTTAGGAATCAGAGTGATGCTGACCTCAAAGAATGAGTTTGGAAGCATTCCTTCCTCTTTAATTTTTTAGAATAGTTTGAGAAGGATGGTTAACTCTTTTGTTTGTTGAATTTTGAAAATTATTGTTTTCAGTTTCATTACTGGTAATGGGTCTGTTCAGATTTTCTGTTTGTTCCTGATTCAGTCTTGGAAGATTGTGCATTTCTGGGAATATATTCATTTCTTCTCAGTGGTCCAATTTGTTGGCATATAATTATTCACAGAAATCTCTTATGATCCTTTGTATTTCTGTGGTGTCAGTTGTAACTTCTCTTTCATTTCTGAACTTATTAATTTGGGCCCTCTCTTTTTTTCTTGATGAGTCTGGCTAAAGGTTTATCAATTGTGTTTATCTTCTCAAAAAACATCTCTTAATTTCATTGATCTTTTCTACTTTTTAAGTCTTTATTTCATTTATTTTGGTTCTGAGCTTTATTATTTCCTTCCTTCTACTAATTTTTGATTGGTTTTGTTCTTCTTTTACTAGTTTCTTTAGGTGTAAGGTTAGGTTGTTTCTTTGAGAATTTTCTTGTTTCCTGAGGTAGGCCTGTATTGCTATAACCTTCACTCTTAGAACTGCTTTTGCTGTATCCCATACATTTTGGAACATTGTGTTTCCATTTCATTTGTCTACCGGTATTTTTTTATTTCCTCTTTGATTTCTTCAGTGACCCATTGGTTGTTTAGTAGCATCTTGTTCAGACTCCACATGTTTGTCTTTTCCAGCTTTTTTCTTTTAACTAAATTCTAGCTGAACACTGTTATGGTTAGAAAAGATGCTTGATATGATTTCAGTCTTTTTAACCTTATTGAGACTGTGTTTTGCGGTCTAGTATGTGATTATCCTGGACAGTATTCCATGTGCACTTGAAAAGAGTGTGTATTCTGCTGTTTGGGGGTAATTTTCTGTAATTTTCTTGTTAATTTGTAGAAGATCTTTATAGATTCTGGATAGGAATCCTTTGTCAAATATGTGTATTGCAAATATCTTTTCCTGTTCTGTGTTTTGCCTTTGACATTTGGTGTTTTTGATAAAAAGTTCTTAATTTACTGATGTTTGACTGAATTGATATTTTCCTTTATGATTAGTGCTTTTTGTATCTTACTTAAGAAATATTGTCCATGCTAAGGTCATAAGTTATTCTCCTATATTTTATTATAGAATTTTTAAAAAATTTACTTTTCTGTTTAAACTTTTCTGTTAAGCTAAAGTATTAATAAGTATGTTAACAAGTGTATTTTCTATTAACATTTCCTATTAGGAATTCCCAATTCCCAATGGAATTGATCTTTGTTTACACTGTAAGTTAGGGACCAAAGGTCATTTTTTCCCATGGATGTTCAATTGATGAAGCTGTTTTCCCCAATGCACTGCAATGATATTTTTGTAGGAAACCAGTGTCTGTATACCTATGACTGTACTTCTGGACTCTCTATTCTGTTTTGGTCTTATTGTCCCAAACCATGATAACAAGTTTGCTTCCACTGTCTGTGACCTGACCTTTGTGATTGGAATGATACATTGCAGTTATGAGTCATTAATTTATATTTTAGGTAATTGAGCATACCATTTCCTTTAGATGGGTATATTTGCCTTACAGCTAGCAAACATTTTTCTATTTGATAACTTTTTATGTAACATTGTAGACTAATGGTTTTTATAGACTCAACTCTTCTCCAGTTGAATATACTTCTATCTTATTCAAATACTCAGTCTATCAAAAACTGGAAATGGGAAGTCCTTTAGGATGGTTTGTTCTTTTTAACACCAATAGCAATCATATTTGATAGCTTCCTTAATATGTTGAAATAAAAATTTCCAGGCATATCTTGAGTTTTCATACCCATCCATGGAATTAATGTCTAACTTTGTTATGTTGAAATTGATATAAGAGATCAAAATATGGACACTGGTATAGACATTATATTGTTTAACATGAAGATAAAGTGAGAACAATTTCCCAATTTAATGGCAAAGTAGAAACATTTTAAGTTTTATTAAATTCAGTGTTTTTCCATTTACTTCTAACTTTATTTTCTTGTTCTATAAATGTTTTAAATCCATTTTCTTCCTGTTTGAGCTACTAGCTTTACCTTTGTATCATGTACAACATGTGTTTATTAGCTTTGATATGCCATACTATGCTGTATATTACACACTAAACCATGTGTTCAAATTAAAATATTACTGAAATATTTTTAAAGCAACTTAAGACATACAGAAAAGTTGTAAGAATAATATGAAGAACTCCAATATTGTATTTTACCCAGAGGCCCCATTTAAGTTTTGCTCATTGTCTCAATAATTTCCTATATAGCAGAAGGATCCAGGGTAGGATCATCTGTTGCATCCCATTGTCATGTTTTTCCTAGTCTCCTTCAACTTGGAATAGTTCTTCACTCTTTCCTTAGTTTTCATGTTTTCTGTATTTTTGGGGATTACAGGTCAGGTGTTTTGTAAACTTTCAATTTGGGTAGGCACAAACTGATTAGACCCAGCTTATACGTTTTGAGCCTGAATACCCCCATGAAAGTGATGCTGTGGTCTCCTCTTTACATTGTTTCTGCTGGCAGAAGTTATCATTTTGACCCATTACTGGTGAGTTTTACGTTGATCATTTAGTTAAGGTGGAGTCAGAATATTGACTACATTCATGTATATTGAAAAAAATAAGATAATATTTTGAGGATATGAGGGCCAGGTTTCTCACTGTCAGAGAAACAAGGTACAAATATGGAATGGAGGAAAGCTAGAAAGAACCCTTTGATATTGAATTGGGTTTAGAAGTATTGCTGTGAATTCTTAGTTTTCAGTTAGATAATTTGAAATATAAATTAAGATGTAAATGTGCATGTACATATGTATATGTGGATGTATTTTTATACAGCATAAGTATATTCTTAGCTCTGTGACACCTCAAGCAGTGAGCAAAATTTGCTTTCTAAATACCACTGCTCGTAGGAGAAAGAAATTGTTGGTTCTAGAGTCAAGGCAGGGAATGAAGAAGATGAGCCTGAAATAACTTATTCAACCAGAAAGTATGGAGATTCTCAAAACATGGTGAAGATATTTCAGAAGGATACAAGAGGAAGCTTGAAAAAGTTCCTGTTGGCCAAATATGAGATATTTCGTGTATGAAAATAAACAATTATAAAAAGAGATTATAACCAATTGAATAAAACAAATCTTTGAGGCCACACTGGTAAAATTTAATAAATGAATAATAAAGAAGGAGAAGAGAAAGGTCTTTCTTAGACTAGACTGTGAACTAATATATGTGGAATATGTAGAATTAGAAAGTCACCATTTGGCAACCATCAAATTTATAATTAGTACAGGCAAGAAACAACAATACATGCTAAAACCAATGAGAAGTGTAAGGAGGAATGAGATTTTACATAGTCTCAAAGTACCTATCTACAAAATACTTATTCATTACAAAAGGGAAGTTTCTTTAAAATAGAGAAAGCTGGCTCTCATTATCTTCAAAATATTTTCTTATTACTCAATCTACATGAATGTGGCTAATCTCCTGATTCAAAGAAGCTACTATCTGTTTATGAGTCCTCCTGAGAGCTTGGACCCCACTGGGACCACATTGCCATCCCACTGAGACACTTTTCTTATGTGAACTTTGACCACCATTGAACTGCTTTCCTTGATGCCTTCTTTGTATATTTGTAAATATATTAAAAACCACCCTTTATTAAAGTGGTCCTGGTTCCCTATTTCTTTGTTCAAAAGACACTGGGATCATAGGCTCAAGCCAAGACATCAAAGTAACAAAGAAAGGGGAAAATATTTCCTGACACTTTCCATAATTAAAGTCCATTGTTCTACCCATATTATATGAGTATAGTAATCAGCTCAGGGTCAGCAAAGCCATCTTTTCTAAAATATACCATAACTAAAAAAATCTAGTTGTTTAGTACACAATCGTATTTATAATAACATTTCAGTTTAATTGCTTTGCAACCATTTTGTTTTATAACACATAGGAACTCTGAATCATTCTTAAAATTATAAAAATATGTAACATTTAAACTATTTTAAATCTTGAACCTAAAGAGTCAAACACTGTACTTGCCAGGTCTTACATGATCATTTATTTTTCAAATAAAAGTTTCAAAAATGATGGAGTTTGTTTTTGTATCTTTATCAGATATCTAGATAAACAAACTGAGGCAAATCCGTAAAATATCTTTGGAAATAAGTGGATTCTTTAAGTCTAAAGGCAAATGAGACTGCACCTAAGTACTCTAGTTGATAAAGTTGTTTCCCATGGGAATATGGGTTAACAATTCTGATATTGCTCTGCATGCATACTGGAATGGAACAATTAAGTAAATGGATGGCAGATGGTGCAAGCCTGGTTTCTTACTGCTGGAGTGGGAATTTACAGATAAGCAAGAGGAGGAGGCTAGAATAACCCACGGTAATGGATTAGAGTTGAAGATATGAGTATGAACTCATGTTTAGCTTAATGTAGAGGTAGATAGTTAGATACTGAAATACTTAAAGCTTTGTGTATGTGTACAGGTTTATATAGATGTCTATATTGTTTGCTCTGTCAGCTGAGAAAGCTTATAAGAAATACCACCCCAGTAGCCATGAGTATGCCTACTGCCCAGATCTTGGTTTCTAATACCATTTTTCAATAAAAGGAACTAAGGCTCCTTGGAGAAATGTCTGATTCTAGGACCAAGGTAGGAAATATACCTGAGATGATGAGTCTGGAGCATCTTGTAGTGCCAGAAAGTAAGGAAGTACTCAAGACAAAAACGAAAAACAAAACATTGGTGAGGGTAAGTCAGAGAAACACAGGGGTATAGTATGGAAAGGGGGAAAAAATGAGTAATGTCACAGTGGAGAAATCTGACAAACACTACCTCAGTCAGGTGATCAAGGCCAACATCAGCAATCATAAATCATGTTGCTAGTATATATGCTTGATATGGTATGGTGAAAATGACACTTTACCTCTGTGGTGTTCCTCTCAATAACTCATACTCCCAGTCTTATCAGGAGAAAAACATCAAACATTTCAATTTTTTAGGCATCTTTTCTTGTTAATTATGTGTGACAGCCTGACTGGGCCTATTCTGGATGTTTCTCTGAAGGTGTTTTTGGATGAGATTTACATTTATTTATTTATTTATTTGGCAGTTTAATTAGTTTCATTTCTGAGTAGGATCACAGGAAGAAATAAGGACAGTTTATATCACAAAACAATGTGCATGAATATGTGTATTTATATTACATAAATGAAACAAAAGTTTCAAGAAACAACTCATGCCTCTCCTAATTTATTTTATTTCATGGCAGTGTTGGTCATGACTCAGTGAGATTTACATTTAAATCAGTAGACTTTGAGGAAAGCAGATTACCCTCCATAATGTAGTGGGCCTCATCCAATCAGTTGAAGGCCTGAATTGAATGAAAGGCTCACCTCCCGAGCAAGAGGAAATTCCCTAGCAGACCACCTTCAAACTTCATTTGCAACGCTGGCTTTTCAGCTTGAGCTGCAGTGTTGGCTCCTGCCACAGGTCTCCAGCCTGCCGGCCCACCCTGCAAATTTTGGACTTGTCAGTCTTCATAATGATGAAAGCCAGTTTCTTAAAATAAATCTCTTTCTGCACATGTACACACCTATTGGTTCTGTTTCTCTGAAGCACCCTGATTAATACAGCATCCTAAATAATACATGACCAGTACTCCTCAGAATTCTTAAGGTCATCAAAGACAAAGTCTGAGAAACTGCTATAGCCAAGAGGAGCCTAAGAGATCAGACCTGACAACTAAGTGTAATGTGGTATCCTGAATGGGATCCTGGAAGAGGAAAGGGGCTTTAGGTAAAAACTAAGGAAATTTAAATAACCTATGGGCTTTAATTAATAATAACATATCAATATTGGTTCATTACTCATAACAGTATATTGTGCTAATTAAAATGTTAATAGGGGAAGCTGAGTGTGTGGTATATGGGCATTCTCTGTACTGTCTTCTCAGTATTTCTGTAAATCTGTAATTGTTCTAAAAAGTAAAGTCTATTAAAAATAAAAATGTTGGGACTTCCCTGGTGGTGCAGTGGTTAAGAATCCACCTGCCAATGCAGGGAACATGGGTTTGATCCCTCGTCCGGGAAGATCCCACATGCTGTGGAGCAACTAAACCCGTGCACCACAACTACTGAACCTGTGCTCTAGAGCCCACGAGCTGCAACTACTGAGCCCGTGTGCCACAACTACTGAAGCCTGCACACCCTAGAGCCCACACGCTGCAACTACTGAGCCCATGTGCTGCAACCACTGAAGCTTGCTTGCTCTAGGGCCCACGTGCCACAACTGCTGAGCCTGCGTGCTGCAACTACTGAAGCCTGTGCGCTCTAGGGCCCATGTGCCGAAACTACTGAGCCCGCGTACTACTGAAGCCCGCGTGCCAAGAGCCTGTGCTCCGCAACAAGAGAAGCCACCGCAATGAGAAGCCCTCGCACCTCCGTGCAGCAGCAAGACCCAATGCAGCCTAAATAAATAAATAAATAAATAAAAATGTTAAACAAGTGAAAAAATATGCACAGCAGTCTCTCAACATTTTTTATTTGATGGTTGAGGAAATAGAGGGAGATAAACAGTTAAAAAAAAAAGAATGTAGGGAAATAACAGTACATGTGCTAAAATTGCATACGCAGTTAACCCTTGAATAACACGGGTTTGAATGGCTTGGGTTCACTTATGCACTGATGTTTTTCAATAGATACGTACTACATTACTACATGATTTGCCATTGGTTGATCTGCAGATTTGGAACCACAGATATGGAGGGCTGACTATAAAGTTATATATGGATGGGGTCAGAGCCCCTTGCTTTCATGCTGTTCAAGGGTCAATTGTATAATAAATCATATTTTTGTAAGATTATGTGTGTGCATATGTATGTGATTATGCTTAAAGGCATATTTCTGAAAGAAAAATCGCCAGAACTTCAGAAGTGGTTACTCTGAGAACTGAAATTACCGATGGATCCTTCCTTCCTCCCTCCCTCCCTTCCTCCCTTCTTCCCTCCTTCCCTCCTTCTATCTCTCCCTTCCTTCCTTCTTCCCTGCATTGTTTAAATTTTGAACAAAGAAAATATTTTCTGTATAATGAGAAAAGAATACAGTTACAAGTAAAAGTGACTCCAAGTTAGATGCCCTAAGTTGTACTTTGAGATTTCAAACTTACCAGTTCCTTGTCTGGATCTCTAAAACTTTTGGATCCACCTTCAACAAGCTGTAGAGAACCACATCATTGTAGGTCTTCACTGGAAAATAAAATATGGGATTACTGGTACTCCAACCCAGATCACAATGAGGTAAATAACATTTTCAGAACACCATATCAGATAGGTGGACCATACATTGCTCTAGTTAGAGATGACAAATATATGACATTTGTGTTATTTTCCCCCTTCCTGCAACTATGGCAGACATGACTAATTGAGTACAGTTTTTTTTGCAGGATGACAGAGTGGTCAGAGTTGTCCATGGAGATGAAACCTCATTACCATTCCTCCTTTAGGAACTCCAAATTATTGCCTTGGGTCAAGCCAGGCCATCAGAGAGCTATATAAATAGTAACTTGCTTAGTCTCTTATAGAATCACACTTGCTAATTTCTTTTTTTAATAGGAGTCCTAAGCTTTTTATCAAAGTCCAGTATAAAATTCATGACATTATTGCATTTGTATTAAAGACATTGTTGAAGATATTTTCTACTTAGTGGCCCTGTATATCAATAAGGGATAAATATCTATTATTATTGTTGTTGTTACGTCTTTTAGAATACACTGTTAAGAAAAGCTTCATTTTCCCTGAGGCTAGGCTCTGCCTTTCTGCTAATTGGTAATGTTTCTCTTTTAACATTGAATTCTGGTAAGCTCTGAGACAAATTTGACCATCGTCTATTGCAGTTGTGTTCTCCTTATTTGTTTTTTTGTTTGTTTAGCTTTACCTCCTAGTTCCATAAAAGATTTGAGACAATAGTTTGGATTTCATGTTGCTATTTTCCCTGGTTTTATACTTATATTTTCCCTGATCTTGATTTTTCTATTTTTATTTTATTGCTATTTTATTATATTTGTGAAACCCAGTAGCATATGAGTAGTTTTTTTTAGAGTGAAACATCTGAATTACACAGTTTCTTTAAGTTGCTTTTTAAAAATTTCAAATATATATCATAACTTGGATTTGACTTTAAAATGTGATATCTTGTTTGGCTGGTATCACTTAGGCATGCTTTTAATGAACATTGGAAGAGCATTGGACTAGGATTTGGAAGACCTAAATTCTACTTTTTGTTGTTATGCTTAACTTGGGGTTAATGATCTAATGACTCTAGGATTCATTTTTCTCATAGGGAAAAAAAAATGTTTAACCGCTCTGTTATAAAAATTAGTTCGCTTTATATATTGGTTTTTATTTTTTAGCAAATTGCCTTTAATTTAGTGAATTTCAAAACACAAGCAAAGTTAACAATCAGTGGGAAAAAATACAAACATCTCCAGGTTCAAAATATTTTTTAATTTGCTGGGAAAGAAACTTCTTAGAGAAAGTCTTATCAGAAAAAAAGCACCAAATTCCATTTGGGCATTTGGCTAATATTTTAATACTTTGGGGGGGATACATCTTAATAGTTGAAATTCCCATGACCTCATATTCATTAAGTAGTTGTCATTAAAGTTGTTAGAAGCTTGAATTCATGAATGTTTCCAATGGAACATTTTTTTACTAGAACTGCAACCAAATTGAGAGTTTACCTTGTAGGGCAGTAATGTATATAGTCACACTCTTAGAGGACTCTGCTCTGGGATTTTCCCTGTCCTCTTCCTTATTTGGAGCTCCCAGTGACCTCCAAGTGAAGGCTGAGTATACAAGATTAGAACAGTATAAGCAGATTCTATTCCAATTTGCCAAAGTGTTTATGCTAAGTGGATAATAGCAGTCTACCCCTAACTTTTCAATGTGGTCCTTGAAGAAATTGAATGTCATATGCTGGTAAATTTTACTGCTTATTTATTGCCATATAATAAATGACAAATGACTTTTCTATTCTGAACATTCTTTACCCTCTGTGAATAATCAGAAACATGACAATAAAAACCAGAAATCTTCAGCATTTTTAATTACTCTCCTCAGACATCTAAATAACTACTGGATCACACAAGGAAACCATTGGTAATACTGACTAGGAAAGACAGGTGTATAACTGGGAGTTATGATGGCTGAAATTTAAGGTCTCTCTTGTCTTAAGTTTTAAGAATTTTTATTAAACATAATTTTGATTCCAAATGTTTGATTCTTTGCAAATGGCCTGATTTCAGTGAGGTTGAGATGAGTTCCCCAAGTTTTCAAGACTTAGTTTCCTTTTAACATGAAACACACTACAATCATTTCTTTTGGACTGATTATTATATAATATTTCATGAGATAGTCTGAATACTGAGGAAAAATATTTTATATAATGTAAAATTTTATTCTAGGCATCTGCAGAGCAGAGGGCATTTTGTCTGATAATTGGGGAATTTAAAATTCCAAATTGAACTTTAAAGTTTTTGGTTTTTTTTAATGAGCTAATCCTTGACTAGATGTAGCTAGTTTCCTACGATGATGATGATGATGATGATGATTGTTTTTGTTATTATTTTATGGAATATAAACTCATGTATTTATTTGAACTCCAAATGTCTCCTTATCTTTCAAAGTATAGGTCATTCAAAGTAACACTTGATGACTTCCATGCGAATAAATAGCAACTATAAGGAGCACATTACTAGATTTCTTTCTACACGTGGGTAGACACACAAATGTACATGTATTTTAGTCTAAAATACCTGTGTGAAAATGCATTTCTGTACATTGGAAAGGCAAGGAAAAGAATTCTTAAAAAGAAAAGTTGCTTTAAATTTTACTTAAATTGTATCTGTGAAATACAGAAAGTATAATACATTAAAAATTTTTTAAATCATTATAGATTCACAGGTAATTGAAAAAAAAAAAAAGTACAGGGAGGTCCCATGCACCTTTCATCCAGTCTTTTCTAATGGTAACATCTTTTATAACTGTAGTACCATATCACAACCAAATAATTGACCTTGCTATAATGCATGCTATTTTATTTATTGACAAATAAATAATTAAGCATGAATTTCAAGTAATATACTAATATTAAATAAACCTTCAGTCTTTTAGGTTTGGAGATATGTACATATAATTGAAACATATAAAATTGCTTGATATTTACCAACTTGGATCTACCAAATGACTGTTTTGACCACATATCTATAGATATAGATATATATTAATGAATATATTCAGTTGACTCATATGAGATTGTCAATATTCAAACTTTTTTAAAAAAAATTAATTAATTTATTTATTTTTGGCTGTGTTGGGTCTTCGTTTCTGTGCGAGGGCTTTCTCTAGTTGTGGTGAGCGGGGGCCACTCTTCATCGCGGTGTGCGGGCCTCTCACTGTGGCGGCCTCTCTTGTTGCGGAGCACAGGCTCCAGACGCACAGGCTCAGTAGTTGTGGCTCACGGGCCTAGTTGCTCTGCGGCATGTGGGATCTTCCCAGACAAGGGCTCGAACCCGTGTCCCCGGCATTGGCAGGCAGATTCTCAGCCACTGCGCCACCAGGGAAGCCCCCAATATTCAAACTTTTTGACCTGTAAACTGGCTATTTCTTATGAGTCAACACAATATATCATATCTTATTTCTATCAAAGTATATTTAAATCATTTTAGCATGTTAGTGGTTTGAACTGTTTAGAATACTGGGAAAGTGTTGAAAGTATGAGTGAGGAAGGATTAAGGAAAGATGTTGGAAATGATTTTAGAGCAGTCTAGAAGAGTAGATTACTAAGAGGTCTAACAATCCATCTGACAGACCTCCTCTAGGAATTCCAAATTATTTCCTTGAGTCAAGCCAGAGCATCCAAAAACTTTGTGTGAAATTCTCGGTATTATTTTTTCATGGTAACATTCCTATGTGATGCTCTATTTTTGAAATTTCTGGAGTTATTCCTCAATCAGAAGCTATTTATCTACTTATGTCCCCTAAAAGGTACTCATTCCTTTATTTGCTTTCCTAAGGTCTAAAAAGTATACTTATGAAACTGAAAATTTCAACAAACACCTTAAAGAATATCTTATTGATATTGATTACTGTAGATTAACAAAAACAAACAATGAGATAATTTCTTAGCAATGTCTTAGAGATGACAAAGAATCTAAAAATATGCAGCTTAACAGTAGAGTCCTCAGCATTAGTGGGTCTCCTGTGATCTCTAGCTACAGAGTTGGTATGTCCTGAAAGATCATATCTGGTTACAGGAAGAAAAGTCTATATTTCAGAGTGTGAGGGTCTCATCAGTTTCATCACATGGGGTATAGGCACAGTTCCTTCCAGTCAAAGGAGAGATGTTCTTTCTTTAGCACTGAAATTCAGAAAAGGATATTCCAATTTTACTCCGTCCTAGACAAATGAATTATTAAGATTAAACCAACTAATCACATCCAGGAAAATAATGAATAAGCATTGGGGGTGCTGAAAGAGATGGAGATTCTGAGGGGTACATATATGTGTGGAGCAGAAGACCACAGAAATTCTATTTAAATTCATCAAATGGTTCTAATTTAATTTACTTTTGAGAATTTTTTCCCCTTGAAAATCAGATGGACTTGGGCAGGAAATGTGGATAGTTTAGAGTTTCAGGTCTAACTGACCCAAAGAATAACTTTAACTGAAGGCTGGAGAGTATGGGAACTCTGGCTTCCATCTGCTTTACTGACAGATCAGTGGGCTTGTCCATGGAACATTAATTTCAGTATCTCTGGAGAAGGCTGACAAACACAATTCCCTATTTAGAGTTATGTCCATGGCTGGTCATCTGGCATGTCAGAGCCATCCGGCCACCTGTCCTCTGGGACTCAGCACAACACTTACCTACTCTCACCCATAGTTTATATTGCTTGCCTGCTCAGCTGATGCCAACCCAAGCAAGACCTAGTCTTTCTCTGTGACCTTGCTAACCCAAACTGAACAGTCACACCAAGCATCTAACTTTGCTCTATACTCCTACTAATACAAGAATTACTTCTCTTTTCACTTGTGTTGAGATTTCCGATGATACCTGGGAACACCTGAGCCGCAAGGGACTAAGGGGAAGAAGGGGAGGAATGGGTGATTTGTGAGTAGAGTCACTTATGAAAAAATAGTGCCCAGACTTTTTTTCTGGCATCTCCCTCTTCTCCACCAAAGACTATTAAGAATACTTACACATATGTGATAGAACATTTATAAGAGACATATCTTCTTGCCCCTCCATATTTTTTTTTCAATGTTTATTTACTTTTTTAAACATCTTCATTGGAGTATGATTGCTTTACAATGGTGTGTTAGTTTCTGGTGTACAACAAAGTGAATCAGCTATACATAAACATATATTCCCATATCTCCTCCCTCTTGCATCTCCCTCCCACCCTCCCAATCCCAGCCCTCTAGGTGGACACAGAGCACCGAGCTGATCTCCCTGTGCTATGCGGCTGCTTCCCACTAGCTAGCTGTTTTACATTTGGTAGTGTATATATGTCCATGCCACTCTCTCACTTCGTCCCAGCTTACCCTTCGCCTTCCCGTGTCCTCAAGTCCATTCTCTATGTCTGTGTCTTTATTCCTGTCCTGCCCCTAGGTTCATCAGAACCATTTAAAAAAAAAATCCATATATATTTGTTAGTATACGGTATTTGTTTTTCTCTTTCTGACTTACTTCACTCTGTATGACAGTCTCTAGGTCCATCCACCTCACTACAAATAACTCAATTTCATTTCTTTTTATGCCTGAGTAATATTCCATTGTATACATGTGACACATCTTCTTTATCCATTCATCTGTCGATGGACACTTAGATTGCTTCCATGTCCTGGCTATTGTAAATAGAGCTGCAATGAACATTGTGGTACATGACTTATTTTGAATTATGGTTTTCTCTGCGTATATGCCCAGTAGTGGGATTGCTGGTTCATATGGTAATTCTATTTTTAGTTTTTTAAGCAACCTCCATACTGTTCTCCATAGTGGCTGTATCAATTTACATTCCCACCAACAGTACAAGAGGGTTCCCTTTTCTCCACACCCTCTCTAGCATTTATTTCTTGTAGATTTTTTTTTTTTGTAGATTTTTTGATGATGGCCATTCTGACCATTGTGAGGTGATACCTCATTGTAGTTTTGATTTGCATTTCTCTAATGATTAGTGATGTTGAGCATCCTTTCATGTGTTTGTTGGCAATCTGTATATCTTCTTTGGAGAAATGTCTATTTAGGTATCCTGCCCATTTTTGGATTGGATTGTTTGTTTTTTGATACTGAGCTGCATGAGCTGCTTGTATATTTTTGAGATTAATCCTTTGTCAGTTGCTTCATTTGCAAATACTTTCTCCCATTCTGAGGGCTGTCTTTTCGTCTTGTTTATGGTTTCCCTTGCTGTGCAAAAGCTTTGAAGTTTCATTAGGTCCTATTTGTTTATTTTTGTTTCTATTTCCATTTCTTTAGGAGGCGGGTCAAAAAGGATCTTGCTGTGATTTATGTCATAGAGTGTTCTGCCTATGTTTTCCTCTAAGAGTTTGATAGTGTCTTGCCTTACATTTAGGTCTTTAATCCATTTTGAGTTTATTTTTGTGTATGTTGTTAGGGAGTGTTCTAATTTCATTCTTTTACATGTAGCTGTCCAGTTTTCCCAGCACCACTTATTGAAGAGGCTGACTTTTCTGCATTGTATATTCTTGCCTCCTTTATCAAAGATAAGGTGACCATATGTGCATGGGTTTATCTCTGGGCTTTCTATCCTGTTCCATTGGTCTATATTTCTGTTTTTATGCCAGTACCATACAGTCTTGATTACTGTAGCTTTGTAGTATAGTCTGAAGTCCGGGACCCTGATTCCTCCAGCTCCATTTTTCTTTCTCAAGATTGCTTTGGCTCTTCGGGGTCTTTTGTGTTTCCATACTAATTGTGAAATTTTTTGTTCTACTTCTGTGAAAAATGCCAGTGGTAGTTTGATAGGGATTGCATTGAATCTGTAGATTGCTTTGGGTAGTATAGTCATTTTCACAATGTTGATTGCTTCAATCCAAGAACATGGTATATCTCTCCATCTATTTGTATCATCTTTAATTTCTTTCATCAGTGTCTTATAGTTTTCTGCATACAGGTCTTTTCTCTCCTTAGCTAGGTTTATTCCTAGGAATTTTATTCTTTTTGTTGCAGTGGTAAATGGGAGTGTTTTCTTAATTTCACTTTCAGGTTTTTCATCATTAGTGTATAGGGATGCAAGAGATTTCTGTGCATTAATTTTGTATCCTGCTACTTTACCAAATTCATTGATTAGCTCTAGTAGTTTTCTGGTAGCATCTTTAGGATTCTCTATGTATAGTATCATGTCATCTGCAAACAGTGACAGCTTTACTTCTTCTTGTCCAGTTAGGATTCCTTTTATTTCTTTTTTTTTTCTCTGATTGCTGTGGCTAAAACTTCCAAAACTATGTTGAATAATAGTGGTGAGAGTGGGGAACCTTGTCTTGTTCCTGATCTTAGTGGAAATGGTTTCAGTTTTTCACCAATGAGGACGATGTTGGCTGTGGGTTTGTCATATATGGCCTTTATTATGTTGAGGTAAGTTCCCTCTGTGCCTACTTTCTGGAGGGTTTTTATCATAAATGGGTGTTGAGTTTTGTTGAAAGCTTTTTTTGCATCTATTGAGATGATCATATAGTTTTTATCCTTCAGTTTGTTAATATGGTGTATCACATTGATTGGTTTGCGTATATTGAAGAATCCTTGCATTCCTGGGATAAACCCACTTGATCATGGTGTATGATCCTTTTTATGTGCTGTTGGATTCTGTTTGCTAGTATTTTGTTGAGGATTTTTGCACCTATGTTCATCAGTGATATTGGTCTGTAGTTTTCTTTCTTTGTGACATCTTTGTCTGGTTTTGGTATCAGGGTGATGGTGGCCTTGTAGAATGTGTTTGGGAGTGTTCCTCCCTCTGTTATATTTTGGAAGAGTTTGAGAAGGATAGGTGTTAGGTCTTCTCTAAATGTTTGATAGAATTCTCCTGTGAAGCCATCTGATCTTGGGCGTTTTTTGTTGGAAGATTTTTAATCAGAGTCTCAATTTCAGTGCTTGTGATTGGTCTGTTCATATTTTCTATTTCTTCATGGTTCAGTCTCGGAAGGTTGTGCATTTCTAAGAATTTGTCCATTTCTTCCAGGTTGTCCATTTTATTGGCATATAGTTGCTTGTAGTAATTTCTCATGATCCTTTGTATTTCTGCAGTGTCAGTTGTTACTTCCCCTTTTTCATTTCTAATTCTATTGATTTGAGTCCTCTCCCTTTTTTTTTTGATGAGTCTGGCTAATGGTTTATCAATTTTGTTTATTGTCTCAGAACCAGCTTTTAGTTTTATTGATCTTTGCTATCGTTTCCTTCATTTCTTTTTCATTTATTTCTGATCTGATCTTTATGATTTCTTTCCTTCTGCTAACTTTGACTTTTTTTTGTTCTTCTTTCTCTAATTGCTTTAGGTGTATGGTCAGGTTGTTTATTTGAGATGTTTCTTGTTTGTTAAGGTAGGATTGTATTGCTATAAACTTCCCTCTTAGAACTGCTTTTGCTGCATCCCATAGGTTTTGGGTCGTGTTTTCATTGTCATTTGTTTCTAGGTATTTTTTGATTTCCTTTTTGATTTCTTCAGTGATTTCCTGGTTATTAAGTAGTGTATTATTTAGCCTCCAAGTGTTTGTATTTTTTTACAGATTTTTCCTTTAATTGATATCTAGTCTCATAGCATTGTGGTTAGAAAAGATACTTGAAACGATTTCAATTTTCTTAAATTTACCAAGGCTTGATTTGTGAACCAAGATATGACCTATCCTGGAGAATGTTCCATGAGCACTTGAGAAGAAAGTGTATTCTGTTGTTTTTGGGACGGAATGTCATATAAATATCAGTTAAGTCCATCTTGTTTAATGTATAATTTAAAGCTTGTGTTTCCTTATATATTTTCATTTTGGATGATCTCTACATTGGTGAAAGTGGGGTGTTGAAGTCCCCTACTGTGATTGTGTTACTGTCGATTTCCCCTTTTATGGCTGTTAACATTTGCCTTATGTATTGAGGTGCTTCTATGTTGGGTGCATAAATATTTACAATTGTTGTATCTTCTTCTTGGATCGATCCCTTGATCATTATGTAGTTTCCTTCTTTGTCTCTTGTAATAGTCTTTGTTTTAAAGTCTATTTTGTCTGATATGAGAATTGCTACACCAGCTTTCTTTTGATTTCCATTTGCATGGAATATCTTTTTCCATCCCCTCACTTTCAGTCTGTATGTGTCCCTAGGTCTGAAGTGGGTCTCTTGTAGACAGCATATATATGGCTCTTGTTTTTGTACCCATTCAGCCAGTCTATATCTTTTGGTTGGAGCATTTAATCCATTTACATTTAAGGTAATTATCAATATGTATGTTCCTATTACCATTTTCTTAATTGTTTTGGGTTTGTTATTGTAGGTCTTTTCCTTCTCCTGTGTTTCCTGCCTAGAGAAGTTCCTTTAGCATTTGTTGTAAAGCTGGTTTAGTTGTGCTGAATTCTCTTAGGTTTTACTTGTCTGTAAAGGTTTTAATTTCTTCGTCAAATGTGAATGAAATCCTTGCTGGATAGAGTAATCTTGGTTGTAGGTTTTTCCCTTTCATCACTTTAAATATGTCCTGCCGCTCCCTTCTGGCTTGCAGAGTTTCTGCTGAAAGGTCAGCTGTTAACCTTACGGGGATTCCCTTGTATGTTATTTGTTGTTTTTTCCTTGCTGCTTTTAATATTTTTTCTTTGTATTTAATTTTTGATAGTTTGATTAACATGTGTCTTGGCGTGTTTCTCCTTGGTTTTATCCTGTGTGGGACTCTCTGTGCTTCCTCTGCTTGATTAACTATTTCCTTTCCCATATTAGGGAAGTTTTCAACTATAATGTCTTCAAATATTTTCTCAGTCCCTTTCTTTTTCTCTTCTTCTTCTGGGACCCCTATAATTCGAATGTTGGTGCGTTTAATATTGTCCCAGAGGTCTCTGAGACTGTCCTCAATTCTTCTCATTCTTTTCTCTTTATTCTGCTCTGCAGTAGTTATTTCCACTATTTTATCTTCCAGATCACTTATCCGTCCTTCTGCCTCAGTTATTCTGCTATTGATCCCTTCTAGAGAATTTTAAATTTCATTTATTGTGTTGTTCATGATTGTTTGTTTGCTCTTTAGTTCTTCTAGGTCCTTGTTAAACGTTTCTTGTATTTTCTCCATTCTATTTCCAAGATTTTGGATCATCTTTACTATCATTATTCTGAATTCTTTTTCAGTAGACTGCCTATTTCCTCTTCATTTGTTAGGTCTGGTGGGTTTTTACCTTGCTGCTTCATCTGCTGTGTTTTTCTTTGTCTTCTCATTTTGCTTTACTTACTGTGTTTGGGGCCTCCTTTTCGCAGGCTGCAGGTTCGTAGTTCCCGTTGTTTTTGGTGTCTGCCCGCAGTGGCTAAGGTTGGTTCAGGGGGTTGTGTAGGCTTCCTGGTGGAGGGGACTAGTGCCTGTGTTCTGGTGGATGAGGCTGGATCTTGTCTTCCTGGTGGGCAGATCCACATCTGGTGGTATGTTTTGGGGTGTCTGTGACCTTATTATGATTTTAGGCAGCCTCTCTGCTAATGGGTGGGCTTGTGTTCCTGTCTTGCTAGTTGTTTGGCATAGGGTGTCCAGAACTGTAGCTTGCTGGTCGTTGAGTGGATTTGGGTCTTGGCGTTGAGATGGAGACATCTGAGAGATTTTCGCTGTTTGATATTACGTGGAGCTGGGAGGTCTCTTGTGGATCAGTGTCCTGAACTTGGCTCTCCTACCTCAGAGGCACAGCTCTGACCCCTGGTTGGAGCACCAAGAGCCTGTCATCCACACGGCTCAGAATAAAAGGGAGAAGAAAAAGAAAGAAAGAAAGAAGAAGATAAAATAAAATAAAATAAAGTAAAATAAAATAAAATAATGTTATTAAAATAAAAAATAATTATTAAAAAAATTTTTTTAAAGTAGTAAAAAAGAAAGAAAGAACAACGAAACCAAAAAACAAATCCACTTGTGATAACAAGTGCTAAAACTATACTAAAAAAAAAACCAAAAACAAAAAAGAACGGACAGACAGAACCCTAGGACGAATGGTAAAAGCAAAGCTATACAGACAAAATCACACACAGAAGCATATGCATACACACTCACAAAAAGAGAAAAAGGGAAAAAAAATATATATATTCTTGCTCCCAAAGTCCATCTCCTCAATTTGGGATGATTCGTTGTCTATTCAAGTATTCCATAGATGCAGGTACATCAAGTTGACTGTGGAGATTTAATCCGCTGCTCCTGAGGCTGCTGGGAGAGATTTCCCTTTCTCTTCTTTGTTCGCACAGCTCCTGGGGTTCAGCTTTGGATTTGGCCCTGCCTCTGCGTGTAGGTCCCCTGAGGGCATCAGTTCTTCTCTGAGACAGGACGGGGTTAAAGGAGCAGCTGATTCGGGGGCTCTGGCTCACTCAGGCCGGGGGGAGGGAGGGGTATGGATGCCGGACGAGCCTGCGGTGGCAGAGGCCGGCGGGACGTTGCAACAGCCTGAGGCGCGTGCGTTCTCCCGGGGAAGTTGTCCCTGGATCACGGGACCCTGGCAGTGGCGGGCTGCACAGGCTCCTGGGAGGGGAGGTGTGGATAGTGACCTGTGCTTGCACACAGGCTTTTTGGTGGCGGCAGCAGCAGCCTTAGCGTCCCATGCCAGTGTCTGGGGTCCGCGTTGATAGCCGCGGCTCGCGCCCGTCTCTGGAGCTACTTTAAGCAGTGCTCTTAATCTCCTCTCCTCTCGCACCAGGAAACAAAGAGGCAAGAAGAAGTCTCTTGCCTCTTCGGCAGCTCCAGACCTTTTTCCGGACTCCCTCCCGGCTAGCTGTGGTGCTCTAACCCCTTCAGGCTGTGTTCACGCCGCCAACCCCAGTCCTCTCCCTGGGATCCGACCTCCAAAGCCCGAGCCTCAGCTCCCAGCGCCCACCCATCCCGGCGGGTGAGCAGACAAGCCTCTCGGGCTGGTGAGTGCTGGTCGGCACTGATCCTCTGTGAGGGAGTCTCTCCACTTTGCTCTCCGCACCCCTGTTGCTGTGCTCTCCTCCGTGGCTCTGAAGCTCCCCACCTCCGCCCCCCGCAGTCTCCGCCTGCGAAGGGGCTTCCTAGTGTGTGGAAACCTTTCCTCCTTCACAGCTCCCTCCCCGAGGCGCAGGTTCCATCCCTATTCTTTTGTCTCTGTTTTTTCTTTTTTCTTTTGCCCTAGCCAGGTACCTGGGGAGTTTCTTGCCTTTTGAAAGTCTGAGGTCTTCTGCCAGCGTTCAGTGGGTGTTCTCTAGGAGCTGTTCCACATGTAGATGTATTTCTGATGTATTTGTGGGGAGGAAGGTGATCTCTGCGTCTTAACTTCTCCACCATCTTGAAGCCATCCCGTATTCTTTTTTGAAGAAGTCGTTAAGAAAGAGAATAACACAATAGAAATTGGTATTTAATTGTCACAGGGACACTTAACATGATAATAATCACGATGCTAGAGATGTTCTAGTAAGGACATGGCTTATGATTTTGGAGTTGACTGTTAAGGATGAGTTTAGAAAGTAGATTAGTAGTGGTTGACCACAGGAAGCAATGATGGCTGTTGTGGCGTGACC
Organism: Eubalaena glacialis; assembly: GCF_028564815.1. NCBI lineage: Eukaryota > Metazoa > Chordata > Mammalia > Artiodactyla > Balaenidae > Eubalaena > Eubalaena glacialis. The sequence continues at coordinate 49,537,224 of NC_083729.1, read as the reverse complement.
GTCCGCTGACCATGAGTCACACACAGCATCATGGTTCTGGGCAAAGCAAGTACTTCCCTTCTTAATGCTTACCTTGGAGGATCTTTCTCTAACATATGATGATATTTATTACCCGCTTTGCAAAACTTCTGCTAGTTTCCTGGTTTGTTTCTTCTCTCTTACATCTCCTTTTTATAATATTATCCAGCAGTTCCTTCATTCTCTTCTGGATCTTCTGGTATAGAAATATATTCACACACTTATCTCTCTCTGCTTTTGGCAGTCTTATCCAGACATTTCAGATTCAGCTCGCTTTCCTAATCAATATTAATCTTGACCAGTCTCTCTAGTTCTAATCTACACATCTAAAGTTTCACTGTATTTTTCTTTTCTCTCCTAGTGACTTATCCCATACCTTATTAATTTTGACCTAGATTCTTAGACTAATCCCTGTATTCATCTTTCTTATAGTTCTTTTTATGGCCATCTCCTCTTGGAGATAAGGAAAGGAGGGCAAGTACTAAACTTGGGATGATAACGTTTTTTGAAGAACATTGTTGATCATTTCTCCTTTTCAGTGGATAAAGAGGTAAATCTCAATGATTTGATTTAGAATCAAATAAGACCTATCTATGTGATTTGTTAAACTTTGTCTTCCAGAGCTGGATAAAGCAGTTGGGCCAGTAATGAATAAGTAAGCAACTTTTCCAAATGGATCTTGAGGAGAAGGAGAGACTCAGAGACTCCTTTTTGAAATTAGCTGCCTTGGGGGTGGTGAATAGATGATGAACATGCCTCAAAGAAAGAGTCACTAACATTACATTTATTATCAGAATATACATCCTGGTTGAGAGCTATATACTGCAGTGTTACCTTGCTGAAATAATGGATCATTCTCCTCAGAAACCTTTTGCCTTCCTCAGTATGTAAATAATAGAAATGACTTAATCAATGCTTTCCACCATTGTCTTTTCCCATATTTCTGTCATCACTTTCTAGGCCATCTCCTTTCTCCACACCCAAGCCACATACCCTAAATAGCAGCTATTTTGGTCTCTTTGTTGTTTCTTGGTTACTCCACATACTCATCAATCTTTGGGCTTTTGCTCCAGTTTTTACCTCCCTTGGAATGTCCTTCTTCCCCACTTCAGAAACATAGCTCAAGATCTTCCTTTTCTGAGAAATCTTCTTGAATCAAAAATTGTCACTCCTTTCTCTGTATTTCCATAGCATGTTTTAATCTTTGTTACACCATAAGTCATCTTAGCCCTTATGTTAATGTTTTTGTTTCTGAATCTTATACTAATATTCTCTGTCATGTTGTCACTCATTAAGTGTTTCTGAATAGAATTGAACTCATTTGGGTTATATTAAACTAGAGGCCACTTTTGGGTCTTGGTGAGTGGGTCAGCACCAAAACTGCAGTCTTTCTTTTAACTACTCTAGGAACAAAGCCCATGATTTTAAAATGGAGTATCAAGGCCAATTTCCTTGAGTGGCTTCTGTAATGAATTATTTCATGTATTCATTTTATTAAGCCAGGAACTGTGGTAGGGATGCTAGCACTGTGCTAGTTGAGTAAGAAATGGTCTATAACCTCAAGGAGCTCAGAATCTATAAAAGGAAACAGAAACTTAAGTAAATTATTCAAATAAAAGATGATATAGAATATATAGACAGTGTCAGAGGACACAGGACTGATCAGCTATACGTGGCGGATATCAGGAAAGAGTTCACAGTGGTTTTGAAAGAGAAGTAAGGGCTGTCCGGTTTGAGAAAGATAGCAGGGTATTCAATGAGGATCTCCAACCTCAATTTAAAATTTGTCTAATTATAGAACTGATGTGCTGGTTTACATTCTAGGAAATTATTTGAATGAGTTTATGTGTAAGATTGTGTGTGTGTGCGTGTGCGTGTGTATGTTCAGGTCAAAAAGTAGGGGGAATCTTCAGCACTGTGAGGAGGTGCTGAGTACAGAAATAGGGGAGAATATCCCATCTTAACCCTCTGCACAGATTTAAGGTTTGGAAAAGGAGGAGTTAAGAACCAGAATCTAAAGGTACAGTGTTCATAAGGCAAGTTTTGAGATTCTAGGAATAAACCCGCTAATTTAGAGATGAAATTACAGAGTATATCACAGAGTAGAAAAAAATCATCCTCCCCCAGCCCCAACCCTCTAATTCTTTTTCACACTAAAGTGTTCTTCTGGCATCATGGCAGCATTGATTGACTACTAACTGAGGGTGGAGCCTGACCATGCCTAGCAGGACAGCATTCTGATGGAGGACACAGACAGCACAGCATGGGTGGAAGTGGGGCATGAATGTACGTTTGAGCACTTGTGAGCCTGAGAAAACCAAGAACGTTTTAGGTTTGTCTTTAAGGGAGCTGGAAAGTGCAATAAGCCACTGATATTTAAGCATTTCTGTAAATATGGCATCATTTGTACTCCAAACCTGGGGAGGCCTAGGGAAATTCAGATGATCAGCAAAGGTGTTTGACAGTTGGAAAAAAGTAAAAGGAGCATCCTATAGAAATTTCCATCTGAAGTAATCTTTTACTTCCTCAGAATGTGGATGCTGAACTAAAGTTTTGCAACTGGAAGTATTGCAGGCCATCAGTTTAGACACGCCTTGGTAGGAACCTAGGATGTTTTTTCCATGAGTTCTCAAGAATAGTAGAAGCTTTTGGGAGACTGATCTTGTGAAAGTACAAGCATAATGATTGGGAAGCCAGATAATCACTAGTTTTGTGGATTTGGGCAAATAACTTAAATTCAGAGTCTCATTTTCTTCATTTGTAAAATGGAGGTAATACTGAACTTGCCTAAGTTATTGTGAAGATTCAGGAATCTTAAAGAACCTGACAGAGTAACCACTGATATGTAGTATTCACTTAATACATAATGGTGCTCTTACCATTGATATATTATTTTTCAATCTTACATTTTCATGATCGCCTTTGTCATTCAACTCAGTGAATGCTACAGTTATATTCCATAGGACAGATTTAAGCTATAGAAAATTTTAGCTTTTTAATAAGTGGATTTAAATAAGTTCTTTGTTGATTTATATAGTTCATTACTGGCATTTAATAACTTTGCGCTTTACATGTGGCACTTTTAGCTTAATATGGAATAGTAAATATTTGATAAAGGGTGTTTTACCTCGTGTGCTGACTACAGAACATACCTTGCTGAGAAATTCTAGGCATTTCTTGTAACTCCTACTCTCTGTACTTGTGCTGTCTTATATGAACTTCTTCATATAAGGGATTTGAATGCAATTTGATCATGGCTGCGGTATCAGTTATTAGAGTATCAGAGATTCATTGCTACTAACGAATTCTGATTTATGTCTAACTCAGAGCATGCCAGCAAAAGAACAGTGGCTCTATTTCCATAACGAAAGAAGGGAAGTGAGGTTGTCTACTTGCAAGTGTCTATGTGCAACCATTGATTCAAAATGGAAAAACTTGTGAAATGCTTGTAAAATTCAGAAGACATAGCTTGTTTTGGATATCCTGATAAACTCAACAAATCATATATTTTTCTTTAGAAATCTATATGTGGATAGATGATAGAGATCTTAAACTTTTAATTATGTCCATCCAAAAATCCCTCTAGTTGGTAATGGTAGAGGTATTATTCCTTGGTTTCTATCTAGTGAGAGGACTGAAATTGGTAAAGTCGTCGTAAAGCTGTATATTTTACAGGGACCATCAAATTAAATTCCATGTGGAGTTTGAGTCAAGGGGGGAAATGCACTTATGATGCAAGTATAAAACTTGGTTAAAAAATAAGGAAAAAAGTCTTACCCTTAAAACTTTTGTGAAAAATGTATACTTCCAAATAATAGATGGAGCTGTTGAGGTCACATGTCTTTTGTATGTCTTCTTCAGTGTTCTATTTTACAGAACCCACAAATGTTATCTTTAAAAAAATCATACTTAAGAGATCAAGTATGGGAAAGAGCTGAGTCGACAAAATATAGCAGCTGTATTGTTCCCCACATCTTGACAATGAGATAAGCTCTGCAATGACTGTGTGTGAGAATGTATTGATTAAAAAAAAAAAAAAAGTGCAGCTGGTCTTATCATATTCAGGAATGTTGTAGCACTGACTTTTATTTTTAAAAATGTATTGCCGAGAATATCCATCCATTTGGATAAATACTTTTTTTTATTCTTGAATAGTAGATATTTTCTTCTTTTTAAGTCGAGGTAAATGAACATATTGGGTTTGATTTCAGAGCTGTAATTCATTCCTGTCCTTCATATCCAAAAGAACAACTAGAATAAATTAATACTGTTCCCTTGGCCAAGCAGCATTAGGACACTGATTTGTAGTTGTCGGAGTGAAATCTTAGCATTTGCTAGAAATACCCAAATAAGATTGCCAAAGATCTTTAATGTCAGGTAGCACAAGAACAGGACAGCATTATCCTTTAAAAGTCATTTCTTCCTAGTGTATGTCATATACCAAAATAACTGTTCAGTAGTTGAAAATGATGTTCAGCTTTTCTCGATTAATGGGATGATGTGCTTCCTGATTACTCAAAATAACTTTTAAAGTTTTTAGTTTGAAATAATTTTAGACTTACAGAAAAGTTGCAAAAATAGTACAGAATTCCTTTATACCCTTCACTCAGCTTTCCTAAATGCTAATGTCTCACATAACCGTAGTATAAGGATTAAAACTAAGAAATTAACATTGGTGTAATCCTATTGACTAAACTACAGACTTCATATTTCATTAGTTTTTTATTAAAATTCTTTTCCTTCTGTTTTTTTCCAGGATCCAATTCAGGATCCCACAACACAGGTAGTTGTAATGTCTTAGTCTCCTCCAGTATGTGACAGTTCCTCAGTCTTTCCTTGTCACTGTGACCTTTACACTCTTGAACAGTACTGGTCAGTTATTTTGTAGAATACTCCTCAATTTGTGATTGATGTTTTATAATAATTATATTAAAGCTATCCATTTTTGGCAAGGATACTGCAAAAATCATGTGCCGTTCTCATTGTATCATATCCTAAGAACAATTTTTGTTTGTTCACACTTACTCAGATACATGGGGTCTTTACGTTACTTTTTCAAAGAACGTTTACTTCTGTTAACTCAGCCAGTCATTGTGAATGACTCTTGAGAGGTAGATACGGTAGTTAATAATAATTATTTTTCCATATAAGGAAGATGAATCCTGAAGTAGCTAAGAAATATGCAGTGTGTGTTGGGACTTCCATGGTGGTCCAGTGGTTAAAAATCCGCCTTCCAGTGCAAGGGATGTGGGTTTGTTCCCTGGTCAGGGAACTAAGATCCCACATGCTGTGGGGGAACTAAGCCCGCGCGCCACAACTAGTGAGCGCACGTGCTCCGGAGCCTGCACACCACAACTAGAGAGCCTGTGTGCCACAACTACTGAGCCTATGCACTCTGGAGCCCACGTGCCACAACTAGAGAGAAGCCCGTGTGTCGCAACTAGAGAAGATCCTGCATGCCGCAACTAACACCCCATGCAGCCAAATAAATGAAAAAATTAAAAATAAAAAAAGAAATATGCAGTGTGTTTCAGTGACTGTGCCAGAACTAACAGTGACCATTTGCTTCTAGGGCACTGTGATATTGCGATTTATAATATGCAACATATATTTGGTCTTCAGTTTCTGGCACAGAGCTCCTAAAACCCTTGGAATTTCTTAAGTAATGAGAGTGATAAATGTGTGTCTTGTTATGTTAATGAGGTGACTTTTGAAATGTGCCTAGATTACCTAAGGATGGGGGCTGGTCACCAGAGGAACCAACTCTGTGATTTTAGTCTCATACGTCCTGACCTCTGGGAAGGGGAGAGGGGCTGAATCAGTCGTCAGTGGCCAATGATTTAATTAATCATACCAATGTAATGAAGCCTCCATAGAAACCCCTAAGGACAGGGTTTGAAGAAATTCTGAGTTGGTGAACACTTGGACATTTGGGGGGAATGAGAAGCCTGGAGAGGACATGGAAGCTCACGGGAGATAGTGTTAGAACTGAGTTGAATTCTCGGACACCCTTCTGGTGTTGGGAAAAGCACACCCTACACACACACACACACACACACACACACACACACACACATTGGTGACCAGAACACTAATTCTGAACACAAAGTATTCTGGCTTTTTATGCACAAAATCAAAATATGATAGACTCTTTTTCTTTTTCTTAAAACAAATAGCTCTCTTCCCTTCTGAAGGGCAGGAAGTCCATAAAATGAATCTCTCTACAGTATTAATAGAAGTAGCGATGTGGGTCTGGAGGGTTGGGAAAATATAAGGAGAGTTGAAGATAATCTAAGAATCTTTTATGAACCTGCACCCTCCCTCTTCCTCCAGGAACTTTAGACAAAACTGGAAGAAGTTCAAATGGTTTGGACTGCCTCCCCCCACCTCTTTCTTTTTTTTTTTTTTAATTTGCCTTTTTTTTCTGGGATACTCTGGCCAAAGACTAACAAGCAGTGAAATGGCAAAAGGCAGGCAGCAGGCAGGAAAAGTAGAAGCAAATGGCTGGGGTAAAACACAAACTGTGATTAGGCTCAGAATAATCAGGAATTGCATTGTAGCTTGTTATACATATTCCATGGTCATAATTTGATATTTGGAACAAAAAGGAAAAGAAGAATCCTCTTTAAAATAAAAAACCAACAAAAACAAGTCAGTGTTGACTGGGCAAGTTTACCTTTTTCACTCAAAATAATACCTATTTACCTTTCTGATCCCCTCCATGTGATCTAGTTATTTGCACTTAGCATATTTGAGGGAACTGAAGAGTGATTCACATTATCATTTTAATGGTGCATGGATTCTTTCATTATGTAGTTGGTTCACATACATCAACATTTTAAATTTTGGACATTCTAAAATACATTTGGCAAACTGCTAAGGAGAAAACCGTCTGTGAGCCTGTAGGAACTGAAACCTGGTACATGTCTGAACAAATGCAAACGTCCTATTTGTGCTGTTCAGCTTTATAAATTATGTAGCTTTGTGTGACCCTTTTAAAAATATTCAGGTGGTTTTGATATATCATTAAAAGGTGATCAGTGATAATTGTCTTAACGACAGTGCTCACGTGGAAAAAAATGTTGCTCAATGGAACACTTTTCTGACCTCTGATATGATTTTTAAAGGCCCTTTTTTAAAAAAGCAAGACATTTGAAAGTTACTTATTGAAGGCCAAATGAAAACACAACTTGCAAAGGGGCTTTTAATTTCATGATGATTCAGATTTTTAATCATAAAATAAGACCCAAGACCAGCTCTTAATTATTTATAGATTGATTCTGCCATCTGTGTTATCCAGTTTCCTTACTTTGGCTAAGAGGGCAGGAATAGGTGGAGAAGCTGAAATAAATCAGCTCCTTTATATTTTATCATCAGTAGTAAAAAGTCTGGTGTGATATAAAATTTTAGAATTATCTATGCCATTTGACCCATTACTATGGATAATTGAAAGGATACCATAATTGAGAAGAGGAAAAAAAAACCCCACTTACTGAATAATAACTGTTCCAGACACAATGCTAGTCTCTTTGTATATATCACCTAGTGTTCACAGCAATCCTACGTAGTATTTCTGGTTATCTTCTTTTACAGAGGTGGAAATTAAGGCACAGAAAGCTGAAATCAATTACCAACTCAAATGGGTAGCAAGTGGCAAGGCTGGGATTAAAATAGCTCTGGCTTTCCTTACAATCCATGTGCTTTCTACAGAATGGGTCACTTGTACCATGACTGTCCCTTGATGCAAAATATATAAATTAAACTGTTTTTGCAGCCCAAGGATGAGAATTGGAAATCTGGGCTAATTTCAATTCATACAATGAAGAACAATAGCTACCCTTTTCTAGGATCCCTATATGAAGGTATTTAGAAAATGCATTCCACACTGTGAACACTGTTTTGTAACCTCTATGGAAAAACTATTGAAAGTCTGTGGGACTGAAAAGCAGTACACATTTTCTATACAACAATATGGAAAAAAATGCTCATGCCCCTTAGGCCCAGCTAATGTATATTTTTGTGGACCGTCAGAAATTAACGTACAAAGATATTCATCTTAGTGCTATTTATAATAGCGTAAAATTGTAAACCATGCAAATGCTCAGTAGTTTAAAAAAAGAGTAAATATACTATAAAATCATACATATTTTGATATATTATGCAGTCATTAAAAATAAGTTTCAGAGAATATTTAGTAACAAGGGGAAAATTCTAACAATATGATTTTCAGTTGCTGTATAAATATGTATTGAATGAATAAATGGATTACTAAATTCAAAATAGTGCACATCATGAGAATTAACATTTTCCAAATCAGAGATCTTGAAGAAATATTACTTTTCTTTTGCTTAAGGTAAATGTTTTTCAAAGTAGAATGTATACAGTGTACAAATCATTAATGGCTCAATGAATTCTTACAAAAGGAAACACCCATGTGACCACAGCATAGTCATCAGGTTTTGGCGTCAAGATTAAGCTGCTTTCAAAACCTGTTCTCTTTTCTTTTTTTCTGGAAGGATTGGTGTAAGATTGGTGCTATTTCTTAAAAGTGTAAAAGACTTAGCAGTGAAGCTGTCTGAGCTGGAGATTTATCTGTAGAAAGGGTTTTAAAAACTTATTCAGTTTCTTTAATAGATTTAGTAATACAGAAACATGCTATTTATTCTTGTGTTCATTTTTAAGTTGTGCTTTTCAAGCAATTTTCCATTTCAGCTAACATTTCAAATATTTTGGCAAATTTTGTTCATAAGCTCTTATAGTTTTAGTATCTATACAATCTATAGTAATGTTCTTCTTCACTCTCAATATTTTTTTAAATGTCTTGTTCAGGGTTTACCAATTTTATTATTTTTCTCTCAAAGCCAAACTTTGGCTTTTGTATTGGTTTCCTATTGCTGTGTAACAGATTACTACAAGCTTGGTGGGTTAAGACCACACAACAGTATTCTCTTACAGTTCTGGAAGCCAGAAATCCAAAATCAGTTTCACTGGGCCAAAGTCATGGTGTCAGCAGGACTGCACTTCCTCTGGAGGTTGTAGAGGATAATCCATTACCTTGCCTTTTCCAGCTTCTGGAGTTGTGTTTCTTGCCTTCCTTGGTTTGTGGCCTTTCCATTGTCTTCATAGCCCAAAGCATGGCATCTTGTTTCAATTGTCACATTACCTTCTGTCTCTTAGTCAAATATTTCTCTGCCTTCCTCTTTTGAAACACTTGTGATTACATACAGGGTTGACCCAGATAATTCGGAATAATCTGCCATTCCCAACATCCTTAATTTAGTCACATATACAGTCCCTTTTGCCACATGAGGTAACATCCAAAGGTTGCAAGGATTAAGACCCAGATATTTTATCTTTAGAGGCCATTATTCAGCCCACCACAGATTTGATGATTTTTTTTTCTTTTGCAAGTTGTTGTACATGTTATTAATTTCTGCCCTTATTTTTTTATTGTTTTGTTAGGTTTATATTCTTCTGGTTTTACTTGCTTTTTTTCCCCCCAACCTCTTTTGATAGATAATTAGATAACTGATTTGAAGTTTTAAAAATTTTCTAGTATGTGCATGGTCTTCATGGAAGGTCTTAACATCCATGTAGTATTGCTTTAGCTTCATCACACAAAGTTCAATATGTAGCATATTAATTTATGGCTCAGTGAAATATATTTGAAGTTAGATTGTTTTAATCATTATTTAGGAGAGTTTTCTTAGTTTCTAAACATTTGGAAATATTTCAAGTTATCTTTTTGTTATTGATTTTAGCTTAATTTTCCTGAAGTCAAAGTATAATTTTAATCCTTGATAAACCAGCTTTTAAAATCAGCTGAATCGGTCATCATATCATTGATTTTGATAAATGTTTCATGTACTTGTATTTTAGGTACATTTTTCTATGAATGTCCATTTGGTCAGGCAGGGTAATCATCATGTTGTTAAAATACTCCATATTCCTATTGATTCTTTTCCTGATAGTTCTATCAGTTACTGTGGGAAGTGTGGTAAAGTCTCCTATCATGACTGTAGGTTTTTCTATTTCTTATTTGAGTCCAGTCAATTTTGGTTTGTATACTATATTTGAAAGCTGTGTTATTTTTCAGATACACATTTAGAATTATTTAAAAAATTCTTTGTGGATTGACTTTTTATTGAAAAATATCCTTAATCTCTATAAATACATTAATCTTAAAATCTACTTTGTCTGATATTATAGCTATACCAGTTTTATTTACTTTTATAAATTTATTTTATTTTATTTTTGGCTGTGTTGGGTCTTTGTTGCTGTGCGCGGGCTTTCTCTAGTTGCAGTGAGAGGGGTCTACTCTTCGTTGCGGTGCGCGGACTTCTCATTGTGGTGGCTTCTGTTGTTGCGGAGCACGGGCTCTAGGTGCATGGGCTTCAGTAGTTGTGGCACGTGGGCTCAGTAGTTGTGGCTTGCAGACTCTAGAGTACAGGCTCAGTAGTTGTGGTGCACGGGCTTACTTGTTCCGCGGCATGTGGCATCTTCCCGGACCAGGGCTTGAACCCGTGTCCCGTGCATTGGCAGATGGATTCTTAACCACCGCACCACCAGGGAAGCCCCCCCCCCAGTTTTATTTTAATTAGTATTCACAGGCATGTCTTTTTATTTCTTCTTATCTTGCAGCTTCAACTTTTTCATTTTTTTAAAATCTGTGGTTTGTTTCTTATAAATGTCATATAATTTTAAAAAAATCCAGAGTGAAATAGTCATTTTTTCCCCTTCCTTGAAATAATGTGTTGTCTTAGTGTTATTCTTTATAATGGTTAATTAAACTCTGAGGAAAAACATCTGGACTTCGAATTTTTTGGTGGATAGGTATTCAGTTATGGATTTAAAGTCTCTAAGAGTCATGCGATTTCTAAAGTTTTCTCTTTACTCTTGGTAAAGTTTTAGTAAACATGGTTTTATAGGTTTTACAGACATAAGTCTGTAGGATGTGGATTTATAGGACCTATGGTTATGAGTTATGTAGAATTATGTTGCTTAATTTCTAAACATTTAGATACTGGATTCTAACTTAATTCTAAGGTCATCAAAGGTTATATAATTTATAACTTCAATCATTGAAGTGTGTTGAGACTTGCTTTATGGTCCAGAATATGTTCTATGTGTTAAAAATTCTCTATGCACTTGAGAAAATTGCATACTCTGTAGTGTTAAATATAATTTTCTATATGTGTATATTAGAACAGTTTCATTAATCATGGTTTTCAAATCTTCTGCATCTGTTCTTTTATCTGGGATCGTTTTCCTTCAGTCTTAAGAAATTCCTTTTGTTTTGCTTGTAGTGTGTGCACATTGACAATACGTATTTCTGAGAATGTCTTTATTTTCTTTTTTGTTTTTGGAAGAAATTTTTGCTGAGTATAGAATTTTAGATTGGCATTTTACTTTTGGAAACTAGTACAATGTCATTACATTGTATTCTGGTTTTTATGGCCAGTGTTGAGAAGTAGACTCCCATTTTTATTGTCATCCTCTGAACAACAGTACTACGCCACCCTCCTGACCCCACCTCATACTCTGACTGCTTTTGAGATTCTTTTTGTTTTTGGCTTTCAGCAGCTTCACTATAATATGCCCTCGTATGATTTTCCTTTTACTTATCCTACTGTGGTTCACTGAGCTTCTTGAATATGTGGGTTGATGTCTTTCATCATATCAGGAAATTCTGATTTTTAATCATTATTTCTTCAAGTATTACCCCTCTTGTTTTCTCCTGTTCATCTGGGATAGACAAAGCATGTGCATGTTTATTGTGTCCCAAATTCCTCTTACATTCCTGTTCTGGTTTCTTTTTTTCTTTATATATTCAATTTAGAGGTTTTCTTCTGGCCAGCCTTCTAGCTCACTTACGTTGTCTTATGCTGTGCATAGTCTGCAGTTAAACTAATTCATTGAGTTCTTAATCTCTGATGTGTTTTGTAGTTCTAGGGTGCACATTCACTTTTTTTATAGATTGTAATTCTCTGTTAAAATACATCATATTTTCATCTACTTTTAAATATTTTTTCCTCAATTTATCATATTTGTCACAGTTATTTTAAAGTCCTTGTCTACTAACTTCAATATGTGAATCATCTCTGGATAAGCTTCTAATAATTGTTACTTTTTGATCATCAGCCATTTTCTCATGCTTCCTTGCTCATTTAGCAATTTTTAAATTGTATTTTTGACATTGTGAATTATATTATAGAATCTTAATAATTTTATCTTTCAATGATGGGGATTGAGTTTTGTTTTGAGAAGTAATTTCATTTCTGGCTGGTAATCTAGATCATGTGGAGGTTTGATTTTAAGCTTTAAGTCTGTTTGGTGTTACCCTTCATTCTACAGTACAGGCCTTACTTCTAGGGCATGGCATTTCTGGGATCTCCAAAAAATCTCCTGGATATTCACCAAGGATTTTTCCCTTTGGCTGGGGGTGGAATGCCAGCATCTCCCCCATTTTGTGCAACATCCGAAATCTCTGTTCAGATCTCAGCCCCTCCGTAACTGTTCTCTGCTAGAAATCTTGGACTCTTGCCCTATGCATGTGAAGCCTCAGATCTGCCAAGGGCCCAAAGATATTTTTTTTCTCCTGGTCTATTGCTTTCTCCATTCTAGTTCCCTGCTTACCAAATTTCAGTCAGTTTAGCAGCTCTGATTCCTCTGCCCTGTAAGACTGGTTGCACTCCACTTTCATGAACAGCAGATTAGAAATTATGCCCAGGGAGAAAAACAGGGTAAGTGTGGGGCTTAATCGGGTCCGTCTGTTCTCTCAATGATTGAAGTCATGTGTTCTTTGCTGCCAGTGCCTGAAAACTGTCTTTTTTCTTTTAATTTAACTCATAATTGCCTATGGCAACTCTTGTTATCTTTTTTAATGTCTTTTGGATCTTTTGTTAAATTCCTTTTTTCATTCCTGATGTTGCTTTATTATACTTTGTCTTTCTTGATCATTTGTATCAGTGGATTATCCAATTCTTACTCTTTCTAAAGAAACACATTTGCTTTTGTAGATTCTCTCAATATTTACTCTTATCTTTGCTTTTTTCTTCCTTCAGCTTTCTTTGAATTTGTTGTTTCTCCTTATCTTCTTGGGATGGATGTAATCTTAATAATTTTCAGCAATTTTATTTTACTAATACAGGCATTCAAGATTATAAATATTCCTCTAGATATTGCTTTGGCTACATCTCTCAGATTTTTCTATGTAGTGTTTTATTCAGTTTAAAATATTTTATAGTATTCTTTGTGTTTGATTATTTTATCCATAAATTATTTAGAATTATATTTCTTAATTTACAAATGTGTGTGATATTCTAGTTATCTTGTTGTTGATTTACAGCACATTTTATTTAGAAAAAATATACTCTGTGGTTTCAAATATTTGAAATTTTTTGTGAGTTGCTAGTATGTACTTAGTACATAGTCAACTTTTAGAAATCTCTATGTCTTCAAAAAGAAGGTGTATTCTCTAGTTCCTCTATATATGTCCAAAGTGTCAAATTTGCTAATTTTGTTTCTTTATATCTTCTTATATCCTTAATGTTTTTTTCCTGCTTGTTCTATTGTATAGTGAGAGAAGTTTTTAAAAAATCCCCCACTATGATTGTTGTTTGCCTATTTCTTCTGTCAATTTTTTCTTTATATATTTTGTAGTAATGTTAAGTGCATAGTAATTTAGATTTTTTTCATTTTTTGATTGAATCTGACCTTTTATTTATGATATAACCTTCATCTGTAGAAATACTTTTTGCCTTAAAGTTTATATTTTTTATTAATATACCTACAAAAGATTTTCCCATGCTATATTTTCATATCCTTTTATAATTTTTCTGTATTTTTATATGTATTTAATGTAATAAATTAATACTAGTCTATGTATTTAGTTGTAAATCCAGTTTGATTTTTTAATCTTTTAACTGAATTATGCAGTGCATTGATATCTATTGAAATAAGTATGCTTTTGTTTAAAGTTATGTGATTTTCATTTGCCCTTACCGATTTATCTTTTTTCTTTCTCTTGATTTTTATTGGACTGACAGATGGTTTCTTACCATTCTATTTTCTCTCTATTGGTTTAGAAGATATAAAACTTTAAACAGTTATTTTTGTAGTTATCCTATCATTACAGCATGTACTCCTATTTATCAAAGTCGAATGTTAATACTTTACCTTTCTCCTCCCAAATGCATGGCTTTTAAAATACCTCAGCTTCATTTGCCTGCTTCCCAAATGATTTATTATTGTTGTCTTGTAACCTAAAAAATACACACATACACAATCATTATTATCTTTTTTTAAAAAAAAAAAAACTCAGTGTTCATAATGTTTATTTAGGTTTATTCTTATATTTGTCATTTTCTTCTTTCATTCCTACTTGCATCTCTGGCTTTCTAACTGGGCTTATCTTCCTAATGACTGAAAAACAAATTTTGGAATTTAAAAAATGCAGTTATTTACCCATTCCTCCATTGACAGACAACTAGGTTGTTTCCATATCTTGGCTATTGTGAATAATGCTGCAATAAACATGAGAGTGCAGTTATTTTTTTGATATCCTGTTTTTATTTTCTTTGGCTATATACCCAGAAGGAAGATTGCTGAATATTATGGTAATCCTATTTTTAATTTTTTGAGGAACTTTCGTACTGTTTTCCATAGTGTCTGTACTAGTTTTCATTCCCACCAACAGTGCACAAGGGTTCCCTTTAAATCCTTGGCAGTACTTTTTATCTCTTATCATTTTGATGATAGCCATCCTGACGGGTAAGATGATGTCTCATTGTGGTTTTGATTTGTATTTCCCTGATGATTAGTGATGTTGAGCACCTTTTCATATTTCTGTTGGCCATTTGTATGTCTTCTTTGGAAAAATGTCTATTCAGTTTATCTCCCCATTTTTAAATTCGATTTTGTTATTGTTACTGAAATAAACCCACATGTAGTCAACTGATATTTGACAAAGGCTGTCTATTCTGTTCCATTGGTCTATGTGTCTATTTTTATGCCAGTACCATACTGTTTTGATTACTGTAGCTTTGTAGTATAGTTTGAAGTCAGGAGGTGTGATGATTCCAGTTTTGTTCTTATTTCTTAGGTTTGCTTTGGCTATTTGGGGTGATTTTTGTGGTTCCATACACATTTTAGGATTGTTTTCTCTATTTCTATGAAAAATGCCATTGGAATTTTGATAGGGATTGCATTGAATCAACAACACTGTATAACAGCACTGTATTATATACTTGAAAGTTGCTAAGAGGCTTGCTTTTAAATGTTCTCACCACAAAAAAGAAATGACAATTATATGATGTGATGGAAGTGTTAGCTAAAACACTGATCTTAAAGTCTGTTTTGGCTGTTATTAATATAGCTACACTAGGTTTCTTTAGTGTTTATTTACATGGGATAGCTTTCCCATTCTTTTACTTTCAAATCTTATATCCTTATATTTATAGTATTACTCTTAATCGAAAAATATTTTGGATTTTACTCTTTATATTTAATATGACAGTATCAGTTTTTATTTAATGTAATATTGGAT
This sequence comes from Eubalaena glacialis, assembly GCF_028564815.1. Taxonomy (NCBI): domain Eukaryota; kingdom Metazoa; phylum Chordata; class Mammalia; order Artiodactyla; family Balaenidae; genus Eubalaena; species Eubalaena glacialis. Next base: position 49,521,659 of record NC_083729.1, on the reverse strand, counting down.
ATATTTGAGTTTATATTTACCAGGTTTCTACTTTCTTTTTAATTTTTCTGCTTCTGTATTTCTTTTCACTATCTCTTTGCCTTCTTTTTGATTTAAGTTTTTATTATTATTTAAATAAATTTCCCCATATTAACTTGTTAGCCCTGTCCTTTATTGATTCCACTAAAGTACAACATACATTTTTTCTTCTGACATTTACTATTGTAACGTATTTAATTGTATAAATAGTTTTAACGTCCTCGGATAGCATTATTGTTGTTCATCCAGACAATGCTCAATTAGATTTATCCAAGTATTTGCGCTATTGATTGCTGTAAACACCTTCTTGCTTCTCTGAGTCCCATCTGACATCTTTTATGAATATATTTTTCTGATCCCAGAACCTGCTTCAAAATTTAGGGAGTTCCCTGGTGGTCCAGTGGTTAGGACTTGGCACTTTCACTGGTGAGGCCTGGGTTTAATCCGTTGTCGGGGAACTAAGATCCTGCAAGCCATGCGATGCAGGCAAAAAATAAATAAATAAATAAATAATAAAACAAATAAAATTTAAGTATGAGTTTACTGTCAGTAAATTCTCCGTTTTTATTTTTCTGAAAATACCTTCATTTTGCTTATATTTTCACTGGATATAGAATCCTAGGTTGGTAGTTGTTTTTTTTTTTTGTCAGAATTCTCAAGACACTATTCTATTTTACTTTAATATTTTCTGACTTTCATAATTTCTATCAAAAAAGATAACGGTCAGTCTTTCTCTCTTGAACATAATATGCCTCTTTTCCCAGCTGCTTTTAGACTTACTTTTTGTTTTGGCTTTCATATTATATATTACTATATAGCATTATATTAATGTGCTAAGATGTTGTTTTATTCATATTTATCCATGTTGGAATTAGTTTGACTTGTTTCTGTTCCTTGTAGTATTTATCAGTTTTTTAAAATTTTCACCCATTATCTCTTCAAATATTTCTTCTGACCCACTCCTTTCTCCTTCTGAAACTCTGACATTTTCAGCATGTCCCATTTGTCTTTTGTGCTCTTTTTGAATTTTTTATCCTTCCGTTTTAAGAATTTAATCTTAATATTTTCTTGTAACTTATTTTCCAGTTTACAATCCTCTCTTTCAGCTTTATCTAATCTTTTGTTAAGCCTATTTATTGAGTTCTTATTTTCAAGTTATTGTATTTTTAGTTCTAGAATTTCTGGTTGGTTCCTTTTTATAGTTATAGGTTACCAGTTTTCTGCCCACATTCTCAATATTATCATTTAATCCAGAGGAAATATTAATTACAGTTATTTTAAATTCTGTGTCTGTTAGGTCCACTACCTAGATTTCCTATAGATCCTTTGTACAGTCTTTTCTTTCCACTAAGTTTTCAGTTATTTCTTAATTTTTTTCCATGCCTGGTTATTTGATTAAGTGAAGACTGTATATGACTGTATTAACATATCTAGAGTTTCTAAGTGACAGTCTCATCCTCGAGATACATTTACCTTTACTTCTGACAGGCAGTTAGGGTAGAGACATTAGCAATATAGAATCTTAACTTTAATCGTAAATTGAAGTGATTTGAATCTGGACTTCAGTACCTGTGAGGACTGGTTTATTTCCAGTTTTTACTTAGTTTTAGGATGTAACCTTTGAAATCCATACTGAAGGCCTAGGTTCATACCAGGGCAGCTCCTCCTGAACTCTAAATTTTGTCTTTTCAGATTTGTACATCTGTTAATATATCTCTCACACTGCATGTAATTTGACATTACCTTGATGGAAGCAGTCCCAGATACAGGACTCACCTTGATGGGCTTTCCTTCTTTCCTTAGAACCTTGGTATCTCTCAAATGACTTCAAACCAATATTTAAAAAATATATTGGTCCAGATTGTGTAGTTGTTTTCAGTGAGAGGATTGGTCTGAAACAATATCATACATTATTAGTGGACGAACTCTAACTCGTGCTTTACATATTTTAGTTTTCTATTCCCTATAGGCATTTTCAAATATGTCTTTTATTTCTTTAAACATAGTTAGCTGTTTCATAAACTGTGTCTGATAATTTCAGTATCTGATGTGCACCTTTTTCTACTGTCTGCTCTTTCTGTTGGTTCTTGCTCACAGTGCCCCATTTCTATGTGTGCATTGTTAATTACTTTGACCTGTGTATTGCATTTGTCCTTGAAAAAGTACATTTGTTGAGGCCAGGATGAAGGCACACTCTACCCGAGAAGATTTACATTTGTGTCTAACTATTACATGTGGATGTGACCAGTGGAAGGCACTCTTAACCCAGCATAAAATGTGAAGTTCTTAGAAACCTCCAGAGAGCAAGTCTACTGGAAGGCTGGCCAGGGACAACATTTATTCATAGAATATTTTTTACCTTTTCTTCCTTTTCTCATAATTTTTCTTCTAGAGCCTACAAGGCATAGCTTATGAATCACTTTACATTAGGTGCTCAACCCTTTGTGTCCCAAATCAATGTGGGGGAGTGTCTTCTCAGATTCCCTGCTATGGGCAGGTCCTAGGCTTTGACTTTCTTCCCCCCTCTGTCCATACCATACGTGGGCAAATTTGACACATGGCCTCAAGGTAAAAGCAGCTTGGTGCTCATGTGTACAATTTATATCTCTGTGTTTCCTTCTTCCCCTCCCTGAGGTTTGTGCCTTCAGTTTCTGATCTACATGTTAGCCCTTAAATGACTTTAAAGGGATTTTGAAATATTTTTATCTAGCATTTTAATTTTGATCGTTGGAATATTTGGTCTAAATAAAATTATTCATCATTATTGGAAATAGAAGTTCCCTATCTTTTTGCTTTTAATGTATTGGGAAAAGAAAATACTCCCTTATTATATGAACTTTTGGGAATTTATTGAATGTTTTTGTTTGTGTATATCATTTTAGTTATTTATATATCCATCACACTAAATTAATAAACTTTAGTTTGTATATGTTTATAGCATTTAATGTTATTGTCTCTTGAATAGTATATATATTTCTTCTTTGTAGTGTACTTTATGTAAACATTTCCAGTACATGTATGTTAACATATTTTACTGTGGTGATGAATCTTTTGAGTGTTTTTTAAAAAAAACTTTAAAAATTTAAAAATAGTTTTGAATTTATCTATGCCCAGGGATAGGTGAGCAGGTTGATAATGAAAAGAAAAAACAGATGAATAGTTGTGAGGCTAAAGACAGAATCAGCAGTGGGATAGCATGTGGCTAGGGTATAATGAAAAAGATGGTAGGTTAGGAACACCAGGATATTTGGAATTTTGTGTCTTTAGGTCATGCAAAAATCTAAGCAATAAACCAGCTACTATGTCCTAGCGTATATACTTTAATTTTGTTTCTTTCATGTGCTTTCCTTGATAAAAAAAATTGTTACTAAATTGAGTTTTGTTAACTGTAGGTAAAACCTTAAAAAGATATAACTGTCATTTAAAAAAGAAATGAATTCATGGGGAAATGTATTGTTGTATGCAGATTTCCAGTGGAAACCTGCAGATGCTCACATAAGAAACATTCTTCCCACTCTTTTGAATAAACATGTTGCAAGCCTAGTACATTTGCATACCCAAGAGAATAATTGTTTCAAAGATATGTGCTGTGAACACATGTGGTTGTCTACCAGATTATGAACACCAGACTTGAGACATATATTTTTCAGGTGTACAGCTTGAGTCAGCACAAATGCTGTGTCTTGGGGAGTATTTGGAGAAATGTAGGTGCTACTGTATTTTGAATAATCATTCCCTCTGGCTCTCATTGTGACTGATGGAAAATTTATTTTATTTTCCCTTCACAAAGGGAAAACAAAATTGTAGCTATCTTACTGCATAGTTTGTTAAGCAATTTCCATTTGTACTTATATTTCACAGATGTTCTGAAATGGTTAAACCAAAAAAGCGTGTTTCAACTCATGAGTAACTTGTAACAAAATACATCCTATCAATTGGTTTAAAAATATATATATATATACACACACACACATATGTGTGTGTGTGTGTGTGTGTGTGTGTATATATATATGTAGTCTCATAACACTGACACACATACACATAAGCATCTTTTTAGGCCAGTGCAGTACTTTCTTGCTTTATGAGTGAGAAGTTATAAAATCACATACTTAGCCTGAATGTTTGATTTTTCATTTATCTTTAGTAATTTATTACAGTGGAGCTAACAGAAGATGAAAGATGTTTAGATACATATGAAGCCTAGCAGCTCCTGTAGATCTGAAGAAGTTCAAGTCCTCAACTTCAGAATCTGTTATAACTTATGCTTATTAAATTGGCTCCAGGTTTTATTTTTTCAGAGAAGTCCCCAAATAACTGATTTTCTAAGATATATCCAGTGTTAGCCATATCTATCTCCTCTTAAATAACAGCTATTTCAAATTGTCCTGGTATGACTAGGGCAACCATGCAGCCTGGTTTGCCCAGGCCAGGGATAATTACTACTAGTGTTCTCTTATGCTCTCAAAAGGTACAGCTTTGGATGATAAATTATATGGCCACACTAGATTTAAAAGGCTAAGATTCATAAAATTTGGAAGGAAGAAAAATTGGTCTAATATTACATATTCATGTACTGTACCCCCCACCAAGTAAAAGCATTCCCTTTATTATCAAACGTTTTTCCCCTGCTCTTTGGTTTGAAGTATATCATTTCTATTTTGGTTAGAAGTATGTTCAGAGTATTTTAGTTTGGCAATTATAGAAAAAAATTACTGTCTTTTATAATTTAATCAATGAATCCTACACAACTTGTCTCAGTATTTTCCTATGGCAGAGTAAGGAAAGCTCTTTATGTTAATGCATTTTAATGGTTTATCCTGCAAAAATTTACATTTATTTGCCTATAAATGTCTACAAATATAAACAACTTACAGAAAATATTTTTGATATGCCAACTAAATGTATTTGAGAATGTTATTCCTGTGGAATGCTGTCAAAAGTTTTACAGTAACCAGCCAATGATCTTTGTATTAATTTCCATGTATCATCAGTTATTGAATTCTTACTTTAGAGAAAGATATGCTCTTCTTAGGTCGGATTTGCAGATAACTAAGTCTATTTTGGGCTTTATTTTCTGTTTTATATTAAAAATTTTGACCTTTAGTTTCTCTATTCTGGAAATTGGATGATTAGAAAGCTGATTAGACATCAAACCAGATGGCACGTAGGAGGTATATCACAAAGTTCTTACAGTCTTTCTCAGAGTGTGTCTTGAATACACATGAATAACCGAGAACTCTCAAATATGAGTGCTTTTGAACTTGAGATTAAAAAAATAAAAAGAAGCACAAAGGTTCATGAGAAAGTAAGTTTTATGGAGCCAGACACATTCAGCCCAGTCTTCTGTTCATCTACATGTGGCGTACTTTTGTATAATCATAATCGTATTTATGATCTTAGGATGCTAAAAGAGCCTCAGTTAACATGTTCAGAAACTCTGTAGGTAATAGGGACAGTCATATTTTTAAAAATATTCTAAGCAAGGAAACTAAGCCATCAAAAAGAGTTATTGATTAATCTTAAGTTAACTTTTAAAAATGTAAACAAATCATCCAAGTCTGAAATCATTCCAAATAATTGTAGTTTTACTTTTTATTTTCTATTATTATTATAAAAATATTGGAAATAATGTCTTATTTATTCTTTTGGAGTAAAAGTCAATAGCCATCTTTACTATGTGTATCTTCTACCATCTGATACCAAGCTTGGTCAGAATTCAAAGTGAAACCTATGGGTTACCTTTTTAAATTTCTACAATTTGATTTTATCCTTTATCAGTGTTAGGGTGGATGAGGAGGTGGACTACCATCTTTTAATATGCTTATTTATTCTGCTTCCCGTATGACATTTTTTAGTTTTAGAATATGTGTCAGGTGATATTCAGGCTTACAATAAAGTAATTGTATTATATTAGGACTCTTGAAATTTTTTTTAAATCAAGAAGTTAGAAATGAAGAGGCTACACTCACTTTTTCTTTTGTTTTTTCATTGGAAGAAGACCCTTGATTGCTAACTTTCTCATTGCCAAGTAACAAACCACCCAGGTATCTATTTCTTGTAGCAACAAACAAGGTTTACTTTCTTTGTTCCTACTCATGATCATTAGTAACTTTGGGATAATTCATCACTTATTGCCTTCTATAATGCATAGCCTTAAATACGTGAATATGGATGCTTATATTTGATGAAGTTATTCCCTAGCTTTCATGAACTTAACAGATGCCTAGTCGGCAAGTCTGTATAGTTCCATGGCAAGTATATGCCATTACTAGTGAATGATTTCACAATTTGTAATACTACACATGGTTTTGAGATCTTAACACTTAAGCATTCTCCTTTTGAGTCTCCCCTTACCCATCACGTTCAGTGTGAGTTTCCTGGTAGCCCAAAGGCTTGCCAAACCTAGTGAGCATCCCCAAGTCTATTTTGCTCTAAATGCCCAGGAAAATCTCAGTTTGTATGGTGTTGTTATTGATGAATCACATTTACAAGGTTTTTGACTTTGTTTTGGTTGAGTCTGAAATGAGAGATGGAAATCAGGGACCTGGCTGTCAGCCATATCAGAAAAGTGAGGCATTTCTAAGACAGGAAATACATAAAATACATAAAAAGTGAAGAGATTATTGAGTAGGGAGGCAAATTCAGATAAAATTCAGATACTTTTTATTCCTCATGTGGAATCTTGGTTAGATGTGATTATCATAGGTTTGAAATAGAGCTCTGCCCCACACCTTCAGGTAAATGATTCCACGAGTGTGTGTGTGTGTGTATGTATATATATATATGTGTATATATAGTTTGCCTTTTACAGTTGTGATATAGTATCTGTAATATTAAAACATCACTTAAATCCTCAGATTTTATGATATATTTTTAAGCTACAGATTGCAGGAAACAGTGCAGGTTATGTAATCATAACCTCCCAAACAAGCAGGTATATTACAGAGAAACAGTAACAAAACATACATCATGCCGGTTAATAATTTAAACGAAGTAGATATGTTTTCCTTAACACCTAATTGATTATCCCAAATAGAATAAAATCCACATATGTTAAATTCTTGATTAAGCCCTACATTTTAGCTTCCTTCACATTCTTGCTTTGTATTTACTCTAAGATAGAAACAACTTTACTTCAAAAGGTCAAATGTTTTCAGAAGCCATTTCAGTTTTATATAAATTTAAAGTTTCTAAATATTTAGGAATTACATAAATGTAGACCATTGTTTCCTTTCAAAATTTGTTTCATTGGAGCAGATAATAGATTTCCACTTTCAACTACACAGTTAGCTGTTTTATTTTTGAGTATACCTTCTCAGTATTTCTTTCCACAGAATTTTGGAATTTTGTTCCTCTCATGTTTTATTGAAAAGGCTCGCTGCCATTATATCATTTCGTTTTCCGGTTTTATCCTTTTGTCTGAAGGCACATTGCAGCATGCCTGGTTTAAGGACACTAGACAGCGAGAGAAATGGATAGCCATAAGAGTATCTCTAGTCAAGGTTGAAAGAGTGCACGTAGCTTTCTAAACTGAACGCCGTGAATGGAGGACATTTAGGTTATTGCCATGACAATTCTAATTGTTGGAACTTTATTCTTATTATGGTCTTTATTCAGTTGGATTCACCCTAACAGCACACACAGACGAGTCACTTTAATTTCTGGGCTGGTTTTGGAGAACATGTAGCCAAGAATCATCATCTTTTTGTTACGATAACAAAACACATGGTCAAGGGGGGGTCTAAATGGAATTGCATTTTATAGGCCTGCAGAGATCGGTATGAAGTAAGACACGCTCTCTTTGACCTCTGGAGGCTCTGTCTAACGAACGATGGGGCTACATTTTAAATTACAGGAGATTCCAATTACTGTGAAATTACGGGGCTCTGTGAGCTCCCTCTACGGGCTAATTTAACGTCTGCAAATTATATTTTGTCTTCTTCTTCTTTTTTTTTTCCCCTCTTCTTCCCATTTTTCCCCCAACAAAGCCTCTGTGTGGCCTCTGGGATGGGGTGGCCGCCTAAGGGCCCAGAGGTTGTGCTCCTTGGAGCGTGTGCAAGATGGCTGCCCCAAGGCTGTTTGAAGCTGGCGCGTTTGAAGCAGCCGCGCGTGTTTGAAGCTGCGGCATTTGAAGCTGTCGGGCTTGAAGCTGGCGCGTGTGTTTGAAGCTGCGGCATTTGATGTTGCTGAGGACGTTTGTAAATTTGAGACAGACTTTAATATTGTTAGACGGTAGGGGAGTCCTTTTCAACCCCCTTTTCATTTTTTTTTTCACTTGAACTTTTTAAAAAGTTTTATTTAACTTTTTTTTTTCCAACTATTTTAACTACTTATGTCAGCCGAGGAATGCTGTGATTCACAGCCATTATTGTAAAGAGGCTGTTATGTATTTTTAGTGCTGCTGGGACCATAGGAATTCTTGAGTGGCTTTGACTGGATGCAACAATGTGGAGAATAATCCCAACTGTGAAAAGTGCTACTGTGGCCACAGAACAGTACAGAATAATTTTGAAAAAGGGCAGTCTCCTTGTTGCTTTTAGAAGAAGGCCATGTATGCCTGCTGTTGCATTTGCAAGATTGATGAGTGTAGAGGTAGAACAAATGTATGTGAGGTAGTTGGAGATGCATAGGGGATGCATAGTTGGGGATGCAGAGGTAGTTGGCGATGCATAGGTATAGGAATTAAATTTGCAGCTTTCCAGGAGCAAAGCATTTTCTGATTTCTAACTATGATTTTTTCCTCCAATTTCTGTAAGAACTAGAGAGAAAGGTGGATGTCATTATTGACCCTTTGGACACTACTGTAGAGGCGAATGGCGCTTTATATAGAGAGCGTCTACTTTGACAATGTGAGAGAAGGGGATAAGTATTGCTGGTGCTGGGAAAGGAAAGAAAACAGATGGTTATCTTATAGCTGTAGATTGTGGTTTGGGTAACACCTTGTTTGGGAGAACCCTAGGTGTGGAAGTGAAAAATGTGGAGAAAAATTTGGAAGGAGCCATGCATTGTCAAACCCAAAATGGACTGGATGAGAAACAAATAATTTTTCACGTAATTCCCAGCCTGGAGTAACATCATGTACTTGCATGCAGAGTTGATGAAGTAAGACATGCTCTACCATTGTCTATGGTTCTCCTCTGAGAGTTGGTGCAGGTTAGAAAGCCACTTTGATGAGCTTGCCATCAGTTTTTTTTCCTTTGGAAGTAGAATGTTGCCTTCTGCTAATGATCATTCTCTTGAAAATTAAGTAATGGTTTCTTGATATTGGCTGTTTGTTGGGACCTAACCTATTTACTTATATCTGTACCACCAATTTTTTTTCATTGTGTAGAACACAAATTCTATAAGATATGCATCTGTTTTTCAGCCATATTTGGATTGTATATCTACCCAGGATTGAGGTGTTTTGTTCAGTATTTCATTCATTTTGGCAAAAACTACAATTCCTTCAGTTCACAGAAAAAGCTATATATTAAATACATATAATTAAAATCGAGTTATTGCCTTTAATTTATACAGAACTGAGTTTTAGTCTAATAAATAATTTAAATGTGTGCTTTACCTGTTTAAGAGTAAGATGTGTCTTGCACACTTTTTGAATAATGAAAACATTTCCCATTTCTTCATAGAACAGATGATCTTGGACTTTGTTTTCTTACAAGTAATTGTTTTTAAGGATTTCCCTTCTTTAGTTCAACATTCCTAATTTTGTAGGAATAGAAATTTGCCAAGTATTTTCTGTTGTATTGTATATATGCATTTTCTACTCCAACTTTTTATTATTAGCTTCTCTAATTGTATTCCTTTGAATCCAATTGTCTTTTCCGTTCTATTAGCTAAATCATTTATTTTACAGTGTTATTATTTTACCAAATTTTATTTCAAACTTCATATGGGCCCTATTGACATCATTCATTGAGAGCTAAGTTCTTGCATATTACCAGTCTAATGTTCTAATAATTAATCTATTATAAGAAGTCATTTTATAAGTTATAAGACATTCAAAACTAAGTGACATGGAAAGTACAATATAAAATTAGTGGCTCAGGATATTTGACTGTTTTCAGATGTAATGTTTTCAGAACGTTGTTAAAAACTTCACAAAACTCAAGGAGCAAGGACAATACACACACACACACACACACACACGTGTGCAGGGGTGCACATGCCGTGCATGTATATATACTTGATTATTTTTATTATAAAATCTGATCAGTTCAGATTTTTTTCTCATTCCTCAACTTCTGTAATACTCATTTGATCCATATTACTGCTTTTTTTAAGCTTAGAGAGAATTTTTAAAGAGAATTTCCCTACTTTTCACCTTTATATAGTCTATATAGTCCAGTAACCTGCATTTGGTGACAAAAGAATTGCTTGAGCATAAGTGGACACATATGCTTTAATGAGAACTACATGCATGTTATTGTATATTTGTGTAAGAATATTCAAAGAAGAGGGATAAATGTTGAAAATGGATCTATCTCACACAGTAAAGAACTTCTGGAAAAGTTTAATCAGTCTGGCTCCATGTTCCATGTCACTCTTGTTCCTTACTAGTTTGTGTTCCTTACTAGTTTGCTTCTTATTTTTAGAATCCTTGTTGTGATTTTTTTCACATAGTTTTTTATTTTTGCTCTTTTCATTTTATTTAATTAAAATTAATTTCAGATAACTTTTCTTTTTGATCGATTTCCATTCAAATATGCTTCTGTCAATAAGCTCCACAAAATATAGGCTGTTAAACCAAATAATGATATTTCTTTGTTGACTCTGTATCTTTCTCTAACTTGAGTGTTCCATCCTGTATCACTTTTTTCTGCCTTTGACAGTGTTCTCTTCCACCCTACCATGATGAAGTTTATAATTCGCTTCCTGTGGTAGAGAAATAATGAATAACTTCCTGAGTGGGATCCAAGTTGAAACAGCTTTTTCCATTACACAGCAACATGATCCCATTTTTTGCAACTCTTAATAATAATATCTGCATTTAGAGCCAGGTCAGTGTTGTTTAGCCATTTATCTACAATACCATATAGGTTTATTGGTTTGACTTATTAATAGTTATGAGATTTATTATGACCTCACATTGTTGATTTTTCTTTTCTTTCTGTTTCATTAATTATCCCCCTTTTAAGGCAAATACAGATAAAAATTTTATACATAAAATTTTAATTTTCCTTTTGTATTACTTTGTAAAATCAGCTTTATTGAGGTTTTATTTACATACAGTGAAATTTACCAATTTTGAATACATAATTCAGTGAGTTTTGATGAATATATGTAGCTGTGTAACCACCACCACAGTCATGATATTGGACATATCCATCACCCCCAAAATGTCTCTCCTACTCTTTTGAAGTCAGTTTCTTGCATTCATCCTGTGGTCCTGGCCCCCAGCAACCACTGATCTTTCTTTCACTAGAATTTTGCCTTTTTTTTAGAATTTTGTATCAGTGAAATCATACAGTGTGTGCTCTTCTGTGTCTATCTTCTTTCAGTTAGCACAGCGCTTTTAAATTGCATTCATGTTATTGTGTGAATCAGTAGGTTTTTCCATGTTACTGCTGAGTAGTATTCCACTGTGTAGATATACCATAATATAATATAATCCATTTAACTCTTGATGATTTTTTTTGTTCTTTCCAGTTTTGTGATTATGAATAAAGTTGCTGGAAACATTTGCATACAGGCTTTTTGTGTGAACCTAAGTTTTAATTTCTCTTGGATAAATATCTAGTAGTGGGATTGCATGGTCACATGGTACACATATGTTCTGTTTTATAAAAAACTATTAGACTATTTTCCAGAGTTGCTTTGGTATTTTGCATTCCCACCAGCAATATATGAGAGTTCCAGCTATGTATCGTCCTCACCAACACTTGGTGTTGTTAGCCATTTTAGTTTTAGCCGTTGTGGTGAATGAGTGAGTATATATTTCTTTTCAACATTTTTTCTATTGCAATAATTCACTTCTGTTTTACCAACTTTATTACTACATCTACTGAATTGTATTATCCTTTTATGTTTTCACACGTTATGATCTTTATAACCTTGTTCTTTTGAATGCAATAAACATGCTTTCATTTCTTGCTTTCTTTTAGTGCTTGATAAAGTAAGGAAACTAAAATTCAAATACGAACATATATGTAGACCAAATATTTTGACCAAACAATTCAAAATTGAGTGAGCATGTTGATAGTTGATTTTGCCTTTATTTTCTGAGAACTAGAAATATAATATTTGAAGAAGGTTACATCTGACTTAGTTTTATTGGTGTCCATTTACTATCATAGAAATTACAAATAGGATTGCATAGTTCAAAAATAACGGCAACCTGATTTTTTAGCAACTAGATTATTAAGTAAATTTTCACATACCTTCAACAACTGAAGGATCACAATAAAAATCAGCCCTGTCGTTTCCTAAAATGACTCTGTTTTTATTCTTTGCCTCATTAGATAGCTTAGAGAACAGTGTACCATTGTCCATTTTAGAAGCCACTTTTATTTAACCTAGTACCTACTTACATTTGTCAGAATTGGTGATTTTTTTAACCTTTTTTTTCCCTTTTCTTTTTTTTTTTTTGTAACACTAACTGTTCTCAGATCTCTGGCTTTGTTCCCTGGTTGTTAAAAAGACATGTCGTCACTTTGTTAAAATCCTTTTTTAAAAATCCAGTGTAAATGAGAATCATCATCATCTCTTTTGCCCTATTCTTTTCCATCTGAGAGTGTTTCATTTCAATATATGCTGGGACGCTGATTTTTCTCACTAAGGCTCAGTTACTACTTCAGAATAATTACTTGGCTAAGTAAGGTTTTTTCACCAAAGAGTTACATATAATCAAAACTGAATGCTAATGAGTTGCATAGCTTTAAGTTCTCTTTTAACAAAGAACCATACCTTATGAGTCAACCCTTATTTCAGAAAATGTTTATAAGATGCGCTTTAAACTTTGGTTAATATGTATTCATTGTCTCGTGAATGATTTTGTTGAGTTCTGTGCTTGAAGACAAGTCAGATTTCTATACAGACTTCTCAGTTTCATTAGATCGTAAATATAAACAATATGATACTACAGAGTGAAATGTAGTTGATATTGAAATCATGACTTAATCCAACTTCTTGGGAAATTCACTTTTAGTTCATTGAAGGATCTTCTTTTGAATTGGAGTTATTTTTTCATGTCATGTCTTCTCATAAAAACATATATTTGGTACCTTTGATTTTAAATCTGGTATTATTTTAGTGAATAAAAACTTTGAGGTTATTTGCAGATAATAGATTGAATAATGAAGCTAGAGAGTTGTGTATATTTTTGGTTATCTTTTACCAACAGTTTTGAGAATCAGTCTCATTTTCCCGTTTCTATGTTCAGTTAATAATATTGACGCAGACTGTTAAATTTTACCTTAGAAATACTGTTAAAGTACAGAGACTAGAATCTTTTTTGATATTTAGAAGAAAAAAGTTGAATGATAAAACAAGTTAATATTAGAAACAATTCAAAATTACTTTTACAAAGTTCACTGTAGTAACAGTAGAATTATGCTTGGTATTCTACAATTATTAAGATCGAAGATAAAGGAACACACTTTACAAAGATTTTTTTTAAGTGTTAGTATGAAAATTCAGTGGTCATTTCTTAGTCAGTGATCTATATTCTGCAAACATCTGGGTTTTGTGGGGGAACTAGCTGGCTTAAATATTGACCTAAACATTTCCCGAAACCTGAGATTTATTTATTCCTTTAGCTCCTTTGTGTTCTGGTTTGGGGTTGATTGAAATTATTCCTAGTACCTGTTCTTAGTGTTTCTAACAAATGACCAAATGTGCATATCTTTACACTGGATTTATTTTTAGTTTTCCAGAAAGTAAGACTGTGTTTTCTAAGGACCATGTGCTGTAGCTTTTTCTGGTGTCACAATCTCAGCAACCAGGGGTAATTCTGAGTATTTGAGTGCTCTCAAATCCCCGAAGAATTCTTGTATCTTACTCTTCTATAGTAGATATCTTCTTAGTCCAGCCTAAATCCTCCCTGGCAATTTGCATCACAGGAACCCCACATCTGTTGTATAGTAGAGTTGAATTCAAGGGAATTAAGCGCTCCCCTTAGGGCTGTTGCTCTCATTCATGCTACACAGAGGGAGGGCATTCTTGCCTTCTCCCTAACCCCAACCCCATTGCCTGGCCTGGAGCGCTATTATTAATAGTGTGTGATCCAGAAAAGTGATTAACTATTTTAATACACTGTGCTTTTTAAATGTGATTCTTGTAAACTAGAACATTATGGTTATCATCCAATTTTAAATATAAGTCTTTCTGTGGGAATTTTAATAGATGTGCTGTCTGATGATTTTTGAAACTTATTTTGAGATTATCTTTTATTTTAAGGAAAGGAAGTCGATGAGGGAATCTTAATTTACTTCTTTTACTGAATGCAGATAAGCAGATATTTTGCTTATTTATTTGCCATGTTCTACTCTGGATTACTTCATCATTGTCTTTGTGAAAAGTTTATAGCTTATTTATTGCTTCCAAATTATGTGTGTCAGAATTGATTTTAAAATAAGTTTTTAGAATAATTTGAGTTAACTGCTTTCATGCTTTCTAAGAAGTTAGAAAAATATATAAGAAAAAGTCCCGTGTAAGATACAATGAGAATGCAAAAGGTCTTGATGTTACATTAGCAAGAAGAAAACCTTTGGGAACTATATAATGAAAATGATAAAAGTTTGCTGAGACCTAAGAGACAATTTTATCAAACGAAAATGAAAATATATTAAAAGATATTTATTCTTCCTGTATTAATTCATAGAATTAATATCATTTAACCAAAAATTACAGTTTTTCTTTTTTTAAAATTTGCCACTGTAAATCTAGTGTTCATTTCTCAGAATGAACCGGGGCAAAAAGAACAATTGTCTTATAAGTTATAAAGCTACAATACTCAAGACAGTGTCATTTTGACAAAAAAACAGTGGAAAAGAAGGAAAACCAAGACAGATTCAAATACATAAGACTTTATTGAGTTGGTATCATAAATCAATGGAAGGATGGACTATTTAAGATGTGGCCCAGGGACAGTTATTTAACATGTTTGGAAAAAAAGTCAGATCTAGTTTTACCTCATTGTATACCAATATAAATTCCAGATGAGGTGAAAAGAAATGTTAAATAAAAATGAGATCTCTGGACACTGTAAAAAATAGAGTTGGCTATCTGATTTAGTAATGATGAATAGTTTAAGCATATAAAATAATGGAAAAAAATCACAAAGGGAAAATCCATAGATTTGACTACCTAAAAATTTAATAATTTCTGAATGACAACAACAAAAATCTGAAAAAACTACTAGCAGCAATTATTTCAAAAATTTTGTATCTTATGGTCAAAGAACTCATAGACGTTAATATATAAAATACTAAAAAAAAATGGACCAAATACAGGTTTTAGGTGAGTCACAAAAGAAGATTTTTTTTTAGCATATTAAAAAAAGTTCAGCTTAATTTGAAATCAAAGATACATACCCATAAACACACCACTTAGAATTAGCCAACGTTTTTGGTATTTTGGTGAGTATTTGGTGAATATTTTTGCAATTTTTGTGATCTGTCATACTTCCATCTGTTCACTGACTGATCTATTCACTTATTCATCCATGTACTTACCTTTATATATAACTCTATCCATTTAGCCATCCATTCACTCATACATAAATGTGACATATTGTGATTATATTATTTTCTAGAAGGGATCATAGTGCACATATTGCTTTTAGTTTTTTCCATTTAATATATTTTAAATTTCTTCCCATGTTATTATATATTCTTCTTCTACAACATATTAAAACTTTGCATAATATTACAGTGTGTGGCTGTACCATGGCTTATTTAACCAAGCCTTCTTACTGGGCATTTAGGTTGTTAACTGCTTTCCAACAGTGACATGCTGAGCGTTATTGCACAGCTCAGATTACTTTCTAAGGACAAATTTTGAAAGATTAGATTTGCTGTGTGCAAATATTTCAGGCTTTTGTTGCATGTTGCCAAACTGTTCCTCAGAAAGACTTCAACTTTTACCTTTCCACCAGCAGTGCATCAAAAGTAATTATTCTTGAATTACTGCAAGCACTGGCTAATATAGTTAACATTTTATGTCAGTTAAAAAGATTGGCAATATTATTCTTTTACTTTGCACTTTTTGATTACTAAAGTGATAAACCTTTTTTTCTGTGTTTTATGGCCACTCTTTTGTGAATTTCCTAATCTCATTTTCTATTGACGTATTCATCTTCTCAATATTGATTTTTAAAAGTTATATTTGTATTTAGGATAAATATACCTTGGGATTATGTAGGATTTTTAATATGGATAAATTTTTAAATTTTTTAATTAGCCAGTTTTTTCTCGTATGGTTTCCACTTTCAGTGTCATGATTATGAACACTCCTACCAGATACCAGGATTATATTAACAAAAATGAGAGAATATTTTGATTCATCTATTCCATTTTCCTCCAGGTTTACAGTTGAATTTTTCATTATGGAAAGCATGATCAATGGAACTTTTTAGTATAGCCCCTTAGAGAAAAACTCAGTACCACCTGGTTTTTAATTAAAACGAATTCTGTGAAAGGATTATATTGTGATTGTGACTTTCCAGTGACAGTGACTTCCTTCTTAGTACTAAAAGTTGGGCTCATCAGAAGGACTGAATTGTGTTACAATTTTATGGAAGTTAGACATAATTATTTTTAATGTTAATGTTTTTGTATACAGAGATTAAATTATTCTGGTTTGAGTAAGTATCAATATACTCTGTTAGCAACTCCTCTGAGTTTTTGTTTTGGGAGGAAATTTTGTTCCTGAATATTTATATTTAGAAGGTTAAATTAATCTAGAAGATACTGCTTTAATTTTAGAGGATCAGATCTACATTGATTAGATGAGAAAATCTCAGGAGCTGAAGGAAGAAAGGGGAGCTGTGCAACAGTTACTAGATAAGTATGAAGGCATATGATAACTGCTATGAATTGAAAGGTCTTACATGAAGGCATATGATAACTGCTATGAGTTGAGAGGTCTTACATGAAGGCATGTGATAACTGCTATGAATTGAAAGGTCTTATATGAAGGCATATGATAACTGCTATGAATTGAAAGGTCTTATATGAAGGCATATGATAACTGCTATGAATTGAAAGGTCTTATATGAAGGCATATGATATCTGCTATGAATTGAAAGGTCTTACATGAAGGCATATGATATCTGCTATGAATTGAAAGGTCTTATATGGGTTTCTGGACCCAATTCCAATGTGTGTGTGTGTTGGCGGGGGGGGGGGGTAGTTCCCACACAACACCTAGCAATTCTCGAACCCCAGTATGGTGCCTGAGAATTCAAATTAATTCTGACCCTCTACCCAGATATAGAGTTAGATTCCAGAGGTTGAGGGCTCAGTCCTACAAGACTTTGCCCTGCGCCCCGCCCCCTCTCCCCCACTTCAGATGCCAGCGGCAAGCCCATGCTGTTGCCTATGCTTCTGACCCATTGCCTATAAATTGGAGATTCCAGTGATCCTCTCCAATCAGGATGCCAATCACAAGTCCAGGTTGTTACCTATACTTCCGACCCACTGGCTATAAATCAGAGGTTCCCACAAAACTCCTCCTTGGGTTCAATTAATTTGCTAGAGTGGCTCACAGAACTCAGAGAAACATTTTACTTACTAGATCACTGGTTTATTTATAAAAGGATATAACCCAAGAACAGTTAGATGGAAAGGAAACATAGGGCAAGGGATGGGGAAAGGGAACGGAGCTTCCATGCCCTCTCCAGGCTTGCCATTCTCCCCAGATCTCAACTCAGAAGCTCTTTGAACCCCACCTTTTGGGATTTTTTGGAGGCTTCATTATATAGCCATGATTGTTTAAATCATTGGCCTTTGGTGATGGATTCAACCTCCAGCCCTTCTTCCCTTGGGAGGTCAAGGGGATGAGACTGAAAGTTCCAAGCTTTTAATCACATGGTTGGTTCCTCTGGTAATCAGCCCCCATCTTTAGGTGATCTGTCAACATTCCAAAAGTCACCCCATTAACATAACAAGATACCTTTATCACCCTCCTTACTTAAAACATACTAAGAGTTTTAGGAGCTCAGAAAAGGGATGAAGACCAAATATACATTTATTACAAATCACAGTATCACAAAAGGTGACTCCTGTTATTAGGGAACTTACAGTGCAAAGTTATAATAATAGGCTGGTGAGGAGGCGTACCAGGGTGCCTGAATTGGCTTTTTCTAAACTACACAACTCTCTCAACTCTATTTTACTGATATTATTAATCTCCTCTGTGTTTGTGTTTAAAAGAGTGTATCAGTGCTCTAGCACTGAAACAGTGCATTTTAATCACCTGGATCCTTTTCAGAGTGCAGATTTTGATTCAGTAGATTTTGTCTGGAACCTGAGTTTCTGCATTTTTATCAAGTCCCCAGGTGAAATCGATGTGCTGGTTAAGTCTCCTGTTTGAGTAGCAAAGTTTGAGGAATCTTGTATTGACACCTCTAGTTCTCCATAAATAAAGCAATAGGTAAAACCCATGACATAGTTAAATTACAGTACAGTAAGATGGTTAAACACTTTCTGAGGATCAAGTGAAGTCTACTGTCTGAACTTTAAAAGATCGTGATAACTTGTAGATTGGGTTATGGGAGCTGGTTCCAGGGGAAACAGGTGGGACAGATATCGTGCTGCTGGTTCTCATCCCCCTCCTCTAGTAATAAGGTCTTTTTCTTTTTTCCTTTCGACTTTACTGAGATACAGTTTACATAAGATGCACATGACCGCTTCTTGAGACTTACGTGGTTGTAAATCCCCAGCATCCAGTATTAAGCAATTGATGACCATCATTCATAAGTAAACATACTGCGCCACTATCCATCATATGGAACTCTGCACTTTTTTCCTCGTTTTTCCTACTGATCCCCTTCCCCTGGTGGGAGTTAGCAAGAAACAGGACTGTGCCTCTCTAAGAACCCCTTTTGTCAGTTTCCTTTCTGAGAAGGAAAAGAGTATAAAGTCAGCACTGAGCTTTTCTGGAACTGTTGTCGTGGGGTTGGTAATGCAACACATTGAGGAGAACCTGGCGAGTCAGGTCAGGGATTTATGTTGAAAGACAAGGGGAGAGTAGAAGGATGCCAGGAGCCGGAGCTGGGGTGGGGGAGTGGATTCCCCAACAGATGGACAAGGCCCGCAAAGCTTGAGAGCCACCCCAAGCTGCATGGGGTAAACTGAAGGCAAATTTGGACCTTAAACACTGACCTCATTCTTGGTGTGTGTATGTGTGTGTGTTTTCCCTTGATTATAACAGTAAATCACGTTCCATGTAGAAAATGTGGAAATGCTAGAAAAATTTTTAAAAAGCCTATTATAAATCATATCATATAATATACTAACAATATTGCATAAGAATATGTCACCTTTACCACTACATCTGTCTATCGTTGCGGTTTTAAAAAAAATTATTCTCTTTTTTTCTGGGTGAGAATTTAAGGTCTTAAATGTTATGAAATGTAGCACCCTTGAAGAAGTGGCGTTAATGAAGCATATGGTAACTGTGAGTTGTCTAGATCTAGAGAGAGAAGCACAGGGCTTCGGGTTTTTGTGTTTCGTCTTCTGCCATAGTCTGTTTGGGGAGAAGTGGGGAAACACCACTTAGGGCAGTGTTTACCTGCTAGCCCAGATTTCACCAATAAGCTTGACCACATTTCTGCCCGGTCTGGGGACTCAGACACAGGTATGTAGTTGATAGAAAATGTTAAACTCTACTTGAGTAGTATTGCGTTAGAATAGTGGTTCATATTTTTCTTTCCTTAAACTAGAAAATATCATATGGAATCCAGACAAAAGTTGACCAACATGTCTAAAAAGAACAGATGTTCCTAACCATTACTTTGAACATTTATTCTCCTAGAATATCAGCTGCAAAGGTAATATAATCCTGGATATTTTTGTCATGTTTGGATTTTTTTGGCTGTCCATGAAAATGAATTGTTGCTGTTATTTATGGTCATTGATGTTAAAGGAAAACACTATTTTATAAACCTTGAAGCTTTTCTTATGTTTTATAATTTATAACTAAAATTTGTGAAAGTCCCAGACCAGGTTAATGATCAAACTGTTAAAGCATGACTCCACGGGATGCCTGGCCTCTTACAAAGATACTTAGTGCTAAATTTATGTTTCTCTTTTGTGAAACACCAAAAGGGTCATTTTCAAGTGAGAAACCTTTCTAATCTCAATTTTGCTATCTGAGAATCACTTAAGTGTTGCCCAGTTCAAGGGCGTACATTATATTCAATCCCAAGTAACATAATTCACACTCTTTTTCTAATAATACTAGAGTGTCTGTTCTTTTCTTCGAAAAAATTTTACACAATATAGCTGATGACATACAGCTCCCAGTGCAAACTTTACCACTGATGAGGGATTACTGGATAGATTTTTGGAATGTGAGTTCTCAGAGGGCAGCTGGAAAGATGGATGTGCCCTCTTAGTTCCTTTGGTTTCATAGGAAGTTGGTGTGTAGGGTGGAGATTCACCATGCCTGTCTACTTCAGAGAAATGTTCATAATACATCTTTCATTTCTCAAGACATTACTCCTGTGCTTAGATAAATGGAGTTTTTTCCTGTGCCAGTGGGAGTTCCCCACTACTTACTTAGATAATGCACAGATTTCTTTCTTTCTTTCTTTCTTTTTTTTTTCATTAGAACACAGCGATCCTCATTCATTTATTGTCTGTGGCTGCTTTTGAACTAAAAAGGCAGAGTTTGGTAGTTGAGATAGAGACCACATGGACTGTAAAGCCTAAAATACCCTCCCCTGGTACTGAAGGATGGTATAGAGGAGCTATTATTGGGCCATCAACTCCTTCACCTATTCAGCCAATATTCATCCACCAAATATTTGGGGGATTCATTATATGAGCCAATGGAAGAAGAAGAGAATCTTGACTGCCCTTCTGCTAATATGCTGACGAGATACCCTGAACCACACTTCAGGTGAAAACATTTAAATTTAGAGGTAAAATAAAACTTTAAAATTATATTGCAAGCTAGCAAGACAATTCGATCTCCTCAGAATCCAAAAATAACGTGATGGTGGGAATCCAGAAAGACACACTAGTACTAACGCTGATCTTTGCCTAGGAGGCCTTTGCACCACAGGTGATCTTGACCTTTGGTTTGGATGTCTCTGCAAGGTGCACGGGACTTGAAACAAATCTACTGCCGACGTAAGGCAGGAGGGCTTTTGGGAGCCTATTACATGACTCTGGTAACCTAAAGTGCTACACTTTCAGTTTAAGAGTGAATTAGGAATAAACTTTCATAAACAGGAGGAATTTTCTATACAAACTTTGGTGATAGGTGGCAGGGCATCTTTGAGACTTTGTAGCACAAGCTGGCCTTGTTTGGACCTGAATTAATGTATCCTCTGTGGAAAAACAAAAAACAAAACAAACAAATAGGAAAACCTCATGCAAAGAATTTATTTTAAAATAGGACCTCATTTAATGGTCTGGGACTTCATGGAGGTAAACAGAAGTCCACTTTAAAGGAAATTAGTCTCAACTCAAGCCTCAAAGAATTCCCAAAGATAGAGTTACAAGGGAGAAAATGCATAATCAAAAATTAAAACTCATACATACACACAAGGAAATAAATCACCATGAAAGAGAGCCAACAGAAACAAGGCATAGCAATATTAAATCTGAAAAGACTTCAGATAATTTATACAAATATAAAATAAAAATAAAATATTATACAAGTATAAAATACAAATATGTTTAAAATTAAAAGATAGGTAGGAAAATATGAATAAAAACTACACAATGATCAGATATGAAACATCTGCCATTAACAATATAATATTCACAATTTTTTAAAAATTTCAAAAGATGAGTTAAATAGCAAACTATACAGAGGTTAAAAAACATATTAGGGAAATGAAATATCTGAGGAAATTACCCAGAATACAGCACAGAAAGACAAAAGGATAAAAAATATGGAAGATGATGTGTAATAAGGGAAAAAGCACCACATGTATCTAACTGGATTCCCAGAGGGAAAAATTGAATGGAAAGCAGTATGGCTTAGAGAAATGATGGTCAGGAGTTTCCAGAATTGATGGAAAACAGTTAATTTTCAGATTTGAAAGTCTCAAAGGATAAATAAACTTAAATCCAAACCTGCGGAATACTGACACAGAAAATGTATAAAAAAACCACTCAGCAAGTGAAAGCAGTTCACACACAAAGAAAAGGTGATTAGACTGAGTTGACATCGCAATTAATAATGGAAGGTGAAAGAAAGTATGGAATTGTATCTTTAAAGTGCATATAGAAAATAACTATCTAGAATTATACATCTGGAAAACTTTTCCAAAAAAGCGGCAACATGAAGAAAGTTTCAGAAAAATATGAGCCGAGAGAGTTTATCACCAATAGTCCCTTCCCAAAGGGAATTCTAATAGGTCCTTTAGGAAGGAGATCAATCCCATTTGAAGTGTAAGATTAAAAAAGAGAGAGAGAGAGAGAGGAGGGGAGGGAGAGGGAAATTCTATGTGGAAAAATCTAAACAAACATAGACTATATAATATAAGTCCAATTTGAAGGAATAATTAAACAAAATATTATCATCAAAATAGTATTTGTCTGGAGAAGGTGATTGAAGTTAAAGTGTTCCAAGTTTCTTATAAAGTTTGGGGGGAATTTAAAAAGATTGGTTATCTTCAGGTTTTAAATTAAGTATGCTTCTTAAAGTTAATAAGGCGGCCACAAAAAGATAAAAGGTATAGCTGTCAAATTATTATATGGAAAATTACGATGTGGGAAATATCAATACCAATTGTACTGGTGCAAAAACAGAAATATAGATCAATGGTACAGGATAGAAAACCCAGAGATAAACCCATGCACATATAGTCACCTAATTTACAACAAAGGAGGCAAGACCGTACAACGGAGAAAAGAGAGCCTCTTCAATAAGTGGTGCTGGGAAAACTGGGCAGCTGCATGTAAAAGAATGAAATTAGAACACTACCTACCACCATACACAAAATAAACTCCAAATGGATTAAAGACCTAAATGTAAGCCTATAAAACTCTTAGGGGATAACATAGGAAAAACACTCCTTGACATAAACCACGGCAAGATCTTTTTTGACCCACCTCCTAGAGTAATGGAAATAAAAGCAAAAATAAACAAGTGGGACCTAATTAAACTTAAAAGCTTTTGCACAGCAAAGGAAACCATAAACAAGACGAAAAGACAACCCTTTTGGGAGAAAATATTTGCAAATGAAACAACGGACAAAGCATTAATCTCCAAAATATAAAAACAGCTCATGGAGCTCAATATCAAAAATACAATTCAATTAAAAAATGGGCAGAAGACCTAAATAGACATTTCACCAAAGAAGACATACAGATGGCCAAGAGGCACATGAAAAGATGCTCAACATCACTAATTATTAGAAAAATGCAAATCAAAACTACAATGAGGTATCACCTCACACTAGTCAGAATGGCCATTATCAAAAAATCTAGAAACAATAAATGCTGGAAACAGTGTGGTGAAAAAGGAACCCTCCTGCACTGTTGGTGGGAATGTAAATTGATACAGCCACTATGGAGAACAGGATGGAGGTTCCTTAAAAAACTAAAAATAGAACTACCATATGACCCAGCAATCCCACTACTGGGAATATACCCTGAGAAAACCATAATTCAAAAAGATACATGTACCACAATGTTCATTGCAGCACTATTTACAATAACCAGGATGTGGAACCAACCTAAATGTCCATCGACAGATGAATGGATAAAGAAGATGCGGCACATATATACAATGAAATATTACTCAGCCATAAGAAGAAACAAAATTGAGTTATTTGCAGTGAGGTGGATGGACCAGAGTCTGTCATACAGAGTGAAGTAAGTCAGAAAGAGAACAACAAATACCGTATGCTAATGCATATATATGGAATCTAAAAAAAAAAAAAAAAAAAATGATACTGATGAACCTAGCGGCAGGGCAGGAATAAAGACGTAGACATAGAGAATGGACTTGAGGACACGGGGCGGGGGCGGGGAGGGGAGAGTTGGGGCGAAGTGAGAGTCGAATCGACATATATACACTACCGAATGTAAAATAGTTAGCTAGTGGGAAGCAGCAGCATAGCACAGGGAGATCAGCTCAGTGCTTTGCAATGACCTAGAGGGGTGGGATAGGGAGGATGGGAGGGAGGCTCAAGAGGGAGGGGATATGGGGATATATGTATGCATATGGCTGATTCACCTCGTTGCACAACAGAAACTAACACAGTATTGTGAAGTAAATATACTCCAATAAAGATCTATTAAAAAAAAGAAGTCAAATAGGTAAAAAAAAAAAAAAACAGAAAAAAAGGGATAAAAAGGAAACACCAACTAAGGAAATGTATATTTAATCATAATACGGATGAACTAAACCTTTCAGTTAAAAGCCAAAATGGATTAAACTCATTTGGAAGACAGATGATTAGAGAATGAAAAATTCGTCCTTTTTTAGAAAGATAATAATAGGACATTAGTGACACCTCTTTGCTGCCAAACTTGAGACAAACATGAAAATGGCAAATTTCTAGCATAAATTACCAAAACAGGAAAAAAAAAAAGAACATACAAATGCTCTATATCCATTAAAAAATTGTATCAGTAGTTAATGTCCTCAAAACTCACCATTACCCCATCACTTTATTGAAATATTTTACTAAAGCTTTAAGGAATGGAAAATTCCAATCTTATAAAATTCATTCAGATGAGAGAAAAAAGGAGTCTACTACTCAACTTATATTTTTGAGACAAAGACAGTATTTTTTTTAAAAAAAGGGCCATTACAGTCTGATTTCACCAAGAACTTAGATTTAAAAACTTGAAGTATTAGCAGAATGAATCAACCAGTGTAACAGTATTATATGGTAAGCAAAATTTATCTTAATAGGAATGTAACATTGGCACAGCATCAGAAAACAATGGGATCATCATATAGGTCCAAAAACTTACTTGATACAGTTCAATAATAAATAATGATAAAATTTCTTAGCAGAGAAGGTGAAAAAGAAACTTTCTTAACCAGCTAAAGAGTTGCTGACAAAAAAAAAAAAGGGTACCATATTTAATGGTGAAATATTGAAAGCTTTATCATAATTTGGGGGTGGGTGTATGGAACTGGATAATGTGATTTTAAAATGTGTATGAAAAGCAAGGGCAAGAAAAGCCAAGATATTTCTGCAGAGGAAGGACGAGGTTGAGGGACATGCCCTACCAGATATTAATTCTTATTATAAAGTTAGGTTAATTAAGATATTTGTTGTTTTAATGGGTTTAGCCAAATAGGCCAGTGAACCAGGAGAGTCCAGAAACAGACCCACACTTTCTTTAAGACAGCACTGGCATTGCAGGTCAGTGGGGGAAAGTATTGGTTGTGTGAATTGTGCTGAGCCAACTCTTTGTCAGTATGGGAAAGAAGAAATCATTTCCTTACCTCTCATACCATATACAAAGATCAGGTCCGTGCATTAAAAATATTAAATGTGAAAGGCAATTTCTGATCTTTTGGAGGATAATGGAGAATATATTTATGCCCTCGGCTTAGGAAAGAGTTCTTAATGAAAAAAAATTAGCAAACTGCAAAGGCAAATTTTATTTCACAAAAATTACGAATATTTATCAATAGATGTGACAAAAGTGAAAATAGACCAAAACCAGGAAGAATGTACTAACAACATATACGTGCAGTGGCAAGGGATTAGAATCTGTAATATACAAAGGTGTTCTACAAATTTGTATTTAAAAGCCAAATAATGCCAAAGAAAAGATGGACAAATGATTTGGATGTGCACTTCACATTAAAGGATCCGTGACTTGCAAGTAAACAGCAGATGTTTGACTTTATTAGCAGTCATGAAAATACAAATTGAAATGGCAATGAGATAGCATTTACAGTTACCAGATTGGTAACAGTTAAAAAAAAATCTACAATATCTTGTTTTGGTAGCATTGTGGAGCAGTGGGAACTCTCATACAATGTATTTGGGAATGAAAATAGTTAAAACCACCTTAGAAATCAATCTGTATTCTGTAATAAAGTGGAACATGCAAATTCCCTACAGTGGAGCAGTATGTACCCCAAAGAAATGCTGTACCTGTGCACCTGGAGACAGGTAAAATAATGCATAGATACCTTGTATATAATAGCAAGAAAGTAGAAAATATCCCGGATGTCCATTGATAGTGGAAGGGATAAATGAATTTTGATATTTTTATGAAATGCAATATGATACAGCAATGCAAATGAATATGCTACAACTACGTGCATTATCACAATTAAATCTAAAAAGCATAATATTTAATGGAAAAATGAAGGCAAAAATTACATCCAATATGATTTCACTTATAAAACAAAACATAATACGCACAATCAAACAAGATAGTAATTAGAATAAACTACAAATTAGGTAAGGGAACGATACGGACTAAACTCAGGATGGCGGCTACCTCTGAGTGTGGGCCACTGATGGAGATGTGATCAGGGAGATGGCATCAAAAATACCAGTAATGTTATTTTGAAGCTGGGTGGTGACCCACGTGTGGCTGCCTGTTGTATAGCTCTTTTTCATTCATATGTATTCACATGTTATATAACTATTCTTCAGTGTATGTTTAATTTAAAAAAGGAAAAAAAAATCTCTGCTTAGTATTTGAATATTCAGTACTTCCAGTTTTAGTCTATCCTGCTATATGTGTGCTTCTGTAACATTAATTAGCTCTTACACAATTTGTAAATATGGGAATGAGATCTGCTTAGAATGGAAATTATGTGGGTTCATGTGCAATTCGTATTTTGCACCAGCAAGTAACAACATTTAGACTCAAAGTACACTAACACAGCTGAGCATGTAAGGCGTGGAGGAGAAGAGTACTGTCCATGATGTCCACTGGCTGCAAGTTCTTTGCCTGGCTCACTTGCCCATGTGCTCTGTCTTGGATGAGCTAATTGAACAATTTTCCTGTGTACATTTTGTTCCTTTTCACATCATTCAGCAGCCTGAAGCTTTCCTTATGCTCCCTTCCATCAAATTACCTTTACCCATAATTATTTAAAAGTAAAGTCCCATATTTGTCGTAGTATTTCCTTATTTATTAAGTATTTAATGTCTTTTAAACTGTGCACGTATTTTAAAAATTAGGATTTTTTAAATTGATGTGCTCTAGTTATAAGTTTCATGGGTTATAATCTTAAAATCTGTCAGTTTTACTGTCTGATTTTGTAGAACATGAAGGTTATTATTTTCTAGACATAGGTTATATTTTCATAGAAATCCATGTTTCTGCTGGTTTTGATTAGATCAAGTCCTCTACAGGTAAAATAATAAATTAACGTTTAATTAATAAAGTAACATTTATTAATAGATCAATACAATCATTTACTGTTTGTCTACCACATGTACAATCCAATTAACCAATGCTAGATACTAAGGGAAACATAATTGAGCACATAACTTAATATTTGATCATAAATACGATAAAGCCTGCCTACAAAATAAAGGTTAAATTATTAGCGATCAAGGTCCTGCAGAATCTTGACCTAATCTACCTTTCCAGTCTCCTCTTCCTATGTTTGTCTTCCAGTTGCTCTCGCCTCCAGCCATATTGACTTTAAAAATTACAGTATAGTTGATTTACAGTATTGTATTTGTTTCAGGTATACAACATCGTGATTCAATATTTTTATAGATTATACTCCATTTAAAGTTATTACAAAATAATGGCTATATTTCCCTCTGCTGTACAATATATCCTTGTTGCTTATTTATTTTATACGCAGTAGTTTGTGTCTCTTAATCCCCTACTCCTATCTCACCCCTCCCCATAGTGACTTATTATCTGTTCTTCACATACACACACACCATGAGGCTGAAAGGAGATAAGCAAATTGTAGGGCTTGTAGCTTGCCAGTTCCTCTTTCATACTGCTGATAGTGTTAATTTACTACAATATTGTTCATGTTATAAAAAATTCACTTCTCCTGTTTTCAACCTTTAATAGTTCGGCATAGCCAACGCAATTAAGTATATATTCATTGCACAGTGCCCACAGATCCTTCAGTATATGGTCCCACACATCCTCCTCACTGACCCTATGCTTTAGTTACCTTCAACAGATACAGTGGGGTCAGTCTTCCTGAGTTCAATCCCAACATATCCTGCCTTCTTTTTCACCCTTCTTTGGCTCCCCATCTATGAAATGAGGCTAAAATAGACCCTAACTCACTAGACTGAGGATTAATCATGCAATAAATATCAACATTTGTCAAAGTGCCTCGCTCAGAGAAAATGCTCAAATAATGTTAGGTAATGCTGTTTTATTGTGGTTGCTGTTTTTATTATAACATCACCTTCATATGACTTCTAAGGCCTCAAAGAAACATTGGTGGTGTGTATGTGTCTATATATATATATATATATTAGTTTGATCTCTTTATAATACTATAAAGCCATGTATTCTTAAAAGTCTTAAAAGAATACAAACATCAACTAAATTTAACCAAAGTAGATATAACAATTTTTAAAATGCTTATCTCAAATGGTAACTTTAATATCTAGTTCTGGCTAGATACAATAAATAAATACAGTTATTGCATATCTGCTTTACCCTATGCGACATATAGTCGTTGAATACATGGTTTGTCTTATTCACTTTCCTGTGCCCCATAGAAGCTTGCAAATTACCCCATTCCAGCTGTGTACCTGCAGGCAAACTGGTCACCCCTGAGTCCAGTTTCTTTAACAGTAAATGGGAATAATGGTGCCTACTCCATAGAGCAGTGAGAATTAAGGGACACAATCTACTTAAAGCACAGCATATATTAAACATATAATAAATGGTGAGTGTTGGTTCTGGGCATCTCATATCAAGCATGATGACTATTGTTAACAATATTGTATACTTGAAAGTTGCTAAGAGAGTAGACCTTAAAAGTTCTCACCATGCAAACAGGCAAAAATTGGTAACTATATGAGGTGGTGTATGTGTTAACGATCCTTCTGTGGTAATCATTTTGCATCATACACATAGATCATCACATTGTATACCTTAAACTTACACAATGTTATATGTTGACTATATCTCAATAAAGCCTGTAAGAGTGCAAAAGAAAAAAAGAAAACTGATTGGCTAAGAATTAATGAATGTATCTCCTTAATACTAGAACAATTTTTTTTCCATTAACCAGCATAGGTTCCATGAAGTGAGACCCTGAATGTAATAACTACTTATATTCTTCAACTTCAGTTCTCTTAATTTCTCATGTTAGACATGGTAAGGCGAATAAGGTATCTAGTTGTTTATTAACTGTTTGAATGTTATCAGAGGATTTTTAAAAATAGCAATTTATTCTAATTTTAATATTCCCTGGATAATATTGAAATAAACCAGTATAATTTAGCCTTAGATAAAAGCATCACATGTTTGGAACATGAACCTAATTCTATCTTTTGTTGAGCTGCCCAATTTAGTAAGAGCATTTCAATAGTACTTCTTATAAATGTAGTGTGACTTAGAATACTGGAAGCTTCCCAGAATGTGAAAAAAGGAGAATAATTTATATTTAATTGGTCTAAACCTACCTTTCCTAGGTCAATAAGAAGAGAAACCAGCAGCATTAATCAAGATAAAATTATCAGCTGATTAATCAGTGTTCTAATTACTGCATAGTTCTTTACCTTTTCAGTTTTAATTACTAAACCTCATTGTCTTTTCCATATGGCTAATATGTATTCACAGTGTACTTTTTCTCCTACTGAAATCGTTAAAACAAAAATATACATTCTAAACATTAACGATCAAATGTAAGAAATTACTACTGCCTCTTAAGAATTTCCCCAAAAGGTATAAATAAGCTACTAGATTACTTAAGAAAAGAATGATAAATTCATGGATATTTAAGTGGGCAATTATTTAACTCTGATTATGAAACTAAGCTTTGTGAGACAGTACGTCTTGTCAGTCCTGTTTCATCAAGTGAATTTGTGTAAATTGTGTCTGAATCCAATTTCAGTTAAATATAAATTAGGAAAGTACATTGGAGATTGCAAAAAATATTTGTTTTGGGGAAGGCCTGAATATTTCTTTTTAGATGTGTTGACTTCACTGCATGGTTTCTCGCCCTCAGCACTGGTAACATTTGGGCACCATCGTTCTCTGTTGTTGGCGGCTGTGCTCTGTAGGTTCTTGGCCTCTACCCACTAGATACCAGTAGCGGCACCTCCTCAGCGGCCAACCACTGCTTTTTGACAAACAAAAACGTCTCCAGACATTGACAGATGTCCCCTGGGGGGCAAAATAATCCCCCCACCCCTGTTGAGAACTACTGACTTTACTTTATGGCTACCATTAAAACACTTATTTTAAAACAGATATACTATGTAATAAGGCACTCTTACCAGATGAGCAGAACTTTTCTATAGGTCAAGTATTTTTTTTTTTAATTTTTTAAAATTAAAAAAAATTTTTATTTATTTTTGACTGTGTTGGGTCTTCGTTTCTGTGCGAGGGCTTTCTCTAGTTGTGGCGAGTGGGGGCCACTCTTCATCGCGGTGCGCGGGCCTCTCACTGTCGCGGCCTCTCTTGTTGCAGAGCCCAGGCTCCAGACGCGCAGGCTCAGTAGTTGTGGCTCACGGGCCTAGTCGCTCCGCGGCATGTGGGATCTTCCCAGACCAGGGCTCGAACCCGTGTCCCCTGCATTAGCAGGCAGATTCTCAACCACTGCGCCACCAGGGAAGCCCCTCAATTACTTTTAACTCCCCTTTTCAGAAAGGTGTATTTGGAAAGTTGGACTGAACGTGCGTGACTGCTTCTGTGGTTATTTATTCCAGAATTAGAGCCTGTTCTAAGGCATGTGATCTGTACAGGGCTTTTAAATGACAATAGTAAACCTCTATATCTGTAGTGATTCAACTGTGATATCCTCCTTATTACCTTTTAAGTGCATCATAATAAAAATACTTATTGCTTATCATTCTTTGTGGGGGAAAAGAATATTTGCAAAGCAAAGAGGTGAATGAAACTATCATTTTTACATGGTGGTACAGGGATTTTTTTTAAGGCATACTCTATTTAGTGTATATAATGTTCGGTGTTCTTTAAGCATAATACTATTGAAAAATAAGTTGACATAATGTTTAAATTATAAGAGGAAAACAGATTTGGAATGAAAATCATTTGCTGAGCGTAATGGTAGACCAGGCCAGTTACCTCAGTCCTTCATTGTGATGAATTAAAATGCTGTTCCCTGAAATCGTTTGTCTGTCATGTTCAGCATGTTTTGCAGGTGTCTGCTTTGCCATTTTTGACCAGGACCTTGAATAAAATGTTAGGCTGGGCAAACACAGCATGGAGAACAATTGGATGTTACAGGTACATGGAGTCTTTATATATTATAGTACCACTACTCATCACAGATCATGTTTCCATAACACTTCAGTAAATATATTTAAGAAACCAGGGGAAAAAAAGAAAAAATACAGACACCCAACAAAAAAATTTATCAAAGAACAAGAGCTGACAATTCACAAAAGAAGAAATACAAATTTAAATTTAAGGAAAGCATGCTTAGTCCTATTGGTAAGCAAAATATTGCAAAATAAACCACAATGAGTTTCACAGTTTTGATAAATTAACAGAAACGTTTAAAACAGTAGGAACCCAACACTGGGATTCACTTTAGTTATAACTTTCCTGGAGGGCAGTAAGTTGGGCAATATGTATGGTAATGTAAATTTTCAAATGTAAATTTATTTTAATTCAGATATTTAGTTTTTTAGGAATTTTTCTTAAATATAAACATGCACACATAGATGTGAACAAATATTTAACTGTAAGATTTTAACTATTGTATGTTATTATTTTTTTTAACTTTAAAAAAAAAATTAATTAATTAATTAATTAATTTATGGCTGCGTCGGGTCTTCGCTGCTGCGCGGGGACTTTCTCCGGTTGCAGCGAGCGGGGGCGACTCTTCCTTGCATTGCGTGGGCTTCTCATTGCGGTGGCTTCTCTTGTTGCGGAGCGTGGGCTCTAGGCGTGCGGGCTCAGCAGCTGTGGCTCATGGGCTCCAGAGCACAGGCTCAGCAGTTGTGGCGCACGGGCCCAGTTGCTCCGCAGCATGTGGGATCCTCCTGGACCAGGGCTTGAACCCGTGTCCCCTGCATTGGCAGGCGGACTCCCAACCACCAGGGAAGTCCCTATTGTATATTATTTATATTAGCAAAACTATTTTAATTAGAATATTACCACTCTAATAGTGATTAATAGACCTTAGGTATTGATTATCAATGGCTACTGACATCAGTTAAAAGACAGGCAGTCCAATATTATGTACCACCTGATGGCAGCTCACCATGCCACCTATGAAATAGTATTACCAAAACATGGAACCTGAATCTGAGCAAAATTCTAAGTTCCTATATCTAGGAAATACAGTTGACAGAGGAGCATGTTAAATGACCCGATGATGATGCAGTCAGCAAAATCCAAGACACAAGAAATACTCTAGATGCATTGACCAATTTTTTCTTCTTTCCCCCCAACAAATAAGTTGCAAGGGAATTAAAAAAACAGATGGAAAAGAATCTATTGATTAAAAGAGGTTTATTGATCATTTGCCATGTGTGGACCTTATTTGGATGTTGATTTGAGCAATTAAGAGAGGCAGTAGGGGGAGAAAGAGGGAAGGAGGGAATATCAAGGATTTTTGAGCACTGCATGGGTGTTTGATGATATGAAAGAATTACTGTTAATTTTTTGAGGTGTGATAATGGTATTGTGGTTATGTTTTTTAAAAAGTTCTTATCTTTTAAAGGTACAGTGGGGAATGGGTGAGGGTATAGATGAAATAAGACTAACCCATGAGCTGATAATTGTTGAAGCTGGGTCATGGGTACCCGGTGGTTCAATATATCAATCTTGCTTAAAAACAACAGCAGCCCTAAATGTTTAACAGTATGGCTTCAATTAAATAATTTATGGTATATCCAGGAAATAAAATAATAGGCAGCCATAAAAATGATCTTTATATTATATATTATGTAGAATGTTTAAGAATATTCAGGGGCTTCCCTGGTGGTGCAGTGGTTGAGAGTCTGCCTGCCAATGCAGGGGACGCAGGTTCGAGCCATGGTCTGGGAGGATCCCACATGCCGCGGAGCAACTGGGCCCGTGAGCCACAATTACTGAGCCTGCGCGTCTGGAGCCTGTGCTCCGCAACAAGAGAGGCCGCGATAGTGAGAGGCCCGCGCACCGCAATGAAGAGTGGACCCCGCTTGCCACAACTAGAGAAAGCCCTAGCACAGAAACGAAGACCCAACACAGCCATAAATAAATTAAAAAAAAAAAAAAAAAAGAATATTCAGGCCTTCAAAATGTCCATAAAATATTAAGAAATGTAAAAAGGTTACAGAGCAACATGCAGAGAATTATCCCATTCAAATTACTAGAGTGGAAATAAAGATCCCAAAAATAAGCAATAACCATCTCTGCGTAAGAGGATTATGGGTGATTTTAATTTTCTTCTTTGTGCTTTTTTAATGTATTTTTAAAATCACTGTAATATGCATATATTTGGTCATCAGGTTTGTAATTTTATTAAAAAGGGAAAAAATATACTTTGGAAAACTATTCTCCATAAATGATGAAAACAAAAATTTTGTGTATCTTATATGAGTAAGTTTTTAAAAAGGTAAGCAAAGCACTATTTTATGGTTATATTATAAAATAATGTATTACTATCACTTGGCTGGGAAAAGTCAAGGAAAATTAGTTTTGTTATTTATATCTTGTTTAAGAAAGCATAGAATTTTTTTTCTTTTTAATGAGAAAAGGTCAAGGAGAAAGAGTCTAACATATATAGAATACCTAGATTAATCTATAAAAATCATTCTTGCAATCCTCAATACAAACTTTTGAGGTTTACTTCTATGTGTTTTTTAGGTGAGGAAACAGAGAGTTAAAGTTTGTAACTTCCTGCGCTGGGAGTGAACACAGCTTCCAATAGACATGCCTAGTGGTGTGGAAATCTGACCATTTTGTTAGGATGTGTATTTCCTCAGGCTCAAAATTTAATGGCATTTTGGTATTCCATGTTACGAAAGCTAAAAAAAAAAAATCATACAATCTATTCTTTTGATACTTGTTATTCCAGTTTCCAAAATATTCTCATCAAAGGGATTAAAGTAAAGTTTGAAACTGAACATTTCTTTGGTTTAGAAAAAAATGAAGTGGTAAGAAATAGCTAAATCCACAGTGTTGCCTGATGAATAATGCGATCCCATCCCTTTCCTCTTGAATTTCCAGGATAGGTGTATCTCTGAGTGAGGTCAAGTGTGCACAGGGCATTTGAAGGGGCTAAGGATCACCTAGCTCTATACTCTTATCCATGTAATACCACAGATTCTTTGATGCCACCATTTAAGACACTCTTATCAAGTAGGGTTGTATTTGTTTTTGTTTTTGTTTTCACTTTTTAAAGGGATACCCATTAAGGTGCCTGTAGTAAGGTATACGGAGTGGAATCTGCTAACTGATGAGAAGTTAACTGGCTGTTTTTAACTGGCTGTCAAAGGGAGGGCCCAGAAAGGAAGAGTGCAGTGCCTAACATGGGGATGGTGACTTCTCCCTGTTGGCACATTCTTTTTCTCTCTCTACAAGCCTTTGTTGAGCACCTGCTATGTTCCAGGCTATCACCTTGATAAACAGTCTCGGGATACATCTTTTAGTATTTTCAAGTAAGATAGACTTTAAAACATTTTATGTGGATATAGATATAGTGTTAAGTTCAGTCAAGATTAGTTATTGGTGCATTGGGCCCTTACATACTTTTAATGGACTAGTGCCTACTCATCTGTGAATTAAAAGAGAGTAAGAAATGAAAACGCAGGCACAAGTAATCTATTCAGAACAAAAAAAGCCACAGCTTTTCCTCCCAGTCCCTGGGGGTAGGGATACATGTACATGCACACACATATTTTATATATATTACATGTATATATTCCTATAAAATATTAATATATTAATATATTTTAATCTGGACTTTTTGGGAATACATTAAATATGGAAATCTTGGCACTTCATACCAATGTGCTTCACAGACAGAATCACAGTATTTATGTAGGAGAGTGTAATAGCATACTGACAGTGCTTGTTAGTTTTGCTTCTAAAATATATTAACCAAGATATTATCTTGATTATTATGACCCTTCACAGAGATCTCTCTTTAATTATAGTCTTTATCTCAATATAAGGGTAATCTCTTGACCAATCAGTTTACTTATTCCTATCCTAATAATTCTATAGAAATAATGTGAAAATGGCATCTGCTCACTTTATAGATTAAAAAAAAAATCATGGGTAATTGTTTTTAATATTATGAGAAATTTATATCTCTCGTAATTCAGGACTTCAAGTAGAAGTCTCCATTTGAGAAACTCAAGTAGCGAATCTATTGTATGTTTTTGCATTTTCCGAAAATTATGTTTTGTGTCCACTCTTAAGTTACTTTCCTTTTCTCTTTCTAATTACATGCATTATTTTAGTTTTCTAAATACAACAGCAATTGAGTTTTTCTGTACTCACGTATAGAATATGTAAAATTAATGCATAATTAGAGCCATTGCTATATCTGCACTTTTGGCAGTTCTGTGACCTTCATGATTTTGCTTCTTAGCTTAAATCTTAGATCTCAGAAATAACTCTTTTTTTCTGAATTTACACAGAAAGCAGAGAATTGATTTGAACTACTCTATGTTTTAAAATGTTTTGAACCTTGATGAAACGGATAGGAGCTTCTGCTATATTAGGGTTGATAAGAATCACGTGCATTGCATTAACTTTCCTTTGGTATTTCCATACAAACTCTCCTCGTATGTCACATTAATTATGAGCATATACATTTCATACACTGGGGAAAAAAATCAGAGGGGACGATTAGCTTGGTGCTTCAGGGTTTTTTTTTTTCTGAATTGAATTGAATTCTGGTCTTATTTGACTTAATATTGCAGCCCATTTTGCTGGCATGTATTAAATGTGTAGTGTTCTATTTATTGCAATTGAGGATCTTGTTTTACGATCATTTTTCTGACCACTTAAGATAGAACATGAGTACTTATAAGTACTGCAAACACACTGGTCATTGAACATATCAATGAGTAAAAGGTAAGTGGGTTGGTGATAAATGAGAGAGAAGTACCTTTGTTTTAATATTTATTGAGGATTGTTTTTAATGAAGTGTTCTGTCTAGAGTGGAATTACTTACTGCTCTTTGTCTCCCTCTTCATAATCTCTTTAGTGGGTCAAGTTGCTGTCTGTAGCTGTATCTTCATTATTTAGAGATCTTGGAAAAGGGTGAAAGCCTCACCTTAGTTATCAACTAAGTATTTTATTGGTGTTTTCCATGAGTGTGTCAGAGTAGAAATCCACTAGTATGCCACAGGGAGGGAAAGCTTTGCAGTGCACTTCTTTATAGATTTGTGAAACCTTGATCTAATTGATATAAATCTAGGGAATATATATCTATGATGGGTTTTGGAAAGT
The DNA here is from genome assembly GCF_028564815.1 of Eubalaena glacialis. Taxonomy (NCBI): domain Eukaryota; kingdom Metazoa; phylum Chordata; class Mammalia; order Artiodactyla; family Balaenidae; genus Eubalaena; species Eubalaena glacialis. The sequence goes on along the minus strand of NC_083729.1, from coordinate 49,484,949 downwards.
ACAGTTTTGGCATCATATGCCATGGTTTCTATGTCGGAAAAAGGAAGAATATTGAATTGTGCCAAATCTCCAAATGCTCTCTCTTTCTCTGCAGTGAAACCTTGCTGCATGGGATGGCTTTTAGACAAGGAGAGCCTCAGAGTGTCTGTATCGGGCCTGAACAGGGGAGAGTGGGGGTTTGTGTTGACAGTTGTAGCTTCTGCAGATTATGCCAACTTAATAAAAACAAAAACTATCACGCATTTAAAACTTCATCACTGAAAACACCATTATTAAAATAGTAACTGAATTTGCACCATTCCAACTTGATTTTTCAAAGTGATTTCACATCATTATCTCATGTTTTCCTCTCCACAACCCAGTGAGATAGATAACCCAGGTCTGATGGGTTTGTCTTACATTCTTGATTATTCCGTGTTACACTTGTCTTTTTATCCTCTTCCTTTCTACAGGACTTTCATATCTATATATAAAAATGCTTAACTCTTTAAGCAAGCAAACAAAACATCAACCCGTCCTTCAGTGACATCTGCCTTTATTTTCCAGTATTCCCATTACCATCTGCTCTGTCTCTCCTTTCCCCTCTAGAGCCAAGTGTCAGGAAGGGGGGGACTCACTGTCTAAATATCCTTTCTTCCATTCTTTTCTCTTTGAATTTCTCAAAGTCCTATTGTGAATTCTTTTCAGCATTTGGCACTGAGAACTGTTCCTTCCTTCTTCCAACCCTCTCCTATCTTGTGCCTCTCCTCCTACCCTGTCAGGGAGCTCCTGCTCAAACCTAATTTGAGGGCTCTTCATCCCAATCTGTATTTCCATCCCAGCCTCTCTTATACATATACCAACTTTTGTATATATGTGTGTATATATATGTATATTTTCAACATACACAAAATTGAACCAGTTTTCAATGTGTTCGAGTCTGTTTCTTTTTAAAAATCTATTTCTGACTTTGCTTAAAGATTTGATAATCACTGTCCTTGCTCATGCCAGAATTCTGGGTCAAGTCTAGGACCCTTCTCAGCTTCCGACACCCTCATTTTTCAACAACATATATTTTGTTAATTCGACCCACTTAAAATTCTGTCAATTACAATTTATTAATTTTTAAAAAAAATTTCACCTGTGTTCCCTCCCTTCATCCCCACTGACACCGTGTTATTATAGAGTCTCACTCTGCATTAGTGCAACTACCACCCCAGCCAGTATCCCTGCTTCTAACTGTGCTTCTTTCTAAATATCTATACTCCTGCCAGAGTGTGTTTTTAATATTTACTTACTTAAAACCCACCTATTTTTTTTTTAACCACCTTGCAGTGCAATGTTCAGACTCTTTAATATATCACATGAGATCCTTTTTGATCCATTTCAGCCTCTCTTTTCAAATCTAACTTTTTCTACACTTCCCCTGCATCTTACTCTGTAACTGCAAGGAACCACTTACAATTCTTAGGATGCTCTGTGGCCTCTGGCATCCTTGCCTGAAATGTCCTCTGTACTGGGTTGAATAGTATGTCCCCCCCCCCCACTCCCCCGCCCATTCATGTTCACCAGGAACCTCAGGATGTTACCTTATTAGGAAATAAGATCTTTGCAGATGTAATTAGTTACAATGAATTCATACTGGATTAGAGTGGGCCCCTAAATGCAATATGACTGACGTCCTTATAAGAAAAAGAGAGAAACCCAGGGGAGAAGACCTTCCGAAGACAGAGGCAGAGATTGGAGTGATGCATCTACAAGGCAGGGAATGCCAAAGATTGCTGCAACACCAGAGGCTAGGAGAGAGGCATGGGATGGTTTCTCCCTCTTGGCCTACAGAAAGAACCAACCCTGCCAACACCTTGATTTCAGACTGCCTAGCCTCCAGCACTGTCATTTTAAGCTAACCAGTTTATGGTAATTTGTTAGGAAAGCCCTAGGAAACTAATTTACCCTCTACCAACTCACTCCCAATTGTAGTAGCCTTCAGGACCTCCCAAGTTTGGGCGAGGGCTCCACCTCTGGGCACCCGGTGATTCTCTGTTCTGTCGCTGTGCTGGAGCCACCAGCCAGTGAGCTCCTTGAGGACAATGCACCAGCCTTTGTCCTCTGTCTCTAGCACCCAGCACAGTGCCTGGCACAGAACAGGACAGGATTTTTTGGGTGAATTAAATCACCACAATGACAGATTTCTGATATGGGTTATTACACATTCCTTTTAACCCTTTTATTTTGTTTGCTGCATTTTGTGTTCAGTGGAAGACTTAACTGAAGTATCCAGATGTGTTTGCCATTTTGACTTTTCTTTTGCGTGACCCTAATGAATAGCTTGGTTGTACTTTAGACACCAAGTTCTGCCGTCAATGGGAAAATCTCATGTAGCTGATGGTTAATATTTCAGCAGAGGTGAGTTTTTCTGGTTGGTAGCTGGCTTCTTTCGGAAGAGGGAGCTTGCCCCATGGCAGTGGGATGGAAGAGGTTGAGATGTGGAGAGGGGGCTGGGTGCCTCGGTGGTGGAGGGTAGGCAGGGACTACAATGTTGAAGTGAAACTTGGGGCCATATAGGGTTTTTGTTGGTGTTGTCCAGAGTAACTGAATGAGAATAGTGGCAACAGTGACCTATACTAAGTTCTTGGGAGTTGGGTACCTTCTTATTCTAACTAGTTCCATTTCTGTGCCCACCTCCCCATCTCTAAACACTTCCCATCCACCTACAGAAAGTTGAATTTTATCTGCTGCTTCTGAAAGTTCCTCAAATACTCCAATTTTCTTTCTCATGATTGCCCAATCTTTGCTGAGTATGATTTCATTCTTCTCTTATAGGTGACTAGAAGGAAAAGATAAGAGATGAAAATGATTTTTTTCCTCTGTCACCAAGTCCATTCCCTTTTGATTCATCAGAAGACAAAATGAATTACAAAAAGCTTAATGGATTTGATAGCTGCATTGCACATCTAGAAAAATTTATCTTACCAAAAAAAAAAAAAAAAAAAAAAAAATCCCCATCAATTATTTGGTTAACTGATGAGAAATTAAAGGCCAAGTTTGGAAATTGTTCAAGTTTTCTATGAATATTCATAAATAATTAACTTGCATCTCAATTTAGAACCTAACAACAGTTCATTTCAATTTTTTTTTTTTTTTTTAAATATCTGAGTTAATTATATGCTGAGATCTGGTTGCTGGGTCTTCCCTCCTAGTGGCGACTGAATAACTGCAGTTGGTGAAAATAACCCTTTGCTTCTGTGGCTTTTACCATGTTGTTGTGTACTTGAAGGAAGACGCGAAATCATGCTGTTTGAAGGACAACTGGCTTCCTAAGAGGGGGTGTTTTCTCCCCCTCCCTTCTCCCAGTCTTTTCTCTAGGCGGCCCTATATGTCTTTGAGGCTGAATTCCTTTCCTCCACACTTTTTACTAAAAGGGCAAAAAAGAGTGTGTAAGAGAAAGAGGCAAGAAAAAAGGAATCTGCCCCAAAGTAAATGGTGAAAAGCTAAATTGCTACATCGTCCTGGGATTTAAGCCCCTTGTGAGGGGTACAGCGATTGCAAACCCCTCACGGTGAAAAACACCAGGGAGAACTAAGCCTAACCGGGTAAAGGACCTCGGTACTTTGTGAAACGCTGCTGCAGAGAAGAGTAAATCAGAGACCTGGGCTGTTAGCACGAGGGAGGCCATTCGGGGACTGCCCCTTTTGTCTCTTCGCCTTGTACGGGCTGGCGGATGGAATAATTGTGGACAAAGGGTCCACGGAGGGCGGAGGGTAGGGTATGAACTCTTCAGGCAGCTGCTTTCAGCTTTATTTACCGTGCCATCTTTCAGCCGAAGCCTCCTGCCCAGTTCCGAGCCTCGTCTGGGGCGCTGACTGCGGGGTAACACTGCCATCTAGTGGCCACCTCGCCCCTGTGAGCCGGCCTCCTGTGCCCTCTGGCTGGCTCTGTCGCTCCCCCTCTTTCTATCGCTCCCTTTCTCTCTTGCTCTCTCTCTCTCTCTTTTTTAAAAAAGGTTTTTATCCCATCAAGAAAAAAAAAAACAAAACAAAACAACCTGGCTCTTGGAAAACAACCAACTCTGTTGGAACTCAGAGATAATAATCAGTTTCTCTGGGCCTGTGAAATTGGCTCATTAAGCGTGCTTTTTAACAGAAAATATTGGAAGCGATTAAGTCTGCTTTACTGAGTGGGCATGAAATGGCCAACCTTCGGCCACCCACAGCTCGTAGGTGCCTGGCGCCGTTTTATGCATGCAGCGTAATGTCTTTACTTGAAGTGCTGTTTATTCATCACCTGCTTATTTATCTCTTTGCATTTGGCAGGCACATCGATCAATGTTAAACTGTCACACAAGGTTATTTTTCTTTTACATAACAGTATAGGCCTAAGGTAGTGGCATATTAAAAGTAATAACTTTCTAACTTGTAGCTCAAGATGACAGCCCCATTTTTACCGAATATATTACAGCGAGGAATTTCTCATTCAGTTCTCCCTCGCCCTCCCTCCCTCCGTTCCACTAGTACTCAGCTCTTCCAAGGTCAAAGGCTTCATTCTGCCTTGCCTCCCTCCCACTTTGCATACCACTCGGTGTCCCCTTCACCTCCAGTTATCTCCCTCTTTTAGGCTGATAAGCCCACAGAGAACATTCTGTCCACCGGCAGTACACATCTTGCTTGTCCCTCTTTATGATGACATTTCCCCCTTTGCAGAAAGAAATGGTAGCCAGGCAAGCTCTGGAGAAGAAGCAAACAAGCTTCTTCATATGGAGGCAAAGGTTGTGATGGTCTTCTATTTGTGTCCACAGCCATCTTGGTAAATGTGGTAGAATGTTGCTGCTTTTTATTTTCCTTTAGAGTTATAACAGGCAACAACAGAAACCACAGGCCCATGGAAAAATAGAATTAAAAAACATCTGAAAGCAACTAGCATTGCTTTGAAGCAACTGGGGTTCGTTTGGGGCTTTTAAGTTGAGTTGTTTTCCCCTCCTTTCTTTGGTTTTAGCTTGGTTTGTGTTGCTTTCAAACTCCACCCAGTTTATGACGCCTCGTTTCTTGGCAATAGGCCAAGCTGGCTTTCTTTGTACAAACAGGTTTTCTTTTTCTTTCTTTCATTTCTTTTTTTTACCCCCTCTAGTCCAAGCTAAAAATGCCTACAGATAGAATATCAGATCTTTTTAGTATCAAATTTCAAAGTGGCCCTTAGAATTCCTTCCTGCCCTTGATCTCTCCGTTTGGATTTCAGCTCAGACTTGGATTCTGTTGCTAAATATGCCTTGGACACTGGCTTTCTGATACAGTGCTTTGAGAATCTTGCGTACACAGGAATTAAATATCGTACTATAGTGGGCATTGTTGCACAACTACTCTTGTGATACAACATACCACACCCATTCTGATATATTGTGCCTCAAAATAGTTCATCTAGGAAGTATGAGGAGGGAAGTGTAAGTGGATAAGAAACTCTGGTCCCACAGACTACTGAAGCACGCGCTTGAGAGGCTCACAAGCTTAGCACTGAATGTGGCCCAGCTTGCGAATTTCCTTAGGCATTCCTGTGTGTAGAAGATGGTGGGATTCTGATCTATGGTGATCTGTTTTATCATGGGTAGCACAGCCCCAGAAAAAAAGCATGCCCATTAAAAAAAATGCAGCCCAGCCTGTGTCTGTGCTCTTACGATCAATATTTGCATTAAAGTGGTTTAAATGTATGTGGCTCTGAGGCTGTCCATTCTTTCAACCTGACCTGCTGCATTGATTAGGGCTAGTGTTAGAGGGGGAAAGAGCAAATCAGGCGAGGAAAAGAATTAAAAGGAAAAATAGAAGAAAATGAAAGCTGTTTCTGTGGGTGCTGTAGGAGATACTTTCAGCCATTCATGGATGCCATATTTGGTCAGCAGCCCACTCTGCTGGAGAATACGCCCGCCCTGTTCATCTTTCTCATAGGGCTTTTTTGTCTTTCAAAAACCAACAACAGGAATTCTGGTTGCCTCTAAGATGGGGCAACTCAGTGGCTTGTAATTAACAGCCAGGTGTGGCCAAGGCTAATTCCTGTATTTAGCTACTCGTCTTGCATCCTTTCTTTTTGCCTCCACAGTCCTATTTGTGAGCTCAATTTGCTTGGCTAAAATCTCATTACTACCAATTACAACCACTACTTTGTATCAGATATTGCTAAGTTCTTTGCAGACATTATCTAAGTTGATTCTGTAAAGCAGCCTGTGCAGAGGTCTTTCGGATCCCATTTTCCACTTTTGGCATCTAAGGAGGAATTGTAACTAGTCTGAAGTTAAACCACCAGTAAAAGGCAGTAACTCTTCAAATCCAGATCTCTGTTTCTAAAGCGCAGACTCTTAACTGTCACGCTAGGTAATGTGTTGGGGAATTGTCTCTGTCGGGGTACTTGATCAGGTTAAACATCACGCGTAACACTGGTCTGTGTATGAAGAGATATAATGCCCACGTTATAATACTGGAGCCCACTGTTGCATCACCACAGACACTTTCAGTTACTTGGAGCACAAAATGTTTTCAGTGGAGACATGGATGGAATGTGGCCTCTTAGAGAAGACAAGACAGTCACAGGAGCAGAGCTATGCCACATGTTAGTACTTTATTCCCCTTCTGCCATGGCAAAGAAATGGCCCAAATATTTCTTGCTGGGTGAAGCAATCTCAAGGAAATCTAAAATTTTCTCAGATGAACCACTTTACAAAGCTCATTGGTGAGTTAACTGGACCCTGGAGTATAAGGACTCTATAGGCAGTAGAATAATACTTGTTCATAGGATATTGAAGAATTATGTGTCAAGTAACTACTATGGAGACCTGTGCTGGGTAAGACGACATACTTCTTAATATCTAAGAACTGATTATGCAGTAAAGGATAAAAAGCAGACAGTGAAATAGTTAAATTCCTTCACCAGACAGGGTATGATCTTATGTGATCTGTATGTGATAATGAGTCACATGGAAAGGAAATTTAGGAGGAATGTAGAAAATGGTGAGAGTATTGGGAGGGGGAGTGTTTGGAGAAGCTCTTGTAGAGTTGGACCTGAAGATAGATGGAAAGAACATAAATTGGGGGATAGAAGACATTCAGACTGGAGAAATTTATGTGTATAGTTTGGAATTTGGAAAGAATGTCCCTGCTAAAGCTAATGGTAGCATGCAGTGGGTGGTTGGATTGGGTTGGGTTAGACCACAAAGACCTTGAAGGTCAAGATTGGACAGTTGAAACTGTCTTGCATTAAGTGTCCTCTTTTATTGTCTTGGGAAATCAAACAAATTTGTCTGGTGAAATTACAGCTTGGAAATTTGACCTACTTAGGGCATTGCTTGGAGCATTGGAGTTTCAAACAAGCCCTTCACTCTAAAGGAAGAATCTCTTGATACTTTCATTTTCTCAAGGATGAAAAGAAATTAAAAGTAACACATGTGAAGATTTGACTTATGAGGCTAGCTTGAAGTAGGAGAATTACCTCAAGAGAGAAATAAAAAGGTGAAAGCAATTTTCCAAATCTGAAATCTTAAGAGCAACGTGTTGACAAGTTTGCTTTTTGCCAAAACTGGTGCGTAAAAATCCAGCTTATCAGAGAGAGAAATTTGTGTGCAATAATCATTCACATTAGAATAGGGTTTTCTATAAGATTCCTTTAAATAGAAGTCCCTTTGTTCATTTTAAATGTGCTTTGATTTACTAACCTAAACACAGGACACCCCCCCCCCGCCCCCGCCGATAAAAGAAAGAAACCTCCGAAAACAAACAATCCCACAAACAAAGAACCTGCTTTATAAATAGCTTTTAAGGAAATCATCTCCTATCTACTAGTTCATAAAGCAAGGTACATATTTACAGGTTGCTGCCACATCTTAGATTGAGTTGGGTAATAATGCCAATGCATTATAAAACAGCAGATAAATTTCTGATTTTAGGAATGTTCTACATGCTTCGAAAAATATGTTCCACGGGAATCTAGTTATATGTGTAAAAAAATCGGGTTTGAAATAACAGAATAACTTATCACTGAGTGCTTTAGGATGAAGCTCTATGTAGGTCGATTTAGGGAACTACCTTTGGCTTACATTGTCTCACTTTGAATGAGTTCCTATGCTTATCTCTCTTTTTCTGGTTCTTCACTAAAGAATGAAGTCTTGTACCCTAGATCAGTGGTTCTCAAAGGGCAGTTCTTAGAAAAGCCGCATCAGCATGATGTGAAAACTTGTTAGAGATGCAGATTCTTGGAACTCATCCCTGAACAACTGAATCAGAAACTTGGGGTGAGCCCAGCAGTCTGTGTTTTGTAAGAAGTCCTCCGGGTAATTCTGATGCATGCTGAATTTTGAGAACCACCGTCTTTCTTATTTCCTAAAATACATCTTCTTATGCTAGCAGTTAAATACTTTTGATTTACAACAAAGATGTTTTATTTCTACACAAATAATTTCAAAGTATTTCGCTTGTATAGTTCTCTCTGCTTTGCGTAGTTCTGTCTTTTCCTTCTGATGGCACCTGCAGCATCTCCTGCTCTCCCAAAGTTTTACTCTCTGGCTTTATTTAATCCCAGTTATGGGGGGGGGGAGCTCTTCAGGTTACCTGAGCAGAGCATGACTGTAAAGATTTTCTTCTTTTTTTGATGGCAATTTGCCACTCAGGGAATTTTTGAAAAAAACTAAGTTCTATTCAATATTTGAATTAGTGTTCCAGGTAAGTCAGATTGCTTGAAGTTTGAGCATCAGATAAGTTAAATGATACCTTATAGATCACTTGAAATAAAAATTCTTTTTAGTTAAAGACTGGTAAGTCTCAAAATAATCTTTCTTAGTCATCATTTAATTTCAGCTGGCTTAAGATGCTATTTGTATTAAGTTAACAGGGTGCTAATTTAACATAGGTTTATAGTCATTTGAAGCCATTTTCACTCATTAAGGAAAATATCTCTCTAGATTAGATTATCACAAGGGTTTGAAAGAGCGATAGGGATTCCTCAGTGTAGGCCTGAGGATTTTCCAGATGAGCGCACACTCTTGTTTCAATGCTCTCTTGAAAAGCATAGACATGTTTTCTTTTACTATAGAGCAGGGAACGGACAGTGTACCCAGCTTTGCCTTGGCAGGAAAAAATTGCATACACATTTTCTGCTCTGGGTTCATATGTTGGATCTGTAACATATTATGATTTATATAATTCCAGTACATATTGTAAGTTCAGTATCCTAATTTATAATTTTCAGAATGTTTTAGATATTTTATCCATCATCAAAATTCTTTTTTTGCTCTTGATTTTAGTTTTTTAAAAATATTAAGTGTAATAAAATTTTTGTATTCTGACTGCATTCTATACTGAAATGTGCATGAGAAAAAAAAATGTATCCCCATTTAATTTCCCAAAAGGCATGAATTGCAGAGAACCTTAGAAAGTTATTTAATTTCATTTGAAGGGAGAGACTTTCCGTGTAGTGTATAGAACATGTCCTTCACAGCTGTTTCCTATACTCTCTAAACCCAGATGCCCTCCCACCCCAGGAGCCACTTAAAAGCAGCTGGGGACATATGCGCGTGTTTTGTTCCATCCTGGTTTTCGTCCCTCCCTGTTCCAGGTCTCCTAGTTTCTTTAGTTTCTCTGTATTTGGCTCTCAGGGCTATCTAAACACTCAGAGGAAAATTGCTCTCTAGCAACTTGGAACTCACTCCTCTAAGTTTTGGCCTTGGGACTTTGTGCTCTTAGCCACTTGGACAATAATCTTGATAAACCTCTATTCAAAGTGATTCCAACCAGCTCAGCCTTTAGAACTAATGAGGAAAATGAGGAAGCCAAGAAAACGATAATGGATCAGCGCTAACTGGGCACAATGGACTTTTCCATACATTTAGGATCTCCTAGCCTATCAAAATATTTGTAAATCTTTCAGAAGAAAGGATTGTAGGATTGTAAAGCTCAAATTTGTATAGTTTATTTTTTGTGGTAGAAGACATATCTGTGATTAATTGTAGAACTTTATATAATAAATTTTGCTACAGATTTATTTCAGCTGAATCTTGACTTATCAGAGAGCTTGGGAGGTAGAAGTTACAGAGTTAAGATCTGCTAGTGGGGATTATATTGCTGTTTTTCTTTGCAACGCTGTAAGTTTTCTATAGTGTAAAGCTATTTCTGAAATTCAGTGTCGTGTCATTAATATATGATGCTTTTAGCAACCTCCCTGATGGTGGCAGGCAGAACAGTCCATTCCCTTAAGGAAATGAAAGCTTCTCTGAGTAGGTTTCTAACTTCAACGGAAATGTGTACCAAAAGTTTCAGGAGTCTGCAGGGCCAAAATAATAGGTAAAATTAATCTGAATTGGGGGGTTATGAAAAACAAATACAACAAATATTTTAATAAGATATGCAAATTAGGTTCAGAATTTAACTCTTCTGCAAACTTTGATTTTTATCAGCTTAATTTCTGGAGTACCAATTTCATGCTTACCCAGGTATTAACTACTGAATAATCTGGGTTATGAGCCAACAATTTCCTCCATTTTCCAGTGGAATGGTAATTAACTCATTTCTTTAATTCTGAAAGCTATTATGAACAAAAAATCTTGAGACATCAGGTAAGCCATTGCCCTAGTTTCTAAAAGAAAAAAAGAATAGTTAAGAGCCCATACTTTGACAGAACTGGGTTTAAATGTAATCTTTTCTAACTGTGTAATTGGGATTGGATTTAATTTAATTTTAATATATCTCCTATTTTTTATTTCTTATACTCATAAAACAGGGGCTGGCCAAGTATAGCTCACGGACCAAATCCAGGTTGCCTCCTGTGTTTGCAAATAAAGTTTTATTGGAACTCAGTTACATTTATTTATGTACATATTGTCTCTGGCTGCTTTCACACTACAAAGACGGAATTGAGTAGCTGTTACAGAGATCACATGGCCCACAAAGCCTAAGATAGTACTAACTAGCCAACCCCTCTCAAAGACTATAGTTTTTTGATCTTTTTTTTTTTTGACATATGACCTTTTATTGTTGAATTATACTTTGATTTGCTCTTTGACTTTAGAAAGCCTATTGTGGTCTTAATATCCTCAGTCACGGACAACTTCATCACCTCTGCCAAACATCCATTTCACATTTTTTTGCATGGGCTAAGTCTAAAATAAGTAAATACCTTTAATAATCTCCTTATTTTCTTTTTAATTTATTTTTTTAAAAAAATTTTGAATTTTATTTAGTTTATTTTTTTATACAGCAGGTCCTTATTAGTCATCAATTTTATACACATCAGTGTATACATGTCAATCTCAATCGCCCAATTCATCACACCACCACCCCCAACCCCCGCCGCTTTCCCCCCTTGGTGTCCATACGTTTGTTCTCTACATCTGTGTCTCAATTTGTGCCTGCAAACCGGTTCATCTGTACCATTTTTCTAGGTTCCACATATATGTGTTAATATACGATATTTGTTTTTCTCTTTCTGCTTAACTTCACTCTGTATGACAGTCTCTAGATCCATCCACGTCTCTACAAATGACTCATTTTCGTTCCATTTTATGGCTGAGTAATATTCCATTGTATATATGTACCACATCTTCTTTATCCATTCGTCTGTCAATGGGCATTTAGGTTGCTTCCATGACCTGGCTATTGTAAATAGTGGTGCAATGAGCATTGAGGTGCATGTGTCTTTTTGAATTATGGTTTTCTCTGGGTATATGCCCAGTAATGGGATTGCTGGATCATATGGTAATTCTGTTTTTAGTTTTTTAAGGAACCCCCATACTGTTCTCCATAGTGGCTGTATCAATTTACATTCGCACCAACAGTGCAAGAGGGTTCCCTTTTCTCCACACCCTCTCCAGCATTTGTTGTTTGTAGATTTTCTGATGATGCCCATTCTAACTGGTGTGAGGTGATACCTCATTGTAGTTTTGATTTGCATTTCTCTAATAATTAGTGATGTTGAGCAGCTTTTCATGTGCTTCTTAGCCATCTGTATGTCTTCTTTGGAGAAATGTCTATTTAGGTCTTCTGCCCATTTTTGGATTGGGTTGTTTGTTTTTTTAATATTGAGCTGCATGAGCTGTTTATATATTTTGGAGATTAATCCTTTGTCCGTTGATTCATTTGCAAATATTTTCTCCCATTCTGAGGGTTGTCTTTTCATCTTGTTTATGGTTTCCTTTGCTGTGCAAAAGCTTGAACTTTCATGAGGTCCCGTTTGTTTATTTTTGTTTTCATTTCCATTACTCTAGGAGGTGGATCGAAAAAGATCTTGCTTTGATTTATGTCAAAGAGTGTTCTTCCTATGTTTTTCTGTAAGAGTTTTATAGTGTCTGGTCTTACATTTAGGTCTCTAATCCATTTTGAGTTTATTTTTGTGCATGGTGTTAGGGAGTGTTCTAATTTCATTCTTTTACATGTAGCTGTCCAGTTTTCCCAGCACTACTTATTGAAGAGACTGTCTTTTCTCCATTGTATATCCTTGCCTCCTTTGTCATAGATTAGTTGACCATAGGTGCGTGAGTTTATCTCTGGGCTTTCTATCTCGTTCCATTGATCTATGTTTCTGTTTTTGTGTGAGTACCATATTGCCTTGATTACTGTAGCTTTGTAGCATAGTCTGATGTCAGGGAGTCTGATTCCTCCAGCTATGTTTTTTTCCCTCAAGACTGCTTTGACTTTCGGGGTCTTTTGTGTCTCCATACAAATTTTAAGATTTTTTTGAGTTCCGTAAAAAACGCCATTGGTAATTTGATAGGGATTGCATTGAATCTTGGATTGTTCTTCCAGTCCAAGAACATGGTATATCTCTCCATCTGTTGGTATCATCTTTAATTTCTTTCATCAGTGTCTTATAGTTTTCTGCATACAGGTCTTTTGTCTCCCTAGGTAGGTTTATTCCTAGGTATTTTATTCTTCTTGTTGCAGTGGTAAATGGGAGTGTTTCCTTAATTTCTATTTCAGATTTTTCATCATTAGTGTATAGGAATGCAAGAGATTTCTGTGCAGTAATTTTGTATCCTGCAACTTTACCAGATTTATTGATTAGCTCTAGTAGTTTTCTGGTGGCATCTTTAGGATTCTCTATGTATAGTATCATGTCATCTGCAAACAGTGAAAGTTTTACTTCTTCTTTTCCAATTTGTATTCCTTTTATTTCTTTTTCTTCTCTGATTGCCGTGGCTAGGACTTCCAAAACTATGTTGAATAATAGTGGTGAGAATGGACATCCTTGTCTTGTTCCTGATTTTAGAGGAAATGCTTTCAGTTTTTCACCATTGAGAATGATGTTTGCTGTGGGTTTGTCATATATGGCCTTTATTATGTTGAGGTAGGTTCCCTCTATGCCCACTTTCTGGAGAGTTTTTATCATAAATGGGTGTTGAATTTTGTCAAAAGCTTTTTCTGCATCTATTGAGATGATCATATGGTTTTTATTCTTCAGTTTGTTAACATGGTGTATCACATTGACTGATTTGCATATATTGAAGAATCCTTGCATCCCTGGGATAAATCCCATGTGATCATGGTGTATGATCCTTTTAATATGTTGTTGGATTCTGTTTGCTAGTATTTTGTTGAGGATTTTTGCATCTATATTCATCAGTGATATTGGTCTGTAATTTTCTTTTTTTGTAGTATCTTTGTCTGGTTTTGGTATCAGGGTGATGGTGGCCTCATAGAATGAGCTTGGGAGTGTTCCTCCCTCTGCAATTTTTTGGAAGAGTTTGAGAAGGATGGGTGTTAGCTCTTCTCTAAATGTTTGATAGAATTCACCTGTGAAGCCATCTGGTCCTGGACTTTTGTTTGTTGGAAGATTTTTAATCACAGTTTCAATTTCATGACTTGTGATTGGTCTGTTCATATTTTCTGCTTCTTCCTGGTTCAGTCTTGGAAGGTTATACCTTTCTAAGAATTTGTCCATTTCTTCCAGGTTGTCCATTTTATTGGCATAGAGTGGCTTGTAGTAGTCTCTTAGGATGTTTTGTATTTCTGCAGTGTCTGTTGTAAGTTCTCCTTTTTCATTTCTAATTTTATTGATTTGAGTCCTCTCCCTCTTTTTCTTGATGAGTCTGGCTAATGGCTTATCAATTTTGTTTATCTTCTCAAAGAACCAGCTTTTAGTTTTATTGATCTTTGCTATTGTTTTCTTTGTTTCTATTTCATTTATTTCTGCTCTGATCTTTATGAGTTCTTTCCTTCTGCTAACTTTGGGCTTTGTTTGTTCTTCTTTCTCTAGTTCGTTTAGGTGTAAGGGTTGGATTGTTTATTTGAGATTTTTCTTGTTTCTTGAGGTAGGCTTGTATAGCTATAAACTTCCCTCTTAGAACTGCTTTTGCTGCATCCCGTAGGTTTTGGATCATCGTGTTTTCATTGTCATTTTTCTCTAGGTATTTTTTGATTTCCTCTTTGATTTCTTCAGTGATCTCTTGGTTATTTAGTAACGTATTGTTTAGCCTCCATTTGTTTGTGCTTTTTACGTTTTTTTTCCCCTGTAATTCATTTCTAATCTCATAGCATTGTGGTCAGAAAAGATGCTTGATATGATTTCAGTTTTCTTAAATTTACTGTGGCGTGATTTGTGACCCAAGATGTGATCTGTCCTGGAGAATGTTCCATGCGCACTTGAGAAGAAAGTGTAATCTGCGGTTTTTGGATGGAATGTCCTATAAATATCAATTAAATCTACCTGGTCTATTGTGTCATTTAAAGCTTCTGTTTCCTTATTTATTTTCATTTTGGATGATCTGTCCATTGGTGTAAGTGAGCTGTTAAAGTCCCCCACTATTATTGTGTTACTGTTGATTTCCTCTTTCGTAGTTGTTAGCAGTTGCCTTATGTATTGAGGTGCTCCTGTGTTGGGTGCATATATATTTATAATTGTTATATCTTCTTCTTGGATTGATCCCTTGATCATTATGTAGTGTCCTACCTTGTCTCTTGTAACATTCTTTATTTTAAAGTCTATTTTATCTGATATGAGTATTGCTACTGCAGCTTACTTTTGATTTCCATTTGCATGGAATATCTTTTTCCATCCCCTCACTTTCAGTCTGTATGTGTCCCTAGGTCTGAAGTGGGTCTCTTGTAGACAGCATGTAGATGGGTCTTGTTTTTGTATCCATTCAGCAAGCCTGTGTCTTTTGCTTGGAGCATTTAATCCTTTCATGTTTAAGGTAATTATCGATATGTATGTTCCTATACCATTTTCTTAATTGTTTTGGGTTTGTTTTTGTAGGTCCCTTTCTTCTCTTGTGTTTCCTACTTAGAGAATTTCCTTTAGCATTTGTGGTAGAGCTGGTTTGGTTGTGCTGAATTCTCTTAGCTTTTGCTTGTCTGTAAAGCTTTTGATTTCTCCATCGAATCTGAAAGAGATCCTTGCCGGGTAGAGTAATCTTGGTTGTAGGTTCTTCCCTTTCATCACTTTAAGTATATCATGCCACTCCCTTCTGGCTTGTAGAATTTCTGCTGAGAAATCAGCTGTTAAGCTTATGGGAGTTCCCTTGTATGTCATTTGTCATTTTTCCCTTGATGCTTTCAATAATTTTTCTTTGTCTTTAATTTTTGCCAGTTTGATTACCATGTGTCTCGGTGTGTTTCTCCTTGGGTTTATCCTGTATGGGACTATGTGTGCTTCCTGGACTTCGGTGGCTATTTCCTTTCCCATGTAGGGAAGTTTTCGACTATAATCTCTTCAAATATTTTCTCGGGTCCTTTCTCTCTCTCTTCTTCTGGGACCCCTATAATGCGAATGTTGTTGCACTTAATGTTGTCCCAGAGGTCTCTTAGGCTGTCTTCACTTCTTTTCATTCTTTTTTCTTTATTCTGTTCTGCAGCATTGAATTCCACCATTCTGTCTTCCAGGTCACTTATCTGTTCTTCTGCCTCAGTTATTCTGCTATCGATTCCTTCTAGTGTAGTTTTCATTTCAGTTATGTATTGTTCGTCTCTGTTTGTTTGTTCTTTAATTCTTCTAAGTCTTTGTTAAACCTTTCTTGCATCTTCTCGATCTTTGCCTCCGTTCTTTCTCCGAGGTCCTGGATCATCTTCGCTATCATTATTCTCAATTCTGTCTGGAAGGTTGCCTATCTCCACTTCATTTAGTTGTTTTTCTGGGGTTTTATCTTGTTCCTTCATCTGGTACATAGCCCTCTGCCTTTTCATCTTGTCTATCTTTCTGTGAATGTGGTTTTTGTTCCACAGGCTGCCAGATTGTAGTTCTTCTCGCTTCTGCTGTCTACCCACTGGTGGATGAGGCTATCTAAGAGGCTTGTGCAAATTTCCTGATGGGAGGGAGTGGTGGTGGGTAGAGCTGACTGTTGCTGTGGTGGGCAGAGCTCAGTAAAACTTTAATCCGCTTGACTGCTAATGGGTGGGGCTGGGTTCCCTCCCTGTTGGTTGTTTGGCCTGAGGCAACCCAACACTGGAGCCTACCTGGGCTCTTTGGTGGGGCTAATGGTGGACTCTGGGAGGGCTCACACCAAGGAGTACTTCCCAGAACTTCTGCTGCCAGTGTCCTTGTCCCCACAGTGAGCCACAGCCACCACCCGCCTCTGCAGGGGACCCTTCGACACTAGCAGGTAGGTCTGGTTCAGTCTCCCCTGAGGTCACTGCTCCTTACCCTGGGTCCTGATACGTACACTACTTTGTGTGTGCCCTCCAAGACTGGAGTCTCTGTTTCCCCCAGTCCTGTTGAAGTGCTGCAATCAAATTCCACTAGCCTTCAAAGTCTGATTCTCTAGGAATTCCTCCTCCTGTTATCGGATCCCCAGCTTGGGAACCTGACGTGGGGCTCATAACTTTCACTCCAGTGGGTGGACTTCTGTGGTATAAGTGTTCTCCAGTCTGTGAGTCACCCACCCAGCAGTTACGGGATTTGATTTTACTGTGATTGCACCCCTCCTACTGTCTCATTCTCCTTTGTCTTTGGATGTGGGGTATCTTTTTTGGTGAGTTCCCATGTCTTCCTTTTGATGATTGTCCAGCAGCTAGTTGTGTTTCTGGTGTTCTCACAAGAGGGAGTGAGAGCAGGTCCTTGTACTCCGCCATCTTGGTTCCTAATCCCTAGTTTATTGTTCTTAAGATCCCATTGTCTGCTTTTCTTGAATGAGGTTGGTTTCTGGAAATTGGAGAAATATTTAGTTTCATCTGCTAGGGTAGTACCATGGTAGTTGGAACTTGAATTCCCTTTGCATTTCTATCACTTCTCTGTCTGTCAACTTTCTAAGTTAAGGTCACATCACTACTGTGACTCTTGATGTCCTCATCTGTAACAGGAGGAAGTTGGTCTGTGTGATTTATAAGGTTTCTCTTCCTCCCCTTCTCCCTCCCTCCCCTTCTCCCTCCCTCCCCTTCTCCCTCCCTCCCCCCCCTTCTCCCTCCCTCCCCCCCTTCTCCCTCCCTCCCCCCTTCTCCCTCCCTCCCCTTCTCCCTCCCTCCCTTTCTCCCTCCCTCCCCTTCTACCTCCCTCCCTCCCTCCTTCCTTCTTATCTTTCTGTCAAATTAAGTTGTTTCTTGTTATGGTCACTGAGTTCAGCCTTCCCTAACAAATCCTGCCCAAATTAACTTCTTCCTCTGAACTCCATAGCACTGAAACATTATTGTAGATTGTGTTATGGTGCCAGTTTCATTTATATTATACTGTTATTTGTTCTTGTTTATTATTTTAAGTTATAAGCTCCCTGAGAGTAGTGACTATATATTCTTCCTTGCCGTATTCCTAACACACTTGTGTTCGAAGTAGACACTAAATAGTGATTCTCTCCCTCTCTCTCTCTTCCTTTTGGTATTATGGAACTTGCGGGATATATGAGCAGTTGTCTCACATGTTCTAAAAGGACCTGGATCTAGTGTTTTTGCACTTACATAAAAGTAGTTATGCTTAATTAGGGAAAATCACTGTAGTTGGGACAGATTTACAAGGATAGAGACAGGAAGTAGACTGCAGTGAATTGGTTATCCTCTCTGGGTTGTAAGGAGTTGTAGAAACAGTTGTGGGAGATCATAGATCTCTATTGAAAATCTAAAATTTTTGTCTCTAATCCAGACTAAAATGTACAAGTCTCATTACATGAGTGAAAGCAAAAATACTAGAGAGTATTTTGTATACTATAGTGTATAAAGGAGAGCCATTGACTTATAATGGGACTGTTTGTTGTTGTTGCTAATACTTATTGATTCTCTACAATGCACTTCAGAACTTATTAGAAAAATACAAAAGATGCGTTTTTTTCTTTCATCCCATAAGATGGAGCCAAGATAGACAGTCATCTCGCCCACTTTCCTTTCTGGTTATTTAGTTTTTAGTGATTTAACCCTTAGAAGAATGTTTGAATAAGTTGTATCTATGCAGTTTATTGTTCTGACTTCTCACTGATATTTAAAATAAGATCATTTTATTGCTATTGCAATGCCTTTGCTTTCTGGTTTAGAAATTGTGGTAGCTTAATTAGTTGTTCGAAATAAGTATAACTTACTATGCAAAGACTAGCTAAAGCATGGGCATGGAAAGGTGGTAGTTATTTGAACTAGATCCAACATCAAGAGACAGACTTACTTATTGAGAAGGTTTGAAACAATATCACAGGGACTTCTCTCCTCTTGGTTGGTCTTCAGTGTGGCCATTAATGAAACGAGAACTATGTGTTACACATGGGTTGAGGGGATATATATCCATGAGCCATATGTTTTTTGTTACATTTATTCAGCTGCAAAAAAAAAAAGAGATACCTCAGACTAAGGAGTAATTTCTAAACAAAAATTCAACTTGTTTTGAAAATACAGAAGAATATACAAAGCTGTTTATCATTTTCAAAAATATCAAGCATTGGCACAATTTGTATACCTCTCTGTTTCACAAATGATAAAACATGTTTTAAGAAAAGGAATTTACTATCATAGCAGTTTCTGATTCAGCAGTGACTTGAAATACATGCTAGAAATAATAAAGGAAGACTGTACATTTTTACTTCATTTTTAATTGTTTTGTTGGGTTCACACAAGGTTCTAGTTATGGCATGGGGCACATAGAAGAAATCATCCCAGATCTCCAGGAAGTTGGATTTATCCCTCGGTCCTTGAAAATAACACTGCATAAAGTGTACTCATAACACTCATACGTACCTACCCTGGCCCAATCTGGATATCATTCAAAAGACGAATGTGTGTGTTTATTGTAGAAGCACTTCTTAAGTTTTTCACTAAAATTACCTCTTATTAATGAAAGAATTTCTGAGTCTTTAAAACATTTCCTGAAGGTCAAAAGGAAGTTTCTATCTACAAATCTTGTAAGTATTGAAAAGTAATAGAGCTTTTTGGTTGGAAAATGTTTAGGTTAAGTGCAGTGTGTCATTCACCTTTGGTTTAGAAGACTGAAGACAATTTGGATTGAAATAAACTTGCTGTTTCCTTTACATACTGGATAAAAAAATCTTTGTCTAGAGCTTAAAGGTGCTAGAGGTAATTGTCTAGAATTTAGGGAAGCTAGGGGTAATTGAATTAATTGAACATTCAATTAAAAATCTCATGCCAGTTAGAGAATGTCTTAGCAATTATTCAAATAAGAATCCAAGCCAGTTAATACGATATGACTGTGGTTGAATAGGACAAAGAAAAAGTGCAGAGAAAACAACATCTTATGACATAATGGTTACAGATATACCAACACACTGAATTAGTTTTTCACTTGACTTCTGAAGATGAGAATGGCAATTAGAATAGCAAAGTAAATAAATGAATAAGTGCATCATTTATGGATAAGAGGGTAGAAGTCGATAGTGTTAAGGAATTCTTAAGCAACTTCCCTGATATAGACAGAAGAAACTCTGCCTTTGAGATAAGATGTGCAAAAAGTTAGTGAACTCTCCTTGTCTGAATCAGATTGCTGGTTACCCATTCTAGGATCAGAGACTAAATTCCAGGCCGTGAAAGGACAGATGGGATCTCCTTTTCTCTCTTTCACTC
Source organism: Eubalaena glacialis (assembly GCF_028564815.1). Taxonomy (NCBI): domain Eukaryota; kingdom Metazoa; phylum Chordata; class Mammalia; order Artiodactyla; family Balaenidae; genus Eubalaena; species Eubalaena glacialis. The sequence goes on along the minus strand of NC_083729.1, from coordinate 49,465,030 downwards.
TGATCTTTTCTTCTTCTTTCCTATCACTCCAACACCCATAGAGACTGGGAGAAGCTGGAGGAAGGAGTCTTGCTCTCCCATCCTGCTCCCAGTCAGTGCCATCCCAGATGTGGTGAGTGGCAGGACTCTGTACTTTGCAGCCTCTGGAGGAGCCGCCTGGGCTCTGTCTATCATAGCGGTGAAAAGCAGTTTTCCGCCATCCGTTCTTGAGCTGATGGAAGAACAGAATCATTGAGTCATAAAACTCATCTGGATTTCAAATCCATCTTTGAGAAAAAGTAAACTGTTGTTCTTGGATGAGCCCCAGGGACCGCCGCTTAATTTCTTAGTTCATTTTCCTCTCTTAGTTTATGTACGTATACGGGTCCCTCCATAGTTTCCTTATGAAAATGTGCATTTTTAATACCACAAAAGCAGAAAAAAAAATCATTTTTTTGGTAAATATTCTTTCAGTAGAATTGCAATCAATGTAGTCAGAGCTAACAAGCAGATGGATGTATTTGAATGCCATTATCTTGTGTACAATGATATTATCTGTTTCATGAAAAATTCAGCAGTTTGGGCCGCTTTAGTGAAGGGAAGATGGAAGTAAAAAAATAGCAAGAAAAACATGATCAGACTCAGAATCCCTGAGGGGGTCCCATTGCATCATTTAGCAGGAGAATGAGCAATGCAGGAGAAGCAGTGATGGCGGAGGATCTGTCTGTGCTCCTTATGGCATTCTTGGCTTCTGGTCCCACTCAAGCCCCACAGCTGTAGGTGGGAGCTCCTGGGCCTGCTAAAGCATCACACCGTGACATTTTTATCATCCGTCTAAGAGAAGAAAATAAATTTGCTAACAGAATAGATCTGGCAGGCTCATACTACCTTGTCACATTCCAGACATCTCCTGGTCTGGCCCGAGCCAGAGGAAACCTAAGTGTGGGCCAGAAAGTGTGTGATGGACATGAAGTAGATTTAAGTAGTCTGGGAGAAGAATGTGGGTTTTCTGAGAGAGGACTATGTATGTTTTTTTATTGGAGATTTGAGAAATGAAAACACTTGGGCTGTAGGGGGAATGTGACCTCAGTTTTATTCTCTTTAGGCCAAGGATATATTTACATGGGCAAAATCGAGTTGAAAATTGTGCTGATTTTTTAAGATAATCTACAGAGTGACAAAAAAGAACCCAAACACAGGCCCTGCACCAAAAAAAAATTTTTTTTTCAAAGTTTTCTATCACCCGATGATTGAAATACAAACTTTTTAGAGACCTCATACAAGGTGACATCTACCTATTTCTCCAAATTGGCTTATTTCCTTCTTCTCTGAATATATTCTGTGCTTTAACCTGTGCCTTTTTTGTGGGGGTGGGGGCGGGCTGGAATACTCTGTCTCAATATCCCAGATGGATCTGTTTGTAGTCCCATTCTTCTACAAACATATTTCAAGTTTTCATTATTTTAGTGAGGCTTCATAGGTGACTGTTTTCTTTCCTGAATATCTATTAAGTATGGTTTGTACCATGCATTTTTCACAGAGCAGGTTTTGCCTTGTATGGTTGCTCATGACACCTTGAGTGTCCCCAGTTGGGCTGTGAGTCCCTTGAGATTAATCTTAGTGACCCCAGCATCTAACAAGCTGCCCTAAACACATTAGACAGCCAGAAAGTGTAACGTATTGGTAATGCTGATGAAGAATGACATAATTCATGTTTTTATAATTAGATCATGTGAATGATGACATTGTATTATTGTAGGGAATGCAACGTAATAATATCACAAGGTTTCATATAAATACTTTTCCTTATCTTATTTAGAAGAACTTTTAAAAAATTTTGCTTTTGTTTATCTCTCTGGGTTATCTCAATAAAGAAAGATTGTTATGTGAATTAAGTTTTTCTAGGAAAAATAATATATGACTAACAACTTGTGTCCTCCGAGGAAATTTCGAGGAGCACAGATCATATATATGTCAAATGCACACACTTGTAACTATAACATAGCACATGATAATTAAAACTGGAGTTCTTAAATTCCTTGCGTCTATTGTAGTGATACCAGGGGTATTGTATGAATAAGATTTGCTCTGGGGGAACTGAGTTCACGTTGGACTTTGAAAAACTGAAGGTAGATCTTGGAGATGTGAAGGTGGGCAGGGGGAATATTTGTGACCTTTTCTAGTAGACAGCTATTTCTAATATGTAGATTCCACAATCTTAATTTTCTCCTTGACCCCTTCTATGGTCTCCTGCGTCTTTTCTTTTTCTTCCCAGTCTTGAGGTTTTACTTACTTTGATCCATCTCATTCTATCTTCCTTCTTTCCTTCATCTTCTTTTTCTCTCTTAGCCAGTAATGACCATAAAATTTCACTGGATGTACTTATTTAAGTTTTATTAAAATAATATGTAATTTTAAAATCACTCTGCTGATATTACATCTGCTACATTAAAATTACAGTGTCTTTATATCTACATATTTTACTAGTAATGAAATTAACATGAATTTCTTTCATTCCAATAATAATAGTTTGAATAAAGTATATTTTAATTTTTTTATCTCTAACTGATGCATCAGAAGTGATGAAACAAAGAATTTTTCTTCATGATGAAAAATCGGCTGTTTCTATTAAAAAAATCTCTCTCTGCTGTGGGGGAAAAAATGAAGCTGGTTGTCAGATATTTTATAGAGATGTGTTTTACAGTTTACAGGTGGACAAGAGTAGTATATTTAAACTGATATAAAAATCTAATAGAAATTATTTGAAAAGTGAAATAGCAGAAAACAATGTTTTTTTTTGTAGAATGCTAACTGTATATGGAATTTATGTAAAATTTTAGCAAATGGAAAGCACTAGAAGACAAATCACTTTAAACTGTGTAAGTCAATGTGTTCTTTTATAAAGAAAGTGCATATGTTACATTGATTGAGTATAGATAATTTGAATATAGTAGCAGAGGTATCTGTGAGCACATAAGGAAATTAAGGAGTTTAATATTTCTTTTCTGATTTACTGACTTGTAAATAGGTTAAGGACTACATCTTTAACTTTGGCCTGGTGCATTGCACAGGGTACAGAGTACAAATGCTGGCAAAATATTCTTGACTAGAAGTTGAAAATCTTCAGATTTAATGAGCTTTATATTGAGAACACTGGCCAGTTTTTGCAATGACAATTGATGACACGAGTATAAGATCTACAAAAGTGCAACATTTTTGTTGATGTGAATTTTAAGGAAATCTGCTCTTGTGATTTTAGCATGACTGGTGGTGAGATTGAGACTCTCATTGTTCTGGCTGATAAGGCAATGTCTGTTTTATACTTCTTGTACGCAGGGCTCCTAACATAAGGGGGTCTTTATTAAATGCCATTTTTAGGAGATATGAACTTTAAAAATAAAGACGGGCTGCTTGTTCCCACTCTGTGAAATGTTACCTGCATTCTAAGAGAACGGAGAGTACCTTTAGACCTTGAATCAAGAACAATGTAAGTATGTTATTAAAATTCTCTATTACTATATAATAAATTGAGGAGACTATATTGGCACTGACTTGCCATTCATTTCTCTCTCAGAATGACAGCTTTCACTCTGAAGACTTGTAAGCATTGTTATCCTGCCTATCCTCACCATTATGAACAAATTAAAATTCAAGATCGAAATATTGTCATCATTCGAGAAAGCTGCCAGCTCTTTAAGAAGAGCGTATCTTTCATGATAAAGTCAGAATTTATTCTTTGGAGCAAAAAATGGAAGCTATACATTTTCCTAACTTGGTCTGATTTCACTTGTTTTCCAGAGGCCCAAGGAGGGTTAGAAAGGAAGTTATGGGATTAAAAAAAATATTTAATCTAAGTTGTAAAGGAGCTTGGAACCACACCACAAGCATCATAATTAACTTTAATAATTATAAATGTAAATGCAGACAAGCCACAAGGTTTTAATGGTGTGCCACATGCTTCTGCTAATTATTTTAGAGTTTGGACACATTCAGTGCCAGCTAATTATAAACCCTGCTATGGAAATCATCTGTTTATATTAGACTTATTGATCTCTAGTGTTTAAGCAATATGAAAAGGGAAATCTACAATGCTGGACCATCTGCTTTGTATTCCTAATTGCTTTTAAGGAATCAAATATATAAATAGTCAGCTTTTTATATACTGGGCTTCAAACTCTTTCAAGAAACATATTGTGCAAACCCAAGTGAATTTTAAAAAAGCCTATTTGGAATGTTGCTTCCCTAACTGCTTTCAAGGACCCTCCACCCCTTACCCACATAATACCCTCCCCTAACCTTTTTGCAAGATCTCCAAAGCACCTTCTTTTCTCCTGGACCTCACAGACTGGTCAAGGTAGCTGAGACATTAGATGTTTACCCTATTTTCATTACACCTTTTCTTTTCCTTCCTAAGAACAAGTCCTCTTCCCCACCCTACCCCACCTCCTTATGGCCATGAATAGTTATTGCAATTTCACTCTATGGGAAGATGGCAAGGAAGAACTGTCCAGGTGAAGGGTTCCCTCTTGTAGGAGTATTTAACTTGATAGCAAATTAAATCTACTGGCATGTGGGGTAGATGCCTGGTTAGTGGGACCAGAGCAGCATTACCTCTCATCACTAGCAGGCCTGGTGGACAAGTCTTTTCTTAAGATGGGTCTTGAGATTCTGCATGGAGATTGGGTTTAAATTAAGAAAAAAATTGATTTCTTGAATGACATTGTTTGCTCCATTCATTATTGCCTAGATGGTTATTATTTTAGTGTTCAAATAACTAACTAAAAAACTACACATTGGGAAAGATTTCTTTTAACAATCCTTATTTACCCCTTTGAGACATTCATATTGAATTGTAAAATTATTGGCTTAAAATAGTTATGACTTCTATTATTCCTGCTGTTAACTCCTTTTAAACTAGGAGTTCCTCTTCTTAGTGTTCTACCACTCATATATCCCACCAACAGCAACAATTAGAGGCCAATGATTAATATATATTATATATATGCTATAATACATAATAATTACTATATAGTCTCCCTAGGTTTAGGGCCCTTTATGAGCTTTTGTGAGCAATATAAAGTTAGGATTAGTTTGTAATTTCATGGAAACATTACATGATATAAATATGAAATAAAATTTTTAGCTTTTTAAGTATTTTTTTTCTTTCAGTAATATAATGAGTTGTGAATTTTGTTCTAAGGGATCAGCGGAAGTTATCAATCATAATTACACAACTAAATACCAACACCCAAGGCTTAGAGCAGGCTGAGGTTTAATGACTAACTCCAAATAGTTGACCAGAAAGGGTCACTTACCCTAGTTATAAGAAACAAGTGCCTTTTCTGGTGTTTGGGAAGAAGTTCTAGCATGTTTCATTATGCTCTAAATAAAGATTTAACTTAAAAATATCTGCAACCAACAGTAATGTGCAGTCATATATTTTGGGAAAACATTTGTATGAGATATACATATATACATACATATACAGTTCTCAAGGTTTGTTAAAATAACTAGTTATGTCAGAATGGTTATGACTTTTCTGCGGTGAATTCTCTGTAAGAAATCTGCTCCTCTGAGACATTTTATCTGCTCCTCACAAAGATTGTACTCATTCTGCTTTTTTCTGTAGTTTTGAATGGAAGTTCTATTACCTGCTTAGGCCTTGTACCTTGGACTGCCGGTGTCTCTGAGTTTTAATCTCGGCATATGTATAATTGTAGGGCAGGCCTTCTGTATAATCTGAGTTCATTCTAATCAGAGCTACAGGTTTCCTTCAGCTCTGCGGTGAAAAGAGAATATTCAAAGTCAGAAAGAAATTAGGAGCTTTCTTAAAAGGTGCTTTAAACAGCTCATGTTCCCCAAGCCCTCAAAGAAAGTTACAAATCAAGAGAGCACAATTGGCAGCTACATTATCAAAGCCCTTCTGATAATGCTGCCATTTAAATTGAATAATATTGTTTAATGGGCTTTTAAAAAGCAGCCATCCTTTGGATCTGACACTCCAGCATGATTATCTTCCATTCCTATTTAAGATTACAACAGTCCAGTGATAATTATAACATTCATTTCTGGAGTTCAAGGGACTTATACATGTGAATATGGAGAGAGAGATGAGCATCTTCTGTTTGTAAAGTGGACACTAATTTGGTATTTGTGACATGTGCCATTCCATTTTTGGCTTATACATGAGTATCTTCTACATGAGTATCTTCTCCCCAGGTCTTTCTTGCCACCAGCAAGTTGTGGCAGTTTTCTATGAATTGGCTTTATGATATTGCTTTTATGGACATGAAAAATATAAAAGTAAAAAATTTGTTATATTTTATTTTCAGTAAACTGAGATTTCAAAGATGCGGTTTGCCCATTTCTTATTGTCATTTAACAGAACTCCAAAATTCTTAGCATTAAACTCACACATGTCCCTATTCCTCTCAATTTGTCCCTAAAAAGCAAGCATTCTTGTTACTAGGTGCTTTTTTTTTTTTTAAATCTAGGACCAAAGACAATGTTTGATATATAGGAGAGCTTCAAAAAATTTTTAGGTGTTGTTGAATGGATAATTTTAACAAATATTTAAATGCCCATCAAAGTTCTTTCTTAAATCAGCTAGTAAAAAGTAAAGAATTATTAGGTTGAGCCATATGGAACTGCATTTTTGTAGGTAAAAAACAGTTGAGTATCAGCTATTTCTGGGGTTCAACTTAATACTTTCTAATACAGTAGCCACCTCCCTCTTGTATTTTCTTGGTACATGAAAATGTTTTTGTTTTTAAAAAATGGAATCAAGCAGTTCTTTCTATTTTAACTATAGTAATGCAATGAAGAAAGCCAAATGTGGTGGGATAAATTTTTTAGCTGAAAAATATGACTTTTATTGATTAACTATTTTATTAGCACATAAAATGGGAAATTTGATATATGCTCACAGAGTTTTAATTTTGACAATTATTGAACTAATTTCTTTACAGACTCTATATTACATACATTACATGTAGGTTTGATATCAAAGTCACTTTTCTTTCTAGTAAGACCTTTCACAGGCCACATGGGATTTCCCTCCAATGAGGAAAACCCCTCTCAGGCTTGAGTTGTGTTGTGTTGTGTTGTTTTATTCTGTCGCATCGAAATCCTATAGGATCACCTACCTACCTGTCCATCTTTCAGGCTGTTAGCAGTCTTCTTCTTGAGTTTACAGACGAAATCAACAGATTAGTGGTAAGATCTATAACCTTTCCTAGTTACAGACATTTGGAAGAGAGGGATAAACTGTGAAGTGATCTGCAGTAATGGTTTAAGTTTCATGTGTCATGTTCCCCAGATTTTAGCTATCAATGGATGCACTGATTCATAAAAGGCATTTTCAAAATGTGTTTTAAGTTGTATTACATATTTTCCATACTACCCTGGCTTCAAGGTAGACTAGTCATGCCTAGGAATTATTGGACATTTGGATTTATTAGCTTAAAATACACTCCTCAGGAACTCATACTTTGAAACCAGTGTGGCTGCTGTTTTCTCACACATTTTAAATTTTGGATAATAATTGTCTGAATACTAATCACCTAAAAGGGGTTAAATATTATCAGAATGTTACATTTTAAATTCATTTAATGCTCATCTCATGTTTTTTCTTTGTAAATTACGTATAACGATTGTCTTTTTTAAAATTTATTTATTTATTTTTGGCTGCGTTGGGTCTTCGTTGCTGCGTGCGGGCTTTCTCTAGTTGCAGCGAGCGGGAGCTACTCTTCGAGGCGGTGTGCGGGCTTCTCATTGCAGTAGCTTCTCTTGTGCGCACGGGTTCCATAGCGCAGGCTGAGTAGTTGTGGCGCACGGACGTAGTTGCCCCACGGCATATGGGATCTTCCTGGACCAAGGATCAAGCCCGTGTCCCCTGCATTGACAGGTGGATTCTTAACCACTGTGCCACCAGGGAAGTCCCATGATTGTCTTTTATTCATTTCTATAGTGAAATAATTTAAACCCTTAACCCTGATTGGCATTAATAATGTTACTAACTTCAGTTTTCAGAGTGAAAAGCCATTAGGGGGCAAATGGAAACTCAGTAAATTTCCTTCAGTGAGGCCTGAATCTCCTTGTGTGAGAATCCAGTCAGCCCCTAGTGAGGCTGCGATGCCCTCCAAATATACAAAACATAGGATGAGATAATTGAATTTGGCCTCTGGGGTTCTAAAAATACCATAACCTGGGAATGCATGGTATCCTCAAAGGATCAGGACAAGATCTCCACTCATGTAACTCACATAATCCTCATTTTTCAAGCCCTATCCACTTTTGCATTAGAATCCCAGAAATAGCACTTTTCAGGTCATGAAAACACACATACTATCCTCCTCTATTTTTTTGAACACAATAAGGAAGGGATGGTCGTGCCATTTTACATTATTTCTTTTATATTACTACAGTAGAAGCTCCCATACTAAAATTTGAGTTTCTGGCAAACATTGTGAAATAGTCAAGATATTAAACTCCCGTAGGTTAAGAGAAACTTGGACTGGCCCCCAGTTGTAGTGGGGCTTCTGAGGAGCTCTAATTAGGGTTCAAAAGATGAAATCAGGCAATTCGTGTTAACATTTGGTTCATCGAAGACGTCTTTTTGGGGGAACAAATAGGAATGTCTTAGAGTCTTAAAGTGAACATTAGAAACTAAACTTTCATTTTCTTTGATTACATGGTGGAAAGGGTTAAAATTCTCTATGTAGATCACTGAAGTTTTATCATATAAGATGACCTTAGGAACTGTCATCTCCCTTGAATTTATACAAAGAATTCAAAGTAAAGGTTTTCTAGGTTACACTTCTTTTTTCAACCCTTTGTCCTGTCAGCTCAGTCCTTGATATCTTCATCTGCCGACATGCCCAGATGTGCAGTGAATGTTGATTTGAGCTGGCCCCTCAACCCCTCCCTGCTGGTGTCATTAAAACCAGGGAGGCAGCGGCCCCCCTGGCATCTTTGGCACGGCTTGGCTTTACACTGCGGACTAAATTATTGATGAAGAGCACTTCTGTCGCAGTGTGTTTTACCCACCTTTAAATGAAACAGTGCGGATTGAGCTGTCACTGCCTCTTCACTCCCTGCAACTTCTACATGACATTTATGATGTGGTTCAGATTGCACCGCAGCAATTAATTTCCAGTGGAGTCTGCACTCAGAGTGAAGATCCCTGACAATTACCGAGGGCTGGTTTCTCAGTGAGCACGTGGCACACTCATCGATACTGTACACAAAAGAAACACATCAAAATCTATGGAAAAGGGTCTCTGGGATTTGTGATCCTTTCCTCCTCCTCAGATCTAGTTCTGGATTCCAGGACTTTGTTTTCATATCGTATATTTGGTTCTCCTCTGTATTTTTCTGAAAAGATGGGTGGACTTACCTTCCCGGCATTTATTTTACAGATGCCTACCAAAATTTTATAAAATTTCGTTGGCTACAATATATGTTTATTCTAGATGAAGCTTTTGTCTGCTTGTTTTTGCCAGTGAAATATTCTTTGATATTTGCATTCAGTTCTTCAAGTGATTCTGTGACCCTGATGTGTTTTTCGATTCATCCAGCGAATGAAATAAGCAGCACATGTATGCATATATGTGTGTCTATGCATGTGTATATGTGTATTTAAGTCTGTATAGGCATATGTGTATGTGTTGTATGTGTATAATGTATGCATATTTTTCAAAGGATACAATAAATATTTCCAAGTATGTGAAATTTAATGTTTGATTAGTTATTATAAAGGATTATTTTTTACCTATTCCTTTTAAAAAATTATAAAAATTCAGATTAACCTGGGGAAAACAGTTTTCATTATATAAGATTTTAAAAGGCAGTCAGTTTTAATATTTTTGAGAATATGGGATGATATCAACCTAGGATAGTCATATAATTTAAAAAATCCGTAAAAGGATTTTAATGAATAGATCAAAAAATATTTGTAATTAGCCTATCTATTATTCTGAAGGCTTGAATATAAATTATTCTCTTAAATATTTCCTCTGGCCTCCTGTTTGCAGTATTAATTTCTATAGTCAACTTTTTCCTCATAGGTAGACTTCTGTTTTGTCCAAACTGCCTCATACTCAGCAAGGGTGTATTGTGAATTAATGAGTTTTTAATTTTCAACTTAGCTCTCATTTAAATACCACTGCTTCAGAGCCAGTGGTTAAAATGTAACAGGCAAAGTGGAGTCATTTCATGCTGTGGTACTTCTGAGAAGCAGCTGCATCAGTCTATTGCAAAGGCACCATTTAGCTAGGCGTTAAGGAGTGAGGACTTTCAGTGGTGAACTTCACACAGGATTCAGGGGACAGTTTGTGTACTAGGAGATTTTAATTTGACAGGATATATAATGTATCAATCAGGTAACTGAGGAGTCTGGATGACTCCAAGAAGCAACACCAGAACCTTAATGAAAATCCAAACTGTGGATCAAAAGCCATTTTATATGCCATTATTCACCCTCATGTGCCCCTGTCCTCAGTACATACACACTTTCACGTTTGTCTAGTGAGGTGGGCCAAAGAACGGGAGAGCACTTACTGCATTTTCCTTACTCAAATCTGATGTTTTCCAGCCCTGTTGAAATAAAGATAAATAGAAGATGAAGTATCTCTTCTTAGAATTAAGAATTTGACCTCATTCTTGTTTATCTTTCAGGCTATTTATTGTACTAAATCACCCTTTCTGTACTTCAAGAGATGACAGTTCAACAAGATAGATTTCAATAAAGAAATCCCATCTTGGTATTACCTGCTCTTGCCTCCAATAATATGTACATTTCAGATAAAGAAGAATGTAGTCTATTTTGGCCTATCGTTTGGCCTATCATTTGGTCCAAACAGAACAAACAAACAAACCCCAGATTGCTTTTGATCAAGATGTTTTGGGCAAACTTGTACATGCACTTATATTTGTATATACACAATAAGTTGATAATGGCGATGCTCTTTAGAGATATATTTCAACGAGTTGTACCCTCTTTGACCTAAGAGATGTATGAGAAGGTTTTGAGACACTGGAAAAAATTTTTAATTATGATATATATAAAAAATGATGATACATTTTTTGAGCACTTAACTATATTTACTAGCCACCGTGCAATGACATTATCTTCTTGACTCCTCACAATATCTTTTGAGGCACTCTCATTATTCTCATTTGATACGTGAAAAAAAGCAAGGCTTTCTTCAAGGTTGTATGCTTTGTTCAAGGCCAGAGAGCCAGTTGGTACCAAAGTCAGGACTCTATGCTAGGTCTTCCTGACAGTCCAACCTCTTATTGGTTTACTATATTTGATTCTTCGGTGGGTAACTTTATTCTTTACTTTATATGATTCTTAATTTCTAAAATTATTTTTACTTACGCAGAAAAAATTAGGTTAAGCTAGTCCAGTCACCAGTTCTTTTTTTGTCATTTTAGTTTGAATCTAGGGCTCATTCTTTGCCTCTCTCTTAGGTAATACAGACAGTGGTGAGCCTTTGCCTACTACCAATGGGTGGATGAACATGTGATCAGTTGACACTTGCAAAACTGCACAGTTCATACTTCAATGTGTTTGTTAGAGTTTTTTTTTTTTACATAGAGAAAAATGAGAGCAAAAAGTGGTAAGCTTAGATTATGTGGTTAGTTATATAAATGATTTACACTAAAATCACTGAATTTAATATTTAGCTAATTAAACTCTTTTCCTTTACATCTCCAATAAGTCATGGGCCTGTGAAACTTTCCTTTTTCCTTCTCATTTAATAATTCCTTCCACCCACGTTGTATCTCTTTGACTCACTTATTTTGGGACCCTGAATCAGACAACTGAGGTTTTCTAAAATGATGTTCCTGAGGTCTTCTAAAATGAATTTGGCAAAGACTGGGGGACATCCAGTGAATCACCTTCAAACTGTTGTGTTTCTCATTGGTCCATAGCCATAGAGTTGTTAGTGGAATGTTTTCTCAATGGATTGAAGTTGTTAATATGAAAAATAAGTAAATGCATTTACTTGTTACAGGTAGAATATCTGGCTGTTTTAAGGAATATAATATTATCCAGAAAAACAAAACCCCCATAGGTATAGCAGTATGATATAGTGGAAAGGGATGGAATCTGAGTGTGAAGACCTGAGTTTACCTCAAAGATATTCTAGTTACTTGCTCTATAATTCCAAGCAGATCAGATAACATCTGAAATTGTTTCACCATCTGTAAAATGGGGATAATTTCACCTGACATTACCACTTCTCAGGTTATTAGAGTTTCAATAGCCAAGGTATGGAAACAATCTAAGTGTTCATTGATGAACGGGTAAAGAAAATGTGGCATGTATGTGTATGTGTGTATGTGTGTGTGTGTATGTGTCTGTACAAACAATAGAATGTTACTCAGCTATAAAAAAAATCTTGCCATGTGTGACAACATCTACGTACCTTGAGGTCATCATGCTAGGTGAAATAAGTCAGAGAAAGACAAACACTGTGTGGTCTCTCTTATATGTAGAATCTAAAAAACAAAACAAAACCCTAAACCCCCCAAAACTCTACCAAGCTCATAGGTACAGAGAACAGATTGGTGGTTGGCAGAGGTGAGGGCTAGGGGGTGGGAGATATGGGTGAACTGAGTCTTAAAAAATAGTGAATATTTTATATTAAATTAGAGGGCATTGAATTGGATTCTAAACTTATGGAGTTTAAAGAATCTTTTCTAATTCCAACAGCTACTTTGCAACTGTAGTAAATAACTAAATGTCTAAGTTGAAATGTTTTTTTCCCCTACATATAAGAACAAATACTAAAGAAAGTTAACCCATATCAGTGTAGCTTTAATTAGAGGAAAGACAGTAATAGAAAGATGAGAAAAGATGTTGGATAATCTTAATCTGGTGTATCTAGTGCTTCCATTGTATGTTTCATCATTTTGAAATGATTTAACCTCACTTATCTTTAATTGCCTTAAAAAAAGGAGATAACGTCTGTGGAAAACATTTTCAGTAGTAAGCTGCTAGACAAGTATCAAGTCACAATCACTAGAACTCTCCATGTATGTTGTACGCGATATATCCATCTATAATATCAAGCTCAAAGAAGGAGGAGAGTTGTACCCGTTTAGGATTGTGTTTAGCCTCATGACAGAGAATTCAAATTAGATTGACTCAGGAAAGATAGAATTTATATAAAAAAAAAGAGCAGGGATTGCAGTCCAACATAGTTATAGTGTCTCTATCCTGTCTTCAGGGATCCAGTCTCCTTCTGTCTTTCTGCTCTGCCATCTTTAGCTCATGACTTCAATCCTCAGTGTCACCTTATAGCCTACAATTGACTATTAGAGGTCTAATCATTACATCTGTGTTCCAGGCAGGGAGTAGGAGAAAGAGGGGCGAAGGGCCAAAAGGGCCAAAAAAAGGAGGACTAGGGCAAGGTCAAAGAGAGTTAGCCCTTTATAAACAATGTTCCTAGAGCACCACTCCATGATTACTGCCTGTAATTCATTATGAGGCTGGGAAATGTTTTCTTCTAGCTGAGTATATTTTGGAGTTCTCTTGGTGAATGAGAACCAGATCGTGGTATTGTGTAGGCAACCAGTGGCCTATGCTTTTGGACTATATGTGATTTGGATTATCTCTATGGTAGACTATGTGAACTAAAGTTCAAGGTCCATAGTTATTTGATATAATGGTGGTGACTTTTAAAAGTTGTTAATAATTTTAACCTATTGAATCAACTTACCCTAAACCTCTCCAGCCTGGATTTTTTTTCCAGTTACCATTTGTTATTTTACTAAGAAAGCTTTGTCTAGAAAAATTGCATTTATACTTTTATTATGTTATCTTGGTTGCACTATAATCATGTTTGGGTTAGGGTAACAAACGTGCATTATGAAATAAGAATCACCCCTTCTTCAGTTTTCCGGAAAATTATATGGAGTTTTAAGAACCAATTTTAACATGGGATATTTGGGTAGTTCTGCCAGCCTTTGAGGAGGCCTATAGTTACTAGTAACTTTACCTGAACTTATTTTCTCAAAACTTACTTCAGAAAAACCTTTAGAAACTCCACTAAATAAAATGAGTCAATACAGATAAATGAGTGAATACATGTAAAACGCTTTGAACAGTGCTTTGCATAAAAGTAACTTCACAGCAGTAGCTTTATGTTGCATTAGTTTTAGTGTTAAAATGGCATTTACTAATAAATATACTGATGCTTTTTAAAGAGAGAGGGTTAAAAAAAGATGGAGGGAAATACTTTCTCCTTCCAGGCTTTATAGGGTAGAAAAATATTGATCAATCTTTACATTATTCGATAATGAAGTTTCTAAAAAGAATATTCAATCCATTCCCCTCTATCCCATTCTCCAAATTTTAAAAAATCAATATACTTACTACATAGAGTTATAATTAGGTAATGTGTAGAGAGAGTAATTCTCCTTGTAGCATGCATAATGGATATTGCCATGTTTTTTGTTTGCCCAACATGTGAAGCTCCAATCTCCATGGGTTGAATTACTCCTTTCTGTGAGTCTTGGCTGGCAGAATCACAGTTCTCACTACAGACACTGTAAGATCCAGTGTCTCCCCATTCTCAGTGATTGAAAGTGTGGATACATGTCTGAGGTACCATCAACTGGATGCTCCAGCGTGGGATTTTGAATCTGGGTGATGATGTAAAGATGCCGGGCTTGGGGGCTGACCGTGGTGCTGGAGTAGAGTGAAGTCAAGTTCAGACTACCCCTGTGATGTGACATAGTGGTGTTCTCTGATGCCTGCCACCTACCTCCTATGGTTTCTGTGTACTTTCCCAGATAATTCTTCAGTTGGCCTATCAATTCCATGAGCCTCCATATATCCTTCCAGCCAAAGCTGACTTCTGTTACTTGCAACGGCGGACCTTGATTAGATCAACATGCACCAAACCCCTGAGAAAAAGAAACACTAAAAATATAGGAAACATGAGAAATGAGAGCTTCTTTTTGAGTAGACATTATAATTCAGTGAAATGGGGAAGTATTAGGAGTAATACCACTGTGTTAGTTTTTCTTATCTCTTTCTGATTATATTTTTAGAAAATGTGAATGACACCCGTAGTTTGGAAGTCCCTTTTTCATGAATTACTTTGCATATTAAAAGTGTCATTTTCTTTAGTATATTCAGGCAAACCTAAAGGATCTATACCTATTTGTTTTAAAGTATTAGTGGAAAGAAAGTGCCAAATAAGCATTTCCTTCAATTCTACTGGTAATGTGGCTAATGTACATAATAGTTGTCTGCTTTCCCATGAGAAAGAGAAATGAGCTTTGGATCTGAATGTTGAACTTTCTTTTAATGACAGATTTTTCTACTCAGAGTGGAGGCAAGTGTTTTGTTGTTGTTGTTTGTTTGTTTGTTTTTGTCATCCTGGCTGATTTTTCACTTTTGCTGGCTTTCTACAGGACAGCTGGGAGAGATTGCTATAGAACTAATTAATTAATGTCTGACAGACAAATTGAACCAAATGCCTGAAGAATTTAGAGAATTGTTCATTTGCTCTTAGAAGACATAACAAAGTCTAGAAACATGTAGATAGCATTATTACACTAACAAATAAGGGAATTTTCTTGCTTATTTAATCCAAATTAGTCTATTTAAGACTGTTAGTGTTAAGCTCTCTTCCAGACTATATCTCAGTTACCTTGATGTGTTGGTAGATGCGAAGAGTTATGTGTGAAATGTTACCTGTGAGGGAAGCACTGTTCTTTCATAGACCTCTATTGTCTCTGAGCAAGCAACCACAAGGGAGAAATAAGGGTCATGTGTCATGTATGCATAGCCAAAGTATAGAAGATTTATAACTTAGTGCATAGGTAGATATAGTAGTGTTCTTGACCAACCCCGCAAACTGTCCTTGAATATGTTTGAGGTTTCACATTTTAAAAATACTTCAAAGAGAGAAAGAGACGAACACATGCTGTTTCTGAACAATGGGGTAGCATTCTCTGAATTCACAAACATAGTGACTGTTCATCCTGTTCTCTGGGGAGAGTGAGGTGGGAATTTCCATACTTTGCCTAAGAGGCACTTTCAAAGCCATTTACTGCTATAATTCATATACCATTGGCTTAAGAGACATATGTCTCTAATATCAGTAAGAGCCTGTGTAGTGGATTTGCTGATTTAAGGAAAAGAAGAAAGTAGAATAAAAAAGAAAGAACTTAGGTTCTCATTTGAGATGAGTCTTTGTACTTCAGAGTGCAGAATGATAGGACAGAGCATCTATTTGCTACATCCCATACCATGGAGATAAGTAATATACCTTACCCTGACTGGCTGACTTGCACTTGTTATAATTTCAAGTTTCTTTATGGTTTGCTGCTGTTCTGAGGTCTCTCTGATTAGGAACAAGCTAAAGATATTTTAGCATTTCTTATAAAGGTGCTTGATCCTGAAGAGTTAATAGTTGATAGAAGAATGAATGATGCAGAATGTTCTGGCAAAATGTTGTTTTTCTCTTCACAGAAGCTGACTGCACTTTGCCATTGGTATCTACTAAGTAGTAGTTTTATTTCTGAGCACTAACATTCTGCTAGTTGTGGTCTATGTAGTAGACTACTGCTAGAGTGATATTCCCCACCACCACTTCTCATGATCTTTTGATAGAGCTCATATTGCAAATATGATAAAGATTTTTTCCTTTGCAGATTTTTAAAAACCCTATAGCTTTTCCCTCCCACTTAGACCATTATCTAACTCTTAGGTTCAAAGAATGAATTTTCTGAAGTATGCATTGACTTCCAAACTGCTCTGTGCTACCCTTAAATTGCTGTTCTTGGAGACTGTCCATTTTCCAAACTCAGAATTCTTGGCAGCATATGCAACAAAGCTGAAAACCTTTGGAGTCATTCTTGTCTTTCCTTTATCACCCTCACATGCAGTCATTTGCTTTATCCTTTTGATTTTACCTTCTAATGCCTCACATGTCCCACCTGTGTTTTCCATTCAGACATTGTTTGCATATATGTTCCTGTAACTTATCTGGAGTTTCAAATGCTCCTAACTGAATTCTTTGTATCTTTTTCTGCTATCTCCAAAGCATATTATCGCTAGATTGAGGTTCTTAAAACATAGATCTGCATCTATTGACTCACTGATTAAAACACAGTTTATTACAGCTCCAGATATTCGAGGCTTATCTCCAACTCTTCCCCTCCTGGCCCTGCCCTTGAGGCTAATTGAGATAATTGATTTTCTCTGAACATTTTCTATAATCTCCCACCTCCATGTTTTATCCATGTTGTTACCTCCCACTAGAGTGTTCTTTCTCTTCATTGTTCCTCTTAAATTTCTTATACAACTGTCAATCCTGTGTAAATTGTAACCTCTGTCATGAAGACTTCCTGATGACCATACTGGAGGCTACCTTTACGTCCTTCTTTGAATTCCCATAGATGTGGTACTAACAATCCTATGCCATCTACTCTGTCTCAGAGGAATCATTGTACTTGTCACCCTCCTTCCTCTATTGTGAGTCTTCAAAGGCAAGAACTCTTTGTTCTTGTATTTGTCTCTCCTACATTTTCTAACTTCATGCATTTCATATTGTAGGAGCTCAGATATTCATTAAATAGAATTCTTGATGATCTAGGGAAAAAAGAACATTCCTTTTAAGTCACTTGACCCAATATTAACATAAAACTCTATGACTACTTTGTTTATTTTAGGAGTGTAGGTTTTCCATGGGGTCCCATCAGGCAAAGGTATATGAAATGAAACAAATATATTAGACAAAAGAGACTATTGTGGATTCAGTTTCTATTACCTTGCTGCATATAACTAACTGTACCCTTGGATTATCTCTATTTGTGACCCACAGGTCAGAATATAGCATGGTCCTTATAATAATTTTGATCAGTTTGATAGCAGAGGCTTTGTTATGGGACTGTGTATATTAAAAATGCTTTCCCACATATCACATACATTTTTCTCCTGTCTTTGGAAGGAAGAGTTGTTCCTATGCCTTTCCATGATTAATGCCACCATCTGTGCATTTTTTTTTAAAAACCTCATTCCTTTCTGTCTGTTCTGAGACTTAGCACCATAAAGTCTTTCTTCTCTCGCAAGTCTTTAAATTCTTCCCCTTTCCACTAACTGCTTCCTTTCAGCCAAAAAAATGTGCTCAAGTCTTCACTTATTTCAACCATAGTTTCCCCTGGTTACTATCATACTTTCCTTATTTCCAGTACCACCAAACTTCCTGAAAACAAAGTTTATCCTGGGTTCCTCCAGTCTTTTCCTCTGCATTTGTTCACTAGGGTTGGGTTCTACATTATTTCCCCACTGATACTTCTTTTGAAAAAATCTTTCACTTTTTATGTCAAGGCATATCTCTTCAGTTCCATCTCAAATACTTTATGTTATTTTGAGAAAATTAACCAAATCTTTCTGGAAATTCTTCTTTCTTCTTGTGTTGAATGGATCTAATGTTTGAGCTGTTATGTAAGTACCTTAACTGGTATTCCTTTATTCACAGGTTCCTCCCTCAAATTTATACTTCTTAATATAATGAGTTGAATTTTTCTAAAAAAAAATCATGGATCATTGTGTTCTTGTAAATATTTTCAAGAGTTCTTCAGTAGCTCCGTAAAATCAGCCTCTTCAGCGGTATCAGAGCTCTCCATATTACTTTGATATGTCTCTAGCCTCCTTGAACTGCTTGCTCTTTCCTAAATGCCCATGAAGCATTTTGCTCCATGCCCTTTCCCTGTATTATCATTTTGCTGTGGAAGGTAGTCACTAACATGGCTCCACAAACATGAATACCTCCTGGTATTCACACCCTTGTGTAATCCCCTCACCTTGAGTGTGGGCTGGATTTAGTGAATTGATTATAATGAATAGAATGTGGCAGAACTGATATGATGTCAACTCTGAGATTGTTACAAATAATGACTTTCTGCTTTGGGTCAACTTGCTCTCTTTGTCTCTCTGTCTTTCTCAGATCTCTCACCCTGAGGAAGCCAGATGCCTTGTCATAGGTATCCTTATGGAAAGGCCAAGGCTAACTAATATCCATGTGAATAATCTTGGAAGTGAAAGCTTTCAGATGAGACTACAGCTCCAACCAACATCTTGATTGCAATCTAATGAGATACCTCGAGTGAGAGACATTGAACTAAACTGCACCCAGATTCCTAATCCACGTGAGATAATAAATGAAAGTTTGTTGCTTTAAGCCATTAAATTCTGGGATAATTTGTTACACAGCAATAGGTAGCAAATACATCTGTTTAAAACAGTCTTCCACCTTCTTTAACCATTAATTGATTGATTACTCCTCTTGCTTTACATTTTAATGAAATGTAAACTTTTGGATCTCTAAATGCTGTCTCCAGCCTCAACCCTGTCCTTTTGGGCAGTGCAGCCTACTACTCTATTCCTCGGTGGATTACCTTGACTCTCTTAGCACAACCAGTTTGAACACTTCCTACTCACGACCTGCTGAAAATGTTTCCTTCTTCATCTGTACACCTATAATATTTAGTTGATGGCTTTCATTGTTACTTATCACCTTCTTACTTGTTTATGTCCCTGAGAAGATAAATACCTTTAAGGGTTGCAACTATTTCATGTATTTCCACAGCTTCTTACAAAACTTAGCACAATTTCCTGAACATGGTAGGAATTTAATGCATGTCTGTTGAGTAAATATAATGAGACTGTGCCTGATTAATCATCAAAATAAGTGTACAGGGCACTAATTATCAGGATGAGGGATAATCACTTCAAATTTTCTGGTAAAGCTTTTAAAAAAATGAGAGAGAGGAGTGGCAGGGTCACATTGGATGAATGAAACTGCACAGAGACTGGAAAGCACAGAACTTGTGAGACCAGTTAACTACTGGTTGGTAGGCAACAAGAGTTCTGCTGGATGTTATAGCTTTAGATACAATAACTTGTGCTTCCTATGTTCTTCATGAGACAGATGCATGGGAAAATGTAGCCCAACTGAACCTAACATAGCACATAGTACATATGTACTGAATATTTGATTCAACTTGGAAATAAAAGCTGAGGAATGATTTTGTGGGTCTTAACTGGTAAACTTTGAACTTTATAAGCAATTCAACGCCCCAAAAGCATTTGAGCAAGAATACAGCACTGGTTAAATGATTTAGTTCGATTGTTCAAGTAGCAATCTATATAATTAGACTTGGGGACTCTGATGAGTGAGAATAACTAGGAAGAATAACTAGTTGAGTCCTGAGCTTATAAACTGAATAGGTCTACAATTTGGCATCCTATTTCTAAAATGAGTAGATCTTTTAAACAATAGAATCTCTTGAAATATATCATTAAAATATAGAATTTTAAATTGCTTGATCCTTATAACTACAACTAAATTCTTTGTGTAGGCCTAAGGAGACAGCTGTATTATTTCTACACTGTTTCTTTTAGAAAGGGGATGATAAATTGATAAATTCCAGTCTTTTTAGTGTTGGCAATAAGCCTTTAGAAGTTGCACATACAATGCGAAATATACATGTGAGATCAGCTGAAACCTGATACAATACTTATGCCCTATGATAAGGCTTTTGAAAATTCATAGTATCATTAAGACTTTGAAAGCTCATAGGTTGTCAGGATGTTATAGGGTGGAAGGATTCATTAAAAACAATCCTTTATTGATATTTTGCAGAATGCAAGGGAGAAACTATTCCAGGTGGTCACAGTCTATGATTTCATGGAGTTTGCCATCTAGTAGGAAATACCTAGTAGGAAAGGACTGGGGACAACCAATTGGATTTATCTTCTTTTTGGTCTCAATAGCCCATAACATGAGGATAAAATTTAATTAAAAACTATATCAGTTTTAATATTTTACTGATGTTTAAAGTAATAAAGAAAATGAAGAAGATAAATATATATGCAAAAGAGGAAAGAGAGTGAGAAGTGGATAAAGGAAGACTAGAGAGAAGAAATTAAAATGAGAAAGAGGTGCCTTAAAGCATAGGAGGGGAGAAAAGCAAGAGAGTGATAGGGATCAATGTGGAGTCAAGGGCAAGAACAGAAAAAAGAGTAGGAAGTATAACCAGTGAAAAAATTAGCCAGACAGGAGGAAAAACGAATTGATCTATGATAAAAGAAGGAAATGAAAGTAAAGGGTGAAAGGAGAAAAGAAAAGAATGTACTTAGTGTTTAAATAGTATTTTTCATTTTCAGAAAGCTTTATAAATATTAACTAATTAACCCTCATTCCAGTCTTGGGCATAAGCATTATTATCATAGTTATTATTATTAATAACTGAATTGAAAAGGGGTCAGAAAGGGTTAGATACATAAAGCTTTAAATTTTGCACATGTATTTTATTTCTCTGACATGAAAGCAGTAGCTGGAAGGAAAGTTTTGTTTCAAATTCTTGCAAATCCATTATTGCTAGATGAGAGCTGCATTTATTTTGCTTCCCTCACCTTCATGACCTTAGGCCATAGCATCTGAAGATGTAGTCTCTGCATTTGGCTATCAGTAATAATTTTTCACCTGCAGCTCATCCTTGATGGTAGGACCCAACAAAGAGCTTTCAATTCAGGACTTTTGATTGACAGGATTATTATTAGTATTATTTCTAAGAACAGTGTATAACTTCTCCCGAATACAGTTTAATTAAACATGGCCTAGAAACCAGTTGCACAGTTTATGGTAGCCAAACAACACTCCCTGTGTTTGATTTGGAGCCTTTCTCTTTTCTTTGATCCCATTGAGACAGGATGGGAACTCTCCATTCAGGAACAGTTTTTAGTGTTCCAGCTTGCTAATCACACTCTGGCTTTTCTGGAGGGAAAATATTGGAAACTGGATTGAATAAATCTTTGAATGTACATAGTGGAATTCACTTTTTATTCCAGTTAGAATGAGTAGTCACATGCCTGTAATAATGTAAATTTTGCTTTCATTATGATCCTGCCTCCACAAGCTAATTACATTGCAGATACAAAGTCTGTCGACATTCCTTCTCTAGAGTGATAAAGGAGACTGCTGGGTAAAAGAGCCACTACTCATGTTTATTTTGGGAAACATCAACATATTGCAAAATTGTCCTTGTTTCAGAAGTGAATTTTAACGTGCATTCAGGTAATAGTAAAATATAAGTGACAGTGGTTATGTGAGTATGGAAGGCAGGGTGGCAAATAAAGTATATGTTGGAGTTGAAAACTGTTCGACTCTCCATATTTCAGTTTTACCCACTCGTTCTTTTTTTAACCAAATGAATTTCATGCAGATTGATTTTCTTTTGCCTTGGTACACAGTACTTTCCACTCAGTTCTTAAAATAGGATTCCCTAATCTTTACATAGTGCTCTTCAAAAATAGTTGCAATTTTAAATTCACACGTACAAAAAATTACTGTGTAATTCATTATGCTTAAGTGGCCATCTCTTCTCTTCTATGAGAAGCAAATCAGACACGTTTTATTTGCTGAATTTGAATGGTAAAGATGCACTATTAACTAATTGGCCACTTAATTTAGGTAAGAATACCTTTATTTTCATATATCTTTAGGATCTTAAGATTCTTTGAGACACTTTACACAATTCTTAAATTACAAAAACGAAAACCTACCTTCACTAATACCATGTTCTCTTACTTTAAAATAATAAAACAAGTATGTCAAGGTTATCAAAATAAAATGTTAAATTCATTTTATGTACTCCCACAAAATTAAGGGTGCTATTCTAGAGATAATCATCACTTGAAATCATATACTGGAGTTTGCACACTTTAGCAAGGGATTTTATTAATTTCAAAAGTTAGTTCTCTCGGCTTCTTAATGTACGTGTTTTAGTTAACTTGGTTTCAAGATTATCACCTAGATAGTTTTATAGACTTTATCAGAGCCATCATCAAAAATTTATAATTATACTCAAATAATTATAATTTTTAAATTTGTAAAATTACTCTTTTCAGGATTTGATAGGAAAGCAAGGTGATCCCCTTTTCTCTCTTAATGTACGTGTGTGTGTGACCCTGTGTAGGCTGAGAAGTGAAAAAATAATTGTGGTTAAAGGACTGTAGCTTGCAAATTACTTTTCATGATTTCTTTATATTAATATCATCACAGAATCACTGTGATTTCAGGAGGTCTTGTTTGTAGTCAATAAAATTTCCTAAAAATTTATTTTGAAAAAAATGGTTTTGGAGTTCCTATTCTATGTTTGTCACTTTTTAAGAAACTATATATATATCCATAAATATATATATAAATATATATACATATATAATAGTTATATGTATGTGTGTGTATATATATATTAAATATATATATATTTAGAGAGAGAGAATAATTTTGTGGGTCTGTTGTGTCCACAAAGAATACGTACTCTTTGTAAAGTATAAATCGATATGTATCAACAGTTAGAAAGAAATTTGAAATGCCAAACTGCATGATACCCCATTATAGAACTTGAGAGAAGAAAGGGAGAAAGGTTAGATTGATGTAGTCTCAAAAGGCATCATAGAGAAGCTACCCCAAATTTTAATCACATGATATTATAATAAATGTTGGAAATCATGCTTTTTAAAATAGCACATGCATGTAGAACCAGTAAACGGAGCTATTTCCTGTGTCATAAGTAGGAGACATTCTCTACACACATTCCTATCTGAGAGAACAGGACTTTTCCTTTAGAGTTCTGGTACCATAGATAAGCAATTTATGTCTTACTAAACTGACTGATTACATTTTGCTCAGGGAGCTGCTATGGGAGCAGTCTCTCAAGTTCTACACATTCCAGAACTTTGCATAAAATACTTCTGTCCTTTCTTTCAAACTCCTATTTAATGAGATGTGAATCAGAAAGTCTATTTTGATTAAAAATCACTAAATTTGAGAAGTTCTCTTAAAAAAAAAGGAGGGCAGGATGAGAGATGTTTGTACCATAATCAATTAATTAGAGAGTTTATTATTTTTTAAATATATCTCCAGATATGCAAATTTAAGACTAACTTCAGGATTTATATTTGAATAAAAGCTTGAAATATGTATTTTTTAAGCAAGGAAAACAGATATATCATTAATGATATTTTCCAAATAATGTAGATGAAATAAAATTAATGAATGTCAGTTGACCTCTACTTAAAAAAGTAGTAAATATGGCCAAGAAATCTGCATTTGCTTTCATTTTATTTAGAAGGATACAGCAAGTATATCATGACCTATCATGGAAAATTAGGTGATACATTCTCTCTGTACACTTTTTCCTAATTCAAAAATTGACCATTAATGACAGAATAACAGTGCTGTATATAATATGGAACAAATGATTTTGCTGGAATGAGGAGGTGAATTTACAATTGTTTGTTTAGTCTTGAGTTGCCATCCCCAGAAAAGAAGAAACTATCACCATGGCATTTCTAGAATTAGGTCTTCTAAACTGGTGTGGTAGATGGAAATATTTTTCTCTCCTGAAAGAATACACAAGGTGCTGTTTCCCCTGGCAAGACTATGGAAACTTGAAATGTACTATTTTTTCCCAGCAAGCAACCAGGCTCCACACATCTATCATTATTCAGCTTCAAACTAAAAAGTCTTATTCTGAATATCAATTCCTATAAACTATGTAGCTCTCAATTATGGAATCTGAAACTGCTGGTTCTGTGATGATAAAAGAACATGCTGTTTGAAAGACCACAATTTGGCTGCAAGTAATCAATATACTATTTGGAAAGAAACCTAGATGTGCAGTGTGATTTAGAAATGCTGAGAGGATTGCACCAAAGCCTTCGACACAAATCTTAAGTCGGGTTGTTCCTTTGTCAGTCTTCCTTAGGCCTGTTTGTCCATTTTCAGAGACACCAGAAAATTTTTCGAGTAGACAGAAGAAGCCTTTTCTGGAATTTTCAGGATAAAGGGCAATAATTTGTAGCTAAATATATCTCTACTTTTTTTTCCCCCACCTATGAAGTTTGCTGACATTGTGTATCCTGATACGGAGAGCGTTAAATGAAGAATTTGAACTTCTCCTAGGCCAGAAACATGCACGTGCTTTAGATGTAAGTAACATTTGTCAAATCTGAGTTTTAGAAAGTTTGCTTAACAGTTAACTCATCGTTTTAGTCCAAAGAAGAATGTCCTGTTGACTGAGCACCCAGGGTTGTTGTTGAAATATGAATATGAAATACATATCCTTTCAACACTCCCAGATTGTTCCTATTTTTATTTTTATATCTGAGAATATGAAAGCTCAGAGGAGTTAAGTAAAACACTCTAGGTAACATAAGTAAAAAAGTACCAGAGCCAGGATTTGAACCTGGTTTTGATCATTTTAAGGCCCATTGGAGGGCCTACCACTTGCTGTCAAGACACACAAGGCATAGTGAGTGCCTAGGGCTAGCTAACAATCTATTATGTAGTCCCTACGCGTCCCATTTTCCGAAGCTTGTTAAATTGCCCGAGGAAGGGCATTATGATAAGTTTCCTTCAGTGTGAATTTCACCAGTTTTGCCAAAGCCATGGAGGCAAGGTGACTTTAATGGCATATTCGTTCATGTAGATCCAAATCTGGATGGTTGTTTTATTTCTTTGTGATGCTTGCCTGATCTGGAAAGAATGCATATCATGTTGACTGAAGATTCGATGACAAAGATAGGATGAGGAAAATGGGGATAGGCCAGGGAGCGTAGAAAACAGAGAGAAAAGGAAGTCCTCACTGGATTCCTTTATAGAGAATCATCTGGGCTCCTAAGCAATGTGAATGGAATGAGGAGAATCTGACAGAAACATTTTATTTGGGGTTTTTCTCTTAACTAAATTAAAGCCATTTGACTAACTAACTGAATAATAGGGTCAAGGAGAAAAGAGCAGCAACGTTATGAAACCTTTCCTCTTATCTTTTTAGGTTGTTTTACAATTTTTCAGCACACCGCATTAGAAGGTGGCAGAGTTTCTTTGCACGATGGGAGTTAGCCTCAGAAATTTCTACCCGCTTTAAGGAAGATGACTGTTTATTTTGGTCAGAGCTAGTAGGGTCACTGCTTTTGTATGTGTTGCCTAAACCTTTCCTGACAGTGTGCCATGAGCCCCCCTTTCCCCCCCCCCCGCCATCCTATCCCCCTCACCTGTGTGACTTTTATTGCGAATGGATGAGAATGCTTGTCCAGGCTGCTGGCCCGATGCTCCTTGGCTGTAACTTAATATTCCTAAGTGAAACTTGTTTCGGGCTTATGAACCGTGGGAGGTATTGGTTGCTCCTTCACAATTCCTGCCACAGACATTTTCACCTCTCCTTGGAACGTAAGAGGTGTGGGAGGAGTTGGTAAGCCCCGAGGGAGCCTGCTGTCTGGTGGGCCACGCAGTTTCCCTTCACCGAGGCTCTGTTTACTTATTTTGAGTGTGCTGACCATTCTTAGAATGGAATATGTTTTCAGTGGAATTTCGTGGTGGGAACAGAGGCACTTTGCCCGTCTGGAGTTCATTCTTTCAGTCAGGCCAGGAAGGGAGAATGTCTTGTCTCTCGTGGAGTTGGAGTGCCCTCTGCTGCCTTGGAGAAGAAGGTGCAGGTGCAGCATGGCTCTTCTTGCCAGCTCTTTCCTCCAGGTACAAGGAAACCTCCCAAAATGCTCCCTTGGAAAACCCGCTGCCCTCAGTCGATCCCTGAGCATCTGGTTTCACTCCGCCGTGAGGGCTTTGGCTTTTTCAAGAAAATCTTATTGAGGCTGAGTATGCAAACAGACCAGAACGCACATGGAAGGTAGCTTTTCCTTGGTCATGAGGTGTGACATAAAGAGCCATTTCAGAATGATAGGTATTTGGCTTATTTTTCATGAGTGTAAGTGCCGCCATGAAATATGTGTTTATTTTGTGTGTGTGAACAGTCTTTTTATATATGTCTGGGAAACCTGAATATTGTTACTCCAGATTTGGATGTCTCTGTATATTTTCCTTTGGCAGTGTGTTTTTACATTTGAAATCAACGTTGAAAAATGTTCTTTGTGGCAAATGCAAGTATTTTTTAAAACCATTTCTCACTTTACTTTCTAATGTATTTTATCATTATGCAGTGAAATATCTTATTTTTGTATAGTCCTGTAATTTACAAGCACTTTCTCATAATCTCAGTTAAGCATCATGGCAAGTCTGTGATGGAGGCCATGTAGACCCCACTTTATAGACAGAAAATACAAGTGGTATCAGAGGTGAGAACTGTGTCAACTATTGTGCTGAGCTCTAGAATATGAGTAACAGTGAACGGTTATTTAATACCTATCATTTGTCAGCACCATAATTGTGGGGTTTTTTAAAAAATGCATTGCTCATTTATTTTTCATTTCAACTCAAAAGGTAGATACTGTTATAGCTGTCACTTTATAGATATGGTAACAGAGGCTTTGAGAAGTTACTAATAATTAGTCCGATAGACAGTAAGTGAAAAAGCTGGGTTTCAAGCCCTGCTCCATCTGATGCCAGAGGCCCTGTTGTGTGGACAGTTTTATATAGAGGGAAATGAGACATAATCCCTGGTCTCAAGTAACTTAGAGTAGTTTTGTGTATGTGGTAAAATACACATAATATAAAATTTACCATTTTAACCATTTTTAGGTGTAAAGTTCAGTGGCATTAAGGACATTTACACTGTTGAGCAACCATCACTCTTGTCCATCTCCAGAACTTTTTCTTCTCAAACTGAAGCTCTGTACCCATTAAGCAATAACACCTAGTTCCCCTTTCCTCCAGCCCTTGACAACCATCTTTTTATTTTCTTATCTCTATGAATTAGAGTATTCTAGGTACCTCATATGAGTGAAATTGTTCAATATTTGCCCTTTTGTGTCTAGATTATTTCACTTAGCCCGATGTCTTCAAAGTTCATTCATATTATAGCTTGTGTTAGAATTTCATTCATTTTTAAGGCTGAGTGATATTCCGTTGTATGAATATACCACATTTGGTTTATCTATTCATCCCTTGATGGACATTTGGTATGTTTCCACCTTTCGGCTATTGTGAATAGCGCTGCTGTGATACAGATATCTGTTCAAGTTACTGCTTTCAGTTATCTTAGGTATATACCCAGAAGGAGGGTTGCTGAATCATATAGTAATTCCATGTTTAATTCTTTTGAGGAATCACCACTCTGTTTTTCACAGTGGTGGCACCATTTAACATGCCACCAGCAAACCACAAGGGCTCTAATTTCTCCACATCCTTGTCAACACTTATTATTCCTTCCCTCTCTCCCTCTCTCCCTCTCTCCCTCCCTCCCTCCCTCCCTCCCTCCCTCCCTTCCTTCCTTCCTTCCTTCCTTGCCTAATACATATGAGGTATCTCATTAGGGTTTTGATTTGCATTTCCCTAATGATTAATGGAGTTCAGCATCTTTTCATGTGCTTATTGGCCATCTATATATCTTCTTTGGATAAATGTCTATTCAAGTCCTTTAACTATTTCTTAATTGGGTTTTCTTTTGTTGTTGAGTTATATGAATTCTTTATATATTCTGGATATTAATCCCTTATCAGATACATGATTTGCAATTATTTTCTCTTTTACTCTGTTGATAGTGTCCTTTGATGCACAAAATTTAAAAAAAAATTTTGATTAAGTTTAATTTATGTTTTTTTTTTCATTGTCTGTGCTTTTGGTGTCGTATCCAAGAAGTCACTGCCAAACCCAATGTCATGAAGCTTTTCCCTATACTTTCTTCTAAGAGTTTTATAGTATTAGTTTTTACATTTAGGTGTTTGATCTATTGTGAGTTAATTTTTGTGTATAGTGTAAGGTAAGGGTCCAACTGCATTCTTTTGCATGTAGATATCCAGTTTTCCTAACACTATTTGTTGAAAAGACTGTCTTTTCCCCATTGAGCGGTCTTGGCACCCTTGTTGAAAATTATTTGACCATATATGTGACGGTTTACTTCTGAACTCTGTATTCTATTTATTGGTCTATATGTCTGTCTTTATGCCAGCGCTACACTTTATTGATTACTGTAGCTTTGTTGGAAGTTTTGAAATCTGGAAGTATGCAACTTCCAGTTTTGTTCATTTTCAAAATTGTTTTGACTGTTTGAGGTCCTTTGAGATTCCATGAGTTTTAGGTTGCATTTTTCTATTTCTGCAAAAAATGTCATTGGGATTCTGATAGAGATTGCATTAAATCTATAGATTTTGAGTAGTATTGACATCTTAACAATATTGTCTTCCAATTCATGAGCACAGGCTATATTTATATTTATTGATGTCTTTTTAAATTTCACTCTGCAATATTTTGTATTTTTCAGTGTACGTCTTTTGTCTTCTTGGTTAAGTTATTCCTAAGTATTTTGTTCTTTTAGATGCTACTGTAAGTGAGATTGTTTTCTAATTTTCTTTTGGATTGTTCATCGTTAGTGTATAGAAATGCAACTGATTTTTGCATATTGTTTTTGTGTCCTACAACTAGTTTGCAGTTTTAACTTGAGCCCAGATCTTTTAACTCCATGTCCCATGTATTTCCTACTATTTCCCAGTAGTCAACATTTGAAAAAAGACTTAATTTCTATTCCGCAGAAATTTTGTTCTTATAAGATGTCAATTTTTACCAAAATTTGTTCTGCCTTGAGTTTTTTCATGAAGTCCAAACATTCCGTCAGTAATTTAATAAATGAAAAAGAAAATCAAATTTTCCTTGTCTGTATGTGTTACACATATAGCTGATAATCTGAATGACAAAGTTTTAATTTCCAAATACACAAATTGGTTTGATATTATGTTGACACAGCTGTGGTTCTCAAAGTTGTTTTAATCTGCACAAAGAAAACTAAAAACTAAAATATGTACTTATTCATTGCATTCAATAGTCCTAACAGCTGAACTGTAACTTTCCAACTCAAGTGGATTTGGATAATATAGTTTACCCTGTTTGATTGCCTATTCAGCCGGGTAATAGCCATAGTACCAATTTTAAAAATAGACTACTTAATAACTTTGACTGACACCTGACAAGAATAACACAAAAACAAAACATAAACCAATTTCATTTATGTCTAAAGATGCCAAAATGTGAAACACAGTGTTATCAGGTTCTGATTATTTTAAACAAAAACTATACCAAGTACAGTTTAGTACATTTAAGGATATGATCTATAATCATGATTCGTCACATCGTATCATAAGAAAAAAACTTGTGAAAATCCTCCAATAAATGAAGAAGAGGCATTTATAAATGCAACATATATTCATGAATCAAAATACACATTCAGTAAACTAGAGATATGGTGCCTCTTTTACACAATTAAGAATATGTATTTAAAACTAACAGCCAATATCCACTTAGTAGAAAAGTCAGAAGGATGCTGTCACCTCCATTATCCATCATAATTCTGGAAGTTCTACTCAATGCATAAGAATACTAAAACCAGTACTAATACTCCTACTAGTAAGTATATTTAAATAAAAGGAGATAACCGTAGCATGTGCAAGCAATAGATTTGTTGACCTGGAAGCCAAAAGTTAATCAATTGAAAAACGATTAGAAAATAATAATGAATTAAATAGCATGGCCAGTCAGCAATTTAATGTAAAGAATACAAAGATATTTTCTATATACTATGAGTAACAATTAGAAATGGATAAAAATTTCAATCACAGTAGTAGTCTCTAACTTGATCATTTTCTCACTGAGTCTTTCATAAACATAAGTTGGTTTTTGTACCTTCTATTCTATCCCATTGTGTGACTTTTGAGCCAGAGTGAAAATACCTATAATTGTTGTAAGTTAATCATATGTCTTAATATTTGGCAGGGGAAGACCTCCATGCTCCCATACATACTTTTAAACTATTCAAAGATTTCTTTGCTATTTTAGCTGACGATATTTGCTTTGTTCTTCAGATTGAATTTTACAGTCACATAGTTCAGCTTTTTAAAAAGCATCCTATTGGTTTTTTTGGAAATAATTATATATGTAATTGAAGTAGAAGGACGTAGACCTCAGTTAGTTTAGTTTCTCTCATTGCACATATAAGGAAAAAGGGCTTCAGACTCTGGATACAGGGTCCTTCAATGGCACAGCAACATTTACTACTGTGCACATATTACAGGAGTCTGCAAGAGACAGATGTGAAATGGAGCTTGTCCTCTAGAAGTAAGATAGAAATACTTCTGATATTCAGGAAGGGTGGATTCAGGAAAGGCTGACACAATTGAATGCTCTAAGAGAGCCCCTTCAGTGTTTTATAACACTATTCACATCAGCTGAAGATTTACATTATATTTGAATGAAAAGGCATGGTAATTGAAGGGGTGGAGAAACTGAAATCATGAATGTGTACATTTGATCTGAGGTTATAGGGACTTGGCTTACAGGAATACTATATTTTTGGCCTTCTCTGAGGTCCTCTTAGACTTTTCTTTGCAAGACAAAGCAAGTATGACATTAAAAAATATCATTTTACACCTGTCACTTTTGGTCCCAAGAAGATCATTAACAGAGTGACAGGGATATTGTAGTACAACAGTGAAGTAACAGTAGTAGTGACAACCACAGTAGCTAACATGATATCTTAATTTTACATCATACCTTTCTTTGAAAAGGACTCCTAGGAACTCACATATTCCATTATATTTTTACTCAGATCATTCTTCTGGGGTGGTAAGAGGCAAACGTTGCCTTCTCTTTACAGATGGTAAAACACGAGTTAGTGAGAAGTGAGGGATCTCCAATTGCTAGAGGCCGAGTCCTCCCGTGCTCCTTATACTTCAATGAAAACTTCAAAAATGAAATAAAATTTATTCCTGTATTGGAATATGTGCTAATGAAGGAAGGAAGACTTGTGTATGAAAAGTGAGGTGTCTACAAATGTTTTCCTTGCATCTGTTTTTAGAACAAAGTCCTGATTTAATTGTTAGGGGAGGGAGCCTGGTCACTTTAAAAATTAAAGCATGATCTTATTGTGCTATCAGAGTTGAGAACCACTGATCTGTAAGGGTTGCTTGATGATTCTCTTCCAGTTTCCAAGTATTTAGATTATGTAGTAACTAGCATAAGTATATATATCGTCTGTTGTTTTCTTCATTGATATAAAGAGGGATTTCATCTGAGTAGTCTGTTATCTGTAAGATACAAAGTTATAGTTCTAAGTATAAACTGTAATGTTTTTCATGAACTACTTTTCCAGGTTCATGATTTTCCAAGTTCAGTATTTTGTGTGCTATCCCCATTGCATAGGCAATCATAGCACACACAGGATTTTACCTAGAGTATTCCATCAGAGATGGGAGAAGTGGGGACATAGTTCTAGGTACCAAGAAGGGGTTATCTCTTCTTTGGAGGGAAAGAAACCATAAGAAAGACAACTCTCAATAAACGCAGTCTTAGCATCCACGTGTTCGAGTCATTATATAGCCAAAGGTCTATGTTAAAGAAGAGACTACATTATAAGGCAAAACTCAGGTAAGTTAGCACACTGTGATATGCAGAGGAGAATCTCTCCATTTTACTTCCTGTAATCCATTCTGCGAAATCCCTATTAAATCATGAATCATGAATCATGAATTATGAATCATGAATTCATGAATCATGAATTATGAATCATGAATTCATAAAACAGTAAAGATAGGAAATTGGGTATGCGATTCATACCCTCTAGAAGTAAGTGGGAGGAAACAGAGACTCAGAGAATAAAGTGACTTACACAAAGGCACCCAGAACATTATGGTACTGATATATTTGGGAATTGACCAGGGCTCTTAACTCCCAGTGTGTTATACGTGGTTCCATGAATTTGTGTCCTGTCTTACAGACCTTGCTGTGCTCGACTGAATATAGAATGTCATCGGTGTCTTTTCTGCTTTTCCTTCCAGTCCTTCCTTTTTCCCTATCAGCACTCTGCCATCCTCACAGACTTTTACATATAGAGGGTGCCTCTAGACTGATCTTGATCGGGTCAGGCTGGGAGTTGAGTGGCTTTCAGAATTGCAGTGACCCATAATGTTTAGGCCAAAAGATTTCATAAATACTATTCGAAGCCATGGGCAGTAAGAATATTTCTTCAAAAAGAGTTTTGTTTTTAATTATAATAGATTCTGTGTCTTTTCTTTTGGTGTTACAGAACTAAAATAAGTAATATGAGTAGCGTAGCTCTAAACAGACTGTTGCATTAAAACAAACAAATCAGTAGATTCTAGAATGCTTCCTAAAGCAAGTTATTGTGCTCAGCAGAAAGAGACAACCACAAACAGATTATACAGCAATGCTGTTCTTTCTCTTACTACTGCACAATGTCCTTATAGAACACCTCTCAAGGAAGTGAGCCATGCCCTGGTTTGGACTTGATTTTAGAGAAGCAAATGTGAATTTGTGAGGAGCCAGAAGCATTAGGGAATTTTTATCAGCCCACCTCTGGGAAGTTTCCTACATACCCTGGTTCAGTGAGTAATTTGTGAATTTAGAACTAGTTTGTGTCCCAAGTCGAGAGGCACAGTGACAGGCTTTCTTTCAAATATAAAAAGGCTGCTTACTCTTTAACCTAACAGAGTATATCATTTGAGTAGTTTTTTAAAAAATCAGGATTCTATCCTGACACCCCCCTATGATTGGATATATGTACAATTTAGTACATTTTTAATAGTATATTTACAAGTGTGCTTATCAAGACTAGGAGATATAATCTGGAGGTCCTGAAGCAGAGTCAAATCAGGTGGTTTTATGCACACATGGGACTTGTGTTTGCCCATCACAACCCATCATATAATCCATTGACCACAGCTTACCTGAAGGCAGCCATTCATTTAACTCAGTATTTTATTGATATATTGACATAGGTCATATTTGTTTAGTCCTTTGTAGTTAATAAAGGATATTTAGGCAAATTTTGTCATTTGATCCTGACAAGATTCCTACTGAGTTAAATATTGACTCTTAGAGATAAGGAAAATGAAAACCATGAACATCCCAACTTGCCTGAGTACACATAGTTGGTGAATAAGACCACGATGGTGCAAAATCAAATTCAACTTTTGATTCCAAATCCAATATTTTTTTCCCCACCATACCTAAGCTGCAAGTCATTTTGTTAGCAGCTGGGGAGAGGATGACTTTCCTCATATGGTTCTGGGGGAAAAAATCCTCTGAGGTACTGGCCCTGTCAGGTGTTCCATGTTAACCTCCCAGTTTTGCAAGCAACATCTGACATGAGAGCATTGTGACAGTGGCAGAGGGGGGGTGAGGTGGGGCAAGACTTCAGAATACCTGGATTTTAGATCTGACAACACGCTTCATTGCTTTAGACTTTCCTCAACGTTAGAATGAGTAGCTGGATTGGGAAATACTTTGGATTAGCAGTCAGTAAACTATA
The DNA here is from genome assembly GCF_028564815.1 of Eubalaena glacialis. NCBI lineage: Eukaryota > Metazoa > Chordata > Mammalia > Artiodactyla > Balaenidae > Eubalaena > Eubalaena glacialis. The sequence goes on along the minus strand of NC_083729.1, from coordinate 49,430,743 downwards.
GCTCCCAGGGTCAAATGCAGCCCGTTTTTATAAATAAAGTTTTATTGAAACATAGCCATGCCCATTTGCTCATGTTATTTTCAGTGGCTCTATTCACACTGCAATGGCAGAGTTGAGTAGTTGAAACAGAGACCATATGCCCTGCAAAGCCCTTTACTGAGAAAGTTTGTTGACTCCTGTTTTAGATCTTCTCTATTTTTTTTTTAATTTTCCATTACCTTATTTTATTTGCCAATGGAAGAATAAGCATTTTCTTAAAGAAGAATTTTGAAGTACATCTTCAGCTAATGGGGGGCATTTGTTTTAGCCTGTAATGATTTGGCTGTCATTGCAGACAGTCTCTGGAGAAGCCCTCTTTCTCATTCCAGGAACTAAGAAAGGTGTTTTCTAGGTTTATATCACATTTCCACAAATACAGCTTCAATTAAAGCACCTTTCCTTTTAATTTTTCCCACTCTTTATTGTCATTCAGCCTTGGGTTGAGACAGCGAGATTGGTAAGAGGTGCCCCCTGGAGACCTCCTGCAAATGCTGTTCCATGAAGTAGTGGTTTCCCAATGTGTGGCTCATACAAAACCAAACAATACAAATAATGCATCTATTGTACCTTCCCTATTGCTGGTCTCAAGGGGGTGAGACTATCATCATAAAACACAACAAAGCTGCTATAGAAATGGACAGGCAGAGGAGATAGTAGTCTGACGGCCTCAGAAACTCAAGGAAACTTCCTCTGAACTGACAGCTGAAAGCTGCAGGGTTTTTCTTTAGTTATTCACTGAAACGTGAAGATTCCCGGTGTCAACGGTAGTTGCAGAACATTTTTACTATGATCTACATGTAAATTATTGAATAGATTATCAAGAGATTATAATCCTCAAAATATTAACTGAAAAGCAGGAATGAGTTTTAAAACTCTGAGGCTGTTTGAAAACTGTTAACTGGCAACAGTATGCTATTTCTTCCATTGTCTTGCTAGATTTCATCTAATGTCTAACATGGACAAAATGCTCAAGTTAGGTAAACAAATCTAAGATTAGATTTATTGAAATTCCTCATGGTACAGGCTCCCCAGTTGCTTAGGTTATCCTGTTTTAAGCAAATAATTACTTGATTTTTATTTATTTAGGAACATTCCTTCGATTAATCATATCACATACCTCCTCTTCCCTCTCAAAGTTTGTTAAATTTAGTTTCTCAACATTTAAAGCAAAGACATATTTACATAACTTGTTTGATCCATAGCATTCCTATTTCTAGAACTGAGTAGACAGATTATCATGTAGAGGAAGCCAGACTACAGGGAACATTATTTCTGTAGGACTTACTGCAGAACTATGCAAGAAGAAAAAAATCATCTTACTTATTCACACTTCTGCCTTCAACTCATTATTTTTTGGTGTCCTCAGAACTCACATTTTATGATCCAGAAAAAGCTAAGTACCAACTAGCTCAGCTTTTTGTAAGTTAAGGTAATATTAGGCCTGGGATATAGCTAAGTGTTGATCGTTAGATCCAACAGATGAGGAAGACATCCTTGGGAGAACTGTATAACGTTGCAGAGGTTTGGAAATAGTTTTTTGCATTGGGTACAGATGATGAAGCAGAAAGGTTTCAGTTAGAAGAAAGATGTAGGTTTGGTAAGACTGCTCAAAATCACTATAATGTTAATTTAAGAATGTTTTTGAAAGGAGAAAAAAAACCTAGCTCTGTACTGACTTCCAATTCATTGGCCAAACAGAAGAAATTTTCCCTTTTCCTAAACACCAAGTCCTACAGCTGAATGTTTAGATCATGTCTGATCTCTGCCTTGCTGATCGCCTGGCCAATCAATCACGTGGAAACAAAGCTGTCAGATGGCAGTGCCTTGATTTTGCTGCCCTTTGAAATGTATTCCTTAGTTGACTGACATCATACCAGCTAGTGAAAAATCCCACACTTGAGTGGTGCTCTCTTGTCAGGGCTTCAGATTTGAGAAAAGTGCACTGGGGCAGACATCCTATATCTACCCCAGACTCAGAGGGTCTCTTAGGAATAGCCAGATAAGATGCTTATTTCAGAATACTTTATTATGCATTTATTCTACAACCCCAAGACAGGACTTGCTACCCCCAGAATGCAATTATCCCCCATGGATGTATATCCCAAGAAGTTTATGTAACTCATGCAGAATACAGCTGCTAACAATAAGACCTATTGCTGTATTGAGCTCTTCCAACATTAAAATAACAATCTAAAATCCCCAGGATAATTTTCCATAAATCTAATACATGAGTTCTTTTTTATTGAGAAGTAATATCAGAAATTAAACCTTATAAGTATCCAAAAGCAATTACAAAATGAGGAGATTATGGTGGCAATATTGTAAATGGGAACTCACTTAAATGTCAAAGCACTTGCCATAAAAATGGCAACAATGATGCTAAACACAATACACTGAATTTTCAAATATTAATTCCTTTCTTTTTTTCTCTGTTATACACGATGAGGTTCAAACAACCATCACCATAGTGATTGTGGAAATAATAATATCATCACCATCATCTGCTGGTGAAACACAAATGGCTCTGTCATTCTGTCCTAGGGGCACTTACTAACTAGAATCAGACATAAATCCCTAGAGGTAAAATGACAGGGCATTACAAGGCTCAGAGCTCAAAGCATAATTGTAAACCTGCGTGCTAATAAGCCTGGCTTTTTTTTTTTTTTTTTTTTTAAGCCTGACTTTTAAGGATACCAATCATAGCAAAAATGGCAGTAAACAGAGAATTAGTTTTTCAGGCTGAGTGTTACTGTTTGCTGGTCATAAAATGTTTTCAGCTTTGGAACATTTGTTGCTGTTGTTTGGTATTTACTTCTGGTCAGCTAGTTGATCCAGTTCAGTATAATTTGAGAACAAGCTACATGCCTGCCCCTGCTTTCCTTCCTCCGTGAGCACTAATCAAGCTCCAGCTGTATACAAGCATCGTGCTAAGCAGTAAGGGGGATACTAAGGAAGCACATGGCATGGGCTTGGTCTGGAGTAACTTACAGTCAAGTTGGCGGGGGGGGGGGATAAAAGAGGTATACACGCCAACTAGAAAAACTCAAAGCAAAAATCAGGGAAACTTAGGTTACTCTTTTGGACTTATCAAAGTCCATTTCAGATGGGAGAAATCTACAGAAAATGAATAAGTGAACTAAACCCAGAGGCTTCTCAGCCAGGTTCGCGAAAAGGAGAGTTACTGAGGAACGGACTCAGTGCCAGACCTCGGACTAGGTCCCTTGACTTGTGTGTTACACAAAACAACCCCTTCGAAACAGTTGAGGAGAAGCACATGCCTCTCATTTTATAGATGATGAAAGTGAAGATGTTAAGGCCTTTACTCACTTTTCAGATCTCAGCCCAAATGTTCCCTCTTACTTCAGGGAGAATCATTTAGGGGCTTTATGGCATTCCTATGGCTTTGTGTGTATATCTTCACTATAACACTCAGCACAGTGAATAGCACACACGTGCATGTCCATCTCTCCTAAAGGTACGAATTGCCTTTACACCTTCCCACCTCCAGCGCTGAACACACCACCTTCTACTTCAATGTAACAGGTGCTGAACACGTGTTTGCTGAGTAGATAAAGAATGACAAACTGCTTGTAGGGCAGAGCTGGGATTAATATTCAGTTTTTTAAAAATTCCAGTACTGATGTTCTTTCCCCCATTCCCTATGTTACCTACGCAGAGAAAGAACTTTCTCAGAGGAAGAAACAAATATTTAAATTCCATCCTGCCACTCTGTTTTTTTGTGAGGGGAGTTCATATTTTAGGAAAACACCTGGGTAATTGAATGAGCCCACCAATGAGATAGGCACTCAGGTGGTATGCAGAAAAGTCAAGAGTATTCTTGGATCACTTCCACAAAAAAAGAAAACACTGAACCTTCTCAGAATAAAAGACCGCTCTTGCTTTTGCCTGAAACACCTGCATTTGAGGTGTAAGTTTTCTGCATAATTACTCTGGTCTTTACTTCATTTTAATCTCATTTTAGTGCCTATATAATCAATATTAAATTTATATTAGGAAACCCAGGCAGACAAAGAATTGCAAAATTGGATCGAATGATCTTTCTTTATCACATCATCGTGCTTGGGAGTGTGCAGAGGGGTTGATGGCTGCTTGATAAATATATGTGGTTGTTCACCAATCTCAAAATGTTAATATTTGACAGAGTTTCAAAATAGCTCCAGAAGCTAGTAATTTAATTCTAAGATATACATACTACCAAAGAAAACAGATCATTAGAATTCTTTATTTTGTATGGGAAAGAGCAGTATTGTTCTTCTAAGAAACCAAATACTAAAAGCATTTCTAATAGTCACAGAGGATCCTGGGAAGAAAGAAGCCTGATGAAGCTGGGGGCTGCTTTTTTTTTTGAGTAGGTACCTTTCTGTGTGGGAAGGTTCTAGGCAGCAATCAAGGGATCTTACTACCCTATAGGTATCTTATAAAGTGAAGTGTTAAAAATAGATTTTGAATTATAATCAAGTAACTTTGCCCATTTCAGAATCATACTGAATATCAAATAGTAGAAAACATAAAAAAATAAGTTTGTGTACTGCAAAATTAGATATCTACTCATATCAGAAGGAAATATGCGAATTATGTGCTTTCTAATAAGCTCTACTGTTAACTTCACAAGAGTTAACAGATCTTATTTGCCATCTACTTAACAGCAAAGCCAAAGAAAAACAGGTTTTTATTTCTTTTCTGTTGTTTTATCTCCTCCTTTTTTTCCTTCCCTCCCTCCCTTCTTCCCTCCTCTTTCTTCTTTCTTTATTTTGAGGTGACTTGAAAGTATGTAATTAAAGTAAGTGATGAGGAGTGGTCTGTGCCCCTCTGACTGTGGTTTCTAGAGAGTTTTAATTATTCATTTCATTTGTTGAAAGGGCCATCCTATTGGGTGTTTCGGTAAAGTCACATCACTTTTTTTCTTTTTGAACAACAGATACTATGACAGTACAGAAAAGATGGAGAACCTTCCCTTGTACATAGTAAAGTAGGAAACACTTCCCTGTCACCCACATCTCCTCTCTCCCCTCTTTTTGGTCTTTCCCTTTGTTCTTCCCTGATTTGCTTTTATAAATAACACAGTGTTTTCATTTCAGTCTTCTGGTCAAAAAGGAGAGTCAGGCGTTTCTGCTGCAGGTTTTACTAGGACTTTAAACCAACATATCTAAAAGAAGTCTCACCATCCTCTTCTGTCTAACTCATCTGCACTATTTCTGTTAATACTCTTAACTTTTATTACAAAGTCCGTTCATCTAGCTACCTCTCTTTCACAAGCTCCTCAGGTCCAGGCACTAATGCCTCCATGATTCATTTGCCACTGGTTCCTTTCTTTTCTTCCCTCTCTCAGAGATGCTGGGCTCATTATGTCATTACTGAGCTACTGCAACGACTTTTGTTGGGCTTTCTGTCTAACAATTTCTACACTTTAAAGTGCATCGGATTATTGACTCTCAGATTTATATTCCTGAAGCGTAAGTCTGGTCATATCACTACAAAGCCTCAAAACATTCACTATCAACCTGGTGTCTTCAGAGTAGAGTTCAAACTTGGGATGCATATAGTGGTGACAAGTAGGTGAGTACAAAGCAGAGAGAAGTGCAAATAATAATACCTTAATTTCAGGATTGTTTGGAAGATTAAATAATTTATAGCACAGGGCATGGTGCTGCTCATCTAAATTAAGCAACTACGTGTTAGTTACTATTGTCTTCCTCTGTTTGGGGATTGTTGGAGTAATGGAGAAAAGAGGCTAGTTCTCCCTCTCTGCTCTAGCTAGACTGCATGGAAAATTGTGATAGTCTTTGAAATATAATAATTTTTAAGACAATTCCATCAGCACGTAGAATTAAAGTCTTGGTTAAGAATTTGTTTATTATTTTCATTTCTAATTTATTTTGGAAGCATTATAAAAACAAAAATTAAACAAATCCTTGCTGCAGAAACCCACATTAGAGCCTCATAAATGGAACTGTATTCTGTAATTTAAACTAGGCATTTTTAATACAGTTTAAAAAATTACATGGCTGTATTATTCAAATGAGAAAAGTAGTTGATGTGCATTCAGATTAGTTCCTTTAATAATGCTTTTTAAAACTCTATGGCTATTACTGACGCAGTAGTACAATGATAATTTGCAATGCCCCATTGGCTTTGATGAAAGGGCAAAGAAAATGGTTCAAGTTATCATAGAGAGGCTAATATGAGGCAGTATAAAAAGTAAGAAATATTTTTTAAACTCAGAAAAGAAAAGGCACAAAGTGACATATATGTATTCTACCTACTTATGTTCCCCAAAGAGGCTCCAGCTTCTAGGATTCAAGTATAAACTGAATTTATAATAGGTGAGTTTAAGCCCCTATTTACTCTTCAACTGAGTAGATAAGACTTGATTATGAAAGTTTTGAAGCTCCAGGAGAAGGCATACAGCAAGAAGGCTCAAGCTCAGAGAGAAAATTAGGAAAAGGAGAACTCCTATATCAAAAAGGGTTGTTAGAGAGTTATTTTATCCACAGGCTTTTTGACCCAGAGGGAGAGGGTCCTAGGTATTTAGATCTGGTTTCCTGTTCAAGGAAAATAACTCACCAGAAATAAACATTTCTGATGATTAAGATTAGGCTTCTAAAGTAGTATGACCTTGTTCTGAGGTTGCCACTAAAGTTGGTGTCACCACTGCTGTCATTTCTCAGCTGCCCCACAGGACCCTCTGAGGGATGTAGTTCCAGAGCAATTAATTACAAGAGCCTATGGACTTTGGGAAAACCCCACGCTTGCTTTATGATGATGTGGCAAATGATGATAGGCAAGCTGATGGTAGAGAACCTTCCTGTTGTTCTCAAAACCTCTGCATCTGAGAGTTAATTATTCACCCTTACTGCTCTTCATGCCCTGTGTTTACACGTCTCTGGTGTCCCATTCAGTCTTTGGCAGATGTCTGTCCGGATGTGGTTTTCCTGATTGTCACTCTTCATTGTTCGTTTTTCTTATATCTTCTCAGTAGGGGAGATGACATATACATACACTTCAGTACCTACTCAAAGGCCCAAGCTGATACCGCCATTATCCTGTTATCTAGAACTGTATATGATTAAGCGTTATTAATTTTCTATAAAAATCATCCATTTGATAGTTGCCCTTCTATATGCATGGTCTACTAATGGTAACTGGGATTCATACAGGGACACGCTGGAAATGGTCAAAATCAACCTGTACTCTTAGGTCCTGCAGGTACTCTTAGTGACCCCTGCATTCTGTTGTGTGTATATGTCAACAGAAAGTATAGACTCTTAAAATCCTTGACACTTGTTTATGAGGATTATACTCCATTGTTTGGAGAAACTGAATGTAAGTTTCAGTATCTAGCCTGAGTGGGCCCCTGATGTCCAGCAGGCTAGATCCAGGTCAAGTGGCTTCAATTACAGATGACCAATACGTGTCTTAATACTCCCTAACTTAAAAACAATACAAAATGTACCCCATATTATATTTATTTCTCTAGTTTATATTTTCTGTAAAAGATTCGTCTCTCAGAATTTTAGATACAGAAGAACACATCACAGTTAGAGAAATTAGGTAAAGTAATTTTATCTCCAGCTATAACTTTGGGGAATACTCAGACAGCTTACACAGTATACCATGGTGGTTGGAACAATGGGTGAAGCTAGCTATCTGAATTTGAATCCCAGAGCTATTCTTGTTAGCTTTGTGATCTTGGGCAAGGTCTTTGCTGTGTTTTAGATATCTTATTTGTTAAATGGAGATAATACCACTATTCATCTCCTAGGGCCATTTTGAGATTTAAATAAGTTAATAGGTATTAAGTGCTTAAAATATTTCCTGGCACAGACTAAAAGCTCAGTAAGTATAATTTCCATGCAAGCTTTTACTTATCGTAAGAGTTCATAAGACCCAAATTGCAAAATTCAGAGATACAGTTGACTTAGAACACATTTGAGATGCAACCCCTTTAATCACAGCACATTTAGATAAATCCTACAAGAAGAAATTTCAGACCCTTTTACTAGATAAGCCCAGAGTGTTTTGAATGAGGGAAAACATAGAAAGTTGGAAGGTCACAATTACCCTAGAAAAAAAACTTTACATTTTAGGTGGATTAAAATATGCCTGATTTTTCCACCTCCTAGAGTAATGGAAATAAAAAAAAAATAAATGGGACCTAATGAAACTTAAAAGGTTTTGCAAAGCAAAGGAAACTACAAACAAGGCAAAAAGACAACCCTCAGAATGGGAGAAAATATTTGCAAATGAATCAATGGACAAAGGATTAATCTCCAAAATATATAAACAACTCAAGCAGCTCAATATTAAAAAAACAAACAACCCAATCAAAAAATGGGCAGAAGACCTAAATAGACATTTTTCCAAAGAAGACATACAGATGGCCAAGAAGCACATGAAAAGCTGCTCAACATCACTAATTATTAGCGAAATGCAAATCGAAACTACAATGAGGTATTACCTCACACCAGTTAGAATGGGCATCATCAGAAAATCTACAAACAGCAAATGCAGGAGAGGGTGTGGAGAAAAGGGAACCCTCTTGCACTGTTGGTGGGAATGTAAATTGATACAGCCACTATGGAGAACAGTATGGAGGTTCCTTAAAAAACTAAAAATAGAATTACCATATGACCCAGCAATCCCACTACTGGGCATATACCCAGAGAAAATCATAATTCAAAAAGACACATGCACCCCAATGTTCATTACAGCACTATTTACAATAGCCACGTCATGGAAGCAACCTAAATGCCCATCGACAGACGAATGGATAAAGAAGATGTGGTACATATATACAATGGAATATTACTCAGCCATAAAAAGGAGCGAAATTGGGTCATTTGTTGAGATGTGGATGGACCTAGAGACTGTCATATAGAGTGAAGTAAGTCAGAAAGAGAAAAACAAATATCGTATATTAACGCATATACTTGGAACCTAGAAAAATGGTACAGATGAACCGGTTTGCAGGGCAGAAATTGAGACACAGATGTAGAGAACAGACGTACGGACACCAAGGGGGGGAAAGCGGCAGGGGATGGTGGTGGTGGTGTGATGAATTGGGCGATTGGGATTGACATGTATACACTGATGTGTATAAAATGGAAGACTAATAAGAACCTGCTGTATAAAAAAATAAATAAATTTCAAAAAAAAATGCCATATTTATACACTTGATTTCGCATTGTATGGTATTTATACTTCTGTCTCAAAAAGTAAACATGTTGACTAGACTACGAAACTTACCAGTAATTATATTTTTCCCATTTGAATAGGAACCGCCAGGGTGAGAACATCCTTAAAAAGGGAGATAATGAATCTTTTGGTTTTATTATATCACACCTTTTTCTTCTACCTTTTTAAAAATTTTTAAACAGAAGAATGTAGTAAAATTTTAAAAATGATATGGGATTATACTATGAGGAGGGGGTATGGTATATTGAAGATGGCTGCATATCTTACTTTTCCTTTTGAGATGTGCATCTTCTTGAATCAGATCTTTTCTTAATGACTTGGTTGACCAATAGATTGGGGATAGACGTGATGTTCTAGAATGTCTAAGGCTAGGTCAAACGGCTCTTAGAATGTTTGTTCTTGGGGGAAGCCAGCCTCTATGTAAGACATCCCACTTACCTGAGATTGCCATGCTGTGGGAAGATCAAGCTAGCCATGTGGACAAGCCATATAGAGAAAGTTACACAGATAGTCCTAGCTGTTCCAGCCACCCAGTCTAGGCATCAAACACGTGAGTAAAGAAGCCATTGTAGACATTTCAGTGCCAGCAGGCACAGAGTGGAAAAGAATCAATGAAGCCACTCAACAGGCTGAACCAAGACCCCAACTGAGCAGTCCCAACCAACTGCACTCTTCCAAGCCACCCTCGCTGAGGCCCCAGACGTTAGGCAGCAAAGATGAGCCATTCCACACTGTGCCTTACTCAAATTCCTGACCCACAAAATTGTGAGCGTAATAAAATGCTTATAGTTTTACTCCAGTAATTTTTGGAACAGCAATAGATATCTGGAACAAGGGGAAACAGGGTTATGTGACTGAGATTCCGTGATCTCAGTCCAAACTTTAAAGTTTAATAAGACTTGGTCTTTTCTTTGCTCCTTGCTCGTAATTCCTCCCTAAAAAAAAAAAACAAACAAAAAACCTCAACAGATAACAGAAACCTCACCTGCTATTGGTTTGCTGCCATTTAAATATCCTTGTTTCTCTTTGATTGATCTTCTGCCAGTGACCACCAAAGTCTACAGGACTTCCCTTCGCAAAACATATGGATCTTGCTTGAAAGAAAAGACTAAAGTTTGCATATGAAATAATCAATATTATGCCTTGGTTTCACTATTTGAAAATCTACTTTCTGTAACCCAGTAAGCCTGGAAATAAAGGAGCTATTATTATGAACAAGATATGTAGGTTTTTAAATTTTAATGACAAAATTATGGCTCAAGTACATGCCAAGGGAGGAAAGAAGGCAGGTACAGGGCCACACATAGCTCACCAGGGAGCCTGCTAAGTATGTGTGAGTAGCACTTGAGCACGCATGCCTAGAGGAGTAGGTCTGTTGTAACTTTAACAATGGCATCTTCTGTTTCCAATTAAATGCTGGTTCGTTTAGGAGGTACCATTCTCAAAGGAACAATTATTTTTGAGTCTCTAAAATCTCTGAATAGTATATTTTAACTCTGTCAACTCTCATTGCCTTCTGTAAAACATCACAAAAGCTCAAGGTTAGAATTTATTTTACAAAGAAGGAACATTTTGTTTTGTTGTGTTTGCCTACAAGGAGAGAAAAAGTAAACACACGTGGTCTTAAAGTGTTCAGCTGTTTAAAACTCTAGCTTACTAGTAGTGAAGAAATGTAGTCTCCTATAACCATAAAGCATTAACTCATGTGTAGTCCTATTTTTACGTGTTTCCTCAGAAGCCCTCTCTCTTCTTCATCTTCTCCTCCTCTCCATCTTTTGACTGATAGCTAAGAATGGCCTTTTATTTGGATTCTCCAACTAATTACATTTTTTTAAACCCAAACACTACCATTTTTGGGGCGTAGGCCTTATTTGTTAATTTGGGACTTGTGTTAAATATTTACTTTAACATTCTCTTGAGATCCGTGGGAGATTGACAAGATTAGGAGTTTCCCATTCAGGGCTGAGATGTCTTTATGTGCTTTTTATCTTCTTCCCTAGATAAGAGAGAGAGAAGAATGATCTGCTACTCTGAAAACTGTATAATGTGCTGGATTCACAAGCACTTGTCATCACTCATTCGTGGTCCTATCCCTAGATGATTCATGATTTCATTGTAGTCTGTCCATACCGTCTATTTATCCATCCAGTAATCTATATAATTATTGTTTCTTAAGCAATTAGTAAACTAGACAGTCTGGTAAGTGTTGAGGACACTAAAATAGACTAAGGCATGGTCCTCTCAGGGAGCAAAGATGAGAGTCATTGAGTTTGCTTTTAATAAATATTGAGTCTTAATTAATTTACCAACTTTGCCTGTAGGTATAAAAGCTCTCTTTCACCCATAAAACACCCAACTTATTAGCAAGGTTATCTTTCTCAGCAATTATTAAGTTTCCATAGTGATTTAAGTAAAATCTATATTACCTTTGGCTTTCCAGATCACTGCTTTGGCAGAAAGAGATAAGGCAGGTAAAAAAGACTGTGGAATAATATAACATATTATCAACCATAACGTCAAAGCAAAATGTGTTCAAATTTCATCTAAATGTGACCAGCTGTTAAGAATATTATGTGCTTCTTAAGATGAGTAAAATCTAAGTCTCTACGTATATTGGCATGTGCTGTTAAAATGCATTTTCATGTTGCATTATGGAAAGATTTGCATAGCTTAATATAACCACAATGAGGGTATCAATTTAAGTATCCAGTGAACCCTTCAACCTGTGGAGATTTTCTTCTTACAAATGAAAAGCTAAAACTGTTACTCACCTTTGCTCCCAGAATAGAACCAAGGGGGGACTCCCGATGGAGCTGAAAAGGCATACAAATGCAAAATGGATAAAAAGAAATCCTTTCAATTTTTTACAGACATAGCCTGTAATCAACCCATGGATTTCATTGCTAGTGAAAGAAAATCACTGAAACAACTAACTTTGTAGGGCTTCAGAATTTTTATGAATAAGAATAACATTTTCCAGATCTTCTAGTGGGATCAAAAAGCACTGAAGGGAAGACAACAACAAAGACATCCTCATGCTTCTGGGCATGATGTAATACTGTACAGGGACTGAGAACACTGCCTCCTACCCCAGCTGTAGAACTCACAAGGGTCCTTGGCTCCCACGTGTTCCCCACAAGGGCAGCCTAATGATTCTATTGGGGGAGGGAGCCTGAAGCACAGATTCCACTCATGGTTTTCTGTTTTTGAAAGCTGGGCCTGTTCTCTTTACTGCAAACAGGTCCATATTCCTTAACTCAGAGCTCCATACCCATCTGTTCAATAACAAAGTAAGAGGTACTAGACATAGCATGAAATGACTCCTTGGGTTAGGTTTTCTTTTTGTTCTTCTTCACCTGGAGTTTAATTGGATGACTGCTAAGACATTCTATAGCCACTCCTCTCATGTCTACTTACTTGTGCCGTAAATATTGCTCCTGCTTTCCTTGAGATGGCTGTCTGGCCTCTTACACAGGCCAGATGACCTGTGTACTTGGGGGAAGAGAACAGTTCGTCCAAGAAGTAGAGACAATAAATGTCACAACTGATAGAATATTGACAGAGGATTTTTAATTTTAGATAAAATAATGCAGGGATGCTTTTCTAATCTCAGGGCCATTTCATTGAATAATGGTTGCATCCATTTTGCTACTAGGCCTTGGTGTCCGTATAACAGAGCAAGGGATTATTAAGTTAAATGGGAATGTAAAAGAGTGATTTAATTCTCCTAGGAAATATGGGACGTAGCAAAGCCACTCTTTTTTTCACCTCTGCTTTTTAAAATAATAACTTTTCCTTTTATCTTAATAATATTAATACCTGTCCATTGAGGGAAAATGTAAATAAAAACCATCCATCATTAACATTTCGGAAGGTATCTGTTCTCCCTCTTCTGCTTTTTATACATATATACACAATTTCTCTCTACCTCTCTCTATACAGTCTTTCTCTTTCATCCATCCATCCATCCATTATCTATATACTAGACCACAAAACCTTAGCACCCTCTTCCCCAAACTACTCAGTTTTGAGAAGCCCCCAAAAGGTTCCCAAAATTGTTCACAAGCCAGTCTGTCAGCAAATATCACCACGATGCATCTGCCATGTTTTCCTCTCTTACTTAGGTTCTGATTTGGTGTCTGGGTCTCAGAAGTTCAAGGAGTTAACGGTTGTTACTGCTGATGGTGGCCTTCATGAAGATGTCTGTGGCTAGGCCGTGGGTTTACTTGGGGTTTTGTTCTTCTGGCAGCCCAGGCCAAAACCTGGATTGCCATGATTGATTTTTTTTTTCTTTCTTTCATAATACAAATTCAATCTGTAAGTAAGTCCTGACCCTTCTAGTATAATATAGCATCACCTCTGGACTAAACAACAGCCCCTTAGTCAATCTCCCTGCTTCCTGTTCTCTACAAAACAGGGAATTTTTTTTAACTTAAGCGAGATCATACTTGCTTTCACTAGGAATGCAGTGGTCTGTCAGCCATGTCCCTGCCTAGGATCACCCCTCTGACCTTGTCTGCTTCCTCTGGTGCTTTGTATTCCTTAGCACCAATCTCCTTACAGTTCCTCCAGCTGTCAAGATCTCTGCCACCATGTAGCCTTCACATGTATTCTCCCCTCCATCTAGCATGCCCTCCAGATATCTGCAGGGCTCACTCTACCTCTTCATTCAAATCTCTTGAAATTTCTCTGTGGTAAGCTACCCCAATTAAATAGATCCCTTTACTACCATACCATTCCTTCTCTTTTTTCTGGGTAACATTTATCACTATATAATGTATTATAATCTAATATATTATATTTTTATATATTATATTTAATATATTAGAAAATATGATATGCTTATATATAACATGATTATAGACCATGTCATAATTATATATTTTATATGACTATATCATATTATATATTAATTTTTTACTTGGTAATTGTTTCTTGTCCAAGAGCAGAAAATGTGTTTTATTCACTTTTATATTCCCAGCAGCAAAACCAGTGACTGTTATGAAGTAGTTGCTCAATAAATATTTGTAAATTGAATGGGTTTATAAACAAATGGAAGTCATCAATCCTCAGGGGGCCAAAGTTAGGCTGAGATCTGTGTTTAGATGAGAAGAATAGTCTTTGTGCCACACTGTGTCACTTGGGGCAACATATTAACTTTTTTACCCCAAGAGTATCACAGAATCTGTGATCTTTGCTCATCCCTCAAACCAAGAAACAAACATTCACTAGCAAAATCCTGGCTTCATATTTGTTTACTCTTTTGTCACAAGATGGAATTAAATCAGTTCATGCCTGAGTCCTCAACTCCTCCCCCCCACAACATTCCTTCTTTCTAACTTCTTTTACCAGTCATCTCTCCCTACACACAAGCGTGCATATCAAGCCTTCTCACTCCTTCATGTAGAATAGAAGACTCATAACAGATACAATTCCATTATCGGTCCACAAACAACAACACCTTTATTATTATTTTTTCTACAACACCTTTGTTGTTAGCAAGATAGTACTTTATCAATATTTTGTAATTCCATAGAATAATTTATGTATTTAACCCTCTTTTCGGTTATTAGGCTGTTTCTGATTTCTTGCTCTTACAAACAGAATTACTCTGAATATCCCTGGGGCTGATTGCTGACTCAAGGGGTTCACACCTTGTTAAATTCAATAATCACCCTCCAGGATTATTAACACAATTTGCACACTTAGCAGCAGTGCCTGAGAAGGCCCATATTTTGTCACTTGCACAACACTAAGTCTTTTCAATCTTTTTGATCTTTGAAAATTATAGGCCCAAATGGCATCTTGTTGTTTAAAAAAATTTATATTTCTTTAATACTTGGTGAGTTTTAACATTTAATATTTAGTAAATATTTGGATATCCTCATTCATGAACCTAATTTATATCCATTAATAACGATTTGGTTATTTGACCATTTTCTCTAATAGTATTTGCTTTTACTTTTACATTTAAATAAACAAAGTCTTTATTAAGAATATTAAACATTTACAAGTAGGAAATATTTTATTAAAATTTTGCATTGGTCCTTCCAGTGACCAAGAGTGAGATGACTTTGTATCTGGGGCCTTGGAGGAACCATGGATCTGGACCCCACGTTGGCACTGACAGTGGCTCATCTGTCATCTCTGAATTTCCTTTGATACTCTCTAGGGCTGGACTCCCACATCTTCTTGTCTTTTCTGTATTGAAATGCTTCCTCAAAAAAGGTTTTAAAGGGCACATGGGACTAATTTTCTCAGTCTTGGATATCTCCAGAGGTCTTTATTTTCTCCTTTTAGCTTGGTTGACAATTTTTAGCTATGACTTCATTGTCATCTTACATCCAGTATTGCTGTTCAAAAAGGCCAGTTATATTCTGAGAAGACCGCATGAAATGACAGCCAACATGGCAGGACACAGGCTTATCCTCTTGCCTCAATCTGGGATACCTCTGAAGAGCCATGTTGGCTTCTGAGCTCCTGGTGGAATCAGATGAAGCATCTGTTGGTACTGAATCTCAGCTTTTTTTCTCCCCCAGTCCTGCAGCTCAAGTTGCCTCACAGGCGTTTTGTTTTTGTTTTTGTTTTTGTTTGTGGGAGTGCTCCCCAGTAAACTTTCTGTGTGCAAATCTGCATCCGTAGGCCTATTTTTAGGGCACCTAATCTAAAACAGTTGTTCCCAAAAGTGGACTGAGGAAAAAAACCAGACCTTAAATTAGGATGTTGGAACTGAATCATTGGTGAATGGTTGGTAATGAGAGCACCGTCACTGGTGATAGGTAGAGTACAGATAGGCTCTGGAATGCCTTTGTGTTGCAGTGGTTAAAACTTTCACCAGTGGTGAACTGGCATGGAAAATTATGAAAGAGCTTAATTGGCAGTGTAATATTTTAGGGGCCTGAGAAGTTCAGGGTGTGTAGTAATTATATGGCATATGGAATCCTATAACTCTTAATGATTATAGGCTGTACTTTGGAGAAAGACAAAGAAATATGAAGAATGATTTATCACCAACTTAATGTAAACAGTAAAAGTCAGAAAGGCTCCTTCAGAGCATACAAAACTATGCTATTTCTTGCAACCAGAGAATAGAAAAAGCTGAAGATGATGCCTAGGACTTAATTAAAAAGATAATAGAGCTTCTTAGAAGGTTGAGTTCTCAATCTGGCAAACTTTCTGTGCTCTGACCCTGGTTGGGAAGGAAAGGGGCTCTGGGCCTTGGGATTAGATATCTGAGTCAAATCCTTTGATAATATTGAAACCACATATCCCCCTGAACCTTCTGGGTCTGTAGAAGTGTCCCACTCCTTACTGTTAAAGGCCTGAACGCCATACTTAAATAAAATGCAGAAAACCTTGTCTAATAAGACAGGATGTACCCTCTCTCCCCAAGGATTTACCCTGACAGCCTCTCCTAGCCACAAGACCAGTAATTAGGATGAAAATACATTGTTCATTGGGGAAAGTTCTGGGCTTTTCAAGGGATAAAAGGAATTATACATTGAAAGATCTGAAAGACCTAGCCAAGATGTACTGGTGAGAACCAGGTAAGTAGTTTATGCTGGATCAAGGAGAACAGGATATGAAGTTGGACAAGGGAGAGTTTATTGAGTTGGGAATGCTCTCCTGTGATAAAGGAATTCACACCCTGCCAAGGACCCTGTGAGGCAGTGTTTCTTTCTATGCTTCTAGATGGTCACTTGGGAAAAGGAGTAGTCTGCAATGAATAAACTAGAAATGACAGAATTTCTATGGTAGTTGATGGAAGAAGGTATCAAAAGCCTTAGAGAAGTGGACATGCTAGAGTGGGTATATTTCATAAGTCCAGAAAACCTCCTGCTGACTGTGTTCTGCAGGAGAGCCCATTCAAATAGGCTAGCCAATAGTACGCATTTACAGACTTGCCCTAGGAAAATGATAACTCTTCCATCCTCTAATATAGCCCAATGATCTCATGTCAAACAACCCAGATGAGCAAGAAGTGGTATGTTCATATCATTGGTAATGTGTATGTGCCCCAGAGAGTGAGAGAGAAACCTATTAAGGTTCAAAGACCTATCACATTAGTGAAGTTTATAGAAGTTGAGTGATCTGGGGCATGCTAGAGCATACCCTCCAAAGTAAAGTATAAATTATTAGGTTTCCCAGGTCCCACCACTAAGAAGGAAGAACAACTCTTGGTAAACCTATTTGAGATAGAGAGGCAGTTCATTCTACACTTTGGTAGAATATGCATCTATCAAGTGACATGGAAGGCTGCCAGCTTTGAGAGTGGCTTACACCAGGAAAGGACTCTACAGTAGATCCAGACTCTAGTATAATTAAACCTGCTGTCTGGGCCATATGACCCAGCAGACCCTATGATGTTAGAGGTATGTGTGGTGAGAAAAGTTGCCATGTAGAGTTTATGGAAAACCCCACTGTGAGGGTCACAACATGGATACCTGTATTTCTGGAGTAAAGTCATACCATCTCTAACAGATACTTGTGCAGCATTTATAGCTCCTGGCATGCTAATGGTCCTTGATAGAGATGAAGTGTGCCAGTCCATGGGAGATAAAGTGACCATGCACCTAGGACTGCTCATCATGAGCTTGGTTCTTTCAGATCCAGTAAGTTATAAGGCTGGATGGACTCTGTAGCAGTCCATTGTGAGATGGAAATATTTCATCCAGGACCAAGTATAGGCTAGGTCAGAGGGCACTTAATAGCAGAGGAGGTGCAAGAGGGGGGATTGATCACACAATATATTACCTGGAAGTTACCAGCCTGAATGAGCTATGGAATGGCTCAGCTGTGTCACCAGTTTGAAGATAATACCCTATGAGGATGGAATACCACTACCCAAGATATAATGTACAAATCAACAACTTTTATGTATGCTGTATTCCACAACAGGTGGGTAATACATGGAGCCAGGAAGCAGAAGTGGACTTACAATCATTCCCAGGAACACACTTAAGGAATTTTTGCTTTCCTTCCCTGCAACTCTAAGCTTTGCAGGTCTGAGGTCTTGGTTCTTGAGGGAAAATGTTTCTACTGGGGAACACAGCAGTATTCTTGTTAAATCTAAATCTGCCACTTCACATTTCTTACACCAAGAAACTAGCAGGCAAGGAAATGTGTTCTGATCATTAGGAAGAGGTACGGCTTCTACTACACAGTTGGGGATAGGGAAGAATGCTTGTCAACTAGGTCATTCACTGGGTGTCTCTTGATACTCCATTGCTCAATATTTATGCTTAATGGAAAAGGGAAGCAGCCATGGGCTGAGAAAGTCATGAAAACCAGGGGCTCAGACCCCTCCCCCCCCCAGGGGTGATCTACATCATCCATCCACATAAGCCACCTGGACCAGGAAAGATGCTAGCTGAGGTTGAGGGGAATAGAGAATCTTAGAAGAGGAGGAGGATAATGTATCAGTTGTAGTCCCAAGAGTAACTGTAACAGCAGGGGCAGTTAGTCCTACTAATCTCCCTTTTGTAAGTTTTCCCAAGCAATAGTATCAACCAGAATTCTGGAGGAGATGCTCCTAGATGGGGTAAACTTATTATATGAAGCAAATAAATCTTAGTAACATGAGTGTGATTAGTACCCTCTGGCATGGACAAGGCTCTCATTCTCCCAGTTGCCGGGAGTGTAGGCTGCTGACCAATCACAGTTGACTCTCTCCTGAAGCATGCTCTTCAGGCTAAGGAAGCTGATTCACACAACGTTTTAACCCTTCTTTGGGTAAGCTTGTACAGTTGTCCCTCAGTATCCTTGAGGAGTTGGTTTCAGGACCCCTGCAGATACTGAAACCTGTGAATGGTCAAGTGCGTTATATAAAAATGGTGTAGTATTTGCATGTAACTTGTGCACATCCTCTCATGTACTTCAAATCATCTCTAGAATACTCATAATACCTAATACAATGTAAATGCTAAGGAAATAGTTGTAAATACAATGTAAACGCTATGTAAATAGTTGCTGGTGCGCAGCAAATTCAAGTTTTGCTTTTGGAACTTTCTGGAATTAAAATCTTTTTTCTTTAATTTTATTTTTTTGTTTAAATTTTTATTGGAGTAGAGTTGATTTACAATGTTGTGTTAGTTTCAGGTGTACAGCAAAGTGAATCAGTTATACACAGACATATATCCACTCTTTTTTAGATTCTTTTCCCATATAGGCCATTACAGAGTATTGAGTAAGAGTTCCCTGTGCTTTACAGTAGGTCCTTATTAGTTATCTATTTTATATATAGAAGTGTGTATATATGTCAATCCCAATCTCCCAATTTATCCCTCTGCCCCTCTTACCCCCTGGTAACTGTTAAGTTTGTTTTCTACATCTGTAACTCTATTTCTGTTTTGTAGATAAGTTCAGTTGTGCCTTTTTTTAGACTCCACATATAAGCAATATCATATGATATTTGTCTTTCTTTGTCTGACTTACTTCACTCAATATGACAATCTCTAGGTCCATCCAGGTTGCTGCAAATGGCATTATTTCATTCTTTTTTAATGGCTGAGTAATACTGCATTGTATATATGTATCACATCTTCTTTATCCATTCCTCTGCCGATGGAAATTTAGGTTGTTTCCATATCCTGGCTATTGTAAATAGTGCTGCAATGAGCATTGGGGTGTAGGTAATTTTTTGAATTGTGGTTTTCCCCAGATATATGCCCAGGAGTGGGATTGCTAGATCATATGGTAGCTGTATATTTAGTTTCTTAAAGAACCTCCATACTGTTCTCCGTAGTGGCTGTACCAGTTTACATTCCCACCAAGAGTGTAGGAGGGTTCCCTTTTCTCCACACCCTCTCCACCATTTATTGTTTGTAGACTTTTTCATGATGGCCATTCTGACTGGTGTGAGGTGATACCTCATTTTAGTTTTGACTAGGTTGTAGCTGCAGATACAGGATGCACAGATACAGAGAGGCGACTATAAGTTGATCCATCCAGTGGCAGAAAGGCCTTGTTTCAGTTTGGGAGATCTCTAGGAGCTTTCCCAGCTCCAGAGTCCCCGAGGGTTTGGCTGAAACCTCTGTTGTATCTGCATCACAGTTCAGCTTCTCCCATAGCCCTATCCTGCTTTCCTCACTTCATTCCAGACGTGGTTCCAGAGATGGCAAACTCCCCAGTAAACTTCCTGTGTGCACCTTTCCATCTTAGTGTCTGTTTCCTGGGGAACCCAACTAAAACAGAAGATTGAACCAATGGAAAGACATGTCATGTTTTTGGATGAAAGGTTTCAATACCATATGTTAATCATAGTTGAGTTAAGTTTTAAGTTCACTGCTGACCCCAGTAAACATTCAGATAGATTTTGTAAATTAGATAGGTGATTCAAAAGTTCATATGGAAAAAGAAATAAGCAAGAATATCCAGGGAAATGCAAAGAGGATGTTAGTTGGTCCAGCAGATTCTGTATGTCGGAACAGCTACTTCTCCAACCTCACAACTGTTAAAGAAACAATCATTTATAGCCAAGTAATTTTTCTTTAGAATTTATTTTTTAGTCATGTTTATCCTGTATTGAGGTAAAATAGTCAGATATAACCAGATTATATATAAATGATGGTAATTTTTAATAATGTAGTGAAATTCTGAAAGAATTGATTCATCACCAAGGTGTTTTATATCCAACTTGGGCCTTTATTACCAACTAGCTCAATCTGGTTTGGTGTACAAACTTATATTTTTATAGGAAACATACTCATGGCAGAATATTGTTTTATTAGTACTGTTTTTTGCTTGTAGTGATATATTCTATAATGCTAACGCAGTTATATGAAATAATGGGGCATCATCATTAATTTTCAGGAAAAGATCAAGATAGTAAACATCTTCAGAGGCAAAGGATTATGCAACTCAACTACAAAGAAATTAATTGTCTCTCACATGGTTTACATTTTCCTGTTTTTTAAAAGCAGTAATAAGTCATCAGTCATAAATACTGACCTCTAAGAAGTCAGTAACCGATCAGTAAGTCAGTAACCTACTGATCTGTAAGCTCAAACTCTAATCTAATTTCTCTGTTTGATTAAGGCAGTGATTATTTCTTGATTTTCTTCACAGTGAAAATGAATACCCGTTAAATGACAAAATCATGTCCACAAACTGTATGGTGTTTCAGACTGAAGGTGTGAAGGCTAGAGAAATTTGGTTGGTCACTAAAATGGTACTGGGGCTAAAACAATTGCTATTTGTAATTGTTGCACCAGTTCTTCATGCTTTCTTTGTATGCAAAGACATTGTGGCTATTTCAAGAAAATAATGAGTTGATAATATGGAGTGAGATAAAAGCAATTTCTTCTTTACAAAGAATCCAACTCTCTTATTACTTCTATAAGCTAAAGTATCTTTACCTTTGCCTCGCTTTACACCCACTACTGGGAAATTTTAAAAGAAGATTGGGATGTACTCGCAAATCAATAGCTACTCCAACTGGAAAATAGGCACCTATATAGATATCCTCGTGGCTGAAGCTTTATTTAAGAAAAAACTTTTTTTCTAGGATGACTACTCTGCCACCTGTATGCTGTGTTTCTGTTCCAGGGTAGTATTATGCTTTGTGTCAATCCAGGACTTCGCTGGCCCCATGTAACGTTGTGATTCCGTTTATCCTTAACCCAGACTCTGCTCCAACCAAGCCAATAGATAGGCTTTTATTGCTGCTGCCCACTCTTGGTGTTAACTCCCACCTCAGTGGCATCTCGACCGCCCTTTCTCTTATCCACGTTTATCACTTCCTTCAAGAACCAACTCCCGCATTTTCTCCCTCCAAGAACAAGGCCTGCTTTTACTTTACCTTTTTGAGCTCCCACACTTTTTAAGGTTTCCTTTTCTGCATATCTATTCTGCAGAACTTAAAGCTTCATGTTTTATCTATCCCAGTTAAACTCAAGGGGCATTGTGTTGTGTTTTCTTTTATGCACCTAAAGAACTCATTTATTCACATAGTAGTTACTTGATACATACTGTTTACTGTGAATTTATTTCTAGAGATGATTATTGTCTCTTCGGTATTGATTTTTTCTTTTACCTTGAGCTGAGATGGAGTGAAGGCAAAATAATTGCAAATTTCAACTTCCTGAATAGTCATTGACTGAGGTGACTGTAAATGAATCACGCTATTTCCACTACTCTGGCTGTACTTTCTCATGTACCATTATCCCCAGCCTCTTCCAGTCTCAGCTGCTGTGTCAACTTGTATCAGTGCCCAGGGTTCAAATGCTTTATCGAAATAACAAGTCACCAAGAAGTGTAGTTGGTTTTGCAGATAGTTTTGCCACCATGTTTCTTTAAATTGAAGTAGTTGTTGAATTTGGGCCAAAGATGACCCAAATATAAAAGAAAAGCAATCTGCTAGCAGGAGTTGTATGGGGAGGTATCAGTGTCCACCGTGGCTCATTCAAATCCAATCACTTGATGCTCAATCTCTGAGGAAAATGGAGACGGTGATCTGGTGAACATAGTGTTCTGAGTGGCTACAGCTGTGTGGGCAATGAAGTTCTGAAACTTTAAAGACCTGGAATCTAGGACTTGCTCAGATATATTTGTGGAATAAACAGGTGAATGAAAAGGAATGAATAAATGGTATTTGTAGATTTCTGTTTCTCAGAGGGTCAACCATGTCAGAGAAGACATGGGTAAAAATCTCTGTAATAAGGCAAGCTTAATGCTGACAACCACTACCCATAATATTAGCAGGGACACAACTGTTAGAAACTGGCCTAGGATTCTCAAAGCACCCGGAACAAAATTAAAAATAAATGTGCAAATGGGATTATTTTTCTGTCGCATTATAAATCTATATGCAATATATAAATATGACCCTCTGCCTTCCTTTGAGGAAAAAACTATTAACCAGTAAATTCTTAGTATAGGAATAAGTTTTGTTCTCCTGCCCTTTTCTGCCATCTTTCCTTCCACATTCCAAAAGTTTCACGTGAAAGATTATTGATATACTGGTGACAGGCTTTAAATCACAGCACACAGCTAAATGGGCCTTTATTTGAAACCTTTCTTTAGCATAAAGGTAAAGAGTGATTTGTTTTGCATCAAGATGATAGAGAAGTAGAAAAAAGTTTGAAGTCACAAAATGAAACATGGTTTGCTAACTTATAACTAACTTTTCTAGACATTACCTATTTCTTGAGCCTGTTATGAGTAAAGTTCTGTCAGATGCTATGGATTAATTTGAAAAAGAACATGTTTGAGCACCTGTCCTCAAAGAGAATGCAGTCTAATTTGGGAAAGACAGAATACATATATATGATAAAGACAAAATGTGTATCTGATCAAAATTATGATAAAAGCCGGTAAATAAATTCCACATAAGTGATGCAAATAACAGAAAAGCACAATTGCAGCTGAGTTGTGATAAGGATGACATTTTGTAGGCAACTCAGAGAAGGCTTGTGCCTTCACAGTAAAAATAGCTCCCTGAAAACAAGTACTGTAAGTCAGCCTTCTTTAAACACCATTTTGGCATGTGAGTGATAACAATGTCAGATGAGATTTTTCTGAATAAAAAGAGGGGTTATATATGAGGCATATAGGGGCAATAATGTGATGGCAAAAATAATCATTCCACTGACAAGTCATGGGGTCCACACTTGGCCAGAAGCACAAATGTCAGTGTAACTCCTATTTTGAGCAATTGAAACTCAGGGAAGGTAATCATAAAACAACTTTATATTAATTTCCTCTCTCCATTTAAATTCATCTTTGGGGCTTCTTCTTTCTCTGTTCCTGGCAGGCCCCATAACATTTCTCTTTACTCTCAAATAATAAAAGAGATAAGAGCCAAGTTCAATCACAAAACCCAGGCTCAGTTCAGTAATAAGCATGTTTAATACCATCAAAAACAAGTAATATTCAGAACCCCAAATTTGTTTAAAATTTAGACTCCTCTCCTCACCCCAGCAGCAGGTGGGAAGTCTACTGTAAGGACGAAGGAGTTGCCGTCTTCTCTCTTACCCCATCTGAGCTTTCATGCTCCTTCCACTAGCTTGTTCACTGTAACAGTTTCTGACCACTTGGGGCTGGTGCCTGGGGAAGGAGGAGATACAAGGTGTTTCAAAGTGTGGTACTGCACTGATACGGGTCGAGAATTGATGTTGGTGCTTTTTGGATGTTGTGGGTGTTTAAAGCTAGTTGTCTCTCCCTATCCCTACCCCTATCCCGAGCATTTCATGGATGGCTTCTTTGGAGAATTCCCCTATTTCTGAGGAGTTTTTCCTGGGAGTCCCTTTGGAAGGGTCAAATACATCTCCATTCTGGTTTGATGACTGACTCCTTCCTCTGCAATTAGGAATCCAGTCATACCTCTAGTTTCTTTCTCCAGGTAGTCTTCTTGGAATGGGCCTTAAGAAGAACCATGTGTAATATTCCATTGTATATATGTACCACATCTTCTTTATGCATTCCCCTGTTGATGGACATTTAGGTTGCTTCCATGTCCTGGCTATTGTAAATAGTGCTGCAATGAATATTGGGGTGCATGTGTCTTTTTGAATTATGGTTTTCTCTGGGTATAAGCCCAGGAGTGGGATTGCTGGGTCATATGGTAGTTCTATTTCTAATTTTTTGAGGAACCTCCATACTGTTCTCCATAGTGGCTGTACCATTCCCACCAACAGTGCAAGAGGGTTTCCTTTTCTCCACATCCTCTTCAGCATTTATTGTTTGTAGATTTTTTGATGATGGCCATTCTGACCAGTGTGAGGTGATACCTCATTGTAGTTTTGATTTGCATTTCTCTAATAATTAGTGATGTTGAGCAGCTTTTCATGTGTTTGTTGGCCATCTGTTATGCCTTCTCTGGAGAAAAGTCTATTTAGATCTTCCACCCATTTTTTCATTGGGTTGTTTGTTTTTTTGACATTGAGCTGCATGAGCTATTTGTATATGTTGGAGATTAATCCCTTGTCGGTTACTTCGTTTGCAAATATTTTCTCCCATTCTGAGGGTTGTCTTTTCATTTTGTTTATGGTTTCCTTTGCTGTGAAAAAGCTTTTAAGTTTAGTTAAGTCCCATTTGTTTATTTTTGTTTTTATTTCCATTACTCTAGGAGAAGAGTCAAAGATCTTGCTGCGATTTATGTCAAAGAGTGTTCTTCCTACGTTTTCCACTAAGAGTTTTAAGAGTTTTATAGGCCTTACATTTAGGTCTTTGATCCATTTTGAGCTTATTTTTGTGTATGGTATTAGGGATTGTTCTAATTTCATTCTTTTACATGTAGCTGTCCAGTTTTCCCAGCACCACTTATTGAAGAGACTGTCTTTTCTCCATTGTATATTCTTGCCTCCATAAAAAGGAACGAAATAGTGCCATTTGCAGAGACATGGATAGACCTAGAGACTGTCATACCGAGTGAAGTAAGTCAGAAAGAGAAAAACAAATATAGTATAATATCGCTTATACGTGGAATCTAGAAAAATAGTACAGATGAACTTATTTGCAAAGCAGAAATGGAGATACAGATGTAGAGAACAAACGTTTGGATACCAAGGGGGGATGGGAGGTGGGATGAATTGGGAGATTGGGATTGACATATATACACTACTATGTATAAAATAAATAACTAATGAGAACCTACTATATAGCACAGGGAACTCTACTCACTGCTCTGTGGTGACCTAAATAGGAAGGAAGTCTAAAAAAGAGTGGATATATGTGTATGTATAACTGATTCACTTTGCTGTACAGCAGAAATTAACACAACATTGTAAAGTAACAATACTCCAATAAAATTAAAAAAAAAAAAAAAAAAGAACCGTGTGGGCCTTCTCTCATAGAAGGCCCGCGTGGTCCAAGGGAATCACTCACACACACATCTGTGTGTGCAAAATTGTGAAGGACTAGATGTTGAACACCTCCTTTGAACAATTTTCACTTGATCATTTTTTATCAGATTTTTCAAAATTTATTGATTTTTTAATCAGATTTTCTATCTGATCCTTTTTTGTGGAAGGATTGTCTATGAGTCACAGCTGAAACATAACATCTTAACATCTCTTTTTATTAGTATGTTAAGAGAATAAGTTATATAACTTTGAGTCAATTAACTCTTCTAAGCTCTAGTTTTCTAGTCTTTTTTTTTAAGATTAAATGATTATGTTTAGCCCTTAGCTCATAGTAAGTGACCAATATGTAAGAGCTATTATCATTTAGCATTTGTAGAATCATTGTGCTTGAGAACAAGAATAATGCATATTTATGTACACTCTCTGAAGATGTGTCAGTCTTGTAATTATCATGGTACCCTGAGATTTCAAAATAATAAATTTATATCTAGCGACTTGAGTATTTGCCGAAATGTTTATTCTCTCCTGTACAAGGTTTGGATGTCTTCAGTATTTTATTTGCTCTCTTAGTGCTCATTTTTCCTCTTTCTTTTCTAACTGCTCACTTTACTTGAAGGGGAAAAGGAAGGGGGTTTATTAACATGCTCTGATGTATATGTCCTTTCCTAACATTGCTTTTTACAGGAAAAATGTTTTTTGGTGATAGAAACAGAGTGGTGTGAATAGGGTAACAGTAAATCTGTCCTAAAGCCACTTTCCAACTGTAAATCATCATTATGGAGGATTGGCTTTCTCCTCATGGTGACACTTTACCCAGTGAAGTGACCAGAAGGATTGGAAGTGATTTCTACAGTATCAGCCTCTTTGGCATGATTCATTTCTGCCCTCATCTCAGCCTGAGCAAGTGGAAGCTCAGTTTCTGGTACTGAGGATGAGGATGGCAGCCCCACCGCAGTGAAATCTCCAGACGTTACTACACCTCCCACATTGTCAGCTTCCCATAGATAAAAAATTTTTAAAGCTGTTATTTGGTTTTGTCAATGCTACTTTAAATTGAATCTGTTTTGCATTCCTCGCTTGTAGGTTTGATAGCCGTAATCTAATAAAACAATAGGCTAATCCTTTAAATTACTAGGAATTCACAAAGATATCTTAAGTAATGATATGCTTCATACAATTATATCTTATGTTTTTACAGTGAGATGAATTATTTTAAATTAAAATTAGTATCAAACATTGGTTGGATATTAATACATTTTTTTTTTGTTTTAAACCTTTGTTGTCAAATAAGACACAGGTCCAGAAAAACCATACCAAACAAATGTGTAGCTTAACGGCTTATTTCAAGTGAAAAGCTTATAACCACCATCCAGGTCAGGAAAGAGAATGTTTTCAGCCACCTTCCCTGTATGTGCTTTATCCTAATCTTACCTCTTTATTCAGCCAGACACAATCACTGTCCTAACTTTTATAGCAATTAATTCCTTGAATTTCTTTATTGTTTTATCATCCAAGGGTGTGTCCCTAGAAGCAATAGTTTTATCCAGTTTTTTATTTCATAATGAAAAAATTTTCTATTAATCTGTAATTTCCCCTTCTATAACTTTCTTTTCTTTATCATTTATTTGCTAAAGAATATAAATCTCTGCCCTGCAGAGTTTCTAAGGTTGGATATTGCAGACTGCATACCCTAGGTGCTGTTCAACGTGTTCCTCTGTCTTCTGAATTTCCTAAAATTGGGCAACTAGCTGGATCCAGAGGATTTCTCAGAATTGAGTACAGTCCCCTTGACAAGATTTTAGGTGTCTTCTTTAGGAGGGCAAAATGTCTACTTGTTTCTCTTTCTATGATTTAAGTAGCTGTTGATGTTCAATGCCTAGATTTATAAATTTAGGTAGTTGTAAAATTTGGTGGTATTCTAATTCCGTAAATTTTTTTTTCATTATTAAATAGAATACTTATAAAAATGGATGCTTTCTCTTAGATATTATTTGGCTACCCAGTGCTTTCATTTCTATAGGACAAGAAGGATCATTGCTTGATTTTTAAAATCAGTTTTTAAGAAAATTAATTGGATTCTTATCCTCCAAATATAACATATAACCATTTTAAAAAAAATACTTATTGTTTAGTAACTTGTGTTTCAACATATTTGGGTGGGTTTCACCCAGTTGCAATTATTATCACGACTGAAGCTCAAATTGTCCCAACTCTGGCCAGTGGGAGCCTTTTCAGGTTGATTACTAAGTTCTTTTCTTACAATTCTAACAGATTTTGATAGCTCCCTTGCTGTCTAGTATAACAAGATGCTCCACTTTTATCTTTATTTTCTGTCATAGACTTGGAACTGCCATTCTTGCAAGAAGCTCTGGGTTCTTTTAGTGGAATATGGTATTTCAAGACCAACATACTAGAGAGATTTATTGGTCTCAGTTGTGTGGTCATTTTTTCTAGGCCTTTTTAGTGGGCAGAGTTAGATAGAATACGCATTTGTGTGTGCACACGTGTGTGTCTGTGTATGCATGACTCATAGGTTCATAGGAATATTTCTAATTCAAATACAGCACAACAGAGTTTTTAAATTTAATTTCTTCTATATTACATCTGTATTTCCTTTTTGCTACACCATGAAGCCTGCTTCTCAAGGATGTAGGGGATGACAGAATATCCCATACTGGGCACACAGCAATATCACACTAGCAGTACTCAGCTCCAGCCAAAAGACATAGACCGCCGGAATGGATACAAAAACAAGACCTGTCTATATGCTGTCTACAAGAGACCCACTTCAGACCTAGGGACACATACAGACTGAAAGTGAGGGGATGGAAAAAGATATACCATGCAAATGGAAATCAAAGAAAGCTGAAGTAGCAGTAACAGTACTACTAATACGTAATTGAGATTATTTTTAAAAATTCTTGCATATGCTCTTACCACCACCCCATCTTTTATAGTTATACTATTTGTAAAATTTCAGAACCTATAGCCATTACCGACCATCTTCTCCCTTTAACCTCCATTTTAAACTCCACCTTTAATGCTTACTACCAGTCCTGTGTCAAAGTTTCTCTGATTATTTTAATTGTCTGAAGGTTTTTCTCTATTTTTCAGAAAGGACTTATGGAAATAATATTCTCTGTCTTCCTGCATGTAATAACCAACCATTTGTCTCTGCTCTTTATGTTTGAAAGTCAGTTTTGCTGGGTAAAAAAATATTTGGCTCACATTTCTTTCCTTGAGTATCATAAGTGTTACTGTCAGCAAGTCTAGTCATCTAATTTTATTTCTGTTATAAGAACACTTACTCTTCCTGCCTAGATGCATAAAATATTCTTCTTTTTTTTACAATTTAAAATCCACCTTATAAGCTCTTTCAATATCTAAGTTTCAAGTGGCATTTTAAAACTTTATGTTTCAGGAGAGTCTTAAGTTTCTAAGAAATTTCTCTTTCTCTTTTTTCTTAATTTTTTAATTTAAAAAAATTCTTCCTTTTATCCTCTATTTCTCTTAAAGTACTAACTTCCGTGTTTATTTGGTAATGTGTTGTTTCTAATTTAGCCTTCATTTCTGATTTTTTCTTTTATTTCTAATTATTTCCTGAGTTTAGTCACCTAATTCCTGAGTTTTTCTAATCATGATTTGTGTTGTTCTTTCATATCATTTATCATTTTCTTCATGCCTCTTAGCTTGTTTTGAAAAAGAAGAGTGTGGCTTGATCTGTTTTGTGGACATGTCTTTCTGGAACGCTCAAAATGTTTTTAGGAATGTTATTTTGATATTTTTTAAATCTTATAATAATTTCAGATAGAATTTGACCTTTTTTCCTTCTAATAACTTTGAATAGAATTTGACCTTTTTCTTTTTCTATGCTCAATTTTATTAACTTTACTGGATTTTTAGAAGAGGGTGTGGTTCAAGATAGCTTCTAAAAACACGTTTCCTCTTTTGTTACTTCATTTAGTGTTCACAATATGACTACTCATTCACTGAGATTTCTTGGCTTTCTTCTACCTTCCTACTCCCACCCCCGACTTTTATCTGAAGTTTCTCTCTTCTGCTTTTATTGCCTGTTTCCTGCTCAGTTTTGATTCTGCTTCCAGGAGTTTCTCCTCAGAGTGGGTGTCAGTTTACAGGGATTAGTCTGCTCTGTGTTCTTCATACCTTGATAGCAGTCCCTTAAACTTGCCTGCCTTTGGATTGGGTAAACCCCTTCCAGTTCAGCTGCTGTTCTCAAGTTGGTCCATCAAACATCCAATGATTACCTGGCGGCTACTTTGGGGTTCTGTTGTTTTCTGGTCCACTAAATATCTGTTGCTTCCTCCTGCCTTCTCCTTCACTGGCAATGACTGAAGGAACATCTGGCAGTGGCTAGTGGTTTGTCCCCATCTGCTTGTTTTTGAGGATGGTAGGACAAGTTCTCACCTATTTTGTTATAAATGTTGTCCATGGGTTTTTGGCTTTACTATCTAATTCCTCTGCTCACTTTGATAATGGGGATTGGAAGAAATTCAAAAGCTTTACCACTACTGCCACGTTCATGATTTTCTTTCTAAACGTAAGATTTACTAGAATTTTTTCTAATACACAGATATAAAATACACACAAACACACACACAGAATGGTGTGTCACAATCTATACATTCCAGTTGTTATTTTTAAAATAATATAAATGCGGGACTTCTCTGGTGGCACAGTGGTTAAGAATCCACCTGCTAATGCAGGGGACACAGGCTCAATCCCTGGTCTGGGAAAATCCCACATGCTGCAGCGCAACTAAGCCCTTGTGCCACAACTACTGAGCCTGAGCTCTAGAGCCCACGAGCCACAACTACTGAGCCCGCGTGCCAACTAGTGAAACCCGTGCGCCTAGAGCCCGTGCTCCGCAACAAGAGAAGGCACCTCAATGAGAAGCCCGTGCACCACAATGAAGAGTAGCCCCCGCTCGCTGCAACTAGAGAAGGCCCACGTGCAGCAACGAAAACCCAACACAGCCAATAAATAAATAAATAAAACAAAATAATATAAATGTAATAAAAATATAGAGCACAGAATATATTTTTACTTTTAATCTCAATAAAATTTCAAAATTTGACTAGGTACTGCTCCTCTAAAGCTCTCACAGTAAATTCATAGCTGGGGAAATGTTTTTGTTCAAGTTGTAAAACCTAAACAGAAAGGTACCATAGGGGCCTTTAATTGAATTTTCCACTTTTTTGCATTAGATATATACAGACAGTACGTCTTTGGAGTCACTTTTTGAATAACACCATCTATTTATAAAAATAGATGAACAATGGGTTGGGTGAGTACCTTAAACATTTGTAATTGAGAGGATAGATAATAAACATTGCCTTATATGTCTTTGCCTTTGAATTTTGAGCCTAGTATATTTGTAAAGTAGAAGCAGCTCCCATTTGACATTCTGTAGTTTTTCAGAAAAGCCATCATCAGCTCCTATTAGCACAGTAGGCCTGTAATGAATACATATCTGATACAATTGCCTTATTTTCAAAAAGTATAGCAGTCGTAAATGGGTTCTGGTGACCCCATCTAGTGAGTATTGTCTTGTAGTTGTATCTGCAATAAAGAAAAAGGAATTAGATTTTTGAGACCCCTTTTTATCCTGAAGTACCCCCAAGTGTATAACATAATATTGTAAATCAAAAAGTTTCCCTTGCAGTGCTCACATAATGTTACCCAGTTTTATGTGAGTCTAAGTAAGAGACTCCTTTTTTAAAGATGTGTTCCACTTACTACTGTATTACCTATGTGTTGTCACATTGTTACCAATTAAGCCAGCATAAACATATGTTAACATACTTACACTAAATTGTTCCTCTTTGATAACAACAGTTGATAATCAGAATAGCTTCTGCCACATTCAAAGGAAAAGTGAGATCTCTACTTGGAGAAGTTTGAGCCGTCAGTGAGATAAGAATAACCACGTTTTCCTCAATATTTTATTTAAGTTGAAATGGGCAAAAAGTGGGGAACCAAAACATTAAAACTACCTATTGATACTGCCTGAAGAGGCCCGTAGTCTCATCAATGAAATCATGATCTTTTCCTGCATCCTTTTCCAACAAGGCAATTTTGATACCGAGCCAACTTCAGAGGGCAGTTTGAAAGTTGACTGCTTTCCTTCTTTCAAGGGCTGATTTCTGAGGTCCAAATGTGTCTCAAGGCTTCGTTCATTGTAGATGGAACTCATATGTTGGGAACTGTTATAGAGGAAAACCCATCAGCTCTGGAGTCACAAAGCCCTTAGTTCCGTCCTGGCTCAAAATCCTCCTTATCTGAACTGGAACAAGTTACCTTCCTTCCTGGTTCTATTTCTTCATGTATAAAGTAGGTCTAGGGACTTACCTGGTGGCGCAGAGGTTAAGAATCCACCTGCCAATGCAGGGGACATGGGTTCAATCCCTGGTCTGGGAAGATCCCACATGCTGCGGAGCAACTAAGCCCGTGAGCCACAACTACTGAGCCCGTGTGCCACGACTACTGACGCCCATGCACCTAGAGCCCATGCTCCACAACAAGAGAAGCCACCGCAATGAGAAGCCCGTGCACTGCAACAAAGGGTAGCCTCCGCTCGCCGCAACTGGAGAAAGCCCATGCGCAGCACCAAAGACCCAACGCAGCCAAAAATAAATAAATAAATATGTCTAAGGATTTCTTATTTA
This sequence comes from Eubalaena glacialis, assembly GCF_028564815.1. Taxonomy (NCBI): domain Eukaryota; kingdom Metazoa; phylum Chordata; class Mammalia; order Artiodactyla; family Balaenidae; genus Eubalaena; species Eubalaena glacialis. Next base: position 49,398,000 of record NC_083729.1, on the reverse strand, counting down.
GAGTGTATTATCTAGATTTAGCGTTTGGCACATTACATATTGTAGACATTTAAAAATATACCCATTTCCTTGTCATATACAAAAGAATACATCTTCCAAAGTCATGTAGGAAATATACGGATTTGCAAACCTCCGTAGATGACTTTATATGCTCCCAATGCTCCTGAAGAACATTCATCGGGAGAGTAAGGCCTCTAGGTACTCATGACCAAGCACCTGAACAAATCAATCTCTTAGATACCAGTCACCAAAAGATGAAATTGAAATGAACTGTTATTAATCATTGGTACTTTATTTGTTTAAATTAATTAAAAATGTATTTACTGCTTATAGCCATTATATTTAGAAAACATCTGATTATGATTCATTTAAATGTCACCCAAAGCTTATAAAAGGAAGCTGTGTGAGTCTTTTTTGAAGACTAATATTTAAAAGTAAAGTACTTATTTCTTATGTAAAGAACAGATTTATTGTTTTCACTTTAAGGAAACCTTTAGCATTGGAAAATGTAAACTTACAGAAAGTGGGATTTCTAAAAGCAAAGAGTCCCTGGATGGGACAGACTGTGTATTGACATTATGCTAATTAGAGACTTGAATCACTGACACCTGCGTTGCTTAGAGGGACACAATGCAGCATCAAGGTCTCTGTCCTTTTGTTGATTTAAAATGTTATCCTTGAAATATCAATGTTATAAATATTAATAAAAATACTAAGAGCTTGGCAAGTGGATTCCAGGAAGACTAATGACTTCCAGTTAAATATCAAGTCATTATTCTAACGGACCTTTTACTAGGCAACAAAGATGGAACAAAGCTATAAGCCCTTCATAAAGGTCTTAACAACCATTCAATTGAGACAAAAATTCCATCAACTAGTTGTTTGACCTAAATAGATTGATTGTTTCTGGGTGAATTAATCAGCCTTTGGTTATCATCTCTCAATACCAAAAACAGGTCTGGCTGAATTTTTGACTCCTTAATTGGTTGTCTGTCCAGTTGGGGCACAGGTACACGCACATAAACGTGCACAATTATTTGTGTGAGCCAGTAACTTAAGTCAGTTCATCCCCAGGTAGTCTGATGTATGTCAATGTAAAGGCATCTCAAAAACATAGCATTGAACAATGAAAAGTAAGATGCGTAAAGGATATGTAGGATAAAATATCATTTTATTGTCCATTTATCAAACTACACTATATGTTGGTAATGGATGCAAATTTATGTCAGTTAAAGTATGGAAGGTGAGTAGAAAGGATGCATATTAAGTGTGCAAGACTTGTGCCTAAGAAATGGATGGAGGAATGGGATGTGTAACAAGAGGGCAAAAAACAAGGGGCCATGTTGTGATCAATAATGACAGTACGCCGTAAAAGGTATAGCATGATTGATCAGAGTAATCCTATGTTAGAATATAAAAGCGGGGATATTTGCAATTTATCTTTGTATTAAGAATATGGGCATTTTTCAAACTGACTTGAACTTATTTAGTATTTAGAATGACATATGGTGTCATTCTGTTTCCTGTGTGTCACGTTGAATGTGGAAATGGTAGGCCTTCTGAAGAAAGCATCACCCTTCCAGTTGTTCCTCAAAAATCCTTTTAATGTGAACTGGTTGCCAGGCCAAATTATACTACACACTCTGACTAACCTGAGTGTCTATGCCAGTGAGAAATGTTTTGTTACTTCATTAAATTGTGTGCTATAAATACCTTCTACCACTAATGGGTTTAGGGTAAAAGTCCATAGTTAGGACATTATCAATTTAACTTCATCATTAAAACAGTAGTTAGTAGAACAGATTTTACCTGGAAAACACAAAATAACACAGAGAACATTGTACCCCTAATATTTTAGGAATATATAAGATAATTAAATACATATAGCACTCTCAGTGAGAAAGACTGTAAAGAGTTATTGTCAGAACTCCGAAGGATGAATGCAAATCCATTTAATATTAATCATATTCTAATTTGCTTAGGAGATCTCAACAGTGCAACTTGATTGTCAGCCTGACTTTGTCCATACTTACATTCTGAGCCATACAGTGTTTAAATGATTGCATTAAACTCTTTTTGTGTATGTTGTATATTTTACTCTATAGCTGTCTGTATGGAGTAGTAGCTTTCAAGGGCCATTTTTCCCCCTTTAAGCCCGGTGTTTTGAATACAGTGCAAAAAATGTAATAAAACTGTAGCCTATTCATGCAGATGCATTCATTTCACAGAGGTCTTCCTTTGAGATCAATCAAACCAAGAAAGAGAAAATTCTCTGTAGTCAACAAAATATACAGTGCATGTCTCTGTTTCTTGTCAAGTACCTCAGATCTGCATTTAAGGATGGCCTAAAACCCCCTTAACAGACTTTACGAAGGAAAAAAAAAACAGCATGAGTAAAAAATTGTAAATAATTGCCCATTTCTATAGCAAAGTTCAAACTTCTCTCTTGAAGTGGTGAACCAACTCAAATAACAACATTAGGGAATGTCCTTGTTTAGGGATAATTAATGGCCTTGTACTTTTCTCACTGTTTATTATGTACAGTAAAATAGGAAAGGAAAATGTTAAAAGCTCAAAGGCTAAAGCTGAAATGTATACAGCAGATTTATATGTGTTCAGTTTTTGTTTTGAGAAGGCGCTCATTTTAATTTCATGTGTCATTTCTATTATGCAGAACAAAGAAAAATACATTTGTTACTCATGCAGAAACTGCAAGCATCTTTTAAGGAAAAGCTTTAAGTTGTGTCAAATCTATTGAGGTATCTTCTACTTAATACACTCAAATGACTGAGTTAGTTTTACATTTCAAACTTTAAGGTGGGTAGGTAATTAAGGAATGTTTTTCACTAATGACCCAATAACAACAAAACCCCACAATACATAGTTGTGCTCAAATATTCTAAAATATTTAGAATATTTTAATATAAACAGAATGCTAGAAAATATTATACAATTTAGGGAAAAAGACTAACATTGTTACTTCAGTGGTTGATGATAGCAATTGACTAGTGAAATAGTTTGCACAAAACTGTTTTTCTGAATGCAGTTTCAGTAATATGGAACTGTATATTCTGAGAAATATGGGAAGATGTAGGAAATTGTTGCATAAACTTCTCTGACTAAAGTAGACATTGTGATGAAGTATAATCTCCTCAAGTAAACAGTTATTACGTTAAGAATGTAGAAGCAATCACACAACGTAAGTATTTTGCCTTGGCAGCTCTACTTTTATTGTCCACTCCTTACTTTCCCTGGGATGATACATTCCTGCCATCCACAAGCTTACAAAAATGGGCAAGGGGCTAATACATATAGGAGTAAAAATCTGTAAAGAAAATATTACTTTTTAGAGAGCAGTTAAATGTTACCTAGGCCTAATTTCTTTACCTTGACCGAAAACTATTAATGAACACTGCATCCAGATGAGACATCTCAGTTGACTGAAAATATTTCTGTGACATAAATTGTACCAGGTAGCAGATGTCAGCCCACGAATCACCTTTTGAAACAAGCAAGGAGAGAAAATTATCACAGAACCCACTCAGTAATTCCTAAATAACCCTCGGGACGCTGTGCATCAGGTTAAACATACTTCCCCAAACACCTCTCTCCTGTGTTCTTTCTTCAAGCCCTCACTTCTCCCATAGTCTTTCAGCTCTGCACTGAATAGATCTCAAAATTTACTCACAATAAGGTAATCAAGACTTGACTACAAAAAAAAAGTATGTGTATTTAAAAATATCAGTTATCTTATGAATTCCAAATAATAGTTTTTCTTTCACCTCAGTAGTTACTGATTTTCCTTAACATATTTTAAAACAAGTTCCTATGACTTGTCATACATTCTTTTGATTATCTTTAGTGTGGTAAGATTTTATTCTCAAGAGCAGAATTTGATTTGGTGTGAAGTCTTATAGATTAGATAGATGTTGAAGGTTTGTGATACAGTAAGTCTCCTACATACGAATGAGTTCTGTTCCAAGAAAGCGTTTGTAAATCCAGCAAAGTTAGCCTAGGTACCCAACTAACTCAATCAGCTATATGGTACTGTACTCCAGTAGGTTTATTACACTTTTTATACAAATAATACATAAACAAATACAAAAAATAAAGAAAGCATTTTTAATCTTACAGTACCTTGAAAAGTACAGTAGTATAGTACAACAGCTGGCATACAGGGGTCGGCATCGAGGAAACAGGCAAGAAATAAAGATACTGTACTACTGTACTCTATGCAGTACTGTACGGTAAAGTACACAAAAGCACAACCACTTGTAGAAGATGCACGCACGTGACAATGTACACCAGACTCGTGAATTAACTTACGTGATTGGACATGCGAATGCATATTCACATCTTTGAAAGCTCACAACTTGAAGGTTCGTATGTAGGGGACTTTATTCTTCTGATTTAAGAGAAAAAAAAAAGAATAGTGATGAGTTTATCTTGCAGCTTAGGAACTAGTCTGAAAGGCAGTTCCTGAAGAGGTTTACAAAACATTTTGAGTAATAGAAACATTTTGGAATGAATCTGTAGCCTTAAAATTGTGTCTACTCTGAAAACCAAGATGGTGTGCTTGTCTTTAGAACCCCTTGCCTGGTGCCTTCAAGTCTCTCCATTACCTAGGTGTTGAGTTTATCGCCTGAAAGATATGTGGATTCTCTACCTGTTAAACTGTCATTTATATACTCCAGATGATATCCCTAGCTTTTGAGAAATTGTTGAAGCATGTCACATCGACTGCTACTGGGAAGGAATGAATATACTCAGCAATTCAGTATTTTACAATCTTATTAATTTTTAGCATAAAGTCAGATATCTCAAGTTCACATTTCAATTCCATCATTTCTTAACTATGTGACTTCTGGGCACTTTACTTAAATGTTCTTGACCTTATTTTCTTCATGTATAAAATGGGAATAATAATTATTCCTGCTTTGTAGGACTGTGGTGAGAAACAAATGAATTAATTTATATAAAGTATTAAGTCTTGGCACATAAAACACATTTAATATTTGATAGACTTGTTGATTTTATGGTGATATTTTATAAATACTGTGCTTTAAAGCATTATTCTTCCTGCTTGGCTTTTCATCTTAATAAGATAATAACATTTTTAACAAAAAATAAATAAATACATAGGTGAAATTCAGACTCAATAAAGACTCAGTAAAAGATTGAGAAGTATTTTGGTGCAGAAAACCCATTTCTACGAAGCTTTTTATTTTATATACTTAAGGCTCACCTTTAGTGAAATTATTTGCTATCATCTACTGCTTTGGTTACTCCTCATCTGAAAACCTCTCACATAACTGAGGATCCCTCTTCCAAATCAATATGAAGGAGCAGAATTTTTAAAGTATATTTTTAAGCATATTTTTTCAGGCCTATAAATAAAGCCTACCATGTACGCATCTAAAAATGATTTTTAAAATGTATTGCTCTACAACAAATATTTTTATTATTTATATTTTGATTTCAATTCAAAGAATTCAAAATATACCATTAAATATTTTATTTGAAAGACAAATTATATATTCATTGGATGTGATGAGTATTAAACATTTAAAAATTGTCACATAGATCTCATAATGCAATTGATAAATAAAGAAACGGCAAAGAAACGTCTAATCTTACAAGTTATAAAGATAAGTCTTGTAACCATTTAGACTTCTAGGCATGATATTACCTAAGCTTTCTGGTGTATCTTGACTTTTCAAATAAAAATATGACCCAGATAGTTCCTAAAGGAATGTAAAGGGACTGCCTATTTTTAAAAGTGTGTTCTTTGATTTAGAAAGTGTAGGGATTTTTTTTCTGGATTATCATGACTAGTTCAAAGGGTGGGAAGAGATGTCTGAAATTTAAAATAAAAAAGATTGTGTGGAGAGACTTTTTTGAAAATTAATAGCAAAAACAGATTTTCCAGGTAATCACTTGACTTGGTATTATCTGTGAATGATTACAAACACAGAATACAGAAATGCATTGTTTTAGCTTGAGTTTCCCAGAAAGTAGAGACTGAAGCAGAGGGCTTGTATGTTGCTGCTTTATTGGTGAGTGTAATCTTAGGGAACAGGAGTGAGGGACAAGGCAGTGAAACAGGAAGGAGGGAAGACAAATGATGATGCCTTATATAGTTGGCCACTCCAAAGTACGATGGATTGCTTAATCCCACAGCAAAGTCCTCCTAGAAGCCATAGATGCTGTGTCTCAACACAATCCATCAGGGGAGAAACGGGAGAACCATTTGTCAAGTGGCTTTCTTCTCTTATTGGTTAAAGGTTCACCCCAAGAGTGAAACACCTTGCGTGTCTGGTTTCCAGGACAGAGAATGAAAGGGTTATGGAAACAGTCTGATGGTCTGAGATAAAGCACTGTCAGAATGTGCATGCATGAAGTGACTGGGCCAAGAGACAGGCGAGGCCTTATTATTTCTGAATCATAATGAATTCAGAGGAAAAATTATCAACCATATTTTTGCAAGCCAGGGGTAACTGCTTGGTAACTTTTTAATGTATTTTCTCTCCATCACTTTTTCTGTGCCCAGCTTGAATTCATTTTATGTAAATATGTTCTCTACCAGACAGTATTGTGTTTGGCTTTAAATAATAGAAGTTCAGTGAAAAAGAAGTAGATTTATCACACATAACATGAAGTTTGAGGACAGGCACCTGAGAACTAGACAGGCAACTCATGTATGCACTGAAGAACCAGGCTCCTCTGCCCCTGCTCCACATCCCTTACTGATGGCTGTGCCAGGCTCTTCCTCTTCATCACTTTTTAGTCAAAAAAGACAGAGTAAAAAAGACAGTTCATGAATATTTCTGTGTATCTGTTTTTTTAGACAAAACTTAGTTACATGAGATAACTTAAAGCATCTAATACATGAATATATTTTACATATATTTTTTAATTCACATTATTTAAAAAACCTTTTTAAAAAAAATTTTATTTATTTATTTATGGCTGTGTTGGGTCTTCGTTTCTGTGCGAGGGCTTTCTCTAGTTGCGGCAAGTGGGGGCCACTCTTCATCGCGGTGCGCGGGCCTCTCACTATCGCGGCCTCTCTTGTTGCGGAGCACAGGCTCCAGACGCGCAGGCTCAGTAGTTGTGGCTCACGGGCCCAGTTGCCCCGCGGCATGTGGGATCTTCCCAGACCAGGGCTCGAACCCGTGTCCCCTGCATTGGCAGGCAGATTCTCAACCACTGCGCCACCAGGGAAGCCCACAAAAAACCTACTTTTAATGATATACCAAAGCGCATCTTCCTCAAGAGTTAGGTTCAAATATTAGGGCCTAAGGAGAAATTTCCTATAATCATAATCACTCTTCAATTGATTTAACATTCTAAAATGGATCAGTGTAATTCACCACGTTAACAGAATAAAGGAGAAAGCAATAGTATGATTATCTCAATATATGAAGAAAATTCATTTGATAAAATCCAGTACACATTCATATTTTTAAAAGTGTCAACCAACTAGAAATATAAGGAAATTTCTTTAATCTGATAAACAGTATTAAATTTTAAAAAGCTACAGTTAATGTCATACTTGATAGTAAAATAGTGAACACTTTCTCCCTGAGTCTGGGCACAGAGCAAGTGTGTTCACTATTATATTTAACTTTGTACTAAGAATCTTAGTGCAATAAGACAAAAAAGAAACAAAAGTTATAAAGAAAGACATAACAACACTAATTTTAGCTAACATGATTGTGTACATGTAAAATCAGAAGAATATACAAATTATTGCTGTAAGTTAATTTAATAAGTTTGCTAGATTCAAGGTCAATATACAAAAATCTCTGATAATTTCTGTAGACTAACCAAATATTAGATAATAAAATTTTAAAAAATACCATTTACAGTAGCATAAAAATATTAAATTTATACAAATAAATCTAATGTAAGATATGCAAGTCCTTTACCTTGAAAACCTCAAAACATTGCTGAGAGAAATTAAAGACTTAATAAGTAGCTATACCATCTTCTAGAATTAGAAGACTCAATATTGTAATTCTTTTGTTTGAATTCTCTTTGCTTTCTCTTATTCTCTTCCCTTTACTTCTTGTCCTTTCTCCATTTCTTCCTTGTTTTTGTAAGGTAAGCAACATTTCATCACAACCTCATGAAAACTGTCTCATGTAGCATTTTCCTTCATGAAAGTACATTTATGAATCTTTGATCTCACCAGTAAATTTATAGCACATAGATGCAATATTAAAAATGATAGTATGGGGGGCTTCCCTGGTGGCGCAGTGGTTGAGAATCTGCCTGCTCAATGCAGGGGACACGGGTTCGAGCCCTGGTCTGGGAAGATCCCACATGCCGCGGAGCAACTGGGCCCATGAGCCACAACTATTGCGCCTGCGCGTCTGGAGCCTGTGCTCCGCAACAAGAGAGGCCGCGATAGTGAGAGGCCCGCGCATCGCGATGAAGAGTGGCCCCCGCTCTCCGCAACTAGAGAAAGCTCTCGCACAGAAACGAAGGCCCAACACAGCCAAAAAAAAAAAAAAAAGATAGTATGTCTCCTAGGCCAGTGTACAAAATCCTGTTTAATTCATAATATAATTTATATATTTTATTTTACAATAAAATTTGGAGAAAGAAATTTGTTCCAACACTGATAATAAAACAAAGATCAAAATATAATGAGGATTTTTATTACAAATTTTTGAGCTAGAGGAAATTAGATTTAATGAAATGAAGATGAGATAAAGCTGCAAATTAATGAACTCTCTGACTGCCAGGCACCTTGTGAGTATTTTATTCTCACAATTCTAAGCCTTACCTGTAAGGTATACATTATTCCTGTTTTGCAGATAAGTACTCTGAAGCTCAACAAGTTTAACTTATCTAGAGTCAAATAGCTGAAAAAAAAATATGAATATGAATCTTTACTTGAGTATGACCAGCCCTACAACCCATAGTGTTTCTTCTGTGCAATGCTGTGAAGAGTCATAGGAAATTTCATTTCACTTTCAAAGACTTCATGCCCAGTACCTTCCTGATTTCCTGAAGGGAAGGAACTCTGAGGTAACTTTTTTTCCAAACTCATTGCTTTACAATTGAGAAAACTAAGGCAGAGAGAATTTGAGGGACTCACTACATATGGGCAGAGCCAATCCCAAATTCTGTTCCTTTAGATTCTGGTAGCTGCCTTCCTATTTCTACTGCTGGTGACAAAATCCAAATCCTTGTTATCTCTTGCCTGCACTACTGCAGTAACCTCCCCACCGGTCTCTCTGCCTCCAGTTAATAATCCTATATACTGCTGCTTGAATAAACTTATTAAACACAAATATTTGTTACACTAAAATGGGATAATAATACGGTTGTGAGGATTAAAAGGGATAAAACATGTAAAGTTCTTAATACAGGGCTAAGCACTTAGCATCAAATAAATACTTGCCATTATTATTTTCCTATGCAGAGGCCATAAATGATATTCCATCGTTCATAAAAGGAAGATACTTTCTCTGGGAAGAGGTTTCATGTGCAAGTGATTGCCTAAGGAAACGCTGCCTGGAGAAATCGGTAGTAAAGTGGAGGAATCAGGACAGGGAAGGAGAAGATCCATGAATACGTTCAGGTGACACCTCAGCACCAACTGGATCTCATAGGAGCTCTGAAGTATACATTACACCTCAAAGTTTATTCCACCTTGAGGCAGGGGAGATGGGTGGCTTTATATTACTGGTCAGTCATTGGCTGTGAGCCACCCTGGGAGAGACATAAACTCCCAGCATTTCTATCTCTTGGCCTGTATGGTCAAAGTATCTGACATAACCCAAGTGACATCCTCAGGAAAAGGTTTTAGGAGCAAGCCAATAGAAGCAAAGCATACAGGCCAGGGGACGGGTGCACAGGACTGCGAGAAGGGTAGGCAGAGTGCCAACAATGTCCAGCATCTTTCTCTGTATCACACTTGCAATCTTCCTTCCTATTAAGGCCCGTTTCCCACTGTTACTCTTCACTTATCCTTTGTTCCAGCCAAGCCGCACAATTCATTCATTCACAGTTAATCAGCATTTGCCAGGCACCATTCTAGGTGTTGGGAAAATAATAGTAAACAAGTTTTCTCTCTTATTGAGTCCGTATTTTCTTGGGGAGTTAAATAATAACAAGCAAACACATAATCTATATGGCATCAGGTAAGGACATAGGTGAGGAAAAATAAGAGGATAGAGTGTCAGGGCTTTTTTGTTTTTTGCTTTTTGTTTTAGATGGGGTAATCAGGAAAGGCCTCTCTGAGGAGGTGACATATTAACAAAGACATAGGCAAGGTGCAGAAGTAAAATCAGCTAATATTTATTAATCAGCAGAAGAGAATTCCCGGGGAAGAGAAGTGCTGTGCCCAAGCTCTGAGGTAGAAGGTGCCTTGCTGCTTTTGTGGAACCACACAGAGGCCTGATGATTGGAGTCTGATGGGTGATGGAGAGTGGTAAGAGGTGAGGTGAGAGCCAGAGATCACAGGACATAGGTCTTGGAAACTACAGTCGTGGTGCAGACTTCTAACCGTGGTGAGAAGTCACCGAAAACCTTTGAGTCAATGAGTGACATATTTGCCTTATGTTTCCAAGTATATCAGGTATTTATTGCTATTCCAGAAGGTATCAGAATACCTAGTGGCTTAAAACAGCTACCACTAATTTGCTCACAGTTCTGTGGGTTGGTCGTTTGGGAAGGGCTCGGTTGGGGCATCTTGACTCTGCTCCAGGGAGGTGGCTGAGCTCAGTCATGCTTAGGCTGTCAGTTGGCAGTCAGCGGGGCCTTCATGGTTTTGGAAGGCCTTCCTCATGGGTCTGATAGTTGGTGAAGGCTGAGAGCTGGGGTGGGGCGGGTCTTGGTTCTCCTCCACTGGTGCTTTCACGTGTATCCCTTCATGTAGGCTTGCTCACAAGGCATGTGGAGCCGATCTGAGCAGGAAGATCTGGAAGTCAGTTATGGATAGGTTAAGCTGAAAAAATTCCTTAGCTGTACAGAAGTTTTATGTAGGCCTTTGGTACGTTTAAGTGAGAGGTCAAGATACACACTTAGCTGCTATTTGAAGGCAGTGAATTGGGTGAGATCATATAATGCGTGAATATAGATAAAGAATAGAGTAGAATCATGACTTAGTGCTTCTTAGGTTGGGACAAGAAGTGGATTCAACAAAGGAGACTGGGAAAAAGTAGACGTTCAGTACCTTTTTAAGCATAACCTAACTAAGAAACCAAGTATAGATGATTGCATATCATGAAGCAGAGAGTATGTTTCATCCAGTCTGTGCACCTTTGTTACTTAAAATGAAGAAAACAAAAATTGTTTAATTAAATCACATTCTATTTCAGGGATTTTTCTTTCTCACATTTCTATTATTTTAATTTCTACTCTTCGAAAGCTTCTCCTCACCCAAGTACTGAAAAAGCTGAAAAAAAATAGGAGGGTTGGATAGAGACTGAAATGTCAGCTTCTTTACTAATAAAATACAAGTTGGAGGAGAGGATATAGGTTAGCCTTAGGCAGATTTACCACCTGCTTGGAGACAGTCCTAGGCAGCCACATCCTAGCCTTACTAGAAGTTTCTCTACTACTACATATTTTGTTCTCCCGAATTCTACTGTTTTGTTTTTATTTTTTATGTAAAATATAGAAAATGTTGTCATCTTTGTGGAGGTCCAATAAAGAGCATCCTACTTCCTTGCCAAGATTCAGAAAAATTAAAAAATAAAACAGAAGGACGGCCAACAGAGATCAAAATGTCAATTTTATTATTAGCAACTGCCAAGTTGGAGGACTTAGTTTGAGGGCCTAATGAACCTGCTAAACAAGCTCCAAAATTAGGTAGACTTTCCAACACATGACAGGCAGTACTGGACTTGGGCAGGCCCCAGCTGGTGGAGGTGGGCAAAGAGCTGCCCTGGGAGAACAGTGGAGAATAAATAGCTGCTTCCGTGGGCAGTTTAGCCTTAGAAGGAAGCAGGGAGGTTCTGGTTATGTAAGTCTTGATTATTTTTCCCCAAATTACACCCTCAACCCAGATGGAGTGAATAAAAGTGTAGGGAGAGGCCAAAGTGTATACCCACTCAGGATGGGGAGAGGGGGAAGGTTGCCCCAACAAACATTCAGGGCTTTTGCTTTGTACAGGCATATTATTGGCACCGTTTAACTGCTTTTTTTTGGGGGGGGGTACAAAAAACGAATCAATAGTAATATTTCTAGAAGTAATTGGAATCCTTGGAAAGAAACTGTTATAAAAAATAACATTTTCATCTGTATTTTCATATGCAAAAGGAATGAAATAAATTTACGTATGTGTATTTGGGAGGTGTTAGGGAGTTGAAGAGAGGGAGCTTGGCAGAAGGATGAAGCACGTGGCTTGGGCTTGATTCTGCTGAGGGGATAAAAGGAAATAATGGAGGAAAGGCATTGAATTAAAAGTTCCCTGAATAGTTCAGGCTATGGTGGAAACATAGGCTCAGAACAGTTGTGTTGCTGTCCAGAGTGAAAGGTTAGGGGAGGGAGAGAGACATGCAGTGTGCATCTCAGTGTTCCCTAGTTGAGTGTTCTCACTGTAAAGTGAATTGGCCAGCATCAGGCATGCGATGAACATAACTTCCTTAAAACCATGTCCTCTGCTTCACTACAGTGTACACAAGTGTGAGGAATCTGCTATGATTTGGCCCCTGAAGAATTAAGTAGGTAAATGAGTTCTAGTGTATCCCAAACAGAAAAATAGCCGTCCTGTCTCATCTTTGCCCTAGGCGCACTTTGAATCATCCTTCCAATGCCCACTTAATTACACTAGACTGACAGCTGCTCTTCCAGCCCCCTAAATGGCAGTCACTCTGGAGGGGCATCCCCAACATGTGACTGCAGGATTGGGAGCAAATAAAAATTATTTTTGATAATTTCACTTGAATGGAAGTTCAAGGATACCTACCACCTCCCTCTGGATATGTTAACTATTTTTTAATGATGCTATCTGATATTTTAACAATGTATGCAGAGCAGCAGAGCCTTGAGTTTGTTGTTTAAATATATTTGATGCTGTGTCATAACAAATTAGTTTCTAAATGTTGCCAATTTGGCAGACAAAGCTGATTATTTCCTGCAATCACACTGCATATGTGCACGAGATTATAATTAATGATCAGGGATGCCAGCCATACTTTAATAATGATCCTTCAGTGTTTAGGAGCCGATTAGAGCAACTGGCATTTGTACCCTCTATTGGGGCAGAGGCAAGAGAAAGGAGGCAATGAAGCTGGATAGATCTGTCAGTGTCAGAGAATCAATAGTTTGCTGATTTCCGTTATAAATTTGAAGATTCTGGGGGAGTTATTGACAAAGCTGCTGCTGTGAATATTAACAGAGTGTTTATGTAGCCTTCACTGAAGCAGTGCAAGTCCTAATTAGATTGGAATTGGTCTTTTGGCAACTTTGCAATATTTGCTTCCTCAACATACCAGCATGCCACATGAGGACTCAGAGCAGATTAGTGATATATTTCAGAAGAATTTATTGTGAGCACTAAATGTCAGGATAGCAAAGGTGTTTCATCATAAGGAAATGAGATTTATCAACTCTCGCTTCCCAAGATTTTGGCTTTTTAAAAGACCACGTTTTCTTTCTGTTTCTTGGCAAAAATGTGGCAAACAGTGAATGTTGTTAACGGAAGATGATAGCATTGAAGATAAAAATGAGAGGGAGAGAAGGAGGGGGAAAGAGAAAAAACACAAATCTTTATAAATGGAGCCTTTTTTTTTATTTTTATGAAAGCTTCTTTCTTTCTTTCTTTCTTTCTTTCTTTCTTTTTGGCTGTGTTGGGTCTTCGTTTCTGTGCGAGGGCTTTCTCTAGTTGCAGCGAGCAGGGGCCACTGTTCATCGCGGTGCACGGGCCTCTCACTGTCGCGGCCTCTCTTGTTGCGGAGCACAGGCTCCAGACGCGCAGGCTCAGTAGTTGTGGCTCACGGGCCTAGTTGCTCCGCGGCATGTGGGATCTTCCCAGACCAGGGCTCGAAGCCGTGTCCCCTGTATTGGCAGGCAGATTCTCAACCACTGCGCCACCAGGGAAGCCCAATGGAGCCTACTTTAAGAACGTAATCTGAAGCTTGGAATTCCAAAGCAATTAAAGTTTAAAGTGATTTTTTGATTAGCCAAAGGATTCATCCTGGGGTAATTTTAGATTATCTGATATTAAAAATAGAGTTTGATTTGCTTACCATTTAGAACTCTATCCTGTACAAAGTAAGGTAAATCTGTAGTCTCATGGACCTTTTTGCAATGATGCTTACTATGATTCCAAAAGGCTTTGGATAACCCTAATTCCCCTTCTGCCACATCTCCCTAAAATACTGTAATACATCATTCCAAGGCAAATCTATTCTTCTTTTTAATGAAAAGGCTATGTGATGATTAAACTCTCATGGGGTATCTGGAGATTGTAACTTTGAACAGAACTGCAATGAGAACTTTCATCCCAGCAAAAATAAAGCAAGGCATGGAGAGCTAATGTTATGGCACCATTTTTAGGCAAGAAAATCACAAGGAGGGCCTGCTTTCTTAACCATGATTTGGATGGCACTTTGCTGGGATTATTTTGAAACCAGGTTCTTAAATTAGAGGACAATATTTCATCAAATATACATGTATTTGATAAAATATATATATATATATATACACACACACTTACATATAATTTTTAGACTGGGAAGGAAGAATTGGAGTATGTGTTTGATATACCAGCTTGAACAGGAAGTCATATTAAAGAAATTATAACAATTTGTTTTCTCTTGCTTACAGTTAAATTGAATAAACACCTAGAGATAGAGAAGCAAAATTACCTTGGGGATGCCAAGCTAACTCTACCCATCCCTTGGGGCCTCTGATGGCTCCTAAGGCAGGCTGAGTAGTCCTTCTAGAGATTCACCGATCACTCTTTTCCAAGGCTTTCTTCACTCTTGAGAAAGAGATGGGGGGGTGGGGGGGCGGCAGGTAGAACCATATGACATCTTGGGATTCAGTGAATAGGAGCTTGATCAAAAAGCTTAAACCTTTTAAAAACTTTTAAAAACATGTCCTATTACTTGTTTTATCGATTTCTTTAAAGAATTCTCTATGTACTACAGATTGCATCCATTTAAAGTGTACAATGTGATGACTTTTGACAAATGCATAATAAAATTCAAGAAAATACAAATTAATATATAGAAATAAAAAAGGAGGTCTACTGCCTGGAATGGGGCAGAAGGAAGAATTGACTATGATGGATGGAAATGGAAATGGAATTGCACTCTGTCTTGATGTCCTGGTGGTTTCATAGGTGTAGTAGGGTTTTGATCAAGAACTTTCTGAAACTCTCTTGTTTATGTTTATTTTTAACCGTGTAAGTTATTGATTGAGATTTTATTTGTGTGTGTGTGTGTGTTATCCAGGTTTTTTGCACTTAATTTTTCCCCCTTTTGGAGTTTTAGACATTGTCAATAGAAAAAACTCAAAAAGGATAATCGAGCTGAGTTTACTCTGGAAATTGCTTAAACATGGATTGAATGTGTCACCTTTATCAAACTGATCTTTGCAAAAAGGTTAATGTTAATGCTTTGCATAATTAAAAAATTAGACTATATATAATGCAAGCCAAATCATATTTAGAAAAATACTATTAAACATAAATATGACCCGACTCTGGAATGCTTCACTGGGATCACTGGCCACATTATCCTCACTGTCATGGGCATTCCTGCCTTGGAAATGAAGGAGAAGCAGCATTATTTTAACTTCAAAAGAGAGAAGTAACTAATGACCTTGTCTTTACAACACACCTTATACAATACCTCTGCCTAGTATTTATAATTCATTCCCTTACTTTCTATCACTATATCTCCTAATTTGAGTGAAAGTTTTTCTTTGCAGAAAATTTTCATTTTATTATAATTATCCTACAGAACTGTGTATATAGTGGTTACTAAGCACATTCTAACCACATGAATGGAGTAAGTCTGATTTATTCTAAGATGATGTTTCAATGGGAGCTTTAATCAACCTGACAAGAGTCAATTTGGGGAACACTAGGTCTCTCTGAAACTGCTATGTACAGAATTACGATATGTGCCCTCCCTTCTATATTCCTACACATCTATCAGATTGGATCTCAAGTTCTTCATTCCTACTTGTAAACAGATTACTAACAATACATTTTTGAAATGTTTCCCCCTTCATTTGTATCTACATTTTAATAAGGCTGTGGTGTAAAAGTGAAAGGCATGAAGCTCAGAAAAGTGAACTTAATGTCTCAGTTAATGGATGGAAGAGGACTTCAGGGACTACAAAGACTTTTCTGATGCCCTCATTTTCAAGCATGATGCTGGTACAGGTTGTGTATTGTATAGGTATTAGGTGTTCAAGAGATGCCGAAGAAAAATTCAGCAGGCAGCTGGTACCATGTGTTCCTATTTTTAAAGAAGTATAGCAAGGTATTTCAATCACATACACATTGTATAAGTTAAACAGCAGCATATGTAAACCATTCATTCTTTTTTTACAACCTAACTTCTTAGGCCAAGTGCTTCCCAGCATCTATGTAATACCTGAGGTCTATCTGAACACTATTTAATGAGCACATATTTATTGAGTCTTGTTGTCCTTAACTTTTGCTAAAAGAAATATGAGACATAGCCCTTGTCCTTATAAAATTCATAATGGCAAAAATTAAAGAAAATTCAGTACTGAACTGCATGGAATTTAAGAGGAGTTCTGAGAAAGGGCTGAGGAATCAAACTCATTTTGGAGGGTAGGGTCTCTGGAACTGGGTTTGAGGAATAAGCATGTTTCTCAATGGCCTAAAATTTAACAGAAGGTCAGTGGAAGTTGGGGAAAAGTCTTCTGACAGGGGAGGAGAAAGTACTCCAGTGGAAATTGCTGTTCTCTCTTTTTTTTCTGAGATAAGTGTCAAATGTACTTTGAGGTATTATCCTGCAGGAGTGAGTGGCCTGTGTTTAGGGACTTTATTTTTGGTGTTCCTTTTAATTTCCGTTAGTCTCACGCTATGCAAAGTGTTCCAAGCACCAGCAGCTTAGGTGTCACCTAGGACCTGGTTAGAAATGTGGATTATCAGGACCCAGTTCAGCCCTACTAGATCAGAATCTGCATTTCAAAAAGATCCCAGGGGTTTTCTCCCATTGACAAATACATAATATATTCTTATAGCTAGAAAAAAAAAAAAAAAAACAAAAACCCAGGTGATTCATATGCATAGTAAAGTTTAAGAACTACTGCTCTAGACAAATATTGCTGTGTCCTAGAATTACTTGGGGAGCTGTAAAATCCCTGATGCCTAAGCCACACTTCATTTCCATTAAGGCAAAGTCTGATGAATGGGTAGAACCTGGGCATCAGAATTGTTTTTTAATGATGCCCAGGTGGTTCCAGTGTGCACCCAGGGTGAGCATCAGTGTGTCACGTACTGCCAGCACAGCACTTGGAACAGCAGTAGGTAGAATTTAAGAGTATCTCTCAATACTTTATAAATTCTGATTGCCTAGGTTGCTTTACAAATTTTCATTGAGTGCACACAAAGTATTAGCATATCCTTTTAATATGTGTGTGAAAATTTAATTAGGCATCATTTCAGCAGCTACTCTTGAGACTGGCTTTTCCTTTCTCAAGATTACTCTTCAGACAGGTTTGGCTGTGTAAAATACAAAACGTTGAAGTTTTTTGGTTCCCTTAAGGAATATGCAGTAACAACATTTGATCAAAGATAAACAGGATGAAGTGAAATAGGATGTACTGCAAAAGCTACATATTCTCCCTATTTGAGAGTTCATCTGTAATTCCCTTTTGTTTGGGCAACTTCCCTAATGAATAAGGGTATTTTTAGCTTTTAAGTAATTATTTTTTTTGGTAATCTTTGAACCATAAATAGGGAAGTATTATTTAATCATTCATAGTGGTAAAAATAACCATTTTTAAAAAAATAATAAGTATTCAGACAGTAACATGTTATATGTTAGAAAATTGAGGAACTCAGAGACTCATTCAATATATTGGAGGATAAATTTAGTATACTTTTTGTCCTTTCCTATGAAACTTACAGAAGAGGTTTATGAATCCGTATTTGAATGAGAACTAACAATCAGGTCTCTGTTTTCTTACACATTGCTGATGCAAAATAATTTTGTGGATAATTTTATCAATTTCACTTACATGCATGCTTACATTATACTTCAGTAACTGAAGTATTCTTAGGTGTACTTAAGTATACTTATGGTCAAAATGAAAAATAAGATGAAACTTCATTATAAAGCATTGTAGTATCCTGAAGTTATATTTGGGGATAAGCCCAATGGATATAAACATATATTTTTCACAAATCAAATTTTGTTATTTTCTTCACTAAATATCTTTATTTATATATGTGTGTGTGTATTTTAACTTATTATTTGAAATAACTTATTATTCTGAAATAATTTGAGACTTACAGAGTAGTTGGAAAAATAGTACAGAACTATTAAAAGAGGCAGAACTTCCATAGTGGTGGAGTAAGGACCTCCGAAAATCTGCTTCTTGCTTAAAGCAATAAAAACACTGGCAATCAGCCTTTTCAGAATTCTGGAAATAAACTAAAGGATTTCAAAAATCCAAAGAGAGTTTAGTCAACAAAATGACTGCAACTCAGGAAAAACATTGGACTTTATGGCACTTTAACTTGCCCTGTTTCCATCTCCTCACTAATTCCAAGATCCTTGAAAACCAGCAGTATAGCATCCACTGGAAGGGGAAGAATGGATTGTATCCCCAGGGCATTTGTCTGTCAATCAGCAGCAATTGCTTAATCCTGCTGTTGCCCTAGGCAGTGATACCAGTTGGGGGCAAATCAGTGGTAAACCAAAAAATTTACAAAAATCTGTGGAATGAAAAGTCCACAGGGGGCTTTGGAAAGTTCCAGTGTGTTCCTGGGAATCAAGAACACCACGTGCATGCATAGGCTGTGCACTTGTGCAGGACTGTGGGCATGCTAAAGGAAGACCTGAGATTAGGAAAGACTAAATCTCTCACCTCTGGTGAACCTTGGGGCCTTTCAAATGAAAGTTAAGTCAGAGTTCAAATTTGCTGGAACATTGAAGCTGTGCCCCATGGCACACAAAGGCCTTTTGACAAATAGTAGAAGACTTATTGGTTCAAGACATTTAAAGAAATCTCTGTTTAATTATTAACTGAATGCTAAGCTAATCAGTGGCCACATACAACAGGGAATACAGACTTTGCATAATTAGTCCAGGAATGTCACTAACTAAATAGATTACAACAACCACAAAAAAACAAAACCAGACAGACAGAAACAACAACAGCAAGAACAGATCTTTGACAGGGGATTTGATTTCCAGACTTGTCACATTATATTATTTAAAATGTCCAATTTTCAAAAGAAATTTGTGAGACACACATAGAGACAGGAAAATATGGTTTATACACACACAAAAAAGCAATCAATAGAAACTGTCCTTGAGAAAGCGCAGATGTTAGATTTACTAGAGGCATTATTTTTCTCTTGCTGACATAACAAATTACTAAAAACATAGTGACTTAAAACAATATGAATGTATTATCTTGCAGTTTTGTAGGTCAGAAGTCTGACCTGGATCACTGGGCTAAAATCAAGGAGTTGGCAGGACCAAAATTTTTTCTGGAGCCTCTAGGGGATATTCCATTTCCTTACCTTTCCCTGCTTCCAGAGGGCACCCATGTTACCCTGTCTTCAAAACTAGAAATGGAGGTTGGAGTTCTTAACACTTTGTATCTCTCTGACCCTTCTTTCATACTTGTGTCTCTTCCTGACTATAGCCAGGAAAGGCTGTCTGCTTTCACGGACTCATGTGAATAGATCTGGCTTACCCAGCTAATCTAGGATAGTTTTCCAGTCTTAAAGTCTATAAACTTAATCACATCTACAAAGTCCTTTTAACAATGTAGAGTAGGTAACATAGACACAGATTCCAGTGATTAAAGAGTGGACATCTTTAGGGAGGGGGCATTATTCTGCCTACCATATGGGACAAAGACTTTAAATCAGTCATTATAAGTATGTTCAATAACTAAGGGAAACCAGGTCTAAAGAATTAAAGTATACCATGCTGTACTTAGATATTCAGAACTTACACATTTGATAACTGGAAGTTTGTAGCTTTGAACAACAGCTCCCCATTTCTTCCATATCCCAGACCCTGGTAACCACCATTTTACTCTCTATGAGTTTCTTTAAGTTTGGCTTTTGTAGATTCCAACATAAGTGATATTATATGGTATGTGCCTTTCTCTGTCTGACTTATTTCACTTAGTATAATGTCCTCAAGTTCCATTCATGTTGTCAAAAATGACAGGGTGTCCTTCTTTCTTATGGCCAAATAATATTCCATTGTATGTACTGGTGTCATCCCCCACCCACCTCTTCTTTATGTCTTGGCTGTTTTGTAATACGGCAGTGAACATGGGAGAGCAGATTTCTCTTTGAGATCCAAATTTTCTTCCTTTGGCTATATACCCAGAAGTGAGATTACTGGATCATATGGTTATTCTAGTTTTAATAATTTCCCTAGTTTTATTGAGATATAATTGACATACAACATTTTATTAATTTAAGGTATAGAGTATAATGGTTTGAGATATATATTTCAGAATGATTGCCATAATAATTTCAGTTAACATCCATCACCTCACATAGTTAGAAAATATTTTTCTTGTGGTGAGAACTCTCAAGATCTATTCTCTCATAAACTTCCAAATACACAGTACAGTTAACTATAGTAACCGTGCTGCACATTACATCCCCAGAACTTATTTATCTAACTGGAAGTGTTTACCTTTTGAGCACCTTCAGCTATTTTGCTAACCTCTCCACCCCCTGCCTCTGTCAACCACCAGTCTGTTCTCTGTAACTATGAGTTTGATTTTTTTAGATTCTACATATAAGTGAGACCATACAGTATTTACCTTTCTCTCTGACTTATTTCACTTAGCACAATGCCCTCAAGATCCATCCATATTGTCACAACTGGTAGAATTTCTTTCTTTTTTATGGCTAAATAATATTCCATTGTATATATGCAGCACATCTTCTTTATCCATTCATTGGTCAGTGGACACATAAGTTGTTTCCATGTCTTGGCTGTTGTAGATAGTGCTACAATGAATATGGGGGGTGCAGATATTTTTTTGAAATACTGATTTAGTTTCCTTTAGATATATATCTAAAAGTGGAATCGCTGGATCATATGGCAGTACTGTTTATAATTTTTGAGGAACTTCCATGTTGTTTTCTACAGCTGCTCCACTAATTACCATTCGCACCAACAGAGCACCAGAATTCCCTTTTCTCTATATCCTTGTCAACACTTGTCTTTTTTTTTTTTTTTTTACAGCAGGTTCTTATTAGTCATCAATTTTATACACATCAATGTATACATTTCAATCCCAATCGCCCAATTCATCACACCACCCCCCCACCCCCCCGCCGCTTTCCCCCCTTGGTGTCCATACATTTGTTCTCTACATCTGTGTCTCAATTTCTGCCCTGCAAACTGGTTCATCTGTACCATTTTTCTAGGTTCCAAGTATATGCGTTAATATACGATATTTGTTTTTCTGACTTACTTCACTCTGTATGACAGTCTCTAGATCCATCCACGTCTCAACAAATGACCCAATTTTGTTCCTTTTTATGGCTGAGTAATATTCCATTGTATATATGTACCACATCTTCTTAATCCATTCATTTGTCGATGGGCATTTAGGTTGCTTCGATGACCTGGCTATTGTAAATAGTGCTGCAATGAACATTGGGGTGCATGTGTCTTTTTGAATTATGGTTTTCTCTGGGTATATGCCCCGTAGTGGGATTGCTGGGTCATATGGTAATTCTATTTTTAGTTTTTTAAGGAACCCCCATACTGTTCTCCATAGTGGCTGTATCAATTTACATTCCCACCAACAGTGCAAGAGGGTTCCCTTTTCTCCACACCCTCTCCAGCATTTGTTGTTTGTAGATTTTCTGATAATGCCCATTCTAACTGGTGTGAGGTGATAACTCATTGTAGTTTTGATTTGCATTTTTCTAATAATTAGTGATGTTGAGCAGCTTTTCATGTGCTTCTTGGCCATCTGTATGTCTTCTTTGGAGAAATGTCTATTTAGGTCTTCTGCCCATTTTTGGATTGGGTTGTTTGTTTTTCTTAATATTGAGCTGAATGAGCTGTTTATATATTTTGGAGATTAATCCTTTGTCCGTTGATTCATTTGCAAATACTTTTTCCCATTCTGAGGGTTGTCTTTTCATCTTGTTTATGGTTTCCTTTGCTGTGCAAAAACTTTGAAGTTTCATTAGGTCCCATTTGTTTATTTTTGTTTTTATTTCCATTACTATAGGAGGTGGATCAAAAAAGATCTTGCTGTGATTTATGTCAAAGAGTGTTCTTCCTATGTTTTCCTCTAAGGGTTTTATAGTGTCCGGTCTTACATTTAGGTCTCTAATCCATTTTGAGTTTATTTTTATGTATGGTGTTAGGGAGTGTTCTAATTTCATTCTTTTACATGTAGTTGTCCAGTTTTCCCAGCACCACTTATTGAAGAGACTGTCTTTTCTCCATTGTATATCCTTGCCTCCTTTGTCATAGATTAGTTGACCATAGGTGCATGGGTTTATCTCTGGGCTTTCTATCTTGTTCCATTGACCTATGTTTCTGTTTTTGTGCCAGTACCATATTGTCTTGATGACTGTAGCTTTGTAGTATAGTCTGAAGTCAGGGAGTCTGATTCCTCCAGCTCCGTTTTTTTCCCTCAAGACTGCTTTGGCTATTTGGGGTCTTTTGTGTCTCCATACAAATTTTAAGATTTTTAGTTCTAGTTCTGTAAAAAATGCCATTGGTAATTTGATAGGGATTGCATTGAATCTGTAGATTGCTTTTGGGTAGTATAGTCATTTTCACAATATTGATTCTTCCAATCCAAGAACATGGTATATCTCTCCATCTGTTGGTATCATCTTTAATTTCTTTCATCAGTGTCTTATAGTTTTCTGCATACAGGTCTTTTGTCTCCCTAGGTAGGTTTATTCCTAGGTATTTTATTCTTCTTGTTGCAGTGGTAAATGGGAGTGTTTCCTTAATTTCTATTTCAGATTTTTCATCATTAGTGTATAGGAATGCAAGAGATTTCTGTGCATTAATTTTGTATCCTGCTACTTTACCAAATGCATTGATTAGCTCTAGTAGTTTTCTGGTGGCATCTTTAGGATTCTCTATGTATAGTATCATGTCATCTGCAAACAGTGACAGTTTTACTTCTTCTTTTCCAATTTGTATTCCTTTTATTTCTTTTTCTTCTCTGATTGCCGTGGCTAGGACTTCCAGAACTATGTTGAATAATAGTGGTGAGAGTGGACATCCTTGTCTTGTTCCTGATCTTAGAGGAAATTCTTTCAGTTTTTCACCATTGAGAATGATGTTTGCTGTGGGTTTGTCGTATATGGCCTTTATTATGTTGAGGTAGGTTTCTCTATGCCCACTTTCTGGAGAGTTTTTATCATAAATGGGTGTTGAATTTTGTCAAAAGCTTTTTCTGCATCTATTGAGATGATCATATGATTTTCTTTCTTCAATTTGTTAATATGGTGTATCACATTGATTGAATTGCATATATTGAAGAATCCTTGCGTCCCTGGGATAAATCCCACGTGATCATGGTGTATGATCCTTTTAATATGTTGTTGGATTCTGTTTGCTAGTATTTTGTTGAGGATTTTTACATCCATATTCATCAGTGATATTGGTCTGTAATTTTCTTTTTTTGTAGTATCTTTGTCTGGTTTTGGTATCAGGGTGATGGTGACCTCATAGAATGAGTTTGGGAGTTTTCCTTCCTCTGCAATTTTTTGGAAGAGTTTGAGAAGGATGGGTGTTAGCTCTTCTCTAAATGTTTGATAGAATTCACCTGTGAAGCCATCTGGTCCTGGATTTTGTTTGTTGGAAGATTTTTAATCACAGTTTCAATTTCATTACTTGTGATTGGTCTGTTCATATTTTCTCTTTCTTCCTAGTTCAGTCTTGGAAGGTTATACTTTTCTAAGAATTTGTCCATTTCTTCCACGTTGTCCATTTTATTGGCATAGAGTTGCTTGTCGTAGTCTCTAGGATGCTTTGTATTTCTGCAGTGTCTGTTGTAACTTTTCCTTTTTCATTTCTAATTTTATTGATTTGAGTCCTCTCCCTCTTTTTCTTGATGAGTCTGGCTAATGGTTTATCAATTTTGTGTATCTTCTCAAAGAACCAGCTTTTAGTATTATTGACGTTTGCTATTGTTTTCTTTGTTTCTATTTCATTTATTTCTGCTCTGATCTTTATGATTTCTTTCCTTCTGCTAACTTTGGGTTTTGTTTGTTCTTCTTTCTCTAGTTCCTTTAGGTGTAAGGTTGGATTGTTTATTTGAGACTTCTGTTTCTTGAGGTAGGCTTGTATAGCTCTAAACTTCCCTCTTAGAATTGCTTTTGCTGCATCCCATAGGTTTTGGGTCGTCGTGTTTTCATTGTCATTTTTCTCTAGGTATTTTTTGATTTCCTCTTTGATTTCCTCAGTGATCTCTTGGTTATTTAGTATCGTATTGTTTAGCCTCCATGTGTTTGTGTTTTTTACGTTTTTTTCCCTGTAATTCATTTCTAATCTCATAGCGTTGTGGTCAGAAAAGATGCTTGATATGATTTCAATTTTCTTAAATTTACTGTGGCGTGATTTGTGACCCAAGATGTGATCTATCCTGGAGAATGTTCCGTGCGCACTTGAGAAGAAAGTGTATTCTGCAGGTTTTGGATGGAATGTCCTATAAATATCAATTACATCTATCCGGTCTATTGTGTCATTTATAGCTTCTGTTTCTTTTTTTATTTTCATTTTGGATGATCTGTCCATTGGTGTAAGTGAGGTGTTAAAGTCTCCCACTATTATTGTGTTACTGTCGATTTCCTCTTTTAGAGCTGTTAGCAGTTGCCTTATGTACTGAGGTGCTCCTATGTTGGGTGCGTATATATTTATAATTGTTATATCTTCTTCTTGGATTGATCCCTTGATCATTATGTAGTGTCCTTCCTTGTCTCTTGTAACATTCTTTATTTTAAAGTCGATTTTACCTGATATGAGTATTGCTACTCCAGCTTTCTTTTGATTTCCATTTGCATGGAATATCTTTTTCCATCCCCTCACTTTCAGTCTGTATGTGTCCCTAGGTCTGAAGTGGGTGTCTTGTAGACAGCATATATATGGGTCTTGTTTTTGTATCGATTCAGCAAGCCTGTGTCTTTTGGTTGGAGCATTTAATCCATTCACGTTTAAGGTAATTATTGATATGTATGTTCCTATGACCATTTTCTTAATTGTTTTGGGTTTGTTTTTGTAGGTCCTTTTCTTCTCTTGTGTTTCCCACTTAGAGAAGTTCCTTTAGCATTTGTTGTATAGCTGGTTTGGTGGTGCTGAATTCTCTTAGCTTTTGCTTGTCTGAAAAGCTTTTGATTTCTCCGTCGAATATGAATGAGATCCTTGCCAGCTAGAATAATCTTGGTTGAAGGTTCTTCCCTTTCAGCACTTTAAGTATATCATGCCACTCCCTTCTGGATTGTAGAGTTTCTGCTGAGAAATCAGCTGTTAACCTTATGGGAGTTCCCTTGTATGTTATTTGTCGTTTTGCCCTTGCTGCTTTCAATAATTTTTCTTTGTCTTTAATTTTTGCCAGTTTGATTACTATGTGTCTTGGCGTGTTTCTCCTTGGGTTTATTTTGCCTGGGACTCTCTGTGCTTCCTGGATTTGGGTGGCTATTTCCTTTCCCATGTTAGGGAAGTTTTCGACTATAATCTCTTCAAATATTTTCTCTGGTCCTTTCTCTCTCTCTTCTCCTTCTGGGACCCCTATAATGCGAATGTTGTTGCGTTTAATTTTATCCCAGAGGTCTCTTAGGCTGTCTTCATTTCTTTTCCTTCTTTTTTCTTTATTCTGTTCCGCAGCAGTGAATTCCACCATTGTGTCTTCTAGGTCACTTATCCGTTCTTCTGCCTCAGTTATTCTGCTATTGATTCCTTCTAGTGTAGTGTTCATTTCAGTTATTGTGTTGTTCATCACTGTTTGTTTGTTTTTTAATTCTTCTAGATCTTTGTTAAACATTTCTTGTATCTTCTCGATCTTTGCCTCCATTCTTTTTCTGAGGTCCTGGATCATCTTCACTATCATTATTCAGAATTCTTTTTCTGGAAGGTTTCCTATCTCCACTTCATTTAGTTGTTTTTCTGGGGTTTTATCTTGTTCCTTCATCTGGTACATAGCCCTCTGCCTTTTCATCTTGTCTGTCTTTCTGGGAATGTCGTTTTTTGTTCCACAAGCTGCAGGATTGTAGTTCTTCTTGCTTCTGCTCTTATCTCTTGTGTTTTTGATGATAACCATCCTAAGGGGTGTGAGGTGATATCTCGTGATTTGACTTGCATTTCCTTGATAATTAGTGATGTTGAGCACCTTTTTGTATAATTGTTGGCCATCCGTATGTCTTCTTTGGCAAAAAAATGTCTATTCAATTTCTTTGCCCATTTTTAATCAGATTGAGTTGTTGAGTTGAGTTGTTTGTTGTTGAGTTGTTTGAGATCCTTATATATTTTGAATATTAACCCCCTGTCAGATACATGATTTGCAAATATTTTTCCTCATTCCATAGGTTGCCATCTTATTTTGTTGGTTGTTAGTTTTGCTGTGCAGAAGTTTTTTAGTTTCATGTAGTCCCACTTACTGACTTTTGCTTTTGTTGTTTGTGCTTTTGGTGTTATATCCAAAGAATCATTGCCAAGACTAATGTCAAGGAGGTTTTTTATCTGTTTTCTTCTAGGAATTTTATGGTTTCGGGTCTTATGTTTAAATATTTAATCAATTTTAAGTTAGTTTTTGTGAGTGGTATAAGTTAGGAATCCAATTTCATTCTTCTACATATGATTATTCAATTTTCCCAGCACCATGTATTGAAGAGACTGTCCTTTCCCCAGTGAGTGTTCTTTGGTTCCTTGTCAAATATTAGTTGAGTATATATGAAAGGTTTATTTGGGGGCTCTTGAATCTGTTCTATTGGTCTATGTGTCTGTTTTTATGCTAGTACCATACTGTTTTGATTGTTGTAGCTTTGTAGTGTAGTTTGAAATCAGTGTGATACCTCCAGCTTTGTTCTTCTTTCTCAGGATCGCTTTGGCTATTCAGGATCTTTTGTGATTCCGTATGAATTTTGGGATTCTGTTTCTTTATTGAAATAAAGAAATTAAAGCATTTTCATGAAAAATGCTATTGAAAGTTTGATAGGGATTTCATTTTTCCAAAGAGGATATACAAACGGCCAGTAAGCCCCCCCAAAAGTCAATATCATCAGTCATCAGCAAAATGCACATTAAAAACCAGAGATACCACTTTACACCTATTAGGATGGTCAGAAAAAAAAAAAAAAAAAAGACGGGCAATTTAACAAGTGATGACAAGAATTTGAAGAAATTAGAATGCTCACATATTGCTGGTGAGATTGTAAAATGATGCTGCCTTTTGGGAAAACAGTTTTTCAGTTTCTCAAAATATTTAACATAGAATTACCATGTGATCCAGTAATGCAACTCCTAGGTATATACCCAAGAGAAATGAAACATATGCCAACACAATAACTTGTGCATAAATGTTCATAACAGCATTATCATAAGAGCCAAACAAAACTAAAAGCAATCCAAATGTCCATCAACTGGTTTATCAATGCAATGGAATATCATTCTGCAATAAAATGAAGGAATGAA
Source organism: Eubalaena glacialis (assembly GCF_028564815.1). NCBI lineage: Eukaryota > Metazoa > Chordata > Mammalia > Artiodactyla > Balaenidae > Eubalaena > Eubalaena glacialis. The sequence continues at coordinate 49,370,170 of NC_083729.1, read as the reverse complement.
GGATACGTGTTGCAACATAGATGAATCTTGAACACATTATGCTAAGTGAAAGCAGCCAGTTACAAAGGACCACATATTGCATTACTCTGTTTATATTCAATGTCCAGGATAAACAGATTCAACAGACAGAAAGTAGATTTGTGATTGTTGGGGGTTGAGTTTAGGGGACAATGGAGAGTGACTGCTAATGGGGTGCTGAAAATGTTCTAAAATTAGAAAGTGCTGATTATTGTACAAATCTGGGAATATACTAAAACACACTTAATTGTACACTTAAAAATGGTGAATTTTATGATAGGTAAATTATAATTCAATAATTGTATTATTTTAAAAAGAACTAAAAATTACCAAATACCCTTCACCTACATTCTGCAAATTAATGCTACATTTCCCCAATTTGCTTCATCATTCCCCTTCATATATCTATAGGTATAGATATAAATATATAGATATATAGATATAGGTATAGAGACTCCCATTACTGGTGATGTTAACTTTGATCATAGGTTTCTCCACTCTAAGGTTACTGTTTTTACCCTTTGTACTTAAGAAATATCTTTTGAGGATATACTTTGGCATAAATGTCCCACTTTTTTCATTTGACCTCACCTACTTAGGTTTAGCTTGGAGATAGATATCTCTCCCTTTCCCTCTCTGTCTCTCTCTCTCTCTCTGTGTCTCTCTGTCTATATATATATATATATATATATATATATATATATATATATAATTTTTTTTAATAGCATAAGAAGTTAGACCAAGGCATGTGTGTGTGTGTGTGTGGCATGTGTGTGTTGGTAGGGAGGATTAGGGGGTAGTTGTGAAAATAAAGGAGATTAAAATCTAAGTGTCCAAACATAAATGTCCTTATTTTGATTAATTTAAACCCTTACTAAATTGGATTTCATATGACTCTCACGTCTGAGAAAATGAGTTACAGTAACTTTGGATTTTAACACTTAAAAAATTAATGAGAAATATAAAACTGAATAATTGATACCATGGAATTAAAAATCGAAGCCAATACCTTTTTTAACTTGAGTTCTACAGGTTTTCTTTTATTAAACTCAATATTTATGCTTCTTAAATAGTGTGTTACTTCCTAGGTTTCTACACACACACACACACAGAGTAGTTAGAAAAGATTATGTCATATAACATTTTATCTACCTATCTACCTCTACATATATTTACTGAAAGCTGAAATGTAATCATCAGAATGTACAGAAGTACATTGGTGTGTTCATCTGGTGTTTTAAATGATTGATAACTAAGTGTACAGCTAACCACTGTACCAAATCTAGACCTTAATGTACCTCAGAGTTTCCATAGCTGTGGAAATATGTGGGATGGACAAGGACCAATAGCAAGACCATCATTAAAGGCACTTTGATCCTCATTCTTGTGATTTGCTCACTGACAAAGGACTCTCATCTCATGAGGACCCAATTTTTAAGGATTTCCAGGAAAAAGAATGTCCAGATGGTTTCCTGTAATCTGTGAAATAAGTAGGCTAAAATTATGCTGTATTTCACAGAAGTTTTGCTGTCTTTGAGGTGAAGTTCATCCAGCAGAAAGAATCACATGTTTCGCTCAGAGCTTAATTCAGAGAGAATAAAACTCCTCAAAGCAACTCCTTAAAGTTTTTTTTTTTTTATTCAACCTGAGCTCTCTATATACTTTAAATATCCATAACCTACCAAATGAAAATCTCATTTTGAAGTGATTTTCCTACCAAGTGGATAATTGCTTTAGGTTCAAACTCAGTGTTTCTACGTATACATTGGAATGCTTTCTGAGCCTATTAAGATCCATACAGAACAACGCTGCCCTCGAATACGTCCTTTTTTATAATAATGAGAATCTCACTTTATATGTATATGGGTCTATATCTGAATTTTTATCTCCAGCTGTATCTCCACCTGTATGTCCTTCACAGTGACTGTGAAGGTAAGATTCATTATTCACATTTTACCTTATTTATCCCTATTTTAGAAATTCAGAAACTGTGACTCAGTGAACATATTTCTAATTTTGCTAGAAGAGAAATCCAGGTCTTGCAATACTCTTTCTGTTATACAATACTGTTGCTCCACCTCTTAATGAGTGGGATGATTTTGAACACCCAGGAACAATGTGTAGGTGTATTTATTTTAGATGAAGCACAATATCTGTCTTGTGAGCAGGTATAGTGTGTGGTTCTTCATTGTTCCAACTCTGAAATCTCCAATTATGTAAGTCAACGTTCCTAGATGTGTTTACTAAAATGTTTGCTGTATTTTAATATACGTTATATTTTGCATAAAAATTCGGTAGTGGAGATGGCAAGACAGTCTTATAAAGCAAATAGTTCCTATGAACTATAAATCCAGATAAATGACCACTAGATCAGTGAGGTTTTAAATATATGTCAGTGGTTAGAATTTGTGTGTGATTGGGTTAATATAAGTAGGCTAAGCCTTGGTACTATTTTGTGGATTGGTTTTTAATATTTAATAATTCATATTTAAAATCAGTTAAAATAATCATCAATAAGTCCCTAATTCTCTACACTTTAAACAGTTTAAAGGATTTCAAAGAAATTGTAGTCAACCTGCTTCACTTTTCTGATCTTATTGATATATTAGCCTCTTTGATATTTGATTTATACTTTTTTATTCAGACTGCCTCATGTTTTTGAGCTAATAGTAAAGCTTTACTATTTTTGTTGTGGACACGTAGAGGAGCTCACATAATTCTTAGTAGTTGAAATGGCACCCTGAACTTGAAAACATAAAACCCATAGGGGTGCAGTTTGGACTCAAACTCTATGCTGTTCAAAATGTAAGAAAGGCGTGCTGAATTCAACTCATTTCAAATTTATTCGAAAATAATTCTTATGTCCATTTTTTGTGGATTAATTAAAACTATATTTTCCCCCTGAGAGTCTATGAAATAGTTTGCCTTCAAAAATAAAAATGAAACAGAATATTCTGACTGTCTTACATGGAAGTCCTATGAGGGCAGGGTGATGGATGTCATAATCTCTTATTTTCGGTGCCTGACATATAGCAAGTATTCAATACTTATATTCTAAACGAAGGACTGTTTGAGAGAACAAGCTCTTTCTGGTATTGTGCAGACCAAATTTGGGAATGGGGATCGGAGACTGAGTACAGTGGGAATGTGGATCATTAAAGGACCATTTTGATTAATTCTGTAGATCCCATGTAACAAGGCAAGTCTGAAGACTTTACTTGATTTTAGCCATTTAGTTATTTCTGAACTTCTTACTGCCTGCAGTGTACAAATGGCATGAGTTAATTTCTTTCTGTCATAAGATTTCTCAGGATGGTTCATAGCTCTACTAGTCATTTTTCTATAATGCTTTCTAGAGTATCACATTATCTTTTGACAGATTGTTAATTAACCTAGGTCTTCATTAGATAGAGAGGAAGATATATGGATTTAAAACATTCTTAATAATAAGATGATACATTCCTAATCAAACTGGGATCTAATATATTAGTGGTAAGTATTATAGGGCTTACTAATTTAATTTACATTCATTCATCCAACAAATATCATTCACAGTTCCAGGCACCTTATTATGTATGTGCTAAATAATGTTTACTGGAGTATTCCAGTGATGTTTTGATACATTATCATTTCTTGATCTGTTGGAAATAAGGTTGAATTCAGCTTGATGTAAATGTATCTATGCTTGTTGTTAACCTGTTAAAGGTAGGCATTTAAAATTCTTCAACATCTTTGTTAGATAATAAATAGGTAAATTGGTAAGTAGCTTTTAATTGATAGATTGATAGATGCCTTCTATTTTAGGTTTTAAAATAAATTGCATTAGATAGGATGAGCTATGTTATACTGAAGAAACAAACTCAGTAGCTTAAAGTAATGTGATAGATTATATTATTATTTCCAAGTATTTTCTCTTCTTCCAGTCACACGATCGTAACATTCCTGTTGATTCTCATGAGACTTGCTGTGTTTCCTGGTGGGATAATGTATATCCCTAACCTTTTGATGTGAGACTAGGCCATCTGTCTTGCTTTTTCCAATGGAATTTGAATGGGTTTGATGTATACCACATTCAGACACTTTAGTGGCCATTGTGTAGTTCCATTCTGGCTCTTTTCTCCTAAGCATTAGGTCAAGACAGGGGCTCCTAAGTCTACATCCTGGGAAGGAGAATACACATAGAATAGAGATTCAGAGGTGTGGCTGACCCATAGCCATCATGTAAATGAGAGAGAAATAAATGTTCGTTACTGTAAACCACTACAATATGGGGTCATTTGTTTCTGCAGCCTTATCTAACAAAAACTGACTAATACCATCAGCAAAGTTATTTCTCACACATTATATGTGTCCATCTTCAAGTTCATTCTACATACTCTGTGCTGTGTTCTTCATTGTCCTCCCTCCCTCCAACTCTCACAGAGCTTACAGCATCAGAAACATTGCCAGTTGATGGAGCAGAGGGAAAGCAACATGCTAAATCATGCTTTAGCAGTTCATGTCTTCCTTCTGGAAGGGACACACATCAAATTTGCTCACATTTCAGTGGCCAAAGCAAGTCACATAGCTTAGCTTAATTGAAGGAAGGGAAAGGAAGAGAACTGGCAAAACTGGTGAACAGTGAAATGATTACCACATAAACTAACAATCCACAATTTAAAGTTCCTTTCAGAACTGATTGAGTGGATCAGTCTCTGCAAAGAACTCAGGTCTGGCTTTGGAACATTCTCTCAGAAAAGACCTTGATACACGGAATTGACAGAACAAATACAGAATATAATAGGACTGAAGCGAGCAAAGAAAACTAAATTACACTTACAAGTTGAGTGATTCAATAACACATAAATTGATATTTAAGGACAACAGCTAAGACCGGTTGTATCCATTAGTTCGTAATACATTTTTGTAATGATGGAAATGTTCTATTTCTGCACCGTCCATTATGGTAGTCACCACCAATGTGTGACTGCTGAGCCCTTGAAATGTGGATAGTGCAAATGAGGAATTGACTTTTAATTTTTTAAAATTTAAATTAATTTAAATTTAAATAGCCTAAAGTGACTATTTTATTAGACAGTTCATGTTCAGAAAAACAAATCCATGTCTTTGGAAAAAATTGTTTCATCTGTTCTCAGGTTTGTCTTAGAAAAGCATCCAAAATATAGCTTTGTCCATTTTAAATGGTTTTCTCTCTTCCTGGATACAAGATTTTCCAAAGATTTGGGTCTGCCTGCCACTATCTTTACAGCAATCTGAAATATACTGAGATGGTCTTTGGAGAGCAGTCATGGACATAAGGTTTTACTCTGGAGAAACATGTCTTACGGAGCCTGACATATTTCATGGTAAAGAGAATGAGTATGAGTCTCCTTAGAAAATTTTCTGTAATGTCAAGTTAAACGGTAGACAATAGGCCTCATTTATAGACTGTTGATTATTTGCTTTGCTGTCTTTCCTAAACTCCTGATATGAATATAGAAGCGGTACCTGACATCTTTGTGTTGGATAGTGAATAAGTATCTTAGACTTACTATATCTAAAATCAAAATCTTTATTTTCTTCCCAATTTTTACCTGCCTCAGCATTACCCACCTTAAAAAAATTTACTCAATTATAAATGCAAAAAAAATTGAAGTTATTCTTAATTCCATTTTCTCTCTCACAACCAGCAAATGCTATTCCTCAAAATATATTTTAAAAAATCCAAGTTCTCATCGTACCCTCCACTGCTACATCCTAAATTATAACACCATCACCTGCCTCCTGGATGGCAGTGATGCTTGATCCCTTAATCCTAATGGTCTCTCTGTTTCCTTGTTATCTTTTCCCTGAGGGAAAAAAAAGTAAACCTTTTAAAACATAATACAAATCCGTCACTTCCCTGAACTAACCCATGAAAGGCCTACAAGACCCTTATTACTTGGCTTCTGACTGTCCCTTTCTGCCTAGTTAAATAAGCTTCTTTGCTCTTTCTTGAACACATCAAACGACTTCCCACCTCAGGCTCTTTGCACTTGCTGTTTCTTCTCTGAATGCTTTTCCATCAAAGATCTGTAGGCCTTGCTTCTTCTCTTTATTCAAGATTCTGCTTAAAAGCATCTCTTCAGAGAGGCCTTCTCTGACCACATTATCTAAAATCAACCTATTCTCTGTCTTCTCACTTTAGTTTATTTTCTACTAATTTCTGTTTGACTCTATATTGTACATTAATGTTTAGATTTATGTTTGTTTGTTTGCTTTACTCAATTGTATTCTCCCACTGGAATGCAAGCATGATAAGGTGAGGCACTTTGTCTTATTTATAGTTGCATCCCCATTTCCTAAAATAAGGCAGGACATAGAGCAGAGGCTAAATAAATACTTGTTGAATGAATAAATGGATTTCTGAATAATTGTGAAAGCATTAATTATACTCTTTGGGAAAAGGATTTTGAGATTTGAAAGCAATTTGCCTTACATGGAGTCCATTAAGGAATCACTGGTTGAGTGATGTCAGCAACATGGTGGAGTGAAAAGCTTCCTTTCTCTATCTCCTTCAATCTATGACTAGTAAAATATATATAACTTAACAGAGGTACCCTGCCCAACCAGGGAGCTGGAGAATTCCACCCATTAGTACATCTAAAGGTGGGTGAATTGGAACACATAGAGAAGACAGAACTGAGGGAACAACAGAGTCAGTGCCTGCAATCCTGGCCCTGAGACCACAGCAGCTGAGCCCACAGCTTCAGAGAACCCAGTAGCAGCAGAGGAAGTGGTGTACTGGGCTTTGGTCTCCTGACCACAGCAGCACCCATGACCATAGGTAACCGGGCAGCAGTGGCAGAGGGGCCTGGGACCCCACCTCCCCACCCTGTCCTTCCTCTTCCCTCAAGGCGACAGTGCCTCAAGGGATCCCAGCTGTGAGGAGAGAGCCCACCATCCCAGTAATGACAGCGACTCTGGCAGAAACAAGGCAGCAAGGCCCCTGGAGGCACAGGAAGCAGTAACAAAGGGTTGGAGCCATACTTTTGCAGAGATGATGGAAGCTGGAAAGTGCTAACTCTCAAGTGTAACCAGAGACAGCTCAGGTAAGAGAAACAAAAACTTGTGTTATAATACCACCTATAGGAAAACAGATGAAAGGACTCTAACTTCTAACCTGTCATTAACTTCATATGCACCAGTGGAAGAACAATTCATCAAGCACTGTGAAGAACCACAGTAAGACTAGTCCACATAAAGAAAATGACAGTTCTCCAGAAACCAAACTTGAAGTCATGGAATACTGCTATCTAACTGATAGAGAATTCACAATAGCTTCTTGAAGAAACTCAGTGAGCTACAAGGAAACTTAGGAAGGCAGTTTAATGAGCTCAGGAATAAAATCAATGAAGAGAAGGAATATTTTAATAAAGAGACTGAAACTCTAAAGAAACAAAAACAAACAGAAATTCTGAAGCTGAAGAATTCAATAAATGAGATGAAGAATGCATTAGAAAGCATTGGAAATAGAGCAGACCACAGAAGAGAAGCATTGGAAATAGAGCAGACCATGGAAGAGAGGATTAGTGAGCTTGAAGATAGAAATCTAGAAATGATACAAATAGAAGGGGAAAGACAAATAAGATGTTAAAAAATGAGGAAGTTCTATGAGAGCTATTCACCTCTTTTAGGAAAGGCAACATTAGGTTGTTGGGTATCCCAGAAGAAGAAGAGAGGGAGAAGGGAGCAGAGAGTTTATTCAAAGAAATAATAGCTGAGAACTATCCAAGCCTGGGGAAGGAACTGGACATCCAAGTCCATGAGGCTAAGAGAACAACTAATTACCTCAATGTAAAAAGACCTTCTCCAAGACACATTATCCTAAAATTGTCAGAAATCAATGACAAAGAAAGAATTTTAAAGGCAGCCAGAGGAAAAATGATGGTAACCTACAAAGGAGTCTCCATTAGACTATCAGCAGATTTCTCAGCAGTAACCCTACAGGCCAGGAGGAAGTGGAATAACACTTTCAAAATACTGAAATATAAAAACTGTCACCCGAGAATACTCTCTCCAGCAAAGTTACCATTCAGATATGATGGAGAAATAAAGACTTCCCCGAACAAACAAAGTCTGAGGGAGTTATAAACACTACACCTGCCTTATAAGAAATGTTGAAAGGAGCTCTTTTACTAGAAAAAAAGGCAAAAGCTACACAAAATTTTGAGTGAAAATTGCAACTCTTTGTCAGAATGGGTTTTAAACACTTTATTATAGCATAAAGGTTAAGGGGGAAAAAAAAAGAAAGCAGAAAAATAACTGTAGCAATTGCAGTTTTTTATCAAACTCAGACCATAAAAAGAAATAATTTGAAACAACAAATACATAGAAGGGGAAAAGGAAAAGGATGGAACTTATTTGGTAAATGTAGATAAGATGCTATCAGCAGAAAAAGGACTATTTTATATGAGGTGTTTTATACAAACCTTAGGGTAACCACAAAATGTAAACATAGAGCAGAGACATGAAACATAAAAAAAGGGGAAACTGAGAAAACCACCAAACCAAAATGGCGGACAGAAATATAAGGAAAAAGAAATAGTGGAGCTATACAGCAACCAGAAAATAAAAGGTAGAATAGCTGTAATAAGTTGTCATCAATCAATAATAACCCTAAATGTAAATGGATTAAATTTATCAGTCAAAAGATACAGAGTGTGGGTGGATGGATTGAAAAACAAGACCCAACTGTATTCTGCCTCTAAAAGACACACCTCAGCTCTGAAGACAAACATAAGCTGAAAGGGATGGAAGAGATGGAAGGTGATATTCTAAGCATACTTATATCAGACAAAATACACTTCAAGCCAAAAAAGATAACGAGCCATTATGGACAATATATAAATGTGTCAATTCATCAAGAAGACCTAACAGTGGTTAACATATATTCACCTTTTATAAGAACATGAAAATGTATAAAATAATTATTAGCGAACTTAAAGGGAGAAATTGACAGCAGCACAATAATAGTAAGGGACTTTAACAGCCCACTTATATCAGTGGATAGACCATCCAACCAGAAAGTCAACAAGGAAACAGTGGCCTTAAATGAAACATTAGACCAGATGGATTTGATAGTTTTATATCAGACATTCCATCTAAATTCAGCAGAACACACATTCTTCTCAAGTGCACATGGAATTTTCTCAAGGATAGACCATAGGTTGGGACACAAAACAAGTCTCAAAAATTTAAGAAGATTGTGATCATATTAAACATATTTTCTGGTCAAAATGGTATGAATCTAGAAATCAACTACAAGAAGAAAATTGAAAAAATCACAAATATGTAGAGACTGAACAACATGCCACTGAACAACTATGGGGTGAATGAAGAAATCAGAGCAATAAAAAGTTACCTGAAAGCAAATGAAAATGAGAATGCAGTATACCAAAATCTATGAGATATAGCAAAAGCGGTACTAAGAGGGAAGTTTATAGCAATACAGGCCTATTTCAAGAAACAAGAAAAATCTCAAATAAATAAACTAACCTTACACCTAAAGTAACAAGAAAAAGAAGAACAAATTAAGCTTGAAGTTAGTAGAAGGAAGGAAACAATAAAGATCAGAGCAGAAATAAATAATATAGAGACTAAAAAGATAATAGAAAAGATCAATGAAACTAATAGCTGGTTCTTTGAAAAGATAAAAAAATTGACAAACTGTTAGCTAGCCTCACTAAAAACAGAGAAGGTCCTGATAAATAAAATCAGAAATGAAGGAGGAAAAGTAACAATGGATAACACAGAAATACAGAGGATTATAAGAATATTGTAAACAGCTATATACCAACAAATTGGACAACTTAGAAGAAATGGACAGATTCTTAGAATCATACAATCTTTTAGGACTGAATCATGAAGAAATAGGAAATCTGAATAGAAAAATCACTAGTACAGAGATTCAGACAGTAATCAGAAAGCTCCCCAGAAGCAAAATTCCAGTACCAGACAGCTTCACAGGTGAATTCTACCAAACATTCAAAGAAGATTTAATACCTATCCTTCTCAAACTATCCCCCAAAATTGAAGAGGTCAAACAAACACTTCCTAACTCATTTTCTGAGGCCAAAATCACCCTGATATCAGACACATTACAAAAAAAGAAAATTGTAGGCCAATACTTCTGATGAATATAGATGCAAAAATCCTAATTATTTTATTATATTAGCAAATAGAATTCAACAGTACATCATGACCAAGTGGGATTTATTCCAGGGATGAAAAGATGGTTCAAAATCCACAAATCAATCAATGTGATATACCACATTAACAAATGAAGGATAAAAACGTATGATCATCTCAATAGATGCAGTAAAAGCATTTGACAAGATTCAACACTTATTTATGATTAAAAACTATCAATAAAGTAGGTATAGAAGGGATGTACCGCCACATAGTAAAGGCCATATATGACAAACCCACATCTAACATTATACTCAACGGTGCAAAATTGAAAGCTATCCTTCTAAGATCAGGAACAAGACAAGGATGCCCACTCTTGCCACTCTTATTCAACATAGTATTGGAAGTCCTAGCCAGTGCAGTTAGGCAATAAAAAGGAATAAAAGGGACATAAACTTGGAAAGGAATATGTAAAACTGTCACTATTTGCAAAACTATTAGAAAAAATATACAAATAAAGTTGCAAAATACAAAATCAGTATACAAAAATTTGTCGCATTTCTATATGCTAACAATGAGCAAGCAAAAAGAGATTTAAGAAAACAATCCCATATACCAATCACAATAAAAAGAATAATATACCTAGGAATATATTTAATCAAGGACGTGAAAGACCTGTACACTGAAAACTTACTGAAAGAAATCGAAGAATTCACAAAGAAATGAAAGATATTCCACATTTATGGATTGGAAGAATTAACATTGTCAAAATGTCCATATTACCTAAGGCAATCTACGGATTCAGTGCAATCCCTATCAAAATCCCAAGGACATGTTTCACAGAAATAGAACAAAATATTCTAAAATTTAAATGGAACCACAAAAGAACCTGAATAGCCAAAGCAATCCTGAAAAAAAGAACAAAGGTGGGGCATGATGCTCTTTTATGTGAAACTGTATCACAAAGACGTAGTAATCACAACAGCATGGTTTGGGCAGTAAAACAGATACATAGATCAATGGAACAGAATTGAGATCCTGGAAATAAATCCATGTTTATATGTACAATTAATTTATGACAAAGGAACAAGGAGAGTACAATGGAGAAAGGATACTCTCTCCAAAAAATGGTTCTGGGAAAACTGGACAGCCACATACAAAAAAATGAAACTAGACCACTATCTCACACCATCCACAAAAATTAACTGAAAATGGATTAAAGACTTGAATGTAAGACCTGAAACCATAAAACTCCTAGAAGAAAAAAAACATAGGCAGTGTGCTCTTTGACATCAGTCTTAGCAATATTTTTCTAGATGTGTCTCCACAGGCATGGGATACAAAAGCAAAAATAAACAAATGGGATTACATCAAACTAAAAAGCTTATGCACAGCAAAGGAAACCATCAGTGAAACAAGCAAACAAAAAACCTACTAAATGAGAGAAGATATTTGAAAATGATATGTCCCATAAGGGGTTAATATCCAAAGTATACAAAGAACTCATACAACTAACAATAAAAAACAAACAACTCCATTAAAAAATGGGCAGAGGAGCTGAATAGACATTTTCTCAAAGAAGACATACAGATGGCCAACAGGCACATGAAAAGATGTTCAACATCACTAATTATTAGGGAAGTGCAAATCAAAACCACAATGAGATATCACCTCACACCTGTCAGAATGGTTATTATCAAAAAGACAGGAAAACAGGTATTGGTAAGGATGTGAAGAAAAGGGAATCCTCATACACTGTTGGTGGGAATGTAAATTGGTGCAGCCACGATGATAGACAGTATGGAATATCCTCAAAAATTAAGAATAGGACTATGATATTATGCAGCTATCCCACTTCTGGGTGTTTATCCAAAGAATATGAAAACACGAATTTGAAAAGATACATGTACCCCTCCGTTCGCCATAACATTATTTACAACAGACACGTTATGGAAACAAAGTGCCCATCAATGGATGAATGGATAAAGGAGATGTGGTGTGTGTATCCAATGGAATACTATTCATCCATAAAAAATGATGAAACTGTGGGTTTGTTTCTCAAGTACTCAAGCAATTATTTAGTTTATATTTTATTTGAAAAGTTACTTTTTAAGAGACATTTACCAATTTTAAGTGAAGGGCAATATACAATATGTGGACAACTGACAAGAGAATTTTCAATTACATTTAAGTAATAATAATTTAATATTATCTGATCCCAGAATGCCTTACAAGCTTTAGCTAATAAAGCTTCAGACTCTGATTACTAAGGAAAGCAATCAGAATATTCCACATTTCCACGGCTTTCTAGGGCATCTTGTTGTTACAGCAGGAATAATGGCTTCAGGGGCCCACAAGACCTATCAGGCTGTGCAGTGTGATTGCTCATCTGGCCTTTAAAAGTGATCCAAGACTCAGGTCCTTTATGCACTTGAATAAACTGGATTCCCCAATCTATTCTCGTTCCATTGACCTAGCTCCTTTTGCCTCATCTTGTTTTCCGTTTTCTCACCCCTGATACCTGACTCAGAGGCTGGGCTTGCCTTCACAGGTCCAAGCCTCTTCTGTCTAGGGTCCTTCCCCTTAATGTCTGAAAGCCTCATCTAGAAATGCTACCTGCAGTTTCCCTCTGACTATAGCTTTCCCATATCCTCTCTACTAAAACTGGCCCTCGTAATTCATGGGGTTCAGTTTTCTAATGCTCAATATCATACTCTTTACCAGGAAAATTCCCTGGGTCTATCTCTTTATGTTATTAGACTTGCTGGCTATTGAACCACACAAAAGAAGCTCTATTCTTACAGAGACAAAACTGGAGAGGGTAAATAATATTAATTAAAAATCCTATCTTACTTAATGCTTAAAAATTTGAGTATTTCCCATTTCTCAGAAAAGAAAACTGAGTCTCAAAGAAATGATTTCAATGATTTTCCCTAATTTTGCTGTGGTAATAACTGATGAAGTTTGGGTTCAAAACGAGTTGTATATTATTGTAAATTCCCTGCTCTTTCTGCTATATTATTTGTGTAAAACATAAATATTTAAGAAACAATTTCTAACATGCAATAAATCTTAAAAAGAAAAAGAAAAGACTCCAAATATCTCAAAACCTTGTATCAGAGAACTAAAACTGGTACTAAAGCCTTAAAATTAAATCTTGCTTTTAATATTCCAGGAAGGAGCCTTTGGCATTACATCATTACTCTTTCCAAATTTAACTAATTTAAAGGTGACGTGAATAAAATATTCATTAAAACTACAGTAGTCATTTATCTATGACCTTTAACAAAGCTGCTATTAACTTTCAGTTGACTCACAGTTGTAGATAGAACCTTACCCAATAAAGTACCCATTCCTTTCTAAACCTTCCTGGTAGAGTTTTGATTTACATCCAAAACCTGTCTATAAATATTCCACTTTAGCCAGCTCTATGCTTCCTACTTCTTGTTTCTTAAATCACTGTAATGCTTCAAGCCAATATTGTTCCTTGCATTTCAGTAAATAACATCTCCATTAAACATATCTGAAGCTCCCTATTTAAATTACTGGTTTCTTTAATCTAGTTTTCGTTATAGGGAATAGCAATGCCAAATGGTTTTTAAAGGATTCAAAAATGTTCCCAGATGAACTAATTATGCCCTTTTATTTCCATAACTGTTGTAATAGAACCTTCTGAGGAACATTTCTGATGGATCTGTGTCCCTGGCCTCTCCCCTAGAACTCATTCCAGTTCTCTTTCTTACATGCACAACATACACATTTATACTTACTGTAGAGTTAAATAGTCATCATCTATCTGAACCTAATCTGCTTAAATGTCCAAAGTCTAATTGATTTGAAATTATATTTTAACACATAATGATTAAACCCACAGAAGAGCCAAGAAGGTAAAGATAAGATAGCAAAGTTAAAATTCCAAATCCCTTTTGCTTAGATATCTCCCACCCTTCTCCCTCTCTACCCTGCTTTGCCTCGCATCTGGAGAGAGATTGATTTGTATGGACTCCAACAGTGGCTTCCCATGCCCTCTGACCTCTGGTTGGGTTTGGTCAATAGGGGCCTGGAGGGAGACAAGGGGATTCAGGTCAGCGTATTCTGGGTATTTATTTTCAAGTAGGGAAAACTCTCCCTACAGAGTTTTCTTGGCTTGGTTTCTATTATTTGGAAAGAATTATGACGTAATGCTGAAGGCTTGTTCCTGGAACATTAAAAGCAGAATTCAATTTTAAGGCTTTAGAGCCAGTTTTAGTTTTCTGATACGAGGTTTTAGAGTATTTGAAGTCTTTTCCCCCCGTCAAACTAAGATGTTTCTCTCAAGGTGGCCTTCTCTGTATACCTGTCTTCTTCTGGTTCTGGTAATGGTTTCTTTGTCTCTTTATGTCTAAGGAGTTGCAGCAGCTTTATGGCTACTAATCTCAGGTTATTGCACTATCCCTCTGGTTCCCTGCACCCACAAAGAGTGCCTTTGTAAATAACCTGTCCTTGATTTATTATAATTTAAGTGCACCACTTATTTCCTATTGGGATCCTGACTGTTACATACAATTTTAAAGGCCAGAGGGTTTTTTTTTTTTTTTTCTCTTAACTGTATATAATTGTACTCTCCTGAAAGTCAGGAGCCAAGATTTGGTCACTGTACATAGTTCTAAATTGGCTCCAGATTTAATAACATCAGGTAACTTCAAAGTCCTACTTTGGTCAATTCTATACTTCCAGATTCATATTTCTTATGTTGCTGTGATGCTTAAAGTCAGCCTTATCCCTGAAGTACACTTATATATTTCAGAAGTAATACCTCTTTACTAAGCGCATTTGAAGTTCTCAAATTTATTCAGCATCTTTTAAAATTAGCCTTTACTTTTGGCATTCCTGAAAAGTAAATGAATACATCAGATGTTTTATTAACTTAATTTTATTTTTAACAAATTTTACTTAAGTTTTAATAAGTGGCAAACGTACATTAGTTATGGTACAACACAAGGAATTAGAATAGGAGCTCAGGTTGTATCCTTTCTGAGTTGTTGTCACAGTGTGATTTTTCTGGCAATCAAAGTATTACTTTTAAATTCCTCAAGGGCTCAGTTTTTAACGAAAGTGAATAATGATAACTTTGTGGACTTCTGCTTCAGGCACATTCATGCTTATGGCAGACAACGTGTCTGTTGAAAAGAGCTAGAGGATTGGGATGAAATATGACAGGCATCTACTTGGAGCTATTTAGGTTAAGATGCTGGAGAAGAAGGAATGACACAGAGAAACATTGGAAGCTAGGAGACAAACAATTAGCACAATGTATCAGCCCAAAACAGCCTCATCCAAATATACTAACTGATTTATTATAAAGGCTATGAAGTAGGGAAAACGAATGACCTTTTCCATAAGTGGCCCTAAGAAAATTAGATAATTATATCGGAAAAAATTTACCTTGGACCTATACTTCACTTCATAAACAAGTATGAATTCTAGTTGGATTACCAATCTAAATGTGCAAGATAAATCAGTAAACTTCTATGAGAAAACCTAGTTGAGCATCTTTATGACCTTGAGGTATACAAAGTTTTCTTAAACTGGACACAAAAATACTAGCTATAAAGAAAAAAATTAATTGTACTACATTAAACATGAAGACTTTCTGTTTATCAAATGGCATAACTAAAATAGTGAAAGTGTATGTCACACAGGACAAAGGACTCATATTTAGAGAAAATGAAGAGCTTGAACAAATCAATAAAAAAAGATCACTCAATAGAAAAATGGTCAAAGGACTTCAGTGGCACTTCACAAAGGAAGATATCCACATAGCCAATAAGTATAGGAACAACTGCTTGTTAATCATCAGGGAAATTAAAATATAAATGGCAAAAACGCCATTACTTATACAGCAGAATAGCATTACAATTAAAGGATTGATAGGAGGAGGGGCAAGATGGCGGAAGAGTAAGACGCGGAGATCACCTTCCTCCCCACAGATACATGAGAAATACATCTACACGTGGAACTGCTCCTACAGAACACCCACTGAACGCTGGCAGAAGACGTCAGACCTCCCAAAAGGCAAGAAAATCCCCACGTACTTGGGTAGGGCAAAAGAAAAAAGAAATAACAGAGACAAAAGAATAGGGACGGGACCTGCACCAGTGGGAGGGAGCTGCGAAGGAGGAAAGGTTTCCACACACTAGGAAGCCCCTTCGTGGGCAGAGACTGCGGGTAGCAGAGGGGGGAAGCTTCGGAGCCACGGAGGAGAGCGCAGCCACAGTGGTGCGGAGGGCAAAGCGGAGATTCCCGCACAGAGGAGCGGTGCCGACCAGCACTCACCAGCCCGAGAGGCTTGTCTGCTCAGCCGCTGGGGCGGGCGGGGCCTGGGAGCTGGGGCTCGGGCTTCGGTGCTAGCCGGGAGGGAGTCCGGGAAAAAGACTGCAGCTGCCAAAGAGGCAAGAGAATTTTTCTTGCCTCTTTGTTTCGCGGCGCGCAAGGAGAGGGGATTCAGAGCGCCGCCTAAACGAGCTCCAGAGACGGGCGCGAGCCGCGGCTATCAGCGCGGATCCCACAGCAACAGGGACGCAGAGGGAAAAACGGAGAGATTCCCGCACAGAGGCTCGGCGCCGAGCAGCACTCACCAGCCCGAGAGGCTTGTCTGCTCACCCGCCGGGGCGGGCGGGGGCTGGGAGCTGAGGCGCGGGCTTCGGTCGGATCCCAGGGAGAGGACTGGGGTTGGCTGCGTGAACACAGCCTGAAGGGTCTAGCGCACCACAACTAGCCGGGAGGGTGCACGAGAAAAAGTCTGCAGCTGCCGAAGAGGCAGGAGACTTTTTCTTGCCTCTTTGTTTCGCGGCGTGCAAGGAGAGGGGATTCAGAGCGCCACTTAAACGAACTCCAGAGACGGGCGCGAGCCGCGGCTATCAGCGCGGACCCCAGAGACGGGCATGAGACGCTAAGGCTGCTGCTGCCGCCACCAAACAGCCTGTGGGCGAGCACAGGTCATTCTCCACACCGCCCCTCCCGGGAGCCTGTGCAGCCCGCCACGGCCAGGCTCCCGTGATCCGGGGACAACTTACCCGCGAGAGCGCACAGCGCGCCTCAGGCTGCTGCAACGTCACGCCCGCTTCTGCCGCCGCAGGCTCGCCCCGCCTCCTCCGTACCGCTCCCTCCCCCCGGCCTGACTGAGCCGGAGCCCCCGAATCAGCTGCTCCTTTAACCCCGTTCTGTCTGGGCGGGGAACAGACGCCCTCAGGGGACCTACATGCAGAGGCGGGTCCAAATCCAAAGCTGAACCCCGGGAGCTGTACGAACAAAGAAGAGAAAGGGAAATCTCTCCCAGCAGCCTCAGAAGCAGCGGATTAAAGCTCCACAAACAACTTGATGTGCCTGCATCTGTTGAATACCTGAATAGACAACGAATCATCCCAAATTTAGGAGATGGACTTTGGGAGCAGGATATATTAACTTTTCCCCTTTTCCTTTTTTTTGTGAGTGTATATGTGTATGCTTCTGGGTGAGATTTTGTCTGTATAGCTTTGCTCTCACCGTTAGTCCTAGGGTTAGGTCCGTCCGTTTTTTTTTTTTTTTTTTTTGGCTTAAAAATTTTTTTTTTCCCTAATAAATGTTTTCTTAATAATTTTTTCCTTATTTTCTATTTTTAAAAAAATTTTTAATAAGTTTTTTAATATTTTTTATTTTAAAAAATTAAAAAATTTTTTTTCTTAATAAATTTTTTCTAAATAATTTTTTTCTTATTTTTAGTATAAAAAATTAATAAATCTATTTTTAAAAATTAAAAAAAAAATTTTTTTTTCTTAATAAATTTACTCTTAATAATTTTTTTTCTTATTTTTTATTATAATTGCTTTATTTTATTTTATTTTATCCTCTTTTTTTCTCTCTTTCCATTTTTTCTCCCTTTTATTCTGAGCTGTGTGGATGAAAGGCTCTTGGTGCTCCAGCCAGGCATCAGGGCTGTGCCTCTGAGGTGGGAGAGCCAACTTCAGGACACTGGTCCACAAGAGACCTCCCAGCTCCACGTAATACCAAACGGCGAAAATCTCTCACAGATCTCCATCTCAACATCAAGACCCAGCTTCACTCAACGACCAGCAAGCTACAGTGCTGGACACCCTATGCCAAACAACTAGCAAGAGAGGAACACAGCCCCATCCATTAACAGAGAGGCTGCCTAAAATCATAATAAGGCCACAGACACCCCAAAACACACCACCAGACGTGGACGAACCCACCAGAAAGACAACATCCAGCCTCATCCACCAGAACACAGGCACTAGTTCCCTCCACCAGGAAACCTACACAACCCACTGAACCAACCTTAGCCACTGGGGACAGATACCAAAAACAACGGGAACTACGAACCTGCAGCCTGTGAAAAGGAGACCCCAAACACAGCAAGATAAGCAAAATGAGAAGACAAAAAAACACGCAGCAGATGAAGGAGCAGGGTCAAAACACACCAGACCTAACAAATGAAGAGGAAATAGGTAGTCTACCTGAAAAAGAATTCAGAATAATGATAGTAAGGATGATCCAAAGTCTTGGAAATAGAATAGACAAAATGCAAGAAACATTTAACAAGGACGTAGAAGAACTAAAGAGGAACCAAGAAACGATGACAAGCACAATAAATGAAATTAAAAATACTCTAGATGGGATCAATAGCAGAATAACTGAGGCAGAAGAACGGATAAGTGACCTGGAAGATAAAATGGTGGAAATAACTACTGCAGACCAGAATAAAGAAAAAAGAATGAAAAGAACTGAGGACAGTCTCAGAGACCTCTGGGACAACATTAAACGCACCAACATTCGAATTATAGGGGTCCCAGAAGAAGAAGAGAAAAAGAAAGGGACTGAGAAAATATTTGAAGAGATTATAGTTGAAAACTTCCCTAATATGGGAAAGGAAATAGTTAATCAAGTCCTGGAAGCACAGAGAGTCCCATACAGGATAAATCCAAGGAGAAACACACCAAGACACATATTAATCAAACTATCAAAAATTAAATATAAAGAAAACATATTAAAAGCAGCAAGGGAAAAACAACAGATAACTCACAAGGGCATCCCCATAAGGTTAACAGCTGATCTTTCAGCAGAAACGCTGCAAGCCAGAAGGGAGTGGCAGGATATACTTAAAGTGATGAAGGAGAAAAACCTACAACCAAGATTACTCTACCCAGCAAGGATCTCATTCAGATTTGATGGAGAAATTAAAACCTTTACAGACAAGCAAAAGCTGAGAGAGTTCAGTACCACCAAACCAGCTTTACAACAAATGCTAAAGGAACTTCTCTAGGCAAGAAACACAAGAGAAGGAAAACACCTACAATAACAAACCCAAAACATTTAAGAAAATGGGAATAGGAACATACATATCGATAATTACCTTAAATGTAAATGGATTAAATGCTCCCACCAAAAGACACAGACTTGCTGAATGGATACAAAAACAAGACCCATATATATGCTGTCTACAAGAGACCCACTTCAGACCTAGAGACACATACAGACTGAAAGTGAGGGGATGGAAAAAGATATTCCATGCAAATGGAAATCAAAAGAAAGCTGGAGTAGCAATTCTCATATCAGACAAAATAGACTTTAAAATAAAGACAATTACAAGAGACAAAGACGGACACTATATAATGATCAAGGGATCGATCCAAGAGGAAGGTATAACAATTGTAAATATTTATGCACCCAACATAGGAGCACCTCAATACATAAGGCAAATACTAACAGCCATAAAAGGGGAAATCGACAGTAACACAATCATAGTAGGGGACTTTAACACCCCACTTTCACCAATGGACAGATCATCCAAAATGAAAATCAATAAGGAAACACAAGCTTTAAATGATACATTAAACAAGATGGACTTAATTGATATTTATAGGACATTCCACCCAAAAACAACAGAATACACATTTTTCTCAAGTGCTCATGGAACATTCTCCAGGATAGATCATATCTTGGGTCACAAATCAAGCCTTGGTAAATTTAAAAAAATTGAAATCGTATCAAGTATCTTTTCCGACCACAACGCTATGAGACTAGATATCAATTACAGGAAAAGATCTGTAAAAAATACAAACACATGGAGGCTACACAATACACTACTTAATAACGAAGTGATCACTGAAGAAATCAAAGGGGAAATCAAAAAATACCTAGAAACAAATGACAATGGAGACACGACGATCCAAAACCTATGGGATGCAGCAAAAGCAGTTCTAAGAGGGAAGTTTATAGCAATACAAGCCTACATCAAGAAACAGGAAACATCTCGAATAAACAACCTAACCTTGCACCTAAAGCAATTAGAGAAAGAAGAACAAAAAAACCCCAAAGCTAGCAGAAGGAAAGAAATCATAAAGATGAGATCAGAAATAAATGAAAAAGAAATGAAGGAAACAATAGCAAAAATCAATGAAACTAAAAGCTGGTTCTTTGAGAAGATAAACAAAATTGATAAACCATTAGCCAGACTCATCAAGAGAAAAAAGGAGAAGACTCAAATTAATAGAATTAGAAATGAAAAAGGAGAAGTAACCACTGACACTGCAGAAATACAAACGATCATAAGAGATTACTACAAGCAACTCTATGCTAATAAAATGGACAACCTGGAAGAAATGGACAGATTCTTAGAAATGCACAACCTGCCGAGACTGAACCAGGAAGAAATAGAAAATATGAACAGACCAATCACAAGCACTGAAATTGAAACTGTGATTAAAAATCTTCCAACACACAAAAGCCCAGGACCAGATGGCTTCACAGGCGAATTCTATCAAACATTTAGAGAAGAGCTAACACCTATCCTTCTCAAACTCTTCCAAAATATTGCAGAGGGAGGAACACTCCCAAACTCATTCTACGAGGCCACCATCACCCTGATACCAAAACCAGGCAAAGATGTCACAAAGAAAGAAAACTACAGGCCAATATCACTGATGAACATAGATGCAAAAATCCTCAACAAAATACTAGCAAACAGAATCCAACAGCACATTAAAAGGATCATACACCATGATCAAGTGGGGTTTATTCCAGGAATGCAAGGATTCTTCAATATACGCAAATCAATCAACGTGATACATCATATTAACAAATTGAAGGAGAAAAACCATATGATCATCTCAATAGATGCAGAGAAAGCTTTCGACAAAATTCAACACCCATTTATGATAAAAGTCCTGCAGAAAGTAGGCATAGAGGGAACTTTCCTCAACATAATAAAGGCCGTATATGACAAACCCACAGCCAACATTGTCCTCAATGGTGAAAAACTGAAACCATTTCCACTAAGATCAGGAACAAGACAAGGTTGCCCACTCTCACCACTATTATTCAACATAGTTTTGGAAGTGTTAGCCACAGCAATCAGAGACGAAAAAGAAATAAAAGGAATCCAAATCGGAAAAGAAGAAGTAAAGCTGTCACTGTTTGCAGATGACATGATACTATACATAGAGAATCCAAAAGATGCTACCAGAAAACTACTAGAGCTAATCAATGAATTTGGTAAAGTAGCAGGATACAAAATTAATGCACAGAAATCTCTTGCATTCCTGTATACTAATGATGAAAAATCTGAAAGTGAAATTAAGAAAACACTCCCGTTTACCATTGCAACAAAAAGAATAAAATACCTAGGAATAAACCTACCTAAGGAGACAAAAGACCTGTATGCAGAAAATTATAGGACACTGATGAAAGAAATTAAAGATGATACAAATAGATGGAGAAATATACCATGTTCTTGGATTGGAAGAATAAACATTGTGAAAATGACTCTGCTACCCAAAGCAATCTACAGATTCAATGCAATCCCTATCAAACTACCACTGGCATTTTTCACAGAACTAGAACAAAAAATTTCACAATTTGTATGGAAACACAAAAGACCCCGAATAGCCAAAGCAATCTTGAGAACGAAAAATGGAGCTGGAGGAATCAGGCTCCCTGACTTCAGACTATATTACAAAGCTACAGTAATCAAGACAGTTTGGTACTGGCACAAAAACAGAAATATAGATCAATGGAACAGGATAGAAAGCCCAGAGATAAGCCCACGCACATATGGTCACCTTATCTTTGATAAAGGAGGCAAGCATATACAGTGGAGAAAAGACAGCCTCTTCAATAAGTGGTGCTGGGAAAATTGGACAGGTACATGTAAAAGTAGGAAATTAGAACACTCCCTAACACCATACACAAAAATAAACTCAAAATGGATTAAAGACCTAAGTGTAAGGCCAGACACTATCAAACTCTTAGAGGAAAACATAGGCAGAACACTGTATGACATAAGTCACAGCAAGATCCTTTTTGACCCAGGTCCTAGAGAAATGGAAATAAAAACACAAATAAACAAATGGGACCTAATGAAACTTCAAAGCTTTTGCACAGCAAAGGAAACCATAAACAAGACCAAAAGACAACCCTCAGAATGGGAGAAAATATTTGCAAATGAAGCAACGGACAAAGGATTAATCTCCAAGATTTACAAGCAGCTCATGCAGCTCAATAACAAAAAAACAAACAACCCAATCCAAAAATGGGCAGAAGACCTAAATAGACATTTCTCCAAAGAAGAGATACAGATTGCCAACAGACACATGAAAGAATGCTCAACATCATTAATCATTAGAGAAATGCAAATCAAAACTACAATGAGGTATCATCTCACACCGGTCAGAATGGCCATCATCAAAAAATCTAGAAACAATAAATGCTGGAGAGGGTGTGGAGAAAAGGGAACACTCTTGCACTGTTGGTGGGAATGTAAATTGATACAGCCACTATGGAGAACAGTATGGAGGTTCCTTAAAAAACTAAAAATAGAACTACCATATGACCCAGCAATCCCACTACTG
Organism: Eubalaena glacialis; assembly: GCF_028564815.1. Lineage (NCBI taxonomy): Eukaryota > Metazoa > Chordata > Mammalia > Artiodactyla > Balaenidae > Eubalaena > Eubalaena glacialis. The sequence continues at coordinate 49,347,116 of NC_083729.1, read as the reverse complement.
GGCATATACCCTGAGAAAACCATAATTCAGAAAGAGTCATGTACCAAAATATTCATTGCAGCTCTGTTTACAATAGCCAGGACATGGAAGCAACCTAGGTGTCCATCATCGGATGAATGGATAAAGAAGATGTGGCACATATATACAATGGAATATTACTCAGCCATAAAAAGAAATGAAATGGAGGTGTTTGTAATGAGGTGGATGGAGTTAGAGTCTGTCATACAGAGTGAAGTAAGTCAGAAAGAGAAAAACAAATACAGTATGCTAACACATATATATGGAATCTAAGGGAAAAAAAAAAAAAAAAAAAAAAAGAGGTCATGAAGAACCTAGTGGCAAGATGGGAATAAAGACACAGACCTACTAGAGAATGGACTTGAGGATATGGGGAGGGGGAGGGGTGAGATGTGACAGGGTGAGAGAGTGTCATGGACATATATACACTACCAAATGTAAAATAGATAACTAGTGGGAAGCAGCCGCATAGCACAGGGAGATCAGCTCGGTGCTTTGTGACCACCTAGAGGGGTGGGATAGGGAGGGTGGGAGGGAGGGAGATGCAAGAGGGAAGAGATATGGCAACATATGTATATGTGTAACTGATTCACTTTGTTGTAAAGCAGAAGCTAGCACACCATTGTAAAGCAATTATACTTCAATAAAGATGTTTAAAAAAAAAAAAAAAAAAAAAAAAAAAAGGATTGATAATACCAGATATGGCTAGGATGTAGAACAACTGGAATTCTCTTACACGACTAGTGGTGTGTAAATGGTGAAAATATTCTTGAAATCTATGTGGCAGTATATACCAAAGTGGATCATGCATACACTTGGGACACATCAATTCCACTTCTAGATATATGTCCAAAGGAAATATGTATATTTGTTTCACAAAAGACATTTAATAGAGTGTTCACAGCAGTATTACTTATAATAGTTAAATATAGGAAGTGACCCAAATGTCAATAAACAGTAGAGTAGATTAAATTCATTTGGTATATTCTTACAGTGGATTATTATAAAGCAATGAGAATGAAGGATATATTAGCACACAATAATATGATGTGAAGTGCTATAAGCTAGGAGAGTGGTAACTTTTGCAGGGGGTGTGACAGAGAGAGCATAAAGTGTGGCTTCCTGAGATGCTGGTAATATTCTTGACTTTAATGCTAGTTACAACGGGTGAGTAATTAGTGATCTCTATGTATGATATACTTCAGCCAAAAGGTTTAAATAAAAAGAAAAGAAGATAGTATGTTTCTTCCAGAAAGATGTCAGCACCCTGACTGACCCCTGTATTTTAATAGAAAAACAAAAGCAAAACAAAACAATTAGCAGCATATTACCAGTCATCACAGGTAAGCTGTAAGCTTGATGTATTTAGCTAAGACATATAAATAGCATCCAGTAGTTAAAAGACCACTACATTTGACAGAGGGTCTTTTAATCAAACACCATTGACGCTTGAGAAATTCTTCAAGAGGAGGAATTTCTTTGGTTCTTTGGATGGCTCCCATCCCCAGAGGCTGAATTTGGAAATTTTTGGAACACGGTTACATTTGGTTTCATCCTCCTTTTCTCCATTTCTCTTTACCCAAAGGAGCAGTTCAGGAAGAATAATGTGAGAGTTTGGAGGTACCTTCAGAAACTGGGCTCCCTCCTTGTTTTCCCTTTACCTTGTCTCAATTTTTTGAATGAGTGTTTCCATTGGGAGTTTTGGGACAAAATGTAGCATTGATGTACTTTAAAATTTCATTAGGAGTAGATATACATTTAAAACAATTACTTTGTGACCCAAAGTTTATCAGCGGGCTAGTAACGTCCACTAACAATCAGCAAATGGACTGTACCAGTACCTTGAGAAGAGAAGCATGAGCATTTCTTAGCCATCCAAGGCCATGAATTTCTTGGAGTCATGCCATTGCTACCAAAGGTCTGTTTTCAGGCAACTCTGGCTCAGGTCATATAATTCTGCTCAAGATGCCTCATTTATGAATAATTGGAAGATTCGGAAATTCTGGTTTATTCAGCTGGGTAATTTTCAGTAGTAACTGCGAAAAGCTTTCTGAAAGGGTTTTGCACTTCCACCCTTGCCACACCAGAGCCTTTACTTAATGCAGTAGCCCGAGAGGTTATTTACTGCCATGTACACAACTCTCCTATAGTTTTCCATCAAATTTGTAATCTCAATACATTATCATGCCTATAAAACCATATGCTCTAGGCAGCACTATGTAGACAAATATTTAACAACCAGCTCTCTGGGGGAAGGGTGTCTTGGTGTGTAGCATTTGCTGATTTCTGATAAATGCTCCCACTGTAGGTGATTTTAAGCTGCCAATGGTTCAACAGTAGGCTCACAAAATTCCTGAAATTTTTATAATAATTTGAGCTGGTTCCAGCACACCACTAGATCCAGGCTACCTTTCTGCCCTACTTTCCTTCTACTTCACCCTTGCTCATCCCACCCCAGGCTTCTTGCTTCTCTCCTATTACTCTCTAGTTCTTACACTACTTTTTCCTCCTTATAATCTTTCACTCTTTGGTTTTAGAATGTAAGTTTGTGGAGGCAGAGATTACATCTTCAGCACCTAAAGAAGAGTACCAGAGCCCTAAAAGATGCATAATCAGTACTTACTGAATAAAAGAATAAATGTTGTATTCAATAGTGTACCTTTATCCACATTCAGAAAAGTAGTGATACTGAAAGGCAAATGAATGATAATTACAAGAGCCGTAAAGTGGGTGTGCATAGCCACAGTGATCAAACTCAAGGTCCCAAACTGGGTGGATAGTAAGTGCTGAGAACTTGATGTCACTGAATTCAGTGTATCCACAGGTTCTCAGAAAAGGGCCTTTCTGGCCCTTCAGATGTAGCTGGAGCTTGAGGCGCGCAGGGCCGGAGACGCTGCAGACCCGGGACCCGGAGCAGCTCGGAGGCGGTGAATAATAGCTCTTCAAGTCTGCAATAAAAAATGGCGTCCAATAAAACTACATTGCAAAAAATGGGAAAGAAACAGAATGGAAAGAGTAAAAAAGTCGAAGAGGTAGAACCTGAAGAATTTGTGGTAGAAAAAGTACTGGACCGACGCGTAGTGAATGGGAAGGTGGAGTATTTCCTGAAGTGGAAGGGATTTACAGATGCAGACAATACTTGGGAACCCGAAGAAAATTTAGATTGTCCAGAGTTAATTGAAGCATTTCTTAATTCTCAAAAAGCTGGTAAAGAAAAAGATGGAACAAAAAGAAAATCTTTATCTGACAGTGAATCTGATGATAGCAAATCAAAGAAGAAAAGAGATGCTGCTGATAAACCAAGAGGTTTTGCCAGAGGTCTTGACCCAGAGCGAATAATTGGTGCCACAGACAGCAGTGGAGAATTAATGTTTCTCATGAAATGGAAAGATTCAGATGAGGCGGACTTGGTGCTGGCAAAGGAGGCAAATATGAAGTGTCCTCAAATTGTAATTGCTTTTTATGAAGAGAGACTAACTTGGCATTCTTGTCCAGAAGATGAAGCTCAATAATTGTTTGCATTGCTTTTTATATATATTTATATATATATATAAAATCTGGGTCTTGGTCTTTTGATTTATTAGTGTGAAGAAATAACTACATTCTAATGAAAATCATGTTTGATATGTTCGTTTTGAAGTAGTATTGGGGAAGTTGTTGGGTTTGGGGGGGTTTTTTGGGGGTTTTGTTTTTGTTTTTTTTGCATCTGTAGCACTGGTTACTTTGAACAAATAAAAGCTTTCTGTAGTTGCTTCCTTTAGCAGAAAAGAACATTTGATACTATGGTATATTATTTCCTCTGCATTAGAGAACAGCTTTTCTAAATGTTGGGGAAAATCTCCATAGTCATTACTCAATCAGAATTTAGAATTTGCATTTAACTCATATATGCCTAAGGACCATTCTGGGTTTTCTGTATGTGTATACATAAAATACATATGTAAATGGTTTGGGGGTTTTTTGGTTATTGTTTAAACACATTTACCAAAACAAAAACAGCCTTTCACAACCATGGATGAGCCCATGTTTCTGGGATTCTATCATTTTGAGCAATATAAGAAATCACTTCAACTTAAATTGAAAATTTAAGTCTTAACCTTTCAAATTAAATAATTTTGTAATTAATGAGACAAATTAAACAATTTAAATTGGATAATTTTTTAAAGCAGCCCTATCAGAATCTGCATCCATATCTACCATCATATAAATGCAGTTTTATATGTAAAACCCCCCTGAAAGGAAAATTTTATCTCTGTCAACCCAAATGAAAAAAATGGAAAAATTCTGGTATGTTTTAATTAGCCAAGCAAGACTTAGTTAAGTGGACATTTAAAGCTTCCTTTTGGCAAACCATTCTTTATAAGAAGTTGAAATCCGTGTGCTGTATTTACTGAAAGACTGTGATACATGGAATGTCTCAGACTTGTTAATGGAAACCTAATCAGATGGTTAGAGATGTTGGCAGTTTAGGATCTGCAGGAATAAATGAGTGAACAAAGTTTTCTAATCTAAACTTGACCTGCATGTTTTTTGAAACTTTACCCCAACCCACTCCTTACATGTAGGCTCAATCTTCTCAGTATTTTGGGTTACTGGTTCAGCAGAAGCCAGGAAAAACAATAACTTTGTAGTAATCAGAATGTTATTCAACTGTATATTGTTTACTTTATTGTAAATACTGGTGAACAGTGGTCAATAAATAGTTTTATATTCCTTTAAAAAAAAAAAAAAAAAGAAAAGGGCCTTTCTGGAAACATTGGCTGCTGCTAGACTAACCACTAGGGTGTCACCACCAACTACCAGTGGAAAGAAGCCTTTGGGACAAAAATTTCAAGCATTTTAAAGATTCTCAGAAGCAGAATTACAAACCGTAATAAGCTTGAGGAATAATATCCAGAGCTGTGAGCTGACTATGTGTTTTCATGTGTGCTCAGCAAGGAAGAGACACTGTCGTAGGTCAGTCTTTGCAGTCACATGTGTCACTGGGAGAGATATTCCCATACAATATTAAGGAATAGTTTTTCCCAGTTTTTCTCAGCATAGCACTGATATTATAATCCTAAAGAATGAACAGCAATGAAATGTTTCCAACTCCTAGCTGAACTTAATTTGTTACAATCTAATCAGAGGAGGCTTCCCTGGTGGCGCAGTGGTTGAGAATCTGCCTGCCAATGCAGGGGACACGGGTTCGAGCCCTGGTCTGGGGGGGTTCCACATGCCGCGGAGCAACTAGGCCCGTGAGCCACAACTACTGAGCCTGCGCGTCTGGAGCCTGTGCTCCGCAACAAGAGAGGCCGCGATAGTGAGAGGCCCGCGCACCGTGATGAAGAGTGGCCCCCACTTGCCGCAACTAGAGAAAGCCATTGCACAGAAACGAAGACCCAACACAGCCAAAAAAAAAAAAAAAATTTAAAAAAAAAATCTAATCAGAGATACATGAATGAGAAGAGATAATCAGTGATTAATCAAAATGAAGGAGAAGCAGGTATTTTAACTTTGTCCTGAGGTAGATTATCCTCTTATCCAGCAAATTCATAATGTTTTTATGCTGTTAGTTTGGTTATAGTGTTTCAGAGGCCCTCAGACATTGATAAGGAAAAAAGGCCGACTGCACAGCTATGAGTTTTCTGTGTGCTTATCTATGGTTAGAAGAATAATGTCCTTCAGCAGTGTATTTGTTCTAACCTTATCAGTGTATTTGATCAAGACCTTAGGGAGTAAGGAAGGGCCCATGTGTTCCCTGTCAGAGGGCATACATTAGAGAAAGAGAGAAATTCCATCTTGGTGTGTTTAGAAGCATTTGTACACTGGCAAACTTATTTATGGAATATGAGGTTATTAACTCTTTAGAAATAATGCTTTCTCTTTAAGGGATACACATATTACCCATTCTTAGCTTCAACTGCATAGGGAATGTTCAATGGCTAATAAACATGAAAATTCTCTGTATCTCTCCAAATCTTAGGATGTAAGAGCCGTTAAAAATTAGTTCCAGAAACAGGCAAGAATGATGCAAAGTGGATATGAATTAGGAAAAAAGAGTATACTCAGAACACCTCTCTCCTTCTTTGCATGTGTTGGATGATATGTGATCCAGCAGCACCTCTACACACATCTCCCAATAAGAGGTTTATCTTTTCTGCACCAGATCCTCAATGCTGAGCCTTGAAAATGAGGGATGTATGCTTGTGTGCAAAATGGGATGTTCTAACTTCATCCTTAAACACAAAAAACTAAGATGGAGAAATGGATCTGGTCTGAGGAGATACATTCTCCTTAAGAGCTCTCTGCTGTTCAATCTTCCTGTTTTCTGTTGAGGCCTCTGGGAGGATGTAAGAAATGGGTAAGCTGCTACTATTTACCCCATCCTACCACCGAAAAAAAGAGGCAATATCTTAGGTGCCCTCAGTCTACAGAAAATGAATATTTTCCCTCATTTCTTCCTCTTCTGCTCTCTTCTTCTCTGTTCTCCTGTAATCTAAACTGTCTGGTATCCTGCCAGTAGTGTATGCGAAGTGAGTGTTTTTCCTCTTTGTCTCTTTGCTTTGGGCATTACAACAGGGATTACCTTCCAAGTTGTGTACAATTTGAAAATAGGATTCTGCACTCTCAGAAATGTATTGACTTTTATAATTTCTGTGTTATAATCTCATATGTAGATTCTTGTGGCAGACACCTGGAGGTTTATTACCATGTGGGCTTGGCTATATCCAAACTAATTAAACCCTGGAAGGAGGTCCATATCCTGTCTGATTTTCACCTCATGTTGAACAAGCAGTTTGGGAGAGAATTACATAAACAGAAAGATGTTCCATGGGTCAGAAATAGTCCCATCTATTACTGTTCTGAGTACCCACAATTTTTCTTCCCTGGGGCCCATGTTTTCTTTAAGCCCCCCTGTTGGTCTGGTTGGAACTACTAGGGCCACACTGATCAATATTGCCTATGGCTCCTCCAATAGCCTGGTGGGACATTTCCTGGTTTTCTCTCACTCCCCAGAACAGAAAAACACTTTCCCCAATAGTTTATTTTTCCAGCCTGCCTGACTTTAGAATTACTTTCTTTACCTCTTTGATCCCCTTGATGGTGATTTCTAAAGCAAATGGCACATGGAAGAATGTGTTCCCTTTTTGGCCTGTCTGATCTGAGTCAGTATCAGCAGTCTGCTCAGCTGTTTGTTAGGTTCGTCTCACCTTAGTTAGTCCCTGTAGTGGCCACATGGCTTTCGTGATATTGCACTACATCTCATTTACTAGTACACCGTGTTTCCCCCAGCTCAGTCTCCTTTTGTGACCTCAGCTGAGTCTCTCTTTTCTCTCAGGAGGATATGAAACTCTCATTCATATAAGACAAAAGTAATGGATATGCCTTAATCCTAATTAATGACCACTTCCTGGTGCAGATGATCAGTTTTGTCTGTTTTCTGGATTTTCTTTGATAACTCCTAATTCCCAATTAAAAAGGGGAGGGTTGGAACTGTTTTAAAGTACCTTAAATGTATCCCTATAGGCAATATTTTTAATGTTAAAAGAGTAAAATGCTATTAAAATATACTAGGGCTGGTAATGGTATAATGAAACAGATACATTTATATTCTTCTGGTGACAGTGGAAATTAATGCAAATTATCTCAAAGAGATTTGGCAAGGTATATCATCATGACTTGTAAACATTTAATTTTTCAACCCAAGATTAGGCATTCCTCCATCCTAATGAGATAATTAGACTTGCTTGTCTAATTTATGTACAAATACTATTTACAGTTTTATTTGAAATCACAAAAAAACTGGAAGTAAATAGAAAGGGTTGGATATAAAAGCTATAATACTTTATCATAGTAATAATATAGAGCCAATAATAATTTGTTTGTGAAAATGTTAATGTCAGAGGAGATATGCTTTATGAACAACTTAGGGTATGAATCAGTATGAATTCATGGCCTACATTCAGCTAGGGCCACTCTGTCCCTTAGAGATTCAGTTAAACTTGATCTAAGCCTGTGTCCATGGCTCTGTGGGAGTCCAGAAGCCTTCTGCTTGCTTTCTGTGAGATTCTACATCTTACTTCATCATGCTCTCTTCAACTGTATTCCGTTTTTATCCTGAACCACCTGGACTTAGATCACATTGCTTTCATTGGTTACCACGATTATCTCATTCACAGCTAATATTTGTGTTTTCTGATAGCCTGTGTTGAAGAGTTAGGTGGGCAGGGAGTGTTGGAGAGGAGAAATTATAGGGAGGATTTCAAATGGTAACATGATATTCTGCAATCTCTTGGCTCCATGTTCATTTTCTCTTCTTTCTTCCTTTTGTTTCTGCCCACCCCACCCCCTGCTGCCTTTAAAAAAAAGAGGGGGGAAAGAAGAGAAAATCCTTCCTTCATCCCATGCAGGGTTAATGTGGCCATACCCAGGCCTTTTAATCCCAATTGGGTAAGATAAGAACTTTCTTCTCACTAAATACAGTCTGTTCCTGCAAATTTTTTCTGGCCTAAACACTCCTCTCAATTGAATTATTTATAGATTTATTTCTATTTGGTCAAAACAACAGATCTATGTATCGATATTTAACTCTCTAGCTGTCTATTCCTCCTTTTCTGAGACCCCTTGTGCTGTTATTTGTAAACACATTTGTAGGTGATCTAACCTGCTGGGCAAATACTCCTTTCCTCTCTTGCTGTTTCATTTGTATTCACTCCCTCTAACAGGATGATGTCCATATAAAATAAGACTGTTCTTTGATTAAGGGTATAGAGGTTGCTGTAAGTCCATGTCATAGTCTCCCCAGTGTTTAAAAATTCCATTTGTGGGCTTCCCTGGTGGCGCAGTGGTTGAGAATCTGCCTGCCAATGCAGGGGACACCGGTTCGAGCCCTGGTCTGGGAAGATCCCACATGCCGCGGAGCAACTAGGCCCGTGAGCCACAACAACTGAGCCTTGTGCGTCTGGAGCCTGTGCTCTGCAACAAGAGAGGCCGTGATAGTGAGAGGCCCGCGCACCGCAATGAAGAGTGGCCCCCGCTTGCCACAACTAGATAAAGCCCTCGCACAGAAACGAAGACCCAACACAGCCAAAAATAAATAAATTAATTAATTAAAAAAAAAAATTCCATTTGTAGGAAAAAATAAGTTATATATATATAAACCGAAGACTGTAAGGAAACACATCAAGGTAGTAACAGTGTCTATTGGTGAATAATATAATCATTAGTGATTCTTATATTTTATTTATTATATTTTTCAAATGTGTGTATTACATAACTATTAACTACATAAAATGAAGGATATTTTATCATAGGGTTATACACATAGTGTTGGACTGTTGATAGATATATAAATATTCTGATGGTTATTTAGAATAATTGTGTATTCTCTTTTAAATTCAGAAGTGTGCTTACTCAGAAATAAGTATTTATTCTCTTGAAACCTAAGAACCTCCACTAAACAGAAAGAATAAAAAACTTAAGTTCCAAACACCTTGGCATTTTCCAAGATGGAATGCAAGTAGAAAGTAAGTTCTAAGGTAATTTTCACATTCTCAAGTAAATGTATTATTTTCTTGGTCTTTTCGTTATGAAATCTTTCTGTAGCTGAATATCTTTTGGAATTATGCTAAGCTTTCAGCTGCTCTGCTCTGGTGGCATAATGTTTGCAAGTCTTTTCTAGGCCAAACCACCTATATTATGCTGTATCAGTACACATTAGGTGTCATTAAATATCTATTTCATTTATCACAAATTTCAACATGTCCGCCGTAAATTGAAGACCTGGTTTAAAATTGCTCAATACGGGGCTGTCACTTAGTATTAGACCAGGGAAAAGGTGATATGCTGGCAGGTAAAGACCTTAAAAAACAATTCTCATCTGTTATTAAGAAAACAAAAATTGGCTTTCATGTTGTGAATTTTAATGGAAAAAAGAAATTATGTAGACTTTGTTTCAAAAAGGCATTTGTGGAACTAGTGAGTTTCATTCCTATTTTTTCCTACATACTGTCATTTGTCAACTCTCAGTATCAATCTAAGGAGAATTTTATAAGGGATATAAATGGTAAATGAACCAAGTCTGAATATCCCAGTTTAACTTACACAGGTTACTTGCAGGAAGTAAGGAGGCTAGATGGTAGGAGAATACAGTTAGATGCATCTTGTTTAAACTCTACATGTTAAATTCTACATGCATCTTGTTTAGACTCTACATGTCATTGTTCCATGACAGTAGTCAGAAATGCTTAAAAAGGTTGGTCTCAATTTTTCTACAGGTATTTCAGCTGTCAGGTTGACAACTAGAGGAATATTATTAACAACTGAAATGTAACAATTAAATTACTCTCTTTCCTTTTTGATTACCCCACATTAATTTCTGCCAACTCTTCCTAAATTACACAACCAAAAAAACCCCACATTTTTTTCATTACGAGCTGTATACATTAAGCTAGGAGTTCCCACTGCTTGAAACATTGCCCTCACTCAACTCCATTTAAGAAAACCTCATTATCTTTCAAGTCTCAAATCAAGCCCCATTACTTACAGGATATCTGCCCCATCCTCGGATGATGCCCTGAATTTCTGTTACCAAGCCTAATTTCTTTGTGTGTGAATGTGTATGAACATATAAACATATACGTGTACATATATGTTTATATATTTATATGTGTGTATATATATACACACACATGTGTGCGTGTAAATGTTTTTTTCATTTACAAAATTTAGTGGTTTTGGTGATAGGGATTACACTATATTTCTTTGATATTTCTTCAGTACCCTTTAAAATTGGAAAGGGTATTAAAAATACCTGACCACTGATTCAGCACGGGGCTGGACCCATCAGAACAGATGCTGGTTGGGAATTCCCAGGTGGTCCACTTGTTAGGATTCCGTGCTTCCACTGCAGGGGGCACGGGTTTGATCCCTGGTCAGGGAACTAAGATCCTGCAAGCCACGCGACACTGCCAAAAAAAAAACCAAACAAACAGATGCTGACTGCCAACAACCAGTACATCCATGCTGTGCGAACAAGTTAAATATCACCTCTACTACAAGGTACTTATATGTGTGTATTGCTTCGCTAAAAATAATAAAAATAAAACAAGGAAAAAAGTAAGGACATTTCACGGGTATGTGCCACTAGACTATAATACAATAAACTTTTATGTCTAATAAAGTTTCAGAGACATAGACCATATGGCCACTTTCTAACATAGAAGACATGGTCAAATTCCATGGGAGGCAAATCATTTCCATAGAATTATTTGAAAGCTTAGCTGGCATCTCTGGTATTAGCATAAACCACAGACAGTCTATATGTATTTATTTGAATTATCAACAACCACAAACAATAATTATTGATTATATGTCTGCTTTGTGCCAGGGACAGTGCTAAGGGTTAGGAGGGATATGTGATGTGTAATCTATGATTCAAGGTGTTATGGAAATTCCCACAAGCCATGTCCTACTGTTTGAAGCAAGACAGCCAAAAAGAAAACCTACAGCCAAGGAATACTATAGTTCAGCAATATATACCCCATAAGCAATTATATTAGCAAACTAAAGTCATAGTACAAATTGTTTTGGGTAACTTGTTTTTCATTCTTTCTCACACAAAAGTTAAACTTGTGCTGTGGTTTCTCTCTCTTCAACTTTGCAGCAGTGACAATTTATGGATTCAATAATTTCTCACATTCTACTCGAAAAATGTGTCTTTATCCAAAGGTTAACTCCTTTAGGAGTACAAACCCCTAAATTTTCTCTGTTGCTGTATTAGTTGGTACAACTAGATTCACTAGACTCATAAATCTATCAATTTTCTAGTCTATAACAGTGTAATCCCTGAAATCTCATAGATATAAATGGAATTGCTAATTTTCAATAAATCTACAGAAACAGGTAATGGTGTCATGGGCCCCCAGTTCCAATCATTTTAGCTATAATAAATGATACCACAGGGACTCACTTTGGGTCATAAAATTTGCTGATCAGGATACAGATTTTAACCCCCAAAGTATTTTATAACTTTTCCCTTTTTTTTTACCACTTTAAAGTATGAATTCCAAGAATGATTTCTCACTTAAAACTGATTGTAGATAGGAAAGAGGAAAAAAAATAAATGAAGAATTTTTTCAGGTTAGTATTTTCTTTTGAGAGGAGACAACACAAGTAATACTGAAGAAGTTATTTCAAACATATACAATAGTATTATATTGGTTACTTAAAATTTAAGCATTTGGGAAAAGCATGAAATTACTATTTATATTTTTATATTTTATAAATAATGCACATTGTACAACAGAAATGTATTTTTCTAATGAATGATAAACTTATGCTTCCAAAACAATTAAATTTTAATTTTCTTAAATAATTACAAACTATTTTTCTATTCTTTAAAAGGAGAATTAGGTACTTTCACTTGGTCTTTTTCTTTGTGAGAGTTTTACCAGTGTTTCTAAAATACTTATCATTTGTCCATGATAACTGTCATTCATCCATATATTAGGATGAATTACAGATGTTGCTTTAGATGTATCTCAAAGGATTTTTTCTGACTCTGAAATTGTATATGGAAAACCTCTAAAATAATATGACTGTAATCACCTTTTAAACAAACTTAAGGAATTGGTAAAAATGAAATTATCAAGAGTATCTTAAATGTAACATTTCAATAAAAATCGTGAAAGGTATGAGTTGAAATTCATTCTAAATGAAAGCTTACCCTGTAGTATTGAAATCTTTAAAGTCTTTGAGTTTCACACTTTGGGATTTCCTGGGCTGAGCTCAAAGTGGATGTGTGACAGGAGGAATGGATTAGCTGTGTTCTTTGCTATATGTTTATAATGAAAACCAGGATGAACAGAGCAGTTGAAATGTTAAATCAGTATTCCCTCATTTATCTACTCTTACCAGAAATGCACACACAAATCAGGTACTGGTCAGCAAAATACAGATCTGGTAACATTCTTGTTTCTTTTGTGGATAGCTTATGGTAATATTCATGCTGCTTCTCTACTTTTATAATGCACATTTTCCTCCTTACTATGTGGCCAAGTTGAGTTGTTAATAGATGCTTAGTAAGCCATATACAAGAAATGCAGTATACAGTTACTTGGAAATAGGTCTTACATGACTGGTTTTAGTATAAATAAACAATTTAGGAGAGAGCTCTGTAATAGTTGGGATTCTCAAAGAGAAATCTTTAAAAACATAAACATTTATTATTAAAAAAAGGGTTCTACTAATCTTGACAAGAGGATTGGTTTTACTGGTCAGGTCAGTACCCTTATGAAAATTAAAAGCTACGTTGTACAACAGAATCTATGCTGAAGCTACAAGATGGATCACAACATGTTGGGAAATATGTGAACATACTCTTACACTCCCCATAAATATTTATTAACAGCACACATGATTGTGAGAAGTATATTCTGAACAGCAACTCAAATATGTCATATTTAAGACATTGAAGAGAGGTGTATGCCTTCCTTTGATTAACTCATTGAAAATAGAATTGAAATTTCTAGGGTCAAAATCATTACTACCGTCTCTGACTTTGCCGCTAATGACTGTGCTATAACTATTAGAATTTGGCAGACTAAGTAATATCATATTGACCTTTGGAGAAATAAAACATTATTCACTAGTTCTGGTACAGATGCTATATTTGGATATAGGAATTTCTTTTTCACTTAGCAGGACCATATGTGTGACTACCACTGCCTGAACCTTTCATGTGTATGAATTATTCATTCATTTATTGTTATCCAGTCATTTATCTATTTATGTATTCCCATAACCTTATTCCACAAGACATTTGAATAGCATATAGGGAATATGGTTTGAATTCTGACTTGGAACTTGGTAAAATGATTCCACTATGGTCTGCTTTTTGGAAGATCCTGCCAAACAGTGCAGTGGAGAAGGGAGCAATTTTAGCCATGCAGATGTTTTGTTGCAGTGATGCCAAATGCCCACTAGGAAGCTAAACATCTGGATGCTTGAATTAAAATTTTTTCTTTTCAGCAGATTTTTGTTGTTTGCACAGACATTGTATCAATGAAAAGCCTTTGCCTATTTGTTTAATCTCCTGGGATGTATGAATGCAGATATGTGAGGCCAAATTGACAGCATCATATTTAAATCAGTGTTCCTTCCTTGATCCCTTTTAAAAACTATAAAACCCTTCCTCCAAAATCATAGAAAATGTACTCAATTGGATGGGCCAACATAAAAAGAATTCATTCTGAAGGACCTAATTCTCAGGTTTCTCATTTTCAGATAGGTTATTTTCTTTGAATTATCATTTTAATTCATGGATTAGTGACAAAAAGAATGTGGTATATGAAAAGATAGTCTGGTAATTACAGGCTTCCCTACAGACTGAAACAGCATATCACATTGTACACATAAAACCATGAAAATGCTTGTGATATTATTATTTTATATTGAGAATTTAATTATTTAGACTGTGGTTTTATTTTTTCATATGCAGCCAATCATATTCTATTATTAAAAACTGTTGCCATGGTTTCTGGTTTGGAAAACTATATTTATTGTATTATGGCAACATATTGGAGGTTTTGCTTTCACATTAAAAAGAAAAAAGATTGAATAAAATAAGTTTCCCAATAAATTAAATTGTGCCACACAAATGTATTTATGATTAGAGCTTATTAAAAATATCCTATATTGGTCCATTTGGCATTTTGAAAATTCTCAAGTTAGAAGTCAGCTCCTTTTTCTTCATGTTTCCTCGAGTTAGGTCGGCTTCATGTTTCAAACTGAAATGTTTAGGGATAATCTGAAAACATATTCCAGGTGGGATGGCAGTATAGAGTCTGCGGGTAGAGAAGGAGCTTGATTAGGCCTCTCTCTATTCAGAACAAAGGGAGGAAGGTATGAAAGACAGAAGTGAACTCTAGAAAGCAGAACCTATTTGATATATTGGGGTGCTTTAATTTTCTTCAACATTTGCTTCCATGGCCTGTCATGCCTTGTTGCCTTCCCATGCACCTTCCCTTTGTCCCTTCTTTCTAGCAAATTTATCATGATAGTATGCCATTTCATCCTACTTAAATTACTACCTAGTTCATATATGAGCCTGAGAACAATGCTGCAAAGCAAATTTGATGTACCCACTTAAGGGCCAGGAAAAGCGCTTCTAAAAGAGGCTGAAGCAACTTGCCCAAGTCAGGGCTGGCAGTGGTGGAGCTATGCCTGGACCCGGTACCGTGGAGTCCTCCACCGTGCCGTCCATTGGCCCAGTGCCTCTCCTTCAGCAGTGTTGTGCTCAAGTTGGATGCACAACTAGTTCAAACATAATTTTCACCTTTGTTTAATCACTTTTTGAATCTTTGGTTCTTTTCCTCATATTTTAAGAACATCTGCTTTCTCAATAAGGAAATGCTCGATACTCAGGGCTGACTGTAACTGACACTGAGGACAGACCCCAAGAGTGAGCGACAACCCCAGAGAGGACAGAGGCACTCAAAGCTGGAAGTAAAAAAAGCTGTCAATTTTTTTAGTATTAACAATTTTTCTAAAGACAGTGTTATTAAAAAAAAAAGCCAGACTGTAGGATTGATTCTTAAAAAATAGGTAACTGAGATATATAGCAAAGTGTTATATACTTTCTATATACTCAAGCAAAGTCTTGAGTTTCACCACTGCTCCAACGGGTAAGCAGGAGAATAACCTTCCTTTTTTTTTTTTTTTTTTTTTTTTTAAGAATAACCTTTCTTGAGCACTTACTACATGCCACACATTATGCCATGTTTGTGTATTAGATCATTCAATCTATAGAACAATATATAAAATTGGCATTATTAACCCCACTTTACTGATAAAAAAGATCAAAAGGCTCAGAGAAGTTAACGTTATTTTTGGAAATTAATAACAGGAGTTTATAAGTATTGACCATACACAGTGCTAATAGGGATTAACTCATTTATTCTTTATAACAACTGTAAAAAAAAAGTAATATGAATTTTTCCATTTTTCAGATTAAAAAAGCCAATGTTAAGAGTTGTTAAGTAGCTTTCCAAAGCTCAAGTAGAAGAACTTGATTTAGTCAGTTCAACGATACTGTCTTTTACTGAGAATACTAACAACAAAAATATAGGACAGTGTAAAATCCTTGAACAGTACTGGGATATCAAGAGAGGAGAAAATACTTGCTGGGCAGAATTGCTACCCCTAGAGAATGGAATCTTCTAGAGCCCTCATCTTACCTTCTCCTTTTTCCAATGGTACATCAGCACTGAATAACTTCATTCCATAAGATGACTTCATTTTCTGAGTTATCCCTGTGTTGCTGTAAGACTCGTGGTAAAGTCTGGAAGACATTTCCCAGCCTGATGGACACTGGTCAGGCATTTCTCTCAGCAATATATGTAGTCTCTGCTACTGCTTGTTAGCACCTCAAATGAGAGGAAGTAGAGAGAGTAAAAGACTCAGATCAGGCACTGTACTATTAAAAAAAATGCATCTTAGAAGAATATATGCTGGAAAAAGAAGTAATGCTTTTTGAATTATCTATAATTTTGGAGTATCTTTGGAAATTTTAGTGACTTAGAAATTAGAAATATATCCAGATTTATTCTGCACCTCAGTGCCTAAAAAAAAAAAAAATCAAGAAGAAGTTGGAAATACTGCCAGATTTTTCCTTCAAGGTCAAATACAGATATTTAAAGATACATGTATATAGTAAATATATAAAATTTATGTATATATAAATTCAAAAAATATGAAAATTTCCTAGCATACAAGAATACTGATTAGCAAGCAAGCTATGGGTTTTTACAAATAATAAAAGTATAATATTTGAAATGCAAATTTATTATTTTGAGAAGCCATGAATAAAAGGACAACCTAGGTAATTATTCCCTGAGTAACTGAATGAACTACATTAAAATATTAAAACATGAAAGACACAATAAAAAGAAAATAGATATAAGAAAAACTCATTAATCCAGCGGCGTTTTATAAATTCCATTTTCAACCCTGGGCAAGAGAAATAATACCAATATAGTCTTTAAAATTTATTATGATCTTCATAGAAGTATGTTTTCTAGCTATACCAACCCTATTTGCGTGACAAGGTCAAGAGAGCAAAAGACAATTAGAGCGTGAAATCTTTGTAGTTAAATAGAATAAAAGAAGATGAAAATAGTTGTAAGTTTTCAATGATGTGTTTTAATGAGAACACCAAAAACCACAAGGATGCAGTTGAGCTCAACCATGAAAATATGAAAGTTTCTGTCGCATTTGTGGATCCTCAATTTAACAAAATATTAAAGTATTTTCCCTACAGAGCTTATGTGTTTTGAGTATACTTTGGGTTTATTTTTCTCAATATTTCATCTTACTTTGGCTTATTTCAGAAGGAAATCATTCATGGCTCAGGTGTATTGGGGTCCCCTGTCAGAAGCCAAGTGCTGTCTCAGGAGATGGGTGTAAAATATGGTCTTGCAGAGGGACCCTGCAGTTAAGACTTTCTTCCCATTTAACAACATTGGTGATACCTGTCTCGTGAACAGCAAAGGAATATGATTTCTAGAGTGATTGGAAACATGTTCGGTCCCCAAACCTACTATTTTCAGAGTTTTCCATTTGCATAGACCTTGGTGGATTTGGGGTGTGAATTTTTTTGTTAAATTTATAATTTTGTGTCGAAGGGGAAAAAGGGTCAGAATCTGGTAACCAGAAGGAAACTTCTAGATCTCAGAAAATAATTGAAATCCCTTTGAGTCACATGTGGTTTGAATTTCAGAAGTTGAGTTTAATATCACAAATATAATTTTTAGTGCCTACCTTTATCCTTCAGGAGGAAATTATTTAAGCACTGATATTGGGAAAACTGATTATTAAGCAAATACACAGAGCATTTCAGCACTGAAATAAAGATACAGCTATTCAAAATTGTCAAAGGAAATGCTCTTTCCATTCTTTCACCTTCACTGTATGCTGCTTCTATGTTTGAAAATATTTTACACATCGAGTTTCACTTCTTCAACAGTTGTTATAGCTCCTCGATCCTTTTCTCAGCATGGAATCTGACTCAGTCTCAAAGATAATATCTTTCAGATGGAAATATTTCTCTCACTGATATCAAATAAATTTCCAATGTGAAATTGACACCCCAAGTTTTATTTAAAGAAGGGAGAAACTGTACTGGCATATCCAGAAAGAATTGACACAGGTATGTGACTTTATACAAAGAGGAAAGTCAGTGAATGAGAGGTCTCTTTTGGTTCATCTGTAAGCAAGGCATTATTTTCATTGGAGCAAGCATGTTCAAGAGTGGGAAGAAGAAAATATGCCTTTGTAAACTGTGAATTTTACTGCTATTTTTTTTTCCTGCAAGCCCCCTGTAGGGAAAGCATAACCTCAAAGCTCTCTAGAGAGATTAGGTATGAACAAATTGTACATTGAGATAAATTTGAATAAAGAACATTTACAAAAATAAAGTGAATTGAACACCTTATAAAATCTCAGTATAAAGCTTAATGGTACATTTGAGGAAAAGACAGCTTGCAAATGTGGCATGAAATAAACAGATCATCACTTAGAAACATAACACTCACTAACCCTAGAGACACAATTGAAGTTCATCCCAAGTACAGGGCTGGGGAGTTTGGCCAAGAAAATTATTTCACAGGGTCTAGGGCTTGATTTGTATTTCATGTAATGTGAAGTGGCATTCATTACCTTGTAATTGATATGCAGATAAGAAATTATTTATAGCACCATTAACTGGGAAGGAAAAAGTACCGTATACGTACATATGGGAGAACTGAGGGTTTCTGACAGGATCATAAACCATAAAGAGACTTTTGACAATGATCAGACCTCTGAGATAACCTACTGCCTTGGAAATTCATCCAGCTTTATGTACTCTAATATATTTATAATCATCTTTTAGTGTCATGCTTCAAGTGTAAACTGGATGTTTATGAAATTCCCCCCACCAACAAAAAATAGCTGAAGTCGTTTTGATTTTTTGAAACATTAGAAAAATGTTCCCAAAATGATCTCTTTAGAATATAAGTTCTATTAGGTGTTAATAATCAGTTTGGGAGAGATGTTGGATTGAAGAAGGAAATAGGACTCCTCAGAGCCTTTAATATTCAAGTATATATTGTAACTCTCCATGAGGAGGATAAATTATACAGTATTTCCTGACTTATTAACTTGCAAAACCCTGTTCTTTGGCATGCCTCTTTGAGAAATAACCTTCAAGAAGAAAAAAGAAAGAAAGAAAGCTAGAGTGACTATTTTTCAGACCTTCACTAACAGGCGCTGGAATGTGTCTGCCTTCCTCATCAAACCGAGTGCTCTTCATACAAAGCCTTCTCTAATTTATTTCATCTTGCTTAGCAACATCCTGCATCAGGGTCCTCCGTCCTCAGCCAGAGTCCTTTCGAGGATGGCAACTCCTGTTTGGTGAGGAAGTCTGTTTGATGAGCTTCCTCCGGAGTTGGCACCAGTACTGCCTTACCCTGCAGACCCTCACTAAGAAGCCCAGTTACCCATCAGGTCACCAAGGTCTGCCCTGGGCTTCCAGGTCCCCCAGGACTGGTTTTGCTCATTTAATGAATAATTGGAAATTCGGAGCCTTATGTTCTGGGTCATGAACCAGAAAGACACATAGTTCATAGAGACACTTCCAGCATGGAGGACTGCTGCAGGAAACTGCTGACAACATCCCATTAAGTCTTGACATGCTCCTTTTTAGTGTGCCTTTACTCCTGCAGTTTTCCCCACCTGAAAAACCAAACTTTTCCACTTTTGCTTTCCAAACGCTTTTTTTTTTGAATTTTTAAAAATTGAAGTATAGTTGATTTACAATGGTGTGTTAGTTTCAGGTGTACAGCAAAGTGATTCAGTTATAAATACACATATATTCTTTTTTAGGTTCTTTTCCATTGTAGGTTATTACAAGGTATTGATATAGTTCCCTGTGCCATACAAATAGGTCCTTGTTGCTTTTCCATTTTATATATAGTAGTGTGTATATGTTAATCCCAAACTCCTAATTTATCCCTCCTTCACCATTCCCCTTTGGTAACTATGAGTTTGTTTTCTATGTCTGTGAGTCTGTTTCTGTTTTATAAATAAGTTCATTTGTATCATTTTTTAAGATTCCATATATAAGTGATATCATTTGAAATTTGTCTTTGTCTAACTTACTTTACTTAGTATGATGATCTCTAGGTCCACCCATTTTGCTGCAAATGGCATTATTTCATTCTTTTTTTATGGCTGAGTAATATTCCATTGTATTTATTAATATATACCACATCTTCTTTATCCATTCAACTGTTGATGGACATTTAGGTTGATTCCATGTCTTGGCTATTGTAAACAGTGCTGCTATTTACAATAGTGTTCACTATATAATAGTGAACATTGGGGTGCATGCATCTTTTCAAATTAGAGTATTTGTCTTTTCCAGATACATCCTCAGGATTGGGAATGCTGGATCATAAAGTAACTCTATTTTCAGTTTTCTAAGGAAACTCCATACTGTTCTCCACAGTGGCTGCACCAATTTACACTCCCCCCAACAGTGTAGGAAGGTTTCCTTTTCTCACACCCTCTCCAGCATTTATTACTTGTAGGCTTTTTGATGATGGCCATTCTGACCAGTGTGAGGTGATACCTTATTGTAGTTTTGATTTGCATTTCTCTGCTAATTAGTGATGTTGACCATCTTTTCATGTGCCTGTTGGCCATATGAATATCTTCTTTGGAGAAATGTCTATTTAAGTCTTCTGCCCATTTTTTGATTGGGTTGTTTGTTTTCTTGATACTGAGCTGTATGAGCTGTTTGTATATTTTGGAAATTAATCCCTGTCAGTTGCATCACTTGCAAATATTTTCCCGCATGACATAGGTTGTCTTTTTGTGTTGTGTATGGTTTTCTTTGCTGTGTGAAAGCTTACAAGTTTCATTAGGTCCCATTTGTTTATTTTTGCTTTATTTCTTTTGCCTTGGGAGACTGACCTAAGAAAACATTGCTATATGATTTATGTCAGAGAATGTTTTGGCTATGTTCTCTTCTAGGAGTTTTATGGTATCATGTCTTATATTTAAGTCTTTACGGCATTTTGAGTTTATTTTTGTGTATGGTGTGAGGGAGTGTTCTAACTTTATTGATTTACATATGGCTGTCCAGCTTTCCCTACACCACTTGCTGAAGAAACTATCTTTTCTTCATTGTATATTCTTGCCTCCTTTGTTGAAGATTAATTGACTGTAGGTTTATTTATGGGCTCTCTGTTCTGTTCCATTGATCTATATGTCTGTTTTTGTGCCACTGCCATGCTGTTTTGATCACTGTAGCTTTGTCATATTGTCTGAAGTCTGGGAGGGTTATGCCTCCAGCTTTGTTCTTTTTCCTCAGGATTGTTTTGGCCATTCTGGGTCTTCTGTGGTTCCATATAAATTTTAGGATTATTTTTTCTAGTTCTGTGAAAAATGTCATGGGTAATTTAATAGGGATCACATTAAATCTGTAGATTGCTTTGGGTAGTATGGCCATTTTAACAATATTAATTCTTCCAATCCAAGAGCATGGGCTATCTTTCCATTTCTTTGAATCATCTTCAATTTCCTTTATCAGTGTGTTATAGTTCTCAGCAAACACTTTTTAATTCTTTAGTAGCAACAATAGAAATGCCTAAAAATTATGAAATGTTTATAACTTTTCATATAAACCTCATGTTTATATTAGGAACTGTGCAAAATGCTTTACGATACTATATCTTATTTTGAATTAATTTCTAAGAGTTTATTAAAATTTTGAGATCTTTAAAAAATTCAAAAGCACAACCACCAGTGTATTCATAACCTCAAATTTACAGTTGTTAAAAATGACATTTTCTTTCATTTTTTAAAAATAAAACAAAGAATGTTACAGCTAAATATGAAGTCTTTTTAAAATCTCCCCACTTATATCTTATGCACCTCCCCCATTCTTAGAGGCAAAAACTGTCATGGATTTATTGTAACTCCTTACATTTACATAGAGTCTTATGCATGAATATGATTCCATGAAAAATATATAATATTATTTCAAGTGATTTTCACAAAAATCTGTACAATCATATCGTATTATATTGGGTGGGCCAAAAAGTGCCTTCGGTTTTTTATGTAAAAATAAAAGACACATTTTTCATTTTCACCAAGAACTTTATTGAACAACATATTCACCCTTTTGTTCCGCTACCTTCTGCCATTTTTCAGACAACTTCATAATTCCATCTTCCCAACACTTTTTATCTTTCTGAGCAAGGAACTGTTCCAGGTGCCTTTTACAGTCTTCCAGGGAATTGAAATTTTTTCCATTAAGAGAATTTTGTAAAGACCAAAATAAATGGAAATCTGAAGGTGCAATGTCTAGTGAGTATGGTGGATGAATCAGAAATTCCCAGTCAAGCTGTAACAGTTTTTGCCTGGTCATCAAAGAGACATGCGGTCTTGCGTTATCCTGATGGAAGATTATGCGTTTTCTGTTGATTAATTCTGGACACTTTTCATCGAGTGCCTCTTTCAGTTGGTCTAATTGGGAGCAGTACTTGTTGGAATTAATCGTTTGGTTTTCCGGAAGGAGCTCATAATAGAGGACTCCCTTCCAATCCCACCATACACACAACATCACCTTCTTTGGTTGAAGACTGGCCTTTGGTGTGGTTGGTGGTAGTTCATTTCAGTTGCCCCATGATCTCTTCCATTCCACATTATTGTACAGTATCCACTTTTCATCGCCGGTCACACTTTGTTTTAAGAAAAGAATGTTTTCCTTAACGTTTCAGTAGAGAATTGCATGTGGAAATATGGTCAAGAAGGGTTTTTTTTGTTTTACTTATGTGGAATCCAAACATCAAAGCAATTCACATAACCAAGGTGGTGCAAATGATTTTCAGCGCTTGATTTGGATATTTTGAGTATGTTGGCTATCTTCTTTTTTTTTTTTTAAACATCTTTATTGAAGTATAATTGCTTTACAATGGTGTGTTAGTTTCTGCTTTATAACAAAGTGAATCAGTTGTACATATACTTATGTTCCCATATCTCTTCCCTCTTGCATCTCCCTCCCTCCCACCCTCCCTATCCCACCGCTCTAGGTGGTCACAAAGCACCGAGCTGATCTCCCTATGCTATGCGGCTGCTTCCTACTAGCTATTTTACATTTGGTAGTGTATATATGTCCATGACACTCTCTCACCCTGTCACATCTCACCCCTCCCCCTCCCCATATCCTCAAGTCCATTCTCTAGTAGGTCCGAGTCTTTATTCCCGTCTTGCCCCTAGGTTCTTCATGACTTTTTTTTCCCCCCTAGATTCCATATATATGTGTTAGCATACTGTATTTCTTTTTCTCTTTCTGACTTACTTCACTCTGTATGACAGACTCTAACTCCGTCCACCTCATTACAAATACCTCCATTTCATTTCTTTTTATGGCTGAGTAATATTCCATTGTATATATGTGCCACATCTTCTTTATCCATTCATCCGATGATGGACACTTAGGTTGCTTCCATGTCCTGGCTATTGTAAATAGAGCTTCAATGAACATTTTGGTACATGACTCTTTTTGAATTATGGTTTTCTCAGGGTATATGCCCAGTAGTGGGATTGCTGGGTCGTATGGTAGTTCTGTTTTTAGTTTTTTAAGGAACCTCCATACTGTTCTCCATAGTGGCTGTATCAATTTACATTCCCACCAACAGTGCAAGAGTGTTCCTTTTTCTCCACACCCTCTCCAGCATTTATTGTTTCTAGATTTTTTGATGATGGCCATTCTGACCGGTGTGAGATGATACCTCATTGTAGTTTTGATTTGCATTTCTCTAATGATTAATGATGTTGAGCATTCTTTCATGTGTCTGTTGGCAATCTGTATCTCTTCTTTGGAGAAATGTCTATTTAGGTCTTCTGCCCATTTTTGGATTGGGTTGTTTGTTTTTTTGTTATTGAGCTGCATGAGCTGCTTGTAAATCTTGGAGATTAATCCTTTGTCAGTTGCTTCATTTGCAAATATTTTCTCCCATTCTGAGGGTTGTCTTTTGGTCTTGTTTATGGTTTCCTTTGCTGTGCGAAAGCTTTTAAGTTTCATTAGGTCCCATTTGTTTATTTGTGTTTTTATTTCCATTTCTCTAGGAGGTGGGTCAAAAAGGATCTTGCTGTGATTTATGTCTTAGAGTGTTCTGCCTATGTTTTCCTCTAAGAGTTTGATAGTGTTTGGCCTTACACTTAGGTCTTTAATCCATTTTGAGTTTATTTTTGTGTATGGTGTCAGGGAGTGTTCTAATTTCATACTTTTACATGTACCTGTCCAATTTTCCCAGCACCACTTATTGAAGAGGCTGTCTTTTCTCCACTGTATATGCTTGCCTCCTTTATCAAAGATAAGGTGACCATATGTGCGTGGGTTTATCTCTGGGCTTTCTGTCCTGTTCCATTGATCTATATTTCTGTTTTTGTGCCAGTACCAAACTGTCTTGATTACTGTAGCTTTGTAATATAGTCTGAAGTCAGGGAGCCTGATTCATATGACAGCTCCATTTTTCGTTCTCAAGATTGCTTTGGCTATTCGGGGTCTTTTGTGTTTCCATACAAATTGTGAAATTTTTTGTTCTAGTTCTGTGAAAAATGCCAGTGGTAGTTTGATAGGGATTGCATTGAATCTGTAGATTGCTTTGGGTAGTAGAGTCATTTTCACAATGTTGATTCTTCCAATCCAAGAACATGGTATATCTCTCCATCTATTTGTATCCTCTTTAATTTCTTTCATCAGTGTCCTATAATTTTCTGCATACAGGTCTTTTGTCTCCTTAGGTAAGTTTATTCCTAGATATTTTATTTTTTTTGTTGCAATGGTAAACGGGAGTGTTTTCTTAATTTCACTTTCAGATTTTTCATCATTAGTATATAGGAATGCAAGAGATTTCTGTGCATTAATTTTGTATCCTGCTACTTTACCAAATTCATTGATTAGCTCTAGTAGTTTTCTGGTAGCATCTTTAGGATTCTCTATGTATAGTATCATGTCATCTGCAAACAGTGACAGCTTTATTTCTTCTTTTCCGATTTGGATTCCTTTTATTTCTTTTTCTTCTCTTATTGCTGTGGCTAACACTTCCAAAACTATGTTGAATAATAGTGGTGAGAGTGGGCAACCTTGTCTTCTTCCTGATCTTAGTGGAAATGGTTTCAGTTTTTCACCATTGAGGATAATGTTGGCTGTGGGTTTGTCATATATGGCCTTTATTATGTTGAGGAAAGTTCCCTCTATGCCTACTTTCTGCAGGGCTTTTATCATAAATGGGTGTTGAATTTTGTCGAAAGCTTTCTCTGCATCTATTGAGATGATCATATGGTTTTTCTCCTTCAATTTGTTAATATGGTGTATCACGTTGATTGATTTGCATATATTGAAGAATCCTTGCATTCCTGGAATAAACCCCACTTGATCATGGTGTATAATCCTTTTAATGTGCTGTTGGATTCTGTTTGCTAGTATTTTGTTGAGGATTTTTGCATCTATGTTCATCAGTGATATCGGCCTGTAGTTTTCTTTCTTTGTGACATCTTTGTCTGGTTTTGGTATCAGGGTGATGGTGGCCTCGTAGAATGAGTTGGGGAGTGTTCCTCCCTCTGCAATATTTTGGAAGAGTTTGAGAAGGATAGGTGTTAGCTCTTCTCTAAATGTTTGATAGAAGTCGCCTGTGAAGCCATCTGGTCCTGGGCTTTTGTTTGTTGGAAGATTTTTAATCACAGTTTCAATTTCAGTGCTTGTGATTGGTCTGTTCATATTTTCTATTTCTTCCTGGTTCAGTCTCAGCAGGTTGTGCATTTCTAAGAATCTGTCCATTTCTTCCAGGTTGTCCATTTTATTAGCATAGAGTTGCTTGTAGTAATCTCTCATGATCGTTTGTATTTCTGCAGTGTCAGTGGTTACTTCTCCTTTTTCATTTCTAATTCTATTGATTTGAGTCTTCTCCCTTTTTCTCTTGATGAGTCTGGCTAATGGTTTATCAATTTTGTTTATCTTCTCAAAGAACCAGCTTTTAGTTTCATTGATTTTTGCTATTGTTTCCTTCATTTCTTTTTCATTTATTTCTGATCTGATCTTTATGATTTCTTTCCTTCTGCTAGCTTTGGGGTTTTTTTGTTCTTCTTTCTCTAATTGCTTTAGGTGCAAGGTTAGGTTGTTTATTCGAGATGTTTCCTGTTTCTTGATGTAGGCTTGTATTGCTATAAACTTCCCTCTTAGAACTGCTTTTGCTGCATCCCATAGATTTTTGGTCGTCGTGTCTCCATTGTCATTTGTTTCTAGGTATTTTTTGATTTCCCCTTTGTTTTCTTCAGTGATCACTTCGTTATTAAGTAGTGTATTGTGTAGCCTCCATGTGTTTGCATTTTTTACAGATCTTTTCCTGTAATTGATATCTAGTCTCATAGCGTTGTTGTCGGAAAAGATACTTGATACGATTTCAATTGTCTTAAATTTACCAAGGCTTGATTTGTGACCCAAGATATGATCTATCCTGGAGAATGTTCCATGAACACTTGAGAAAAATGTGTATTCTGTTGTTTTTGGGTGGAATGTCCTATAAATATCAATTAAGTCCATCTTGTTTAATGTATCATTTAAAGCTTGTGTTTCCTTATTTATTTTCATTTTGGATGATCTGTCCATTGGTGAAAGTGGGGTGTTAAAGTCCCCTACTAT
Source organism: Eubalaena glacialis (assembly GCF_028564815.1). Lineage (NCBI taxonomy): Eukaryota > Metazoa > Chordata > Mammalia > Artiodactyla > Balaenidae > Eubalaena > Eubalaena glacialis. The sequence continues at coordinate 49,320,364 of NC_083729.1, read as the reverse complement.
GATTGTGTTACTGTTGATTTCCCTTTTTATGGCTGTTAGTATTTGCCTTATGTATTGAGGTGCTCCTATGTTGGGTGCATAAATATTTACAATTGTTATACCTTCGTCTTGGATCGATCCCTTGATCATTATATAGTGTCCTTCTTTGTCTCTTGTAATAGTCTTCATTTTAAAGTCTATTTTGTCTGATATGAGAATTGCTACTCCAGCTTTCTTTTGATTTCCATTTGCATGGAATATCTTTTTCCATCCCCTCACTTTCAGTCTGTATGTGTCTCTAGGTCTGAAGTGGGTCTCTTGTAGACAGCATATATATGGGTCTTGTTTTTGTATCCATTCAGCCAGTCTGTGTCTTTTGGTGGGAGCATTTAATCCATTTACATTTAAGGTAATTATCGATATGTATGTTCCTATTCCCATTTTCTTAAATGTTTTTGGTTTGTTATTGTAGGTGTTTTCCTTCTCTTGTGTTTCTTGCCTAGAGAAGTTCCTTTAGCATTTGTTGTAAAGCTGGTTTGGTGGTGCTGAACTCTCTCAGCTTTTGCTTGTCTGTAAAGGTTTTAATTTCTCCATCAAATCTGAATGAGATCCTTGCTGGGTAGAGTAATCTTGGTTGTAGGTTTTTCTCCTTCATCACTTTAAGTATATCCTGCCACTCCCTTCTGGCTTGCAGAGTTTCTGCTGAAAGATCAGCTGTTAACCTTATGGGGATTCCCTTGTGTGTTATTTGTTGTTTTTCCCTTGCTGCTTTTAATATGTTTTCTTTATATTTAATTTTTGATAGTTTGATTAATATGTGTCTTGGCGTGTTTCTCCTTGGATTTATCCTGTATGGGACTCTCTGTGCTTCCAGGACTTGATTAACTATTTCCTTACCCATATTAGGGAAGTTTTCAACTATAATCTCTTCAAATATTTTCTCAGTCCCTTTCTTTTTCTCTTCTTCTTCTGGGACCCCTATAATTCGAATGTTGGTGTGTTTAATGTTGTCCCAGAGGTCTCTGAGACTGTCCTCAGTTCTTTTCATTCTTTTTTCTTTATTCTGCTCTGCAGTAGTTATTTCCACTATTTTATCTTCCAGGTCACTTATCCGTTCTTCTGCCTCAGTTATTCTGCTATTGATCCCGTCTAGAGTATTTTTAATTTCATTTATTGTGTTTTTCATCGTTGCTTGGTTTCTCTTTAGTTCTTCTACGTCCTTGTTAAATGTTTCTTGCATTTTGTCTATTCTATTTCCAAGATTTTGGATCATCTTTACTATCATTATTCTGAATTCTTTTTCAGGTAGACTGCCTATTTCCTCTTCATTTGTTAGGTCTGGTGTGTTTTGACCCTGCTCCTTCACCTGCTGTGTGTTTTTTTGTCTTCTCATTTTGCTTATCTTACTGTGTTTGGGGTCTCCTTTTCGCAGGCTGCAGGTTCGTAGTGCCCATTGTTTTTGGTATCTGTCCCCAGTGGCTAAGGTTGGTTCAGTGGGTTGTGTAGGCTTCCTGGTGGAGGGGACTAGTGCCTGTGTTCTGGTGGATGAGGCTGGATCTTGTCTTTCTGGTGGGCAGGTCCACGTTTGGTGGTGTGTTTTGGGGTGTCTGTGGCCTTATTATGATTTTAGGCAGCCTCTCTGCTAATGGATGGGGCTGTGTTCCTGTCTTGCTAGTTGTTTGGCATAGGGTGTCCAGCACTGTAGCTTGCTGGTCATTGAGTGAAGCTGGGTCTTGATGTTGAGATGGAGATCTCTGAGAGGTTTTCGCCGTTTGGTATTACGTGGAGCTGGGAGGTCTCTTGTGGACCAGTGTCCTGAAGTTGGCTCTCCCACCTCAGAGGCACAGCCCTGATGCCTGGCTGGAGCACCAAGAGCCTTTCATCCACATGGCTCAGAATAAAAGGGAGAAAAAATAGAAAGAAAGAAAGAAAGAGGATAAAATAAAATGAAATAAAGCTATTATAATAAAAAATAAGAAAAAAATTATTAAGAATAAATTTATTAAGAAAAAAATTTTTTTAATTTTTAAAAATAGATTTATTAATTTTTTATAAAAAAATAAGAAAAAATTAAGAAAACAATTTTTAATTTTTTAAGATAAAAATATGAAAAAACTTATTAAAAATTTTTTTTAATTTTTAAAAATAGAAAATAAGGAAACAATTATTAAGAAAACATTTATTAGGAAAAAAATTTTTTTAAGTAAAAAAAACAAAAAAACAAAAACGGATGGACCTAACGCTAGGACTAATGGTGAAAGCAAAGTTATACAGACAAAATCTCACCCAGAAGCATACACATATACACTCACAAAAAAAGGAAAAGGGGAAAAATTAATATATCCTGCTCCCAAAGTCCACCTCCTGAATTTGGGATGATTCATTGTCTATTCAGATATTCAACAGATGCAGGCACATCAAGTTGTTTGTGTCGTTTTAATCCGCTGCTTCTGCGGCTGCTGGGAGAGATTTCCCTTTCTCTTCTTTGTTCGCACAGCTCCCGGGGTTCAGCTTTGGATTTGGAACCGCCTCTGCGTGTAGGTCTCCTGAGGGCGTCTGTTCCCCGCCCAGACAGAACGGGGTTAACGGAGTAGCTGCTTTGGGGGCTCTGGCTCACTCAGGCCGGGGGGAGGGAGCGGTACGGATGCGGGGTGAGCCTGCGGCGGCAGAGGCCGGCCTGACGTTGCACCAGCCCAAGGCGCGCCGTGCATTCTCCCAGGGACGTTGTCCCCGGATCACGGGAGCCTGGCCGTGGCGGGCTACACCGGCTCCCGGGAGGGACGGTGTGGAGAGTGACCTGTGCTCGCACACAGGCTTCTTGGTGGCGGCAGCAGCAGCCTTAGCGTCTCATGCCCGTCTCTGGGGTCCGCGCTGATAACCGCGGCTCGCGCCCGCCTCTGGAGTTCGTTTAGGCGGCGCTCTGAATCCCCTCTCCTCGCGCACCGGGAAACAAAGAGGCAAGAAAAAGTCTCTTGCCTCTTCAGCAGCTGCAGACTTTTTCCTGGACTCCCTCCCGGCTAGCTGTGGTGCGCTAACCACTTCAGGCTGTGTTCACGCCGCCAACCCCAGTCCTCTCCCTGTGATCCGACGACCGAAGCCCGACCCTCAGCTCCCAGCCCCCGCCCACCCCGGCAGGTGAGCAGACAAGCCTCTCGGGCTGGTGAGTGCTGCTCGGCGCTGAGCCTCTGTGCGGGTATCTCTCCGCTTTGCCCTCCGCACCCCTGTGGCTGCTCTCTCCTCTGTGGCTCCGAAGCTTCCCCCCTCCGCCACCCGCAGTCTCCGCCCGCGAAGGGGCTTCCTAGTGTATGGAAACCTTTCCTCCTTCACAGCTCCCTCCCACTGGTGCAGGTCCCGTCCCTATTCTTTTGTCTCTGTTATTTCTTTTTTCTTTTGCCCTACCCAAGTACGTGGGGAGTTTCTCGCCTTTTGGGAGGTCTGACGTCTTCTGCCAGCGTTCAGTGGGTGTTCTGTAGGAGCATTTCCACGTGTAGATGTATTTCTACTGTATCTGTGGGAAGGAAGGTGATCTCCGCGTCTTACTCTTCCGCCATCTTGCCCAGACCCCCTCTTGGCTATCTTCTGAGTGGTATAATGTTGATTGTTCTCAATTATTGTTTTGGTTGGATCGCTATCAACTTCAACTGGTCTACCCAACTGTGGAGCATCGTCCAGTGAGAATCTCCAGCACAAAACTTGGCAAACCACTTTTGACACATTCGATTGGTCACAGCACCTTCTGCATACACTGCCCAAATCTTTTTGTGCGTTTCAGTTGCGTTTTTACCTTTCTGGAAATAATAAAGCATAATATGCCAAAAATGTTGCCTTTTTTCTTCCACCTTCAATATTAAAATGGCTACACAAAAATTTACCAATTTTGATAACTTTTTTTTTTTTAATTTTATTTATTTATGGCTGTGTTGGGTCTTCGTTTCTGTGCGAGGGCTTTCTCTAGTTGTGGCAAGTGGGGGCCACTCTTCATCGCGGTGCGCAGGCCTCTCACTATCGCAGCCTCTCTTGTTGCGGAGCACAGGCTCCAGACGCGCAGGCTCAGCAATTGTGGCTCACGGGCCTAGTCGCGCCGCGGCATGTGGGATCTTCCCAGACCAGGGCTCGAACCCGTGTCCCCCGCATTGGCAGGCAGATTCTCAACCACTGCACCACCAGGGAAGCCCTGATAACTCTCTTTTTAAATACGTGCTGATATGACAGCTGTCACATACAATCTAACAAAATTGTTTCAAATGAAGTTAAGACAACTAAGTGCTACTAGAGCCATCTTACAGAGAAAAACGAATGAAACTTTTGGCCAACCCAATACATACGTCATTTTGACACTGGCTGTTTTCTCTCACCATTGTTTACAACATCCTATTCTTATCAGCACAGTTCAGTGGTTCTTAACCTCTGTTGTGCCATAGGGCCCTTTGGTAGCCTTGCGAAGTTAATGGTCTTCTTTTCAGGGTACATTTTCAATTTTCCTTAATGAAATACATAGGATTATGAAGGAACTCAATTATATTAAAGTAATAGCAATATATTTAAAAACTAATTGTAATATAGCAACACATATCTTTTTTCATCAGTACATTAAATAATAAGATCTAGTAGTGTATGCTCTAATTTGGAGGAAGTGATGAGAGTAAACATTATTTCTGGATGTCTGCAACAACTATAATGTTCTGTAAAGAAAATCTATAAACTCTAATTTCAGGAGTCTCAGGTATGACTCATGGCACTCTGGTTTGTTGTCTACATTTATAGTAAAAGAAACTGCTAAAATTTCAGTTAGAGCTTAGTAATGATAAAGTTGTAAATTTATTTTTATTCAAGCTCATGGGCCTCCTGAATTATTTACATATTCTTTTTTAATTGAGGTATAATAATACATAGTCTTGATTTCTGATTTTTTTCTCCCTTCAATTAATTGCCAACGTCTTCTCCCAATCTTTTGTTTGATTTTTTTTCTAACAGTGTTTATGGGGTCTTTTGATCAAGAAATTAATTTTTTTTCATTTAGTTAAATGTGTTCTTTTTTTACTTTTGGGGACTTTGTGCCTTGTGTAAAGTAGGATGTTTTATTATATTTTGTTCCAATAATTTAAAATGGTATTTTTCACTTTTAGGCTTTTAATATACCTGGACATTCAAAAATGTATTTTTTAAGGATGGGACTCAACCTTCTTTCGTGTAGTATCTTACAATAAAGGCAACGTTTTGGTAATATTATTATCATCATTCAAGGAGCAGATTAACCCTCATCTTCCCCGTAACATCCATGCTGAATGCTCCCTTCAACAGGTATCTTCATCTTTCTAAATATCTATCCCATTTATATTCATTGTTACATTTTTTTTCCTAAATTTTTCTTATTTCTCAAGAGTTCGTGTGTTGCCTGAAAAGATGGCAAGCATTTTGAGGACAGAGATAATGTGCTTTAACACGTTTTTTCAGTAGTGACTAGCAGAGTGTTGGGCCAAATGATTGAGATTAATATATTATAATGTGTTTTGCTTCCAAACTCTTTCCAATTTCAATATAAATTTAGAAAAAAATCATATAGTTTATATAAGAATTTATCTTTTAAAATAGAGTAAGAGTTTTTTCCCTTTTCTAATTCGTGTTTTAGCATATGACCCATTCTCACTTTCTGTATTCCTTATTCCAACATAAGATATGCCTCTAAAATAGTAACAGTGATTTCCATAAGCCACATACAGACACCAGGTCCTTGTCAGGAGTACGAGAAAGAGAAAAAATTTCTCTTCTGTAGGGAAAGGGAAGGGGAAGGAGCCCTTAGGCCTCCACAGTCCAGACTGCTTCCAGCTGCTCAGTCGCCGGGTCCGTGGTCTTCATGCAGTCAGGACGTGTGGGGAATATCTGGCTGTGAGGACCCCCGGGGACGAGAGCTTTCCAGTCTGGCGTTATCCTGTCACGCCCTTCTCCTCTTCAGCTCAATTAGGGTTTCTTCTGCTCTCCTAGGCTAAAACTCTGTGAGTATGTGAAAGTCAAAGAAACTCTTTCTACCTAAAAATAGTTCAACATCCACAGCAATAAGTTTCTGGAGATTTTATTAACCTAAATATTGTAACCTGGGACTGTTGTCACTAAAAAAGATAACACATTGTATTTCTGCTTATTCCCTTAATCAGAAAATTATGCTTCTTCTTTTTTCCAACACATTTTTTCACTTTTTATTTTGCAATAATTTTAAACTTAAAATTTGCAAATATAGCACACAGGGTCCCTGCATAAATTTTACCCAGTTTCCACTAACATTTATATTTTCTATAACTCAAGCACAATGATAAAAACTAAGAAACTAGCATTGTAACGATACTATAAATTTACTAGAGACTCTGTTCATCTTTCATCAGTTTTCCACTATATCCTTTTTCTATTCCGGGATACAATATAGGATCCCGCATTGCATTTATTTATTGTCTCCTTAATATCCTCCAATCAGTGACAGTTCATCTATCTTTCTTTGTCTTTCATGACCTTGGCATTTGTGAAGAGTACTTGTTACTTATTTTTGTAGACTGTCACTCATTTTGGGTTTGTCTGATATTTTTTAATGATTAGATCGAGGTTGCATTTTTAGCGAGAATACCACAGAGGTGGCATGCACTTCTCAGTGCATCTCATCAGAGGGTAAAAATGATGTCCTTATGTCTTTTTACTGGTGATGTTTACCTTGATCACTTGGTTAAGGTGGTGTCTACTGGCTTTCTCTACTGTTATTATTTGTCTATTTGGAATGAACAAATACCTTAGGGGAAATACTTTGCAACCCTGCAAATATGCTGTTTCTCCTTAAATTTTCGGTCACTAATTTCAGCATCCATTGGTGGGTCTTTCTTGCAACTGTTATTATGGTATTCTACTGGTGATTTTCTATTTCCCTCATTTATTCTACATTTTTTTACTTATTTATATCAGTATGGACTCATTCATGACTTTAAAATTTTTATTCTATGAATTATAATCCAATACTGTCATTACTTATTTTGTGCCTCAAATTGTTCCAGCTTTGACCATTGCGAGCTCTTTCAGGTTGGCTCCTATGCACTTTTACCAGCATGGCCCCATCCTTTTTGGAGCACTTCTTCATTTATTGCTACCATATAATGCTCCATGCTCATCTTGTGTTTTCCCTGCCACAGCTCTTTAATCAACCACTTCTCCAGGTATCCCTGTTTCTTTGTATCAATGAATGATATTTAGACACCAAAAGCTAGGCTTTTAAAGATGAAAAGATCTAAGGACTTGGCAAATTTTATAAGTGGCCAGATCGTAAATAGGGTTTGCAGGCCATTCAGTCTCTGTTGCAGCTACTTCATTCTGCTGTTGTTGCACAAAATCAGATGTAGACAGTAGGTAAGTGTGTATGTGTGGATATGTTCCAATAATACTTTATTTACAAAAATAGGTGGTAGGCTGGATTTGGTTCATGGGACTTGTTGTTTGCCATCTCCTACTCTAGAATGACAAGTCATGTGCTGATTTTCATGTATAAAAACAAAGACAAAAACCTAGTAATGTTTTCATCTTCTCTGGTGAGGAACATACTGGCGTATACTGATGTAAATGGAATTAGCTTAAGTGTTTTTACTTTTAAAAAATTTTGGATTATTTCAATGCAGAATAGGAAAAAAATGATAATTACTATTTCCCATCTTTAAATCATTAGATGTTTAGATAGTGCTGTATTTATTTTCAGATGAATCAATAAATAAAAAGTTTACTTTCACTTTTACTTTATGCATGGAATATCAAAGATAACTAAGTGCAAAATAAATGGTACAGGGGAAGTAGGAAAGACTCGTTCTGACCTTGCTCTGGAAAAGAAGTCAGCAAATTTCATAGATGGCCAGATTGCAAATCGGCTTTACAGGCCAGGAAGGCTCTGTTGCAGCTGCTTGCAGGGTGGAGCATCCTGAAAAGTTTCCAGGAGGAGGTGAGGACTGAGGTTGACACCAAAGAATGGATGGGACTTGAGTCACCTACAAAAGAAGAAATCAACGTGGTGATTCAGGGATGATTTGAATAAGAGACGGAGAGAGAAACAGGTTGAGAGTATTCAGGAATAATAAATAGCAAACAACAGCTACAGCAATTCAGAAAGGAATGTAGGATCCAAACCTAACCCTGCTAGCAGCTCTGCTAATCTCACAGATTTTAGTAATTGGCTATCTTTCAAATCACCTGGCTTTATTAAAAGCAATTGACACTATGCTTTGTAGGTTTAAATGATTCTACAGAATTTTTAACAGATCTTTAAATGGGTTAAAGCTCTAAATTACTATTTATTAATTTTTCATGTTAATATATTAATGTTTTTTTGCCATTATTTCTAAGCTTTTCAGTGTTAATTCTGTAATGAGCAGGTATTGCCAAGACGCCAATCTTATAAGATGCAAGAACATTTACTCTTGCACTCATTTCTGTGACAGACTTTTTGGCTCTCCAGTGAGTGCACAGTGAGCTGAACAACGAATTCTTACAAGTTTAATTCCACTTTCATTGGGAGTCAAGTATATCCTGCTTCTTTTGAATGCAACCCTAATCCCAAAGACAGGTCATTTTATTGTCTTTGGCCTCAGTAGTTTCTGTGCTAGCCCCTGAGTAAGATGGTGACACAAGTGGACAAAGGAATTGTCAGTTTATTTGGGAATATCCTAGGAATTAATTCATCATTAATGATTGTTAATGAAATCTGATTCCATGAGATAAGGTGACTTCCTAAGTAAAATCAAACTCTTCATTTAAAGTATATTGCTGAAATTTTTCTTATCCAGTGTTCTCATTTAGAGGTCACTAAATCCATCATTATTTGTGCTCCAAAGTAGATTCATAAAAAATACATAAAATGAAATTTGGCTATAGTTTGAGCTTCTTGTATAAAAGCTGGTATTATCGAATTAAGCAGACAGTTGATTTCTATATTTCTGACATTTAACGTTAATTTGATAGGAAATAATTACCATAATATTATAATCAAATATTCTAAACCCACACTTTTTAAATATAGAGTTTAGTGGGTGACTTAATATTTTCTACATTAACTACCATATGTCAAAGAGAACTAATGATCTCCTTAATAGGCAGCCTACTCACACTTGCGTATCTGTGGTAGGGAACCTTCTTAAAGGTCAATCTAGTTGGTGTCCTCTCCCTTATTCTCATAATCTTTCTGCCCTTTTCATTCACGTGTGGCCACCTTTTAGCCAACTTTGTTGCCTGCTTTAATACATCCTGCCTCATGTTCCGTGGTGAGCACTGCACATTGCAGATCCTTCAGGAAGCAGCTTCAATCTTCCCAATCCATAAACACAGACAACATCCCTTCTTTTTCGCTTTACTTGAAACCCCTAAAGAAGGTATATTATATTTTTTAAATGTTCTCAGATCCCAAGGACCATGTTCTATGACCATTTCAAGAATAACTCTTCACCATTCTTTGAATATGGCTGGTACACCCCATTCTTCTGCTTACGCAGATCTTGAAATGGCCTCTTTTCTTATCAACTCTCTTCAAAGCCCTACCTTCCTTTAAGACTCAAGTTGAGTTCTAGACTCTCTCTCAGGTCTTTGTGGACCCCAGCTCCACCATCGGTTCTCAGAGGCCTCTGTTTCCTATGCCATTTGTCATTGTTGTTTCCCTTTGTGCACATTCCCATCTCCCCCAGCAGATTGCAAACCCCGCCCAGAAGGGAAGCATGTCCTGTGCCTCCCCGCACAGTATGTAGAACCTAACCACGTGCCCAGTCAAAGCAGGCATTCAGTAATGTTTGTGAGGAGGAACAGTGACGTTCTTTAAGGTCTTACCTTCATCAAATAGGAGTGTTTAAAAAGCTACTGTACTGCACCAAATTACCTGCAATAATCTTGGTATCCCCGTAGAGGCAAATCTGTTGAAAGCCAAATCACTTCAGAGTTCCAGGTATTCGTGTGAGGATTTGTAAACAAGTTAGATCACAGCAAGTCAGTACTCATTTTTTTAAGCAATAAAATACTCTGTAATATAGACAAGGAGACAGTCTCCCTTCAGTTTAGGATGTCTGCTGAGAGAGCGAGCATTAACTGAGAGGTCAGATATCTATAATTTTTTTTTTTTTCTTTAAAGCTTCTTTCTTTCTTTCTTTCTTTCATTATTTATTTTTGGCTGTGTTGGGTCTTCGTTTCTGTGCGAGGGCTTTCTCTAGTTGCGGCGAGCGGGGGCCACTCTTCATCGCGGTGCGCGGGCCTCTCTCTATCGCGGCCTCTCTTGTTGCGGAGCACAAGCTCCAGACGCGCAGGCTCAGTAGTTGTGGCTCACAGGCCTAGTTGCTCCGCGGCATGTGGGATCTTCCCAGACCAGGGCTCGAACCCGTGTCCCCTGCATTGGCAGGCAGATTCTCAACCACTGCGCCACCAGGGAAGCCCCTATAATTTTAAGCGTAGTGGAAAGCCACATAAACTGAAGTTTGATTATTTCCCAAATGGTCAGGAACCCTAATGGCTTTCTGCATATGAAATATCATTTTACTGAGTTCTGTAGAGATTTACCAAGTCCAATAGTATTAGTGTTAGGCATTTGGGACCTTCAATGGCTAGTCTCTGTGCTTTTAAAAGGAAGAGTGATATATAGCCATGTACAGTGTAGACAGGCCACATCTCCCTAGGAATTCAGTGCTGAGTTTCATCTTTAGAGCAAAGGTGTTACAGAGCTAAAGGACATATGGATTATATTATCACCTTTAAAAGGTGAAATTTTTTGGTGACTCTTTTCTGGATGTTTCAGCTGTTAGCAAGATCTGGCAAGACAGTCCACTGGGATCGAGCCAGCTTCTGTAAGATTTCTAATCAAGGTCTAAATCTCTAAGTGCAGCAACAAACCAGGGTGGTTTCTATCAGAACCTTATATACTTGTGTGTCTGGCGTTTACTTTGTAAAGCAGTGGAAGAACTCCATGTAAACCAATTTGTGACTTAAGACAATTTAGGTAACCTATCATAAAGCCAAAGGAAAGTTTTTCTCATCAAGAAGTTGTTTCTTTACGATGCAAAGATTTTTCTAATACTATTAGCCTACTAATAAACTCTTAATAGCAACCAGATAACTTATGCCTAAGATCTATACTTGTCTATATTTGTTACTAAAATTTTTAGACATTTGAGTAAAGAAAGGAAGCCCCATTTGGGTTCTTGGTTCATACAATAAGAATAGACCAGAAAAGATATTTATATCAAACTAGTGAGATTCCTATTAAATATACTATAAAGTCTCTAGGAATCATTTTCCTAATCTCCTCTGAAAGAATAATTTTATCTTTAAAAATATACCACTGTATACGTCATATATATATATACACACACACACATATATATTTTTTTTTTCTTTCACCTTCTCCACACCTGTTAAATAAACTTGTCATTTTTACAGCCAATTCAGGAAGAGAGTTCTTCACTCCTCTCCTTGGAGACCTAGATGTACCCCGTCCGGTGTCTGGGGTCAACGCCATCTCCTCTGAAAGCCTGGCTGCATGATTTGATAGTCACAGCTGTCATTATCATCCAGCTTGGCACATGCCTCTAGGGTTTTCCCATTGAGCAAGGGTCTGAACTGTGCTGCCCACGCTTCCTCATACCAATTATAACTCCCATGCAGTTATCTAAAAGGCAGAAAAAAATGATCAACACCATTCCCAGCCTTGTAATGAGGAAGCAATTTCCCCTTATTATAACTGACTAAATATGTGCAGGCTGACCCTCAAGGCCCCTCCTCACCCTCTTCGTGTCCCTCTGGAAATCATGGTCAAAACTCACTTTTCCTTTCAGATTTCCTTGACTCCCCACTTGTTTTGTTTCTTTCTCTTAATTCCACACTTTTTCCATCTTCATCGTCACTGTGCCGAATGCCATTCCTCGTTCTGTGCCCTCACGGAGTGATCACGCTTCTTTCTGGTGTGTTCCTCATTAGAACCTGACCTTTGTTTCTCGTTTCTGTTCTTCTGCCACTGGACTCCCTTACCACAGATTTACTGCTTGGGCGCCAGAGGAAGAGGGTCCTCGAGCCATGCAAATGATCCAGCAGATTTCACTCTTCCTTCCTTTTGTCACTTCTAAGACCCTCGTGTCTCTTACACTTTTTTGTCCGAAGACTCTATACTGTGTGTGTTTGGTTTAACCAGAAACAGTGCTGTGTTGGCTGTAGGCAATCAAAGCGTTAGTTACGTTGTTGAAAGGCACGAGGAATTTATCATCATTTTTTTACCTTTCTACTTCAAGTAGAGGTAATTCAAAGACGTTGCACGAATGAGTCAGTATCCCCTGTTTTGGAGCATAAGGAAATCATCTCTGAAGATTTGATGAAAAACTGAGAGAAAACAGAAAAACAGTTTTGGACACCTGTGTATCAGTGGCTCCTCCCTCTGACATGTGACCCTTTGGAGCAGTCCCAAGCTAATAAAAAACCTTAGATTGAGAGAGTAATTCATTCTGATTAAAGCTTTTATACTTAGGATTTTCATTTGGGCATATGGAAGAGACTAACCTAATATCTGTCTAACCTAATATTTGTTCTTCCTTTTCTTCCTTGGGAATACAACCTCCAGTTTTTAGCTAGGCACATGCTAAGCTGAATAAAGAGTCCATTTCTCAGTCTCTTATCAGTTAGCCATGTACACATTAGGCCAAATGATATGTAAGTGGAAATGTTTTGCGTGGGCTTCTAAGAAGTCTTCCAAACATTGGTGCATGCGCATTGACACTTTTTTATTCTGTTTTCCATCCTGTTTCCTGATCATAAGGCAGATGGCTGGATCTCTAACAATCATATAGGACTGTGAGGTCAAGGGCCATATCCTAGGGATGGAGAAATAGTGAGTTGGTAAAAGCCTGAGTCCAAAAACTTCATGAAGTGGAACATCATATCAAGCATGGAATAATTCTTATGTGAGAGAATGAGAAATAAAATGTATAGTTTAAATCTTATTTTGGTTTTTCCTGTTATATACAGTCATGTGTAATTCTAATTGAGTCAGGGAACTTTGTGGTGAGTTGGCTAGATGGAAGAGAAGTATTGGGGGATTATGACTGTACCCTTTCCTTATGCAAGGTGTGGAATCAGAAATTATCTAACAGGGTTTGGGTTGGGGCCTCATGTAAATCAGAGGTTCATAGTTGCTTCCTAGAGACATTTGCTAGTTCTCTAATAACTAAGCACATACACTAAAAGAAAATTTTCTAAGAGATTCTGACAGGGAGGCAAATGTATGTGTTTGTACATGTTAATTGTAATACCTGTAATAGAAAAATATTTTAAATAACCTAACTATTCATCAGTAAAAGATCTGATATATTACAATGGCCTATCTATACTTTGGCATATTCTTCAGCCCCTAAAGATGATATATTATGCAGCCATTAAAGATAATAAGAGTGTGAATAAAATGAAGAGGTGTTTGTAACATTTTGTTGAGTGAAAAAAAATAATGTTAAGATTTCTAGTCATGATGGCATTATAAATTCTCCAAGGAACCTCCTCTGCCTCTACACATATGACATATAGATAATATGTAGAATGAGGAAATCTAAAAGGTGTAGTCATGCTCAAAAATAAGATAAATGTCTCCATGACACAGAAACTGAAAGTGATAAGCAGCATAAAGGCATCAGCCTGCCAGCCTACCAGGTTCTGGGTAAGAAAAAGGCTGATATGGCCAGGAGTTTAGCTACTGAAGATAAGAGGGAATAAGAGCATCCATAGCAGAACTTCAGCTAGGTCTTCTCCTTACATCATGTTTCATGAAAAGAGAATCTAAAAGATACACGTACAACCGCATGACTAGGAAGTAAACCATTAAGTTGCTTTGCTGGCTTGATGATTGATGACATCCCCAGTGTGCAGATGTTTTTAATATATAACCCCTGTCTGCCTGGGGTCCAAAATGGATGGACTGGTAACAGTTGCAAAGACACCAGAGGGAGGTTAGTATACATACACACACACGTGCGCGGACACACACACACACGTGCGCACACACACACACACACAGAAAAATAACCTCCTATTCAAAAAATATCTATAAACCAAAATTCCAAAACATATTAAAAATCTATCACTAGGAAAACAGCCAAATAAACCCTATAATATGAATATGGCATTACTATGATGAATATGAAATGAGCAGACTGAAAAACTTTTCTTAAAAATAAATATGTTTAATTTCCACTCCCATGTTTATTGGAACATTATTCACAGTAGCAAAGATATGGAAACAACATAAATGTTTGTTAATGGATGAATGGATAAAGAAAATGTGATTAATAATAATATATATATACATACATACATATATATGTACATATATTATTCAGCCTTAAAAAAGAAGGAAATACTGCCATTTGAGACAATACTGATGAACCTGGAGGACATTATTCTAAGTGAAGCAAGCCAGACTCAGAAAGACAGAAAGACAAATATTGCATGATCTCATTTATATGTAGAATTTAAAGTAGTCAAACTCATAGAAACAGAGAGTTGAATGGTGGCCTCCAGGAACCAGGGGAGAGGGAAATGGAGAGATTTGGCCAAAGGGTACGAAACTTCAGTGATGGAGGTGACTGAATTCTGGAGATCTAATGCATGTACATCACAGTGACTGCAGTTTACAGTACAGCATTGTATACTTGAAATTTGATAAAAGGATAGATTGATCTTAAGTGTTCTCACCACATACACACACACACACACTCACAAAGGTAAGTAAATATACTATTCAAGAGTAAAACAAATAAAAATATCCATTTTCTGTGAGATAAAAAATAATATGTAATGAAAATAGAGAAATAATGTGCTTGGAAAGATTATTGCAAAAATATTATGGAAAAGGGTTAATTTTCTTATTGTATAGAGAGAACTCTGAGAAATTAACAATATAAGAACCAACAGCCCCAAATAAAGGAAGGGACAAAAGTTTTAAAGAGAAATCCAACAGATAAAGAAATACAAATCAATTATAAACTTGAAAATATGTATGGTATCACTCACAATTTAAAAGATACTAATTGAAATGGTGAAATAGCGTGTTTAACATGTATAAGATTGGGAAAAATGAAATAGAAACACTATTGCATGCATTGAAGGTGTGAAATTTGGGCAATCTCACACACATTGGTTTGGGAAGAGAATGACACTTTTTTGCAAGGCAGTTCTATAGTATCTATCAAATTTATAATATCTATCAAATTTACTATGCATATACCCTTTTATTTTACAATTCCATTTTAGACATTCACCATAAATGAAACATACACAACGTATGAAAAGATGCATTTATAATAATGACCGTTATAGCATTAATTTTAGTAATCATAACATTGTTTTTCAGTAGGGGAATAGAACTGGTTAAACCCATTATGCAACATGGCCTACCCTTAACATTCCCAGGCCTGGAAGCAGGGCACATAGAGGTCCACACACTATATATCTAAATATTGAAGACTTATAAATTAAATAAAATATACTTCATCTTCCTTCACTGACAAAGATGCCTTCATAACTACCTAAAGTAACAAGATAATGACAAACTAAAAAGGACCTAATATGGCATTCAAGCCTTTACACAGTGAAATTCTACACACCTGTTTAAAGGTATCTCTCACCGCTGCTCACTCAAAACTAGCTCCATATGCTATATTGTCCAGTCAGAGGACTCATCTCCATTTCAAGAATGTTTTGTGTTCTTTCTTCATGCATGCTGTAACTTCTTTTTGAAATTCTTCCCTGCTCAGGTTAAATGTCCCCTTTGTAATTACCAGATCTGATCTCGAAAGAGAATTGTTTCCTCCTTTGAGCTCCCTTAGGTCTTTGCTATAACATTTAAAAATAATCTACCTCAGATTATAGAAGATTGTGGACATAATTACTTCTCCACCAGGTAGTAAGCTACTTTAGATTATAGAATTTATTTTAGTCATTCTTGCACATTTTTAGCATCTGAACCTGTGCCTTGCAACCAATAGGTACTCTACAATTGAAAAAACTGGATTATAGATTAAGAAAAAAACTCTTTATTATGAAAATTTCAAACATGCTTACAATAGAATAGTATAATCAGGCAGTTTCAAAACTAAAAACTCACAGCCAATCTTGTTTCATCTATACCCTTGTTTCAAACCACACCTAATTTTAGTATCAAATTATTTTGAAAAAATGTCATTTTTTCTGTAGCTACCTCTATATATATTTATATAAAATAAGGAGTACTTTCTCAAAGCATAATGATAAAACCATTGTCAAAACAAACATTTAACAATCATTCTTTAATATATCACATTTCTAATTAGTGTGAAAATTTCCTTGATTGTAAAATAATTTTTATTTGTTTGAGTCAGGATCCAGATAAAAACCATATATTAGTATTGGTTTATTTGGATTTTAGATTACTTTTAACCTACTAATTTATTCTGTCTTTATCTCTTCCCTTCCTAGCAATTCTTCCTTGCAGCTGAAAGGCAAGTGTGTTTTTGAAGGCAGATCTAAGCAATGCACCTCATGGCTGCCATTTAATGTTAGTAGTTTTAAAATTTTTATTGCCTAGATCCAATATTTCATTATTTCACCAGCAGTGGAAAATGGTAAATTTTTTATTTTGTATTTTTTCTTCATTTATTTAGGTGACCAACACAGTGACTCACAATTTTTTTTTTAAACTAGCAATTTTTTTTAAAATTAATTAATTAATTAATTTTTATTTATTTTATTTATGGCTGTGTTGGGTCTTCGTTTCTGTGCAAGGGCTTTCTCTAGTTGTGGCAAGCGGGGGCCACTCTTCATTGCGGTGCGTGGGCCTCTTCCTATCGCAGCCTCTCTTGTTGCGGAGCACAGGCTCCAGACGCGCAGGCTCAGTAATTGTGGCTCACGGGCCCAGCCGCTCCGCAGCATGCGGGATCTTCCCAGACCAGGGCTCGAACCCGCGTCCCCTGCATTGGCAGGCAGACTCTCAGCCACTGCGCCACCAGGGAAGCCCTGACTCACAATTTTTAAAAATTATACTCAATTTATACTTATTATCAAATGTTGGCTATAGTCCCTGTGCTGTACAATATATCTTTGTAGCTTATTTATTTTATACCTGGTACATTGTACCTCTTAACTCCCTACCCCTATCTATCCCTCCTCTCTTCTCTCTCCCCACTGGTAACCACTAGTTTGTTCTCTAGATCTGTGAGTCTGTTTCTGTTTTGTTATATTCATTGCTTTTTAAAATTTTTTTAGATTTCACATATAAATGATAACATACAGTATTTTTCTTTCTCTCTCTGACTTAATTTCACTAAGCATCATAGATTCCAGCTCCATCCATGTTGTTGCCAATGGCAAAATTTCACTCTTCTTTATGGCTGAGTAGTATTCCATTGTACATATACCACATCCTCTTTATACATGGACACATAGGTTGCTTCCCTATATTGGCTATTATAAATAATGGTACTGTGAACATTGGGATGCATGTATCTTTTTGAATTAGTGTTGTTGTTTTCTTCAGATATATACCTAGAAGTGGAATTGCTGGATCATATGGTAGTTCTATTTTTAGTTGTTTTTTTTTTTTTGTCTTGAATTTTATTTTATTTATTTGTTTATACAGCAGGTTCTTATTAGTCATCAATTTTATACACATTAGTGTATACATGTCAATCCCAATCGCCCAATTCATCACACCACCACCCCCACCCCCCACCGCTTTCCCCCCTTGGTGTCCATACGTTTGTTCTCTACATCTGTGTCTCTATTTCTGCCCTGCAAACTAGTTCATCTGTACCATTTTTCTAGGTTCCACATATATGCGTTAATATACGATATTTGTCTTTCTCTTTCTGACTTACGTCAATCTGCTTCCATGACCTGGCTATTGTAAATAGTGCTGCAATGAACATTCGGGTGCATGTGTCTTTTTGAATTATGGTTTTCTGTGCATTAATTTTGTATCCTGCAACTTTACCAAATTCATTGATTAGCTCTAGTAGTTTTCTGGTGGCATCTTTAGGATTCTCTATGTATAGTAATCATGTCATCTGCAAACAGTGACAGTTTTATTCTTCTTTTCCAATTTGTATTCCTTTTATTTCTTTTTCTTCTCTGATTGCTGTGGCTAGGACTTCCAAAACTATGTTGAATAATAGTGGCGAGAGTGGACATCCTTGTCTTGTTCCTGATCTTAGAGGAAATGTTTCAGTTTTTCACCGTTGAGAATGATGTTTGCTCTGGGTTTGTTGTATATGGCCTTTATTATGTTGAGGTAGGTTCCCTCTCTGCCCACTTTCCGGAGAGTTTTTATCATAAATGGGTGTTGAATTTTGTCAAAAGCTTTTTCTGCATCTATTGAGATGATCATATGGTTTTTATTCTTCAATTTGCTAATATGGTGTATCACATTGATTAATTTGCGTTTATTGAAGAATCCTTGCATCCCTGGGATAAATCCCACTTGGTCATGGTGTATGATCCTTTTAATGTGTTGTTGGATTCTGTTTGCTAGTATTTTGTTGAGGATTTTTGCATCTATATTCATCAGTGATTTTGGTCTGTAATTTTCTCTTTTTGTAGTATCTTTGTCCGGTTTTGGTATCAGGGTGATGGTGACCTCATAGAATGAGTTTGGGAGTTTTCCTTCCTCTGCAATTTTTTGGAAGAGTTTGAGAAGGATGGGTGGTGTTAGCTCTTCTCTAAATGTTTGATAGAATTGACCTGTGAAGCCATCTGGTCCTGGACTTTTGTTTGTTGGCAGATTTTTAATCACAGTTTCAATTTCATGACTTGTGATTGGTCTGTTCATATTTTCTCTTTCTTCCTGGTTCAGTCTTGGAAGGTTATACCTTTCTAAGAATTTGTCCATTTCGTCCAGGTTGTCCATTTCATTGGCATATAGTTGTTTGTAGTAATCTCTTATAATCCTTTGTATTTCTGCAGTGTCAGTTGTGATTTCTCCTTTTTCATTTCTAATTTTATTGATTTGAGTCCTCTCCCTCTTTTTCTTGATGAGTCTGGCTAATGGTTTATCAATTTTGTTTATCTTCTCAAAGAACCAGCTTTTAGTTTTATTGATCTTTGCTATTGTTTTCTTTGTTTCTATTTCATTTATTTCTGATGTGATCTTTATGATTTCTTTCCTTCTGCTAACTTTGGGTTTTGTTTGTTCTTCCTTCTCTAGTTCCTTTAGGTGTAACGTTAGATTGTTTATTTGAGATTTTTCTTGTTTCTTGAGGTAGGCTTGTATAGCTATAAACTTCCCTCTTAGAACTGCTTTTGCTGCATCCCATAGGTTTTGGATCATCCTGTTTTCATTGTCATTTTTCTCTAGGTATTTTTTGATTTCCTCTTTGATTTCTTCAGTGATCTCTTGGTTATTTAGTATCGTATTGTTTAGCCTCCATGTTTTTGTGCTTTTTACGTTTTTTTCCCTGTAATTGATTTCTAATCTCATAGCGTTGTGGTTAGAAAAGATGCTTGATATGATTTCAATTTTCTTAAATTTACTGAAGCTTGATTTGTGACCCAAGATGTGATCTATCCTGGAGAATATTCCGTGTGCACTTGAGAAGAAAGTGTAGTCTGCTATTTTTGGTTGGAATGTCCTATAAATATCAATTACATCTATCTGGTCTATTGTGTCATTTAAAGCTTGTGTTTCCTTACTAATTTTCTGTTTGGATGATCTGTCCATTGGTGTAAGTGAGGTGTTAAAGTCCCCCACTATTACTGTGTTACTGTCGATTTCCTCTTTTAGAGCTGTTAGCATTTGCCTTATGTATTGAGGTGCTCCTTTGTTGGGTGCATATATACTTATAATTGTTATATCTTCTTCTTGGATTGATCCCTTGATCATTATGTAGTGTCCTTCCTTGTCTCTTGTAACAGTCTTTATTTTAAAGTCTATTTTATCTGATATGAGTATTGCTACTCCAGCTTTCTTTTGATTTCCATTTGCATGGAGTATCTTTTTCCATCCCCTCACTTTCAGTCTGTATGTGTACCTAGGTTTGAAGTGGGTCTCTTGTAGACAGCATGTATATGGGTGTTGTTTTTGTATCCATTCAGCAAGCCTGTGTCTTTTGGTTGGAGCATTTAATCCATTCACGTTTAAGGTAATTATCAATATGTATGTTCCTATGACCATTTTCTTAAATGTTTTGGGTTTGTTTTTGTAGGTCCTTTTCTTCTCTTGTGTTTCCCACTTAGGGAAGTTCCTTTAGCATTTGTTGTAGAGCTGGTTTGGTGGTGCTGAATTCTCTTAGCTTTTGCTTGTCTGTAAAGCTTTTGATTTCTCCATCGAATCTGAATGAGATCCTTACCGGGTAGAGTAATCTTGGTTGTAGGTTCTTCCCTTTCATTACTTTAAGTATATCATGCCACTCCCTTCTGGCTTGTAGAGTTTCTGCTGAGAAATCAGCTGTTAAGCTTATGGGAGTTCCCTTGTATGTTATTTGTCATTTTGCCCTTGCTGCTTTCAATAATTTTTCTTTGTCTTTAATTTTTGCCAATTTGATTACTATGTGTCTCAGCGTGTTTCTCCTTGGGTTTATCCTGTATGGGACTCGCTGTGCTTCCTGGACTTGGGTGGCTATTTCCTTTCCCATGTTAGGGAAGTTTTCGACTATAATCTCTTCAAATATTTTCTCTGGTCCTTTCTCTCTTCTCCTTCTGGGACCCCTATAATGCGAATGTCGTTACGTTTAATCTTGTCCCAGAGGTCTCTTAGGCTGTCTTCATTTCCTTTCATTCTTTTTTCTTTATTCTGTTCTGCAGCAGTGAATTCCAGGTCACTTATCTGTTCTTTTGCCTCAGTTATTCTGCTATTGATTCCTTCTAGTGTATTTTTCATTTCAGTTATTTTGTTTTTCATCTCTGTTTGTTTGTTCTTTAATTCTTCTAGATCTTTGTTAAATGTTTCTTGCATCTTCTCGATCTTTGCCTCCATTCTTTTTCCGAGGTTGTGGATCATCTTCACTATCATTATTCTGAATTCTTTTTCTGGAAGGTTGCCTATCTCCACTTTATTTAGTTGTTTTTCTGGGGTTTTATCTTGTTCCTTCATGTGGTACATAGCCCTCTGCCTTTTAATCTTGTCTATCTTTCTATGAACGTGGTTTTTGTTCCACAGGCTGCAGGATTGTAGTTCTTCTTGCTTCTTCTGTCTGCCCTCTGGTGGATGAGGCTATCTAAGGGGGTTGTGCAAGTTTCCTGATTGGAGGGACTGGTGGTGGGTAGAGCTGGCTGTTGCTTTGGTGGGCAGAGCTCAGTAAAACTTTAATCCACTCATCTGCTGATGGGTGGGGCTGGGTTCCCTCCCTGTTGGTTGTTTGACCTGAATCGACCCAGTCCTGGAGCCTACCCGGGCTCTTTGGTGGGGCTAATGGCAGACTCTGGGAGGGCTCTCGCCAAAGATTACTTCCCAGAACGTCTGCTGCCAGTGTCCTTGTCCTCACGGTGACACACAGCCACCCCCCGCCTCTGCAGGAGACCCTCCAACACTAGCAGGTAGGTCTGGTTCAGTCTCCTGTGGTGTCACTGCTCCTTCCCCTGGGTCCTGAAGAGCACACTACTTTGTATGTGCCCTCCAGGAGTGGAGTCTCTGTTTACCCCAGTCCTGTCGAAGTCTTGCAATCAAATCCCACTAGCCTTCGAAGTCTGATTCTCTAGGAATTCCTCCTCCTTTAGCCAGACCCCCAGATTGGGAAGCCCGACATGGGGCTCAGAACCTCCACTGCAGTGGGTGGACTTCTGTGGTATAAGTATTCTCCAGTTTGTGAGTCACCCATGCAGCAGTTATGGGATTTTATTTTATTGTGATTGCGCCCCTCCTACCATCTCATTGTGGCTTCTCCTTTGTCTTTGGATGTGGGTTATCTTTTTTGGTGAGCTCCAGTGTCTTCCTGTCGATGATTGTTCAGCAGTTAGTTGTGATTCTGGTGTTCTTGTAAGAGGGAGTGAGACAATGTCCTTCTGCTCCGCCATCTTGAACCAATCTCCCTATTTTTAGTTTTTTAAGAAGCTCCATACTGTTTTCCACAGTGGCTGCACCAATTTACATTCCCATTAATAGTGTAGGAGGGTTCCCTTTTCTCCACATTCTCACCAAAATTTGGTACTTGTGTTATTTTTGATGATTTACATTCTTGCAGGTGTAAGGTGATATCTCATTGTGGTTCTGACTTGCATTTCTTTGATGATTAGTGATATTGAGCATTTTTTCATGTGTCTGTTGGTCATCTGTATGTCTTCTTTGGAAAAATGTCTATTCAGGTCTTCTGCCCATTTTTTAATTGGGCTGTTTGGTTTTTTGATATTGAGTTGTATGCGCTGTTTATGTATTTTGGATATTAACCCGTCATCGGTCATATCATTTGCAATTATTTTCTCCCATTTCATAGGTTGTCTTTTTGCTTTGTTTATTGTTACCTTTGCTGTGCAAAAGCTTATAAGTTTCATTAGGTCCCATTTGTTTATTTTTGCTTTTGTTTCCTTTGCTTTAGGAGACAGATACAAAAAAAATATTTCTATGATTTATGTCAAAGAGTATTCTCCATGTTTTCCTCTAGGAATTTTATGGTTTCTAGTCTTACATTTAGGTCTTTAATCCATTTTGAGTTTATTTATGTATGTGGTGTGAGAAAATGTTCTAATTTCATTATTTTACATGTAGCTGTCCAGTTTTCCCAGCACCACTTATTGAAGAGACTGTCTTCTCCATTGTGTATTCTTGCCTCCTTTGTCTTAGATTAATTGACCATAAGTGCATGGTTCATTTCTGGGCTCCGTATTCTGTTCCACTGATCCATGTGTCTGTTTTTATGCCAGTATCCTACTGTTTTGATTACATTAGCTTTGTAGTATAGCCTGAAGTCAGGAAGCATGATACCTCCAGCATTGTTGTTCTTTTTCAAGATTGTTTTGGCTATTTGGGGTCTTCTGAGTTCCATACAAATTTTGAAATTATTTATTCTAGTTCTCTTAAAAATGCCCTTGGTATTTTTATAGGAATTGCATTGACTCTGTAAGTTGCCGTGGGTAGTATGGTCATTCTAACAGTGTTAATTCTTCCAGTCTATGAACATGGTATATATTTCCATCTGTTTGTGTCATCTTCAATTTCTTTCATTAGTGTCTTATTGTTTTCTGAGTACAGGTATTTTACCTCCTTAGGTAGGTTTATTCCTAGATGGAATAATTCTATAAGGAAAATCCATACCTCATAAATTATTTGGTTATTCAAAAGTACATGTTACATAGGAAAGAATATATAAAGAATAGCTGCTTGATGTATTCCCTTGGTAAACATATATAATTGGTTAATTACTTACCATTAAAAAAAATAATTTATTTCCTTAGACTCTTCCAAAGAAGATGACTACCTTTTTTCTGATGAGTGGATGGTGGATGGTATTTAAATGTATTTGTGTGTTTCAAAGTACTGCAGTTATTTTTTTTTATTCATGGTTAAAATTATTTTATCTTTGTCCAGCAGAAACCTCTTCAAATTGTCTTCTGGGTCCTTTTAACATGGCACTAATAATCCTTGTTACCTTTCTTACTATCTAATATGACAAAATTCTTTGCATTTGTCCTATTAAATTTCTGATGCCAGCTATACCAGGACTGTATGAAAGGTCCTTGTTCCTTGTTGTGGGATATAGTATTTAGAAACTACAACTTAAGCACTGGAATTTTTCATTGCCTTTGGATTAGTTTTTGTTTCTAGACCTTTTTTAGTTTTCAGAAGTAAGAAATATTTGTTTACACTATAAATATAAAACAGTATAACTGTATCTCATTTATTTAATATATTAAAAATTAACCCAATAATAATTCATATAATTAATTCAAACTCAAGACTGTAGGGCTTTTCTTAACCTCTTTGATCCTATTTCTTTATTTCACTTGTATTTCAATATTTCTACAGTAATGATTCATTTGCTTTATTCCACAATACACACACTACAGACTCAATATAATAATATCAACATTATTGCCGACACTGTAATTACTGAAAACAATTTCAGATTTTAATTTTCCTTTATTTGTCCTTCAGAAATTTCACAGTAGGGTTATTCAGTTAAAGTATTGTTTCATATTCACCTGGAATTTTCCTCTCTGTGTGGTTATACTGCCAAGTTAGTACAAAGTTTGGTTTGTATAATTCATTTTGCTTCAGACATTTAGCAGTTGACTTTAAAATTTAATTTTGTGTTATAATTATGTAAAATGTTCACATGGACAAAAGTAAAATATCTCAAATGTGTTATATTCAGAGAAGTGTATTTTTCTCTTCCTTTCCCTCCAATGCATTCCCTCCCTCCCCTTAAATGTAAGGATATTATACAAACATAGAGCCACATATGGTTTATCTTTATACATAAATGCATGCATCCACACATATATACATACATACATACACACATATATATTCAGTATTCAACAATGCTGAATGAGAACTGAATGGAAATTTACTGTAACTTGTGGGAAATTAAATTTTTACATTAGCAAATGAATATAAATTACTTGAAAGTATAAAATGTGATATTTCAGTTTAGTTGTATTTGCCTATATTTTCTAAATTCCACTGTTCATGTAATTCTGAATAAAATGGCATTGGCACCAGACTATGTGCCATTGTGATGTTCCTTTAATGAAAATGCTGCTACCACAGCCCTCGCCATACAATGCACTTTCACATTTACCCATTTGTAGATACTCATTGAGCACATATCTTGCATTTAGTTCCCTTGTGAAAACAGTAAGAAAGAGTTAACAAGAGTTATATCCATAGTGGCTGTTGTGTATAGCACTTCTCAGCATAAAGCTAAACATTTCTTATATTCAATTCAATACTAAATACCCATAGCTTAATGCTTTAATCAACATAGCTAATCACAGTTTATGCTTTACAATCCTCTACAGTGGTCTTATGTAGTCAAACTCTTTGTATCAGTTTGAATTATGTTTGACTACATGTAACAGAAACCTAACCACAATAGCTCAACCAAATAGAGGTTCATATTTTCTCACATTATGAGAAATCTGGAAGCAATTAGTTCAAGATTGGTACAGCTGCTCAGGGAAGGTCCAAGATCTTTTCAAATTCCTGCCCCATTATTCTTTTCATATGGTATTTATTTTTTCATGGTTTCAAAATGGCTTCTCTGCCTCCAGGAATTATGTTTATATTCTAGGCAGAAAGAAAGAGGGAAGAGTAAAAAAATAAAACATGTCTGCCAGCTGAGCCTATTCTCTCTATACTAGGTAAAAACAGACTTCCTGTAAAATCTACCTAACAGATTTACTCTTTAATATCATTTGTCAGAACTGGATCACATGTCCATTCCTAGCTACAGTAGAGTCACATTATTGCTCTGAGAACAACTGGACCTCCCAGTAAGTAAAGGAAACAGAAGGAATGGCTACTGGACAAGGAACCAAAACTTTCTGCCGTATGCCTTGAACCCTTGTCAATGATATTTTAAGGTTTATTTTTTTCCTCCAAATAAAAGCAGTATATGCTTTGTGCTACTCAGCTATGTAAATATGAATCAAGTCTGCTTCCCTGAACACCAGAAATTTGTTTTATGATTTTCAAGGACTGTAATGGAAAAATATTTTGCAGCTGCTTATATGAGTTTTCTAGAGCTGCCATAATAAGGAACCAAAGACTGAGAGACTTAAACAATAGATATTTATTTTCTCACAATTCTGGAAGTTAGAAGTCCGAGAAAAAGGTGTCAGAATTGTTGATTTTTTTATGGGGCGTCTCTCTTTGGCTCATGGATGTCCATCTTCCCCTTGTGTCTTCACAGAGTCTTTCTTTTGTGTGTATCTGTATCCTGATCTCTTCTTCTTATAATGACACAGTCATGTTTAATTAGGGCCCAATGATATGACCTAATTTTAACTCAATTACCTCTTTAGAGACCCCGTTTCTAAATATAAATTCTGAGGCACTGGGGTTTAGGACTTCAGCATATGAATTTTTGAGGGGACACAGTTTGGCCTGCAACATTGCTAAAGCATAGAAGAAATAGCAATAACAAAACAAAACAAAAACAAACCAAAAAGGTGAGGTGACAAGAGACATTTCTGGGTCATCCATTTCAATTTTTAAATTGTGTCAACATTTCCAGTCCCACCTCACTGGTATCATCTGAAACTGGTAACCAGAAAAAATTACTTAGCCAAATATAAAATATAATATTGCCAAATGATTTCTAATTCCTATGATTCATAGATTCTAATGGCTTAATAAATGACTGTTTAACTGGGATAGTAGAGTCATAGGTAATTGCAGTTATTCACACATTAAACTGTAGGGAAACAGCAAATCCAATTATATTGAATTCAAGCATATCTCTCTGGGATTTGTGGAAGATATTTAAGCAAAGAGACATGCCACTTTCATATTCCAATTTGCTTGTACCTGTCTACTTAGATTTATTGTGATTTGTCCTTGGTTTGTGTGTGTTCACTTGCAGATAGCAATCAGTTGCAGATGCAACAGACAGCAGTATAACTTTGGAATATTTTTGTTAATTAACTTGGGTTCAAATTCTAATAACATGTGCATTATTACTAGGGTACTAATAGAGTGTGGGAAGTAAATGCGCTTGCTCTTCCTTGGTTTATTTTTCTGCTTTTTATGTTATATAGAGTGTCTACAGGGCTGTGGAAAACAAAACAGACACAGGCAATAATGATGTTTTATGTGAGTCATAGAGAAAAGTAGGAAAGGATACAATCCAAACAAATATAAAGTGGTATTGATTTTAATTAATTAATGGTTATTTGAGAGTCAATCAATATAGAAGATCTCTCATTCATTAGATAGTTATAGTAATTATAGGTTGCAAATTAGATATAAATCTTGGGAGGCGGGAACTGATTTGGCAGCCTGAGCTGGAGGTTATTATTGTCAACACTGAAGGATTTGCTAAATACCATCAGGCTGAACTATCTAGGGATGATCTTCAAAGGTGAGCATTTGAAATAAGACCAGTTGAAAAAAAGAGACCAGTTCAGTGCCAGGGAGATAATCACTGCATGAGATGATCCTGATGAATTAGAGCCTGATGCTTTTTTCTTCTTCTATCTCTTCTTTGACTAAGGTGAAGATCATGGTGGGCAACAAACCCATGACTCAATTGCTTTCACAACTATCTAAAATAAAACCATCTATCTCAAACATTCTCTCTATTTAAGTTCATTGAATTAAATGAATTTAAATTAATCAAACATATAGAGCTTTTGTTAGATACCTTGCCCAGTCCAGGTATATGAGATACAGTGATGACCAATTGTGTAGAAGGTTATATGATGATAAATATTAAAAAAAAAATGTAGAACAGGGCATATATTGACACAATCATGCTATGTAATGATCACTCACAGAACTTCATACATTATTGTTGTGCATTACAACAATAAACATTCATTTAGTTGATGTGTCTGTGAATCAGTGATTTAGGCTGGAAAGTTCTTTTGGTCAGTGGCACGGTGGTCTCTGTCACATTCCATTAGGCAAAACAAGTCGCACAGACGACCCAAACTCAAAGCGTAGGGAAATCAACTCTACATCTTTAGTTGGAGGAACCACAAAATTACTTGGTACACATACAGAGAGGAGAAAATAAGTGGAATTATTAATATAATCAGCCTGCCATTCTTTGCCCTCAGGGAGGACACAGTTATTCACATCCCTCTTATGTATAAAGTATGTTCTCCCTTTACCATGACTGTCAGAAGTCACATCCCATCACAGCATGAAATTCAAAGTCTATAATTTTGTGATCTCTCTTGGTCTGGATGTAGCCCCTCTTGGTCCAGAGACCTATAGCCAAAAAGACAATTTATGTGCCCCTGAAACACCCAATATAAAATGAAGAAAAAAATTATTTATGAAAATGAAAAGAATGAACAACATATTATAGTCTCTGGTCTATAGAAATTTTGAAATTTCTTGAGCAAATATTCCAGATTTCCCTCTTGTTTTGGAAAATGTTTATTAGTTTGGGCCTACTTCTGCTCCCTAGAAATGGATCCTCTGTTTATTGTTCTCTATGACTTTTAGCTTTTCCCTCTGAGATATCCTTTTTTTTCCATCCATCCTGACCACTTTTGAAGAAATGGTCCTATTAGCTGAGTAGTCTTCTCAGCCTGTAGAAAGTTGTAGGTCCAGAGTCTTTTTTTTCCCTCAGTCAAACATCCTTTTTTTTGCAAACTGGCAGGGCTTTTACCAATACAGCTCTCTTAAGACATTGTGAATTTTCTTTTTTTTTTTTAATTGAGAAATAATTGACATATATTTTATTAGTTTTAGGTGTACAACATAATGGTTTTATATATGTAAATGATGTGAAATTATTGCCACCGTAAGTTTAGTTAACATTCATCACCTCACATAGTTAACAGATTTTGTTCTTGTGATGAGAACTTTTAAGATCTACTATCTTAGCAACTTTCAAATATACAATAGAGTATTGTTAACTATAGTCACTATGCTGTACATTACAGGCATACATTGTTTTATTGCACTTTGCTTTATTGTGCTTCCCAGATACTGCGTCTTTTTTACAAATTGAAAGTTTGTGACAACCTACATCAAGTAGTGGCATCTATTGGCACCTTTTTTCCAACGGCATTTGCTCACTTCGTGTCTCTGTGTCACATTTTGGTAATTCTTGCAATATGTCAGACTTTTTCATTATTATTATATTTGTTATAGTGATCTGTGATCAGTGATCCTTGATGTTACTAGCGAAATTGTTTTGGGGTGCCAAGAATCACACCCATATATAATGGCAAACTTAATTGATAAGTGTTGTGTGTGTTCTCACTGCTCCACCGACCAGCCATTCCCCTGTCTCTCTGCCTCTCCCCAGGCCTCCTTACTTCCTGAAATATGATAATATTAAAAATAGGCCAATTAATAACCCTCCAGTTGTCCCTAAGTGTTCAAGGGAAAGGAAGAGTCACATATTTCTTACTTTAAATCAAAAGCTAGAGATGATTAAGCTTAGTTAGGAAGGCATGTTGAAAACTGAGGATGAAGACTAGGCCTCTTGTACCAAACAGCCAAGTTGTGAATGCAAATGAAAAGTTCTTGAAGGAAATTAAAAGTGCTACTGCAGGGCTTCCCTGGTGGCGCAGTGGTTGAGAATCTGCCTGCCAATGCAGGGGACACGGGTTCGAGCCCTGGTCTGGGAAGATCCCACATGCCGCGGAGCAACTAGGCCCGTGAGCCACAATTACTGAGCCTGCGCGTCTGGAGCCTGTGCTCCGCAACAAGAGAGGCCGCGATAGTGAGAGGCCCGCGCACCGCGATGAAGAGTGGCCCCCACTTGCCGCAACTAGAGAAAGCCCTCGCACAGAAACGAAGACCCAACACAGCCAAAAATAAATAAATAAATAAAATTAAAAAACAAAAAAGTGCTACTGCAGTGGAGACATGAATGATAAGAAAGCAAAGCAGCCTTATGGCTGATATAGAGAAAGTTTTAGTGGTCTGTATAGAAGATCAAACCAGCCACAAAGTTTCCTGAAGCCAACACCTAATCCAGAGCATGGCCTTAAATATTTTTGATTTTCTTTGATTCTGTGAAGGCTGAGAGAGGTGAGGAAGCTGCAGAAGAAAAGTATGAAGCTAGCAGAGGTAGGTCCATGAGGTTTAAGGAAAGAAGCTGTATCCGTAACACAAAAGTGCAGGGTGAAGCAGCAAGTGCTAATGTGGAAGCTTCTGCTAGTTATCCAGAAGATTTAGCTAAGATAATTAATGAAGGTGGCTACACTAAACAACAGATTTTCAATGTAAATGAAACAGCCTACTACTGGAAGAAGATGCCATCTAGGACTTTCATAGCTGGAGAGGAGAAATCAGTGTCAGGCTTCAAAGGACAGGCTGGCTCTCTTGTTAGGGGCTAATGCAGCTGGTGACTTTAAGTTGAAGTCAGTGCCCATTTATCATTCTGAAAATCCTAGGGTCCTTAAGAGTTATGCAATATCTACCCTCCCTGTGCTCTATCAATGGAACAACAAAACCTGAATGATAGCACATCTGTTTACAACATGGTTTACTGAATATTTGAAGTCCACTGTTGAGACCTACTGTTCAGAAAAGAAGATTCCTTTCAAAATGTTACTGCTCATTGACAGTGCACCTGGTCACCCAAGATCTCTGATGGAGATGTACCATGAGATTAATGTTGTTTTCATGCCTGCTAACACAAGATGCTTTCTGCAACCCATGGATCAAGGAGTAATTCGACTTTCAAGTCTTATTCTTTAAGAAATACATTTCATAAGGCTATAGCTGCCGTAGATAGTGATTCCTCTGATGGATCTGGGCAAAGTCAATTGAAAATCTTCTGGAAAGGATTCACCATTTTAGATGCAATTAAGAACATTTGTGATTCATGGGAAGAGGTAAAAAATATCAACACAAACAGGAGTTTGGAAGAAGTGAATTCCAACCCTGATGAATGACTTTGAGGGGTTCAAGACTTCAATGAAGGAAGTAACTGCAGATGTGGTAGAAATAGCAAGAGAAGCGGAATTAGACGTGGAGCCTGAAGATGTGCCTGAATTGGTGCACTCTCATGATAGAACTTGAATGGCTGAGGAGTTGCTTGTTATGGATGAGCAGAGAGAGTGGTTTCTTGAGATGGAATCTACTCCTGGTGAAGATGCTGTGAGGATCGTTGAAATAGCAACAGAGGATTTAGAATATTACATAAACTTAGCTGATAAAGCAGCATCAGGGTTTGAGAGGACTCCAACTTTGAAAGAAGTTCTGCTGTGGGTAAAATGCTATGAACAACATGCATGCCACAGAGGAAACGTTCTTGAATGGAAGAATCAATTCATGCAGCAATCCTAATTGCTGTCTTATTTTAAGAAACTGCCACAGCCACCCCAGCCCTCAGCAGCCACCACCCTGGTCAGTCAGCAGCCATCGACATTGAGGCAGGACCCTCCACCAGCAAAAAGATTACAACTGGCTGAAAGCTCAGATGAGGGTTAGCATTTTTTAGCAATAGTTTTAAATTAAGGTATAATGCCATTGCATTACTTAATAGACTGCAGTATGGTGTAAACGTAACCTTTATATGCACTGGGAAACCAAAAAAATTCATGTGACTTGCTTTATTGTGATGTTTGCTTTATTGCAGTGGTCTGGAACGGAAACTGGAATATCTCTGAAGTATGCTTGTACATCCCTAGGACTTATTTATCTTATGATTGGAAGCTTGTACCATTTGACTACCTTCACCCACTTTCCCCACCCTCCACCCCTCACCTCTGGCAACCACCAGTCTGTTCTCTGTATCTATGAGTTAGTTTCTTTTAGATTCCACATATAAGTAAGTGAGATTATATAGTATTTGTCTTTCTCTACTTCACTTAGCATAGTGCCCTTAAGGCCATCCATGTTGTTGCAAATGGCAGGATATCCTTTTTTATGGCTGAATTATGTATATGTACCACATTTTCTTTATCCATTCATCTGTTGATGGACACTTAGGTTGTTTCATTGTCTTTTCTATTGTAAATAATACTGCAGTGAACAAGGGGATGCAGATAACTTTCTGAGTTAGTGTTTTCTTTTCCTTTGAATATATACCCAGAAGTGGAATTGCTGGATCATATGGCAGTTCTATTTTTAATTTTTTGAAGAACCTCCATACTGATTTCCATAGTAGCTGCACCAATTTACATTCCCACCAACAGTGCACAAGGGTTCCCTTTTCTCCATATCTTTGCCAACACTTGTTACGTCTTACCTTTTTGCTAATAGCCGTTAACAGGTATAAGGTGATGTCTCATTGTGGTTTTGATTTGCATTTCTCTGATGATATGAATTTTCTATGTATTTGAAAACAAAAGCCCAATTCATTATTTCACTCATAGGAATTTACCAAATGGAAATACATATGAATGTATGAATAATACATTCACATGTATTATTAATTTATATTAATGAATAATATAAATCTTTTTATAAAACAATATTTATTACACAATTATATTGAAAAATGAACACTTGTATACATTATTTTTAGTTTTATTCTTTTAACAGAACATTTTAGCAAAATTGTTTATTCAGTATGATCCACTTATTCCTTTTCTAGGCTTTTACCCAATAGGATATATCTATGTAGATGTGTGAACATTTACATATAACCATGTTCACTGAGCATAATTTAAAATATTAGAAGATTGGGAGAAATCTAATAGCATATATTAAATTTGTACTTTAAAATTTTCTATTTTATATATAGTTAAC
Source organism: Eubalaena glacialis (assembly GCF_028564815.1). NCBI lineage: Eukaryota > Metazoa > Chordata > Mammalia > Artiodactyla > Balaenidae > Eubalaena > Eubalaena glacialis. The sequence goes on along the minus strand of NC_083729.1, from coordinate 49,288,068 downwards.
TTACTTAAACAATGTATTCATTTTATAATTGGCAAAATATAAACTTTTTAAATATGAAAAATAAAAATATTGCTTTATCTGTTGACTAACATTTAAGGTAAATTTGAACCGTTTTACTTAGCATCAGGATATAAGAGTGGAAAAGTCAAAATGATTAAAAATGTGTTAAAACATAGCTCATGGGTGATGCCATTACCTAAAATAGGAAAGTAAAACAGAAGTTATTGGATTTTGGACATGTTCCATTTAAAGTGCCTCTGAAAGCCTCCGTGGGAGGTATCCAGAATATACTTGGAAAGATATGTCAGGTGCCGTAAAAATAGTTCAGATGTAGACAGATCTGTTTAGGATCTGGAAATGGGGGAAATAATTAGCACTCTAAGTGAAAATTTATTTATAGATAAACAATCTAAGGCCATCAACTTGGTGAATGTCTAAATGTGAGGTTGGGAGATGTAAAAGGGTATAATGAAAAAGGCCTAGAATGCATACTTAGAGGCATAGAGGGTTGTAACAATGTGGAGTCACAGAAGGCAAGGGAGGGATATTTCAAGGGGGGCCTGCAAGACTCAGATGCTTCAGGGAGCAGCCTGTTAGAATGCCTCCATATTTTTTAAAAATAACATTGTGTTCAGTAATGAGATGGTTGATGAAAACTTTCAAATGAACAGTTTCAACAGAAAGTTAGAAATATTATAGACAGTTGAGGAGTAAGTTGGTGAAAGAAAGTAAGAGGTAAAATATAGGTAACTTTCAAAATGTCTTGAGATGAATCCAATTACAGAGATCAGGCAGTAATAGAGGGAGACTGACAAAACTATTAGCAATTACCCAGATTTCTTGCCAGCCTCTACACCAACACTGTATTATATAAGGAGAGTATAATGAGAGTGTAAGCTCTCAGAAGCTTTTTGAATTTGATCCATTTTAATGACACAGAAAATTCTTCTCATTCTATGGACAAAACTTTGGAAAAAATATTTGAAAGAAGGTCCCAGCTTCTGTGCTCTGAAATTCATGACCATTCCTATGGCTGTTTCCACAATGATTGAGCATGGCAGGGATTGTAAGGAAGGATGTCCCTGGGACAGAACAACTTTGGCTCCAGAACTCTCCAAGAGCCCTGCCGACCACTCCTGAGACAGTAAAGCATTCTGAGGTGCTTCACCCAGCCTTCATACTCTCTCTCCTCCACTGGAGTCAGACTACCTTGCTGCCTGGTGTTTTCACCCAGCCTTTCAGCTCCTGCCCCGTTTTCTCTCACACACGTATTTCCCCTCATAAAATCCTTGAACACTTAACCCCAACTTGGCATCTGCTTCTCAGAGGACCTAGAGTAACACACACATATAATAGAAATTTTCAGATGTTCTTTGAAGCTGTGAGCTGCTAAAGACTTATGCTATTTATTAAAGACAGCAGCTTAACATTTATCACATAGTTTCTCTTGATGTTTGCAAAACAGATACTAGTTAGACTTTTCTGATTTTACAGTGGGAGCAACCCATCTTTGGTCACATTTCTTTTTTCATTGTCCTCCTAATTTTCAAATTTTGAATATCCTACTTTTAAAAAATCATGAATGGTACCATCCAGTGATTTCTGCTATTCCTTTTTGTTCTTGCATACGTTTATAGGCTCCATTTGTGAGCTTGGTGAAATTGGCGGATAGGAGCAAGGATTCTTTACATTTCCTCTGTTTGATGTGTAGTGTTTATGTTACTTGATATTTGTCCATTTTGTGGAGAGAACATTTCCATCTGTGAAATGATGGATACTGGTTGATGAGTTAGACACAATATAAATCAAAGTAATAACCTTAGTACTATGGTGAGGGAAGTGCCAGGAATCTTTGTGCTCATTAGCATGTGCTTTGCATCAAAAGATGGTAGGGGAACAAAGAAGAAAATATCACTGGGTGAATACCCCAAAGAAAAATACCTCTAAATTATGGGTGAGACTTGGTCCTCCAGTCTTTTCTAATAATGTCCTATTCTTCTTGTGGGATAATTGGACTAAGGATAGGAGTATTGTATGGGGATAAGTTAACAGAATTTGACCTGAATTTTATTAATTACTTTTTCAGTAAGCCTCTCCCAAATTATTAGACAAGCATACTGGTCTCTGTTGTCTCTCTGTCACTCTGAGGTCACAGAGGTGGGAGGAGTCCTGTAGTGGTCACATATATGCCAGCATTATAAAAAATGGACCTTCACACTATGCAAATGATCTTTCTGTAAGAGACTCTGAGCTCATCCAGTTTGGTGGGAGCCTCTTGAGAATGCAGCTTTATATAAAGGCTTCATATTAAATGATACTTGACCCTATTTAAGTGAAGACATGTGAAATGTGCAGAGTGGGTATAATTATTTTGATTAGTGAACTCTAATGCAGACGCCATCGCATTTCCATACCACAGTTAACGTTTAGCAGAATAGGCAGCCTCAGATCATTAACAACAGGGCATAAGCAATCCTGGCATTTCCCAGGAAACCTATAATTAATTGGAAACCATGAATTGAGGAGAAGCATCTATTTCTTTAAAGTTGATTACTTTGTTCTATTCAGATAAAATAAAAGTATAGAATAGGCCATTACCTAGTATATTCTACTGAATGGTCATTACCTAGTGTGCTGTACTGAGAAACTAGACTAGTGCTCTAGGAAATACTTCCAGAAGACGGGGAGTAAGAAAATTTGCAGGTAAAGCAAAATACACAAAAGTCACAAAATCCTTCCCGCCCATTAAAGACTCACCAACATTATGAAGACACAAAATGTTGACTGTTAAAGCAATCAGTAAAATCTTTGGAGTAGATATTTACATTTATTTTGACTTATCAGAATCCAAACTCCCTTCCCATTTTGGAAGAATGCCTTATCCTCACTATTTAGCTAAAGGGGTACAAATTCTTTCTCTCTCTACCCCTTAGTAGGTAGGATCTATGAATCTGATTCTTTGTCAGATTGATGTTTCAAACAAAGCTTAAACTCTGGAGGGAGTGATGCAAAAAAGAAGGGACAGAATTTATTTGCAAGAGCTTTACAGATTCCTGTGAGATATGCATCAGCAACATGATTGGCATATAGCCTTGGTTTTAAGTATTCCATGAAGGCTGGGTCGGGCACAATGGATGGCTCTGAAACCAAAAGCAACATTCTCATCAGACTAGACTTCTGGTATGAACTTGGCTGTGGTTGTGTGTGCTTAGACTTCCTTGGTCTACCCATTTTCCCAAGCTTGTTTCTCCAGTTTTCAGCCTGTCAGCTACCGCATAACTAATTCCTTCTATGTTAGCTAGAGGTTTAGCAGGTGCTTATGGTCAAGAACCCTGAATGATGTGCCACCTTGTTTAAAAATTAGATGTTTTAAAATAGCTCTGTTAGGTAATATTTTTCATCCATCATTTTCCTAGAATTATAGCCACTGAATATTGAAAGTAACCCTAGAAGGCATACTTTAAACAATTCTTTAAAGAGTGCATGGTACCTTCTACAACATTTCAGATTAGTGGATATTCGGTCTTCACTCAAATGCCTTCAGTGGCAGAAAGCTCACAACTTTTCAAGGCTAGTTATTCCATATTAAGACAATTCTAATTTTCTATTGTTATTTCTTTTAACTAGCTTTCTTTAACTGTAATACTGTGATGATTTATTGGGCAGCCTCATCTAAGTTTTAGTTCATATTGAAACTGCAGTAAGTATATATCTCTGTTTTGACAGTGTATAAAGATTCAGTTTCATTGAAGTTTAGAAAATAAAAAATATTTTGAAGAATGGATATGACACAAATATTGCCTCTAAAGCACACCCTTTGGGAAAGTTCATTGTTGCAGACTTGTGATGTTTCTAGCCCAGATTTAGGCCTGGCTCCCTAAATTTAATACAAGTTTGAGTCTTACTAGCTCATCACCATTGGCAACTGCCTCCAGAACCATGTGTCTTCCCCAAACTGCCTGATTTAGTATCATATTTGGGTTCAGTGATAAGTGGTAATTAGATCAATATGAGTGTTGGATTGGCTCAAACTTCCTATGACAAAGAGAAGGAAAAGTGTTCACGTATATGAACATTATGACAAATAATTTCCAAAAATAATAACTTGCCAAAGTGAATGAATAAGATGTAGATAATTCAAAGCTCAGAAAACTCTTAGTGTGAATAGTAGTCTCCACTTGGCCTAAAACGTGGCTAATTGCTGTTTATTAACAACACACTTTCCTCTTTTGCAATGGCTACAATAAATCAACTGTTGGAATTCCCCTGATGAGCTATTTCATGGGCCAGATCCAGGATTTTCATTTCTGCTTCAGAAAACATACCTTCATTGATCGAAATCATGTAGGTGAAGAATAAAGACACACTTGCTTCAGTAAATTAAGGAATTTATATCAGGAATGTATTTGTCCAAAAGGACACCTGATCAAAACAATCCCTCAAATCTCTAGCTGCTTTATCACTTTTTATTTAGTGGTGTCTGCTTTCATCAATGGAGAAACGCAGGGAAATAGAATTTGTTGTGAAACAATACATTAATTTACATTAATATGTGAATTTTTAATTTTTTAATCCATGTATTTCAAACTCTCCTGTAAATGCAACTAAAGTAGTGTGGCTTAGGAGCTGTAACTGAAGACAACCCTCAAAAGTAATAGGTACAGAACTTGTATGACCAATATGTATAGTAGTTCAGCCCTCTGGAAGTGTGTATCATTCAAAATTAATCCTTGGGACTCCTCTGGTTAATTTCCCATTAAATTCACCCTATTCCCCTACCCACACCTAAGTCCCCTTGAGAAATGTGAGAGATGGGGGCACAGAGGTAAAGACAAAATTTCAGGATGACCACTTCTGCTGTCAAGTGTCCACTCTAAATCCACTTGCTAAAGTGAGTTTGTAAGATGTACAGAATCCAAGTTCAAAAACTCTCAGCATTTTTAAAGACCATACGGTCCCCAAAGCTACCACTCTGTCTGGAATATCCTTCCTACCATGCCTTTCTAGTTAACTCCATTTATTCCTCAATTATTAGCCCAATCATATCTTTCTCTGGGAAGTCTTCCCTGATCTCATTGAAGACTGGGTATTTTATGAACTCTTTTGGAAAAATGTTCTTTTCTCCTGTTACTATTCATTACTGCATGATCATGTATATGTGGTTATATTAATAATGGTTATTATAATAATAATAACCAATAATAATGGTTATTATAATAATAATGGCCTCACCTCCTGAAAACCCTGAGCCACTTGAGTGCAGGAGCCATATCTTTTTATTCACCAGTGTATTCTGAGCACCTTGCACAGTGGCTGACAGTCAGGAGGCACTTGATAAATATTGGTCAGATGGGTAACACCTTCACACCGTTTGAGAATATGACTTCTCACAAACGTACCATTTTCCTATCTCTCTGCTATTGAGGGGAATAAAGGTTCCTCCTCTGGTCAAGGAAAATCCTTTCCCTGTGCTTTGGGTCACTTCCCCTCAAGACCCCTTCACTGTCTCGTTCCAACACTCCCTGTTGTTGCTTCTATCTTCAACCTTTCCTTCCTTCCCTTCAGAATGAATGTATACTCAGGTTTCTTCCAATTTAGCAAACAAATAAAAACAAACCAAAAAAGAGTCCCAAAAAATCCTTCCAACCGTCCATTCAATTACTTTACTTATTGGACATACGTGGCAGAACACTTGCAGGTTTTGTCTGGCATTCACCAACATTTTAGGTTATGTAGGTGACTAACATAGACGTAAAATGTATGCTTAAAAAACTGAGTCTAGCCAACATCCTATCTGTTTTACTTCAGAACCAAGTTTGTAGTTTCTTTAAAGTATTATTTTTCCTTCTGTTTTCCACTTCCACACTGACTGTTCAATGCTCCTACTCCTCAAGTCTGAGTTCTCCCCCTATCCCACATCCTGCTCTCTACTGAACTGCTAACCAGCAAGTGGGTAGTCCTCAGTCCCTATCAATTTGATGTCTCTGTAGCATTTGAATCCACTGACCAATCCCTCCTCAATCCTCTCTCCTTCATTGATTGCCTAACACTTCTCTTTCCTGGATCTCCTCCTACTTCATAGAAGATTTTTCTTGGTGTCTAAATGAACTATTATTCCTCAATTCATATTTCACTTGGGTATTCCCTGTGGTTCAGTTTTTATACTTCTTAGGCATTTCCTGGGTGGTCTAATTTAATCTATTGGCTTAAACTATTATGTACAGTCTCAATATATACTGCAAAGATCTCTGTTTTGATTTCCAAGCCTATGTATCCAATAATTTTCTGGTTTTCTTCTTCATCCAGATATCCTACAGATCTTTTTCAAAACAAATCCATTGTCATGTCTTTCCCAGATCTTATTCTCAAATTTTATCTTGCTTATTTTTCTTATTCTTATTTTCTTTCTCTCTTAAAAAATTGTCACCCTCCTTTCAGTGGTTTGAGGCAGACCCTTGGTTTTCACCCCTTGATTTGTGTCCATTTCTTCCCCTCACTTGCTGTGATGGTCAGTCATCAAGTAGCATTGATTTCACTTGCTTAAACTTCTTTAGCTTCTATCCTCTTTTCTCAATGTTCACTGCTACTGCTTTTTTTAGGGTTTGTCTTCTCTTGCCCAGATTACTAGAAGAGCCTCCTAAGCAGTTACCCTTTAAATCTAGTTTTGTCACGCCTCCCAGCAAGATTTTTCTCATATGCAAGTGTGGCCATGCTGTTTCAGTGTTAAACCTTCTTCAGTGGATCACCAAACTTTCAAATCACTGTCAACCTCCTTAGCATGTCATATAAGGCTTCTTGTGCGTAAGCCGTTCATATTTTTCATCACTTGTGTATGCCTCTTTCAAATCCTGTATTTCAATCAGATTATAATACTTCTACTTGCCCTGAGAAGCCATGCTCCCTCTCACTTCCAGGATTTAGTACATGATTTTCCTATTTCTGTTGTCTTCCTTGATCTTCCCAGTATTATAAAGGGGTCCATTCTTTGTCCTTCAATGATAGAATCCTGTGATTGTCTTTATTATATACTCTTTCAATATCTACAGGATAAAGTTCACTCCAAAATTTTCAACTACGTGTACGCTTTTTCTACCATCACCCCTCACCCTCCTACACATACACACACAAATATGATATAAAGGAGAGGGAATTGATCATCCGATTTGATTTTCTAGTAGGAACTCATGTAAAGTCATACCATGAGAGTGGCACTTTCTTCTGTCTTCTCTTCCCTTTTAATTTAATATAACTATATTAATAAAATAATCCATTGCTATTTTTTTCCCTGCCTGTGGAATAGGCTACACCATTTTCTCCTGTCTTAGGTTTGCTCCCTTTTCTTCTTGCCTCTGTAGGATTACGTGTGAATTGACCCAGGGCTTTTCTCCCGGGGTAGCCATGGCCAACTCTTATTTCTGCTTCCTTTCTCCTGTGGCTCCAACTGTAAAAAGGCTAAGATTGTGTCTTGAATATGAAAAGTCACAGTTACCTCTGTCTTCTCTTATTAAGATCAGGTATTCTCATCAATTATTTTTATTCTTTTAGTTGGCTTGAAAAGGAGTTCTTGAGATTTAAATTTGTATTCATGGGAAGAAATAATTTTTTCCATATTTACTATTATCATTCTAATTCAACTTACCATCTTCTTTCATGAGACCTAATACCATAATAACCTCCTAACATGTGTTCCCATTCCGATTCTTGCTCTCTTTCCAATTCATTCTCTACCCAGAACTCAACGTGTTATTTCAAAAATATTTGTCTCCTGTTTAAAATGGTTTCCCATTTAGTCATGTCTATTCCCTGCTTAAGTGGTTTCCCATTACACTGAGAATAAAATGTAAACACCTTCACGTGGTATAAGAGGATTTACTCTCATCTGTCTGTTGAAACTCATTCTTCTCCATCTTGCTCACAACTCTCCAGCCCCACTGGCCTTACTTCAGATCTTTAACCGTGTCAAGCTCTTTCTAGCATCACAGTCTTTGCATGTGGTCTTTCTGGCTGAATACTCTCCCCACCTCTGACCCCTCCATTCTTTTTCTGGCTGTTTGTGCCCATCTTTCAGGTCTCAGCTTAAATGTCACTATCTCATATAAGACTTCTTTGACTTCTTATTTTATAATGAACCCCTCCTTTCTCACACTGCTCCTCACCATGGTACCTCATAGAATTATCATAATTTATCATTATAATCTGTCTCCTCCATTTTACTATAGGGCCCATAAGTCTGGAGACCCTCTCTCTTTTGTTTACCCCTGTATAATTTGTCAGGCATCTACAAGTGCTCAGGTACCTGTATTGAATATGTAATAAGTGTACTGTTTTTGGGAAAAAGAATGTAACATGCTTTCATTGCTTGCCTTTTGGAAGGACTGGAGATGGAGGCTGACCCTGTTGGCCTTTGTAACCTCCACTGATGTCCTTTTGGATCCGTTAGTCTTTTGGTGCATTTCAGTTCCCTGATTGCATCCACTCCCAGAAGCCAGATTCCACCTCTTTTTGTGAAGGTTGCCCTCAGACTACCTAGAGATGCTCGGGATGTGAATGCCTGGGGTTTACAACCCTCTGGAGTCCAAGACCTTAAACAAGGTCTGATGCGTTTTGGAGGATGGACTATGAACGCACCATCTCTTTCATTGCCAGTTAAGACCACAATCTCCTCTGTCTCTGTTGTTCCCATGGGGAGTTGAGCCGACGTTACTACGCCCTGTGTGATTTTGCTTAGTTCTACGCTCTTGCTTGACTTCCATTCATCCCTTCCTTATACTACTTCCTCACTTGCCTAACAGTTTTTCTAACAAATCACTTTTGCAAGAGTTCTTGACTCAGAATCTGTGTCTGGAGAACTCTATCTGAGATATCCAGCTTCACAGGAGAGGCTTTTAAATGTTTTTCATGCCCTTAGTACATAATGTTGACCTAGGTTGTCAATCAAATCCTAAATTATTTCTTGTTTAAACAGTCACAGATGGAGAATGTGCTAGAAAGGCCTTAATGATCCACCCATCCAATGGCCTTGTTTTATTGATGAGGGACTGAGCAGCAGAGGGCATGTGCTCTGCTCAAGGTCACAGCCTTCCTGAGCAGCGGGGTGGCAACCAGGGCTAGCATCCTGATATCCCTGACACCCAGCCCCATGCTTTACATCAACAAGTTTTCATAAGTTTAAATTGGGTGATTTAAAAAGGATGCAAAGAAACCAAACACTATTAAAGTAAAACAAATTGGCCTGCAGATGAAAATGTTTCATTAGGGGTATTAGAAATCATTAAAATACAACCTGAGGAGAAACTGAACTGAGAGCAACTTAGTGTCTTTTACTGTGTTGTACTCTGCAGCTTCAGGTAAATGTCATTTCCTCTAATGCCTCCTTCAGAGAAAACCTTGGGTAAGTATATAGCTGTAGGATGTGTGTGTGTGTGTGTGTGTGTGTGTGTGTGTGTGTGTGTGTGTGCGTGCGCGCGTGTATGCGTGCGTGCGTCACATAGCATTGTCTTAAGAATCTTCTCAAAAATAAAAATTTGAAATATTTACAAAATTACCATTAAACACCACAATACAGCTGCTTCACAGATTGTGATGAGTAATAGCTTCATATGTCTTACTTTGAGGCCTCAAAGTGCCTTAAATGTATTGTAGGTCTGACTTACGAGGTTCCCAGACAAGACATAAACCCATAATCTTCTGTAGTCGCTGTTACTCAAAACGATGGACTCAACCTAGAGTAGAATTGATTTATTAGATTTTTTTATTCAGATGATGAATAATTCTCCGATTAATGAAAAGTTTCTAATATCAGAGCTAGCACATCATCGAGATTTGGTCTCTAAAACTACTTTAAGCAAAGTTGTAAGTACCATTCAATAAAAGACACCTATTGCGCCGTGTGTGTGTGTGTGTGTGTGTGTGTGTGTGTGTGTGTGTGTGAGTGTATGTGCTAATGCACTGTCATAGGCCCATGAAATTTTATGGGAGGTGGAGGGGGTCTCTTCTTGTGACATCAATTTCATTATTACTAAAGGGTTTGAGAGCTATTATGATAGTTTTGCTAGAAGGAGGGGCAGGATCGAAAGCGTAAACATATTGCCTTGAAGCCCATTTCTGATAGCTTAGCATCATTTCAACTGGGATGAAAACACCGAGTGCAATGCTTTACAATAGGTAGAGTGAGAAGGGATGTAGTTATCACTCAAACTTCCACGCCATGCAAAAACGCCCTAAATATCCTTTTTTAGAAGTGATGTTTCGTACTGGCAGGGATGAAGAGATTAAAATTTACAGTTTTAGACAACCATGAGTTTTAGAAAAATTTAACTTGTATTCATATGAGATATATGTTTTTATAAATCCAAAGCTCTTGTCAGTATTCTGCCCTCTGGTGACATACAGAGTTAACCTAGTCCTTCTTGCACAGGACACTTTCAAATCCTTGAAGACAGACAGCTGTCATGTGTCCATCCCCTCTTTGCCTTTTTAGATAGAAATTGGAGGCTTTCTCGTCCTTAAAGCACTTCTCATGCCACATGCTTTCTATATTTTTCATAACTCTGCCGTAGTTTAATAGGTGAAATTCCCTCTTCAAATGTGGTATTCAATTGAGAAAACAGTACATTTGCTGCTCCTGATTTGTCCATTCAACAAATATTTATTTAGTGTCTATTTTGTATCAGAAATCACCCTGGGTATTGATTGAGGCATACAAGGGGAGGAAGAATAGTGCCTGTCTTCACAGTGTTTCTATGTTTGCTCAGCAGTGCATATCTTAAAATGTGATTTACCTCCTCTAGATCCAAACACTCTTTTATCTTTATCGTCTTACATTTCACTAGAAATTTCAGTTCAGCAGGTAAATCATGCTATTTACTCATATTTAACTAATCACTAATGAAAACATTTAGGGTTTTTCAGATGAGGATGGTGCAGTCTCACATTCTAACTTCCCTTTTTAATTATCTCTAAAATTAATACGTTTATTATCTTTTTAAAATTTCATCTTATCATCCAACTTGAAATAATCTTTATGATTTAATTTCTTATCTGTGAATTGGCCCTTTAGGTGTTGGATCAACAAAAAATTGATAACGACATTTTTTGTGACTTTATTAAGCTATGGTTAAAGTGTTATTTAGGAAAAGAGCCAAGTACAGAATCTTGCAATCCTACAGTAGTCACATTATTCTTGGTTTCACAGGGTGATATCACTTAAAACAAACGTCATGGTGTAAAACATTTTAAAAAGACTGTTCAGTGCAACCAAAAGTTTCTCAGAGAGTCTGCTCCCATGTATAACCATCATTAACAATTCATTGTTTACCTTTCCAGAATTTTAATCCACATATTTTATATAAATAGTATCATATACTTTTTAAACTAACATACATATATACACATTTGTTTTCAAATGTAATAAATATTCCTGTCCTTTTGAACGTATGCATTTTATTCTACTTCATGCGTATACTGTAATTTATTTAGTATTCATTGACAGTTAAGCTGTTTCCAAATTTTTTCCATTATAAGCAACATGGCCCATACATACAGAGATATACATCTTCGTGTACTTACACTAGTCTGCCTTAAAATAAAGTTTCAGAGGTAGAATAGTTCCAGAAGTGAATTAAATTATATACAAGTTAAGATTTTGGAACACATTACCAGATTGCCCACTAGAAAGCGTGAACAATTTCACACAACCGCGTCCAGTATATTAGAGTTCTCATTTCTTTACATCCTTGTAGCATGGTGAATTGTAAATCTTTCTAATCATTACCCATCTGATATTTTTGTTTTACTTTGCATTTACATGTTTAGTAATAATCTTTTATATACTAACTTGCCATTTGCCCAGGTTTTGGTTTGAGTTATTTCTTTTCCTTTTTGATTTGCAGGAAGATAGTGAGTTTTTAAAATCATATTTTGCACAAACTTGTTTTTTAATATATATCTTTTGCATATGGTATATATGAAATGTGTGCTGTCAAATCTGAAACACTTATCTCTACTGTTAATTTGATCTTTAATCAACTCTCTTTAGATGCAGTTGAAAAACAGATGATTTATAACAGCATTCCAATATCAAAATGGAACTTGGAGAGTGCTGGAGAGTTATAATAAAAATAGTCTTGGCAGATAGTATCATGTCATCTTTTGCTAAGTATTTCAATCTCTCCAAAATCTCAATTTCCATATTTGTAAACAACAACAACAACAAAGAAAATTGGGAATAATAATACTTGTCTTGCATAAAGGGATGTTGTGATGATGAAATGTGTTATGTATATGCTAGAAATTTTTACTGTATGAGGCACAATTCAAGTAATATTTCATTCTTTTTTTAACTACTCTGATTATAGAAATCCAAGAGGTTATGGCATCTAGCTATCTAATCTGTAGTTTGCAGAGCCAGTATCTTTATTTCTGCTCAGAATGTGGTTCATATTCAATCTTGTAGGACTCCTGGCATTCCCTGTGATTCTTAAACATCACTGGCAATGTTTGGGCAATCACAATTGCAAGTTTTCTCAATGTTTAGGATGCCATTCATCTTAGTCTAAAGACAAAAATCCACTTAAGGCCTCTGGGGGCTCTCTCACTACCTTCTTACCTCTCCTGAGTTTCAGTGTCCTCTTAAACATATTTGCTCTCTCTTTTTGCAGATTATTCTCCTTGAGGGAAAAGACAGAGTAGCTTTCCTTTCCTTTTGTCATCTCTTTATCCCTGCTTCCAAGCAGTGTGATTATCTGTTTCTGTTTTTTCTCATTCTGAACAATGCTTTAGGCACCCTGTGGTTATTGTTGATAATTTTTTCAAGCTTTCCCTAACATAAGGTTTAACTTTCTGACATAAATTTGTATGTTTTCTTGTTTCACTCTTCTGTGTTTGTTCTAGGTTTTGTCACATTTCCCACCTATCATGATCTTATAATTTGAGTGACTGGATGGCCCAGGTAGATTTTCCTAGTACCAGAGACAACAGAGAGTTTTCTCAACCAAGACAATTGGAAATACCAGAGCCAGGGTAGAAACTGTGGGAAGAGAAAGCCAGAAAGGAAATCTGGAGGTGAACAATCAGTGGGTGAAAAGACATTATGAAGCCAGCAACCAGAGCGATTAGAGCAAATGCAAAGCGAAGCAGAAGACGACCAGGAAGAGCTGTGTTTATTGCTTGCTTTAAAGGACCAGCTGGAGCGTGGTTTTTAGCACGGCTTAAAAATGTGTAGTCTTATACTCTTGTTCAGATCCTGACCTAGGATTCCCCTAGGTTTCCTCTGGAATTCAGTGATTCCACTTCAGATTCATTTATTGTTCTCTGTGATATGGACAGGGCTGTTCATAGATCAATGGTTCAGCTTTGTGAAAGTCTAGGGTTATTTATTTAACATCTTTATTGGGGTATAATTGCTTTACAATGTTGTGTTAGTTTCTGCTGTATAACAAAGTGAATCAGCTATACGTATACATATATCCCCGTATCCCCTCCCTCTTGCGTCTAGGTTTTGTAGAGCTGGGTCGTGAGGTTGAGAATTAATAGAAAATTAGCATTTTTTGAAATGGCATGTATTAGTTCTGTCACAGGTCATTGGGAGTATATAAAGAGACTTGTGTTGTAAAGCGCTCTGGTCCTTTGCTGGGAAGATGGAGGGGCATCTAATGAACCCTTGCTATAAGGTGCTACCTAGGTAATAGTGGAAGAACTCAGTGGCAGGCTGGAAAAATCAAACATGCTGAAGAGGCAGGTGACAGGAAACTGCCCTTTGGCAGTCTGTATTGCAACCTGATTCCTCTATACCAACAGAGAGAACTGACACCTTGATGATAATGAGTCTTCCAAACCATGAACATCATGTATAAATACATTTATTAGGTCTTTTAAAATTTCTCTCAATAATGTTTGCATAGGTTTTATGTGTTTTTAGTAGACTTATATGTAGATATTTGATATGTTGATGCTATTGTAAATTGTTTTTTTTCAGTTTTATTTTCTAGTTGGAGCCAACAAAAGAAACAAATTATCCAGTAACCTCCCTAAGTGCACTTCTTTATTCTAATAGCTTTTCTGTAGTTTGGTTTCATTATATACACAATTGTCATTTGTATAAAGTAGATTTTTAGGTCTTTTTTCGAAAACTTATACCTTTTGGAGGTAAACTTTTTTGGGGGAGAGGAATGATACATGTTGGAATCCTGAAACAAAAGGCATGGAGCCTGAGACCTGGAACAGGGCTAGAAGTAACACTCTGAGTAAAGTGTAGCATTTCCAGGTGCTTGGTAAGAACCATGGGAAAACATGGGTGATGCATAACACCAGCTTTTCGGAAATGTCACTATGTGAAGCTTGATGCGGGGAGTTTCATAGATCCCTTCCTCTCCCTTAAAAGAGTATATTTGATTAAGTCAGGTTACAATAGCTAGCATTTTAAAAGATTCATTATGTGTAGGATATAATATGCTTTAAATTTTAACTCATTTCCCCTTCAAAACAATACAGTGAGATATTAACAACTATTATTCCCATTTTACAGGTGAAAAGACATAGTCACAAAGAGGTTAAGTAACTTTCCTAAGATTATACAGTAAGATGGTGAAGTATGATGCAAATTGAGATGTTCTGTTTCTAAAACCTGTGCTCTATACTACACTATTTCGAGTTGATCTTATGGGTCATAGATTATTCACACAGCTATTACATATGCCTTGGTCTACCTGAGGTGAGTATATCCTATGAATGATGAAATAAAATTCAATACATCACTTAGCAGCTAAAGCCAAGGTACAGTGTGGGCGTGTAGGATGGACTCCATTAGTTGTCCTTCTGTTGGCAAGCTACTTTTCCACTGGTGGTTGTGGTGTTATTTGGGCCAACACCATGCACAGGACTTGCCTTGTCACTTTGAGGGCAAGACTAACAGCAAGCCAGTGGCAAGAATCAGCAATCAGCTGGTTTAGAGAGAGAGCCTCATAAATTTTCCACCACACCTTGTTTTGGAGAATGCATTTGCCACAATGGCAGAAGCATGACCCGATCCCTATGTCAGGTATGGTGTATCGTGCAATCCAGGAGCCACTAGTAAATGTCTCCAAACTCAGACACAAACCAACCGTTACTTAGAGAAGGATACTTTTAACTTCCAGAGCTACTTCATCACTCAGTGGCTCCCAGGAGGGTCACCTGAGTTAAATCTATACTCCTGAGTTAATCTAATCCAGTTTGTTTCATGTTGGCGCATTAGCCCTAATCACAGAAGCCCAGGAATTATTAGGGGTTTGTAGCATTCTAGCTGGTGTAGTTGTCAAACATCCGAGGGAATGAGGAAATACTATTTAGTTCTAAACCTGCTGCCTTGTTGACACCTGCAGTTCAACATGCTAAAAAGGCTACCTCAATTATAAAATAAAGATTAGTTAATTTTGTAAAAATATTGGCTATTTTCATATAGGACTAATATTTCCCATTTCCAACAGTTTGATGACAAGTGGTCTGCATTTTAGCTGCCAGTATTCACAGAGGAATAAACAAAAGTACCAACAGCCAGCTGAAGATGTTCAAATTCAATCTAGTTAAAATTTTTCTTGAGATCCACAGTTCTCAAAGCCCACTAAAATTGCACAAAGCAGGTCATAAGGCAATAGCCAGGGCATAGTCTGTGGGGACTTACAGAAGAAAGGGAAAAATAGAACACCTCCTTGCTCTTCAGAATGTAGGTATAAACTACCTTAATGTAAAGTGCTTATTTGCCAGTAAATTGGCTAATTGCCAGCTACACATAGACCATTCTAAACAGATTTTTCAGAAGTGGACTCTAGAAAGTGAATGAGTTGAGAGGGCTAATGACCACATATCCCTATTAAACATTTTGAAAATATTAACCTACAATGCTTTGGTCTGCTTCAATGATAAGAAAACAGATATGATTAATGATGGCAGTGAGCCTTCTACTAACACCTGAAAGACAAGCCAGCACTAACAGGGGGGATAAGTCATGGGAGAAAAAAAACTCTATAAATATCACATAAGAGCAGCTCCTTTGAGAAGAAACCATTAAAAGAGTTACCCCTCCCCTCCCCACAAAAAAGGCAAAATGAAGAAAAGTGATTATATTATCCACCTTGAAATAACCAATAAAGATAGAACACTAGCCTGAATTTAAAGGGCCGGACTACACATCAGATGCGTTACCTCCCCTTAAATGCTGGTCCTAGGAGAGTATGGAACACTGGTGGAGTATAAGAAACCTGTGATTGAATTGATGGCCTCTGGTTTCTCCTGGAAAGGGGCAATTAATTCTGAGTGAGAAGGGGTATGCACTACTACAGAGTAAAGAAATAGAGATGTTGAGGGTCGTATAGGGGTAAGTGCTCTGAATCTTAAGTTAGAAGGGAGGGGAAAGTCATGGGAGTCTGAAAGGCATTTGAGTCAGGAAGGGAGAAGATTATTAATTGGTTGTTGTTGTTGTTGTTTATGCTTTGTGTTGGGAGTGCTTTTATGTTGAGCCTGACACTCTACTAGGAACCATACATACATTTTCTCATTTAATATCAAGATAACTCGGGGAGTCACACATTATTATTCCCATTTTACAGACCAGTAAACAAGTGCTTGGTGACATTAAATCCTTGCCAGAGATGAACAGTCAGTCCATGAAAGAGCCAGATTGCAAACCTGTGTCTCTCTGGCTGCAAGAGCCAGACTCTTTCTTTTGCAGCTGGCTGGTTGTAGAAGTTTGAATAGGTCACTTATCCGGCCAGGCCTCAGTTTCCTCATCTATACAGGTGGATAATAATACAGATCTGATACGGTTGTGGTGAGAAGTATTTGGGGATGATTTCCAGGAAGGACTCAGGACGGGGCTTGTCACAGGGTGGGGCTGGCCACCTGATGGTTGAAAGGTTGGCACGATGGAGCGCAGGAGAGCGCTTTGGTGAGGCCCGAGGCAGGTGCTTTATCAAGAGGCGGGACCCTTGCTGGAGTTTCATATCTTCTCCCTGTCAGGACCACAAGACAGTAACCCTAATTCCAGGAAGTCATCTTGAAAATCTGTTTGTAATTGCTCACATGAGGAAGCATACAAGAGAATATGGATGGAATAGTGAAAAAACCCATGTTCATTACTGAGAAAACAGTTGGAACTACTTCCCTGATTGGGCTCAGTACCATCTCTGTACAGAAAGTGTATTATTAGAGCACAGATCCCCCAGCAGTATTCTAAAACCAAATTATTTACTGCTGCTATCCAGCGCCACCTACTGGTAAACTGACAGAAAAGAGAACGCAAACTGCACTGCCGAAATTGAGCAGATTGGTTTTTAAAAGTCAGTAGAGGTAGGGGAATGGTTAAAGGAGACACTGCACAGCTACATAATGAGCATTTCATAGTCCTGATGTAATAGGGAGAATATGCAGAAACGTAGATGTTGGAATACTGAGTAAAAAATTAGATTACAATATTATAAACAAATGTGCAAACGTGTCTTCAGGGCATTTAGAAGTGGGAGAAGGAGGAAGTGCACCCAGTTCGATGAATTTAAGATTTTTTTCTTTCAAATTTGTTGTTTTGTGCATTGGCCACAAACATAGCCTTCCAAAGTAATCTGTAATAGATTTGCAACTGTACCAAAATATGTATTAAATAGATAATCATAGGTGGGAAAAAGAAATGAAAGTAGTTATGCATTTTGGGGTGCATTAGCTTTTATCTTAAACTTTCTATAATTTAAAAAAAATTAAAGCCTTGTTTAAAGAGCTAATATATGCACATAGTAAACAAAAAATCTAAACTGCAAAAGGTATACAATGAAACATAACTCTCTCTGAACCCCAGAATTGCAGTCCCTCTCCCAGAAATGGATCAGGTTTATGAGTTCTTGTTTACTTTTCTAAATTTTTTCTATGCATATTCAGCAAGTGTTTGGTGTCTGTGCCATGTCTTGGTCAGGAGCCTCTGGGACATCCCTAAATGCTGTCAAATCATTTCAGCGTTAGCTAAAAAGTTGGCTGGTATAACTAGATGACAATAAAATAATTTGAATTTAGGCAACAGACCTATGTTTAATATGTGTTTAGCTTTTTAGAATTCATGTCAAAAATATTGGTGAATTCTTTAAATTCAGTTTTATTTTGATCAAAGATATACTTGCATGGTGTATCTTATTTCCACATAGCATCCTTACGGTCAAATTTCTTATTGATATTTAGTTAACTCCATATAATGCCTATTTCTTTTCTACTGTGCAAGATGGAGATTTAGCTTCTTTAAACTGTCATCCCAAACACACAGGCACACAGTCCCTCCCCCACCCAACCAGTAGAGTTATTTCATATTTGGCTTGAAGTATGACCAATACTCAACATATACACTCTTATGATTGTATAAATATTATTTGCAGATGAGACATATTTGTGCTTCAGGAGTACTTGGACATTATACTATTTTATTTCTTGTACCAATGTTGCTTTTCCTGGACTTAATAAATGTCTCTTTTTAAACTTTATACAGGTTTCTGTGTACCTATTAGTAAATCATCCCTAAACTCTCAGACATCCCTAGACTCTCAGAAAATATCTTCTCTGCATATTCAAACACAGGAGGTTATCTGTCAGTTATTAATACATTTCTTTTTCTTTTTAAACAACCCCTGTTGTCCCACTCAAATATGAATGGATGGCCCCTGGACCTGCTGCTAAGCTACCCTGGATATTTTCTGTACCCTTTCCAGTGTCGTATCCCCTGGATTCTGTCTTAAACTGTCTTAGTTTATGCCTTCATTTGAGGAACTGTTTAGAACCTTCTAAAGAAAAGGTGCTTGGGTGTTTTTGTTTGTTTGAGATGTGATAATCTGGCTGAAAAAGAACTTCTAAGCTGAAAATCATTTTTTCCACAAAAATTTAAAAGCATTATTCTCTTGTTTTCTGGTTTCCAGGGTAAATGTTTATTTTTCTTTATTTCTATTTTGTTTGGAGAATTCTGACACAATTCTAACTCCTGATATTTTGTAGATGACCTGTGGTTTTCATTTAAAAGAAAATTTTTTTTGGAGCATAGTTGATTTACAATGTTGTGTTAGTTTCAGGTATACAGCAAAGTGAATCAGTTATACATATACATGTATCCACTCTGTTTTAGATTCTTTTCCCATTATAGGCCATTACAGAGTATTGAGTAGAGCTCCCTGTGCTATACAGTAGGTCCTTATTAGTTATTTATTTTGTATATAGTAGTGTGTATATGTCAATCCCAGTCTCCCAACTTATCCCTCCCCCTCTTACCCCCTGGTAACCATAAGTTGTTTTCCACATCTTTATTTGTAGATAAGTTCATTTGTACCCTTTTTTTAGATTCCACATGTAAGCAATATCATATGATATTTGTCTTTCTCTGTCTGACTTCACTCAGTATGACAATATCTAGGTCCATCCAGGTTGCTGCAAATGGCATTATTTCGTTCTTTTCTATGGCTGAGTAATAGTCCATTGTATATATGTATCACATCTTCTTTATCCATTCCTCTGTCGATGGACATTTAGGTTGCTGCCATGTCCTGGCTATTGTAAATAGTGCTGCAGCAAACATTGTGGTGAATGTACCTTTTCGAATTATGGTTTTCTCTGGATATATGCCCAGGAGTGGGATCGCTGGATCATATGGTAGTTCTATTTTTAGTTTTTTAAGGAACCTCCATACTGTTCTCCATAGTGGCTGTACCAATTTACATTCCTACCAACAGTGTTGGAAGGTTCCCTTTTCTCCACACCCTCTCCAGCATTTATTGTTTGTAGATTTTTTGATGATAGCTATTCTAACCGGTGTGAGGTGATACCTCATTGTAGTTTTGATTTGCATTTCTCTAATAATTAGTGATGTTAAACATCTTTTCACTTGCTTTTTGTCCATCTGTATGTCTTCTTTGGAGAAATGTCTATTTAGATCTTCTGCCCATTTTTTGATTGGGTTGTTCATTTTTTGATATTGAGCTGCATGAGCTGTTTGTATATTTTGGAGATAAATCCCTTGTCGGTTGCTTCATTTGCAAATATTTTCTCCCGTTCTGAGGGTTGTCTTTTCATTTTGTTTATGGTTTCCTTTGCTGTGCAAAAGCTTTTAAGTTTAATCAGGTCCCATTTGTTTATTTTTGTTTTTATTTTCATTACTCTAGGAGATGGATCAAAAAAGACCTTCCTGCAATTTATGTCAGAGGGTGTTCTGCCTATGTTTTCCTCTTAAGAGTTTTATACTATCTGGCCTTACCTTTAGGTCTTTAATCATTCTGAGTTTATTTTTTGTGTATGGTTTTCTCTTGAAGTGTGTAAGATCATCTCTTTGTACCCAGGGATCCGAAGTTTCATGTGTGGGTCTTGGTGTGGTTCACACTTCATTCATTTTGCAAAAAACATGGTGGATCTCTTTTTGAATTATTTCTTCAACAATTGTATTTTGTAAATTTTGTCCTGTTCTTTTTTTGTCTCTCTTTTAGAACTTCTTTTATTGTAAATTAGACTTTCTGTGTCACCTTTTGAATTATCTTCTCTTGAAGTTTCTATTTCTCTGTATTTTGGGTCTTTGGAGATTTGCTCAGTTTTATTTTCCAAAACTTCTGAATTTTCCCTTTCCTTTATCATATTTTTTTTCTTTCAAGAGCACTCTTGTTCTCTAAATGTTCTTCTTTTTTCTAACTGTCTCTTCTTTCAGGGATGCAGTAACTTCATTTATCTCTCTGAGCATAATATAGCTTTTTTTCCTTGATTCTATTTAGCCTTCTCACACTGTCTATATTTTTCAAGTGTGATTTTTTTCTCTATTTGTTGATTTTGATCTTTGTCAGTTCTTTTAGGGACTTTCCTCAAATGTTTGGTGAGCCATGAAGCTATCTAATAGCACACATGCAAGAGGGAGAGAAACAGAGAGAGAGGAAGAGGATGAGGGAGAGGGGAGAGGGAGAGAGAGAAAGAGAGAAAGGAAGAGGTGTTTGGTGGGATTTATTGTGGAGAGATGTTTATTTAGGGACTCTCTCCTGTTAGGATTGTTTTCCCAGAGAAGAAACCTCTAATATTCTTCCCAGTGAATATAAAGCTGGCTTCAGGGTTCTGGAGCCAAGCAGAAAGGGACTGGGGGGGTCCCAATATTCAGTATATAGACTCTTATTTAATCTTTATCCCCACCCACTGCTGTATCTGGTGTCTCTAAACCCAGACTTCCTCTGTTCTACCTCCTCAGTAATTAAACCTACTGTTCTATCAGGGTTGTAGAGGTCTAGTTGCTCCTTATGCAGACTTGAATACATTAATTTATTTCTTCAATAAAACTTACCAAATGCCTACTACATGCCAAACATTGTTTTCTGTAGTGTGGAAATGATTGTCTGAGAAACAAGCACAAATCCCCTGTCCCCTGTGGAGCTTTCATCCCCAACTGAACCCTTACTTTCAAAACTCACTGATGTCTCCAAACTCTAAACTTTGGTCTTCTGTAGTATAAACTGGCTTGCTTTTTGTTTAGCTCTTTGTATACCCTGTTTTGATTTCCTATTTGGTCTATTCAGTCAGACACCACTTTTCCAGTTCCAATATTGGGTAGCTTTCACTTCCTCTTCAGGACTTTTTGTTTTGTTTTGTTTGTATTTTGGGATTGATTTCACACCCTTTTGGTCATTTCATGGCATTTAGGAAGAACATAGGGGTAAACATGTGTGTCCAATATACCACCTTTGCTAGAAATAGCTGTGAGTAATTTTGCCTAATGAGCCTAGCACCCGAATGTCTGCCAACCTGTGATGTGCGTGGGTAGCCCAAAGTCTCAACAGAGTTGGGAATCTGGAGTCTTCTCTACTAATATTTATCTCTGTTACAAGCTGGCCCTGTCTGAAAAGATTTTGAGTCACCAGATCATGCACTAAGCTTGTGCTACTCTTCATGCAATTGCTGTGTCCTCTGACAGAACCACAGTTGCTTTTCTGGCCAGCAAGGACCCAGATTTCTGAGGACATGTGGCTATCAGATGCCTACCTCCAATCCTACCCTATGATAAATGGAATATTGCCTGCCATATCAGAAAACAAAGGATGTCACAGTCATCAGCAATTGCAGCCACAGCCAATCGCTGGTGAGCCCTGAGGAAACTCAGGAAGGAAAAGAATACCTGCCGTCTAGCAGCCATCAGACTGCAGCCACTCCCCACAGTGAGCCCTGAGGAAACTCAGGATGTGAAAACACAGCATACTGGCCCCACATAGCTGAGGTGCATATCAAAGGAATGATTTCGGTGAATCCAGATTCTTGCATCTTCCCATATGTAGAAAAGCACTAAATTCCTTAACTTGAGATTTCTAGTTTTCTTGAATTAACAGTAATCTTTTGTTCCTACTATGTGCCCTTTGTTGCAAAACTCCTCTATATCCTAGCTCCCCCCTGGCCTCCTTGGAGCAGTTCTCTCAGGGTTTCTTGAGATGCTGCCTCCCGGACTTGAAGTCCTAAAAATTTCTACCGAATAAAACATAACTCTCAACTTTTAGGTTGTGAATATGTTTTTTAGTCAACACCTAGTACCAACATATATCAGCACATTTCCTACCCCTCATCCCCCAACCTTTCCCTAGCATTATATATTGCCTGGATCTGAGAGAATCTATAGAGCTTTAGTTTTTTTTAGCTAAGCCTTCTCACATTTTCCCCTTCTGGGTCTTTGGAAGCTTCAAAGGAGGCAACATATAAGTTTGTATTTTTATCACAATTCTGTGCCATCTGTGATTTTTTGGGAGGAAATAGTCACTTATCTAGAAGAGGAAGGACCTTGATTCTTCTCACTTGGAACAAGAAAATTCCTATTGAGCACTTTTCCAATTTCTCAAGCAGAGGAAGGCATGTATGTCCTGCCACCCTATGGAAACTTCACGGTAGCAGACTTTGTGGAGCTGAGGGACACGGGCTCTCTTTCCCTTTAGATCGTCAAACTCAAGGCAGTGTACTCTGAAACCCGCTCCACGCTCGCATGCGTGACATGCCTTTGCCTAGTGTCTATGTTTTTCTCCAGGAGATCAAAACTGTACATTTTTTAAAAATTTTATTTATTTACTTATTTTTGGCTGCGTTGGGTCTTTGTCACTGCGCACGGGCATTCTCTAGTTGCAGCAAGTGGGGGCTACTCTTCGTTGCACTACGTGGGCTTCTCACTGCGGTGGCTTCTCTTGTTGCAGAGCACGGGCTCTAGGCACGCGGGCTTTAGTAGTTGTGGCACGCGGGCTCAGTAGTTGTGGCTCACGGGCTCCAGAGCGCAGGCTCAGTAGTTGTGACGCTCGGGCTTAGTTGCTCAGCGGCATGTGGGATCTTCCCAGACCAGGGCTTGAACCCGTGTGCCCTGCATTGGCAGGTGGATTCTTAACCACTGCACCACCAGGGAAGTCCCAAAACTGTACATTCTTATGGGAGATCTTTTATTGCTCACAGTCTTCTCATATTATCAGAAACTTCACTTTCCTAGTTTTCAAAATAGAGCCCAATTCCAGAGATTACAGATGAAATTCTAGGATTTTAACTCTTGGTACTGTTTTGTCTTTGGACATCAAACCTGGAAAATGCATCTTATACTGTCTTGGGGGGGATTTAGAGGAAGGGAAAAGCAGTCAATCTTCAATTAAGCTGTTCAACTGGTTTGTGAATTCTATACCGGTGGTGGGGAAGGAATGCAGAAACCTCGTGGTTCTGACCTTCTTGTTCCTAAAAATAACTCTTGTGTGTGAATAAGGATTTCACAGCTCTGAAAGGAAATCTTTCAAAGGGAACCAAAGAAAATGTCAGAAGATTTTCAAACTATGAAAATTAGTTATGCCAAAAACTAATATTAGAACTCTGACCATTGATAAAGCACAATATTATCTATAACAACTCTTTGGCATCTTTTTATATTTCTTTCAAAATGCTTTGTAAATTGCCTGCCCCTTTAAACATTATTTTCATGAAGTAATAAAACTTTATCTGTACTTCCCTGAAAATCTTCATATCACCTAGAACACACTTAGAACAATAGGTATTCATTAATATTTTTAAATATTAAGTTTTATTTTCACCCAAGATAAATAGGAAAGACATCTGCTCTGAAAGGCACCTAGAAACGAACAGATCAGTTAATCACTTATTTAAGATGTACTTGTTGAGTGCACACCATGTGTCAGGTATTATGATAAGCTTTAGGAATACGGGTATAAATTAAAGAGTTGTGGCAATGCATTCACCAGGCTACAGTAGAGTGGTGCTGACAGATGATTAAAGAAATATACACAAAATACGAGATACACGATATAGTGGCAGAATTATAAAGTGTTTAGATGGCATTGTAGCCCAGAGTTCTACCCTATTCCAGAGGTGAGGAAAGGAGTTCCAGCTAAAGGTGCTATCTTGAATGATGAATGAGAGCTCTCTAGAAAAAGAAGAGAAATTAGTTTTCCAAGAGGAGAGTCTATATGTGTAAAGGTCTAGAAATGAGAGAGGAATACATTTTAGTGCAGTTAGAACAAAGAAATTTGTGAGATGGAGAGCGGTGAGAATTAGGGTAGGCAAGTAGACAGAGATCATATTATTCAGGGGCTTTAAAGGCACATTACGGGTATAGATTTCATTACAAAGATAATAAGCAGCCATTTAATCATTTTTGGAATGGCAATGACATGGTTAGATTTGCACTTTGGGCAGATCATTTTGGTTGCATATGAAAAATGGATTGAAAGAGAACAAAATATTGCAGGACTTCTTGTTCCAGTCTTGTCAGAGAGGCTGGCTTTGGACTTAACTTCTTACCTAAACAACTATGGAACTAGACCAATTATGTAAAACAAATAATTTTAGGCATTGGACATCAGTCAGTGTAAGGCCTGAGATCCTTGAGGAAAAACAGACCAAAAAACCCCCACATAATTTCTTCACCCTGGCTTTCTGCCTGAAGAGATGTCCCATGTGTGATACTTGAGAACAGAAAGGGGAATTTGCACTGGGCAGAGTAAGACGGTTTGGTGTTTTGGGGTTGTGACACGATTGGATGGAACTGCTGATGAGGGCCTGACAGCTGAGTGAGACTTCTGATCATACATAGATCATGGAATGCTAGGAAAGTGTTGGAGTTCTGACCTAAATAGAGTCCAGACACCTTAATAATTAAGCCAGGCACTCAGCTGAGATCTCCAAATAGTAAAGATACACTCTAAGACTACTTCATATGTACTTTAACAAGTTCTTTGCCCAAAAACCAAGGGTAAATTTGAAGTAAACTCACCCTTGAAAAATGAGAAAACAACTCTGAACAGGATAAAATGGTCCACCTGTAATTTAACTGCCCCCAAAGCAGGACAGTAGTTAATCCATAGTCTCCACAACCTATCATCCACAGTGTCCAGCACATAATGATAGAAAGTACTAGTCAAGCAAACAAACAAACAGAAAACAGTAGGAAAACAACAACCATTTAATATTTCCAAAAGATAAAAGAACTTACAGGAGCAGACCCAGAGATGAACCAGATACTGAAATTATTAGACAATGATTTTAAAATACCTTTTACAAATATGTTAAGAAATTTAGAAATGAACAACCAAGCAGTTGGATGGGGGTACTTCAGTAGAATTAGAAAATTACTCCTAAAAAGAAATTCTTCCAAATATTTAGGAAAGAAAATGCCAATCTTATGCAATATATTTCAGAAATCAGAGGAGGAAAAGACACAGCCACATTTATTTTATGAGACCAGCATAACCTTGACAAAGATATTAAAAGAAAAAATTTGCAAAACAATATCCTTCAGTCCAAAAATCATTTATAAACATTAACAAATTAAATATAGCAATATATTTTAAAAGATCATCATGATTAATAAGTTTTATCCTAGAAAAGTGGGGTAGGGTTGCCATTCACAAATCAGTCATCATAATTTACCACAATGACATAGTAAAGGGGAAAACAAGGTCATCTCAATAGATTAAGAAAAATAATTTAATTAAAATTCAAACCAGTTAAAGGTAAAAATGATTTCAGCAAACTAGGAATAGAAAGCAACTTTCTCAAACTGACAAAGGACATTTATAGAAAACCTACAAGTAATATATTTAATGATAAAATAGTAAATAATTTCTCCCCAATATGTGGAAAGGAAAAATGTACACTCTCAACACCACATTGTTCTGCAGGTCCTAGCTAGTGTAGAAGGGGAAGGGAAGGGAGAGAGAAAAGAAAAAAAGAAAAGGAATAAGGAATACAGAAATAAAAAGCATAATAAAACTATATTTATTTTTAGAATGACATAATTGTGTATATCAAAAATGCAAAGCCAAGCCATCTGTAAAGAAGTTACTAAAAATAATAATTTAACAAGTTTGTTGGATTAAAAAGTCAATATACAAACATCGATGGCATTTCAATAGAATAGCAAAAAAAAAAAAAAAAAAGACATCCTGGAAAACCAAATTTAAAAATCATTATTTATAAAACAGTTTAAAGAATTAGAAATGTAGGAATAAATTTAACAAATATGCAAAAACACACCAAAAACTACAAAATATTGCTGAAAAAAGTTGAAGAAATCCAAAATAAATGGAGAAATATGCTAATTAATGGATGTGAAAGCTTAATTTATGTTTCTCTTAAATTAACCCAAACTTTCAATACAATTTCAGTCAAAATCACAGCAGAATTTTCTATAGAAATGGATACAAAGATTGTAAAATTTATTTTGAAATAAAATCCACATCGTGTATCTTGACTGGTCAAAACAGTCTTGAAGAAGAAATACAAATTTGGAGGATTTTACTACCAAATTTCAAAACATATTGTAAAACTAGGATGATTAACACGTGGTAATTTTGGAGTTATGATAAAAAATATATCAGTGGCACAAAATAGATATTCTAAGTCTAGATCTACACATAAAACATCAGTTGCTTTTGTCAAAGGAGTCAAACAATTTCGATCTGAGAAAGGAAATTCTCAGTAAAAAGTGCTGAAACAACTAGATAATCACGTGGAAAAAATAATCATTGATCCTTTCCTCATACTAAGCACAAAAAGTAATTTGAGCTGGCTCATAGACCTAAAGGTAATATTTAAATTTATAAATCTAGAAGAAAACATTTTACAAGTTTAGGGTTGGGCAAAGATTTCTTAGGCAACCTCAGGGGACTCTAATCATAAGAGAAAAAATGGTAAATTGGTTTTCATTAAAATTGAAAAATTTTGCTTATTAAAAACAGTATTAAGAAAGTCGAAATCAAGCCACAGACTGGGAGGAAATATTCTCAAAACATATATCTGACAAAGGACTCATATTAAGATTACACAGAGAATACCTACAACTTAGTAACTAAAGGAAAAATAACTAAAATATGGAAGAAAGACTTGAACAGATATTTTACTAGATCTTATATAAGAATGCCCATAGAGCATATGAAAACGTGCTGGGTGCCATTGGATCATTGGGAAAATGCAAATTTAAACCACAATGTGATGTGAGTACAGCCTCACTAGAATGGCTTAAATGAAAAATAATAAAACACTAAATATTGGAGAGGATCTGGAACAAGTAGGACACTTGTGTATTGTTAGTGGTAATGGAAAATAGTGTAACCACTATGAAAACTATTCAGCAGTTTCTTATAAAGTTAAAAATCTTCCAAAATACCCTCAGTATTTCCTCTTCTTGGATGTATATGTATATATTTCACTGCAGGTAATTTATATATCAATAAAATACTGTTAACATTAACAAAAGGAAGAAAAGTTTAAGTTAGTAAGGATGCTGATGAAATATAGGTGAAAGAAGATGTTGGCCTGCACCACTGTGGTGGTAATGGGAATGGAAAAATTCATGGAGATTCAAGAAATATTCACAATGTAATGTTAATAAGACTTCATGTGTAATTTAATGTTAGCACTTTAGATGGCAGATTCAGGGATTATTCCCATAACCAAACGAAGTAGATGCAAACAAAATGTTTTGTTAGAATTAATGGGAGGTTATGAGGAGTCCACAGAGCTGGGTCTCAGGTGAGAGACTGCTGGTCACTCCAACCAAAGTAAGAAATATATCAACCATTTCTCTGCCGTGTACCGACATCAGAAAGTTCCCAAATGAGAGGGCTGGAGATGAGGTTGGAGAAAGCCTGCAGGCAAAAGGAAGGGGGTGAGGGAAAATGGGCAGTCACTGTGGGATTAAACATCCTCTTGCACCCCAACCTACACATATGCTTCTCTGCTTGAGTGAACTCAAGTCCATGCCATCTTTGCCTATTTGCGTTAGCCTTTTGGCTAGGAACAGGATCCTGACTTTTAACCGGGCTTCTGCCACTTATTAAACCTTGATACATCTTCTTCCTCATTGCAGTTTCTGCCCTATCATTCAAACTTGTACTACTTGACTAAAGAAAGGATGAAGTTGTTTTATGGTACGTAGAAGACTCACATTACTGGGTAACATACAAGTGGGGCTATTCTCCTGCTGTGGTGAAAAGAGGAGGCTCCTGGGTCCCCTTGAAGAAAATGCAACCATGTAAACATGCACTTTCTTGAAACTTAGTCTCTTCCAACCAATTTGCTTTTAGTTGTATGGGAGAAGGTGAGGTCTTGTCTCATTTGTAGATGATCTTTGTGCTTTTAGTAATTAAAAAAAAATCCCCTCATCATGAATCATACAAACTTCAGATTTTGATGGAGTCATCTGATGGTTCTTCACTAGAATCTCTTTTATCTGATCTTATGCCCACCTCCTCCCATAGTCCTTGAATTTTGTTCCTTTAGGGTTTTATGTTAGGGTTTTTTTTATTCCTTTTTATGTGTGGCCTCATAAATATATTAAAGAAAAATATAAGTTACCTAATGATCGATTGTAAGACTGCTACATTGCCAATCCTTTTTCTGGCTTATATTTATAAATTAAGAATATATTATAACGTTTCTAGAAGAATTAACTTCAAGATACATTTTTTATTAAAAAGTACATTCTTGCTGGTTGGTTTTTTACCTTAGTGGGAAAACTCAGTTTTAGAATATAGTGAATCTTTGTTCAAGCCATCCAAACTTATTTTTAGCATGGAAAAGGACCAGAAGTAATGACAAGCGTCACTGGATATTTAAGGTCCACAGAAACTGAAAATCTTCATACATATGAAAGAAAAGTCTTCACAATAAAATAAATAATATAAGACATCTTACACAAGGAAAACCACTTGTGAATTATAATGATGATTTCTGACGTGTAATCATAAGAAGTGTCTCTATATGCATAACCAGATCTTAGCTAACTCTGAGTCATGAGGAGACATTATAATAAGAAAATTTCTATATACTTGCTAAGCTTTTGTTAGCCACTGTATCAATCATTGTGACAGTCCTTTTCACCAGCCAGATTCTTTATTTCTATCCCCTTCATTATTCTTGGTGGAGACTCTAATAAGCAGTGAAATGTCCAAAATGTAGGAAGCAGGAGGAAGTAAAAGTCCTTAGTAAACCAGCAAGGAAAAGTCAGTTCCTCCTAATGTTTTTTGAATCAAACCAAAAGAAGTAAATCATCAGATACAGAAAAGACACAATGTTCATCACAATGTAATTAAATTTACAACTCTTTTTCTAGAAATAATCTTAGGTAAATAAAAACCATTTTACCTCTGCAACTATATTTACCTTTAGTTAAATCACCAGATAATTTCCAGTAAAAATTGCAAAGAGTATCTGCATTGTTAATGTTATCAGGACATGGTGGGTATGGATAACTTAAAAACAAACAAACAAACAAAACAACAGCTGGAGGACAAAGAATTCATCTGGCTAGAAACCATCTCTGGAGATTTCCTGACAAACCCCTTGCCGTGAGACTCAGGCAGTGTGACAGCCCTTCTGATGCTGATGTAGAAGAAAAGCCCCCAATATAATAACGACATAGATTTTCTTCCCAGCTGAGTCTACCTCCCATATCCATGACAATTCATATAACAAAAAGGGGCAGGAAGGGACATTCCTTATGCTGTGTTTTTCCAGGGCGCTTCTTCTGTTTGATAGGCCATGACAGGAAAACTCAGTGTCCTACGTCATATATTCCAAGTTCTAAGTATATGCTATACATTTCAGATAGGTGATTCAATAGCGTTAGCCATTTTTCAATATGTACTAATGCTTACAGACCCTGTCACAAGTCCCAACTAAATTGTTTCCAACCTTGAGGGGTTATGTTCTAAAGAAAATTTTTACGAAAACAGCATAAAAGAACAGCGAAGTCATTATGCAAATGTAAGGTCATTCAAAGCTTTCTTGCATGGAAGAGATAAGGTATAAAAGTGAGAGAAGGAAAATATAAGAAGTTTTCTAGCACATGTCGGATTGTTTCAAATCTTTTTTCAATAATACCGCTCTGTGATGTTCAGTGTACATCCCCTTTTGCCAAACCAAAAAAAGCCTCCATTTTTTGCTCTGTACCTATATATATATATTTTTTTTTCAGATGTTTAGGCAGTCACCTTTAAGCATACACTCATGTTTTTGGCTACCTCTATGGTTTAGTGTATAGCCAGGGAGCTTTGTTAAGAGTACCAGAGACTCTTGTCCAAAATGCCTCCCCACTCTACTGGTCTCCCCATCCCTCTGGTCTCCTCCTCATGCAGGCAAAATCTTATGAAATTTCAAAGTATTTAGGGACATGATATTTTGGAACAGATTTAATTTCCATCAAATAACATTAGAAAATAAATAGAAGTTCAGAGTAGTATAAAAAGACATGGTGTACATCTTAAGAAATTTAAAAGAATAGAAATCATGCAAAGTATACGCTTAAGAGCATAATAGAATTAAGTTAGAAATCACAGTAAGACAGCTAGAAAATCTCAAATATATTTGGAGATAAACAACCTATTCCTAAATCACACATGAGTCAAAGACGTTTCAAGATACATTTTAAAATGTTTTGAGCTAAATGGAAATGAAAATACAGCTTACCAAGTTTGTGAGATGCAGCAAAAGCAAAGCTTAGAGGGAAATTTATAGCATTGAATGCATATATTAGAAGAGAAAAACGATCTAAAGTCAATGATATGCACTTCAACCTTAGGAATAAGAAAATGGAGAGCAAACTAAATCCAAAGTAAGCAGAAGAAAAGAAATAATACAAATTAGAGCAAAAATCAGTACAATTGAAAACAAGAAATTAATAGAGAACATTAAAACAACCAAAAACTTCTTTGAAAAGATCAAATTGGCAAACTTCTAGCTGTGCTCACTAAGAAAAAAAGTGAGAAGTCATACATCTTGACTATAAGAAGTTGAAAAGAGACCATCACTGCTATTCTCATGGACATGAAAAAATAATAAGCAATATTATGATGAATTCTATTCCCATAACTTTGATAACTTAGATGAATTAGACCAATTTCTTGAAAGATAAAATTTACTAAAACTCACCAAGGAGAATTTGATAATCTGTTATATGTCTTTATCAAAGAAATTAAATCAAGAATTAACAGCCTTACTACAAGCAACTCTATGCCAATAAAATGGACAACCTGGAAGAAATGGACAGATTCTTAGAAATGCACAACCTGCCAAGACTGAACCAGGAAGAAATAGAAAATATGAACAGACCAATCACAAGCACTGAAATTGAAACTGTGATTAAAAATCTTCCAACACACAAAAGCCCAGGACCAGATGGCTTCACAGGCGAATTCTATCAAACATTTAGAGAAGAACTAACACCTATCCTTCTCAAACTCTTCCAAAATATTGCAGAGGGAGGAACACTCCCCAACTCCTTCTACGAGGCCACCATCACCCTGATACCAAAACCAGACAAAGATGTCACAAAGAAAGAAAACTACAGGCCAATATCACTGATGAACATAGATGCAAAAATCCTCAACAAAATACTAGCAAACAGAATCCAACAGCACATTAAAAGGATCATACACCATGATCAAGTGGGGTTTATTCCAGGAATGCAAGGATTCTTCAATATACGCAAATCAATCAACGTGATACATCATATTAACAAATTGAAGGAGAAAAACCATATGATCATCTCAATAGATGCAGAAAAAGCTTTCGACAAAATTCAACACCCATTTATGATAAAAGTCCTGCAGAAAGTAGGCATAGAGGGAACTTTCCTCAAAATAATAAAGGCCGTATATGACAAACCCACAGCCAACATTGTCCTCAATGGTGAAAAACTGAAACCATTTCCCCTAAGATCAGGAACAAGATAAGGTTGCCCACTCTCACCACTATTATTCAACATAGTTTTGGAAGTGTTAGCCACAGCAATCAGAGAAGAAAAAGAAATAAAAGGAATCCAAATCGGAAAAGAAGAAATAAAGCTGTCACTGTTTGCAGATGACATGATACTATACATAGAGAATCCAAAAGATGCTACCAGAAAACTACTAGAGCTAATCAATGAATTTGGTAAAGTAGCAGGATACAAAATTAATGCACAGAAATCTCTTGCATTCCTGTATACTAATGATGAAAAATCTGAAAGTGAAATTAAGAAAACACTCCCGTTTACCATTGCAACAAAAAGAATAAAATATCTAGGAATAAACCTACCTAAGGAGACAAAAGACCTGTATGCAGAAAATTATAGGACACTGATGAAAGAAATTAAAGATGATACAAATAGAAGGAGAGATATACCATGTTCTTGGATTGGAAGAATCAACATTGTGAAAATGACTCTGCTACCCAAAGCAATCTACAGATTCAATGCAATCCCTATCAAACTACCACTGGCATTTTTCACAGAACTAGAACAAAAAATTTCACAATTTGTATGGAAACACAAAAGACCCCGCATAGCCAAAGCAATCTTGAGAACGAAAAATGGAGCTGGAGGAATCAGGCTCCCTGACTTCAGACTATATTACAAAGCTACAGTAATCAAGACAGTTTGGTATTGGCACAAAAACAGAAATATAGATCAATGGAACAGGAAAGAAAGCCCAGAGATAAGCCCACGCACATATGGTCACCTTATCTTTGATAAAGGAGGCAAGCATATACAGTGGAGAAAAGACAGCCTCTTCAATAAGTGGTGCTGGGAAAATTGGACAGGTACATGTAAAAGTATGAAATTAGAACACTCCCTAACACCATACACAAAAATAAACTCAAAATGGATTAAAGACTTAAGTGTAAGGCCAGACACTATCAAACTCTTAGAGGAATACATAGGCAGAACACTCTATGACATAAATCACAGCAAGATCCTTTTTGACCCAGGTCCTAGAGAAATGGAAATAAAAACACAAATAAACAAATGGGACCTAATGAAACTTCAAAGCTTTTGCACAGCAAAGGAAACCATAAACAAGAGCAAAAGACAACCCTCAGAATGGGAGAAAATATTTGCAAATGAAGCAACTGACAAAGGATTAATCTCCAAGATTTACAAGCAGCTCATGCAGCTCAATAACAAAAAAACAAACAACCCAATCCAAAAATGGGCAGAAGACCTAAATAGACATTTCTCCAAAGAAGATATACAGATTGCCAACAGACACATGAAAGAATGCTCAGCATCTTTAATCATTAGAGAAATGCAAATCAAAACTACAATGAGGTATCATCTCACACCGGTCAGAATGGCCATCATCAAAAAATCTAGAAACAATAAATGCTGGAGAGGGTGTGGAGAAAAGGGAACCCTCTTGCACTGTTGGTGGGAATGTAAATTGATACAGCCACTATGGAGAACAGTATGGCGGTTCCTTAAAAAACTAAAAGTAGAACTACCATACGACCCAGCAATCCCACTACTGGACATATACCCTGAGAAAACCATAATTCAGAAAGAGTCATGTACCAAAATATTCATTGCAGCTCTGTTTACAATAGCCAGGACATGGAAGCAACCTAGGTGTCCATCATCGGATGAATGGATAAAGAAGATGTGGCACATATATACAATGGAATATTACTCAGCCATAAAAAGAAATGAAATGGAGGTATTTGTAATGAGGTGGATGGAGTTAGAGTCTGTCATACAGAGTGAAGTAAGTCAGAAAGAGAAAAAGAAATACAGTATGCTAACACATATATATGGAATCTAAGGAAAAAAAAAAAAAAAAAAAGGTCATGAAGAACCTAGTGGCAAGATGGGAATAAAGACACAGACCTACTAGAGAATGGACTTGAGGATATGGGGAGGGGGAGGGGTGAGATGTGACAGGGTGAGAGAGTGTCATGGACATATATACACTACCAAATGTAAAATAGATAGCTAGTGGGAAGCAGCCGCATAGCACAGGGAGATCAGCTCGGTGCTTTGTGACCACCTAGAGGGGTGGGATAGGGAGGGTGGGAGGGAGGGAGATGCAAGAGGGAAGAGATATGGGAACATATGTATATGTATAACTGATTCACTTTGTTATAAAGCAGAAGCTAACACACCATAGTAAAGCAATTATACTCCAATAAAGATGTTTAAAAAAAAAAAAAAAAAAAAGAATTAACAGCCTTCTCAAACAGAAATCACCAGGCCAAGAAATGTTCACTAGCAGATTCTACAGAACGTTTAAGGAAAAGATTATACCAGTTCTCTCCAATATCTTCCAGTAAATAGAAACAGAGGAAACACTTCTTAACTCATTCTGTGATGTTACAAGAAATAAAAATTAAAGACCAATGTCTCTTATGAACATAGATGCAGAAATCCTCAACAGAATATTAGCAAATCAAATCCAACAATGTATAAAATAGATATACACCATGACCAAGTGAGATTTATTCCAGATATACAAGGCTGGGTCAACATTTAAAATTCAATCAATAAAATCCATCATATCAACAGGCTAAGGAAGAAAAAACAAATGGTCATATCAATAGATGCAGAAAAACATTTAACAAAATCCAACACTGATTCATGATAAAAACCAAACAGCCTTTCCAGAAAAGAGGGAATTTTAGGGCACCAGACTAAGCTTGGGTATTAGGAATCTGAGTACATCACAGGAGTACATTCTACTCTCCCCGAAATGATAGAACTGGAAGAGATTAAACAAATGGCACCCACAGACTGAGAAGGAAAATGCAAGTTAGAAAGTGCAGGGCAAAAAGGATGAAACTGAATACAGAGCAATATCTGAAACTCTAGAGCAAAGCACTTGGAATAGTCACTCTTTTTAATGTAAACCATTCTAATAGGTGAGTAGTGGTATCTCATTATGGGTTTTTAAAATATTTTTCTTTTTATTAAGGTATAGTTGATTTGTGATATTATATTAGTTTCAGGGTTACACATAGATATTCAAATTTTTTATAGATTATACTCCATTTAAAGTTATTATAAAATATTGGCTATATTCCCTGTGATGTACAGTATTTCTTTGTAGCATATTTATTTTATACATGGAAATTTGTATCTCTTAATCCTCCACCTCATCTTGCCCCTCCCCGCTTCTCTCTTCCCACAGGTAATCACTGGTTTGTTCTCTGTATCTGTGAGACTGTTACTTTTTTGTTATATTCACTAGTGTTTTTTAATTTTTAGATTCCACATATACGTGATATATCATACAGTATTTGTCTTTCTCTGTATGACATTTCACTTAGCATAACACACTCAAAGCCCATCCATGTTGTTACAAATGGCAAAATTTCATTCATTTTTTATGGCTGAGTAGTATTCCATTGTATGTATATACCACATCATCTTTATCCAATCATCTGTTGATGGGCATTTAGGTTGCTTCCATATCTTGGCTATTGTAAATAGTGCTGCTATGAACATTGGGGTGCATGTATCTTTGCAAATCAGTGATTTTTGTATTCTTCAGATATATGCCCAGGTATGGAATTGCTGAATCATATGGTATTTCTATTTTTAATTTTTTGAGGAACCTCCCTACTATTTTCCATGGTTGATGAACCAATTTACATTTCCACTAACAGTGTACAGGGTTCCCTTTTCTCCACATCCTCGCCAGTATTTGTTATTTGTGGTCTTTATGATGATAGCCATTCTGACAGGTGTGAGGTGATATCTCATTGCGGTTTTGATTTGCATTTCTATGTGGATTAGCGATGTGGAACATCTTTTCATGGGCCTGTTGGCCATCTGTATGTCTTTTTTTTTTGGAAAAATGTCCGTTCAGGTCTTCTGCCCATTTTTTAATCAAATTGTTTTTTTTGATATCGAGTTGTATGAATTGTCTACGTATTTTGGATATTAACCCCTTGTTGGTCACATCATTGCGTATATTTTCTCCCATTCAGTAGGTTGTCTCTATTTTGTTGATGGTTTCCTTTGCCATGCAAAAGCTTTTATGTTTAACTATGTACCATTTATTTAATTTTGCTTTTTGTTCCTTTGCGTGAGGAGGCAGATCCGAGTTGCTACAATTTGTGTCAGTGCAGCTGGCTGAGGGGCCCAAGGTGTTTCGGGCCTGGTCTTGGCCTGCTGGTGGTTTTTGGGGCTGTGCCCGGGCATCCCTAGGGATATTGCTGGCTCACTGGTGGTCGGAGCTGGCTGTAGGGCCCCAGGAGTCCTGGGGCTAATGCCTGCAGACTTGTGTGCAGGTCCAGGTCCTGGGCCCTGTGGTGGGCAGGGCCATATACTGGGGTGGCTTTCGGCTCAGGAGGTCTTAAGGCACCCTGCTTGCTGGTGGGTGGGGCTATGTTTCTGCCTGGCTAGTTGCTTGGCCTGAGGAATCTCAGTACTGATGTCGACAGGCTGCTGGTGGTGGTGGTGGGGGGCGGAGGAGGGGAGGGGGCTGGGTCATGGTGTCAATTAGCTAGAGAGAGGATTCCGAAATGTGGCTTGCCAACCCCAGTGTCCATGTGGTAGAATGAGCTGCCCAAAATGGCTTCCACCAGTGTCTATGTCCCCGGGGTGAGCTGCAGTTGCCTCCTGCCTGTCTGGGAGACTCTCCAAGATCAGCAGATAGGTCTGACGCAGGCTCCTTTTAAATTACTTCTCCTGCCCTGGGATCTGGAGCATGTGAGATTTTGGATGTGCCCTTTAAGAATGGAGTCTCTATTTCCCACAGTCCTCTGTGTCTCCTGAAAATAAGCCCCACTGGCCTTCAAATCTGTTCTGGGGGCTCATCTTTCCAGTGTAGAACCCCTGGGCTGGGGAGCCTGATATAGGATTCAGACTAATGGCTCTTTGGGGAGAACCTTTGCAATTGTAGTTATCCGCCCATTTGTGGGTCACCCATTGGTGGGGGTATGGGTCTCGACTGTACTTCAACTCCACCCCTCCTACATGTCTTTTTGCGGTTTCTTCTTTAAATATTTAGTTATAGAAGACCATGTCTGCTATTTCTGCTAGATTCTGGCCTTTCTCATGAATAGTTGCTCTGTACAGAGTTGTAGTTTTGGTGTGCCTGGACAGGAGGTGAGCTTGGGGTCTTCCTACTCTACCGTC
Source organism: Eubalaena glacialis (assembly GCF_028564815.1). Classification (NCBI taxonomy): domain Eukaryota; kingdom Metazoa; phylum Chordata; class Mammalia; order Artiodactyla; family Balaenidae; genus Eubalaena; species Eubalaena glacialis. Next base: position 49,250,690 of record NC_083729.1, on the reverse strand, counting down.
TTGACCAGGCTCCTCTCATTGTGGTTTTAATTTATGTTTCCCTAATACTAATGATTTTGGACATCTCTTCATGTTTTTCTTTGCCATTTTTATGTCTTCTTTGATGAAGTGTCTATTAAAACCTTTTAGCCATTTTCCTTAATTCTTTTATGTTAAATAGCATTAACTTAGTTGTCTTTAAATGCCGCACATCCTGAATATATTTGTTTGCCTCCGCACCATTTAATATACCCCTTTATTCCCTATATCTTCTATAAAGCGAGGTTCTCCCAGAAGGCTTCAACTCTTTGGGTGAGAACACTTTACTGTTGGTGCTGTGTGCTTCATATGAAATCACATCAGGAGGTTGTCACATTTTTTAAATGGTACCGACGTTGATCAGTGGAACCAGTCATTGTAAAATTCTTCATTAATTTTTAAACTAATGATTGCTGCCTGAATCAATTATTTCATTAAAGTTTGCAACGTTGTGATTTTAAAAATTTCTTCCATATTTACTATAATAGGAATTCTTCTGTAAGGAAGATTTTTTCCTTCATTAACAGTTCATCCAGCAAAAGATAGAATAAATGTGTATTTACTTCCTTTTAATTTATAATTTTCATGCTAAGGTGTTGGTGTCCTAGTTATTTCCAAATTTCTTAATTGCTGTCATTGTTTTTGTTGGATTTCTCTGTTAAAAATTGAGTATCAACACAAATTGATGTTTTTTAAAAAATACGTTTAGTGAATTTCTATTAAATGCATTCATTATTCTGTTGATGCTTAAACTGTCCCATCTTTGGCACAGCAGAGTCCTTCATACTGGTACCTCTGTGTTGATAATTTTGTCAAGCAAATAGCAGTTGTTATCCCCTCCAGGGAGGGGGTCCCACTCCATCAGAAGCAGCAATTCCAGAAGTCAACCCACTCCATGGTTCAGGGTCACCAAGAAAGACATGCCTCACACGATTTTACAGTGAAACAACGCTTTACTCATATAGAGAGGAGACAGAGCAAGATGTGCTTCATGAGCGGACATTGGTTTCCCCATGGCCAGCAGGTCACCTCCCACAGCTGACCCAGGGTGATGATCTGCATGCACCCTTCTTGTGCTATGGGTGAAGGACCCTCCCCCCTCCCCTCCACTCCCCAACACCTGTGAAAGGATGCAGTAGGCAGTTGGCAATGTGCTATTTGACAGCCTGATCAAGCAGGACAAAGGAGCATATACTGAGTCTAAAACAGAGAAAGATATTCCCACACAGGTCCATAAGCCCACACGGGCTGTGAGGGCTCCTTGTCTCTTGATAAGGAAGTGTTCCAGGCCCAAGGCCCATTTTCACGTGGCTGAGTGGGGAGTCAGAAAACTGCACACATGTGATTGCCTTTCCCAACAAACTTCCTTACTTTCTGGCACAACAAAATACCCTGGAACCTCTTGATGCTTCCTGCTCCAGGCATGGAATCAGATGTTCTTCAAAGGAGTCCTGTTTTTTTCTTAGGAAAGGGTATTTAGGGTGCTAGATTTCCTCATTGTTATTAGATTGTTATTGCTTCTCAGCCTTTTCAATAACATAGTTTGAAGGGGAAAATATCATAAACTCATTTGTCTGGCTGGGTCACTTGGCATTGTCCTTCCCAGGTATGTGGCAGTGCTTTCTACGTCTGTCTCCATCCCTCTCTTCTTTCTCTCCAGGTTCTAGTTACTGCTCCTTCCCCCGACTCTTTCAAGCTAAAGAGCTAGAGAAGTTTCCCTGCTCTTCCCAGCTGCACTATTTCTTCTAATTTCCATGCTCTGTCCAAACTTTGCAAATTATCTTTTTAAACAATCTTCATATTACCGAAGTAGAATGTGCTGTTTTTTTCCTGCTAGTAGATTCTTCCTTACATAGAAGTAAGAAAGGAAATGATCAGGATAAGCCTTAAGATGAATATTAAGTCAAGCATGAAGTGTATAAGACCTTTGACTCCAATAATATTGTGAATTTATTGGTATTTGGTAACTTGCCCCATACCTCTTTTATATTATTCCTATAATGCTATAGATATTGTACTGCCCAATAAATACAGATGAATTTACTATCCCTTGTTTAACTCAAAGAAACCAATGTACTTTTTAAAAAAATGCCATTTTCATTACTTAGGAAGAAATTGGGCAAATGAAAAATTATGCCTGTGTGTGTGTGTGTGTGTGTGTGTGTGTGTGTGTGTGTGTGTCTTAAGGAACTGGTCAGATAAAGAGCAAAAATCTAGATTTCTTTTTTATTGTTAAGCTGCAACATACATGGTTTAATACAGCAAAAATATTTAATCGAGTGAAAAGTAATAAACTGAACAATAAACAAATAAATACTCAAAACAACATATTTTCCATTGGAAACATGTTAAGATGAATATGGGGTTTCATTACCATCTTACTGCAATTTTCTTATGTGTTACTAGCCTACATACCCCATGTTTTCTGTAATCATGCAGATGTGAATGGAAGTTTGAATGATTAAATAAATGAAAAGTCCGTTTACTGCAGAGGATCATTGCACAAGGCAGTCAAACTGGGTTTAGAGAACAAAATTATTCAAGAAATTCTCCACTTATTTAGGTTCATTTTAGAATCCATGAACCTTAAGCTGTTCCTCCTTGACAATGCCAGTCTCCAAGAGAAACTGGCAAATGTTTTTTCTTTGGTCACTTGAAGCTGAATAACCTCTCCATATTTGGGATGTTCAATCACAGTACCATTACAGGGAAATTTCTTTTTGAAAGCTTTCACACGTTTCTTTTTGTCATAATCATTTGCAATGCCCTGAACAGTCGATATAGTCGTGATTTTAATAAATCAGTTATTAATCTTCTGGTCCCAATTCTAATTCTCTCTTTAGTCAGTCTTGTTTAAGAAGGTTTTACTTTCTAAAATCTAAAATTGCCTAAAATCTAAAATTGCTTAGTTGAAACTGAACAATTACACAAGTGAGAAACTTCTAATTTAAAAATCTGGGTTATGTTATACTGGTTGTTACTTATGCTGACAAAAGGAGGCCAACTGTGTATTTATCCTGAGGGTACTTGCATTATGACCTTAGGTAAGTTATTTAACCTCTCTGTACTTCAGATGCCTCCTCTATTAACTAGAATAATAATTTCTTACAATAGTGTTTGCTACAGAAGGTACGCCATAAATAGTAGTGATGGCTGTTGTTACCATTATAATTCTGACTATATCTGGACTCCATCTAAATTTGGATTTTTTTTTTATGCCAGGATCCAGCTTTGTGACATGTGTTTTTTGTCCTGTAATTTCAATAGGGAGGATGGTGGGAAAACGAGATGGTCTATCCCCCTGGATTCTTTGACTCTCTTATTGAGTTTGCTTTTGTTGGCTTAGCTAATTAACTTAAGTATTTTGAGATTTGTTTTACTTGCTATAAAATGGGAGTACTATTACTGCTTTGTAAACTCCAAAGTGCCAAACATAGATGAGTAGTCTACATAGTAGGTTTGATGAAGAATTGTAATGCAGGCTAAGTAGTCACTGTTCATTTAGAGGTTTATACCATTACTTTGATTAATTAATAATCAAACTATGTGCTGTAGACAAATGGATCAAATGGCAAACAAACATATGATGAATAATTTTCAGTTGGCAAATACTATAAAGTGAATATGGGCAGAAAGTGTTGAAAGTGGTCTGTTCTCATAATACACACAGGGTGCACTTTCGCTAACCAGCCTCAGACTCTGTACCCTTGTTTAACCTTCCTCAAGGCTTAACGGATAACATTTTTTTCTTATTTGGCAATGATTGAGACTTTCAAATTAATAAAGTCACTTTCTGTTTGGAATTTTACTGGCAGATAACAGATATCTGAAAGTGGATCAGTGAATTTTGATTACTATAAAATCCTCATGATTTTCTGTGTCTATATAATTGAACTTCTTTTTTTGCTTTTTACAATTGCAGTTAATTCTGACACCAAGGCACCGTGGTATTAATACCTTGTGTCCACTAGATGTCACTATTTTCAAAGCAATGAAATAGAATTTGTGTCATGATGTAATTGAAAGGAGTTTGCTCCTTTCTCCCTCCCTCCCTCTCACCTCTCTTTAAATCTTTCCCGTTCAGCGTGTGAATTTTGCTTTAAAAATAAATAAAATTAGGTTTCGAAAAACCATTTGGAAAGTAAAGCTGGTTGATGTGCCCAAACTTATACATCATCCTTTGATACTGAAGTTTATCAACCTGAAATTGTGTGTGTTGAAAGAAAAAAAAAATACAGAATTAGGGCAAAAGAAATGGGGTTTTGCCAACAGTTCTTTAGCATCTTCTAAATTACCATAAGCCATTTGTAAAGAGAAGGACTGGGAGACAAAGGAAGTTGTTTTTATATGAAAGAAAAATTTCCGTGTCACTTTTTTCTTGTTTGATCATTTAGAGAAAATTTCTCCTCTGCAGCTGTATAAAAAACAGAATTCACAGATATTATTCCACTCTGGGAGAGATTCAGTAAACAGAGCCAGGCAACATTACACCAGAACTCATAAAAGCCCACCTTGAGGAAGGGGAAAAAACTGTCGGTAGCATATCATTGGCTAGAAAACCGACATTTTTCAATAAAAGAAAGCTCATAAAGCTGTTATATATTTAAAGTGGTTAATATACCACAGAAGTTATGCTTCATGTGATTTTTATATTCTTATTTCTGATTTTCTATATTTTACAAAGTACAAGTATACTTTCTTGTTTGAAAAATATATAAACTGTACAATATGCTAGTGTAAACAATTAATAACATCTCAATCCTCTCTCTGGAATACCAACAGCGTAGAGCTCCACGTTCTGTAGAACTGAGCTCTGGACCTGAGGACCTTACCAACTATTAACCTGTTAAGAGAATGAACCACCTGTAATGTTGGGAGAAACATCAAACGTATTTTACTTGCTTCTCTGTTCTCTAAACTTTCCCTATTTCTACTTTCAAGCCCAGGTGGCATCTGGGAAACTGTATTCTATTATCCAGAAAGAAAAGTCCCCTGTCAACAAACTTCAATGATTTTCTAAGACCCTACCTTTTAATAAGAAAGAGAAACAGACATGAAGCCATGTTAACAAAAAGCAATAAGGAACTTGGAGATACCAGTGGTCCATTAGCAGAGCCACTGAATGGAGACACTGTGGCTCAGTAAGTGTGGCTGCATCCTTTCACCAGACTCATGGTGACTTCCTTGAGGGTGATAAACTTTAGAACTGAAGAGAACACCCTAATTGGTTTGCTGCTTCTTCCTAATTTTACTATACCTCCTACTGTCCTCTCAAAGGGAATTCAAAAAGGTGCTGGTTGGAAACATGAGGTTTTATAATTTCATGACAAAATTCCATTTTTGCTGAATAGGTTCGATCTAAGTCTGGTCTATATTTTTCTAGGCTTATTGAGGAATTGAAGGGAGTAATTTTCTTCAAGTGTATTAACCAAACAAATCTCTTTAAATAATGATTCACTCATTCATTCACCAAATATGTTCTGAGCAACTTACTAGATCCTGGTACTGTTCTGTGTACTTGGGATACAGCAGTGAAGGAAAGAAAGCAATAATCTGTGTCCTCATGGAGCTTATATTGTAGTAGAAGAAAACGTGTAATTGTTTTCATTTCTTATTTTTTAATTAAACCTAAGTTTAGTTATAATGTTTTAAATAATTCTCCCAGTAACACTCAAATATTTATTCTTTGACATTTTAAATAGCCTACAACTAGCATTTCTCTAAAAATATCAATATATTAATGTAAAACTATGTTTTATAGGTTTTTGTGCTAAATAATATTTTCCCACCCAACAGCAGTTATTTTTATTTTGTTTAAAGAGCTATAGTATCTTTGAAAGAGGGTTTATCTATTTATATAGATAGAGAAATATATCTCTTTCCATATATGTATCTGTAGATATAGGTATATATAGAGAGATATATATCTATACATGAAAACAGACATGAAAAAAAGCAAAACTATTTGATATCTCGGTGATTTTGTTATTGGCAAACTATTCTAGAAACTTCTCTATATTAAGCTATTTCGATATCTATAAGGATGATTTCATATTGTTAATGTGTTTTAAAAATAAGGCATAACTATTTTTTTTCTCTTCTAAAAGATGTAATCAACCTGCTAAAAGATTTCTATTGTATCTGTTGAAATTGAGGATTTATTCTAATTAACAAATCCAGTGGTCTTTCCTCAGGTTTTTTTTTTTTTTTTTGATGTTTTATTATGGTGTTAGTGATGAATAATCTGTCTCTTCGATGTGAAGAACAGTATTATTTCATAGAGTAAAACAATCATTTACGTAAAGGGAAATTTTAGAACTCTTTTTACATATTCTTCTGCTGTCTGCATTATTAAGGCCTGTTCTTATTTTGCTTCCCTTTGTGGTTCTTCTGTTTTGTTTTTTCTCAAATGTTGATGGTTCTTGTTCTACCATTTGTATTTATTAATGAAGTACTGGTTGACTGGGTAGCTGGTGAAGGTTTCCTTTGCATTTAATAGGTTTCTCCTTCTTCTCCTCCTCCTCCTTCTTCTTCTCCTCCTTCCTCCCTCCTCCCTCCTTTCTCCTTCTTCCTTCTCTTCCTCTTTCCCTTTCCCTTCCCCTTTTCCTCCTCCTTCTCCTTCTCCTTCTCCTTCTTCCCCTTGCCCTTCTTCTTCTCCCCCTCCTCCTTTTTCTTCTTTTAATTGAAGTATAGTTGACTTACAATAGGGGTAAAAGTGTCGTTCTGTTGTCAAGCAGACTTTCCTCTAAGATGGGAGGTCAGGACCTCCAAATTTGCCAAACTGACTTTGCTTGCTAAGGAGGGCTTCTCAATTTAGTAAATAAAAATACAGGATGCCTCATTAAATGTTAATTTCAGATTAACAATAATGTCATGTGAATATGTTACATAAAATATTTTGGACATACTTATTCTAAAGTATTTTTTGTTGTATATCTGAAGTTCACACATCTTGTATTTTTTTTGTATTTTGTCTAGTATCCCTATTACCAGATATTTGTGGAAGTTCAGCTGTATCTCAGATTTTGCCCCTCTCTCTTCATTCCAGTCATGCATTTCATCATCCCATAGAACTAGATAAGTCTTGCATAATGATTGGTAAATGGGGTTGAGGGCACATGAGCCATCCGTGTAGACACTTATTCTCTTATCCACCCAGTTTGCTGCCCTGAGCAAGCTCCTGCTTGGAGCCACTCGTGGCCACTTTTGCTCATAGCTACACTGTGAAGATCGGTGCTTATGTGGAGCATTTTTGATCTCTTCTGCTTTGGTTAAGCCATCAATGCACCTGCATTCTATCTTCCAAATATTTGTCAAAATACCTGTCCTGAAAATGACATAGTTCTATATTTTACAGTGCTGTGCTTCTCTTTGTTTTACATATTTTTATAATCCTTTCCATGGGATCTTAGAGAGGAAGAGAGACTACATGGATGATAAGAGCCATTATCTTTCAGTGTGTATCCACACCTCTCATTTAGAGCTATTCATCCAACCTCCAGAAAAACAAACAAAACAAAACTGTGTGAAGAATTATTTCAGAGAATTCATAAGTTCTGACTGCACTTCTCCCAGCTGCTACCACATTTCTCTTCTGCAGTTTACAGCAAAACTCTTCAAAAGAATTGTTCACATTTTTTATCTCCAAGCCTCCCTGCCGTTCTGCTGTGAATCGACTCAAATCAGGCTTTCATCCACAACCATTCCATCTTACTACGGAGAAATAAGAGCATCACTTTCACAGTAAATAGAGTATCTCTCTTCTGCATGGTAATTTTAGTCATTATTCAAACCTGTTGTGGCTTCAACCATGGTGTTAATTCAGTAGCTAAGTGTATGACAAAAAGAGTGAATGTGAAGTGAAGAAGAATGAATCCCTATTTCATAATTTTTTTCCAAATAAATTTAAGATGAATTAACTACTTATATAAAAAGTCAAAGTATTAAAAGAAAATATACTAAATGTTCACAAAATTTTGGAGTAAAAAAACCTTTCTTAACATGACATGCAATGGATTATCCATAGGGAAAATATTGATAGGTTGAATTACAAAAATGGATACTTTTGTGATTCAAAAGAGAGCATGTCTTAGTCTATTCAGGTTGCTTTATTTAAAAAAAATACCATAGACTGGGTGGCTTAAATAACAAACATTTATGGCTCACGATTTTGGAGACTGGAAAATCCAGATCAATGTCTGGATCATGCATGGCCATCTTCTTGCTGTGACCTCACATCATGGAAGGGGTGAGGGAGCCCTCCTGGGTCTCTTTTATAAGAGCACTAATTCCATTCATAAGGGCTCCTCTAATTACCTCCCAAAGGCTCAGTCTCCAAACACCATCCTCATTGGGAGTTGAGCATTTCAGCATATGAATTTGGGGGTCACAAATGTCCAGTCTGCAGCAGAGCATAAAAATAAAAAATTAAAACGTTGAGGAAATATGTGTAGGAATTATTGACAAAGAATCATAATTCTTGTTATGTAATACCTTTCTTAAGAATCAATGGAAAAAAAGACCTAATAGCAAAATGGTCACAGGGCATAATCAGGCTTGCCAGAAGGAAGATGTGCAAAAAGTTATAAACATCATACAGAACTATTCAGTCTGATGATATTTAAAGAAATCAGACAGCAATTTTTGCCATTTCTTGCTTATCAGAGATATATAATCTTTAAGAATGTCAGCACTCTGGGAGAGAATAAGTACATAGCCTCTGTCATGCATGGCGGGTAGATGTTTAAATTAATAAAAGAAATAAAAATCTCAAGGGGGCAAAATGGCAATATAAAAAAATTTTTTAAAAATCTGTAAAATCTATTTATATTTTATTCAGTCTGTGAATTTATTCTAAGGAAATAATAAAATAATCAGAGAAGTGTGCAAAGATGTATTCAAGGATATTAGCTGTGATGATATTTATAAGACAGATATTTAAATATTAAGAAAAAGTAGGGGTTTGGTTATACAAATCATAATTCATCTTTATGATGGTATATAATTCAATCATTAAGTGATATTATATAATAATATTTACAATCATTGCTTTTTGTTCACAATTATACTGCTAAGTGATAATATTAGTGTACAAAATGGTACATATTATATGAATACAAAATTTTTCTGCCTTCTGAAATTTCATATTTAACAAGTGCAAGTCCTGTCCATTCTATTATTTATCTCTCATATCCTTTCTCTCTTCTCTCTATCCCTGAAACCAGTGAACTAACTTAGACTTTTCCCAGTTGAACTGCTAAGATAGCTTCTTTATCAATTTTTCCATCTTTAATTTCCATTCTACCACCAAAACAATCTAATACTCAAATCTGATCATTCAGCTCCCTCTAACTTCATCAGTGGTTTTCTATAGCATGTCTGTTATGTGACCATCTCAGCCTATCCATAACCAATGTTGTGGCTGGACCAGCCCTTGTGGTTCTTACTATGACTGCAGGACGCACTTCAGCAATAACCATCAGGAAACTTCGGAAAAGAGTTTATTACTTACAAGTCCTGGAAATTACATGACACACCTGGGGCCACAGCGAGGTCACAGGTAGAGAGAGAGTGCAGGTCTGGGGTTCTGCTTTTATTAGGGTCGAGCGTAGGGACTAGGGTTTCCTGGGCTCACTCTTTCTTGGTGAATTTAAAACATAAGAATTGGACTTACCCTGTATTACTTCCTGACTATGTGATCTCAAGTAAATTTCATAGACACCCTTAATCTGCATTCTTATTCATAAATTATGGGTAGGAAATCTTGCCTCTCCTGATGTGAATTAAAATGACAATACATATGGAAGGTGCTGCTTTATGAGTGTTAAGTCTGTAAAAGTGCGATCCCTTTGGCCTTGTGTCTTCATATTGTGGTTATCATTTGTTTTGTTTTTCCAGTAAGCTGGTACCAAGGTCAATTTAAGATAGTGATGATATGTCTGTCTGGCTTGATGTGTTGATTTAGATAAGAGAACACTTAAAAAAACTGTTGTTGATTCAGCTAAAGAGAACACTGAATCTGGAAACCGGACACTTAGTGCATGACTTATGCTTGGGGAGGTCATGATAACCAGGCTTGACCACTGAACAGGCAACAGAAGAGAGCGTCGGTCACCCCCCTCCTCAGCAGGGATAAAAAAAGGAGAAGACAAGGTGTTCACTCAGGGTTTACAGCTTCTCTGTGGGAAGATGTTAGATTTGTACTGAGTTGATATCTAGCTGAAATTATGAGCCAGCTGTAAGTTCACCGGCTTTTCTGATTAAACTTACAGAAAGCTAAGTAGGCAGAAAAATGAAAGGAGTCTTCTCTTTCAAGAATTTTCTCTAGCAGGGCAACTATTGTTCTTTGCTGTACTCATGGGATAACAGTTCTCAAATTTGAGTGTGTACCCGAATTTCCTGGAGGGCTTTTAGGCCTGGATTCCTGGGCACTCACTCCAGCATTTCTGATTTAGTAGGTGTTGGGCTGTGGGGCGGGGGGCAGAGGGTGGGGGGGGAGGGTTGGCGGCAGGGGGGATCTGTTAATCTGCATTTCTAAGAAGTTCCCAGGTGATGCTAATGCTGCTGGTTCAGGGATTATGCTTTGAGAACCACTGTATTAGTGAAACAATATGATCACACACACAAAAACTTGGTCTTTAGTAATAATGTTTAAGTGATTCACATGTAATTGGAAAATATTCAGAGATTGCTTTACTTCACTCTGATCGAAAGATACTGCCCGTGTCTCATTTTTTTAGACATAAATTCATTATGTCACTCACCACTCTAAAACTCCCACTTGTCCTCTCTTTTCTGTACTTCTGATGCCCTCTATCTGTAACAGGCAGATTGCAACAGATTGACAGGATTTACCTGAAGTGCAGTGTTAAGAAGGATTCTGATGTTGGGTTACCAGATAAACTATAAGATGCCATGTTAAATTTGGATTTCAGATAAACAACAGTCACTTTTTGGTCTCAGTTTGCCTCATGCTATGTTGGGGATTGGCTTATACTAAAATATGATTTGCTGTTCATTTGAAATTCAAATTTAACTGGGTCTTCTGCACTTTCATTTATTAAATCTAGCTATCCTACTGATGGTGTACCAAGGTTAACAGGGAGTGTGAGGTGATCGATTTGTTACGTCTGCTGTTGGAATGGGAGTGGGGATTAATGGCTGTATACACAAAGAATTGAACAACATTTGCATTGAAACTGGAATTCTCCATCAGACTTTCACTTATATTGAATTTGTGGAGTCTTCTTATCAGTAGAGGAACAAGGGAATATGTTTTCTGTCATAATATATTTCATAATATGTTTTCTGTCAACCACTTCTCACCAAAAACAATCTGATATTCATTGCCTGGAATTCACATAGCATGGGATGTGAGAGAAGGAGAATGTTGGCAGCAGCTGCTGTGATAAGTGTTGCATCATTTTGTGATAATGGCACTTAACAGTGGAAGCCATCAACTGCTTTAAAATTAGGGCAGCTACGGCTCTGCCATCAAATGAATGTTTGTCACTAAACCAGTCTCAGTTCCAGCTGATTCCAAGAAGACTGCAGGATGCATTTGCACTTTAATCTATGGGTTTGACCAAATGGTTCTGGTACTTTACAGCCAGAATATCCTTATACCATCAGCTCCAAGTCAGTGTTTGAATAGATGCCCTATAATTTTCTCCATACTAAGTATTTTTTTAAATGAAATTCTTTGTTCATATCCTGAAATAAAAACATAAGTCCGAGTGACATACTTGGAATAACATGCTTCTTATCATTGAAAAACAGCTGATAAGAACCATCAATATAAATTTAGGTGACCTGGATCTCCAGTGAAGGAAATATTGTTTCCACTTTAATGTGGGAGAACGCATGCTCCTTTCAAAAATGTTTATGTTTATTCTAAAGAAAAGTTTGTTCATTAAAAGTTTGAAAATTGGTACAGTATGGACTTCTGCTTCCAAGATGATGAAGGAGACATACTTTTTCCTGTTTCTCCTGCTGTGTGCATGTCAAAATCCTGGGTATTTTATAAACAAAACAAACCAAAGAAGGTTCTGAAAGAAGAGGGACAGACTAGGGATGTCAGGACCCAAGGACCAACGCAGTGTGAGCTCCTTGGGTTTCCTTTTTGCCTCATATATATCCCAGACTTGAGACAGAAGGAGCTGACAACTTGAAAATACCATCGGGCACTGTAAAAAGAAACACCAACAAAAGTTTAGTGTCTCTAGTCAAAGGGCCAGGGAGAAGAGGCAGAAGTAATGAGGCATCTGCCACCTTCCCCACTGGGGCGGTATCAGAAGAGACCTCGTGGAGGTTCAGGACTCTCAGCAATGCACAGCTAAATAAAATTGCTTCTCCCTCCCCCTCGGTGCTCCCCCCCCCACCGCCCATGGTGGAGGCCACATGGAGAGCAGTAACCAGCAATGAGGACTCCTATCTATATCAGACACATCGAGGCTGGCTGCAGAGCTCTAGGGAAGCAGGAAGAATAGATTTTAGGAGTCAAAACTTTGGACTAGTTGAGTTCCAATCCAATCTGTGCCACTTGCTACCTGTGTGGCTTTGGGAGAATCAATTTCTCTGAGCATCAGTGGAGGTCTGTTGGGGAAGAGGAAATCAAACAGTGCATTGAACTAAAAAAAAATGATAGAAAACAATATTATAATCTGTGGTATACAGCTAAAGCAGTGCTGAGAGGGGTATTATAGAATTAAATGCACACAATTAAAAAGAGGAAAAGGCTCAAATCTGTAATCTAAGGTCCTCCCTCAAGAACCTAGAAAAAGAAGAGCAAAATAAGTCCAAAGCAAACAGAGCAAGGAAATAATAAAAATAAACCCAGAAACCAATAAAATTGAAAGCAGGAAAACAGTAGAGAAAAGTCAATAAAACAAAAATTTGGCTGTTTGAAAAGATCAATAAAATTGACAAATCTGTGACATGGTTGACAAAAGAAAAAAGAGAGAAGACATAAATTATCAATATCAGAAATTAAACAGGAAATCACAACAGGCCTTTAGATGTTAAAACAGTAATAAAGGAATACTATATACAACTCTGCCCACATAAATTTAACAACTCAGATGAAATGAAAAATAACAATTACTTGAAAAACACAAAATGCCACACTGGTACAATATGAAATAGGTCATTTGAATAACTTTATAACTATTAAGGGAATTTACTTCATAATTTAGAAGTTCCCCAAAAGAATTCACCAGGCCCAGGAGGTTTCATTGGAAATTTCTGGCAAACATTTAAAGAAGAATTAACACCAATTATACACAATTTCTTCCAGAAAATAGAAGAGGAAGTATCACTTTCTATTTCATTATATGATACTAGTATTATTCTAATATGAAAACCAGACAAAAGCAGTACATAAACAAACAAATAGCAGGCCAGTATCTCTGATGAATATAGATGCAAAAATCCTTAATGAAATATTAGCAAATAGAATTCAGCAATATATGAAAAGAGTTATGTGCCATGACCAAGTGAGGTTTCTTCCAGGGATACAAGACTGGTTCACTATTCAAAAAATCAATTCATGTAATCCAGTATACTAACAGGCTAAAGAAGAAAAATCATGTGATTGTGTCAATTGATGGAGAAAAAGCATTTTTAAAAATTCAATACCCATTCATGATAAAAAAACAAAACAAAACAAAAAAAACCTATCACAAATATAGGAAGAGAGGCGTACTTCTCCAACTTGATAAAGAGCATCTACAGAAAACTTGCAACTAACATGATACTTAAAGGTGAAAGACCGAATGCTTTTCCCTAAGATCAGGGCCAAAGCAAGATATCTGCTCTCACCATTCTTATTCAACATAATGATGGAAAATTTAGCCAGTGCAATAGGCAAAGAAAGTAAATAAAAAGGCATATAGATCAGAAGTGAAGAAATGAAACTGTTCCTATTTGCAGATGACATGATCATTTATGTAGAAAATCCCAAGGAATCTATAATAATAATAATGATAATAACAAAATAATAATAATAACTCCTAGAATTAATTATTGAATTCAGTAAGGTGGCTGAATACAAAATCAACATACAAAAATCAAACCGATTATATTTCAATTTACTAGAAATGAACATATGAACACTGAAATTAAAAAATTAAAAATTATAATTGTTCACAAAATGGAATGCTTAGGTAAAATCTAACAAAAACTGTACAGGATTTACATGCTAAAAACTACAAATTGCTGTTGAGATAAATCAAGGAATATATAAATATATGGTGAGATATAAGGTGTTCATGGATTGGAAGAATAAATATAGTAAAGATGCCAATTCTCCTCAATTTGATATATAGGTTTAAGGTAATTATGATCAAAATCCCAGGAACATTTTTTGTATATCTAGACGAAATTTTTCTAATATTTATATGGAAAGGCAAAGGAAATAGGATAGCTAATACAATTTTGAAAAATAAAAATAAAGTGGGAGGAATCAGTCTTCCTGACGTCTAGGATTATTATATTGCTGTTGTAGTCAATACTTTGTGGTGTTGGTGGAGAGACATAGATCAAAGGAACAGAATATAGAACTTGGAAGTAGATCTACAAAAATCTGCCCCACTGATTTTTTTTTAAATGTGCAAAAGCAATTCAATAGAGGAAAGGTAACATTTTCAACAAATAGTGCTGGAGCAATTTGACACTCACTGAACCTTGACTTAAGTCTCACATCTTACAAAAATTAACTCAAAATGAATCATGAACTTAAGTGTAAAATGAAAAACTATAGGGGCAGAGTCAAGATGGCAGTGTGGGAAGATGCACAGTTAGCTTCTCCGCAAAGTAGGGCACCTGCCGGCTGTTGGTGGGGGACTCTGACACCCAAGGAGATGGGAAGAACCCAAACTGAACCGGTAGAATGTAGGGGACTGAGGGGGAAGGAGAAGTGGAGGCCAGACAGGATCGGCGTCCCTGAGGCTGGGGAGATCAGGAGAGGCAGGTGGGAGGGACTCTCCAGGAAGAGCAGGAAAGGAGCAGAGGGCAATCGCCTGGCCCACTCGGGCGGGGAGCCTGCTGGTCTTCCAGGTGAGGTCCCCTGCCCTCCAAAGCCTCCTCCAGGCCATGTGGGTCCTGGGGGCATGGGGGGGGCTCTGCCCACTCAAGCACAGGAAGCCTGCTGGTCTTCCAGGTGAGGTCCCCCACCCTCTGAGACCAGGAGTGGGAGTGTCACGCCTGGGCCTCTTCTGTTCCTTGAGCCTAAGCCCCACCCCCCCACAGCCCCCAGGGCCTTTTCCAGCCCTGTAGGTCCTGAGCATTGGCCATGCCCACTGCCGAAAGCTCGCCCTTGCTTAGACCACGCCCGCTACAGCCAAGGCCTTCCTCCCCCGCCTTTTTTTTTTTCTCTTTTCCCTCCTCCTCTTTTTTACTATTGTGGTAGTGATGTACCTTCTGGTTGTCGATTCATCTATATTTTTATTTTTATATTCTTTCTAACATATCTATTAGTTTCCTAGTCTAATTTTATTTTTTACTTTGTTATTGTTCTCTCTTTTTTTTTTTTTTTTTTTTAACCACCCCACGCAGCCTGTGGGATCTTGGTTCATGAGCCTGGGGTTGGGCTGAAGATCCTGAGGTGGGAGCTCCAAGTCCGAACCACTGGCCTAACAGAGAACCTCAGACCCCAGGGAATATTCATCGGAGTGAGGTCTCACGGAGGTCCTCATCTCAGCACCAAGACCCAGCTCTACCCAACGGCCTACAAACTCCAGTGTTGGAAGCCTCAGGCCAAACAACCAGTAAGACAGGAACACAATCCCACTCATAAAAAAAAAAGAAGGGTAGATAATAAAGTCCCAACTTGAAAGCTGAGGGAACTGAGGTGTATCATCATGATTAAATAGATTGCTTTGGGTATCTTGGATTCTACACTGTGTTCTTCCAGTGTAGCATCAGCAGGGAAGGAAGAAAGGGGCCAACGACTCCCAAGGTTCATTAGTGAACATTTCTACTGAGATAACTCTTGCATTTGTTCTAAATTTACTTCTTTCTCCTTTTGTATGATTTAAATAGTAAACGTTGTCAAGTCTAAACCGCCTGAGCTAATGTCATTCATGTCACTGGTATTCAGTTTTGAAACAAAGTCATCCTGTCCACGCTACCGCCAAAGTATATCCCGTGTGTATCCAGCTTGCTTCTTTCCTCCACAACCATCTCAGTTAGAGTGACTTTTCTCTAAGCTTCAGTCCTACAACAAACTCCTGGTTGGTTTCCCCACTTCTCATTTTAGTGTCCTTTAATTTCTTCTTTATCCTGAAGTTACTAATCTTTCAAAAATATAAGCTTACTTTTCTCATTCCTTTGCTCTCTGGCATATTTTATTATTGCTCAGAAATAATTTCTGCCCCTTTCTCCTAGGGTTTCCTTGTGGGAGGATTTTGTTTTTGACTCTGTTGTGATCAGGCTTAGCCACGTGAATTGTTTTGGTCTATGAGATGTGAGTAGAAGCTACATGTGCCACTTCTGAAGAAACTTTTAAGAGGTTTTTAGGGACTTTGTCATCACTCTTTTCTCCTTGGCCATATGGGTTACAAGGCTTCTCCTTCAGCTGTGGTCCTGGATTGAAGGAGATACAGAGCAGAGGCCCAGTGGAGCCATAAAATAGACATTTCATGTGAGCCAAAAAATATGCCATTGTTTTGATAGTCACTAGCACTTTGGGGCTTGTTTGTTATTATAGCAGAACATTGCTTAGGCTCTCTGATACATGGGCTACCATCTCTGATAGGTTCCCTGTGCACTTAGGATAGAGTCCATAACAACCTTCAAGATGCTACATAATCTGGCCTCAGCCAACTCCACTGTCCTTATCTCCAACCACATTTCTTACCCCTAAAGATCTCAAAATGCATGGAACACACTTGTTTATTTAATACATTCACCATGATATTCCTGTTGTGAGAAACACTCCTTCCTTCATCATGAGTCAAAATTATTAATTCTTTAGGGTTCAGGTTAATTATCATTTCCTCAGGAAGTGTTCATGACTACCTGCAATCTAAATTATGTCTCTCCTTTACACAATCACAATTCTCTGTGTTCTAGGGTATTCTTCAAATACCTTTTCTGCTATAAAATAAGTGGACTCAGGAAATTGTGAGGCAGTTGCATTGCTATTGTCATTATGCTAAAGAGAAAACCAGGGAACAGATTGTGATGAGGACTTGACTGAGATTAGGGCTTGCTTGAGGTTTACTTTCTCAAATTTGTCAGACTGTATTTCTGGGAAAATATGCACATTGAGTTAAGAATTTATATATTATGTACTTGAAGCCTAATTAATAAATATTAAATACAGTTCATTGAAGCACTAATAATTCATTCAGTTTTGAAAATTGAACATTGAATTTCTAAGAAATTACATATAAATAATTAAATCTAATCTTAGCTCGGTAGTAATAGGATGAATTCCATGCTCCAGAACCCATATTGCTATTAAAAATAAAATTGGAATCAAGGCCAGCCAAGTCTTGAAATTTTGAATCTCAAAATATCCACTAGTTCCAGGGAGTATGTGGTCACAGAAGCACAGGATTTGTAATTATTGCATTATTATCATAATCTATCTTCTTCACTTGACTGTAAACTCTACAGGGACAGAGGCCATGGTTGTATCATTGTCTCCACAGTGCCAAGGACAGTGCCTGACATAGTGTGGAGGCTTAAATAGAATGACAGTAAAGATTTCTTTTTTGTAGAAATACACTATCCACCTAAATTATCATGTGCAATTGAGTAGTGATAATATTTTCATAAAAATACTCAATAATAGCTCTACCTATGAGCACCTAAAACCACAGGGTGCTTGGTATTTGTTTAGGAAGATATATTCTCCATTATTTTTATGAAGGTTATTCTCTATGTTGACATTTGGTTTGAGCCAGTAATAGCTACTATTTATTGCATACATTATATGTTAGGCACTGTTGAAAAGTATAATATATTTTATATTATTTAATCTTTACAGTAATCTTGCAACAATTATTTTTCTGTTTGATAGATTGACAAACAAACAAACAAACAAAAAACCTCATAACCAGAGAAATTAAGTGGTTTGCCTAAAGCCACATTAGGTATCAAGTGGTACAGACTTAGATAGGAAATCAACTCTATCCAAGTCCAGTATCCTCAACCCTACAATGCCTGCCTCCCCAGAGCTCCAGGGCCAGTCTCTTCGTGTCTGGTATAGATTTCTGACTGATCATTTTGGAAGGTTATAAGTTTCTTATACTTTCCTCATTCAATGCTAAATTGAAACAAGAGATTACATCTGCTTTTTAGTTTAATTTCACTGCACAATGATAAAACTAGAAGTTTAATGATCTTGAAAATGCTAATATTTCATGATAAGGAGCCTATATGGACAGTGTACTTGATACCTTAATTGATACTTTTATCTTATGTGAATATAAAACAGCCAATGTCATTGTGTAAACTACCTTCTTCTGTGTAATTTGACAGGATCAATATTCTCTGGGATTCTAAGTTTCAAAGACAGCTAAACAATGGGAAGTTGATAAGTGAGGTGCATTGTTATCACTGAGAAACTCACATTTTATTAGGTCTTTTTCTTGTTAAAAAATGCAGATGGGGACATTTTTAAAGGGGTGACACAGGGTGTCTTAGGATGGGTCAATAAATGAAAACAGACTACGTGGAGTGAATAACTAAACTTCCATTGATTGATACGCTCTACTTCTCTTCTCCTAGGAATCCTATCTAGTTTTAGAGAAATTTTCATGTAATTATGTCAGCATTCTTACAAAATGCTTTGATTTGCAATTTATTTTAAAGCATCCCCTCCAAAAATATCATTGTCAGAATACTAATGTCCTAATCCCATTTTCTGCACAAAGACAGACAATAAGAGTCTTCTAGAAGTGCCACTCTAGCAACAGACAATCTACAAAACATCATAGCATTGATGTTAGTGCTAACAGGGGTGGGCAAAAGGCAGAAATATTCAGTCCCCCTCTCTTTACAGAATTCCTGGGAACAAGAAGAATAATATTTAAGGACTCTTTCAAATGCCATTTAATGGAGAAATTATGTCATCCATTCCAGCTCTATTTATTGAAAATAATATTATCTTTATAAAGGACTAACATTTATTACTCATATACTTTGTGTTAGGCACTGTGTTTGGTACTTTACTTTTGATTTTGTTTAATTTCACAGTAACCCTATAAGATAGGAATGATTGGCTCAGTTTTACAGTTGAGGAAATATGTGATTTTCAAAGATATTAGTGTCTAAAATCACCCTCCTGGCAAATAATAGAGCCAGAAGTTGAAGTAAGAGTTTCTAACTTCACCTTCTAAATTGCTTCCTACCTAGTGCCTATTATGTGCAGAAGCTTTTGCCAGGCATGCAAGTAACAGCTCCCAAATCGAATGGTTACCAGAATTCGTGGGGTGCTTGTAAGGCATACAGATTCCTTGAAGGCATCTTGAGAGTTCTGATCCATAGATCTGGAATGGACTCTCAGAGCAAAGTATCTTCAGGAAGCATCCTAGGAGTTTCTGATTAGCCAATTCAGAATTACTTCCAGGATGTAAAGGGATATATAAAAGGATTCTACCCTCTAGGTAATTTGATTGTTGCAAAGAATCTAAGCCACTGACGATGGGAATATACATTCTGAATATATTTGCTTCTATAATTCCACACAGTAGACTTTATAAATTCTTGATCAATCAGGAGAACAAAGGCATTTATTTGGATAATTATTACTTGTGTTTTTCAAGACGAGACAAAAGCAAAATTGTTTCAAATGAGTATTCACATACTCTTTGTACACATTTTAAACTCCAAAATATACAAATTCTCTGTGTAAATTTTAACTTACTTAAACATGTTAAATAGCCATATATGATACCATCATTACTGTCATATAATCCCAATAGCACATGTTCTCATCGGGTCTAGTGGAAAGGGTTCCGGTTTTATGGTTTTCTTCTATGTCTTTATTCATCTGTTTTTTATTTTACTCCATGTCTATGTCTCCATCTGCTCTGGATTTCCTGAGGCAATCTTGTTATCTCTATGAGGATATTTACTATGAAAATAATACTTACTACTTATTTAAAGTTCTTAGACCAGTCACTTGTTTTAAGCACTTTAAATATATTAATTCATTTAATCCTCAAAATGTCTCTACAAGATAGCTCCTGTTATTACGATCCCCATTTTACACGTAAGGGAACTGAGGCAAAGAGTGACTAAGCGTATACCAATGATCTTTGCTGCATTTAAAAAGTTGCAGTATCCGCATGTGCAAGAAAAATAATGAAATATTCTATTTCCACCTGGGAACAATAATTTTGTAGGTTCTTCAACACTGTAGTCCAGCCGAGGAAATTATTTGTTTACCGAGCTGCAGTGTAACTCCCTGGAATATAGCTCCCATAAAGCAGTGGCTCAACATTCTACATTATGTACTTATTAACGTGGGCATTGTGCAAAGGTTTGTTTTCATGGGAAAGAGGCAACATTTAGTATCTACAGTGAAATTAAGCCAAATTAGCAACGCTCATAAAATCAAGAAATTCTCAGTAGAATTCTCATCAAGGTATTTACGCACGATGAATTGTATTATTTTCTTTGTGGAATTTTATGTATGATAAGTGTGCATAGAGACATGGGATGTGTAGATGATAATTATTACTGTGGCTAACATTTATAGAGCAATTACTATCTGCTAGGCACTGTGTAAATGTTGTTCGTGGATTATTCCAATTAATCCTGGCACATATCTTGATAAGTAGTTTCTTTATTCCAATTTTACAGATAAAAACAATTCTAGAGATATAATTAACATGCCTAAGGTCTAATGAAAGAATTGGTGTTTGAATGTAGATGTCTAACTTTAGAGACTGCCTTCTTAATCACCAAACTCAGACTGAAACCCAGGTCCACAGATGGACCCAAATATTGAATATTGGCCATTGGTGAGTAACTACCTTCCCCCTTCCCCAAAGAAATCACCTGCACAACTACAGGAAATGGAAATTTGTCTTTACACTAGTTTAGGTGAAAACATAATAGATGGACTTTTTAGTTGACCACAGTTAGAACTGTAACATTTTTAAAAGCTCATGTAATTTTAAGCGGTGCTGATATTTGGATTTAATTCACAAAACATTTTTAAGCACCCACCAAATGTCCAGCACTATGCTTGGTGTTAGATTTACAAAATTTTATAAGATGAGGTTGCAGATCTAGGGAACTTAAGAGTTCCACAAGGCTGAGAGGGTTTGTCTGAGACTTGGACACCAGATGGTATGTCCTATAAGCACAGAATCAACAAGTGCTATGAGTCCAGGATGAGAATCATTAGTTCTGCTGCATTGGAAATGAACCTAGGACGTTTTCACAGTGGAGATAGTATTGACAGTGGAGTTTTAGAGCTGGGTGGACAGAATTTCACCAGATTGACAAATATGTGGAGGAAGAAATGTGTGGTATAATTGGGGATGGTTTGTGTGATGATGTGGTGACAGGGGGCAGTGAGCCTAAAGAGGGCAGACTGGGCCCTCCGGGTTATAAAGGAACCAGAGTGCCTTCCCAAAGAGTTTGGATTTCATTCTGTAGACAGAAAAAAATTGTTGTAATCAGGGAGTTATCACTTTTAGGTAGGCAGGTCAGATATGATTAGGGCAGTAGTGATGGAGCCAGAAGGAAACAGCTGTGGAGCCGAGGTGGTAGACCTTTATCCAAGGCACTGAGCACAGAAGGAGGAGGAACGGGTTTGGGGAAAATTAGTTGGATTTTATATTATGGAATCTGAGGTGCATGCAGGCCACCCAGGTGAGAGATGTTTGACTGGCAGTAGGAAGTGCACGTGATAGGCTGGAACCAGAGGAGAGCCCCTGAGCCATGCCTGGGTGTGAGTTGCAAGTCCAGATGCCCGGGAAGCATCATCCCAGTGCTGCTTTGTGTTGCTCAGATTGCAGCTGGGTTAAATATTCAGTTCTACTTGTCACCTTTAGAAGGAAACCTGGAAGATCCCCCAAAGGCAGCTAGATGATGAAGAATCTGGATTCTCCCTTACCTGAGATACCCTTAGTCTGGAAAAGAGAATGCAAAGAGGGAATGATAAATTTCTTTAACTGTTAGCAGGGTTTCGGGAGACAGATATTTAGGTAGAAAAATGCAACTCAATGTCAGTGGTTCCCTTCTCACTAAAAGACTGCACAGGGAGTGGAGGCCAGTCAGCTGCCTGGGCTTTCTGCAGTTGGACAGAGTGAAAGAACAATCACATTTGGGTATGGGGAAGGCAGCTGCCACCAGAGGGCAGCCACACTTTGAGAACCCCAGCCGGCCAAACCAAGCAGCTGTACCTGAGGGTTTTGTCAGGGAAATGCACAGTGTGGTCACAGATCACCAACACGTGGGTGGGTAGGAGGATAAGTCAGAATTTAGAGCCTGCAGGTTCCCAGGGTAGCAGGTAATTTGATTCATTTACCTGGCCATTCAGATTTAACCGGTTAATTTCTCTACATGGAAAATTGGCTTTTGAATTTCCTTTCTCTTGTAAGGGAAGCTTCCCACTCTTTCCAGAACACTGTACACTCAGACTAGATTGAGGTAGTAGCTTCCTTTGTATCTGAAGAGGCTGCTGTGATCTCAGTCACAGACAACTTATGAGTTTAAGGAAATATTAAACAGTAATGGTGGAGCCTGAAAGATTGATACAGACTCTACCAGTGCAGAGATATTTGTGGATTTTAGTAGTAGCTACTCTTTCTGGAGTGTGACAAGAGATAATAGGGGTTTAACTCTTTCAATCACACTATGACAATGCTGCAAACTGGGTGATGCTATTTTATTTAACAAATGAGCAAACCAAACCTCAGAGAGACTATCTACCAGATCCCAGGTATCACAACCAGAAAATAGCAGGACTGAGGTTTGAGCCCAGATGTGTTTTGCTCTAAAGGCCCTGTTTTTTGTTCTGCACAAGGTCTTTATTCTGCTGTCAAAACATCTTCCAAGAACAGCATGGACAAGGCAGGAAGGAGATAAGAAAATGCATCCAGGAAAGCATTTGGGATGTCCTGATGTTCTCCAGCTTTGACCCCAGAGCAATGAAAACTTTCTCTGCAGGGAGATAGTGGCAACTCTCTGACGTTTAATGGAAGGAATTTGTGCCATGACTGATATTTAGGTGCTGCCATAGTTCATCTTAATCTGCTTGGCAATTAAACCACGTATTTTCCCATGCAATTAAACCATTTTGCATGTGATTTTTAATAAACCAAGTCATCTCCAGTGAGGGGAGGAAAGAGCTATCTGGACATCAGGACTAAGAGCTAAGTCCTTATGGAGGAGAAAATAGATTAAATCCTCCTCTCAGGAGAAAAGATGGAGCAGAATCTATCCTCTGCCCTCAATTGGCTTGATCACCTGTACCCCACACCACTCAGGGGAATTTGGGAGGGAAACAGACAAAGCTTATGGCCCTTTGACGACTTGAGAGGGAGCCTTGCACTGGAGTCAGGAGATGCCACTGGAGCTCCTCATTTTTCAATTTGGAAGCTACTCTTTCATAGTAATAATAATGATCCCAGTCATAAAAGATACCATATCAAAGTTAAATGTAAAGAACCTATCCTTTCTACAGTATTGAACTAATGTTAAAGGCGTGATGCTCTCAGTTGAAAACAACCATTTTAAACAGCAATAATAACAAGAAAATAAGCATGTTTTGAGATTCTTCCTTTCCACCCTGTCAGGCACCCCTGCTTGGTGCTGTTTCGGTACATGAGCACAACGGCATATGCAGCTCTTCACTTGGTATAAATGTTTTGGAAGCTGGCGTTACTAAGCTATGGCCAATTTCAAATGCAAAAATGTACTTCCCCTGGAAAACATGCTTGCTACAACCTTCATGCCACCTTCGACTATTTGTGTAGTTCCTAAGTGGAATATGTTTGGTTTATGCAAAGCTGAAGGAAAAGGAAAACGGAACAAATATCCAAAAGCATGTTGCTATGTCTTCTCTCTGTACCTTCAAACAATCACACATTTACTCATGAGAGATGCTGAACAAAGTCATCAGATCTAGAGGACACTAGATTTTTTGAGTTGATGATATATTGATCGTGTTTTCCTTCACAGAGACTGCATTTTTGAAAAGTAGGAAGTTACGTATTTTTTATTTAAACTCCATGTACATGGCTATGATTTATTTGTATTTTATTAATTAGTTTACACATAAGAGTTGTGTACTGAGTGTCACTTCTATGTCAGGCACAGTGGTGGCTAACAGATTCTGATTAGAATCCACTTAGAGTCTTAAGCCCTAGCATATTGCGGTTTTATTGTTCACAATTAGAAGAATTTTATGGTACTTTTCTTGGACCCTTTCTTTTGATACATTGTATTAGTTTCCTATTGCTGCTGTAACAAATTTCAATAAATTTTATGACTTAAAACAACACAAACCTAATATCTCACAGTCCTCCCAGTTAGAGTTACTGAAATCCAGGTGTCAGCAAGGATGTGTTCCTCCTTTCCGCACTACCCAGACAGGGGTCCATACGGCGTTGTTCTGGACTCCCATCCGAACTTAAAGGGAAACCTTCACAATGTCTGGAGCCCTTGATGTCCTGCAAGTGAAGGAGGAGGATGTCCTCAAATTCCTTGCAGCGGGAACCCACTTAGGTGGCACCAACTTTGACTTCCAAATGAAACAGTACATCTACAACAGGAAAAGTGATGGCATCTACATCATAAATCTGAAGAGAACCTGGGAGAAGCTTCTGTTGGCAGCTCGTGCCATTGTTGCCATTGAATTCCCAGCTGATGTCAGTGTTGTATTCTCCAGGAATACTGGCCAGCAAGCTGTGCTGAAGTTTGCTGCTGCCACTAGAGCCACTCCTATTGCTGGCCATTTCACTCCTGGAACCTTCACTAACCAGATCCAGGCAGCCTTCTGGGAGCCAAGACTTCTGGTGGTTACTGATCCCAGGGCTGACCACCAGCCTCTCACAGAGGCCTATTACGTTAACCTGCCTCCCGTTACTCTGTGTAACACAGACTCTCCGCTGTGCTTTGTGGACGTTGCCATCCTGTGCAACAACAAGGGAGCTCGCTCAGTGGGTCTGATGTGGTGGATGCTAGCCTGGGAAGTTCTGCACATGCATGCGACCATCTCCTGTGAACACCCATGGGAGGTCATGCCTGATCTCTACTTCTACAGAGATCCTGAAGAGATTGAAAAGGAATAACAGGCAGCAGCTGAGAAAGCTGTGGCCAAGGAGGAACTTCAGGGTGAATGGACCACTCCCGCTCCTGAGTTCACTACTACCCAACCTAAGGTGGCGGACTGGTCCAAAGGCATGCAGGTGCCCTCTGTGCCTACTCAGCAGTTCCCCACTGAAGACTGGTCTGCAGCCCCCACTGCTCAGGCCACTGAATGGGTAGGAACAACCACTGATTCGTCTTAAGCTGTTCTTCCGCAAACTCTTCAAATGCAAATAGGTTGATGGAAAACAGTTTCTTAAAAAAAAAAAAAAAAAAGAATGTGTTTCCTTCTGGAGGTTCTAGGAGAGAATCAAGTCCTTGCATTCTCTTTGCTGATGGTCCCTTCCCTCATTTTCAAATCCAACAGGGTAGCATCTTCAAATCTCTCTATTTCTCTCCTCTCTCTCTCTCTCCCCCCTCCTCCCCCCCGACCTCTGCCTCCGTCTTCACATCTTCTCTGACTCTCTTGCTTCCCTCTTATAAGCAGCCTTATGATTACATTGGGTCCACCCAGATAATCCAGGGTAATAATCTTGCCAAATCACATTTGCAGTCTCTTGAGCATGTAAGGTAACATCTACACAGGTTCTGGGGATTACGATATAGACTTCTATGTGTGTGCGTGGTGTTCGGGGGGCGTTATCCCACCTACCACATCCGCATATTGAACTCATCTCCTAGTTAAAATTCCCCTGCTTACACTGTTCTGTGTACTTTAAAAAATGAAGTGTTTTTGAAACATTTTCCCAAAAAATGACATGAAGAAATTTACACCCTTTTTGGGTCTTCACATAGAATGTAGCGCCAATCCTCTGGATACCAGGGCAGATCTTCTAGGAAGTGAATTTCTAGGTGTTGCAGAAGGAAACTGTTCACTGAGTCCAAATTTTCTTAGCACAGCACCCCCAAAAGTTCAGTTTCTCTAGCTAAGGGTAAAAGCTCTCTGAGTTCTACTGGATGGTACTCTGGGGAATATTTTTGTGTGCTGAACACAATTAAAATTATCATTCTTTTATTGCATTTATGCATATTAAAATAGAATATCAACTTAATATTTTGACTCTTAAAAGTTTTCCCCAAAAGGAGATCGTTACTCACGGTTCACACAGTGTGAAAGCCACGAATGTGTCCCTTGGCAGCCTGAGACTTACTGTGACTCTATTTCCGTACTGAATACAAATTCATTGAAAAATATATTCATTCCCCTATTCTCCCTGCATTGAGGTTTACGAATGAATAAATGGTGGGTTAGCAGTTCTAAGAATATTGGGGCAGGATCATAAGGACTTATGCCTGCTGGAAAGATCCTTTGGGGCAAGAGAGGTCTATTAGCCCATTCCATGTTTCCCAAGCTGAGGGAGAGGCCAGAGGGCCACATTCTGAGCTGAGAGGTTTTGAAACTTTGCTTTCCTTGGCCCTACAAAGCGTAAGCGTTCTGATATTTCTCTCTCTTAAGCTATTTAATGAGGAGGAAGAGAGACATTTTCCCCAGTACTGAGTGGAAATGAAGAGTAGATGAGAAGGTATGGCTGGAGGATTTCTAAACCCACAACTACACCCCAGTTTACTCCAAAGATGGAGACACTGTAGCATGAACAGCTGAAGTAGCATTTTGCTCTTCATTGAAGGTATTTTCTGCAAAGTTTTGGAAGAGTTATGAACTAGTGGGAAGAAACCACATATATAGGCCTTGATACACACACACACACACGCATATTTAGATTAATAAGTTCATGTTTTAATTAGCCAATGATACAGTGTCATATTATGAATAAACTGGCCATCAAGGATGAAGGAATGGAGTGAGGAAGAGGTTTCCTGGGCCTCAGAGACTCTGATAGGAGCCCAAAGCTGTTGATACTAGTGTTTGTGCAAGAAACGGTTTCATGAGATCAAGAAAACTCAACTCTTGCTGTGGCGTAGTCCTATAAGCTTATATTATCATTCAGGAAGTATATACCTTACATTTGACAGAAGGTTTTCAAACATCAGGACATCCGTGTTCTTGATCCAAATTCAGTGTCAGCAAAGATTGAGTCATCGCCTCTCATTGGCAGTTGTTGCTTTACTTTATAATACCTTTTATATTAGTTATCCTTTGGGGGCAACATGATGAACTTCAGATCTTTTATTGGCTTAGTGTTCTGTTTTGGTTTTTTTTTTAATATTTATTTATTTGGGCTGCTCCTGGTCTTAGTTGCGGCATGTGGGATCTTTGTTGCTGCATGCGGGATCTTTAGTTGCGGCATGTGGACTTCTTAGTTGTGGCACGTGGACTTCTTAGTTGCGACATGTGGACTTCTTAGTTGCGGCATGCATGTAGGATCTAGTTCCCTGATCAGGGATTGAACCCGGGCCCCCTGCATTGGGAGTGCGGAGTCTTACCCACTGGACCACCAGGGAAATCCCTCAGTGTTTTTTCTTTTTTTCTTTTTTTTTTTTAATCTTTATTGGAGTATAATTGCTTCACAGTACTGTGTTAGTTTCTGTTGTACAACAAAGTGAATCAGCCATATGCATACATATATCCCCATATCCCCTCCCTCTTGAGCCTCCCTCCCACCCTCCCTATCCCACCCCTCTATGTCGTCGCAAAGCACCAAGCTGATCTCCCTGTGCTATGCGGCTGCTTCCCACTAGCTAACTATTTTACATTCGGTAGTGTATATATGTTGATGCTACTCTCTCACTTCGCCCCAGCTTCCCCCTCCCCCACCATGTCCTCAAGTCCATTCTCTATGTCTACGTCTTTATTCCTGCCCTGCCACTAGGTTCATCAGTATCATTTTTTTTTTCAGATTCCATATATATGCATTAGCATATGGTATTTGTTTTTCTCTTTCTTAGTTCACTCTGTATGACAGACTCTAGGTCCATCCACCTCACTACAAATAACTCAATTTCGTTTCTTTTTATGGCTGAGTAATATTCCATTGTATATATGTGCCACATCTTCTTTATCCATTCATCTGTCGATGGACATTTAGGTTGCTTCCATGTTCTGGCTATTGTAAATAGTGCTGCAATGAACATTGGGGTGCATGTGTCTTTTTGAACTATGGTTTTCTCAGGGTATATGCCCAGTAATGGGATTGCTGGGTCATATGGTAGTTCTATTTTTAGTTTTTTAAGGAACCTCCATACTGTTCTCCGTAGTGGTTGTATCAATTTACATTCCCACCTACAGTGCAGGAGGGTTTCCTTTTCACAACACCCTTTCCAGCATTTATTGTTTCTAAATTTTTTGATAACAGCCATTCTGACTGGTGAGAGGTGATACCTCATTGTAGTTTTGATGTGCATTTCTCTAATATTTAGTGATGTTGAGCATCTTTTCATGTGTTTGTTGGCCATCTGTATGTCTTCTTTGGTGAAATGTCTATTTAGATCTTCCACCCATTTTTTAATTGGATTGTTTGTTTTTTTGATGTTGAGCTCCATGAGCTATTTGTATATTTTGGAGATTAATCCTTTGTCTACTGTTTCATTTGTAAATATATTCTCCCATTCTGAGGGTTGTCTTTTCATCTTGTTTATGGCTTCCTTTGCTGTGCAAAAAGCTTTTAAATTTAATTAGGTCCCATTTGTTTATTTTTGTTTTTATTTTCATTACTCTAGGGGGCGGGCCATAAAAGATCTTGCTGTGGTTTATGTCAAAGAGTGTTTTTCCTATGTTTTCCTGTAAGAGTTTTATAGTGTCTGGTCTTACATTTAGGTCTTTAATCCATTTGAGTTTATTTTTGTGTATGGTGTTAGGTAGTGTTCTAATTTCGTTCTTTTACATGTAGCTGTCCAGTTTTCCCAGCACCACTTATTGAAGAGGCTGTCTTTTCTCCATTGTATATTCTTCTCTCTTTTGTTGTAAATTAGGTGATCAATGTGCGTGGGTCTATCTCCGGTTACTCTATCCTGTACCATTGATCTATGCCAGTACCATACTGTCTTGATTACTGTAGCTTTGTAGTATACTCTGAAGTCAGGGAGTCTCATTCCTCCAGCTCCATTTTTCTTTCTCAAGATTGCTTTGGCTATTCTGGGTCTTTTGGGTTTCCATACAAATTGTAAAACTTTTTGTTCTAAATCTGTGAGGAATGCCATTGGTAGTTTGATAGGAATTGCATTGAATCTGTAGATTGCTTTGGGTAATACAATCATTTTCACAATATTGATTCTTCCAATCCAAGAACATGGTATATTTCTCCATCTGTTTATGTCATCTTTGATTTCTTTCATCAGTGTTTTATAGTTTTCTGAGTACAAGTCTTTTGCCTCCTTAGGTCGGTTTATTTCTAGGTATTTTATTCTTTTTGTTGTGATGGTAAATGGGAGTGTTTCCTTAATTTCTCTTTCTGACTTTTTATTGTTAGTGTGTAAGAATGCCAGAGATTTCTGTGCATTAATTTTGTATCCTGCAACCTTACCAGATTCATTGATTAGTGCTAGTAGTTTTCTGGTGGCATCTTTAGGATTTTCTATATATATTATCATGTCATCTGCAAACAGTGACAGTTTTATTTCTTCTTTTACAATTTGTATTCCTTTTATTTCTTTTTCTTCTCTGATTGCTGTGGCTAGAACTTCCAAAACTATGTTGAATAATAGTGACAAGAGTGGACATCCTTTTCTTATTCCTGATCTTGGAGGAAATGCTTTCAGTTTTTCATCACTGAGTATGATGTTTGCTGTGGGTTTGTCATATATGGCCTTTATTATGTTGAGGTAGGTTCCCTCTATGTCCATTTTCTGGAGAGTTTTTACCATAAATGGGTGTTGAATTTTGTCGAAAGCTTTTTCTGCATCTATTGAGATTATCATATTGTTTTTATTCCTTAATTTGTTAATATGGTGCATCACATTGATTGATTTGCATATATTGAAGAATGCTTGCATCCCTGAGAAAAATCCCACTTGATCATGGTGTATGATCCTTTTAACGTGTTGTTGGATTCTGTTTGCTAGTATTTTGTTTAGGATTTTTGCATCTACTTTCATCCGTGATATTGGTTTATTATTTTCTTTTTTTGTGATATCTTTTTCTGGTTTTGGTATCAGGGTGATGGTCACTTCATAGAATGAATTTGGGAATGTTACTCCCTCTGCAATTTTTTGGAAGAGTTTGAGAAGGAGCAGTGTTAGCTCTTCTCTAAATGTTTGGTAGAATTCACCTGTGAAGCCGTCTGGTCCTGGACTTCTGTTTGTTGGAAGATTTTTAATTACAGTTTCAATTTCATTACTTGTGATAGGTCTGTTTATTTTTTCTAATTCTTCACGGTTCAGTCTTGGAAAATCGTACCTTTCCAAGAATTTGTCAACTTCTTGGTGTTGTCCATTTTATTGGCATATGTTTATTTGTAGTAGTCTCTTATAATCCTTTGTATTGCTGTGGTGTCAGTTGTGATTTCTCATTTTTTCATTTCTAATTTTATTGATTTGTGTCCTCTCCCTTTTTTTTTCTTGATGAATCTGGCTAATGGTTTATCAATTTTGTTTATCTTCTCAAAGAACCAACTTTTAGTTTTATTGATCTTTGCTATTGTTTTCTTTGTTTCTATTTCATTTATTTCTGCTCTGATATTTATGACTTCTTTCCTTCTACTGACTTTGGGTTTTCTTTGTTGTTCATTCTCTAGTTGCTTTAGGTGTAGCGTTAGATTGTTTATTTGACATTTTTCTTGTTTCTTGAGGTGAGATTGAATTTCTATAAACTTGCCTCTTAGAACTGCTTTTGCTGCCTCCCATAGGTTTTGGGTCATCAAGTTTTTGTTGTCATTTGTTTCTCTGTATTTTTTTATTTCTTCTTTGATTTCTTCAGTGATCTCTTGGTTATTTAGTAGCATCCTGTTAGCCTCCGTGTATTGTGTTTTTTTCAGTTTTTTTCCTGTAATTGATTTCCAATCTCATAGCATTGTGGTCAGAAAAGATGCTTGATACGATTTCAGTTTTCTTAAATTTTCCGAGGCTTGAGTTGTGACCCAAAATGTGATCTATCCTGGAGAATGTTTCATGTGCACTTGAGAGGAAAGTGTATTCTGTGACTTTCAGGTGGAATGTTCTATAAATATCAATTAAATCTATCTGGGCTATTGTGTCATTTAAAGCTGTGTTCCCTTATTTATTTTCTGTTTCGATGATCTGTCCATTGGTGTAAGTGGGGTGTTAATGTCTCCTACTATTATTGTGTTACTGTTGATTTCCCCTTTCATGGTTGTTAGTATTTGCTTTATGTATTGAGGTGCTCCTACGTTGGGTGCATAAACATTTATAATTGTTATGTCTTCTTCTTGGATTGATCCCTTGATCATTATGTAGTGTCCTTCCTTATCTCTTGTAACACTATTTTAAAGTCTATTTTATCTGATACAAGTATTGCTACTCCAGCTTTCTTTTGATTTCCATTTGCATGGAATATCTTTTTCCATCCCTTCACTTTCAGTCTGTATGTGTCCCTAGGTCTGAAGTGGGTCTCTTGTAGACAGCATATATATGGGTCTTGTTTTTGTATCCATTCAACCTGTCTGTGTCTTTTGGTTGGGGCATTTAATTCATTTATATTTAAGGTTATTATCGATATGTATGTTCCTATTACCATTTTCTTAATTGTTTTGGGATTGTTTTTGTGGGTCTTTTTCTTCTCTTATGTTTCCTGCCTAGAGAAGTTTCTTTAGCATTTGTTGTAAAGCTGGTTTGGTGGTGCTGAATTCTTTTAGCTTTTGCTTGTCTGAAAAGCTTTTGATTTCTCCATCAAATCTGGATGAGATTCTTGCTGGGTGGAGTAATCTTGGTTGTAGGTTTTTCTCTTTCATCATTTTAAGTATATCCTGCCTTCCCTTCTGGCCTTCAGAGTTTCTGCTGAAAACTCAGCTGATAACCTTATGGGGATTCCTTTGTATGTTATTTTTGTTTTTCTCTTGCTGCTTTTAAATTTTTTTCTTTGAATTTAATTTTTGTTAGTTTGATTAATATGTGTCTTGGTGTGTTTCTCCTAGGGTTTATCCTGTATGTGACTCTCTGTGCTTCCTGGACTTGGGTGACTATTTCCTTTCCCATGTTAGGGAATTTTTCCACTGTAATCTCTTCAAATATTTTCTCAGACCCTTTCTTTTTCTCTTCTTCTGAGACCACTATAATTCGAATGTTGGTGCATTTAGTGTTGTCCCAGACGTCTCTGAGGTTGTCTTCAATTCTTTTCATTACTGTCTTCAATTCTTTTCATTCTTTTTCTTTATTCTGCTCCTCAGCAGTTATTTCCACCATTTTGTCTTTGAGCTCACTTATTCGTTCTTCTGCCTCAGTTATTCTGTTACCCATTCCTTCTAGTGTAATTTTCATTTCACTTATTGTGTTGTTCATCTCTGTTTGCTCTTTAGTTCTTCTAGATCTTTGTTAAATATTTCTTGTATTTTCTCAATCCGTGCCTCCATTCTATTTCCAAGATTCTGGATCATCTCTACTATCATTACTCTGATTTATTTTTCAGGTAGATTGCCTATTTCCTCTTCATTTGTTTGGTCTTGTAGGATTTTACCTTGTTCCTTCATCTGTGACATATTTATTGCCATCTCATTTTTCTTTTGTTTGATGAATGGGATTGTGTTCCTATCTTACTGGTTGTTTGGCCTGAGGCTTCCAACACTGGAGCTTGTAGGCTGTCTGGTAGAGCTGGGTCTTGGTGCCGAGTTGAGGACCTCCATGAGACCTCACTCTGATGAATATTTCCTGGGGTCTGAGGTTCTCTGTTAGTCCATTTGTTCGGATTCGGAGCTCCCACTGCAGGATATTTGGCCTGACCCCCGGCTTGTGATCCAAGATCCTGTAAGCCACATGGGGTGGCAAAAAAAAAAAATTAAGAAAAAAAAAAGGAAGAATAACAAAGTAAAAAATAAAATTAGACTAGGAAACTAACAGATATGTTAGAAAGAATATAAAAATAAAAATATAGGCGAAACAACAACTGGAATTCAAAACAGAACACAACAGTAAAAAAGAGGAGGAGAAAAAAAATGGTGGAAAAAGCCTTGGCTGTGGAAGGCGGGGCTTAAACAGGGGCGGGGCTTGGGCAGTGGGCAGGGCCTATGCTTAGCACCCACAGGGCTGGAAAAGGCCCTGGGAGTTGTGGGGGGTGGGGCTTAGGCTCAGCAGAACAGAAGGGTCCCAGGCGTGCCTCCTGCCTCTGGTCTCAGAGGGCAGGGGACCCCACCTAGGAGCCCAACAGGCTTCCCAGGCTGAGTGGGCAGGGTAAACATCCTCCGCTCCTCTACTGCTCCTCTGGTCCTGGAGGGCCCCTCCCACCCACATCTCCTGTTCTCCTCCTGGTCTCCCTCCTATGCCCCCAGGACTCATGCGGCCTGGAGGGGACTTTGGAGGGCAGGGGACCAGCCTGGGAGCTCAGTAAATTTCCCAGGGTCGAGTGAGCAGGGCCAATGCCCTCCGGTCCTCTTCCACTCCTCTGGTCCTGGAGGGCCCCTCCCACCTGCCTCTCCTGTTCTCCCCCCAGCCTCCCTCCTATGCCCCCAGGACCAAGCGGCCCAGGGGGGGCCTCTGAGGGTATAAGACCCAGCCCAATTGGGCAGGGGAAATACTGAGTGTGCTCCCCCTTGATCTGAGCCCCAGAGGGTCCCTTCAGGTGTGGGAACCCCTCCCCCATCTCAGCCACCCCTCAGGGGCACTGGTCCTGTCCGGCCTCCACTTCTCCTCCCCCCACATCTTACCGGTTCGCTTGGGGGTTCCTTCTGTCTCTTTGGGCATTGAGGTCTCCCACCAGCATCTGGCAGGCACCCTAGTTGTGTGGAGACACGAACCCCGCATCTTCCCACACCGCTGTCTTGACTCCTCAGATGTCCCTCAGTGTTTCTAATTGACAGCAATCTTTGTTTCTCTTTTGATGCTCAAATTGTCATAGTTTGAGAAGTAGGAGCCCCATCAAGTCCGTTCTTGTAGTCATTTTCATACATCTTTAAAAGTTAACCTTGCTTTCTAATATCAGCAAACTATTCCAAGACAGTCTTCAGTTCTCCTGCACTGAACGTGGACTCAGTGGCTCTCTAAAGTGCCCTGATTATCTTTGGTGGAGAATAATGTTAAAGCCCAGACTCTGTATACTAGTGCTGCAGACTATATTGTTTCACAGGAGAACTGGCAGTAGATCCGAGTGACAAAAGAAAAGGGGCAATTTAAATCAGAGAAATAATTAGAAGAATCTCCAATTCCACAAAAAGGTCATTATTTCAATTTTGGTCTTTACTAAGGTTATTTTTCGCTTTCTCTGGTATGAGTGCTTCCTCATCTAAAATCCCTCCTCTCTTTTTATTTTTTTATTTTTTATTTTTTTTCCCCCTCTCTTTTTATACCAACTTTAATAATAGTTTATAACTCTAGTTTGATAGTCATAGTTTGATATAACAATTACACATTATCATACCAAACCATATGTTTTTTTTTTTTAATTAATTAATTAATTTATTTATTTTTGGCTGTGTTGGGTCTTCGTTTCTGTGCGAGGGTGTTCTCTAGTTGTGGCGAGCGGGGGCCAGTCTTCATCACGGTGCGTGGGCCTCTCACTATTGCAGCCTCTCTTGTTGTGGAGTACAGGCTCCAGACGCGCAGGCTCAGTAGTTGTGGCTCACGGGCCCAGTTGCTCCACAGCATGTGGGATCTTCCCAGACCAGGGCTCAAACCCGTGTCCCCTGCACTGGCAGGCAGATTCTCAACCACTGCACCACCAGGGAAGCCCAAGCCATATGTATTTAAAGTGAAGATTTGACCCCAAATTTAGAACTCTGTTTTCCTTTTTCACTCTAGGTCCAAGCATCTTGAATGGATGCAGGTCAAAATCATCTAACATTAACCTCACCAAATTTCTGAAAACAGAAAAAAAAAAAAAAAGAACTTCTAATTTCCTTCTGGAGCAACATTTACAAAATAAATAATTCAGAATACACTGAGATATAGGATCCACATAAAATTATGTATAATCGTTGAATGATAATAAAGGGTGTAATGTAGGCAAATATAATCTTTTGTAGTTCTATTTAAGTTTCACTTTTAGTACTCTATAAGAACTATTTTTTTATTTCTCTTATAATGTTGTATAATGTTTATTTCTGCTTTTAAAAAGACATTCAGATAATTGTAGATATTCATTATTTCAATATTCTAATGAGTTAACTTTCCCAAATCTAATTATAGTACCAGAATAAATAAACAAAATGATAATAAAAATTATCAGGCATTTTAACCAAAAATTTTATGTGCGACAGCTTTTGAAGGGCTTTTTAACTGCTTAGACACACGTGTACATGCACATCCTCACACAGAAACAATGTATATCTCACATCTGCACATCTAGATTGCAACATACTTCACATGTATTTTTTTTTTTTTTTTTACACATGTATTTTTATGTTTTCATTACACTTACATATTTCTTTATTTCAAGTTAGGAAGTGGTCTACTTGAGGTCCAGTAATTTCCCTCATGTAGGTTTCATTTTCACCAAAATATAAATGGGCAAACCAGACTTCCAATTTGCTGCTTATGATTATATTGATGTCTCTTCCTATGTTTGTGTATTTCCACTGTTCTACCTTATTCCATTGTTTGACTATATTGCAATTTCTGTGTTCTACTAATGAACACTTATGCAGTTCTCCATTTTGCTATCATAGACACTGCTGCAATGACCATTTTAATACTTGACTCCTGAGACAAAAAACATAAAAGTTTATGTAGATTATATTCTTGGGTCTTATGATATATTTATTTTCAAATTTACTAGAAAATCTCAAATTGCTTTCTAAAGTAGTTGTACCAGTTTGCAAGTTTATTTAAACACATCATTGTGGTTTTAATTTTCATTTTCCTGACTACCAGTGAGCTTGAGTAGCATTTCAAATGATTTTTTTTTTTTTTGCCAATCATATTTCCTACTTTGTGAAATACCTGTTGGCACCTGTTGCCAATTTTTCTATTGGGTAATCTGCCCTTTTTTATTGATAATAATTAATTCTTAACTGCCCATGGATGTCTCCAGCAGAGACCTCCAACACTACCTGAAAGATCTAAACTGCATCAAATGCACTAGAATTCATTGCCATCCCACTAGTAGACTCTGCTACTCTCTTTTCCTCAAAAGGCCTCCTGTCTCCTTAGTTGAGAAGTCTGGGAAGCCCAGGTCCTTCCTCCCATCAGTCTTGGGGAAGAACTTAGTAGATATTCTTTGTCAGGGATTGAGCACCCTCATAGATCCTTAATCTAAGCCTAGAATATTTCCTTGCTGACTCTCTGGATCTTCTTTTATTTCTAGCAAAATGGGGGAAATCTTCCTTTTGACAGGGACTTGTTTGATTCTCATCCACCTCTGTCTCGTTGCCTCTCTCAATTTAACAGGGTTTGTTCTGGGCATTGTGACTACTTCCAGTGCAGGCCGTGGGGCCATGCCTCCACTTGTGGCCACTCATGCCTCTATCTCTGAGTGCAAAGCTGTTCCCATACTCTCCTCCTCTCCCACGTACCTGGTACTGCTATATCCTGTCAAGTCCTTCACAAGATGGCAGTCTTCTTCTTCTCAACTCCTAATTTTTCCCCACTAGTATTAACGTTTTATTAAATTTTCTGATTTCACATATTCTTACTGATTGACCTACTAGTTGTACTCCTCTAATACAATATATTTTCCCTCGGTAAAACTCTAAAGTGACCCAGATGTGAGAGAGGGAAGACGTTCTCAGGTTTGTAGCCTTGGAGAAATCAGGCACATCTCTAGCCATCCACTTTATCTCACTTGACTTCAATCCAGCCAAGTTTTCTTCTTCCCTGAATAAAATCCTATTCAAAACACAGTAGTTATGAAAGGAAGAGATCAAGGTGGCAGAGTAGGAGGACACAGAGCTCATCTCCCGCCACAAACATCAAAAATACCTCTACATGTGGAGCAGTTTGCACTGAAACAAACTGGAGACTGGTAGAATGACTCTCATACAACCAAGGCTGTAACATGGAGTCAGGTAGGAAGGGAAGAGAAGTGATGAAGTTGGGACCTGTGCCCCTTGGAGGGGACACAGAAGAGGAGGGGGATTACACTGAAGCGAAGATCCTCCCTGGGGAGTGAGCAACTTGGACCACGTATTGGGTGCCCACGTCTGGGGCCCAACACTGGGAGGGATGAGTCCCCTTAGCTCATTTGAGAACCAATGGGACTGACAGCAGGGCTGTAAGAAGCCTAAACTCCGCTTGTGAAACACATGCACATGCTTGCTTACTCCTGAAACAAGGCAGAAGCAGGCTAAAACTGCCTGGGACTCTGGCTGGTTTCCCAGAACTGCCCCAGCGTTTGCCCCAGCCTGATCTGAGTGCCCGCTCCAGCCCATTTTGCTCCATGGTACAGCTCCACACTAGGGCGAAGGCTGCTGCAGCTGAGGAGACTATGCAGTTGTAGGAGACAGAGCCGGTTTGACGCAGCACAGCAACAATGGTGTTCGTGGGGGTGGCAGATTGGGAGCGGTCTGGCGCTCTGACTGGTGCTAGGACCATGCCAACGTGCATACCAGCCCACACTGAGTGCCCACTCCAGCCCTTCATGCTCCTCCGCATGAGGGTGAAACTGCCTCCACTGAGGAGAGTATGCAGTTGAGGGGGACAGAGCCAATTCATACCTGATGCTCAGGGCTTCTGCTCCTGCAGCTGGGGAGCCGCACCCACCCCCAACAAGGTGATACTGGCCACTGAGCAGAGGAGAAGCTCAGACTTACACTTGGCTCTGGCTCTAGCCTCTGCGTCTCCAGCCCTACTTCCTACCAAGGTGATAGCTGCCAGCACACCCTGGGGGAAGACATGACTTGTGCTCACTGCAGATCCAGCTCTCCCACCAAAGCCACTGGGCACACGCAGACTGAATAGGAATGCTCCCTCACAAGGACACTCCTTCAAGACTGGGATAGGAAACTGTTTCACTTAATTTTATAGAGACAGAGAAAGTTAAGCAAAATGAAAAGAAAGAGGAATTAGTTTCCAATGAAAGAACGAGAAAAAGATCCTAAAAAAAAAAAAAAAAGCTAATAAAACAGAGATAAATAATTTACCGGATAAAGAGTTTGAACCATTAGTAATAAAAATGCTAACTGAACTAAGGAAAAGAATAGATGAACACAGTGAGAATTTTAACAAGGAACTAGAAAATATAAAAAAGAACCAGTCAGAACTGAAGAATACAATAACTGAAATGAAAAACACACTAGAAAGAATTAACAACAGACTAGGTAATACAGAAGAACACGTCAGGGATCTGGAAGATGGAACAATGGAAATAACCTAATCACAACAGCAAAAAGTAAAACAAATTAAAAAATGTGAACAGTTTAAGGGACCTCTGAGATAACGTCAGGCATACCAACATTCACAATATAGGAGTCCCAAATGGAGAAGAGAGAGAGAAAGGGATTGTAATTGTATTTGATGAACTTATGGTTGAAAACTTCCTGAGCCTGAAGGAAACAGATATCCAGGCAAGGGAAGCACAGAGTGTCCTAAACAAGATGAATCCAGCTTTTTTTGAAAAGGAAAGAAATGCAGAAAAAAAACCAAGATAAATGAAGACTGAGTGAATAGTTGCATAGACCCATATCCATAGAGGGCAGAAGATATGATTGACAACAGGAAAATTAGTGAGCTGTAGAAACATGAAACTCACATGCATTCTAGAAAAGAGAAAAAAAAAGGAAATGAGGGGGAGAGAGGAAAAAAAAAACTAGGAAATAGAATAACAGCAACACAGGGAAGAAAAATGATCATGTCAGAAATAGAGAGCGCTAAAATGAACAGTTAATGAAAGAATTTGTAAGGGAAGGACTGGGGCATCATACAAGGAAAGATATATAGCATCAGGGGTTGGTCCTGCCCATAGCCTATTAGACTCAGATGGCTGGATCCTTCAGTTTGGATTTTATGTTGGAGTATTGGCAAAGGACGGGGTACTAGCCCTCATTTTAGACCCCACTAAGGTATATTCAGGTTGGATTATATAAAGCATCAGGGATGCTTTAAAGCAATAATATTAGCTCTTCCTGTTTTTCCCTAAAACCCCAGTTTAGGACTTGGACAACATTTTTAGACAATATATTTTACATCGAAGACTGTCCCAGAGAGAAATATAAATATCCACAGTGTAAAAAGCAATTTATTTTTATCCATAAAATTATGAAATTTTCTACACATATATCTTTTACATAAGTAGAGGCCATGGCTATGTATTCATTTTCAGAAAAAATACATGTCATGCATAAACAGATAGTATGGCACACACACACATCCTAGAGAAGAAAGATGAGGCTTAAGAAGAGACAGAGAAACAGGCAAAGGTGAGGAAGATGGGAGTGGAACAGATACACGTGTCCTGAAAGGAGACAGACAGCTTCAGGCCTTGTCTTTCTACTAAAATATTTCAATATTCTGGCTTATTATCTGTCCAAGCCACGATCTACACTGCTATTAGAATCATCTTTGCAGAAATCTGATTATATAATTGTCTTGCTTCATTACTTTCAGTGCCTCCTGTATTCTCTTGAATAAAGTCAAAATCTCTTAGCTTGAGCTTTTTTTCTGAAAACCTACTTTCCCCCTCTTTTTCCCCTTTACTATCACTACACACATATCACTATCACTGTACCCTTTAGCTACAGTAGGAGTAGTAAAGAGCTACTTGCCATTTCTTTCAAGCATGCTATTACCTCTGTGTTTACTATTCTTCTTATTTTTTCTTTAACAGAGTTATGCATGAACATAAAAAACAAAATGGTTCTATATCATTTATTGGGACCAAATAAACTTTATTGCCATTCCTCCTATTCCCACTCCAGAGACAGCCACTTTCATCTCTACTGATTAATTATTTTGGTAATGATCTTAATTTCTAAATAAAATGCTTGTATTGTTGCATCTTGATTTTTTAGTTTTAGTCCTTATTAGCTGACCTTTCCCTTTAAATAAGAATTTAGATCTTTTTAGTTTTCCTGTTGCTATCCCCACCACACATGAATGCTCCCCCTATTCAATAATGTTATATGGAAATTTTTATAAGATACTATTCAGTATTTGCATTATTATGATAATGTAAACCCTATTCACAGGTGAACCAGTTAACAAACCATAGCTAATAATTGTCATGATTTTATGTACTCATCAGTAACTAACTCTGCCAATTTCCTGAATCTCCTCTGAGAGCGTTTAGTTATTTCACATATTCTATCCTTTTCATCTTCCTGCCTCTTCTAATCTTGGTTGCCCTCTTTATTTGAAGCTCAGCTGTCATGCTAGACTCTCCCTTCACGTATATTCAAGGATTCCCTTCAGCTGCAGCCTATGTTTGATTTTCTATTTCCTGATATCTCAT
Source organism: Eubalaena glacialis (assembly GCF_028564815.1). NCBI lineage: Eukaryota > Metazoa > Chordata > Mammalia > Artiodactyla > Balaenidae > Eubalaena > Eubalaena glacialis. The sequence continues at coordinate 49,210,015 of NC_083729.1, read as the reverse complement.
GCCTTCCTTTTTCTTAGTTTATATCCTCATCTTGGTGGAGCACATCCTTCAGTAACTTCCTGTGAATGTGTGCATGGGAGGTAACTTTTTTGAGACCTTGTATGTTTGAAATTATTTTTTATCTCATCCTGATTCATAATTGAAAATTTAGAAATGTGTAGAACTCTAGGTTAGAAAGAATTTTTCTTCTGGATTTTGGAGGCAGCTGTGCAGTTAAACATGACTGGGGAAAGACACACAATCAAACCGATTGGTCTCACTTAAAATTCATGACCATGACCCTCAAATGACCAGAGAATCACACTGTATTTCTAAAGCCCATTTACTCTCCTGCTCTCCTAAATACTTACTTCACACCCCTCCTTTCACCTCATATCCCCTATATTGCCTCTCTCCTCACTCTCAGCTAGTGATCTTACTGACAACTTCACTGAGAAAACTGAAGCAATCAGGATGCCCCACAGTGTCCCACAACTATGTCTACCCACCTACTGATCCAACTGCAGGGCATTCCTGCCTTGACCAGAGATGGACTGATGAACCATCTATTCTCTGTTCTAAAGCATTGTCTTCCACTTGTACACAAGATCCAGTGTTCTCTATCCTACTCAAGAATATCTTTTAAAAGATTTTCCCCCCTCTCTCTCTTACATGGTCATATTTTCCCTCTCAAATGAATCAGTCCTGTCTGCACAGAAACTTTGTTTCTCTCATTTTAGAAAAAAACAAGATAAAAATTTCTCTTGACCCCATTCAAGCTCTTATCCCTTTGCTGCCCTTTATAGCAAAATTCCTGGGAAGGTTTTCTACTCACACTGTCTCCCATTTCTTCTTACATTCTATGATACTCATTCTAACTAGGCTTTTGCTTTAGTCTGCACCTGGAAGTTTCTCTTTTCGATAGAAATTATAGCCTCCACGTTGCTAAGTCCACTTTTTAATTCTTGGTTCTTATCTGGCTTGATCTGTCACTCCTTCCTCCTTGATAGTATTTCTTCTCTTGGCTTCATGGACACCACATGCTCTTGGTTTTCTTCGTTCGGTCAAGCCGAGTGGTCTCAATCTCGTTTGCTGATTTCTACCCTTGCTCACCCTCCTAATATTGAAGGTAATCTTCTTTTCTTCCTTAGCTACATTTGTCCAGCTCAGTTAATGGCAACTCCACCTTTTCTGTGGATTAGGCTAAAACTTTGGCTTCAACCTTGAATCTTCTCATACACTCCACATCTAATACAACCAGAGATCTCATAACCATACCTTAAAAATATACACAGAATGTGAAATGTCTCAATTGTAACTACTTGCTTTGAGACACAATCATCTCTTGCCTGAGTTACTGCAGCAGTCTTCTAATTGGTCGTCTTGACTCTACCCTTGCTGTCCTTTCAGTTGTATTATATTCTGAATACAATATAGAGTGAATCTTAATAATTAAAGTCAAACCATGCTATTCTTTTACTCAAAATGGTTACTATTTCATTCATATGAAAGTCTGAATCCTTGTTAGGCTCAAGATGACCTTCACACCACCTTTTCCATTGTTACACGCTATCACTCTGCCAGTTCCCACTTTAGTTTTTGCATAGGATGCTCCCTTTATCTTATGTGCTCTTACTTCATCTTCTTCAAGACTTTGTTAAAATGTCACCTTTACAGTGAGGTCTATCTTCCCTCTGTTAAATGTAATCTCTGTGAGTTAGGATTGTTCATGTGTTTGTCACAAATGTGTTCCAAACCCATACAACAATGTCCGGTACATAGTTGAATCCCAATACATATATTTTGTTTGTTAAATGAATGTATTGCTCCATTGCCTTCCATTTTCCAGTGTTTCTGTTAAGTCAAAAGCCATTCTGGTTCTTGATGGTATGAAAAGATGGAGATTGGGAATGGGGGAATGGTTGACCCCAGAGTCAAGCCATAAAGACAATTCTAAGCAATATTAGTGAAAAGAATTTACTCCCTCCCAGAAGGACCATTTTCACTACTTCTCCTCCCTATCCTTGGTACACCCCAAAGGCTCTTGATTATTTTTTATACCCTGCTTTTTGTTTGTTTGTTTTTAAGCTCTGTGTACTTTTACGGACTTCTAAAATTTAAGATGTGTTTGATGTGAATCTATTTTCAACAGTTAAGATAGGTTGGCACTTTAGATTTTCAATTTCATGGCCTTCAACTCAGAGGTTTTCCTGAATTATCTTCTTGATAATTTCCTTTCCTCCATATTTCCTTACTATCTCTTTCTTAAATTATTATTTTTCAATTAGTGGACCACTTGGTTTTCCTCTAATATCTTTTCTCCTTTATTTTCTTTCACTTTGCCTTTTGCTCTACTTTCTGTGAGATTTCTTAAAGTTTACCTACCAAGCCTGCTATTATTTTATTATGCTATCGTATTTAAAATGATATTTTCAAGAGCTTTTTTTTTGCCCCTTGTATTATCCTGGTCTAAATTTGTGGTTGCAATTAAGTCTCTCTTCTTTCTGTTAATGTTAATTACAGGATTTAGTTTTTAATATTTTAAAATTAATTTATATTCTTCTAAGTGTTCTTTTTGAGTAGATTCTGTTTTGACAAAGTTGCTTTTATTTTCTTATTTATTTAAAATTTTTAATCTTTATGTTTCCTCAAAAGTCTGCAAATCCATGATTGGGGCTAAACACTGATGCAATTTTGAGCATGTGTGAGAAATGCTCAAGAATATTGCTTTTTCATTTAGTTGGGGAACTTCAAATACCTCTCTTTTGAGGTCTTTCCACTGAGCCAGTCATTTTCTCTAAGGCTTTGAATACCCAGTATGGTTAGTTGCCAATATTCTTGTAGCAAAGTAGAAGAACAGGGTCAAGAACCTCATCATCTGCTGTTCACGTGGTTTTTAATTCCTCTGTTTTCAGTACATTACAGTCACTTTCAGCTTGGTCTGTTCTTCCCCAGAAAACCTCTGTTTTATCTCCTTCAGCAAATGAAACATCATTCTTGCAACACTGAAGGAAAATCAATTGGCCAGCTATACAGACAGGTGAAGGAGATCCAAGAATCTGTTTATAAAACAGACTTTTAACAAATTGTCATTACTTCAGCCTCTCCCTGCTATCCTTCTCTCCTTCAGGCAGCCCAGACAGGTTAAAACATTGCAAAGAAGGTCTACTTTGCTCTCTCCAGTTTGAGAGAGGGAACTGGGCACTGGGCTGCCACCTCCTCCAGGTTAAGACGTGCTAGGGAGAGGGTGGGGCAAAGGCAGGGAAAAAAACACCACAAAATTCCTACCTTTTTGAAGGTGGGTTTTCCTTGATTTGCCATTTGCCCGGTTGCTATAAGCCTTTGATTGACCCAGGCTTCTATGAGGATACTTCAGCCAATTTCTGGTTGTGTTTGATGTTTCTGTGGACATGAGCTTGGAGTTTCTTAGTTCACCATTTTGCTGATGTTCTGTAGAACCAACTCTTGGTTCCTTTTAAATAGTTTTCAAATCTCTAATCAAAATACTTTCTTTTAATTTCTTATATATTTTTTCCATAATTAATTTAATGTCTTTGTCTAAAAAGTCATTATTATAGTTCCTGTGATCTTTCTCTCTACTAATTTGTATCTTGATTTCTATCAAGTCTTGCCTCCCTAAAACTCTTGCTGTTTTTAAAAATTGAATTCTAGATTGTATATAAAAATTTGTGAATATGATTTCAATCCTACAGTGTTATCTTTATTTATTGAGGATTTACTTTGCTTCCTCTGCTTATGAAAGACAGCTAAACTAGGGGCAAATTCAATCAAGGGTCAAGAAAACTCAAACTGGGGCTTTATGAGGTCTAATCTATTACTGATTCCTCTTTGCATATAGGGAGAATGCCTTCAGGATCTCACTCAAAGCTCAGATTATTTACCAGTATTCTATTTTTGATTTTAACATGTCTCAAAGTCCAATTTTTGTCTTTCTAGCCCCCAAGAGTCCTAAAAGTGCCTAATTTCTCACCCTCTCAGCAGGCCTTATGATAATTTAAAAAAAAAAAAAAAAAACTGAAAGGCTCATTTCTCCAGGTTTTCTTCCTCCAGGATCATGCCCCTGCAAATTATAAATGATACCTTCAAAGACATGTTTTATTTTATTTTATTTGTAAAAATTGTCTATCTTTATTAGTTTTTCTTGGTGGGAAGATTTGACCTCCATTGCATTTGATTTTGAAAGCTTTAGAAAAATGCATTAGATAGATCATTTAACTAGCCACAAAAATCTCCAGAATATACAAAATTTCTAAAGTTCCAGATTATTTTGAAAATTCGTAAATAAATTATTTATATTTTTTATATTAAAACCATATCCTTAGGGTTTCTGAAATATAACTAATAGAAACATCTCCATAACAGTCCCTGTTGAGCCAGAGAGTAGTTATTAATATTGATTGACCTCTTTCTTTCTAAAAAGTATCCCAGTATGGACGATAAAGTGTATGGTCACCTTATGTATCAAAATAAATAGATAAATAGATTTCACTTAATAACTTTATGTTGCCGGAAGCTAAATGGAAATATTTAATTTTGAGTATACAGATGTAGTATATTGTGAAATACATGTTTTAAATGTATGGACAGTTGACTATATCACTTTTTCTTGTTTATTATGTCATGCGTCTCATCATCTTTCAATATTTTTGCTGGCTACCCTTAGTCATTAGGAAAACTGATAAATGTAAGGTTTTATAGCTTTTTAAAACAAAATATAAATAACATTAGATACTTACATTGTATGTAATGATAATAAGTAAGCGATATTTTTAGTTTTGTGTGCATGCGCAACCAAGAAGTTGGGGAAAAGTCTCACAAGTGAATTTTGCTAGTATATGATTTTATTGCCTTAACTTTAATTTTGGGGACATATGTTTTATCCTACATTACATTTTACTAGAATTCAACCATTTCTTAAAACAAAAAGCATATAAAGAGCTGTATACATAAAGATGCATCCAATCCCCAAAGACCATAAATACTTTATAGAGTCATGAGTCAAGTGGTTGATATTTCTTGCAGGGTAAAATGGTTCAGTTCAAATTTTTAAATGCACTTGAAAAAAGCCAATCAGTTTCTGAGTGACTCTCAACCCTGGTTTTACATCAGAAATATGTACAGATTTGTGTGTGTGTGTGAGAGAGAGAGACAGACAGACGGACGACATTCTTAGGTGTGCTGTGGAGACATGTTACTTTTTAAAAGTTTACAGGTTCTCTCTGATGTGCATCCACAGATGGAAGTGTCTGTAGCATGAGCGTGTCAGGTTCAACTCTTCCACTGAGGCAATTGGCCACAGGTGAGAAGACATTTTTGAGTCAGATGAACATATTTTTCTGAACACAGAGGTTGTTCCAATAACTAAAGTGAATCATCTAACATCTGTGTCACAAAACCAGGTGCCCAAGCCTGATTTGAGAAATCCCAATAAAAGAAATCTCTCTTATTGGGAGTTTAAGTAATTAATCTTATAAGAACACATGCACATACACAAGAATACAGAGGTAGAAAGTTGAATCTAGAGCAGTGAACAGAAACACAGACTATGATGGGAGAAGCAAAAGGAGAGCGAGTGGGGGTGAGAGCAAGAGTGAGAATGAGAAGAGAGCTCTTAAGCATAATATAGAGAGCATCAAATACCCACATCTTATGGGAGGACATGATAATCATATCTCCGGATCTGTACTTGGGTCAGGAGGCTTGCAGTTATAACAAGGAAAGAAGTTGTTATTTTAGGAATTTATAAGGACTGTATGCAGCTACCTGACCAGCTTGGGGCATATTTTTATATTCTTGTGTATTTTTATATGACCTGAAGTAACCTGAGTATAACCTATTTTTTGAAACTTGAATTACACTAATAACAGAATTCATAACAGAATTATGAATGAACATGTCTTTAAAATTAGAAATGAGTGTTATGTGGGAAGAGTAAGAGGTAACAGATGTGAAAATACCAAAAGGAAGCAATATTTAAATGAGATATTTTACATTTTAAAGAGACTCTGTCTTCATTTAGAATAGAAAAAATTTATGTTGCTTTGAAATAAATCACTGGGTCACAATTTTAATAGATAAAATATGATAGTTCTGCCTCAAAAATATATCCTTCAAATCACTTCTATTTTTCATTTATACTTTGCCATCCTGGTACAAACTACATGGTCTATTGCAGCAGACTTATCAGGGGTCTTATGCTTCCTCTCTTGTCCCCAAAGTCTGTTATACATATGAGAATGAGAGTGATGCTCTGAATTTACTTATCAGATTGTATCACCCCCAGACATAATACTCTCCAATTGCTTGACATTTGCGGTAGAACAACCTACAGACTTCTTGACCATAGTCTGACATGCACTCCCTAATGCAGCACCTGCCCTCCTTTGTGACCTAAACTCGTACAATTCTCTCCTTTTTCCTGACATTCTGGCCTCACTGATTGTTCTTTCTGTTCTTAACTCATGCCAACCTCATCACTGCCTTGAAGGCTTTGCTTTAGCGTTTCTATCATCCTGTGTTACTCTTTCTCTAGATCATAGCATGGTTGGTTTCTTCTCATCATTTAGTTTCCACAGAGAAGCCTTTCTGCCCACCTCATCTAAGGGGCCACCCATCTCGCCAGAAACTCTCTATCCCCTTATACTTTTGGTGTATTCATAGCATTTATTATTATTTGAATTTATTGCATTTATTTTTCATGTGTTTAATATAAATTTTCCTCTTCTAGAGTATAAACTCCAGTAAGGTTGGAACCTTGTCTATCTTCTTCATCAATACAGTCACCTTCCTAGAATTATAACTACATAATCAAAGTCTGATAAATGTTCCTTAAATGAAAAGCATGTCAGAAATTAGTTGGCTTATATATGTACCTGGAACTGCTTTTATAGGCTTGTTTTTCCCACTGCATTTCTAATTCCACTCTTTTTTTTTTGTCCTTCATAGTAGAATTGTTTACCTTCTTCATGACACTAAGGTATTCTAGTATATTGAAAATGTGATTCATTGTGTACAAGCCTTTTCTTAAATTTTTTTTTTTCCCCACAGAGCACTATGTTATAAATGGGATATATTGCTTTCTAGGTTGATGTACAAATGTTAACTTGGGACATCTTTTCATTGTTGTCCTGGGTTAAAGTTACTGCTTCTTACTTTCCAAGCCTTTGTTTCTTTCTTCTTATTATTTCTTTCTTATATTCTTCTTTAAAGAAAGATACTCAAATACATCTTACAAAGTTTTATTTCCTTGTTCAAATGATTGGAAAGTCTAATTGAAACTTCAAGTCTAATTTAAACCAGGTAAACAAGCTATCTATGATAATATAGAACCCATTGTGACAGATCTGTGTTGCCTGTGAGAAAATTTCAAACCCGTCTTTTGAAATGTTTGTATCAGGGAGAACTTTTTGTGGCAGCTTTAACAATCTTCTCAATACTTTCCCTTCTGTTTTCATAAGATTGCTTATTCACTAAATGCAATGGCAGTGCTCTTCATAATTAATAAGCTCTTCTCTGTAAAAGCACATGTTGTCAAGGCCCCAAAGAGTAACATAGATTTTTCCTGGGAGTCAGCCTGAATTCTTCAAATCTGGCAAATGTGAACCAAACCAAACTGTAAAAATGCAGTTCTATCTAGTTTGTATTCTATGGAAAATCTCCCTGCTCCACGCCTCTCTTTCTCTCTGTACCTCACCACCACCCCACTGTTGGAACATGGTACTTTACTGTAATTTCTTGTCTAGTATCACTATCTAAAAATTTTCTTCAAACGTTTAAATTCTGTGAAGGCAGGTACCAGGCCAGTTGTACTTACTATCTACAGCACTGAGCATAGCCTTCTGAAACATAGTAAATATTCACGGACTATCAACTAAATGATTTAATGAAGAAAGAATGGTAGATAGATAGGCTAACTCTTGCTGTTTTTCTATTTTGTTTGTTTTGACTTTAGCCAGTGTATCTTAGAGACATTCTCCTGGTGGGATATTTAACAGTTTAAAGAAAATGTTAACCATGGACAAAATGTAAATCCAAAGGCAGGAATTCAGTAATTATTGAAAGCAGCATTAAGCCCACCAGTGTTAAAGCTGAAAATAATTATCTTTTGATGCCTGCGATATTGCTAATGTGAAAATGTGGAGAGTGCCAAAGCATACGGAGAAATTCAGAGAAATATAATTTAGTGGTAATCCTGTTACTATTTTATGTGAGGCCTTGTATTATAACCTCGTTAGCTCAAAGAGGATATATTCAGGACATGTTCTTCTGAATCAGGGTTCACATAGGAATAAGCAGGAAAGCCCAACACCTCTTGTATAACACGTTTCTGCAGATGGTGTTGATAGCGGTGCTCTTCTCTTCCACCTCCCTTTGCTCCATACAGAAGGCAGTTTATAGATGGTATTTTGCTAGTCTCAGGTCTCCAATGAGTATTCATCATAGCAGACATTTTCAAGAGGATCATTGCATCCTTAGCCATTCATTGAAGGCCCCTAATGAGTTAGCTGACACAAAGAGTTGGGAAAACAACTTACCTTGCCAGCAAATGGGATCAGATCTGTCAACGATACCAATTTGCCCCACATGCTGCAGCACCTGCTACAGTAAAAGAAGATATAATACAATTGCTATTGGGAGGAGATGTCCAACCAGGGACTACAGCAGGAGCTTCCACACCTGTTGGCAGTGGAAATCTGTCATCTTCTATCTGTGCTCAGTGCTTTGAGAGAGTCATACACATGAGATTCTCATAGGATTAGCAATGCCTTCCTTTGGAAACTTTACCAACATGTACTTATAAGGAGACATATTGAGAAAGTTCAGTAAAACTGTGTGATGCTACTGAACCCCTAAAAAAGAGTTGATAGTTTGGTTCATTCAGTAATCAATCAAGATTGGTCTGTATTATCAAGTCTACTAAGATAATTGTAATATAACTTTTCGTGTGTTTACGTCGAATTTCCATCATTAGGTCATAAGCAACTTCAAGGTTGGGTGTGCCTGATCCATATATATATGTGTCACCTATACCATCTGACCTTTCAACTAGTGTATGCTCAATATCTATATGTTCACTAGATTTTTGGTAGAAAAATAATATATTCTATGACATTCTTTTATGTTTATAACATCTGAATTTGATTAAGGCATGCAACCTGATTGTCAGTATATCTGATACCAAGTCTAATGTGAAACTGATCCCCTCCTGTGCTTGGAAAGAGGAACCACATGATTTGTTAAGCTTGAGATTTAAGCTAATACCTAAAATCAAGAGATTATTTTAAGGGATATTTTAAATAACTGCTATGGCCCCAGTCCAGCAGACTGAGAATATAGCTATAATACATCATTGATGGAAGGATTTAATTAAGCCAAATCCGCAATATCTTTTATTTTCCATTTCCCACATAAGCAAGTGAGTTTTAAGATGAAATACAAAGTCATTAAAGTCAGATGGTGGAAATAGATCTTGGTTATCCCCTCCACCACTGTTTGACAGGCCTCTGATAGATTTCTTTGCTGTACTCTCCTCACCTGCTTATGGCAGGTGTGTCACTATACATCTAGTTTTCTTACCTAATGCTTTTAGCAAATGATCTTTTTTTTTTTCTAGTGGGAAAGTATATCATGCATTTGGCTGCAAAATGATAGGAAACATTTTTATCTGAAATGTCCACCTATAGCAGAAAAATCACATACAACACAAACATCCAAACTCTCCTGTTAACAGAAAAATAATATAATAAATATCAGACTTATCAGATATCTTATTATCAGATATAATAAATATCAGGCAGGAAACTTGCTCAGTCTAAATCAACTACAAGGCATCTGAAGTGTAGAAAATGTTAGTCAGGGTAATGCCTGGTTTAGATATCTCTTTTTCTTTCCTTGATTTGATCTGGATCATCATCAGTGGGACTTCTAATTTGCTCTGAGACCAAGCAAATTATGCCAACCTACTTAAAAGATCACCACTCCCTCAAGTGCTTATTTAGGAAGGTTTAGGCATCAGAACAGCCACAGCAATAAAAGCTCAAGAAATATTCAAGCCTTCAAAATAAATGAGTGTTCCTTTTTCTTCAATTCCTCTTGTAAAGTAATTTTGTTCCCTTGCTCACTGCCTATCTCCAGTGCTGCAGTACCATGGATATCTATGTTTTCTCCCTGGTCACCACAATAGGTCCACCGCTCTTGTGCACATAAATTTTTATCTTAGTTTGGAGCATGGCCATATATATATATTTAATTTTAAATATTCAGAGAGTTTTTCTTCCCCTAGAATGTAAACTCTTTGGTTTGGGACTTCTTTTGTTCATCACTATATTTCAAGCTTTTCAAATAATTCCTGGTATGTAATAGATGCACAAAAATAATTATTGAATAAATCATTGAATGAATGTATGAATGAATGATTTCTGTTTTTTTTGAGTTATATTTTGGGTGTTTAGAGAAGGAATGTGGTTTAAGAATATAAGTGTCTGTTTAGGCAATTAAACTTTTTGTTTTGGGTTGTCTCCAGCAAATCAAGGATTACTTAATGCCTTGACCCTGTCATAGAGAGATATCAAGAACAGAAGAGAAAAAATTTGGCCTTAGAACAGAAAATCTGATTTTCTTTGTTTGTTTGTGTGTGTGTGTGTGTGTGCATGTGTATTGCTCCATGAATTTCAAGCTTCTAAACTATACAGCTACTGGGATGCGTGTGAGGGTGCAATGGGTAAACTACGTAAAATATTCAGCCCGGAGTGGTAGAAGGAAATTTTATGATTTTATTAATATTTAAATTTGTGAGTTTTGCAGATGAGTCTGGAGGTATATTCCAAATAAATTTATTTTAAATTATAGTGTTGGAACTACAGAATCCAGTTAAAAAGAAAAAACAAAACTACAAAGGCTTGGGATAAAATCCTAGGAAACATCTAAATTGTGTAGGTTCTAATTCCATTTATACACAAAATATAACCTGCCAATCAGGAGAAAGATTCCAGTGATTGACATCAAATCACCAGACCGACTGTTTAGATCCAGTAAATGCACTGGCTCTTTCCTGACTTGGCTCAGCCCATCTTAACGTCCTACAGCCCTGGCTTCTTTTTGAGGAGACATTGAGCAGTGCTTACTAAGAGAGGTCGCTGAAGTTTTGGTTAATTTTCTACAGTGCTAAATACAAAGCAGCAGTTAAAACTTTACATATACAGCTATTTTAAGTAAATTGAATATGGTATTGATTGGATCTGTAATCTAAGTACATTTACCATCCCTTGTTTTTCTATTTTGTTTTAATCCTTAACAGATGATACAGAATTCATTATGGCTCAGCCAGAATTACAGCAAATTTTTCCTTGTCACCAGAACAACATTCTTAATTCCTTAGAGAGTGAGTGAACTTTGAAACTCTCTTACAAAAGACTTAACTTTTAAGAAGGCAGTTGTCGGAAGATGCATTTAAGTTTATTCATCATTTCTGTCTCTTCTGTCATTCCAGAGGAAGGGAATAATAAATTAAAAGCTCTATTATTCAACAACTATTTATTGAAAAGCTATGATGTGCTTGGCGCTAGGCTAAGGCGGTAACATAAAAAAATGGAGAGAACTTTACCCCTAAATATACACATTTTACTGTGAGATGTAAATATAATAACATATACTTAAATATATATCAATACTAAAAGCTATGATAGAAATAAGAAAAAGGAGTTTAGAAGAGTGACTAATTCCCCTTTAAGACAAGGGTGAAGCCAAAAGAAGCCCAGCTGATTATTAACTTTTTTCAGTACTATTTGCCAAAAATGAAAGCGTCATGTTCCAAAGTTGCTTAGTTGCAATTGTCTTTTTATTGCAAAAGACGATAGGGTTACTTTGCATGAAAAGTTATTTAATGACTCAAAAACACCATTATTTACAGTTGACCCTTGAACAACAGGGGTTTGAACTGTTCACATCTACTTATACAAAGGATTTGTACTGCACCATCCAGGGCTGGTTGAATCCACGGATGCAGAATCATGGATTGGAGGGCTAACCATGGTACTTGAACATCCACGGATTCTGGTGTACACGATGGGTCTTGGAACCAATCCTCTGCAGATGCCAAGGGAACACTCTATTTTCCACTTAAAGGACCCATTAGTTGACTCATTAGGAAAATAAGATGTCAAAGACATACCTGGAATGTGAAGAAAAACCACAGGATTAAAAATGTTGATGTTTAAAGGGCATTTGACAAAATTTAGCAACACATTTCTAATAAAAAAAATTAAGTACAACACAAAAGTGGGGCTTACCAAACTGTAAGAAAGGCTGTTTACCAAAATAGCAGCAAATACCGTCCCCAAACTCTAAGTCCACTTCAATTAATATCAGAAATTGGGCCAAGATGTCAGAATCATGATTATTTGACACTGATCGTAGTGAAGATAAAAAAATTAATTTTCCTAACTGGAAAATTTATCTTGAAATTTAGAAGAAAGAATAAATACCTAATATTTGATGGGAAAAATAGGGGAATGAAAATAGTGACCACGTATAAAAAAAAGAAAATTAGATTGTATATGTATACCTGATTCACTTTGTTATAAAGCAGAAACTAACACACCATTGTAAAACAATTATACTCCAAAAAAGATGTTAAAAAAAAAGCTACATTAAAAATTGATGTGATTGTGATGTAAATTTGCAATTGATAAATTGTTCAGTGGAATCTAGTGTTCAAAATTAGATACCAGTATATATGTGGCAATTTATTTATATATATATATTTTTTAAAACGTATTTATTTATTTATTTATTTATTTTTGGCTGTGTTGGGTCTTTGTTGCTGTGTGCAGGCTTTCTCTAGTTGCGGCGAGTGGGGGCTACTCTTCGTTGTGGTGCACAGGATTCTCACTGCGGTGGCTTCTCTTGTTGCGGAGCATGGGCTCTACGTGCTCGGGCTCAGTAGTTGTGGCTTGTGGGCTGTAGAGTGCAGGCTCAGTAGTTGTGGTGCATGGGCTTAGTTGCTCCACAGCATGTGGGATCTTCCTGGAGCAGGGATCAAACCCGTGTCCCCCACATTGGCAGGCACATTCTTAACCACTGCACTACCAGGGAAGTCCCGTATGTGGCAATTTAAACATAAGAATTTGAATGTTTTATTTTTCAGTGAGGAATGCATGGTTTGTTTAATAAAATTTTTGAAATGGGGGGGCCATTTCTTGGGATGAAAATACCATATTCAAGCACTCATTCCAATAGCATTAAATAATGTCTGATGCTAAAGTATTTACAAATTACAAAGAAAGGAACAAATAACCTGGTAGAAAAAACAGGAAAAAAAAGTTGAGACAGTTTGGAAAAGAGCAAATGACCAACATACAAATGAAAAGATACTCTCTCTAGCCAATGATCTGAAAAATGCAAATGGGTATAACGTTGCATACCACTTTACATCTATCAATAAACATGTTGATGGAAAATAAAAGAGTACTGTTTGTAGTAAGTATTGTTGGTAGGATGTGGAGAAATATATGTTCTCACATTTGTCTGATAGAACTGCAAATTATACAACTTTTGAGGGTATCAGGAAAGATTGATTGAAATTCAAAACATATATACCTTTGTATATTTTGGAGATTAATCCCTTGTCAGTTGCTTCATTTGCAAATAGTTTCTCCCATTCTGTGGGTTGTCTTTTCATTTTGTTTATGGTTTCCTTAGCTGTGCAAAAGTTTTTAAGTTTAATTAGGTCACATTTGTTTATTTTTATTTTTATTCCATTACTATAGGAGGTGGATCAAAAAGGTATTGCTGTGATCTGTGTCAAAGAGTGTTCTGCCTATGTTTTCCTCTAAGAGTTTTATAGTATCCAGCCTTACGTTTAGGTTTTTAATTCATTTTGAGTTTATTTTGGGTATGGTGTTAGAGAATGTTCTAATTTCATTCTTTTACATGTAGCTGTCCAGTTTTCCCAGCACCACTTATTGAAGAGGCTGTCTTTTCTCCATTGTATATCCTTGCCTCCTTTGTCATAGGTCAATTGACCATAGGTACGTGGGTTTATTTCTGGGCTCTCTGTTCTGTTCCATTGATCTATATATCTGTTTTTGGGCCAGTAACATATTGTTTTGATGACTGTAGTTTTGTAGTATAGTCTAAAGTCAGGTCGTCTGCTTCTTCCAGCTCCATTTTTCTTTCTCAGGATTGCTTTGGCTGTTTGGGGTCTTTTGTGTTTCCATACAAATTGTAAATTTTTTTGTTCTAGGTCTGTGAAAAATGCCATTGGTAATTTGATAGGGATTCCATTGAATCTGTAGATTGCCTTGGGTAGTATAGTCATTTTGACAATATTGACTCTTCCAGTCATGGTGTATCTTTCCATCTGTTTTTGTCATCTTTGGTTTCTTTCATCAAAGTCTTATAGTTTTTAGAGTATATGTCTTTTGCCTCCTTAGCAAACAGCCCATGCAGCTCAATATCAAAAAAGCAAATGACCCAATCAAAAAATGGGCAGATGATCTAAATAGACATTTCTCCAAAGAAGACATAGAGATGGACAATAGGCACATGAAAAGATGCTCAACATCACTAATTATTAGAGAAATACAAATCGAAACTTCAATAAGGTGTCACCTCACACTAGTCAGAATGGCCATCATCAAAAAGTCTACAAATAATAAATGCTGGAGAGGGTGTGGAGAAAAGGGAACCCTCCTACACTGTTGGTGGGAGTGTAAATTGGTACAACCACTATGGAGAACAGTATGGAGGTTCCTTAAAAAACTAAAAATAGAACTACCATATGATCTAGCAATCCCACTCCTGGGCATATATCCAGAGAAAACCATAATTTGAAAGGATACATGCTCCCCAATGTACATTGAAGCACTATTTACAATAGCCAGGACACGGAACCAACCTAAATGTCCATCGACAGATGAATGGATAAAGAAGATGTGGTACATATATACAATGGAATGTTACTCAGCCATAAAAAAATAATGAAGTAATGTCATTTGCAGCAACATGGATGGACTTAGAGATGGTCATACTAAGTGAAGTAAGTCAAGCAAAGACAAATATCAAATGATATCACTTATATGTGGAATCTAAAAAAATGATACAAATAAACTTATTTATAAAACAGAAACAGACTCACAAACATAGAAAACAAACTTATGGTTACCAAAGTGGAAACAGTGGGGAGGGATAAATTAGGAGTTTGGGATTAATATATACACACTATTATATACAAAATAAATAATCAACAAGGATCTGCATAGCACAGGGAACTCTACTCAATATTCTTTAGTAACCTATATGGGAAAATAATCTGAAAAAGAATGGATATAGGTATATGTGTAACTGAATCACTTTGCTGTACACTTGAAACTAACACACTGTTGTAAATCAACTATACTCCAATATAAAATAAAACAAATTAAAAAAATAAAGTTTGGGTTTGAAAAAATTAAAATATTTAAAATACCTTTTAAACTATTAATCTGCCTTCTGAGAGCCCATTCCATGAAAAGAAAACCACTGGTATTTAAGGTCATAGGCACAATGATGATTATTTCAGTATTGTTTCCAGTGACAAAAATGTGGAAACAAAATGTCCACCAATTACAGAAATTCTTGCATACATTATGATATGTCCACATGATAGAATATTAAATCAGTAATAAAAAGAATGAATTTACAGCTATGGTCATTTACTGGAGGAATTTTCTAAAATACTTATCAGAGCGAAAATTAAGATGCAGAAAAATATACATAGTGCTATACCATTTCTTATAAAGAAACAATGGCAATAACACCTGTATATTCATGTGCATGTGTGTGTATGGTTGATTATACTGATTATAGATTTTGTTTGTGTGTGAGAGGAGTATTTTCATTTATGTGTTTGTATATGTGTATAGATACATAGATACATATATATTATACATACATATGTTTTCTAGAAAAAAGGGGATATTTGGGCTTAGCGGTATTTGGGGTTGAGGTGAGGTAGTAAGCTGTGTAGGATGAGGGAAAAAGTGTAGCCAAGTAGAAAATGAAGAAAATGATAAAATATCCAAGATATATATTATTTTTATGTATTTATTAAAAATTTAAGTATATGTATATGTATACATTTTTAAAGTAATTCTTAAAACAATTGCAGATTAGAAAACAACTAAATTACATTGATTTACAATTAAATTCTCGTGAACAGGGTTTAATGAAACATGTATTGGTAGGCAGTGAAGACTGTGATTTGTACATAATCACTAGGGGTATTTCAGTTCACAAATTCTCATGGAGCATAGACCTCCCTATTAGATGAAGCTCATATTTGAAAGAGATAGTCTGTGAAATTGTTCTCCCAATGCTTGGCAGTTTATACGCATTCAGTAAATGATAACAGTTCCTCAGGAAGTTAATATCTGTGCACTGGACTTTGGCTTCTGATAAAGGTCAATTCATATCCTAGTTTAGCTCTGCACAACTTCTGTCAACTAGAGTAAGATATTTGAGCTAACTTTAAAATTGTCATCTCTTTGTAAAATGAGCATCATGATGCTTAACTCTTCTGCCTATATTGATGATTAAATTAGATAACAGAGGAAGTGTTTAAAAAATACTCCTGTGAATGGGGCCTCACAATATAGAGTGGTGGTACAATGCTACAGTGGTGAAAAGCGCTTTCCAATGTCTGATGAGATGTATCAAGACAAAGAAAACTGACAGGTGTTATACATGAATTAGTTTTAGGGTGTGGCTTTTGTTGCACAGAAACTAGTGAAAGAGAGCTGTGAACCTTCTTTCAAATGTTCTTCAATAGAAATTCACTTATCACTAAGTAAACTTATCATAGGAGCACCTCATTTTAGGTCTGCAACAGAATCAAGTCTGAGAGGTGTTTGTTCTAACAGAATATTGCCATCATTACTGGGGTGTCAGAACGCTGAGTTGAAAAACTCTAGATGTATAAAGGAATGAGAGAAAAAGTACTCTTGGATGTTTGCCTTTTGGGATTTCATTCATTTCCTTTTCATGCAATCCTGACATGTTGAAATATGACACGTATGACAGACTGTGGTAATATATGTTATCATGATCTGGAGAGTGAGAGAGAGGAGGAAATATGCTCACTTACAGTCTTCTTCACACATCAGGAATGTCTGTTGTTGGCACTGGTGTCTCAGCTCATTTTTACAGACACTGGCAAGTCTCTCTTTAATCTCTTATTTGTACCATCTGTGTAAATGATGGTTTAAGAGCTGTATGTGTGACTCCTATATTACCAATAAATTGTATATATGTAACTTGAACAGGGTGAACATAAACAAGATGGGGAAAGGTAACTAACTGGACTGGAATTGAAGAATTTCTCATATCTGAAACTAGCTATATGACCTTTAGGGGTATCTATTATAGTCAAGGCTCTTTGAATATATATTTTCTCATTGAACCCTTACAATTACACTTAAAGGGATATGTTGCTATCCTCATTTTGCAGATAAGGAACTGAAATGAGGTAGGTTATTTGTTCCAAGTCACATAGTTTCTGAGTGGTAAAGATGGTGTTTGTACCTATGACTGTCTATGGCCACAGCCCTAGGTCTTTTCTTGACAGACTTAGTCTTCTCTCTCCTCAACTCAGTTTCCTCTTAAATTAAACAAAAGAAGTAGGCTAAGTGAACTCTTAAGTCCCTTTTTGACTGTAATTCTATGATTCATAGGGGTAGAATTTGGTTGTGTCGAGTTCTCTGAGAGCCTTAGAGTAAGGGGCTTTGTAAAACAACAGAGGAATAGTAGAGAAAGTCTTAAACATTTAAGATTTACTACTACCTCCTAAAGCAAACAGTTTTTCAGAGTGGATGTTTCTCTTTTATTTTTGGACAATTGGGAATTGCAACAGATTTAAGTATCATTTAGAAGTTTTTCTTTTCCTTTTGATAATGTTACATGAAGTAGTTGTTCTTAGGTGAAGGAAGATATTAGAATAACCTTACTTTCATAAATTTTTATACTAAAATTCACATCTTAATGCACTGTCCTATACAGTAGTCTTGCAATAGTTAAAGGAAATATAAAAACTGGGAAAATTAGTTTAAAAAGTTCTTTCTAATAAATAAAAAGAAAAACAGGAAAATGGCCATTTTAGGATTGAAGCCAGATCATATAATTCAGTTTCTAAACGTGATTAGATTTCCTTACATAGCCTGGGAAAAACGAGCCTGAAATCGAGGCAGTTACAGAATACAGAATAAAACTATTTTTTTAAAAGTGTCTTTTATGGGGCTTCCCTGGTGGCACAGTGGTTAAGAATCCACCTGCCAATGCAGGGGACATGGGTTCGAGCCCTGGTCCAGGAAGATCCCACATGCCGTGGAGCAACTAAGCCCATGCGCCACAAATACTGAGCCTGCACTCTAGAGCCTGCGAGCCACAACTACTGAGCCTGCGTGCCACAACTACTGAAGCCCGCATGCCTAGAGCCGGTGCTCCGCAACAAGAGAAGACACCGTAATGAGAAGCCCGTGCACCACACGGAAGAGTAGCCCCCACTCGCCGCAACTAAAGAAAGCCCACGTGCAGCAACGAAGACCCAAGCAGCCAAAAATAAATAAAATAAGTGTCTTTTATGTTGGAAAAGGTCCTGAAAGGGCACCCTCAAACTATAAAATACTTTCTGCCCAAAGTAATTCCATAAGAAATAGAGCTTGACTTGTGATAAGAAGAAACAGAAAAATGGCATTATCTTACTAAAAATACCCTGTACAATAAGGGAACATTTAGTAAAAGGAATAACAACTGTAATCATAAGTTACATAAGATGCTTCATTTCGTTATTCTGTCCTATACCTACAAAATAGTTGCTATAACTAGTGGCATTTATCTTAAAGTTTCAAAGAAAAAAATATTGGCTTGTCTTTCTTTTTCATTCTTCCTATTTGTCTATTTTACTTAAAAGTCTACTTATGATTACATGTTAAACTCTCACATGGTAGAGTGGTGTATGTTTTCCCATATTTATTTCTTTGTCAAATCTACATTCAGTATCCTTGTCTCTACAGGAAAAATGAAGAACAAACTGAGCAGATTTGGTAAATTGAATTATTCTTCATGTTTCCCTGTATCCAGGACCCAGTTCCTCATCCATCCTGTATCCGAGTCATGTGCCATATACTTTGCAGCTATTTCCATACAAAGGGTGACATTTATTTCCCTACCATTTAACTTTGAGTTCAGCCCTGAGACTCTCTTTTCAATAAAATGTTGCATTAGTACCAGTGTGCCACTTCAGAGTTCATGTGTGGCTTCCGTTTGTGTGAATAACTTCTGCCCTGGCCATGAGAAAAACTCTTGCACTAGACTGCTGGTTCCAGGAGGAGAAAGAGAAACATGAGGTATAGAGGGGTTGGCTGATGTAGGCTAGGCTTGGGCTTGGCAAAATATATATATATATATATATATACACACACATAGAGAGAGAGAGAGAGAGAGGGAGAGAGAGGGAGATAGCCAAGCCCAGCCTAGCCTACCTACGTCAGCCAACCCCCAGTGGACCCAAGATTAGTGAGAATTAATGATTGCTATTTTAAGCCACTTAGCATTTGAGTAGCTTATTATAAGCAGTATTTGCCAGGAGATATATGTGAAATCTGATACAGGAGATGACTACACACACATAAATACACAGTTAACAACTACTATTTTTTCATGACAGTAGAGTTTTTACTTGAGATCTCAGAGCTTTCTTCAACTCATCTCCTTAACGTGCATTGGCAGGATGAACCTGAACATGGAATGAAGTCAAGTTTTCTCTTACTTTCCCCTAAATAGCAGGACTGCTTGTTATATAATAATAAGTATGTCAATCTGTTGTATACTCTCCTACAGAAGAATTACTCTCCTGTAATTCTCCTTCTTGACACATATCATATTTTTAATAAACTATTAATTTGATTTCAATTTCTGCTTTGCCCAGTGGGATGAATAATAGCTAAAAACCACAGGTGGGCTTTAATACTCACACAATGCTATGAGGAACTCAATATCACCATTGGACAGATGGGAAAACTGAGATCCAGAGATGCTAAGAAAATTTCCCAACATCACACGGCTGGGAAGTAGAATAACTTTAGTTCAAATCCAAGCAGACTGGTTCCAGAACCCTTGCTCTAAACCATTGATAGATACCACATGGTTTTGGAAGTCATCTATCCCTAACACTTTGCCCAACACGTGACATGTAGGTATGGAGCAGTTGTTGAAAAGTTTAACTGTGCATACTTGAGCTGAGGTGGCATATACTATGAAGAGAGGAAAGCTAACATGTTGAAGACAGTGATATTACTTCATTTGATTAACTTCTTTTGAGAACAACCATGAAGCAGCCACCGATGCATGTACTGACAATTTCCAAGCTGGCAAAAAAAGACGGACATGGTCCCCACTCTCCTGGCGCAAATACTCTAGTGTTGGAGATAGGAATGAACAAGAAGTGCTGATTACAAAATATGAAAGTGCTAAGAAAGAAACAAACAAGGTGATGATAGAAAATAATAGATCTGAGCGAGAAACATTTTATTTTTTTGGTGGTCACGGAAGGCCTCCATTGAAGAGGAAACATTTAATCTGAGACCTGACAAGTGGAGGAGATCATTGCAGGCAGAACGGGTATGGATCCTGAAGCGCGAAAGTGCTACCATTCCACTTGCTCTAGATCATTGCTGAAGCATCCCAAAGCTCTGTCCGCTTTCTGTATAATTTCTACACTGTAGCCACAGTGGTCTTTCTCAAATTGCTCTCTGGTATTTTAAGGAAGAAGAAAATACTATTTAACAAGGCCTGCAAGTTTGGCTTCTTCCTTTTTTTGCAAAATTCATCTTGTTCTCTTTTGCTTTCTGCCCTAGTTATCTGTCCTTCTATCTTTGTGTCCTTGTCATGCCTTATCATACCTTAAATCTGCACATTTACATGCATAGTTTTCTACTTGAGCCCCTGTTTTTTAGATAATTTGTGCTAAAGAATCTGTATCCCAAGGAGCCTTGCTTTGTCTCCTAACCATATAAAATTCCTATTTGAAGATATTCATAGCACTATTCATTACTCTTCTGTATATTTGACAGTTAACATTTTATAGCTGTGTGTGTGTGTGTGTGAATATTGGATAAATGTAAATTTATGAAGTTAGGAACCATGTCTTTTTTATTTAACATCTTTATTGGAGTATAATTGCTTTACAATGGTGTGTTAGTTTCTGCATTATAACAAAGTGAATCAGCTATACGTATACATATATCCCCATATCCCCTCTCTCTTGTGTCTCCCTCCCACCCTCCCTATTGCACTCCTCTAGGTGGTCACAAAGCACCGAGCTGATCTCCCTGTACTATGCAGCTGCTTCCCACAAGCTATCTATTTTTACATTTGGTAGTTTATATATGTCCATGCCACTCTCTCACTTCATCCCAGCTTACCCTTCCCACTCCCCACATCCTCAAGTCCATTCTCCACGTTTGCATCTTTTTTCCTGTCTTACCTCTAGGTTCTTCAGAA
This sequence comes from Eubalaena glacialis, assembly GCF_028564815.1. NCBI lineage: Eukaryota > Metazoa > Chordata > Mammalia > Artiodactyla > Balaenidae > Eubalaena > Eubalaena glacialis. The sequence continues at coordinate 49,188,481 of NC_083729.1, read as the reverse complement.
CCTTTTTTTTTTTTTTTTTATATTCCATATATATGTGTTAGCCTACGGTATTTTTCTCTTTCTGATTTACTTCACTCTGTATGACAGACTCTAGGTCCATCCACCTCACTACAAATAACTCAATTTCGTTTCATTTTATGGCTGAGTAATATTCCATTGTATATATGTGCCACATCTTCTTGATCCATTCATCTGTTAATGGACATTTAGATTGCTTCCATATCCCGGCTATTGTAAATAGTGCTGCATTGAACATTGTGGTGCATGACTCTTTTTGAATTATGGTTTTCTTAGGGTATATGCCCAGTAGTGGGATTGCTGGGTCATATGGTAGTTCTATTTTTAGTTTTTTAAGGAACCTCCATACTGTTCTTCATAGAGCCTGTATCAATTTACATTCCCACTAAAAGTGCAAGAGGGTTCCCTTTTCTCCACACACTCCAGCATTTATTGTTTGTAGATTTTTTGATGATGGCCATTCTGACCAGTGTGAGGTGATACCTCATTGCAGTTTTGATTTGCATTTCTCTAATGATTAGTGATGTTGAGCATCCTTTCATGTGTTTGTTGGCAATCTGTATATCTTCTTTGGAGAAATATCTATTTAGATCTTCTGACCATTTTTGGATTGGGTTCTTTGTGTTTATGATATTGAGTTGCATGAGCTGCTTGTAAATTTTGGAGGTTAATCCTTTGTCAGTTGCTTCATTTGCAAATATTTTCTCCCATTCTGAGGGTTGTTTTTTCATCTTTTTTATGGTTTCCTTGCTGTGCAAAAGCTTTTAAGTTTTATTAGGTCCCATTTGTTTATTTGTGTTTTTATTTCCATTTCTCTAGGAGGTGGGTCAAAAAGGATCTTGCTGGGATTTATGTCATAGAGTGTTCTACATATGTTTTCCTCTAAGAGTTTTATAGTGTCTGGCCTTACATTTAGGTCTTTAATCCATTTTGAGTTTATTTTTGTGTATGGTGTTAGGGAGTGTTTTAATTTCATTCTTTTCCATGTAGCTGTCCAGTTTTCCCAGCACCACTTATTGAAGAGGCTGTCTTTTCTCCATTTTATATTCTTGCGTCCTTTATCAAAGATAAGGTGACCATATGTGCGTGGGATTATCTCTGGGCTTTCTATCCTGTTCCATTGGTCCATATTTCTGTTTTTGTGCCAGTACCATATTGTCTTGATTACTGTAGCTTTGTAGTATAGTCTGAAGTCAGGGAGCCTGATTCCTCCAGCTCCATTTTTCTTTCTTAAGATTGCTTTGGCTATTCAGAGTCTTTTGTGTTTCCATACAAATTGTGAAATTTTTTGTTCTAGTTCTGTGAAAAATGCCAGTGGTAGTTTGATAGGGATTGAATTGAATCTGTAGATTGCTTTGGGTAGTAGAGTCATTTTCACAATGTTGATTCTTCCAATGCAAGAACATGGTATATCTCTCCATCTGTTTGTATCATCTTTAATTTCTTTCATCAGTGTCTTATAGTTTTCTGCATACAGGTCTTTTGTCTCCTTAGGTAGGTTTATTCCTAGGTATTTCATTCTTTTTGTTGCAATGGTAAATGGGAGTGTTTCCTTAATTTCTCTTTCAGATTTTTCATCATTAGTGTATAGGAATGCAAGGGATTTCTGTGCATTAATTTTGTATCCTGCTACTTTACCAAATGCATTGATTAGCTCTAGTAGTTTTCTGGTGGCATCTTTAGGATTCTCTATGTATAGTATCCTGTCATCTGCAAACAGTGACAGTTTTACTTCTTCTTTTCTGATTTGGATTCCTTTTATTTCTTTTTCTTCTCTGATTGCCGTGGCTAAAACTTCCAAAAGTATGTTGAATAATAGTGTGAGAGTAGGCAACCTTGTCTTGTTCCTGATCTTAGTGGAAATGCTTTCAGTTTTTCACCATTGAGAATGATGTTGTCTGTGGGTTTGTCATATATGGCTTTTATTATGTTGAGGTAACTTCCCTCTATGCCTATTTTCTGGAGAGTTTTTAATCATAAATTGGTGTTGAATTTTGTCAAAAGCTTTTTCTGCATCTATTGAGATGATCATATGGTTTTTCTCCTTCAATTTGTTAATATGGTGTATCACACTGATTGATTTGCGTATATTGGAGAAGCCTTGCATTCCTGGGATAAACCCCACTTGATCATGGTGTATGACCCTTTTAATGTGCTGTTGGATTCTGTTTCCTAGTATTTTGTTGAGGATTTTTGCATCTATTTTCATTAGTGATATTGGTCTGTAGTTTTCTTTTTTTGTGACATCTTTGTCTGGTTTTGGTATCAGGGTGATGGTGGCCTCGTAGAATGAGTTGGGGAGTGTTCCTCCCTCTGCAATATTTTGGAAGAGTTTGAGAAGGATAGGTGTTAGCTCTTCTCTAAATGTTTGATAGAATTGACCTGTGAAACCATCTGGTCCTGGGCTTTTGTTTGTTGGAAGATTTTTAATCACAGTTTGAATTTCAGTGCTTGTGATTGGTCTGTTTATATTTTCAATTTTTTCCTGGTTCAGTCTGGGAAGGTTGTGCTTTTCTAAGAATTTGTCCATTTCTTCCAGGTTGTCCATTTTATTGGCATATAGTTGCTTGTAGTAATATCTCATAACCCTTTGTATTTCTGCAGTGTCAATTGTTACATCTCTTTTTCCATTTCTGATTCTGTTGATTTGAGTCTTCTCCCTTTTTTTCTTGATGAGTCTGGCTAATGGTTTATCAATTTTGTTTATCTTCTCAAAGAACCAGCTTTTAGTTTTATTGCTCTTTGCTGTCGTTTCCTTCATTTCTTTTTCATTTATTTCTTATCTGATCTTTATGATTTCTTTCCTTCCGCTAACTTTGGGGGTTTTTTGTTCTTCTTTCTCTAATTGCTCTAGGTGTAAAGTTAGGTTGTTTATTTGAGATGTTTTTTGTTTCCTAAGGTAGGATTGTATTGCTATAAACTTCCCTCTTAGAACTGCTTTTGCTGCATCCCATAGATTTTGGGTTGTCGTGTTTTCATTGTCATTTGTTTCTAGGTATTTTTTGATTTCCTCTTTGATTTCTTCAGTGATCTCTATTTAGTAGCATATTGTTTAGCCTCCATGTGTTTGTATTTTTTACAGTTTTTTTCCTCTAATTGATATCTAGTCTCATAGCATTGTGGTCGGAAAAGGAACTTGATACGATTTCAATTTTCTTAAATTTACCAAGGCTTGATTTTTGACCCAAGATATGATCTATCCAGGAGGATGTTCCATGCGCATTTGAGAAGAAAGTGTATTCTGTTGTTTTTGGATGGAATGTCCTAGAAATATCAATTAAGTCCATCTTGTTTAATGTGTCATTTAAAGCTTGTGTTTCCTTATTTATTTTCATTTTGGTTGATCTGTCCATTGGTGAAAGTGGGGTGTTAAAGTCCCCTACTATGATTGTGTTACTGTCAATTTTCCCTTTTATGGCTGTTAGCATTTGCCTTATATATTGAGGATTCCTATGTTTGGTGCATAAACATTTACAGTTGTTATATCTTCTTCTTGGATTGATCCCTTGATCATTATGTAGTGTCCTTCTTTGTCTCTTGTAATAGTCTTTATTTTAAAGTCTATTTTGTCTGATATGAGAATTGCTACTCCAGCTTTCTTTTGAGTTCCATTTGCATGGAATATGTTTTTCAATCCCCTCACTTTCAGTCTGTATGTGTCCCTAGGTCTGAAGTGGGTCTGTTGTAGATGGCATATATACAGGTCTTGTTTTTGTATCCATTCAGCCAGTCTATGTCTTTTTGTGGGAGCATGTAATCCATTTACATTTAAGGTAATTATTGATATGTAAGTTCCTATTACCATTTTCTTAATTGTTTTGGGTTTTTTATTGTAGTTCTTTTCCTTCTCTTGTGTTTCCTGCCTAGAGAAGTTCCTTTAGCATTTGTTTTAAAGCTGGTTTGGTGGTGCTGGATTCTCTTAACTTTTGCTTGTCTGTAAAGGTTTTAATTTTCCTGTCGAATCTGAATGAGATCCTTTCTGGGCAGAGTAATCTTGGCTGTAGGTTTTTCCCTTTCATCACTTTAAATATGTCCTGGAACCATGTCTTTTTGTAATTACCATTATATCCCCAGTGCTTTGAACAATGCTTGACAGACAGTAAATGATTAATACATATTTATTTAGTTCACTGAGTAAATGTTATTGAAGTATTCTAGGCAGGGGAGTTATATAATACAATGTATATTTTAAAATGATCACTTTGGCTGCTTTGAGAGGAATGGATTAGAGATGGGCATAAGTGAAGAAGAGAGCTTGTTAATAGGCTGCTGTAGCAGTCCAGGTGAGAGATAGTTGTGGGTGGGTATTGAAGAGATAGAGCAGATCTTAAAAATTAGCTGGATTTCAGATGATTTGGGAAAAGAAATTTGAAGGTTTACTCTTATTGGCTGAGGACGATAAGGAAAGAAATGAGTTAAGCATAATTTTAGATTTCAGAGAGCGAAGTAATAATATTTGTGGAAATGAGGAAAAGTCATATGGATGGAACAGTTCTGTTATTGGGGAAATTAAGAGTGTTTTTCGCTATGTTGAATTTAAGATGCCTTTGAAACATTCGAGGGACAATGTCAAACAGACAGTTGAATTGATTTATCTGAATACCCAGGGGAAAGTACTCCAATGCAGATATACATTTAGATATCATCAGTATTTAGACTTCATTGAAAGTCATGGAAAAAGGCAAAATCATATAAGAAGAGAGTGTTATAAAAGAGAGGTTTTGGCTGATTCCTGAAGAAAAAAAAAAATATATATATATATATATTTAGAAATAAGAGATAAGAGTTTCAACAAAGACAGAGTAGGAAATAATTTCAACAAAGGATGCTGAAACATCCAGATAGCCACATTGCAGAAAATAAATTAAAGGAACTTTGATTTCTAGCTTTCATTATATAAAAATTAATTCAAACAGGATCACAGACCAAAAGAAAAAGCTAAAGCTCTAAACATATAGAAGAAAATATAAGAATATATCTTTACAACTTTGGCTTAGGTAATATTTTTTAGCCTGCATATATAATACAGTACATTTATAAGTAAAAGAAACTGATAAATTGGACTTAATTAAAATTAAAGCATTTGTTCTTCAAAAGACACCATTAACGATTGAATAAGCAAACCACAGATCAGGACAAAACATTAACAATTTATATACTTGACAAAGAACTTGCAGAATATAAAAAGAAGCTCTACAACTTGGTAATTAAAAGGCAAACAGTCCAATTTAAAATATTGGGAAGACTTCATAATATTGGCACAAGATACTTCACAAAAATGTTCTAATAACCAATGAGCATATAATAAGATGCTTAATATCATTAATCACTAGGGAGAAACAGATTAAAATCACAACCACTTCATACTCATTAGAATGGTAAAATTTTGTGATTGACAATACCAAATGCTGGTGAAAACATGGAACCAGAACTCTCATACATTCCTGGACAGGATATAAAGTGATGCAGTTACTCTGGAGAACTGGTAGGAACTTTCTTGTAAAGTTAAACATATGCTTATTCTATGACCCAGTGATTCTACTCCTAGATATTTACCCAAGAGAAATGAAAAATATGTCCACAGAAAACTTATACTTAGATGTTCATAGCAAGTTTATTCATAGTAGCCAAAAAATTAAAGTTGAGGTGACCACTAATAGGAAAAAAATATAAATTTGTGGTATACAAAATATTTAATGTGGTAGGCAGAATTCTAAGATGAACTCCAAGATTCCCACCTACTGATACACATGCCCTGAATAGTCCCCTCCCCTTGAGTATGGGCAGCTCAGGTGAATATGATGGGATCTCATGCTTGTGATTAGATTGTATCTTGTGGATAGGTGAAGGGATTTTTGTAGGTGTAATTAATGTTTCATATCAGCTGATTTTGAGTTAAAAAGGAAATCTTCCCAGGTGTCCCTGCTTTAATCAGGTCAAAACACTTAAAAGTAGGACTGGGCTCTTTCTGAAGATATAGAGATGTTCTCCTGTTGGCTTTGAAGAAGTAAGCTTCCATATTATGAGATTTGTGAGAGATCCATGTGGCAAGCAATTGCAAGGTCCTCTAGGAGCTGATAGCAGACCCTGGCTGACAGTCAATGGGAAAATGGAAACTCAGTCTTACAACCAGAGAGAACTGAATTTAGCCAACAGTCAGTTGAGCTTGGAAGAGGACCCTGGCTTCAGAAGGAAATGTAGCCCAGCTGACACATCTGAAACTCTGAGCAGAGTACTCAGCTAAGTTGTGACTCAACTCCTGACCCATGGAGACTGTGAAATGATAAATGAATGCTGTCTTGTGCCATTAAGTTTGTGGTAATTTGTTACACAGCAATAGAAAATGAATACACTTAGCAATAAAAAAAATATGACTTACAGATAAAACATACATAAGTCTCAAAAACATTAGTGAATGAAATCAGGCACAATAGATTACCTATTATATTATTTCATTTATGTAAGTTTCAAGGACGGGTAAAGCAGATTTCTAATGATAGAAATGAGTACAGTGGTTGTTTCCAGAAATGGAAAGATTGACTAGAAAGGAATACAAGATGACTTTCTGGAGTGTATAGAAATATCAGTAGTTCAGTGTCTTTGTTTATATTTGTCAAAACTCATTGAACTGTACACTTAAGATTTGTGCATTTGACTCTATGTAAATTATACCTCAATTTAACAAGAAAGAAAGAGTGCCTGATAGTGTCAAATGTAGCTAAGAGTCTAAGACAAAAATAGAGAAGTGCTTATTGGATTTGGCCTTCTCAGATACTTGGTGAACTTGGTAAAAGCACATTCTGCCCAAAGTGCTGATAAAATTAGATTAGAATATGTTGTAGTGGGAATAGAAGCAGAAAAACTTGAGCCATTGTATATAGACAACTCTTTCGAGATGTTTAGTTATCAAAGGGCAATAGAAGATGGGGAAGTCTTTTGAGTATAAATGTGAAATAAAGGGAGTGTATGTATTTCAAGATGGTAGATCCCAGAGCATGTTGGAACTGATCAAGTATAGACGAAAAATTCATCATGCAAGGTTTAGAAGGAATATATAAATGGATGGATTACTTGAGAAGGTCAAATTAGATGATCTTCAGAGCATAAGTGAAGCCAAAACCAGACAGGAATAAAAAAAATAAATGTATAAATTAAAATTGTGTTGGATAATTGATAAAATAAGTAGACAAATTGTTAGTAAGGATATAGAAGACATAGAAAGCATTTCAAAGAAATTTACCTAACTTACATTATAGAGCAGTCCCCCAACAATATCAGAATACACCTTCTTTTTAGTTTTTATTATTACTATTTTTTAATGTTAGGTAGAAACCTAATTAGTTATTTATTTATCTATCTATTTTTACAGCTTCTTTTTAAACATGCACAGAGCATATAAAGATAAAGCCTATACTGAGATATAAAGCATATCTGAATAAATGCAAGGAGATTAAAATCGTAAACAATATGTTCACAAACCACAGTAGCATGGAATTAAAAATAATAGACAGCTATCTGGAAAATATCTACATATTTGGAAATTAAACAACACACTTCTAAGTAATTCATGGGCCAAAGAAGAAATCAAAAGGGAAATTAGAAAACATTTTGAAGTGAATAAAAATAGAAACACAAGATTCTTATTCCAGCTAAGCTGGGATAATTGTAACTAAAAACTTTAGAAAAATGCATCTGCAATCCTGTTGGTTCAATCTTCTGATTAATACAAAATTCTACTACTTCTCACCACCCCACTATTACCATGCTAGTCTAAGTTGTCATCATTTTTGCTTACACCTTTGTAATAGCCTTCGCCCTGCTCTTTCTGTTTTTTGTACATCCCCTACACACCTTATCCCACTCCACAATTTTAGTCAAACAGCATCTTGAATGGACCTTGTGAGATGTATGTCAGATCATATTATTGCTATTTTCAGAAATAGTTAATGATTTCTTGTTACTCTCACAGTTAAAATGATGAAGGTCCAAAGAGGCCAGTAGAACTTGGCTCATCATTGCTTATCCAACCTATTTTTACTACTCCTTCCTTTCTTGACTCTTATTACTTTTGTCTCCTTGATGTTTCTTTTCTTTTTACATTTCTTTTTCTTGTATTTATACCTTCAAGGGCTTCCCACCAGCGTAGAATAAAATTTTAAAAATGCTTATCTGTAAAGGCTCTACCTGATATGACTTTTGTTTACCTCTGTGACCTCATTCCCTCATCCCCCCCTGCTGCCTGTCTCTCTCTCTCTCTCTCTCACATACAGACACACACACACACACACACACACACACACACACAATGTCCCAGCCACCCTGAACTTCTTCTCATTACTTGAACACACCAAGTACTTTCCTGCCCCCATGACTTTGTCCTTGCTGGTCCCTCTGCCTGGAACATTTTCCTCTCATTTCTTCATATAGGCCAGTTCCTTTTCATCTCTCAGGCCTCAGCCTTAAAGCAATTGCTTCCGAGAGGATTTGCCTGTCCAGCCCAGCTAAAGCTGCCCACCCTCCAAATACCATCCAGTAACTAATCCCATTTCATTTGCTTGTGGCACATATGTGCTGAAATTCTTTTATCCCATCACTTCTACGTTATGTTTTTCCCCTGTCGGACTCTGAGCTCCAAGAGCGGAGACCATATCCGGTTGTTCATCCTGATATTCTCAACTCAGAATATGTGTACAGAAAATATTTGTTGAATAACTGAATGACAGATGGAGAAAATAAAATAGCAATAATAAATAAATAAATATGGTGTTCATTGGATTCCCAGTTCCTTCACTTGAACAACTTAGAACAGATATTTTTTCCCTCACCGAAAAAATTGAGTGAAAATACCATATCACTCCAGCAAGTTTGTACTGAAGATTTCAGGAAAAGCCTTGTAAAATGGGCCTGGAGCAGTGATTAATACTTAAAAGTATCTCAACTGCAAGGGAGCTTAGAGTTGCAATGAAAGGCTGAGAATCTGGGGTCAGACCACTTGAGTTTGAATTGTGACTTTACTACTTCCTAGCTTTACATCTTTTACCTCTCTGTGCCTCAGTCTGTCTGTGTATAAATATCTGAACTTACTATATAGACTTACTGTGGGGATTAGATGCCTTAGTACATGTAGAAGTCTCAGAAAAATGACTGACAGCTGTAAATAGTCTAAAAGTGTTTGATAAATCTGCTCGGTCTTCCTGGAGTCATCAAGGAAGTATGAAGGATGCTAGTAATTAACAACTCCTGGCCCTGGTTCTGGTGCCAGCCCACTCATGCCCAACGTTGCTTAATGGAATAGATGAACAGGGTGAATACAGCTTTGGGATAGTTTTCCCTGAGCCCAAACTTCTGAGTTTCTTCCCCATCCCCTTCTGGGCCAGCAACTCCCCTGTTCCTAGCCACTGTGTGCATGTGGATTGATTACAGAGCAGCTGGAAAGCTCAGCAGGGCTAGCTTCTAGCCCAGCTGGACCAAGGAGACCCCCCCAGCAGGGCACACCATAGGTACTTCAGTACTTTATTATGAAAATATTGGACTTATGTAAAAGTTGAAAGAATTTTTACCTTGAAAATACATATATCCACTAGCTAGATTCTTTTATTAACATTTCTAGACATACCACATACTCAGTTCATCTGGTTTTTGATCCATCATTCATCTTGTTTTACATATATTTCAAAACAAGTTGCAGACACCAGCACCCTTCACTCCTAAACACTTCAGCATGAATATCATTAGCTTGATGTCAGTATCTGATTAGCATTTTAAAAATCTTTTCTTTTGATGTTCAAAAAAACCTACAAGGAAATATTAAATTTATTATGCCTTTCAATGAGTTTTGACAGTTGCATACAACTGGGTAACTAAACCCCTATCAAGACATAAAATGTTACTATCACCACAGAAATGTTCCCAGTCAACCTTTAACCCTATTCCCTGATAATAATTCCCATTAGCCCCCTCATAGATTAGTTTTATTGTTCTAGAACTTAAAATAAATGAAATAATTTGGACAAGGCTTCTTTTACTCAGCATAGGTTTTGAGTTTCATTCATGTTTTTTCATGTTTTGCATGTTCATTTTTATTGCTGCATAGTATTTCATTATATGACTATACCACAGATTATTTTTTATCTGTTCACCAGTTGATGGACATATGTTTTCTCCAGTTTTGCTTTATTATGGATACAGCTGCTTTGAACATTCTTGTACATATCCTTTTGTGGATGTATGTTTTTGTTTCTCTTGGTCACATCTAGGATGAGAATTGCTGGGTTACAGGGTAGATATATACCTAGTTTTATAAGGAAATGAAAGACTTTTGTCAAAGTGGTTATAACACATTCCCTCAACAATGTATGAGAATTCCCATTTTTCACTTCCTCTTCAACATTTGGTGCACACCATCTCAAGGATTTTGTACTTCCTGTATCCTCTGTCAGGTACGTTCTTCACTGTGGATTGTTCACTCACATACTTCAGACTTCTGGAAGTCTTTTTCTCAAGGCAGCCTTCCTTTGCTATCATACTTAAAATTGCACTCAGCGCACCCACCCGGCCACCCACCAACAACACTATCTCCCTTACTTCTTTAATTTTCCCAGAGAATTTAGGTACTTGTCAGTTTGTCTATCCACCCTCCCCTTCCAGTGAATTGTGATCTCCATTATAACTTGTAATTTTTGCTCTTTCTTCCATATGTTTAAAAAGAATGTGTATTCTGATATTGTTGGGTGGATTGTTCCATAAAGTGAAATGTTACTCTTGCATTCCTTGTCTCTGTAAGCATTCCTGGCTCACAGTAAGCACTTAATATATATATCTGTTGAGTAAATGAATATATAGAAACACTTGTGGAGTGGATAGAAGCACAGCAAGACTCTCTGTATTTGCAGAAGTTTACTTTCATTTGTAGTCAAAAGTCATCTAGGCACAAACTTGAAATACTTGGGTTAAATCTGATCACTTGTTTCAAATTCAATTAGAATTTGTCACTCTTTTCCTTTGCTTGAACCTAAAAAGGGACAACAGATGAGATAGTAATTCATCATGACTGATGGTATATGCTTCAATGCCTAGCAGTGAAGGAATATCTTTCTCAAAGCCAACAATGAAAACTTTCAAGAGAAGTAGATATTCTTCCAGACTAATTTTAACATCCCTTAGAATGTCTGGAAGACTTTCATCGTAAAAATAAAAAGTCTGTGAAATGTTGTAGCCCCTACCTCATTATATGTTGTGTATCACTCATACAGAGGAAACACATATGGCAGCTTAATTGTATATTGTTTCTTGAAATTGTTTTAAGATCCACTTATCTTCCCAGAATTCTTTGCCTTGTTAATAAGATTCTCATTTGAATATATTGAGAAAAGTTTCAGAATTGGTCCAGCTGTTCAGTGAAACACTATTAAACTGTTACTTCTATCTTTTTTCCTCTGTTTTATTTTCTTTTGAGTAGATCATAGCTTTGACTCATTTTCATCAGAGTAAGCCCACAAGTTCTCAAAGTAGCCTTGATAGGAATATATATGTTGGGTTTGCTTTAAAGATTGTTTACATTATTAAATACAGAAGTCCATCTACTTACAAAGTGGTTAAGTTCTAAAAGACAGTTTGCAAATACTTTTCATTTTTAAGTTCACATAGTGTCCAAATCAGGGGAGACAGGGAGTTAAGTTTGCAGTTCATGGATATACTGATGCCAATTAGGAAGTCTATTGTCTCTTTAAAAAATAGCTTTTTTTAAATATTTAAAATTTTTCTTCTCTTCCTTGATGATGTAACAGCAGTGACGCTTTAAAATCCTTAATGTGATTTTCTTATTTGCCTTTGTGAACTTATATCCTTGGCCCTTTTCTGCCTGAGACATCTGTTACTTTGGAGAAAAATGTAGATTTATAAAAGAAAGAAATAGGGCCTATTAAGGAAAGAATGTATAGAAAACTACAGTGGTATTTAAAAGTATAAATAGTGGCATTATTGAACTTGGGTAGATTTTCTAGATCCTTTTCCTTTTTTTCCTTTCCTTCAAAGAATATCTAGGATCAAGCAATGAAGACTCATCTCATAGTTTGAGCCACAGTGTAGACAAGATACCCATTTGCCTAGTACATCAAGACTGTAGAAGGAAATCATAACTTAGAATTAAAAGGGAAAGCCAATTTCCATTTCTGAGGATTATGGGAAGATGGAAGAAGAGAGAAGCAGGAGATAACATACGTATCCTTAGGAAATATCTAATTTGAAAAGAAAAATTAGGATTAAGTCCTGTGAGAAGACTGGAGTTTCACGTACTGTGGATAAGAATTGGATAAGATTTCAAGCAATATTTATTACAAGCAGGTCTTCAAGGAGCAAGTTAGACCAAAGACTTAAATGCTTTAAAAAGGAGCACACTGCGTGTGTGGGGAGGTCGGTGCTGGTGTGTTTGTTTATGGCGTAGTCATTTGATTACTGCAAGGCTAGTGAGCTCATTTCAAGTTTACATGAGCAAATTCAATTTTCTAAACTAGATATGATTTACAGGCTTTGTGGTTATCACATGTCCTGCTGTTAAGATTACCTTTTAGAAGATTAAATAATATCTTGATATTAAACTGCCAAATGACTTGAAGGGACTTTTGCCCTTTTATTTTTGAATGAAAGAATATGTAAGGAACTATAATCACCATAAAAAGAAATGGAGCATGCTTAGCTTTAATTTTAAATGAAGTCTTTCTTTCAGCAGTACCCTTTGTTCCCTGTGCTTCTGAGATCATCAGATTGTTTATACCGTAAAACTCTGCTATAACTTTCATAACAGTAACATGGATTAAGATGTATTGTCTGGGGCTTCCCTGGTGGCGCAGTGGTTGGGAGTCTGCCTGCCAATGCAGGGGACACGGGTTCGAGCCCTGGTCCGGGAAGATCCCACATGCCGCGGAGCAACTGGGCCCGTGAGCCACGATTACTGAGCCTGCGCATCTGGAGCCTGTGCTCCGCAACAAGAGAGGCCGCGACAGTGAAAGGCCCGCGCACCGCGATGAAGAGTGGCCCCCGCTTGCCACAACTAGAGAAAGCCCTCGCACAGAAACGAAGACCCAACACAGCCAAGAATAAATAAATAAATAAATAAATAAAAAAAAACAAAAAAACAAACCTGCTGTCATTTATTAAAAAAAAAAAAAAAAGATGTATTGTCATTGGGTCCAGTCCCCTGCCACCTCCTGAAAATGAGGGCTGGGAGTAGGCTAATGTTCTTATTTTGTGAGGCAGGTAGGATGTGAGAAGGAGAAAAAGCAGGCAACTCTGTCTTGTGAAAGAGGGATCTCCAGTATTCTCCAGGCTCAGTTTCCTTGACAAGGCTAATGAATTGGATATAGGTTGAAGATTTAACACTTACAAACACAGCATAACCTGTTAAATTTGAATTTCAGATAAATAACAAATAATTACTTAGTGTAAGTATGTCCATGCAGTATTTGGACATGCAAAACTTATATACATACAAATACAACATACAAATACAAAACTTATTTGTCACGTATCTGAAGTTCAAATTTAATTGGGCATCTGGTATTTTTCTGTCAACCCTAACTGGATGCTAACTGACCAGAAGATTCTTAGGATTATTGCCCCTGTCCTTCAAATTACACTGGCCGGCCACAAGCCCCATAAATATCCTCATGAATGTTTGATCACTTTCCTTTTCTGGCTGCCGCTGGGAGAGGAGCTGCCTCCAAGTCCACGCATTTGCAATCAATGGTCCTGTGGAACTGCTCCAATTTCCTGATCAAGAAGAACAAACAGATATAGGGCACCCACCCCGATAATCTGAGGGTCCACAATTCTTTCCATTACAACCGGCTGATGGACCACAAGACTGTGGCGTGGAGCCGGCAGCAGGTGGCAGAAGTGGCCTGGAGGTGGTGAAGTGGAGATCTGGCCCTACAAAGCCCACCACCTCCTACATGCAGACCACCATCAGCAAGAACTCCCCTGCCACCCTCAGCAGTATCCAGAACATAATCTGCAAAATCAAGTACCTCTGGGATCTGAGCATAGTCTCCAACTGCAGAGCCAGCGCCATCCTGCACAGCAGACACCTGTGACGGTGAAGAGGAGGCAGACGTGCCCCACCAAGAGCTCTTGAACACAGCCCTCCCTCCCTGCCCCCCAGACCAAGAAAGATGTCAGCCAACACTTCTCCAAAAAAAAAAAAAAAAAAAAAAAAAGCCACCAGGTCATTCTAAACTGCAGCCAGAACAAAGTTGGATTTGGATTGTGAAGAGCCTTTAAATCCAAGGTCAACTAATTGCCCAGGTCTGCTGTGGTTATTTCAGTAACTTCACAGTACTGCAATTCTGCATCGTCATGTTTTGGACCCTACTTATTGTATTATAGCAACTTTCTCTTTTGTATCTCACAGAAAGGGACAGTAATTAGCTTAGTACTTGCAATGAAGAAGTTTGAATAACAGCAAGATTATGTCCTCTTAATATCTTTTCAACAAATAGCACTGTGATCTACAATTTCTTTTAATTTTTAAAAAAGAATATTCACATTTTAAAGCTTATAATGTTGATTGTAAAGACTAAAGATAGGGAGAGACATATCTGAAAAATAAGGGTTTTCTTGCCTTCTCATTTGTGAGTCTGGGATGTGGCCTCCTGAAAAGCTGCCCAATCAGGGGCTCTGCTTCGTTAAATCAAATGTGTTAGTGCTACATGCTTTTACAGGTGGAGCTGTGAGGCTCAGCTTTCTCAGCTACCCTTGGTTTCCCTGTGGCAATCTTGCAGAAGTAGCTAGTATCTTGATGAAGAACCTGCTAAGGGGACCCATTAACAATAAAATGACTCTGGGTTGAAGGCAAAGAAGTAATCACCTGAGCAAAGCCAAGGGGAGGGAGTGGATGCTGGGAACACAGAGAAGTCTGTGATACCAAATGAGGGAGATGTGGTTGAGGTCCTTTAGTGGCAAATCTGGAGGTATTTCTGAGCCAAAGGAAATATCTTTGAGTTATACCAGCTGCAGACTTCTGCTAGAGATGTAAAGTCTCATAGGTGTACAAAATTCATCACCCAGTGATCAGAAGACCTACTTTTGTCCCCGCCAAAGTCACATAAACTACACCCTCCCTCTTTATATGCAGGCACCACTGTAGGGTAAGAAACAGAGGAGGGAGGAAGTTATCTGAGAAACTAAGCGCTGTTCTCCGGAGAGACTCCTTTCTCTCACTGCCTCTATATCAGATATCTTGGATTCATTGCACACAACAAAAATCCCTTATATAGATAGCTTTATCATCAGTATGACTGTGAAATCCTTGAGGGTAAACATTGTTTCTCAGTATACTTGGCAAAGTGCTCAGGAGAGAAGACACACATCTAAAGAGATCAAATTGTGCAGGAAAACATGTAGCAAAAAGAGAAATGTGCCAAAGGCATATATGGCTAAAATCAATCTTTCTCTATCCAGTATTCATAGAAAATTATAGAAACCATAGGCAAAAAATATCAATAAAGAGTGAAAAATCACCTGTAGTTCTGTTGTTCAAACATGTTTCCTATTTGTATTTTGTCACTCCTGCCTCTACCACTTGCAGTGGAATTATATGAGGCACAATGGTTATACTAGCTTTTTGGTTATAAATATATCCTGAACAACTCTCCTTGGTAATAAACCCAAATCTACACCCGTTCTTAATGGTGGGGCCTGATTCTTTGCATTAAATTTTTTCAGATTAAATTAGCCATTTAAGTAAATTGTTACTCTTTATTGCTTTAAGCAATGATGTAATGAGCAGCCATGCATATACATAGTTGGTTATAGGGTGTTTATTACTTTATTTACTTTGATGAGATCATGCTTCATTACTTTTGAAAAATTCATCTATTTTCTTATTTTTCTTCCATATGAATGCTGTATTTATTCGTGAAGATTTTCTTCAGACCTTCATTTGTGTTGATTTGTAAATGTTCAAACTTTTACAGTTTTATATCTCCTTATATAATTGCTTATTCATTTAACAAATATTTATGAGGGACCTGCTATTTGCTTGGCACTAGGCAAATAAAGGTAATAAATATGGCTTAGTGGGAAGAGGCATGGAGAAACACCAGTAATCAGAGAGTAAATACATGATTCTATTTGCAATGAGAGTTATGACAAAAGCTCACGGTGATTAAGTTGTTAATCCTGTGTCAGAGACAGCATCTTTGTGAATGGAGATTTAAGCTGAGACATGATATAGGCAAAGTGCAGGAGGAAGCACATTAGTGAAAAAGGGAACAGCTGTACAAGGGTCCTATGGCTACATATTTTTGAAGACCTGAAAGACTGGCATGGCCAGAGCATATAAGCAAGGGAAGCAGGTACACAAGATGAGCTAGGAGAGACAAAACAGCACTTTAAATGCTTTGGTAAGGACTTTGTGTTTTGGGGGTTGCATTGTGCAGCTATTTAAATTGTAGTCATCTATGAGACATACTCGTAATTTGTTTGAGGAAGATTTTAAATCACCTCTTGTTTATTAAGAAATAGATAGCCATGTAATTTCCATTGTGAGATAGTTCTAATTATTTAAGATTTGAAGCCAATGAAGATAATTAGAGATACATCATTGAAAGAAGCAATGATTCAGTCGGATTATGTTCTAAACACACATCTGAGAGTTTTTTTTACCTGTATGCAATAGGAGCATATATCTTATCGATGCTGTTATTTTAACTTAATCTTTATTTTTAACCATGAGTCTTATCATTCTGATGAATCCGTTGCATTTCTAGCAAGGTATGGCTAATCAAAAGTGGGGTTGAACCAGGAGCTACCTGGATCTTGCCACTGGGCTAGGCTCTTGCCTAAAGGAAGTTATCACAGGATGTGATCTTACAAGACAATTCCTTCTGTGCCAGGAAGCTAGATTTTGAGAACTACAGCCAGCCTCCAATATCCACAGGTTTAGTATCAGCAGGTTCAACCAACTACGGATCAAAAATATTAAAAAAAAAAGAAATTCAGGAAAGTTCTAAAAAGCAAAACTTGAATTTTCCCTGCTCTGACAACTATTTACATAGTATTTACATTGCATTAGCTATTATAAGTAATCTAGAGTTGATTTAAAGTACACAGGAGGATGTGCATAGGCTATATTCAGTTATTATGCCATTTTATATAAAGGACTTGAGTGTCCAAGGATTTTGGTATTTTGAGGGGGAGGGTCCTGAAACCAATCCCCCCAAACTGCTGAGGGATTTAGAAAACTAAGTTTTGAAAATTCAAACTGATCGGTTCTTACACAAATCCTTAGGAATATTTTGTTCAGAAGTATTTTTCCTGAACTGAATTATAGCATACTACTTTCTTTTATTCTTCCTATTGTGACTTCAACCAGTGATTTATGTAATTACATACCTAAAGTAGAACTGTATCTATCAAAAAACAAACACAGAACCAAGGATTAAAGCTCAATGACAGAACTTCTCTTAGAATTTATTATGGATTCTATTTAAATAATTTCTACTCTGTAAGACACTGTGTTTCATGCTTCTCATGTATTAGCTCTGTTCTTCATATCAGCTCTGAAAAATAGGAATTGATATTTTCATTTTATTTGTGAGGAACCTGAGGCTCAGAGAGGTTGCATCACTTTCGCAAAGTCACAGTACTGTAAGTGGCAGAGCCAAGATTCACACTGCATCTGTTTTTTATGCTGAGACTCTAGTGGCCTTTTTATTATACCATTTTCTTTGAAGGAAATTCCTGTAACATCATGTCTCATACCAGGGACTCTACTAAACCATATGGCATCATTTTAATGCAAATTCAAAAGAGCAGCTCATGAACATACTCTGAGCAGCCTGGTGCTAAAGGTATGTGACTTGGTAGACAGAGGACAGGCTGAACTTCAGTCCCCACTCGCTCCCTCAACCAGGACCCTAGAGCCGTGAACAACAGACACAACCACATCTGAGGACCTTGAACATGATGGAAAGTGCATTATGTAAACAAGTGATCTAAATTAAAATGTCTACTTAATATTTGAAAGCCAATTAATAAGTTGAACTGCAATAAAACCAAAATAAGTCCTTAGTTTTTCCAGAGAATTTGATTATTCCAAACATTAAATTTTATCTCCAGGTATAGTGCAGAGTACAGCCTTCCGTTATATCCTGACAAATTCTATATGGCCTTGTTAATCATGGGCCTGGTATCTGCTTCATAATGGGATTCAACTCTGTTTTTTTCAACTTCTCTTTTTTAATTATTAAAGCTAAGTAAAGTAAAATACCCAATTAAATTTCATTTCATAATGTATCTTTTTAAATTAAAAAGTTTACGATGGAAAATTATAGATACTGAAAGAGTAACATAAGCCTTAGGCAAATATAATTACAGAAATCAAAACATTGAGTTCATTTATTTATTAATCAAAATTTTTATTTGCCCAGCCCTTTTTTGATAGTGGGACATGGAGGAGGCATAAGGAATCTAGGGCAAGGAGATATGGTTAGAATGTCATTTTAAAATGAGGTCCAGGTGTGTGACTTCTGAGACTAATTCATAAATGTAACACAGCTTCCATCTGCCTTTCCGTCTGAGACACCCACCCTTGGAATCCAGCTGCTGTGATGTGTGGAAGTCTCAGACACATGAAGAAACTATATGTAGGTGTTCTAACTGAGAGCTCCCAGTGAGATCTTAGCTTGCAGGAAGCAGCAGCCTCCAGACACTTAACAGAGGTGAACTTTGAGATGACTTCAGCCCCAGGTGCTGTCAGATTGCAACTGCCTGAAAAACCCCATAAGTCAACTGCCTAGCTGAGGCCATTAACTCCAGAAAGATAGAGGATAAGACTAATAAATAATTGTTACTGTTTTTGCTAGTCATTTGTCATTTGTTAAGTAGCACTAGATAACCAAAGCCTTTCTACCTGAAGGAATAACACATATACACATAAGCATCAGAGAAAAATAACAGTGTTTACAAAAACCAAAAGATATCGGGAACAGGTGAGATCACTGTAGGTCATTGTATCTGGAAGAAGCTTAGTGGAGGAAGTGGAATATTAGCTGGATATAGAAGGAGGATTAAGTATAAAATCCATTCAACAAGATATGTATCAATTAATAAAATCAAGTAGCATGCAATAGAAGGTGGATTAGCATTCTAAATAGAAAACATTTTTTTCAATTGTTATTGAAGTTAGTTGATTTACAATGTTGTTTTAGTTTCAGGTGTACAGCAAAGTGATTCAAAAAATATATATATATATTCTTTCTCAGATTTTTTTCCATTATAGGTTATTACAAGATATTGAATATAGTTCCCTGTGCTATACAATAGGTTCTTGTTTATCTGTTTTATATACAGTAATGTGTATCTGTTAATCCCAAATTCCTAATTTATCCCTCCCCCACCCCCTTTCCCTTTTGGTAACCATAAGATTGTTTTCTATGTCTGTGAGTCTGTTTCTGAGTAAGCAATATTTTAATTATTTGTTTTGGGTGAAATATTGAAAGAATTATGAATAAAGAAGTTAGTAAACAAGTTTAAGTCATTCTCTATTTGGAATTATCATTTTACCTTAAATCATATTAGACCACATTGACCTAATGCCAGGAAAAAAAAAGAATTGCACTTGGACCATGCAAAAGGGCCAAGTGTTTGATCTCTATAATGGAGAAAAAGAAAAATGTTGCATTTCTGCATAAACCAGAAAGGTTATGTAGTTAATTAAACTTGAATTAACAAATATCATAATATAGGTATCATTTTTCTCTTTTTACAAAAAAGAGTTTGATGGAAAAAATGTTTAGATTGAAGAACAGAGAAGGTATGCTAGCCTCTACTATTTTATTCATTTTGCATTTTGACAATGAAATTATGCCAAACGTTCTAATTAAGAAGAACATTGCACATTATTTTGGCCCTGACTTTGCTATCATTAATATCACTTTAAATTTCCAACACCTCTTGGCTAATAAAAGAGATGACTATGTGGTTTAATGCTGTTTTTGCACCCGAAGTATAAGTCTTTGAACAGGCAAAGTGTCCAATAGTGTCATTTCCTCTCAGACTTGTTGAGTATTGGTCACTGAAGTAGAATCTATTATATTATCTTCCTCTAGTAGAGAGTTTGAACTAGCTCATCCACATTGTAGTAGCTTAGATTACTGTTCATCAAATACTCACAGCCTTCTTTTCATGAAAGAAGTGTAATTTATCACCTCATGGACTCAGAATTTGGCCACGTGACTGACTGTGGCCAATGGGTGTGAATGCCAGTGACAGTGTGCCAGTTCCGAGCTGAGACTTTGGGAGGCATGGCAGCGGGAGAAGAGCACACCCCACATATCTGTTGCTCCTTTAGGTCGGATCTTAGAATGACTGCATGTGAATCAGAACCCAACCCCAAACTAATAATGTCACCCAGCCTATCCAAGCTCAGACAAAATCAATTGACTTGTAGCTAACCAGAAGACATATAAATGTGAAATAAATGTGGTATTATAAGCCGCTGTGATGTTGGGGTTTTTGTTATAGAGTATTATCATATAGCAAAACCTGACTAATACATATGTCTACAAATTAAAGACACTTTTGTTCCTTTTTTCAACTTTTCCTGAGTCTTATAAGAATTAAATTTGCCAAAGAAAAGGGTTATTGATTTATTCAGACATATTTGTCATTTTCCAAATACATAAGGACAGATAGTTTTCTAAAATAAATATTTTCCCAGAATTTTATTTTGTTGATGGAATTTTATAATCACACTTATGGATCAACAAGTGAAAATTTTTTATAGGTACTCTATCTCCATCCGGATAAGTTTGGAGAACAAAACAGTGAGCATGCTGGCAAATAGTTTCTATGAAACCATCTTTTAGAATGTGAAGGTTTTGGGGTCAGGATACATTTTGTTGGAAAAAGAAGTGCTCTCCGGTGAATAAGTGAAATATTACATAAAATTGATAACTTTTCTTATAATGCTATACTTATAACCAAAAAATAAAAAAGACGCAAAATTTTAAACCCGACAGTAGTCAACCATTTGTCAATGGAGCAAAGAAGTCATTGTAAGATATGCAGACTATCACTGATATGTGGCTCAAGCAAATTTTCTTATCACTCAATCCATATTTGGCTCTTCACTTGTTTTTAGTTCACAATCATTGCTGCAGTTTACTTAACCACACTCTAGATTGGTTTCCATGTTTTTATTGTTTCACAATACTTTCTTGCATAGAGAAATTATGTTGGGAAGTTCAAGTATTGCTTGCCTAGACTTTCTCTTATTATGAAGAATAAGATCTTGCTGATGGTGGTATGATAAAGCTGCCACTTAGAATGGAGGTAAACATTTCAATCTCCATTCCATTGCCTACTCTGCTTTATAATTCTGGTTTTAATTCATGGTCTAATTAAATTCTCATTTTAAATCAAGCTGATCTGTAGACTACATATTATCTGCAACTCTTTAATGAACATGTGCTACTTATGATTATCTTTTTAGGTCATAAGATTATATTCACTTCTTCCAGAGATACATGAATCTGGTATGCAAAATAGAAACTCAGATAGTCCACCCCTGTGAAATTTGAACAAAATTGCTAAGTTAAATAAATAGATAATAATTTTATATGGGTCATTTAGATATGTACTTGCTTCAAAATAGAAAATGGGTCATTTAATATTTTGGAGGCCAATCTTCAATCTACTTAATGGCTTAAACATTCTTTAGTGTTAAAATTTTTATTTCTTTAATATTTCTTATGGTACTGTGGTACTTAATTCTATATAACAATCATTCTGCCACAGACAGTTTGAATAGCGTTTGGTCATTTAGTCATAAGGCCAGAAGAGCAAGGTACCTTGCATCTGAGCTTGGGGATTGTGCAGAGCAGTTTATACTCTAGGTCTCATTCATAATGGGCAGCTGGGCCAGAGCATCACACCTAAATTGTTAGATGCTGCTTTCAAAATCCAAAAAGGCCCAAAAAGTACTTATGTCTCTTCTTAGTTGTGGGCTGTGCAAGTGGAACAATTTTTCTTTGCTTTTAAGGGGTGTCTTATACCCCAGGTCACTAAACTTCTAGAGACTTCGCTGATACTATGTCAAAGAACATACAGTAGTCCCCCGTTACCTGCAGTTTTGCTTTTCACAGTTTCAGTTACCTATGGTCAACTGCAGTCCAAAAATATTAGATGAAAAATTCCAGAAGTTAAAAATTCATAAGCCTTAAATTTGCACTGTTCTGAGTAGTGTGCTGAAATCTCACGCACTCTGGCTCTGTCCTGCCCAGGACATGAACCATCCCTTTGTCCAGTGTATCCCATCCATTAGTCACTTAGGAGCATCTCAGTTATCAGATCGACTGCCTTGTATTGCAGTGCTTGTGTTCAAGTAACCCTTATTTTACTTAATAATAGCCCCAAAACACGAGAGTAGTGATGCTGGCAATTCAGATATGCCAAAAAGAAGCTGGAAAATGCTTCCTTTAAGTGACAAGGTAAAAGTTCTTTTAATAAGGAAAGGAAAAGAAATCATATGCTGAAGTTGCTAAGGTTTACAATAAGAATGAATCTTCTACCCGTGAAATTGTAAAGAAGTGCTGTCACACTTCAAACTGCAGAAGTTACAGACACACTGTGTGACTGGTGGTTAGTTATCATGCAGAAGGCATTACATTTGTACAATAAGGTATTCTGAGAGAGAGAAAAAAGGACCATATTCATGTAACATTTATTACAGTACATTTGTTATAATTGTTCTATTATTAGTTATTACTGTTGATCTCTTAGTGTACGTAATTTATAAATTAAACCTTATCATAGGTTTGTATGTACAGGAAAAAACATAGTGTCTGTGTGTGTGTGTGTTTGTGTGAGTGAGTGTGAGAGTGGGTGTGTGTGTATAGGGTTTGGTACTATCAGTGGTTTCAGGCATCCACTGAGGGTCTTGGAACATATCCCCGGTGGATAAGGGGGAACTATTGTACTATGTCAAAGAACAGGAGGCAAAACAGTGAAGGTACATTTCTGTCCCTACGACATATATGAAAACTCTTTTAGATTATCTTACTTGATAAGAATTGAAATGAAAACATTTTGGGGAGTGGAAGTTGGCAAGCTTTTTCTGTAAAGGGCTAGACATAAATATTTTAGGTTTTGCGAGTTACATAGAATCTCTGTCATATATTGGTCTTGTTTGCCTTTAATAGAACTTTGACAGTGTAAAAGCATTCTTAGTTCTTGGGCTATACAAAAACAGTCCACAGGGTGCAGTTTGCTAACCTCTGTTCTAGGTACTAGGTTCTATTTCTAATCGGCACCACCATGTAAGTTTGCAGTAATCCACAGTCATCTTCCAAGATCTGTCTGGTCATCAGGAGACTTAAATGATGATGTGGTGATGCACTACCCTGCCACCTTCCTGAATCTTTTAAGTTTTTAAGATACTAGTAATCTCAGAAAATTCTAACAAACTCCTCAACATTTGAAATTTTCATTGTAAGTGTAATTTCAATTCAGTTTTTTTTAAAAAACTCTTACCTTTTCACAAATAATTAAAGAAATCTGAGCTTTTTATTCTATAAAGAAAGTCATTATTCTAGGCATATTTCCTCCTATTTAGCTTTGGCATAGAGGTTAAAATGTCTGTGTGTTATAATACTGTATTAGGAAAGATACCACTAAAATATGAACATTCATTTAGTTTAATAGAACTAATTACAGTAATTCCCCTACATACGAACATTCAAGTTGCCAACTTTCAAAGACGAAAACGTGTGTTCGCATGTCCAGTCACGTAAGTTAGTTCACACGTCTGGCGTACATTGTCATGTGCGTGCATACTCTACAAGTGGTTGTGCTTTTGTATACTTTACTGTACAGTACTGCATAGAGTACAGTAGTGCAGTATCTTTATTTCAAGCCCAGGATATCCAGAAGCAAGCATAAAAGCAGTGGTATATACCCGATTGTGCTAGTTGGGTACCTAGGCTAACTTTGTTGGACTTACGAACAAACTGGACTTACGAACTCATTCATATGTTGGGGACTTACTGTATTAAGTGTTTTTCTAAGTTTTCCCTGAGGTCTGTATTATCAGCCTGGCGATTAAACTACTAGTTTATTCAGTGAGAAGGGATAAAGTTTTCCAATTTTTAAAATTATTTTATTGATTAATTAATTAATTAATTTGACCGCACTGCATGGCTTGCGGGATCTTAGTTCCCTGACCAGGGATTTAACCTGGGCCACGGCAGCGCCGAATTCTAACCCCTGGACCGCCAGGAAATTTCCAAGAAGGGATAAAGTTAAAGTGGTTCTTTTGCATATAAAACCAAGAAAAGGCATCTTCTGTTAAATTCTTTGGCTGTGTGAATAAATAGACACAGTTTAGTATCTGTTAGAATTTTTCTACTCTCGTCAAATAAAAGACTTTTTCAAGTTTCTAATAGCCTAGAGTACATATTAGAAATTATTTTCCCTGAACACTCACAAAAGGTTTTTCATTAATGTTCTGGGGCTGAAGAGATGCCTTATAAGAAACTCAACTATTTTACCAGAGGGTTTCTATTCCAATAAAATTTTGACAATGGAAGTGATTTATACGTAAATAAAGTGTACGGTGTAGGTTTGGAAATTATTCCGTTTCTTTTGTTCAACTAATATAATGACTAAAAGAACTATTCTGAAGGTAACACAAGTTGCAAATAAATAAATAAATAAACTATGTAGCAAGATCAGTCCTTTGGCGAACATATGGGCAAAAGATCCTACTTGTCTAAGTCTGGTCTGCACTTTGTGGATTTAGGATGTCACCTTTTTATTCTAATGGGTAAATTTTCCCGACTGCCATTTTGACTTAAATGGTTAATAAGGTATATAATGTATATAAAAATGTTTATAATCTTCATCTGTCATTGCATTACATTTGGATAAAGTCTTTGATTCACATGGAACTTCCCTACTTCACGAGGTGAAAACATGGTATTAGAGAAATTGCTCTAACTTTATAAAATATCACATAGGTTCCTAGTCTTGGCTGAATTAGAATAAAGTGTTTGATTTTTCTTCTTTACAAAGACAATACTAAAGTAGTTTTTATTTATCTTTGAAAGTTCCTGACCCTTACCATACAGCCTGAAGATTTTCTTTTCACCAAGATATGAGAAGCTTTATAAAGTCATTCAGCTATGTGATTCAGTGTACCCTTGGTGATCATGTTGACAATACTGGATATATGGTCACCAAATGCAGCACATACTGTACTTGAAAATTTTATATGAGAAAATGCTGTGTTCAAGACCTTATTCTTGCAGAAGTGCAGCACCAATAACACAGAGATATTGTTTTCTGGTTTTCTGGAGGCAACGTTTTTCAGTGCAGAATGAATGTCATCAGTGGTGCTGTATAAATTAGAGTCTAGATTTAAATAAGGAAATATCTTAATATTTTCCTCAGAGGCCAGTAGAACTGTCACTTCCTTATAGGTAAAGATTGTTTAAAATTGATCCAATAAGAAACAGTTTAAGTGAAATGAGGTATTATTAATAATCATGTCAGAATAATAGATATAGAGCTACAAAAATGACATTGTGCTGTATATATTATTTTTAATGTATTTTGTCACCTTAGTATATTGGAAGCGTTATTTTATTTAATGAAAATTCTTCCATTTTTAATGACTGCACGGTATTGTTTTCTTGGCTATTTAGTATGGTTGCATTTTAAAATTTTTTCATTTTTGTTTGTTTTTTGGACTATAAAGACTAACCTTGCAGTGTACCTTTTAATATTTTCTTATAGTCATATGTTTGCACCAATCAAGTAATATTATGTTTAGACAAATTCATAGATGAGTAATTATCTGCATAACTTATGTCACATTGTATTCTTCTTTCAACTTGTATTCATATTTAAAATTTTTTAAAGCACACTTCCCCAAACTACTCTTCAAAGAAGGTAGAGCAAATTTTAACTTCCTGCCTCAAAGTATCAGAGCATCTTTGCTCATCTCCCTCAACAACTTCATTTTTTTAAAAGAAAATTTACTGTATATTTGAGATTCACCAAATATACATGTTGGTCAAACACTGAAAGCTTATAGTTAGAAATAACATCTGGCTTAAGTTTAGTGTGAAATCAAGTATCATCCACCCATAGAATGAACTCCGAAATGAAAGAATAGAATGTTATCAAAATGTATATCAAAATAATTATAATTTTTATGACTTTATTACTAAAAATTTTGTAGTCAACTTTTAAAATGTTGCATTACTATGCAGGAACAATAAAAATTCAGCATCTTCTGCTGCTAAATTAAGTATACTGCACTTCTGCTGTAAGACAATGATGCCTCCATTTCACCAAAACAAATGGAGTTCAGGATATTTTTGTTGGCATCTCATTTTTAAAAAGTAGTTTTTCCCTCATACTGTTTATATATTTATTTTTTCTTACTTAAATATTTTTATTATAAACTGTTACATACATTTAGGATTTTTTAAAATGTAGAATTCTCATATAAGATTTTATTTTGAAAGGCTGATAACCTAAATGAAATTCAGTATCTTAATATAAAATGGAGGTCTTTTAAATTATTTTTTGATATTTTGAATGATAGCATACCAGAGATTCTGCAAAGAGTTTTTATTAAAGTAATGCAGTACTCATATTCTGCCATGTAGTTTTTCACATTTTATAAATAAAATTTTGTACATATTTTTTGTATTTATTGGCTCAAAAATATATCTAACATTCTTTCAAATATTATCTAGTTAACACATTCTCTCAACGTTTGTATAGTTGGCTAATTCATTTTTCTATAACTATTTAAAAGTTAATAATACATGTTTTATTATATATAATTAGCAGCTTTCAAAATCATAATTGTTGCAGAATTTTACCCAATGATAAATTTAAGTTTATACTTCAAATTATATACAGAAATCAACAATTAAAATATATAAGATCTTTTCTGTAAGTGATACTCAGAGGCTTACCTGTTTTTGAAAATGAATATTCAGATATTAATAATAATTCTGAATGGTATGCCTTAATTGTATTACTGATATTGTTACAGTGGTTAGATATGATGCTATAGCCTATCAGATTACACATTTATTATGCAAACTCTAGACCTGCCATTAACAATGTTGAAGGAGACATCCATCATTAAAAGATAAAATCTGTTGACTTGAAATAAATAATCTGCGAGATATTTCTCCAGAAAAGATGGGTTTATTTGGCAGCAGCAGAGAATTGCAATTCGGGGTTTGCAACCATGGTGAGCCATGTGCAAATCCCTGCAGGGCAAGGGAGGTGTAACCTTTTATAGAGAGGAATAGGGGGCTGGAAGGGCTATGGTAAACAGAGTCCACGGCTTTTCTTGCGCTGAGCTGTTGCCAGGAAAAGGAGTCTTTCTTTTTCCTGTTGGGATCTGCTATCATCAAAGTCTGTAAGAGCGCCCCCTTCTGGTCTCCTGACTTTATTTAATTGAGGTTTCTGTTAATTTCTTACAAATCAAAGCCAAATGGTAGATTGGGACAGAATATTAGAATGTAGTCAAACTTCAATAAATGCCCAAGTCAAAATGAACCATATTTTAAATCTATATCTGCATTTATCTTCTGTATTTTATGTGTTGCCTGCTCATTCCTGTTCTTTTTTTTGTAGAGGTACTTTTTTTTTTTCTTCACACACATTGTATTTTATTTTTACAAGAGATAAATAGACTGACACCAAGCATTGTAAATGGATGACCACAACAAAAGCAACAATGATTGCAATTACCAAACACGAAACATACTCATACTATGTCATAATATTGACATTCAGTCCAATAATCCTCCACTGTAACAGCTCCTTTATTTTGCAGTAAAAATTGATTTGTATATTCTTTGCCTCTGAGTCCTTGTGGGATTTTTTTTTTAATTCAAACAGAAAGTCACAAAAATTATAATCATCCTCATCAGTTCACTCAGTCCCATGTAATTAATTTTTTTTTTCATCTTGATCTTTTGTTAGCACTTTTATGGGTTCATCAGTTTTTCATTACAGTTCTGAAAATGCTTATTCATTCAGTTCAGCAGTACAGTCAGTTACCAGAAACCTGTACTTGTCAGAGTCTTTTCCATAAATTCCTTGAAGATGAAACCCTTTTATGGGAACATATTTACAAAAGCATCAGAGTACACCCAGAACTGTCTGTAAATGACAAAAGACTTAAAAATGACCATGGTTAAAGATTTGATGAAAGTTCATAATAATGCAATTGACAAGGAAATTTAGTTATTTCTGAGATATACATTTTAAAGTAATAACTAGAATTATGACTTATAACATTATACCAGA
The DNA here is from genome assembly GCF_028564815.1 of Eubalaena glacialis. Classification (NCBI taxonomy): domain Eukaryota; kingdom Metazoa; phylum Chordata; class Mammalia; order Artiodactyla; family Balaenidae; genus Eubalaena; species Eubalaena glacialis. The sequence continues at coordinate 49,160,122 of NC_083729.1, read as the reverse complement.
ACATATAAGATTTTTAGAAATTTCATGTAATGTCTGAAACATTTATATTAACATATTTCCATACAAATAACCCAATGAAAGTTTAGTATTAGTTGTTTTGTTTGTTTGTTTCTTTATACTACAGGTTCTTATTAGTCATCAGTTTTATACACATCAGTGTATACATGTCAATCCCAATCGCCCAATTCAGCACGCCACCATCCCCACCCCACCGCAGTTTTCCCCCCTTGGTGTCCATATGTCCGTTCTCTACATCTGTGTCTCAACTTCTGCCCTGCAAACCGGCTCATCTGTACCATTTTGCTAGGTTCCACATACATGGGTTAATATACGATATTTGTTCTTCTCTTTCTGACTTACTTCACTCTGTATGACAGTCTCTAGATCCATCCACGTCTCAACAAATGACTCAATTTCGTTCCTTTTTATGGCTGAGTAATATTCCATTGTATATATGTACCACAACTTCTTTATCCATTCGTCTGTCGATGGGCATTTAGGTTGCTTCCGTGACCTGGCTATTGTAAATAGTGCTGCAATGAACATTGGGGTGCATGTGTCTTTTTGAATTATGGTTTTCTCTGGGTATATGCCCAGTAGTGGGATTGCTGGATCATATGGTAATACTATTTTTAGTTTTTTAAGGAACCTCCATATTGTTCTCCATAGTGGCTGTATCAATTTACATTCCCACCAACAGTGCAAGAGGGTTCCCTTTTCTCCACACCCTCTCCAGCATTTGTTGTTTGTAGATTTTCTGATGATGCCCATTCTAACTGGTGTGAGGTGATACCTCATTGTAGTTTTGATTTGCATTTCTCTGATAATTAGTGATGTTGAGCATGTTTTCATGTGCTTCTTGGCCATCTGTATGTCTTCTTTGGAGAAATGTCTATTTAGGTCTTCTGCCCATTTTTGGATTGGGTTGTTTGTTTCTTTAATATTGAGCTGAATGAACTGTTTATATATTTTGGAGATTAATCCTTTGTCCGTTGATTTGTTTGCAAATACTTTCTCCCATTCTGAGAGTTGTCTTTTCGTCTTGTTTATGGTTTCCTTTGCTGTGCAAAAGCTTTGAGGTTTCATTAGGTCCCATTTGTTTATTTTTGTTTTTATTTCCATTGCTGTAGGAGGTGGATCAAAAAAGATCTTGCTGTGATTTATGTCAAAGAGTGTTCTTCCTATGTTTTCCTCTAAGAGTTTTATAGTGTCCGGTATTACATTTAGGTCTCGAATCCATTTTGAGTTTATTTTTGTGTATGGTGTTAGGGAGTGTTCTAATTTCATTCTTTTACATGTAGCTGTCCAGTTTTCCCAACACCACTTATTGAAGAGACTGTCTTTTCTCCATTGTATATCTTTGCCTCCTTTGTCATACATTAGTTGACCATAGGTGCGTGGGTTTATCTTTGGGCTTTCTATCTTGTTCCATTGATCTATGTTTCTGTTTTTGTGCCAGTACCATATTGTCTTGATTACTGTAGCTTGATTACTGTAGTATAGCCTGAAGTCAAGCAGTCTGATTCCTCCAGCTCTGTTTTTTTCCCTCACGACTGCTTTGGCTATTTGGGGTCTTTTGTGTCTCCATACAAATTTTAAGATGATTTGTTCTAGTTCCGTAAAATTGCCATTGGTAATTTGATAGGGATTGCATTGAATCTGTAGATTGCTTTGGGTAGTATAGTCATTTTCACAATATTGATTCTTCCAATCCAAGAACATGGTATTTCTCTCCATCTGTTGGTATCATCTTTAATTTCTTTCATCAGTGTCTGATAGTTTTCTGCATACAGGTCTTTTGTCTCCCTAGGTAGGTTTATTCCTAGGTATTTTATGCTTTTTGTTGCAATGGTAAATGGGAGTGTTTCCATAATTTCTCTTTCAGATTTTTCAACATTAGTGTATAGGAATGCAAGAGATTTCTGTGCATTAATTTTGTATCCTGCAACTTTACCAAATTCATTGATTAGCTCTAGTAGTTTTCTGGTGGCATTTTTAGGATTCTCTATGTATAGTATCATGTCATCTGCAAACAGTGACAGTTTTACTTCTTCTTTTCTGATTTGGATTCCTTTTATTTCTCTTTCTTCTCTGACTGCCGTGGCTAGTACTTCCAAAACTATGTTGAATAATAGTGGTGAGAGTGGACATCCTTGTCTCGTTCCTGATCTTAGAGGAAATGCTTCCAGTTTTTCACTGTTGAGAGTGATGTTTGCTGTGGGTTTGTCGTATATGGCCTTTATTATGTTGAGGTAGGTTCCCTCTATGCCCACTTTCTGGAGAGTTTTTATCATAAATGGGTGTTGAATTTTGTCAAAAGCTTTTTCTGCATCTATTGAGATGATCATATGGTTTTTCTTCCTCAATTTGTTAATATGGTGTATCACATTGACTGATTTGCGTATATTGAAGAATCCTTGCATCCCTGGGATAAATCCCACTTGATCGTGGTGTTTGATCCTTTTATTGTGTTGTTGGATTTTGTTTGCTAGTATTTTGTTGAGGATTTTTGCATCTATATTCATCAGTGATATTGGTCTGTAATTTTCTTTTTTTGTAGTATCTTTGTCTGGTTTTGGTATCAGGGTGGTGGTGGCCTCATAGAATGAGTTTGGGAGTGTTCCTTCCTCTGCAATTTTTTGGAAGAGTTTGAGAAGGATGATTGTTAGCTCTTCTCTAAATGTTCGTTAGAATTCACCTGTGAAGCCATCTGGTCCTGGACTTTTGTTTGTTGGAAGATTTTTAATCACAGTTTCAATTTCATTACTTGTGATTGGTCTGTTCATATTTTCTGTTTCTTCCTGGATCAGTCTTGGAAGGTTATACCTTTCTAAGAATTTGTCCATTTCTTCCAGGTTGTCCATTTTATTGGCAGAGTTGCTTGTAGTAGTCTGTTAGGATGCTTTGTATTTCTTCGGTGTCTTGTAAGTTCTCCTTTTTCATTTCTAATTTTATTGATTTGAGTCCTCTCCCTCTTTTTCTTGATGAGTCTGGCTAATGGTTTATCAATTTTGTTTATCTTCTCAAAGAACCAGCTTTTAGTTTTATTGATCTTTGCTACTGTGTTTTTGTTTCTATTCCATTTATTTCTACTCTGGTGTTTATGATTTCTTTCCTTCTGCTAACTTTGGGTTTTGTTTGTTCTTCTTTCTCTAGTTCCTTTAGGTGTAAGGTTAGATTGTTTACTTGAGATTTTTCTTGTTTCTTTAGGTAGGCTTGTATAGCTATAAACTTCCCTCTTAGAACTGCTTTTGCTGCATCCCATAGGTTTTGGATCGTCGTGTTTTTATTGTCATTTGTCTCTAGGTATTTTTTGGTTTCCTGTTTGATTTATTCAGTGATCTCATGGTTATTTAGTAACGTATTGTTTAGCTTCCATGTGTTTGTGTTTTTTACGTTTTTTCCATGTAATTCATTTCTAATCTCATAGCGTTGTGGTCAGAAAAGATGCTTGAAATGATTTCAATTTTCTTAAATTTACTGAGGCTTGATTTGTGACCCAAGATATGATCTATCCTGGAGAATGTTCCATGTGCACTTGAGAAGAAAGTGTAATCTGCTGTTTTTGGATGTAATGTCCTATAAATATCAATTAAAAATATCTGGTCTACTGTGTCATTTAAAGCTTCTGTTTCCTTATTTACTTTCATTTTGGATGATCTGTCCATTGGTGTAAGTGAGGTGTTAAAGTCCCCCACTATTATTGTGTTACTGTCGATTTCCTCTTTTATAGCTGTTAGCAGTTGCCTTATGTATTGAGGTGCTCCTGTGTTGGGTGCATAAATATTTATAATTGTTATATCTTCTTCTTGGATTGATCCCTTGATCATTATGTGGTGTCCTTCTTTGTCTCTTGTAACATTCTTTATTTTAAAGTCTATTTTATCTGATATGAGTATTGCTACTCCAGCTTTCTTTTGATTTCCATTTGCATGGAATATCTTTTTCCATCCTCTCACTTTCAGTCTGTATGTGTCCCTAGGTCTGAAGTGGGTCTCTTGTAGACAGCATATAGATGGGTCTTGTTTTTGTATCCATTCAGCAAGCCTGTGTCTTTTGGTTGGAGCATTTAATCCATTTTCATTTAAGGTAATTATCAATATGTATGTTGCTATGACCATTTTCTTAATTGTTTTGGGTTTGTTTTTATAGTTCCTTTTCTTCTCTTGTGTTTCCCACTTAGAGAAGTTCCTTTGGCATTTGTTGTAGAGCTGGTTTGGTGGTGCTGAATTCTCTTAGCTTCTGCTTGTCTGTAAAGCTTTTGATTTCTCCATCGAATCTGAATGAGATCCTTGCTGGGTTGAGTAATCTTGGTTGTAGGTTCTTCCCTTACATCAATTTAAATATATTGTGCCACTCCCTTCTGGCTTGCAGAGTTTCTGCTGAGTAATCAGCTGTTAACCTTATGGGAGTTCCCTTGTATGTTATTTGTCTTTTTTCCCTTGCTGCTGTCAATAATTTTTCTTTGTCTTTAGTTTTTGCCACTTTGATTACTATGTGTCTCGGCGTGTTTCTCCTTGGGTTTATCCTGCCTGGGATAAACCTGGGATAAATCCTCTCTGCGCTTCCTGGACTTGGGTGGCTATTTCCATTCCCATGTTAGGGAAGTTTTCGACTATAATCTCTTCAAATATTTTCTCGGGTCCTTTCTTTCTCTCTTCTCCTTCTGGGACCCCTATAATGCGAATGTTGTTGCGTTTAATGTTGTCCCAGAGGTCTTTTAGGCTGTCTTCATTTCTTTTCCTTCTTTTTTCTTTATCCTGTTCTGCAGCAGTGAATTCCACTATTCTGTCTTCCAGGTCACTTTTCCGTTCTTCTACCTCAATTATTCTGATATTGATTCCTTCTAGTGTAGTTTTATTTCAGTTATTGTATTGTTCATCTCTGTTTGTTTGTTCTTTAATTCCTAGGTCTTTGTTAAATATTTCTTACATCTTCTCGATCTTTGCCTCCATTCTTTTTCTGAGGTCCTGGATATTCTTCACTATCATTTTTCTGAATTCTTTTTCTGGAAGGTTTCCTATCTCAACTTCATTAGTTGTTTTTCTGGGGTTTTATCTTGTTCCTTCATCTGGTACATAGCCCTCTGCCTTTTCATCTTGTCTTTCTGTGAATGTGGTTTTTGTTCCACAGGCTGCAGGACTGTAGTTCTTTTTGCTTCTTGACAGCATTTTAGAAATCATTGAAACTGAGATTTAAAAATATCTAGGTAAGGTAATTATGATACTGAAAAAGGTAATAAAAGTGTATATGTACATTTTTAAAGATTTAAGCCTTCAAATTAAGCTCATATTTAAAATGAGGATTAAGATTATTTAAAATTTATAGTATGGGCAAAAGGTTTGAACAAACACATCACAAAAGAAGACACCAAGAAGACCAACAAGTATAGTAAGGGGAGATTAACTTTGTTAGTTTTCAGGAAGTGCAAATTAAAACAGGACCTAGTTATTACTACATGGCCACTAGATTAAAAAATTATACAGAAAATGGTATGTGTTAGTGTAGATGTGGAACAATTAAATTCTCCTACAATGCTAGTGGTTGTATAAATCAGTATATCCACTTTGCAGATTATTTGACCAAATATTCTTGGTGGCAGCTGAAACCAACGGTGGAAAATAGAGAGCTCAGGTGACTGTGGAAGATGTAGCCCTGGAATAGAGTGATAGGCATTATTTATTTTAGAGTCTCATGTTGCCATGACTAATTGAAAAATGAATTATTAAAGCAACAGAGGAAAAGTTAGGTCTTTGCAACTTGTCAAGTACAAGGGAAACCTTAGAGACTACAAGCAGGTTTTGTAGCAGAAACCTGTGGGGCAAAGGGAGTGAGATGATATACTCAAAGTGATGGAAGAGAAAAAAGCTGCCAACAAAGAATATTATATCCAGCAAAAATATCCTTCAAAAATGATTAATAATTAGCAATGTTGAGGATCTTTTCATGTCCCTGTTGGCCATCTGTCTGTCTTCTTTAGTGAAATGTCAATTTAGGTCTTCTGCCCATTTTTTATTAGGTTATTTGTTTCTTTGATACTTAGCTGTAAGAACTGTTTGTGTATTTTGGAAATTAATCCCTTGTCAGTCGCATCATTTGCAAATATTTTCTCCCATTCTGTAGGTTCTCTTTTCGTTTTCTTTATGGTTTCCTTTGCTGTGCTTAAGCTTTTAAGCACTCCAGTCAGAATGGCCATCACCAAAAGTCTATGAACAATAATTGCTGGAGAGGGTGTGGAGAAAAGGGAACTCTCCAGTGTTGGTGGGACTGTAAATTGGTACAACCACTATGGGGAACAGTATGAAGGTTCCTTAAAATACTAAAAATAGAGTTGTCATATGATCCAACAATTCCACTTCTGGGTGTATATCTGGAAACGATGAAAACTTTAATTTGAAAAGATACACGTACCCCAATGTTCATAGCGGCACTATTTACAACAGCCAAGACATGGAAGCAACCTAAATGTCCATCAACAGAAGAATGGATAAAGAAGATGTGGTACATATATACCACATGGGGTATTACTCAGCCTTAGAAAAGAATGAAATGATGCCATCTATACCAACACAGAGGGACCAACAGATTATCATATTAAGTGAAGTCAAACAAAGACAAATATCATATGATATCACTTATATATGGAATCTAAAAAAATGATACAGATGAACTTATTTACAAAACAGAAATAGACTCACAGACATAGAAAACAAACATGGTTACTAAAGAGGAAAGGGTGGAGGAGGGATAAATTAGGAGTTTGGGATAAACAGACATATACTACTATACATAAAATAAATAAACAACAAGGACCTACTGTATAGCACAGAGAACTATATTCAATATCTTGTAATAACCTATAATGGAAAAGGATCTTAGAAAGAAAAAAAAAAATATATATATATATATATATAACTGAATAACTTTGCTGTACACATGAAACTCACACATTGTAAATCAACAAGACTTCAATAAAAAATGAAGGAGAAATAAAGACTTTCTTATATAAACAAAAGCTGAGAGAGTTCATCACTGTTAGGCCTACCTTATAAGAAACGCTAAAGGAAAGTTGAACCAAAGAGATACTAAACATAAAAAAAATGAACATATAAAACTAGCTAGTGAACATGTAGACAAATACAGAATACTGTGGTATTGTAACTGTGGTATATAAATCACTTTTAATTCTGGTATAGAAGTTAAGAAACATGTATAAAAACAACTATAACTATTAAATATATTAATAAATACACAACAGAAAAAGATGCAGTTTGTGATATTAATAACAAATTACAGGAGGGTGTTATATAAGAGTTTAGAGTATTTGTATGTGATTCAAATTAAGTTGTTATCACCTTAAAATATGTTGTTATAACTATACAATATTTTATATAAGCCCCATGGTAACCACAAAGAAATTACTTATAGAAGATACACACACACACACACACACACACACACACACACAAATGAGCAAGGAATGAAAGCATATCACTACCAAAAAAATCAACAAAACCCAAAGGAAGGCAGTAAGAAAGAGTAAGAGGGACAAAAAGCTACAAGACAGTTGGCAAATAATTAACAAAATGGCAATAGTGAGTGTTTCCTTATAAATAATTACATGCAATTGTGTTAAACTTCCCAATCAAAAGACATAGAGTGGCAAAATAGATATTAAAAACAAAACAAAAGAAGATCCAGTGGTAACCAAGAGAGAGCAGGAGTGGCTATACTTATACCAGACAAAACAGACTTTAGGTCAAAACTATCAATAGAGACAAAGAACGGCATTATATAATGATAAAAATGTCAATCCATCAGGAAGGCATAACAGTAATAAGTATAGATATATCTGCATTCAACATCAGAGCACTCATATATATAAAGCAATTACTGAACTGAAAAAAGAAATAGATAGCACTGTAAAAATAATAGGAGAGGGGCTTCCCTGGTGGCGCAGTGGTTGGGGGTCTGCCTGCCAATGCAGGGGACACGGGTTTGAGCCCTGGTCTGGGAGGATCCCACATGCCGTGGAGCTACTGGGCCCGTGAGCCACAACTGCTGAGCCTGCGTGTCTGGAGCCTGTGCTCCGCAACAAGAGAGGCCGCGCACCACGATGAAGAGTGGCCCCCGCTTGCCACAACTAGAGAGGGCCCTCATGCAGAAGCGAAGACCCAGCACAGCCAAAAATAAAAATAAAATAAATTAATTTAAAAAAATAATAATAATAGGAGGAAACAGGACTTGAGTAACATTATAGACCAAATGGACCTAACAAACATATACAGAAGATTCCACTAAACAGCAGCAGAGGACACATTCTTCAAGAACTCATGGATTATTTTCCAGAATAGATGACATGTTAGGTCATAAAACAAGACTTAACAAATTTAAGATTGAAATCATACCAAGTGTCTTTCTGACCTCAGTGAAATGCAACTAGCAATTAATAGCAGAAGGAAAACTGGAAAATTCACAAATATATGAAAATTAAACAACACACCTTTGAGCAACCAATGTGTCAAAGAAGAAATCAAAAGGGAAATTAGAAATTATCTTGATACAAATGAAAACATAACACAATATACCAAACTTACGAGATACAAGAAAAGTACCAAGAGTGAAGTTTAATACAATAGACACCTATATTAAAAAAGAAGAAATATCTCAAATAAACAATCTAACTTTATACTTCAAGGAACTGAAAGAAGAACAAATAAGTCCAAAGTTTGCAGGAGAAAGGAAATAAGCTTAGAACAGAAATAAATAAAATAGAGGATCAAAAAAAACAAAAACAAAAATCAACAAAACTAAGAATTAGTTTTGGGGAAAGATCAACAAAATTGACAAACTTTTAGCTCAATTAAGAAAAAAAGAGAAAAGATTCAAAGAAAATTATTAATGAAAGAAGAAGACATTACCACTAATGCCACAGGAATTAAAGGGGTTATGAGAGACTAATATGAACAATTATATGTTAACAAATCAGATACCCTAGAAGAATGGATAAATTCCTCAAAACATACCACCTACCAAGACTAAATCATGAAGAAATAGAAAATCTGAACAGACATAACTAGTAAGGAGATGGAATCAGTAATCAGAAACCTGCCAACAAAGAAAAGCCCAGGAATAGATGGCTTCACTCATAAATTATACCAAACATTTGCAAAAGAATTAATGCTAATTCTTCTCAAACCCTTCCAAAAATATTAAGAGGAGGGAATGCTTCCAAATTTGTTTTGTGAAGCCAGCTTTTCTGTGTACCAAAGCCAAAAGAAGACACTAGAAGAAAAGAAGACACTAGAAGAAAAGAAAACTAGAGGCTAATATTCCTGCTAAATATAGATGCAAAACTCTCCAATAAAATGCTGGTAAACAGAATTCAACAGCTCATTAAAAGAATCATATACCATGACCAAGTGGGATTTGTTCCTGGAATGCAAGAACAACAGATAAACATCACATGATGATCTCAAGAGATGTAGAAAAAGCATTTGATAAAATTCACAGCCTTTTAAGATTAAAAAAAAAAAAAAACTTAACAAACTAGGAATAGAAGAAAAATCACCTCAACACATTAAAGACCATATATTAAAAGCCCACATCTAACATCAACTCAATGGTGAAAAACTGAAAGCTTTTCTCTAAAATCAAGAACAAGATAAAGATGCCCACTCCCTTTAAAATAGTACTGGAAGTCCTAGCTAGCAACTGGGAAAGAAAAAGAAAGAAAACTCAGAAAGGAAGAAGAAGTAAATTTCTCTCTCTTCACAGATGACATGATCTTATGTGTAGAAAATTCTAAAAATTCCACAAAAATACTGTTAGAACTAATAAATGAGTTCAGTTAAGTGGCAGGATATAAAATTAACATACAAAAATCAGTTGCATTTCTATACACTATCAATGAACAATCTGAAAAGAAAATTAAGAAAACCTTCACATTTACAATAGCATGTAAAAGAATAAAATACTTAGGAATAATCTTAACCAAGGAGGTGGAAGACTTGTACACTGAAAACTACAAAACACTGCTGAAAGAAATTAAAGACAAAAAAATGGAACGATATTCTGATTTGTGAATTGGAAGACCTAATATTGTTTTTTTTTTTAATTTATTAATTCATTATTTTTTTGCTGTGTTGGGTCTTCATTGCTGCGTGCAGGCTTTCTCTAGTTGCATCACGTGGGGGCTACTCTTCATTGTGGTGCGTGGGCTTCTCATTGCAGTGGCTTGTCTTGTTGCAGAGCACGGGCTCTAGGCGCGTGGGCTTCAGTAGTTGTGGCACACAGGCTCAGTAGTTGTGGCTCACAGGCTGTAGAGCACAGGCTCAGTAGTTGTGGGTCACAGGCTTAGTTGCTCCATGACATGTGGGATCTTCCCGGACCAGGGCTCGAACCCGTGTCCCCTGCATTGGCAGGCGGATTATTAACCACTGTGCCACCAAGGAAGCCCCAGACTTAATACTGTTAAAATGACTATACTACCCAAAGTGATCTACAGATTCAATGCAATCCCTATCAAAATAACAATGATATTTTTTACATATATATTAAAAAAAAATCATAAAGTTCATGTGGAACCACAAAAGGCCCTGAATAGTCAAAACAATCTTGATAAAAAAGAGTAGAGCTGAAGGCCTCACACTTTCTGATTTCAAAACATATTGCAAATCTACAGTAATCAAAACAATATGGTACTGATATAAAGACATACAAATAGACCAATGGAACAGAATAAAGATCCCAGAAATAAACCCACATGTAAATAGTCAAATGATCTTCTATAAGGGTACAATATATTCTTTCCCCCTGTGTACAGGGGGAAAGAATAGTTTCTTTAAAAAATGGTGTTGGAAAAACTGGGTATCTTCTTGCAAATGAATGAATTGGATCCTTATCTTACTCTGTACAGTAAAATCAACTTAATATAGATTAAAGACTTAAACAAAATATCTGAAACTATAAAACTCCCAGAAGAAAACAGGGGGAAAGCTTCATAATATTGGTCTTGCCAAAAAAAAAAAAAAAAAAAAAAAAGAAAGATTTCTTAGACATGACAACATAAACACAAGCAACAAAAGCAAAAATAGGCAGGTAAGACTACATGAAACTAAAAAGCTTTTACAAAGCAAAATAAACAATAAATAGTGAAAAGGCAACCTATGGAATGGAAGAAAATATTTGCAAATCATATATCCTGATAAGGGATTAATACCCCCCAAATATAAGGAACTCCTAAAGCTCACTAGCAAAAAATCAAAGAGCTGGATTAAAAAGTGGGCAAAAGGCTTGAAGAAATATTTCTCTGAAAAAACATACAAATCACCAACAGGTAAATGAGAAAATGCTCAACATCAGTAATGGTCAAGGAAATGCAAATCAAAAGCACAGTGACATCATCTTATGTTGATGAGGATGTGGAGAAATTAGAACCTTTATGTATTGTTGATGGGGATGTAAAATGGTGCAAACACTATGGAAAACGTGGAATTTCCTCAAAAAGTTAAAAATAGAATTACCATGTGACCCAGCAGTCCCACTCCTGGGTATTTATCCGAAAGCACTAAAATTAGGACCTCAGAGAGATATTTGACTTCCATGTTCATTGCAGCATTATTCATAATAGCCAAGAGATGGAATAACCTACATGTGCATTGGTGGATGAATGGATAAAGAAAATGTGGTATATACATACAATGGAATATAATTCAGCCATAGGAAAAAAAGGAATCCTGTCATATGCTACAACATGGATGAACCTTGTGGACATTGTGCTAAGTGAAATAAGCCAATCACTGAAGGGCAAATTCTGCATGACTCCACTTATAGGAGGTATCTAAAGTAGTAAACTCACAGAAACAAAAGAAGGAGAATGGTGGTTGTCAGAGACTGCAGGGAGGGAGAAATTGGGAGTTGCATTTCAAAGACTCTTGAATTTTAATCATGCAAGAAGAAAAGTTCTTGAGATCTGACTTACAACACCGTGCTTATAGTTAATACTACTGTACTGCACACTTAAAATTTTTAGACAGTATATCTCATATCATGTGTTGTATTTTTTTTAACTACAATTTTTTAAAAAAGTAAAGCAGTTGAAAAAAGCAGTTAATAAAGGAGAATGATCCCTAGGCTGGAATTCACCACAGTCTTCATGGAGTTAGGTATGTTACAGCATTTCTCAAAGGAAAAGTAAATGTAGAGAAGGGGAAGTTGGGAGAAAGACGTCTGTAAATGTTAAAAGTAAAGAAACAGTTGGAATTATGTAAGCTATGAATGAGGAATGCTAAATTACACATTTTATGTAGGTGTTTACTAATAGGTAAGTTAAAGGAGAGAGGTTAAAGACAGGTTGTGAAGCTCCTAAATTGTTTGAATTTTATCTTAAACAAAACAGAGGAGCTTTTAAAAGGGTTTTAGACTAAAAGGTGACTATATATTTCCCTTAATATATAAGATATTTATGACATATGTATACATGTATATGTATATTAATATACATGTATATATTAATGAATTTATATAAATATACCTTATATAAGATTATCCTTTAATGAGAAAAAGATAGAGACATCAGGAAACATCAAGAATTTTTCCTAATGAAAATGCTGTAACGGAACTTTGAGATATGCTTGTAGGAGTCAAGCCACCAGGCACTATAGGTATCAAATACTTTATTCTCGCAAGTGCTTTCTGAAGTAGTTGGTTGTTAAGCAAAGATAAGGATGTAAAGCAGAGAGTATACTATTACTGAACATGTCTTCTTTAGGAATTCCTGGCAAGAAAGAGCAAACAAATGTAATTTATTTAAATACAGGATTCTATGAGATATTTCTGACCTTTAAAGCTTTTAAAGGTTCCAATATGTATCTTACTCAGAAAACTACATGTGCGGAAAGTATATCTAAATGTGTTATGGGAATGATAAGCTGAAGCCCAATGCTAATATGACATGGGGACACAAATATCATTTTATTTGCATCTCTCCTTTGGGGAACATTTTACATACAAAGATATTCCAGAGACTAAATGTAGATACAAGGGGAGAGAGAGAGACATGCTGCAAGGGCACCACTAGGCAGTATAAGAATGTCCCCTGAGCCATGGAGACTCAATGGACTTGCAGCCTATGTTAGGAGCTAAAGAGACAACTAACAGAGTAATGATTCAAAGTCTGGTTCCCAAAGACTTTATTGAACAATCTTAGTACAGCATTTCAGAAATAGAGAGCAATAATGTATTAATAGAATTTCAGATTTTGTTTTCTCATTTACAGGGTTCTCCTCATATTACTTGAGATTGAAAATATTATCTCAGTGGATTTACTTTCTTAAAGTATCTTTCAATATCCTATCTGAACTCCAGAAGTTTGGGAGAGAAACCATCATAGACCTTTTAAAAAATTTATTCTGAAATAATTTTAGACTTACAGCATAGTTACACACATAATAAAGGGAATTTCCATATGTATATTGTTCACCCAGCTTTCCCTAATGTTAATGTCTTAGAAACCATTTAAAACTATCAAAAGGAGAAATTAACTTTGATACAATCCTATTAAATAATCTACTGATCTTATTTGAATATTGCCATTTTTCCCATTATTGTGCTTTTTCTGACTCAGAATCCCATCCTGGACCTCACATTCTGTTTAGTTGTCATGATCTCTTCCTTCAATCTAGGACAGTTCCTCATTTCCTTAATTTTTTTTTTTTTGTCTTTCATGACCTTGACACTTTTGAAGACTCTAGGCCAATTATTTGTAGAATACCTCTCAATTCAGGCTTGTGCAATATTTTCTCATGATTAGGTTATGCATTTTTGGTAAGAACACCACAGAAATGATATACCCTTCTCAGCACATCATTTCAGGAAGGGCATAAAGTCAATATGTCTTATTTCTGGTAGTATTAATCTTGATCACATGGTTAAGGTGGTGTCAGTCAGCTTTCTCCACTGTAAAGTTATAATTCTTCTTTTGCAATTGACAAGTCTCTCTTGAGGAGATACTTTAAGACTATCCAAATGTCCTGTTTCTCATAATACTTCTATCCAGTTATTTTATCATCCATGGATAGTTCTTGCCTGCCACAACTATTATTGTGGTATTTGTCTAATGGTAAATTTCTATTTTGTTTATTCCTCCTACATTTGTTAATTGGAATTTCCTATTTAAAAAAGAGCAATTTTCCTCCTGCATTTATGTAACTATCTATTTATTTTATTCATCCATTCATTTATACTAATATGGATAAATGCATATTTATTTTAATTTATTTCTTGTAATCCAATATTATCTTTGTTTATTTTGTTGCTAACTGTGTGCCAGATTTAGCCATTGGCAGCTCCTTTGAGTTGGCTCCTGTGTTCTTTCAACATGCCCCCCATTTCTTTTTGTGTATGTACTTTTTTATTGCCAATTCAAGATGTTCCAGGGGCATGTTGTACATTTCTGTGCCCCATCTCTGACATCAGCCATTTTCCAGGGAGACCTAGTTCCTTTTATTGGAGAATAGTATTGAGAAGCCAAGGTCTGGGCTAAGTAGTCCTTTTGGAGATTTTATTGTTGAGACTTCAAGTCAGAAACATGTGGTCCTTGATGTGAGTCATCTTCAGAATAATACTTTCCAGAATTAAAACCTGAGAAACTTTACAAAAACACTAAATGAGTGTGTGAATGTGACTCAGTGTGAGAAATTTACAGTGGCAAATAAGACTCAAAAAGATAGTAGAAATCCATTACGGGAACTATTTGTCTTCATTTGTAAAGGAAGAAAAAGTCACTGAACTTCTGATGTATCAGAGGATAGGAGATGGGTAAGACCTAAAACAGGGCACATTGTTACATTAGAATGTAATTATAGGTTAATGTAAGGGACTCTATTAGTCACTAAAAGTTTAGGGTTCTCATCCTTTCAGTGAGAAAATAGAGAACATGATATTACTGTGAATATGCAAGTACCAAAGGCTTTTAATATTGTGGTCCCTAACAGTAAAATGCTAGTTGATGAACATTTTTTGCATCAATATAAGAAGAATAAAATAGTGTCAAGACTATTTTCACGACTCTCTGAATTAATGAACTCATTGAGTAACAATAGGTATATTAGAAAACTGTGGATAATCATAGATATTAGACATTATTTAGAAATTATGATAAGCCAGGGCAAGTAAAAATTTTAGATCATTACCATTTTTAGAGCTTTGCAAGTATTTTCCATCTCTCTGGCAATATATATATATATATATATATAACTTATAAGAAAGTGAGACATTTTACTCATTTAAAATCTATTTCTGAAAAAATACAGACTACCTAAACTCAAAGAAAACAAAAATTATTGTGGAACTTAGAATTTTAGTGGAAATATTTCCTGAATTATTTGTACTTAAGTTCATATCCTACTAATATTCTCCTATATAACACAATTCTCAGACTTAAGGTAACTCATTTTTTCTAGGAGTGTATTTATTATCAGTGTTGTTAGGAATATCATGATATTTTACTATCAGAAAACCTGCTGTAATCACTGCTAGTTTTGTGTACCAACTGAGAATGCTCCAAAATGACACCATTGTATCCATTGGTTGAGTGTTCTCTAATGGGCATGTGACATCTAAAATGCCAGGGCTTGTATTCAACACAACTCGCAACTTTATTTGGCACCTTAGATTCACCTGAATTCAACCAAATGATAAAGTTATGAAAATATATTGCAGTTCATTGTTAATTAGCACACAATCTCTGAGGGAGATTTCAAATTCTGAGCTAAGATACATGTACAATTCTACTAAACTGACAATGAGACTTGTCAGTCTCCAGCTATCAATCAGGATAATGTGTTCTCTTTATATTACTGTCCCATGACTAATGTTAAGATGTAAAATTCAAATAAAGATTTTAAAGGAAAGTACACAAAATGTTAAAAAAAATGAGGTGGAAATGAATTATTTGGGAGGATATTCTGCTTAAAAATAACTGTAACACATGAATCATATTTTTTAGAGAATTTCTTGTCAAACTCATCAACTTCATTCTAAGAGTCTCTTCATATTGTTAAATCTGAGGAATTCTAACTTTAAGAATTTAATAGTTTGTGTAATTGTAGGTATTGTATAACTTGAATCATTGTGATTTCCATTTCACATACCAAAATATAGTGTTTTTAATTTCATGGTATACTTTAATCAACTTTGACCTTTGACAGATAGGAAAATTATTTGTCCAGCTAGTCATTTACATCTATTCCTCCCTTCCCTGTCTATCACTGGAGAGTGGTTTTATGGGTCAGGTGTGGTGCAGAAAATCAGGCCTCTTCTTCTGACTCAGGATTGAATCATAAACGGGCATATAATCTTAGAAATCCTTTAGTCCAGTGTTTTAGTCTATGTGCCTTTGGAAGTAGTAAAGTGAACTGTTTGCAATGTACTTTTTGAAAAACAATTAAAATTATGCGTTTTAATTATAGTCATAAGATTATGCTTAACAGTTATAATTATGAGAAATTGTAATGCTGTATGAGACAGCTGTTGTTAATTATTTTTCTTCTTTTGGTCAGAATTTAAATCAACTCAGAGATAACATTGGAAACTCTCTTTGTAATTTTCTATGACTTTAATTAAAACAAAAAATAATCAGGGAAACGGAAAATGACCACTTAATAAATGAAATTTTTTCCTAGACAACAATTTTAAAACATGAATGCTTTGGGGAAAATAATAATAATTTTAAAAGGCCCTGGTAGTATTCACATGTGCCCTAAAATAAACAAACATTTAAAACCAACCGTGATGTGGTGGGAAACAAAAATTGAATACAGATACTAACAAGTGAACCTAACTGCATTACAAATGAATAACACATCCACATTGAATGGAGTAGAGAAGTCAAGAACTAATATAAGTAACTGGAAAATACTGTAAGTAAAGATAAACTCTGGTCAGTAAAAATGTTTTTCGTAGGGGTATGATTTAGCAATTCTGAAACTATTTTATGTGTATGCTAAAACTTGTAAGTAAGAAAATGTAGTGTAGATGTAATGAAAGCCAGATTTCTCATTTCTCACTTTTGGAGAAAGAATTTCTAAATATGGAAAGAAGGGAGGCTAGAATGAACCATGTGGTGTTGCATTCGAATTGGAGGTATCAGTATAAATTCATGGTTTTCGATAGATTAATAGGCAGAACAATAGACGTGGTGTGTGTTTGTGTGCATCCACCCATGCAGGGGTTAGTACACAAACACATATTTCCTAGTTCTGTCTATTAATATGGCCTAGAAGCCATGACATCCCAGTAGCAATTAGCATGCCAAGGATCCAGATCTTGGTTTATAAACCCCATTCTCCAGTAAAAGGAACTAGGGCTCCTTGAATAACTGTTTGATTCCAGAACTGGGGCAGGAAAATACCAGAGGAGTCTGAAACTTCTTCTCATCCCAGAAAGTAAGAAAGTGTTACAAAGGAAAAAAAAAAAAAAGAAAAGAAAAGAAACAACACAAGAGCCACCCTGAAGGAGCCCTAATGGACAAAACTGGAATAAGTTTCCCAACAGAATAAAAAGTGATAGTATTGGAATATAACTCATAGAATAAAATACATATTCATGGATCCTTACTAATGTGAATAAATAATCAGATTAACTAAAAAATGGGGGAAACATGACAAACCTTCCTTACAGTAGAATTCTAATGAAAACATATAGAAGGAAGAAGGGAAATAAAGGATCATCATGAGGCAATAACTACAGTCATAATTGTTACAGACAAAAATCCACCAATGAATACTAAAATTAGGGAAATCTTGGGAAAAGGTTTGAGGAGGAAAAGATTTACATAGTCTCAGGTATGTCCCCCAAGATACTTACGAACTACAAAGGGAAGGACGGTAACTTTATATTGGAGAAACCCAGCGGATACCATCTTAACCTAGCGATCCAGGTAAACATCACTAGGAATAAGACATACTGACATCACGAAGCCCTTGATGTGAAGCACTGAGAAGGGTACAACATTGTTTGTAGTATTTTTGACAATAATGTATAACCTCAATCTGTGAAAACACCAGATGATCCCCAATTTATGGGCATTCTACAAAATTGCTGATGAATACTCTTCAAAAGTGTCATAAGCATGAAAGGCAAGGAAAGCTGAAGAACTGCTACAGATTGTATAACAAGTATAAATAACAACTAAATATAATACAAGATCCTGTATAGAATGCTGGAAAAGAAAAATTACATTAGTGAAAAGTTGGTGTAGATTAGTTAATAACATTGTGTCAATGTTAATTGCCTGTTCTCTATCATTTTACTATGGTTGTGTAAGATAACATTAGAAGAAGCAGCATGAGAGGTAGAAGAAAACTCTTTGCACTACTCTTGAACACTTGCGTAAGTCTAAAATTAGTTTTTAAAGTAGTTAAATAAAATTTTAAAAGGAGCTTTGTAGTAAAGAACTTGGGGACCAATGTCTTCAACCTCCTCATTTTGCACATTAGAGGCCCCAAAATATTAAAGGATTTATCCACAACACAAAGTTTGGGGGAAGTTAAGATGAGATCTAAGGGTGTTGTCAAGTTTTCTGGGAACTTCTTTCCTCTGGTCCAACACATGAAAATGGAGCTTTATTCCTCAGAAATTGGTAACTGCTGGTCAGCTTGTCTAAATTAGAGCTTCCCAGTTTCAACTCCCTCAGTGTTTATGCAGTGTGAAGATGAATGCCAAAATTGTTTTCACTATCTCTTGTCATACTGACAGTTTACAGTATGCTGAATAAATGTGGCAGTGACAAAAATGCTTTATCTCAAGCAGTCTTGTTTGTATATGATGAAGAGTTAGTAAAGCTACCAGACTTTATCAATTTAAGAAAAAAAGGGGCTTCCCTGGTGGCGCAGTGGTTGAGAATCTGCCTGCCAATGCAGGGAACATGGGTTCGAGCCCTGGTCTGGGAAGATCCCACATGCCGCGGAGCAACTAGGCCCGTGAGCCACAATTACTGAGCCTGCGCGTCTGGAGCCTGTGCTCCGCAACAAGAGAGGCCGCGATAATGAGGGGCCCACGCATCGCGACGAAGAGTGGCCCCCACCTGCCGCAACTAGAGAAAGCCCTCGCACAGAAACGAAGACCCAACACAGCCATAAATAAATAAATAAATAAATAAATAAATAAATAAATCCAAAGTTTAAAAAAAAAGAAAAAAAACCTAAATTTATAGACAAGATATATTTAATAATATTTATCCACATTAAAAGAGTATTCAGGGACTTCCCTGGCAGTCCAGTGGTTAAAACTCTGAGCTCCCAATTCAGGGGGCATGGGTTCGATCCCTGGTGGGGGAACTAAGATCCCACATGCTGTGCAACGTGGCTAAAAAATAAAACAAAAAAAATTTTTAAAGAGTATTCAACTTTTGAAATGTGAATATCAAGCCCCTTTAATTAACTCAGAAAAATATGTTAGATTTATAAAGTAGTAAGTTGCACAGGCTAGGAATACATCTATTTAAAAAATAAAGACAGGTTTATATTTGCATTTTTCTTTGGTCCCAAGACATCAGCTAAGACTTAAAGAACCCTCATTTATCTTTAGAAAAGAGGAAAGAACGATTTAGCTTATAAAGCTATCTTCATTCATCATTCATTAATTGTCCAGTTTAGCACTCACTCAGTGAATGAACATTATCTTCACGCCCGATACTGATTTTCTGAAATTTCTTTATTATTCTGCATATGTGCTTTCAAAGTAGCAATTAACGAAAACAATAAAATAAAATATCAAAAATGTTAAAGATGGAAGCAAGAAAAAGTGATTAGCTCCCACATGTATTCTTACTATTTATAGATACAGGTTGTTGGGCATCTGTCTCCAAGCTGAAAATCTCAGAAGGTTAGTTAGCATCAGAACTACTCTTGAGAGTTACATTTATGGTATGAATTGAGTTAGGCTGGTCAGAGCTGTCTGTTCCCATATATTTCCCACTGCTGAGTTATCCATTACCTGAGACTCCAACATGAGAGTTTTGGAGATAGTACATATCAGTGTTGAGAAAAGGAAAAGCTTATCTGGCAGCCTTGGGTTTTGGGTTGTAGAGTTTTCACCAATAATTATTTTTGTTGCTTTTTGGAAAACCTTTATTTTATACTGGAGTACAGTTGATTATTTTTGTTGCTTTAGACATGGAACTTTATATCTCTTATTCTCGATTCCCTTTCTGAAAAAGTTTCTTTGAGTTTTATCACTCTACCCCTAGCACTCTAGAAGATGCTGCTAAAATTCACAGAGTTATTCTTCCTGGAACTTGCATGACTCTGTCATGATGTTACCTTTCCGTCTTCCCAGCCATGGATAAAATTCATATGCCAAATTTGAAACTAATTTTAAATATTTGTATGGATTCTTAAGTGCAGTGAAAAAGGAATGAGGTTTTGTGGCAAAACTCTCTTACCAAAAAACATACCTTTTTCAGAGATAATATATCCTCCACTTTATGTGTTTTACAGTTTATAAAACATTTAATACATACCACTGATGCTTCTAAATAGCCCCAGTAGATATTAGAATGATTTTATGGAAGCTGAAGCTGAAGACTAGTGAATGGATGCCTAGGATCATCCATTAGTAAGAACTGGAGCTCATCCAGCTACTATGCTTTCCATTATATCACACTGTCTTATGGACACACCAGTTATCATAAGTTATTTGAAAGACAGAAAGCTCTGAAATCACATATTAGCTCTTAGGATTTTTGGGGTTTTTTTTTAATATCTGTGCTTAATAATAAATAGATGGAAGAAAAGAGGGAGACAAATATGACTTGACATTTTATTTTGTTTTAGCCCGGTGCTAAAATGGTGCTTCCTTTGGATATTTCTATCATCTCCTTGCAATATTCATATGGAATTAACAGTGGTAGGTTTGAAATTCTTTTATAGGAATACCTCTCTTGACTTTGAGGTAAAGAAAGAGAATGGCTATGAATGAACATACTTGAAAGTGAACAGCGCATTTTATGAGACTTGAAATACATCAAACCTAAGGTGCCTTACTTCTGAGACTGTTCATGAAAGGACCTGAGAAGGCTGAATGAGTCTTGTATATGACCAAAATTGAATCTGAAGAAAAGCTGTCTAAACTTGTCATTGACTACCACATTTCTAAAGTTAGAAAAAGTGAAAAATGTGATTGTACAGAGTCTCATCCTGAAATCCTAGAAAATGACAATTCTTAGGAGGTTTAGGGAGGTGGCAAGGGAGAAAGATGGGTATAGGGAACAAAGAAAATCAAAGTAAAACTTCTTAAAAATTAGAAAATGTTATTTTAGGTAAGAGAATAAATTAAATCTTTACTCAGGGACTCAGCATTAATAAAGCTGATTAGTCAAATTAAAAGCCTTTGGTTTTGGCATCACAATCACATAGATATGGGATAAATCCTAACTCACAGTTCTGAGCAGCTCCTTAATCACTTTAAATATCGGTTTCTTTACACAGTGGGAATATGAGTTTATTAGAAATGATGTTTTGAAAATTAAGGGAAAGGTATGTAAAGGAAGTAATACATTGCTCTGGCAAATCTTTTATTTTTAAGTAAAAAAATTTTACCAAAGTTCTTACTAATAAAACTAGGTCATCTATATAGAATATACATATATATATATATATATATATATATATATATATATATATATATATATATACACATATGATGAAGAAGGGAGTAGGGGGAATTTCTTTTCACCATGTATGATTTAGTTAAGTTTAAAATTTGTACCATGAATATATATTGCTTCGTGAAAACAGTGATTATTTTTTAATTAAGCAAGATTATTATAGACATAAATCTTATATCTAGATCTCGAGAATCTATAAAATAATCGTTAGAAAGAAATATTTCTATGATTCCCCTTATAGAAGTAGTATATAGGAATAAATGACCTCCTATCTGCACTGTTTTTCACTTATGTCCCAGCTGAAAGCCTCCCATCAATTTAGTACAAATCAGTATCTGAAAGCATTTTGTAAAATCCTTATTTTTTCATTTAAATTATCCTTAATCATTCTGAAAAGCAAATACTTTTATTATTCCATTTTCCAGATAGGTATATTGGACTACAAAGATACTAATTAATTTGTTCAAAATCACACAGTAAGTAAAAGGGGTGGGATTCAAATTTTTAAAACTTTTAAAATTTTATTATTTTTTAAAAATAGACTTTGTTTTTTAGAACAGCTTTATGTTCACTGCAAAATCGAGCAGAAAGTATGGAGATTTCCCATATGCCTTGTCCCCAGGCATGCATAACTTCCCCCATTATCAACACCCCTCACCAGAATGGCACATTTGTTATAATTGATGTACCCACATTGATATATCATAGTTACCCGAAGTCCATAGTTTACATTAAGATTCACTCTTGGTGTTGTGCATTCTATGGATTTTGGCAAATGTATAATGAAATGTATACATCATTATGGTATCATACAGAGTATTTGCACTGCCCTAAAAATCCTCTGTGCTTCACCTATTCATGTCTCCTTTCCCTCTAAGCAACTACTGAACATATCCATAGTTTGTCTCTTTTCTGAATATCATATAGTTAGAATCATACAGTACGTAACTTTTTTTTTTAATTAAATGTATTTATTTATTTATTTATTTAGGCTGCGTTGGGTCTTTGTTGCTGCGCGCTGGCTTTTTCTCTAGTTGCAGCGAGCAGGGACTACTCTTTGTTGCGGTGCACGGGCTTCTCATTGTGGTGGCTTCTCTTGTTGCAGAGCACGGGCTCTAGGTGCACGGGCTTCAGTAGTTGTGGCTCGCGGGCTCTAGAGCGCGGGCTCAGTACTTGTGGAGCAAGGGCTTAGTTGCTCTGCAGCATGTGGGATCTTCCGGGAGCAGGGATCGAACCCGTGTCCCCTGCATTGACAGGACGATTCTTAACCGCTGCGCCACCAGAGAAGTCCACTGCGTAACTTTTTCTGATTGGCTTCTTTCACTTAGTAATATGCATTTAAGTTTACTCCATATCTTTTAATGGCTTGATAGCTATTTCTTTTTAGTGCTAAATAATATTTTGTTGCCTGGATGCACCACAGTTTATTTATCCATTCTCCTGCTGATGGGCATCTTGGTCACTTCCAGGTTTTGGCGTTTGTGAATAAAGCTGCAGTAAACATCCATGTGCAGGTTTTTGTGTGGATATACATTTTCAACTCTTTTGGGTAAATACCAAGGAGTGCATTTGCTGGGTTGTATGGTAAGAGTATGTTTAGTTTTGTAAGAAGCCACCAAACTGTCTTCCAAAGTGACTGTACCATTTTGCACTTCTACCGGAAATAAATAAGAATTCCTGATGCTCCATACTTCATCAGCATCTGGCGTTGTCAGTTCTGGATTTTAGCCATTCTGATAGGTGTGTAGTGGTATCTCATTGTTGTTTTAATTTGCATTTCCCTAATGATATATGACATGAAGCATCTTTTCGTATGTTTATTTGCTATCTGTAACTTTTAAATGTTTTTGACCACAAATCTGTGCATATTAAAAAAAAAAAAAAGCATGTGCCAGCAGATGTGAGGAATTAACTCCCAGAATTAGAAGTGAGGGGCTGGCTGACATCAGGGGGCTGAGTGGCTGTGTGCAGAGCAGGCTGGAAGTGAATGCCAGAGGACTTGGATCTCAGCTAATGGATAGTATTCCAGTTACTGAACTTTCAGCAAGTGGACCTTTTGAAAGTCATGATCTTCTTTCAAAATATTTTTCTTATGTGAAAAATTAACTTTTGCCCAGTCATCCTCTTGAATTATTAGAAAAAAAACTTTTCAGCTTGTTATGTACTGAACAGTATTACCCAAATTCATATATTGAAGCCCTAACTCCCAAGGTGACTGTATTTGGAGATAGGGCCTTTAAGAAGGTACTTAAGATTAAATGAAGTCATAAGGACCCTAATCCAATGACTGATATCCTTAGAAGAGGAAGAGACACCAGAGATTTACACAAAGGCCAAGTGAGGACACAATGAGAAGACAGCTGTCTGTGAGCCAAGGACAGAGACCTTAGGAGAAACCAACCCTGCCAGCATCTTGATTTCAACCTTCAGAATGTGGGAAAATAAATGTCTATTGTTTAGGCCACCTAGTTGGTGGTATTTTGTTATGGCAGCCCCAGCTGACTAGTATACCAAAATAAAATGCTCAATGGAAATAAAATGAATTCATCCACATTAAGAAACATCCAGGGTCTATTTGCTCTAATAGAATTACAAATGGAATTCAATGCAGTGGAGCATGTTCAATATCTTCCATTTTTTCCTAGCTCAGATCTTTCACTGGATATGTTGAGGGGTAATGATGAAGCTATTGGTTTTCAAGATATTTTTAATGATCCATCACAAAATGATGTAATGAAAGAACCTTGATGGTGGAATATAAATTTGGCTTACTATAATAGAGGTGTGTGGTTAATTAAAGTAGAGGAACTTCATCTTGTTTATAGTTGTCTTTTTACTATAATTTGATGTATACAATATTAAAAGTACTGACACATGAGAAGTTTTGCCAGAAAATATAAATTCTGCTGCTGTGAAAACACCTCTACCAACAAAATATACACTAAAAGCATGAAGCCTCAAATATGACATTTTTATCCGATTTTAAATGATTCAAAACACTTAGCAAATGACACAACAATGAAAGGAACACAGTTACGTTTTCTTGTCTCAAAAACTTTACTTATATATATTTATATCATGTTGCTTTGCATATGTATTTTAAATTATTTATTGTATAAAACTTTAACCATATATAGAAATAGAAGAGCATAATAAAGTACTTCACCATGACCCATCATCAACAATTATCAATACCTGGCCCATCTTGTGTTATATACTCCTACATACTTCCCTTTATCTTATCATTTCTGGAGCAGATATAAGATGTATTATTCCATCTGCAAATATATCAGTATGTTTCTCTGAAAGTTAATAGTTTTCTTTTTAAAGATACCCGTGATATCATTATTATTTCAAAAATTTAACAATAAATGCTTAATATCAGAAAAGATCCAATCATTGTTTAAATTTTTCCAACTTTCTCACAAATGCCACAATTATTTTTGTATGTTGTTTTAAAAATCAGGAACCAACTAAATTCTAAACATTTCAATTAGTTGACATATCTCTTAATTCCCTTTTAATATAAAAGATTTTGTAACAGAGCAAGTGGCTTGTTGCCCACTGCACAATGGAAAGACCAAATACTGAGGCAATAGTCTTTTCCAGAAAGAAAAGCCTTTATTGCAGGGTGGCCAACAAGGAGACAAGAGGCAAAGCTCAAATCTGTCTCCTGGATAGGCTGTTGACTGGGGTATTTATAGTGGAAGCAGGGAGCAAGAGGGGGAGGGGGCCAGGAAATGATTGGTGGAAAGCAAATTGTAAGTTTCTAGAGTTCTCTGCAGGTGTGACTGTTCTTCAAACCTCATCGTGGGTTGTATGTGCAGGGTTCATTATGTAACATGTGGTAGATTTTAGTCATTTGAGGTCTAAAGTTTACTATGTCATTCTAGTCCTTCAATGTGCCTGAACCTGTGTGATACTTAGTCAGGGTCTGTCAGCAAGTTGTTTCCTTGTCTGTGGTTTCTCTGGTCCTCTGCAAAACAAGCGTGGTATTCTTGATGTATCATTTTGTTTCTACCTTATGGGCCTTGTAACTTAGAGGGCATGGTTTCTGTTTCTTTCCATCTGTCTCATTTTTAGGGCTTCCCTGGTGGCGCAGTGGTTGAGAATCTGCCTGCCAATGCAGGGGACACGGGTTCGAGCCCTGGTCCGGGAAGATCCCACATGCCGTGGAGCAACTAAGCCCGTGTGCCACAACTACTGAGCCTGTGCTCTAGAGCTCTTGAGCTACAACTACTGAAACCCGCGCGCCTAGAGCCCGTGCTCCACAACAAGGGAAGCCACCGCAATGAGAAGCCCGTGCATCACAACGGAGAGTAGCCCCTGCTTGCCGCAACTAAAAAGAAAGCCCGTGCGCAGCGACAAAGACCCAACACAGACAAAAATAAATAAATAAATTTATACCAAAACTAAAAATAAAAAGATTACTTGCAACGTATCTGTTGAATCAGAAACAAGATTCTTTGTTCAGCAGTTTCCTACAGTTTAGCTTTTGCTGGTTGCACCCCTCGTGTGTCCCTTTAACATGTTCTTTTTTCTTTGTTGGAGGAGTTATTGAGAGGTCATGACCAGCCGTTGACCTGCGAGTTGGGCCTGGGCAATCAGAAGCTCCTCACCCCCTCCTCTGTCCTTGGAATATATGTTCCACCCACTGTTCCCACAGCTGGAGCTGTTTTCAAGGATGCAACCTTGAGAGAGTAATGTGCTGTTGAGACCATCTGGACAGTGTACGTGACTGAACCCAGTTAAAGCCTCTATGTCAACTTTTAAGATTCTGGTGGGCAGGTGTGAAGATCTACTTGTCTTGAAGCTGCCCAAAACAAACCTGGTAATTAAGTCCCCTTGCTTATTAAACCTGCCACCTACCAATCTGGAGTGGTCTGCCTCTTTCTTGGATCTCTTCTTGCCTTCCATGTATAGGGGCCAGTTTCAGATTTCACCTGGTAAATTCCCAAGTTTGCAAACCAACACTCATATATATTTTTCTCTTCATTAGAACTGGAGGCTTGATGTGGTTAGATTTATTCATTTCTCTTTTTGTAGCAATGCTATTTCATAGTGTTGTGTTTATCTAAAATGAAGCACATAATACCTGTTTTTCTTGTTTTCTGATGTTAACAGTAGTTGTTGATCAATATCTAGATTAATTCATTAGAGTATATAAAATGATAGTACATCTATCATATTATTTTATTATCTGAAATTCTCCCTTAAAAATAAACTTCTCATGTGCTATGTCATTAGCCAAAAAAACCCCCCAAAAAACCACAACAGTTATGGCAGAAAACAGTAGGATACATATTTAATTTTTTACATTTATTTCACAACATAATGAGTCCATTTACCAGCATCTTCAAATGATGAGCAATTAGCATTTTTTTAACATCATGATGAACTGGTGTATTTAAATGTATTTTAGGTATTTAAATTATCTTATTTTTGATGCTCAAATTTTTCTATCTTCACCCAGTGTGAGATTCATCAGTTACTACTGAGTCCTTTGGCATGACTCTAGCAGTGAGTTTGAGATTTTTATTTTTGCTATCTAAGGTAAAAGCTTGTTTTTCCATGCAGACATTATACAGTTCCTGCCATTTTTAAGGAACTTTGGTTCATTTTATAGGAAAATGGTATATTAAGACCAAAGTCTGAGTACTGGAAATATTCTTTGCTACCAGGTTGCCAGTGTTTTAAGAACTTTCCAATGGATGTGGATTGGAAAAGTACTTTTTAAATTTTATGTTTAGTGGTTGCATTTCAATTTAATCGTGTTTTATTATTACTAAAATATTACACAATTAAAAATCAAGCTTGTAAGACTATATTAAAATGTGTATATATATGCACATATATATGTATATATTTATCTGCTTCAACCTAATTCCTGGATACCTTAGGTAAACAACTAGAAACAGTCTTTCTCTATTTGTTCTATTTTGTAGTATCTCTTTTTCTCTCTTTCTCCCCCTCTCCCCTGCTTCCTCTTACAGAATGAGGAAAGTTAGAAAACTTATTATGGCAGTATAATTGAGAAATGATGGACCAGGGTGGTAGCAGGTGTTGAAAAACAGTCACATTTGGAATATATTTGGAAGGTAGAACCATCAACATTTGATGATGGATAGATTGTAAGTGTAGAATGAGGGAATGAGAGAAAACAAGAGTAACTGTAGTTTTTGGCATAAGCAACAGGGTGAATGGACATGCCATTTACTGAGATAGGAAAGACTGGAGGAGAAATACATTTGAAGGGGAAAGAGATTGAGAATTATTTGGACTTGTCAAGTTTGATATGCCCATTAGATATCCAAGACCAAATATCAAGTACAGTTAGAGCCCCCAACCAGAATGTAAGTTCCAAGAAGATAGCTATTTTTGGCTGTTTTGTTCACTACTATATCTTCAGCGCTTAAAAGAGGCACATATTAGATGTTCAATAGACATTCACTGAGTGAATAAGCAAACAAACAAGTAAATGTGAAAAAAATATATCTTAGAACTTAGCAAATATGTCTCTTCTTATTCCAAACTGATACCTCTCCAGTCCGTGTAATTTTAACCTTCTATTTGATCTTTACACAGTTTCAGTTAAGAGCAATCATGATACAGTAGCCCTATTTGCTTATTTATCTCTTCTATTAATTAGAATAGAAGAGATAAATAAGCAACAGGCAGTGGACCTTATCAGTCAAATTAACTATTTAGATTTCAGTCCTTTATTATTTTTATACTTGGTAGTTTGTCACCTAATATTTGTGTCTTTCCAAGGTCAAATTTGAAAGACAAAGAAAAACAAATGAAGGCTTTGTAAAGGGTTAATGGGTTCTCACTTTGGTCTTGACTGTAGTTAAATATCAGTCCCTGGGTGTTTCATAGTATGTGACTAGGGCATAGTAGCACAAGGTAGCTTTTCTACCTACTCAGATTATCTTTGGCCTTGCTCTGTCGGTATAAGATGGTTTTCTGTGTATTGTGTCCTATTTTAAGGATTTCATGAAGCTTATCCTTGTTTTGCAAATAATTTCTGAGGTGACTACGAAGATGACACATTTATTGTCCTTTAACTCTGGTTTTCTTTGGGAATTCCCTGGCAGTCCAGTGGTTAGGACTCGGCGCTTTCACTGCCGGAGTCTGGGTTCTATCCCTGGTTGGGGAGCTAAGATCCTGCAAGCCGTGCAGCACGGCCAAATTAAAACAAAACAAAACAAAAAAACTTTGGTTTTCTTTTTGACCTCAGAATTTTTTGGAGAAGTGCCTTATTGTCTCTACTATCTTGCCAAAGCAAATGTTGGAAAAAATGAGATTGGCATTTATTCTAGATGACTCATTACATCATAAAACTGGATTAGCCCTTGCAGACTTCCCAGTGAAGACCAAGTCATTATTTTTAAATTGTAGCATGGGTGGTCAGAGATGGTAACACTCAGGTATGTGTGAACAAGAGTTCTCATTTAGAAGGAGAATGTGAATTATCCTACTAAATGAGAGAATGTGAACTACATGCTTTAATTTAACATGGTTTCTAGGTGCTTTACTATGCTGTGAGTTTGAGATCCTAGGTTTCATTTGCTATTGCTTTGAATTGTTATCAATAGAAGCTGCTGTGGTACTGATTTATAACTAGTTTTATCAAAATTTGTGCAGAATCCTGCAGAATTATTTCTAGGTACTTCTGAATGTAAACTCTACAGTCATGAATGAAGTGCTATGATAATATTATGCCACTATGATTGTATTCATTATTTAAGAGTATGCTATAATCAATACATTTTGAGCTGAATTCTGAAAAAAAGTTTTAAAAAATTGTCTATTGTATAAATTCCTTTCTCAAACATGCAAGTTAATCCAGTAGTAATGAGCTTGCTATAAGGAAGTTTATACAGCTGGTTATTCAAAATTTCAGGAATCTTCTCTATATTTATGCTACTATCCAATTGTTCAGAGTGTATTAAATTAATATTTTAGGTTATAGATACATTTTTCAGCCCTGTAAAGGTCTTGGTAACATAACCTTTTTTATGTTTTTCCCATACATATTCCTCAGAGGTATAATGTAAAATTATTTGTTAACTACAAACCAAGTAGTCTATCCTTCTAGAAGTCTTTTTCAAGCTTTTTTTTTAGATCTGAGGTCAAACACCTCTCATAAGGCTTGAATCCCTAAGATCATTATACTGCATTTAAAAATTAATTTAATAATATGCTCATTAATTACAGCCTTTTATTTTAAACATTTTTCATGTGAGCTCAGACCTTTTTACAGTGAAGAAAAGTACAATTTTAGGTAAATGCATTAGCATATGAGGAGAATGCCCAAGGGTGGGAGGAAAATAAGCATGAATATTGAGACCTAGAGAAATTTGCCAAATCAAGTGGGAATTCGAAGAAGAGTAATAGTAAAAAAGAGAAAAAATCAAGAGGAGACATAAGACAAATCTGATTAGGTTGATCTTTTAAGGGGAAGGCAAGAATCCTGTCTGTTGTGGTCCTCAGCAGAACATGGATTCTAGTTTTTATAGTGCTGAAATTTGGGGGTTTTTTTTTCTGCTAATGAAGATCAGCCTATGTATATTAGTGGAGACTGGGATAATGCAAACATAAATTTGCTTGTTTATTCTATCTTCTTCCCTGTCATATTGTTACAGAGAACTAAATGGGATATGTATAACATCTCATTTTATTTATTTTATTTGCCCTCAGAGTAGTTTCTAATAAAGAGTGAAATGACTAAAACTACCTAAAATTTTTTCTTGAATAATTTAAATAGATTTATAGAGAAATATTTGCATTTGTAGTTTGCAAATGGATATTATTTTCTAAATTGTTCCACTCCTGCAATGTGCTGTGTGCTTATGTGTGTTCTTTTTGTTTTCTGGTTTTTGGCTTTTTTGCCCTTAAGCCAAAGAAACAAAAACAAAATTATAGTTGTGGATGAAGTTATAACCCTGCTAATATCATATGGTTATGATATAAAGAAGCATGAATTATTGTTTTTCAACTGTTTAGGTTTATTAAGTTTATGAACTATGGAAAAGGAAGTATAGTACCCACAAACCAAAGTAGGGAAGTTAGATAAACTTAGTAGTTGACTCTTCAGTGAGGGTTAACTTCATTGTTTGTTAAAATTTAAGTAAAAATGCACATTTTACACATAACCATTTATGAGACACTTGATAACTCTCACCACATCTTCTTTAGAAAATAGAATTGACAAGAAAAAAAGGATGAAAAAGAGATGAGTTTAGTAAATTAAGTTACTAGTTTAAAAATGGTTTTGGATGTGGTTACTGACCATTGCCTCTCATGAGCAATGATTAAGCTGCAGATTATATTAAAAATATCACCTTTGAAATTATTTTATTGCCTTCATATGTTCTTAGAAGTGAGTAGGATGATTAAAAATGGGTATTTCAACTGCAAGATTTTAGAATTATGTAATTATTTACAGAGACACTTAAGGTGACCTTTCACTATTGGGATGAACTGCTCTCTGATATTAATAAGAATAAGTGATTTAACCTGCCAAAGAAACCTGATGAAAGAACTTCAGAAACTGTAGCTTTCTAAATCCTTCAAGGTTTATTAGTCTCTGTACCCTGACACAGCAACAAGCTAATAACTATAATGGATTACCTTCCAGTGAAGAAGGTATTTAAAAGCCAAATAGCCACAAAAGTAGCTTACAATACGTTAGGAGAATGAGAATTTTTATAGTACAGTACAAACATGTAATCCAAATGTTGCTCATTAGTTCTAATACTATTAACTAAAATTGGAACTGAATAAGCCAGATTGTGAAATCGGTGCTGATTTAAATAGAGTGCTAGACAAAAGAACTCTCAATTTTGGGAAGTGATATTTATCCTGATGTAGTACTGGTGTGAAGGAAGAACTTTGGGGGAAAATAGAATATTATATTTGAAATATTTTGCAGACTTAAAATACAATCATTTCATTAGACATCTATAAATCAAGATAGTCTTTCAATAGGAAATTGAGTCACTCTTCAGTTGAGGGAGGGGACCTACTTGTAAACACAGCAGTAGGGAAATGAACCCCCTAGACTTCCTAGAGGCTCTGTATGCTTCAAATGGTGTCAGAGTTACCCCAGGGAGGTGACCCTCAGAGCAACTTGCACCTTGCTGCAGTTTTCAGCGTAGGTCTATAGAAGAAAAACATCTTGAGGAGGGAGGTAGAATGTAGTGGGTATTCATTTGGGAGAGGATTTAAGCTGTCTCTTTATTGGGAGTAAGAATGCTAAGGGATTGAAATGTATGACTTGCATATGAGCCCCTGCCTCCTTTGACAGCCTTCCCCAAACAGAACACATTGAGATTTAAAAAAAAAATTTTCTGACCCCAATTTTTCATAGCATCAAAAATTAACTTGTTTACAGTAAACTCAGAGGAAAGGGTGTGGCCAGAATAGTCCAAGGTCTACTGCTCAAATTTCCTAGAGAATAGTAAATAAATTATGGCAATGATAATGAAAAGTATGAACTAGGTAACATTCTTAGCACTTTACATGTGCTAACTTATTCAATCCTCTCAATAACTTTCAATAGAAGAAGAAACTAAGGCATAATGTAATTAATAATATGCCTAAAGCCACAAAGCAGCAAATCCAGCAATTCAAACCTAGCAGGCTGGTACCATGTCCTCAGCCTTTAATCACTGTTCTATACTGTCATATAAGAGCTTTCCTTCTTTCACCTTATCCTA
The DNA here is from genome assembly GCF_028564815.1 of Eubalaena glacialis. Classification (NCBI taxonomy): domain Eukaryota; kingdom Metazoa; phylum Chordata; class Mammalia; order Artiodactyla; family Balaenidae; genus Eubalaena; species Eubalaena glacialis. The sequence continues at coordinate 49,127,728 of NC_083729.1, read as the reverse complement.
GTTCAAAAATTCTGAAGTTAATTCATTGGCTCTTTCTCAGACTCAGCATTCTGTAATATCTTCATTGCAATGGAATATAGAAATGCATTTAAAGCTTTAAGATGGCTTCCGAGGAAGATCATATCAGTTCAATTATGTTTCTTTGAACACTACTCCCATGAAATGAACTGTGAAAATATTTAGAAACATTTTTAGGTCATAGCCTCCTATATATTTAAAGCTTATGGAAGTAGTATGAGAAAGAAACTTGTACAATGTTGTATAACCCAGTTGTTCACATTTCATTTGAAAAGAGACTACCCTCTACTTTTTGGAGAACACTTCATAAGCTCTGGAGAAACTTATTTTCCCAGAAACAACAGTTGAGAAATAAATACTGGTGGCCTCTGGAAATAGATCAAGTGCTGAGTGGCTTAAGGTATCCTATGCTGAAGTCAAAGTACTTGGAAATGATGGCTGTAGAATCTCTCCTAGTTTGTCTGAGTCATACCTCATACATTGATACTATTTTAAACATTTCCCCTCAACTTTTTTATTTGCCAATACACCTTGCTTTAATTGGAAATATTTAGGTACTTACTTCTGGTCCCTGCTGTGTTTCATTCCATTTGTGGAGAGAAAGCCATCAGACAGCCAGAAAACACTTTGCTTTAACGCACCATCTGCAGCTTACATCTGGGCACTGCTGGTTGTTTTGATCTGTAACAATACCAGCTGTAGAATGGAACCAAGGAATACAGTATAAAAGGTCATTTGGCCCTGGATCTTTTCCTCCAACTACGAGTTCAGAACACACGTCTATTTAAGGGTTAGAACAACAGTTTGCAGTTTTTATTTTACCATCATTTACCACCCCAAATTATCTAAGGTGAGGAGCTCCTGTAAATGTTTTCCATTTTTATCTTTGCCTAGAAAATTTTGCCTTTCAAAAGCAAGTTTTAAGAATACTAGCAACTAGTTGTTGTGTTGGAAGTCTAAACGTTACTGTATAGCAACTGAAATTATAGCATTTGGTATGTGGAAATAAACAAAACCCACCCAAATGAGGACAAAGGATATTTATTCAGAGCTTGCTATAGCAAAGGATTCAACTACCATCAATTGTTTTGGCAAAGACTCAAAGTTAGGCAGGGTAGTGGAAAAGATTTATAGTAAAAAAGAGAAGACTTCGGGTAGGCTCTGATTAGAGGTTGTTGGCATGGGGAAGAGGGAGGTGGGCTAGCTAGAAGTGGGATATGCTATGTAATTGGGTTGGGGAGCTTATTTTACTTTCTCTGGTTGGTCCTAAGTTGGACAAAAGTGGAAGTGGGAAAAATAGGGAAGCTGGCAATGACCTAGTCTTGACCATTCTGGTATGATTGCTGCAGAGGTTTCGGGTCCGAGTTCTATTGGCATACGTTCGTTTATGGTCTAGCCATTTTCCGTTCGTATATTCAGTATCTCAGGAATCACAAAAACCTAGATTTGCATCTTGACTCTGTTTGTTGTTAACTGTGTAATCTTGGGTAAAGTATTGCTCTCCAAGCTTTAGTTTCATCCACATATGAAATTAAAATAGTAATACTCATTTTATAGGGTCATTGTGAGGGAAAATTGAAATTGAAAAAGAAATCACTATACGCTTCAAACATAGTAATCAGTCAGTCAATCAAAGCTCTTGTTGCTATTGCCATGCTAAAATGTCCTTTTAAAAGTTCATTTTGAGCAACTTCAGTAAGACGATTCTCCTTTTCAAGTTACTGCACTTGAAAGCAGGAGGTTATTGTCTCTAAAGTATTCACAAAGTTATGGATATTGATAATGTAACCTTGAACATGCCTCGCCTCCCAGACTTTTCATATCCCTTCTCTGAACCACCCAGATATTAGGAATGAAACCACCTCTTCTTTCTTTGAGGAATTTGAGTGAAACTCCTACGTCTTCCTCATTCTATTTTAGTTCTAGTAGTCTGGTTTACATTCAACTCATTTCATTAATCTTTCCACAGAGAACTCTATTTTGTTTTATAGCTGTAGTTCATTCTTCTGTGATTTACTAATGTATGAATATGAAAGTTACAAAATAAATAAACAATTTCAAATTATATTGGCACTATAAATATTTTTCCTTGCCATGGAAACCATGTGCTATGATTATATTGATTTATTTATGGTTCAAATACTCTTACTCAATGAAAAATGAGCCGTGTCAAGTTCAAATAAATTTTTCTTCTTTTACACTTCCCTAATAGATTTTAGCATATTCTCAATTTTTTCCAAGCTCTCAATTGTACAAATTTTTCTGTAGAATATTATTTTCCCATGGAGAGACTTCTCTTCCTGAATCCTCTATCCTCTGCCAATTCTGGGCTCGTGTAGCCTAAGCCTATTATCCTTGGGTAACTCTCTTCTCACTGTTCTCCTATGTGGTGTTTTTAGCTGCTTTTCTATTATGCCTTCCTCCTTGGTTTGTATCCCAGAGTATACAAAAGGTGTTGGAGAGATGGCTTTCAGTTTTTCACCATTGAGTATGACGTTAGCTGTGGATTTGTCATATATGGCCTTTATTATGTTAAGGTACATTCTTTCTATACCAATTTTATTGAGAGTTTTTATCATAAATGGGTCTTGAATCTTGTCAAATGCTTTTTCTGCATCTAGCGAAATGATCATATACTTTTAATCTTTTATTTTGTTAATATAGTGTATCATGTTAATTGATTTGTGGATGTTGAATCATCCTTGCATCTCTAGAATAAATTCCACTTGATCATGGTGTATGATCTTTTTAAAGTATTGTTGTATTTCGTTTGCTAACATTTTGTTGAGGATTTTTGCATCTATGTTCATCAGAGGGATTGGCCTATAATTTTCTTCTCTGGGTAGTGTCCTTGTTTGGTTTTGGTATCAGGGTAATGCTGGCCTCATAAAATGAGTTTGGAAGTGTTCCCTGCTCTTGAATTCTTTGGAATAGTTTGAGAAAGATAGGTATTGAATGTTTGGTAGAATTCGCCAGTGAAGCCATCTAGACTTTTGTTTTTTGGGAGCTTTTGATTACTGTTTCAATCTCCTTATTAGTTATTGGCCTATTCAGATTTTCTATTTCTTCATGATTCAGTCCTGGAAGGTTGTATGATTCTAAGAATTTATCCATTTCTTCTAGGTTGTCCAATTTGTTGGCATATAGCTGTTCATAATATTCTCTTTTAATCCTTTGTATTTCTGTAGTACCCATTGCTATGTTTCCTCTTTTGTTTCTTATTTTATTTATGAGTCCTCTCTCATTTTTTAGTGAATCTAGCTAAAGGTTTACAAGGATGCCCACTCTGCCCACTCTTACTCAACATACTATTGGAAGCCCTAGCCAGAGCAATGAGGAAAGAAAAAGAAATAAAAGGCATTCAAATTGGAAAAGAAGAATTAAAACTGTCACTATTTATGGATGACATAATTTTATTTATAAAAACCCTAAAGATGCCACCAAAAAACTTTTAGAAATAATGAACAAATGTAGTGAAGTTTCAGGGTGCAAAATCAATGTACAAAAATCTGTTGCATTTCTATACACTAATAATGAACTAGCAGAAAGAGAAATTAAGAGAACAATCCCAATTACAATCACAACAAAAGAATAAAATACCTAGTAATAAATTTAACCAAGGAGGTAAAAGATTTATACACTGCAAACTATAAGACATTGTTGAAATAAATTGAAGATGACACAAAGAAATGGAAAGATATTCCATGATCATGAATTGGAAGAATTAACACTGTTAAAATGTACATATTACCTAAAGCAATCTTCAGATTCAATGTACTCCCTATCAAAATATGAATAACATTTTTCACAGAAATAGAACAAAGAAATCCTGAAATTAATATGGAACCACATAAGACCCCAAGTAGCCAAAATAATTCTGAGAAAAAAGAACAAAGCTGGAGGTATCATGCTCCCTGATTTCAAATTATTACAAAACATCATGTATTAGCAGTAATCAAAACAGTATGATACTGGCAGAAAAACAGACATATAGATCAATGGAATAGTATTTGAGAGCCCACAAATAAACCCACACATATATGGACAATTATATGACAAAGGAGCAAAGATCATACAGTAGAGAAAGGATAATCTTTTCAATAAATGGTATTGGGAAAACTGGACAGTCACATGTCAAAGAATGAACGTAGACCACTATATTACAGAAATATACACAAAAACCCACCTCAAAATGGTTAAGGACTTGAATGCCAGACCTGAAACCATAAAACTCCTAGAAGAAAATATAGGCAGTACTCTTTGACATTGGTCTTAGTAATATCTTTCTAGATATATCTTCTCAGGCAAGGGAAACAAAAGCAAAGATAAATAAATGGTACTACATCAAACTAAAAACCTTTGACACAGTAAAGGAAACCATCAGCAAAATGAAAAAAACAGCCTACCGAATGGGAGAAGATATTTGCAAATCATATATCCAATAATGTATTGATATTCCTAATATATAAAGAACTTATACAACTTAACAACAAAAAAAACAAACAGCCCAATTAAAAAATGGGCAGAAGATCTGAACACATTTTTCCAAAGAAGACATGCAGATGACCAATAGGCACATTCAAGAATGTTCAACATCACTAGTTATTAAAGAAATGCAAATCAAAACTACAATGATACATTACCTCATGCCCCTTAGAATGGCTATTATCAAAAAAAGACAAGAAATAACAAGTGTTGGCAAGGATATGGAGAGAAGAAAACTCTCATACACTGTTGATGGGAATGTAATTGGTGCAGCCACTAAGGAAAACAGTATGGAGATTCCTCAAAAAAATAAGAATAGAACTACCATACCATCTAACTATTACACTCTGGGTGTTTATCCAAAAAATACAAAAACACTAATTCAAAAAGGTATATGCACCCCTATGTTCATTGCAGCATTATTTACAATAGCCAAGATATGGAAACAACTTAAGTGCCCATCAACTGACAAATGGATGAAGAAGATGTGGCATATGTATACAATGGAATACTACTCAGTTTAAAAAAAAAAAAAATGAAGTCTTGCCATTTGCAACAACATGGATGGATTTTGAGAATATTATGCTAAGTGAAATAAGTCAGATGGAGAAAGACAAATACATTATTTCACTCATAAGTGGAATATAAAAACAAAATAAATGAGCAAGCCAAACAAAAACCAAACACATAGATGCAAAAAAACAGAGTAATGGTTACCAGAGGGGATGGGGGGTGAGGGTATGGCAAAATGGGTAAAGGGGATCAACTGTATGGTGATGGGCAGAAACTAAACCTTTGGTGGTGAGCACACTGTAATGTATACAGAAGTTGAAATATAACACTGTACAGTGAAACTTGTATAATGTTATAAACCAATAAAAAGAAAATTTTAAAAAATAACAAAAATAAAATAATATAAAAAGGTGACCTTGCATGTCTGAAAATATTTTAATTTTGTCATTGCACTTAGTTGTGATTTTTAATGAATATGAGGATGAGTTGAAACTTTAGGATGACAAGAATTTAATTCAGCAACTGGAAAGTATTCAAGATTGTACCTTTCAATATCAGATATTGCTAATGAAAAGTTTGATGGCAGTTGATTCTTGTTTTTCCTCTCCCACTTTCCCCTACCCTAGGAAATATGTAGGCTTTTCTCTTTATAATATAGATTTTCCTCCATTTCACTTTTCATATACACTTGGAGGGTCCTTTCAAACTGAAGATGTGTTTCCTTTTTCAGTTTTGAGGACTTTCTTCTATTATTTCTTTGATTGTTCCATCCCTGTCTGGTTTCCCATTTTTCTTCATGAAACTATTTTCAGTCACATTTTTTACTCTTTTGATTGATCACTAGACCAGAGGTTTGCAAAACATTTTATGTCAAGTGCCAGATAGTAAATACTTCAGGCTTTGTTAGTGAAGTGGCAACATCAAGGATATTGTGTGGTGCTTACATAATAAGAGAGAAGCTCTGGCTCTGCCCACTCCCATTTGCCTGTGATAGATCCCATTAAGTGGCAGGCATGCTTTGCACTCAGTTGCTAAACACTGGATACACTTTTGGGATGAAGCACAAAGAGCCACTGTTCAGAGAGGGAGGAATGTGGTGGATGAGGTAAGTGAGGGTGGAGCAGGAAGCCACCTGAGTTTCATTCACTGCCTCAGTGATACCTAATCCAGGTGCGCCCTTCTCTTCCTTAGGAGAGCCCAGCTATCTCAACTTGGGAAGCTGGCTGGAGATGAGGAAATTTGCTGATTCTCTGAGTCTCTAACTGAAATTCCACCATTTGGTGCTTAGTAGTTGCCAACTAGAGTGTCCCCCACATGCAGGGGGTGACCAGTCCAAAGCTTGAGCACTGTTGTGCTTGCTAGCTAGGGACGAAGGCAGGAGCTTGAAGTGGAGTAGGAATGGGAGAGCAGAGGGAGATGCCCTGGCTTGGTTTCTGGGACTCAGAGTGCTAACCGCCTTGAACAGTGTTCAAAGGCAAACTGAAAATGGCAGTAGGCCATAGTTTGCCACCCCCTGCACCAAACTTTCATTTTCTTCCTCGTATGTACAATTTCTTTGTCAGGTTCTGGAAGAATTTCTTTTTTATATTTATTTGCCCTTTATTTAGCTTTCTAGTTCCAATTGCAATTACGTTTCCAAGATTACTTTCTTATTCTGAAACTGTTATTTGTTTTTTGTGTTTTTTTTTGGTGCTTATTTGGGATTTATGAATTATCTGTCTTCATGAACCTCTCTAAGAATAATAGCTTTCATGTGTCTAGGATTGTCAGATTATTAAAAAATAAGAATAAATAAATGAATAAAAGTTTTAAAAATACAGAATACCCGGTATTGCATGGGACATACTTACACTAAAAAACAAAACAAAACAAACTTATTTATTTGAAATTAAATTTAACTGGGCATTCTATATTTTATCTGGTAACCCTTCTTCTGACCCTGAGATATTTCAGTTTCCTTTTCAGTTTACTTTATACCTTCAAGAAATTTATTGAAATATCTTGTTCACTGAAAGCTCTCTTCAGGTTGCCTTTATTTTTGTAAGCTTATGTTTTCTTTTTATCCTTTATTATCCTTTAAATGAAATTCAGGGAAAGAGAAAAATAAATGTGTTTGTGTAGACTTTAATGTTGAAATAGAAATGCTTTCAAACAACCCCCAAAAATACTGAGTGGGACTATTCACACTACAAATATTTTTTAAACGTTTAAGATTTTCATAAGTTTTAATAATCACTTTGTGATTTTGACAGTATTATGTACCCAAAGTCTAAATCATCCATTTAATTTATTTAAAAGAATAGATTCCATTTTGTTTTAGTCTTTTTCATATTTATCTTCAAAAAAGGAAGGCTGATACGGCTTTCATCATAATAGTGATACTTCAGAAACTGAGACCGAGTGGCTCAGGACTCAGGTATCTTCCCAGCCAAACACAGTAATTCTTACAGAAAGTATCAATAATGACATTTCTAATGTCTTAACAAAATCAACTCAACCATTGTCTCATCATAGAGATCATGAATTTTCTAGAAATATATATAATATTTTATTTATTTTAAGATACAAAAATTATACTTTTTCTGAAATTTATATATCTCATTATTAATATCAAGAGGAAATCTTTCCCCTTCCATAAAAGGAGTATATTATAATATAGTCATCTTATTTGTACATGTGCACACTTAAACCATATATAAGAAATATTTTTATCCTACTGGAACCACGATTGATTTATTTTCTTGGTGATACCAAATGGTATCTCAAATTTGAATTTTTATTTTCAGGTTGAAAAAGAAAGCAATCTGTGACATTTGAAAACTGTTCTAGCACTCACAGCTAGGCCATGTTATTCTATTAGATATAAATAATTTCAAATAGTACTAATCTCAGACAAAGTTACTCTGAGACCAAGATAAATGAGACAAAGCAAGGCCACTTCATAATTTTGTCCAAGCACAGACAGAAACAAAGCCACTCTGCCACCCAGAAAACACCAAATGCCTCCTCTCTTGGCCAAAATGAATAACTATTACTTATTTATCAATGACAACTTTATCCTCTGTCTAATCTTCTCTTCCTATAGATAGGATTTATTGAGATAACTCATCATAGAATTGCCCCTGCTTTCTGATAGCAACCAATCTAGAGATAACATACTTCTGTAGACCGTCCCCCAAATCGCCAGTTAAAGCCTAAACCCTGTAATAAGTATTTTCAACACCTTCTTACCGAGACCCCACTATCCCTCATGTGTGTGTTCTGTCTCACTACAATGAGTATTAAACCCAACTTGCCTAACTGCACATGTGTTCCTGGCCATCTTTGTCTAAAGCACATTGAAAATTGTTATTTGAAATGTTTTTAAAACATTATATTCTGATGTAATATTCAAATAAAATTATGGTATTCTGGATCACCTTTTTTTTTGTATCCAATTAAAGGTATTAGGAATCACTATATATCTTAGGTTAGATAATAAAATCTTTAAGGTAAGCAATGGTTGGAGTCAGGATAGGCTATGCTATGCTGAAGAAACAAAGAAAGTCCAGAATCTCAGTAGCTTAATAATGTTTACTACTCTCATCCTACCTTGTGAATCAGCAAGGGGTTCTATTCAATGTAGTGATTTAGGGACCCAGGATGTTGGCAACTCATTTTTGACACATGCTTCTATGATCACTAAGGTCAGGAAAATAGGACATTGTGAAATGTGCAGTGACCACTAAATCTTCTTCCCAGAGGTGACACTCCTTACCTATCAAGATTACGTGGCACAGTTGCACACTTAGTCTTTTTTTCTCCAAATGATTTTGTCAGACTCAGAAAACTAACTTGGAAACACCTAAACCCATTCAGAAGTTTTAAATAACACTAGGTGACTAGGTTAAAATTTTTATTTACTTTTGCTGTGAGGCTGAATTTTATTGGACTTATTTTCATTTTATTTTCATTTTATTTGACTTATTGCTTAAAAATTGATCAAAAGCCTTTTTTTCTCTCCTAACTCTGTAAATCCCTACCTCTCTGGATTTTCTTCTGTTCCCTTTCAATACTGTTTGAAAACTGAGCATTTATTTTCTGAATTTACATGTATCTGTTATTATCTTGTCAAAAGAATCCTGTAATCACCAACTTATGATGTTTAACATACTGTTTTCCAGCCTCTTCACCTAAAGCTATAAGCTCATTGGTACATTATCTATCTCTTAAGTTATTATAAGTGAGAATTTTACCAAGTGTTTCGTAACTGCCTATCACTGATTATCATCCTCCCATTCTCTAAAAACTGCTGTCTCACCAATCACCATTCCTTGTAATGGTAACATCCCATGCCTTGAACAAAGTTTTGTATCATTCAAGATAAATTTGCTATGCTTCTGGTAATGAATTGTTCCAACATCTCAGTGGCTTAAAACAACAAAGCTTATTTCTCACTCCTTATCTTTACATATGAGCAAGGAGGCGCTGACTTTAGTGGCCATTTGGGTGCCCCAGTAGTAGGAAAATATAATGTTGGGAAGTCTATACTTCTGTCTGGGAAAAAATGTCTTATTTATATTCATATTTTCTTGGCCAACCCAAGTTACATTGCTATACCCGATTTCAAGTCAGTGAAGAAGTGGACTCCTACTGTGTGCCCAGAGGGGAAAGAATCAGAATACTTATGTACAGCTCAAATGACTACTACAATGGTGAAACCAATTATTAATCAGATTCCAAACACCTGTTAGTCAAAATCCTACTAATTTTTAAAAAGGACAGTTTAACATTCAGAGATACATAATTAAATTAAGGGAAGGAAGTTAAAGGAACAAATGAAAGGAAGCAACAAGATTAAGAAGGAAATTCAGAAAAATTCTATTTTTTTCCAGTTTTCTTTGAAATTATATTGTCAATTCTGATGTACTAGTGCAGGCATCATCAACTTTTTTTATAAAGGACCAGATAGAAAATATTTTAGTCTTTGTCAAGTGTACGGCTTCTGTCTAATTCTTAACTCTGTGTTAAAATGCAAAAACAGCCATAGACAATATGTTAATGAATAGGTGTGGCTGTGTTCCAATAAAACTTTATTTACAAAACCAGATGTCATGTCAGATTTGGCCCGCAGGCAGTATTTTGCTCACCTCTATAATAAGAATCTGTATGCATGCATATATTTTGACAAATGTGGTGTCCACTAATAACCAAACAGAGAACAATAAAATCTTTGTTTTAACTGAGGTATTGTTGATGTACAATATTATATGTTACAGGTGTACAGTATAATGATTCACAGTTTTTAAAAGTTATACTCCATTTGTAGTTATTATAAAATATTGACTGTATTCTTGTGCTGTACAATATATTGTTGTAGGTCATTTTATACATAATAGTTTGTACCTCTTAATCCCCTATTCTTATATTGCCCCTCCCCCTTCCCTCTCCCGACTGGTAACCACTAGTTTGTTCACCATATCTGTGAGTCCTCTTCTTTTTTGTTATATTCACTACTTTGCCATATTTTTTAGATTCCACATATAAGTGATATCATATAGTATTTGTCTTTCTCTATCTTGCTAATTTCTTTTTTTATATAAATTTATTTATTTATTTATGGCTGGTTGGGTCTTTGTTGCTGTGCACGGGCTTTCTCTAGTTGTGGCAAACAGGGGCTACTCTTCACAGGCTTCTCACTGCGGTGACTTCTCTTGTTGCGGAGCACGGGATCTAGGTTCACAGGCTTCAGTAGTTGCAGCACTTGGGCTCAGTAGTTGTGGCTTGTGGGCTCTAGAGCACAGGCTCAGTAGTGGCACACGGGCTTAGTTGCTTCTTGGCATGTGGGATCTTCCTGGAACAGGGCTTGAACCTGTGTCCCTTGCATTGGCAGGTGGATTCTTAACCACTGCGTTACCAGGGAACTCCCTGTCTTACTAATTTCACTTATCCAAATGCCTTCCAAGTACATCCATGTTCCTGCAAATGGCAAAATTTCATTCTTTTTTCAAAGCTGAGTAGTATCCCACTACATATATATATATATATATATATATATATATATATATATATATATATGTCTCTGTATCTATATATATATATCTCACATCTTCTTTCTTCTTTATCCATTCATCTATTGATGGACACTGGTGGACACTTAGGTTGCTTCCACATCTTGGCTATTGTAAATAATGCTGCTATGAACACTGGGGTGCATGTAGCATATATCTTTTCAAATTAGTGTTTTTGTTTCTTTTGGAATTGCTGGGTCATATGGTAGTTCAATTTTCAGCTTTTTGATAAACCTCCATACTGTCTTCCACAGTGGCTGCACCAATTTACATTCCCACCAACAGTGTTAGAAGGTTCTCTTTCCTCTGCATTCTTGCCAACATTTGTTATTTTTTAAATTAAAAAAAAAATTTTTTTTTGATGGTAGCCATTCTGAAATGTGTGAGGTGTTATCTCACTGTGGTTTTGATTTGCATTTCCCTGATGATTAGCTATACTAGTGCTCTGGTGGTTTGTCTTCCCACTGTAGGACCCCCAGACTGAGGAGCCCTACATGGGGTTCAGAACTCTCACTCCTGTGGGAGAACCTCTGCAGTGTAATTATTTTCCAGTTTGCGTGTCTCCTACCTCGGGTGTATGGGAGTTGATTATATCACGAGTCTGCCCCTCCTACATGTCTCCTTGTGGTTCCTTCTTCATGTCTTCACTTGTAGAAAATCTTTTCTAATGGGTTCTGGTCTTTTTCATTGATCAATGTTTTGCAAAATTCAACATCCATTTATGATAAAAACTCTCCAGAAAGTGGACATAGAGGGAACATACCTCAACATAATAAAGGCTATATATTATAAAGCCACAGCTAATATCATACTCAATGGTGAAAAGTTGGAAGCATTTCCTCTAAGATCAGTAACAAGACAAGGATGCCCCCTCTCTCCACTTGTATTCAACATAATATTGAAAGTCATAGCCACAGCAATCAGTCACGAAAAGTAAATAAAAGAATTCAATTTGGAAAGGAAGAACTAAAATTGTCACTGTTTGCTGATGACATAATACTATACATAGAAAATTGTGAGGACACCACCAGAAAACTACTGGAGCTCATCAATGAATTCAGTAAAGTTGCTGGATAAAATAATTAATATACAGAAATCTGTTGCATTTTCATACACTAACAACGAATTCTCAGAAAGACAAATTAAGGAAACAGTCACACTTACCATCACATCAAAAAGAATAAAATACCTAGGAATAAACCTACATAAGGAGGCAAAAGACCTGTATTTGGAAAACTATAAGACACTAATGAAAGAAATTGAAGACAACACAAACAGATGGAAAGATGTATTGTGTTCATGGACTAGAAGAATTAATATTGTCAACATGACCATACTACCCAAGGCAATCTACAGATTCAGTGCAATCATTATCAAAATACCAATGGCATTTTTCACAGAACTAGAACAGATAATTTTAAAATTTGTATGGAAACACAGAAGACCCCTAATAATCAAAACAATCTTGAAAAAAAAAAGAATGAAGCTGGAGGAATCACACTCCCTGACTTCAGACTATACTACAAATGTACAGTAATCAAAACAGTATGGTACTGGCTCAGAAACAGACACATAGATCAATGGAACATAATAGAAAACCCAGAAATAAACCCACACATTTATGGTCAATTAATCTACGACAAAGGAGGCAAGACTATACAATGGAGAAAAGACCATCTCTTCAATAAGTAGTGCTGGGAAAACTAGACAGCTACATGAAAAAAATGAAATTAGAACATTCTCTAACACCATACACAAAAATAAACTGAAAATAGATTAAAGACCTAAATGTAAAACCAGAAACCATAAAAATCCTAGAGGAAAACATAGGCAGAACACTCTTTGACATAAATTGTAGGAATATTTTTTTGGATCTGTCTCCTAAAGCAAAGGAAATAAAAGCAAAAATAAACAAATGGAACCTAATTAAACTTAGAAGCTTTTGTACAGCAAAGGAAACCATCAACAAAACAAAAAGATAACCTACTGAATAGGAGACAATATTTGCAAATGATATGACCAATAGAGGTAAATATCCAACATATATGAACAGCTAATACAACTCAGCATCAGAAAAACAAACTATCCAATTTAAAATTGGGTAGAAGAACTGAATAGACATTTTCCAAAGAGGAAATGCAGATGGACAATAGGCACATGAAAAGATGTTCAGAACAATGGAATATTTATACTCTGAATGTAAGCAAGGCTTACACTGAAACTTTAATTAGACTCCTGAAGAAGAAAGTAGTATGTAATTTTATGGATAAAAATATAAAGTTTGGGGGTAGTTAAAATGTATGTACATAATTTTTGTACTCCCCATTGAAGATATTATTAATTCAGTAGTGAACCTTCAAAGTAAGTGAGTTCTGTGATGAAAGAAGTATGGTATTAATATGCTATACAAATAATATTCAGACACATACATTGAGCATGTAATAGAATAAGAGGAGACAAAAAGCCAGGTTTATAGGTCTCTTAATGAGTATGTGAAAATAACTTTCTCTCCCCCATAAACTCTCTGCAACTGATATTTAGGTGAAAAAGCTCTTTGATGGCAGATATCTTCCTTCACTGTAAAAATCCATGTAAAATTATGGTCTTGTACAAATGTAAAATGTTCATTCTGTTCTGCCTTACAGAGACCAGATGTCTATGAGTCCATGGAAGAGAAATGAAATTGAAGCACTTAGACATATTTGGGAATCTAATTTAGCTGTCTATGTTATCAGAGTCAGTGGCTCTAACTGAATAGATTGGGCAGTGAAGCATATTTGTTATAAAGAATGCTAAAATGATCAAATTAGCCATGTATTGATTTTTAGAATCAGGTCTAATTATGCAGTACTTCTCCCTGATAGAACTTTGATTTGGGAATAGCATACATGATTAGCAGTGATAAGGAGTGAGTTCTGTTTTAATGATTTATTTGTGTCATTCTAGACTAAAAATAAAGACAGATGAGATGGCTTGGGAAATCAGAAGCCAGTACAGAAAATCATGGAATAATTGTTTCAGTAGAGTATGAAGATAACTTACGACCTAGGGGTTCTCCCTTGTGTTTGTATAGAAGGCACATAGAGGAATATTTATAGTAGTATGGTCCATTTTAACAAAAAGCCAGTAACAAAGTGTCCATAAATAACAGAATAGATAAGTAAATAATATATTCATATAAGAAAATGAATCTACTGTCATTCACTGAAAATGAATCTACAGTCTACTTTAGTAAAAATGAGAAAAACTGCAATTGTTGCATTGATATGAATTATTAAAAATATAATGTTGAGCTAAGGATGCAACTCATATAAGAATACTTACAATATGTTTTCATGAAATTAAATTTTATAAGCATCAAAATTAAACAAAATATTGCTTAGAGATGCACAAATAAGTGGAAAACTATAAAGTAATGCAAAAAAATAATTGACACTGAAATTAAGATACTGCTTAACACAGAGTGAATAGATGAGATAAGACTGAGAATAATAATATAGGGAACATCTAAAGAATATAATTTTCTATGTCTTAACGTGTCTGAGTAGGTGGGTGTTTTTAAAATTATTATTGTTATAGTGTGTGTGGTCTTTTTATGGCTATTTCACAATTAATAAATAAAAGTGTAGTTTCTGACACTCTGAGCTGTTAATATATTAGAGGCAACTATCCTTCCATAAATTAATTTCAAGGAACATCAGATACGTGAGTCTTGTCTTGATCAACTGCCCTTTCCACATACACACATACACACATACACAGACACATCAAACCTACATTTTATTCCCTGGTCCTAAATGCAGTTTTAGATAATTAACAATAAATATCAATTTTCCTCTGTTGCAAAACTCAGTGTAAGCAGTCAATTGACCTAATTGATTAAAATCACATTTTCTCTAGATAAAGTAATTCGTTCCTCTATATAAGCCCAAGGGAATAAACATAGTAAATCTTGTGCTATAAAACCAGTGAGGCAAGCATAATATGTGTAAAGTTTATGAAACCTAGCTTAGAAACTATGCGTTAAGCTTGCGGGAGGCTTGGATTGACTAGAAAGAGCAAGACAGAAAAAAGAAAAATCTCAAGAAGCCCAAATCCTTGGAGAAGCAAGATGAAAAGGGAAGTGTATTTACTCACTGGAAAGGACTTATTATATATCTATTATACGACAGGAAATGTGCTGATTTTAGTGTAAAAATATGTAATGATAGATCTGATGCTTGCCAGGAATAAGAATTAGGATGGATAGCTATTTCTTCCCCAAAAATTAACCCTAGAGAAATTATAGAAGGGAACATAGAATCCAGAAGACAACATCACAGCCAACAGAAGTTCTTCTAAGGAGAGAAAGCTCTTCTGAACTGGGATTTGAATGCTCCAGTTTGGTGCAGCAGTTTGCTCAGTAGATATTGAGAACATAAATTTCTAAAAAGCTAGTTCAGTTATTGTTTTTCTCCAATATGCCGTAAGGGAGTTTTCCTCTTCCACTTTATTGCAGAAACTTGCTCGATTACCAACATTTTTGGACAAATCTTGCTTGGGTATGAGGTTGGTTAAACAATTAGGACTGAGTATCCCTCACTCTGCCTCAAACAACTAGAGTTGGTAAAGTTCAATCTAAGAAGACTTTGTTTTCCCAGATGCTGAATCTCTCTAATGGTTTGAAGGAATGGGGTGTATTAGAAGCAGAAACATCAGCATATATAGATCAAGAATTAAAAATAAGCAGAAAAAAACAAGCATAATAATTATGTTAAAGGAGATTTTAAAATATTGACAATATGAAACAAAAAGGGCCAGATAAAAATACTGGAATGAATATTTAATGGTAGGAATAATAAACAGAGTAGATATAGGGAATAGAGGGACAGATACACCTGAATTAGTAGTAATAATTAAAATTAGATTGAGGAACTATCCCAGAAGGAAACAAAGAAGTAAAAGAATATTGAAAATCCAAAAGAAAAGTGAAAAAAAAATTTAAAAACATTCACAGGAAGAAATATTTTAAGAAATGCAAGATAAATTTCCTGGAGTTAAAGAAAAATGAAAGATCTCAATGTTACAGGGCCCATAAAATGTCAAAAAGAAGAGAGATAAGGACATTTTAAAAAGAGCTAAATAGAAATGCCAGAACTGAAAAGTACACTACATTAAATAAAATTAATAGAAGGGACAAAACAAAGCATCCATTATTAACAAAGGGTCCAAAATTAAGAGAATTAACAAAATTAACAAAGGGTTCACAATTAACAGAATGGACCAAACAAAGGCAGATGAAAAAACTATGCAATCTGCAAGAGAGGGTAAAAATAAACAGAGCCTCTGTAACTCATGGGATGATATCACTTAGTGAACATACCTATACTGTAATTGGAATCCATAACAAAGAGAAAAAATAAGCCCAAAGAAACATATGAAGAAACAAAACAATGTCTAAAACTTTCTCAAATTTGGTAAAACCATAAACATAAGAATCTAAGGTACTCAGTAAAGCCCAAGCAGTATAAATAAGACAAACATAACACCTCAAAATAACATAGGCAAATTACTGAAAGCTGACAAAGAGAGACAGAGATATAGGTGGATGATAGATAGATAGATAGATAGATCGATCTTGAAAATAGCCAGAGTTAAAAGACATGTCACATATGGAGAACAGGGTAAAACGATGGCTGTCTTCTCATTGGTAACAGTGGAGGCTGGAAGACAATGGAATGGTATCTTTAAAAGGGATAAATAGCATAAAAACCTGTCAAAGAAGAATTTATATCCAGTAAAAATATCTTTCAAAATTGAAGCGCAAATAAAGATATTTTCAGGTAAATGAAAGGTAAAAACTGCTACTAGCAGACCTGCACTATAAGAAATGATACATGAAGGTCTTCAGGAAGAAGAAAAATGACGTCAAGTGGAAAATAGGATTTTGAGGATTGACCGAAAAGGACTGAGAATGGTAGATATGTGGATAAACATAAAAGACTATCTTTAAAAAAATTTTAAAAGACCACTTGCTTTCTGCTGCAAAGTATGTATCAAAACAATACAAAAAAACCTGGTTGAAGATTAAATGGAATTATACTGATTAAAGATTTTTACATTTTACATAATGTGGTACAATATTAACTCTAAAAAGACTGTGATGAGTTAAGAATTAATATTGTAATATCTAGACCAACCACTAAGAAATAATGTAATGAATGAATGTAGCTAAAAATAAATTGATAAATTAACATGAAATACTAGATGAATACTAATATCCAGTTATCCCAAAAGAAATCAAGAAAAGAGGGAGAGGAACAAAAATCAGACAAACAGAACAGAAATAAGTAGCAAAATGAAAGAACAATACACACATATACCAATAAGTAATTAAAATGTAAATGTGCCAAACATTCCAATTAAGAGGCAGAGATTTATCAGATTTGATAAGAGGAACCCAACTCTATCCTGTAAAAAACATATACATTTAAAAAAAATTTTTATTTTATTTATTATATACAGCAGGTTCTTATTAGTTATCTATTTTATACATATTAGTGTATCTATGTCAATCCCAATCTCCCAATTCATCACATCACCACCACCGCCCCTCCCCTCTGCTTTCCCCCCTTGGTGTCCATATGTTTTTTCTCTACATCTGTGTCTCTATTTCTGCCTTGCAAACTGGTTCATCTGTACCATTTTTCTAGATTCCACATATATGCGTTAATATACGATATTTGTTTTTCTCTTTCTGACTTACATCACTCTGTATGACAGTCTCCGGGTCCATCCACATCTCCACAAATGACCCAGTTTTGTTCCTTTTTATGGCTGAGTAATATTCCATTGTATATATGTACCACATATATAAATATACTTTAATATAAAACCAAAGATAGATGGAAAAAAGGATCGAAAAAGATATACCACACATACATCACACATAAGATAACTGCTATATCCATGCTAAATAACAGCAAAGTAAGCCTCAAAATGTATACTTCCAGAGATAAAAAGGGACAATTTTCAACTCATCATTAGGAAACAATAACTGCACATGTATGTGCACTTAATAAGAGAGATTCAAATGCATGAAGTTTTTACAAATTAGTGTTTAGATACATGCACCCCAATATTCATAGCAGCATTATTTACAATAGCCAAGATATGGAAGCAACCTAAGTGTCCATCAACAGATGAATGGATAAAGAAGATGTGGTATAAATATATACAATGGAATATTACTCAGCCATTAAAAAAAGAATGAAATTTCTCCATTTGCAACATGAGTGGACCTGGAGGGTATTAGTGAAATAAGTGCTTAGTGAAATAAGTCATACAGAGAAATACAAATGCTGTATGATTTTGCTTACATGTGCAATCTAAAAAACAAATAAATATAGCAAAATAGAACGAGACTCACAGATATAGAGAATAAACTAGTGGTTATCTGTGAGAAGAGAGATGGGGGGAGGGACAAGACAGGGGTAGGGGATAGAGGAACAACTACTATGTATAAAATAAATAAGCAACAAGGTTTATATTGTACAGAGCAGGGAATAAAGCCAATATTTTATAATAACTTTAAATGGAGTATAATCTATAAAAATATTGAATCATTATGTTGTACAACTGAAACTAATACAATATTGTAAATCAATGATACATTAATTTTTAAAAATGTGTTAAGGAAAACTGACACAGATAAACAGAAAATTACACAAATATACAAAGATACTGGGAGATTTTAACAGCTGTATCTGTTTTTCCAGGAAGTAGACACTGAGATGGAGTTAGAAGTGCAAAGGTTTTACTGCAGAGTATCGCCTATAAAATGCAAATAGGAGAAGCAATATCCAGCAGAAAGAGGTATCAAACTGTGAAGCCGATCTCTCTTTCCAGGCAAACAGGAAGTCCAGAGCAAAGACTGACTGTTAGAGGAATCTCACATTAGAAGAAATGACTAAGATAGGGCCTTGTGTTACATTTCTGCTCAGCCATTGGCTGGGGCGACCTTGATGAGTATGATTTTTAAAGTGCTCAGGCAGACCTAAAAGAGTTAATATCTGGTAACCACAGTCCTCACGGCTGTGCATTGTGTCCTTTAATGAGCAGGAATCTGAGAGGCACATCTTTTTTTCTGCCATAACAGCCCAATATCAGTATTTGTAGAACAGTTAAACCAAACAAGTGAGTTAGGATAATAGAATGTGTTCACTATGCTGTGAACATATAGCATGTGTATCGAGATATACCGTATATTGGGAAACGAAATAAAGCTCAATATTGGGCAAAAAAATTAACTTATTACAGGGTATGTTCTCTAACAGCAATAGAATTATATTAGAAATCAGTAACAGAAAGATATCTGGAAAATTCCAAAATACTTGAAAATTAAACAATATACTTCTAATTAACCCATGATTCAAAGAAAAATGGGAAACGTTTCAAACTAAATTATAATGAAAATAAACATATCAAAATTTAGGGTATGAACTAAAGCAGTTATTATAGGGAAATGTTTGGCTTTAATGTCAATATTAGAAAATAGAAATGTTCTAAAATCAGTGACCTAGGTTTTCACCTTAAGAAGTTACAAAAAGACTATCAAATTAAATAAATAAAAAGTAGAAAGAAGGAAAAAAATAAAATAACAGCTGAAAACAATAAAACTGGAAACAAACACAAAAGCCTAAGTCAAAAGCTGGTTCTTTGAAAAGGTTAATAAAATAGATAAAACTCTAACAATATCAATTGCCAGTATCAGGAATAAGATAAAAGACTTCCCTATAGATACTACAAATGTTAAAAACATAGCAAGTAAATATTATGAGCTACTTTTTGCTGACAACTTCAACTAGTTGAAATGGACAATTTATTATGAAATGCATTTATTAAAACTGACAAAGAATAAATAAAAATCTGAATAAGTCTATTAAAATAATTGAATTAATCATCAAAAACCTCTCAGAGAAAACTTCAGGTACATACAATCTTATTGGTGAATTTCTTCATTATTAAGGAATAAGTAGTTCCAATCATACACACTCTTTCAGAAAATAGAAGAGGAGGACACATCTCTTAATTTGTTTTACAAGGCCAGCATAACCCTGATAGCCAAAACTGGACAATAAAATAAAATTATAGACCAACATTTCTCATGGACAGAACACAAAAGTCTTCAATAAAATATTATTTAAAAGAATCCAGCAAAGAATAAGTGATAAAGCACAACAGAGCAGGCGGGATTTATCTTAGAAATGTAAGGTGCTTTAATAACAAGAAAATCAGTCAATGTACTTTACCTAACTAACAAAGTAAAGAAAAATGTATGATCATCTTCATAAATGTGTTAAATGAAAGCATTTGGCAAAATCTAACAGCCATTCATCATTTAAAAAAATTCAGCAAAGTAGGAATAGAAAGAATCTTTCCTAATATGATAAAAAGGATCCATAATGCTCTCTCCCTAAAATTGGATAAAGGAGAAGATGCTTATTACTTCTACTTAGCATTGTACTGGACGTCTTCTTGAGAACAACAAGGCAAGAAAAAGAAATGAAAGAAATAGACTGAAGTGAAAGATGTAATACTGTTTTCATTCACAGATGACCACACATGGCTGTAAAAAGAAAACCCTAAAAATCTGTAAAACAGCTTTTGCATCTAATCAATGAATTTAGCAAGGTCATAGGACACTAGCTCATTAAGCAAAATAAATTGTATTTCCATATACTCAATGTATTGTACATATTGAATGGTGTCCCTCCCCCCAAATTCATGCCACTCAAGACCTCAGAATGTGACCTTATTTGGAATTAGGGCCTTTGCAGTTAATTAGGTTAAGAGATGGTCATACTGGATTAGTGTGGGCTCTAAATCCTACAGTTAGTTTCCTTATAAGAAGATGAGAGGACACAGAGAGACACACAGAGAAGAAGGCCATATGAAGATAGAGGGAGAGATTGGAGTTAGGCTGCCACAAGCAAGGAAACTCCGCTGTCCCCAGAAGCTTGAAGAGACAAGGAAGGATTTTTCCTTAGAGCCTTCAGGGGGTGTCCAGCCCTATTTACACCTTGATTTCAGACTTCTAGGCTCCAAAACTGTAAGACAATATATTTCTGGTGATTTAAGTCACCTAGTTTGCAGTACTTTGCCAGGAAACTTATATACCAGGGGTAAAATTTTTAAAATAAAATTAGAACATTCTATGTACACTAGTATCAGAAAATGCAAAATACTTAGAAATAAAGTTTTTAAATGTGTGAAATTTCTACATGGAAAACTACATAAATCATTACTAGGAGAAATTAAAGAAGATAAGTAAATAGATATGATATGTTTGTGGATTGGAGAACTAAATATTAAGATGCCAGTCTCTATAAATTGATCTGTAAATTCAACATAATCTCAATAAAAATCCAAACAGGCTTTTAAAAAATAGAACTTGACAAGTTATTTCTAGAATATATTTAAAAGAGAAAAGAAAAAAGAGAAAACAAAATTTTATGTGCAAATTTGAAAATAATATTAAAGTTGGAGGGCTTACACTAAACAGGTAAGCTTATCCAGTGTGCTATTGGTATAAGGATAGACAAAGTGATGAGTAGAACAGAATAGAGGCTCCAGAAATAGACCAACATGTATCCTGTTGATTGATTTTTTTTTCTACCTAGGTGCCAAACCAATTGAAAGAGGAAGGGTAGTCTGTTCAACAGATGTGAATGGAAAAGTTAAATAAACATAAAGGGAAAATTTTAAAAAAACATCATCATATCACAAAGAAAATTTAATTCCAGATGTGTCATAGATATAAACACAAATTAAGTCTAAAACTTGTAGAAGAAAGTCTCTGTAAGAGGATATCTTTGTGACCTTGGATAGACCAAAGATTTCTTAGAAGACAAAAAACACTGTTTAGAAGAAGAAAAAAAGTATATTGGACATAATATCCCTTCTATCTAAAAACATTGTTAAGAATATGAAAATGCAAATTACAGACTACAAAAAAATTTGCAATGTTTATATCTGACAAAATACTATATATATGTTTTATCTCCCTTTTAATAAATAATGAAAACACAAATAACGTAATTATATTGATCAAAAGACTTGTGGCCCCAAAGCATGGGAAAAGGTGCTTAACATCTTTAGTCTTCATGGGCATACAATTAAATTTTAAAATAAGAAATTATTTTACATCAAATAGAATAGTTAAAATGTAAAAATGTGCAACACAAAATGTTGGCAAGGACATGGAATAGTTGGAACTTGCAGTCTTTGCTTGTAGGAATGTAAATTAATGCAATTACTTTGCCAACCTTTTGGTCTATTTTTTATAGTGTTAAATATATTCCAACCCTATGACCCAATTGTAAGATAAATTAAAACATATATCCTTAAAAAAAGATTTGTGCAAGAAAGTTCATAGAAGGTTTTCATTTTTTAAACAATAGCCCAAAACTGGAAATAGTCTAAGTGTCTGTCATTCAGAGAATGGATAAACAAATTGTGATATGAAGTACTAATAAACCCAACAGTGTGCATGAATCTCAGAAGCCTAAAACTGAGTGGAAGTGGCCAAACACAGAGTGTATACTGTAGGATTCCATGTATATGAAATTCTGGAACATTCCATACTAATCTGTAGAGATAAAAATAAGAACCATGGTTGCCTATGGAGAAAGAGAGATTACTTTTAAGGGGACTCAAGAACACTTCCTAGACTCTAGGCTGATGGAAAGATAGATAGATAGACAGACAGACAGACAGAGGTGCTAGTTACGTGGGTGTATACATGTATCAAAACTTATAAAATGGTACACTTAACTCCAAACATACACATGCATGCTCACACATGTACACACTCCAGTTTATTAGATGAATCTGACAGCAAATCCTGATATCTCATTTCTATTCCTTTTCTCAGCAGCAATATCTCATTTCTATTCCTTTTCTCTTGCTTTTTTATGAAAGTTAAAACAAATTGAAATGTAAATCTGTTTCCAAGTGTGCCATATTAGTGGGTCGTATCCTTTTTTCTGGTCTAATTGAAGCTTCACACAGTTCATACCCTTTTGGAGTTACTGATCCATAATTATGCCCCAAACATCACGCATTTCAACTGATTGGCATTACTTATTTCTTAATCATTGAGGCCCAATGTGTAGAGCTCTTCATGAGGTTCCCTTTTATATTTTGTTTACCACATACCCACTTAGCTACAGGGCATATTGAACCCCACCTGTGTTTGGTTGTAGCTTCCTCTACTTCTCTCCTCCCCTGCAATTTTGGCTGATTAGTAATTCCAGCTAGTTCACAGTCATTTTCTTTCTCTAGATCATTTATAGAGATTAAAATCAGCAGAAGTCCAAGGACTAATTTCAGCAGGACTCCAGATATGTTCTCAGTATATAAGTGTTTGTCTATTAACAAGGAAATTAGGTAAAGGAAAATGTCTACTTGGGTAACTGTTGATGGGAAGGAGAGGATTATGTTCAAGAGTTGACAAAATGATATATGTCCAGAATCCATAGCAACAAAGAAACTCTGCTGTTCAAACCCTAGGTTAAAAAGGAAGCTATTTGGGGAAGATAATTTTTAGGGTAGAGCATTCAGGTACCCAAAATTAGCAGAGGGCAGTGTGATCAATGTGCGGACAAGCATTTTATTAAAGATGTGGGAGATTAGGCTACCACAGAGAAAAAGGTGTTAATGGAGTTATCAGGTAGATTTTAAGATGCTATTGAAGATCTTGCAGAGTATGTGCAATGGACAGCAGGGCTTACCTGATACTGGATCAGCTTTTCTTGCAGCTCAACAGAGTTATTTAATGTCTTTAATACTTTAAGAAAGTAGAAAAAGGCTGTGCATTTTAAACAACCTCTCATATGGCTCTCAGCCTGACTTATACAGGCTCTCATGTATCAGAGTGCGGCATGATTTATTAAACCATATTGCTATTTGTGAAATGTGTTCAGTTATCCAAGATAGAAGATAAAAGTCTTCCTTTTATGTTTCTATCCATTTCTAACCGCCAAAAGTCTTTGATTCTTCCCTAAAATACTTCTCAGATCATCCTCTTCTCACCAACCCTACTACTACTACCTTTGTTTAGAACCTAACTCATGTCTCATAAGATCTACTGAAAAAATTTGAAATTTGTCTTCTTTTACCAATGAAACATTTATTTCACAGAATGTCCAATAATGACGAAGCAGTTGAAGATAATGCTACAGTTACTACTGCTTCTGCTGCCTACTGCTATATAACACCAATAGGAAAAGTGCTTCATGTACACTATTTCAATTTTCCTGGAAGACAAAGGGGATAATATTCTTATCTTTTATTACAGTTGGGGAAATAGAACATTGAGTAATTTACTCAACTTCAGGTCACACGTATCTAGTAGATGGGATAATATATTGTATTAGTTTCTTATTATTGATATAACAAATTACCCTAAACTTAGTGGCTTAAAACAATACCACATGTGTTATCTTATAGTTTCGGAGGTTAGAAAGTCTAAAATGGGTCTCAGTGGGCTAAAATCATGATGTTGAGCTTTTCTGGAGAATCTGTAGTAGAATCTGTTTCATTGCCTTTCAAGTCTGCAGAGACTGCCCTCATCCCTTAGCTTTTACCCCTTTCCATCTTGAAAGGCAGTAATGGCCAGTCACGTCTTTCTTACCTTGCATTTATTCTGACGCTAACTCTTCTGCTTCCCTCTTCCACATTTAAAGGACCCTTGTGATTACGTTGGGCCCACCTGGGTAACACAGAATAAGCTCTGATTTTAAGGTCAGCTGATTAACAACCTTAATGATGTCTTTCCATGTTACCTAACATAGTCACAGGTTCTAGGGATTGGAACATATACATCTTTGGGAGACCATTATTCTGCCTAATGCAAATATAAATTGAGGTCTCTCAGATTCTGCGTTACTAATCACTATTCAATTTTAGCAGTACATTCTAACAGAGAAATATGATTGTGTTGTACCCCTGATTAATGACTCTATATTCCTTTAAGATAAATTGTTAACACAACATGTGAGGCCCTTCATAATTGAGACTCTACGTGTTTTCCTAGATTAGGTTTTCCACATTCCGCACCATGTTTTATGTATAGCCACACTGACATGCTTACTTCCCACTGAAAGCACTGGTTTTTCCTACCTGCACAAATGTGCACACTCTAATTTGTGCACCTGTCATATCCTCCATTTTTTCTCCACCTAGAAACTCTTTAAGGATGGAACTCAAGCATCAATCCTTTTACAAAGCCATCTTTGATGTTGTGGGGAGAGTATACCTCCCTTCAATGTGCTCTATTAGAATTGTGTATACTCCCTTTTTATAAAATGTAATTTTCACCCTGATTTTTATTACATATATAGGCCCCTCAATGAAGTCTGGGGGTATCGAATTAAGGGCCATGTCTTTTTGCCTTTCTTTTTTTGGAAACAGAGTTCTTAGAAAATGGTGGGAATAAATAAAAGCTAAGTGAATAAACAAACCCATGAAATAGATAATATGTTATGTCTCTAAACTTTTTATTTTTAAAGTTTTATATTTTGTTTCTACTTGTAATTTTTGTAAACCCTTACAAGGGAGAGAAAAGCTAAATCAAATTTGAAAAAGCAATCCATGAACAAATGGGGTGTTTTTTTACCAAGTGACCATTTAGTACATAGATGTGTACATAAAAATACATATTTTGTGTGTGTGTGTGTGTGTGTGTGTGTATGGCCTCAAAATACTGGTAAGGAGAGTCCAACATATGATTTATGTATGAATGTATAATATTTATAGAAAAGTATACAATTCTAACAGGTAAAGTACTATAAATTTTATACAGTAAATTTCTCTAAGAAGTCCATTCAAAGAGTTAATTCTTATTTTTTGTATCTTTTTCCAGATACAAGTTTACAATGTCAGAAACTATTTTCATCCAGTTTAAATTTTGAAATTTTTAAAATAAAGATCTTATGTAATTAAATGAAGACCACTCAAATGAGGATAAGCTGAGGCTGTTTGTTCAGAGCTTGCTATAGCAAGAGAATCAGTCACTATCTATGTGTCTGGCAGAGGTTCAAAGGTAGGCAGGGGAGTGGAAAAACTTCAGAGTGAAAAAGGGAAGGATTTAGGTATGCTCTGAAGATTGTTGGCCTGGGGAAGCTGGAAGTATTTTGCGTAGAAGCAAAGCATCTGATATGATTGGTTTCGGAAGCATATTCAGTTTTCTACTTGGTCCCAAAGTAGAAATAGGGCCAAATATTAGGGAAGCTGACAGTTACTAAACAAATTCTGACCAGTATGAGTATGAGTTAACTGCTGCAGAAGTATGGTTTGGTTTCCTGGACTGGTTGCTGCAGAAATAGTGGGTCAGATTTCTGTTTTCATATATGATCTGAATATTTTCCATTTGTATATTCAGTCTCTCAGTACCTTTTTTGGTCATTCTCTAGCTTGTGAGAAGTCGAGCAATTCAGGAAAAGCCAGTAATGCAGATCTTTACCACTCAGAGATTGTTCAGTCATCTCCATAGTCAACTCTGTCGCAAGATGTCCTTGCTCTTTTTGTTGTTGCATCATCATAGCAATCATCTGAGGAGAAACCCTCTGTGCAGAAACATTTAAGACTCTGGATAGAATTCACTGGACCAGCAACTTGAACAACATGAAAAGAAAAGTAAGCAAATTATAATAACAATCCCTATAAGATGCCTCAGAATAAGGACCCCCAGTTGCTCAACCCAGGTGAAGAAAACAAATACCATAGGCCATGAAGATAAACCCTTGACAACCAATTAGCTTTTCCCTAAGGTGATGCATAACCTGTTCTACCTTGTCTGTTCCGTTGATCCAAGCACAGCAAGAAATATTGCAAAGGCACAGATGCCACCACAACTAGCCAACAAAATACCTGGAGAAATGTGATTGTCCATCATTACTTATACCAATGAGTTGAGTGGGACTGATCATTTTTCCAGGTGGGGCAGAGATGATATCATAATAACTTCTCCCTGAGTTAGTGATACGTTTCTTACAGTCTTTTCTGTTTGTATTCATACTACTGATGGGAACACTGTTCTGATTCTTTGCATAAATAATAAGGTAGTAATTCCCCCAGGTAGACTGCCTGAGTGATCAAGGGTGGCCTCATTGTGGAGCTTATATCTGAGCTGCAATTTCTCCGCTTGGTGATTTATAAAATTAGGATCTTAGTGTATAGACAAGTCTTAGAATATTATTCCTAATGGGCATGAGGTGTTATTATGGGCAAACAGGATAGGTGCCATGGCATCAAAGGAAATAGTATCCAATAGAGGCATGTGGAGATACAGAAAAAAAAAAAAGTGTTGTTCACAGTGCAAGACTGGAACGAAGGCCTTACATTAGCTGGGTTACATATATGGACTTCTGTTAAATTTTTCCAGATGGCAAGTATTTGCTCATTGTTCAATTCAAATTTAGAGCTGTTTCTTGTCAGGTCAATAGATTGTAATAGTTTGGTTTTTTTCTGGGAGAGAGAGACACTAACAAAACAATGGTTTGATTAGTTTAACATCATTTGTTCATGTTAAGTGAAAATAGAAATACCATTGGCTATAATTCCTTATGGTCTCATCTGATGAGTCCAGCATTGCCCAGAGGTTTTTTTTTTATTTATCATTAGGGCCTTGTGAATAGATGGCAAATTCAGCTGTCAGCAAGACTGAAGTCAGTGGCGTTAGAATGAGAATGTTCTAAATTAACAGTTATAGTAAGGAGGGAAGAAAAGAGGAAAATGATCACTATGAGTGGATGACAAACAGGGATCTATAGGAAATGAGAAGAATGATTATGATCAAGCATATGAAAGAGAAAAAAGAATTAGATATGAGTGTTGGTCACACATATTGGGAAGAAGCTGTTTACTCTTTGAAGTCATTCACTTGTTCCAGAGATCTTGGATCAGCTGTCTGCTTTCAAATATCAGCTGCTTCTAGGGGATCTCTGCCAGTTCTCAGCTTGAGGTTCCCTGTTGGAGTAGACTTCCAGTTGTGAAGAAATTGAAATTTCTTCTCAGTTGTGAAATTCAAACCCAAGGTTTGATTCCCTGGAGTTTCCGTGTATTTGTTCTTCCCAATACCTGATAAAGTCTCTCCTGAAAACGTTCAAGAACATATTTTCTCTGATCTCTCCTCCAGCAGATGAAATCTCTTCGTTGGCATTCATGAAGAGTCTGTTTAGGAAGATGTGGAAAGGCAGCCTTAATGTGTACAGTACATGGATATAGTACATGAACTCCTTTCAATATTTTGCCCTGTCTGCATGCAGTAGGGCAGAGTCTAGTGTCAGAGATAACTTTCCTAAAGGCATGGCCTACCAGCTACCAATTCATTAGTGGATAACTGATATGTTCCTTCGACTGTGGCCCAAATGGCTATAAGTACCTTTGGCCAAGGGAACTCAAGGATTTCTGAAAGTTTTGCTGATTTTAATTTAAGTATGCTATTGATCCTTCCAACCTTTCCAGAAGATTTTGGGTGGTAAGGAAAGTGTAATTCTTTGAGCAAGGGCTAACACTGTGTGTGCATGTGTGTGTATGTGTGTGTGTGTGTGTGTGTGTGTGTGTGTGTGTAGGGTCTATGATGAGTTTAAATAGTATTTAGTCTGTCAGGAGAGAGTGCTTTTCTCTCCTTAGATAAGTCATTCCCTAAATAATGAACTGTGTTTTGACAAAATTGTAATTTATCTTTTGAGACTTTTTGTCCCTTTTCTGATAAGACAGAAAAAATAAGTGGAATCTTTTCTACAGGCCTGTATGTTCTCTGAATAATGTGGAACATCTACCTATTGTATCAGAACTGAATAATAGAGGTAAAGTTAGATCTTTTAAGTCCTGATGGAGGATGTGGGGAAAATTGAAGGGACAACTACCATTCTACTCTTTGATTCTATGAATTTGAATATTTTAGATACCTCATAAGTGGAATCATATAGTATATGTTCTTATGTGACTGACTTATAGTCACATGTGGTTTTAGTGGTGACCCATAGCAGAGTTTTTCCAAATGTGGTGAGAACAACAAACTCAACAGGAAGTGGGCTGGGCTTGAACAACAGTTGTATAGGGCCTATGCCTGTGTTCTCCCTTGTGATTTTCCTTTATATGACAAGCAAAACTTCTGTACAACCCCCCACCCCCCAATGGATGCACAAAGGGATGACATTAAATGGCCTGATTCCTCCAAGGATGCCAGCAAATGGGAATGTATAACAAAACCCAGGAATCTTACTGTGAATAAATAGCCAAGAAACTCAACACAACTAGAGTATTTCCTATGGTGTCTGTCAACTGATGAATAAATAAAATGTGCTGCATAACCATAAAAGGAGGAAGTACTATACATGCTACAACAGGAATGAACCTTGAAAACATTATGATAAGTGAAAGAAGTCATCACAAATGACCACACATATTATGTAAAATATCCAGAATAGGCAACTTTATGGAGACAGACAGTTCATGAGTGGTTGGTTACCTAGGTCTGGGGCACATAGGATAATTGGGAGATAAAATTGGGGCTAAAGGATATGAGGTTTCTTTTTGGACTGATGAAATCTTCTAAAATTGATGAAGTGACAGTTGCACAACTCCATAAACATTTATTGTACACTTAAAATCGATGAATTTCATGATATGTAAATTATATCTCAAAGAGCTGAAAACCCCACAGATTTCTGGTCCTTACTCCTAGAATCTCTGAAAAGCCAAAGAAAAGATAGAATCAGTAGGCTTGAAATTACACCAATAGAAATAATCAGATTTATAGAAGGGAAAAATGACTTTTTAAAAAATGGACAGATCCTCAGTAACTTGTAGGAGAATTTTTAAAAGCTAATAAATAGGTAATTGCTGTTCCAAATGCAGAGGAGGAAAAAAAAAAACTGTTTTGAAGAAATAATGACTGAAAACTTATCAAATTAGGTGAAATATATAAATTTACAAAATTTACAGATTCAAGAAATTCAAGAAGTTGCCCAAACAGGATAAATTCTAAGAAAAAAATGCTTAGACACATCATAATCAAATTATAACTGTTTAAAACACAAATGCAAGAAAAAACATCATGAAAGCAGCTAGATTTTAAAAATGACATCTTAAGTATAGGGGTACAAATTACCAAATTATGGGAAAACAACCTGTTTATTTGTTTGTTTACCCCATTAGAGTAGACAGTAATGGGGGCTGGGTCTTTGCTTTCTCTGAAACTCCAGGAAGTAATACGATGCTTAACACAGGGTAGATAGAGTACATAGATGCTAATTTGAAGATTTCAAGATCTATCTAGCATTACCACACTAATATAGCACTTCAAACAGGCACAATAAATATTATTTACAGAGACTTAATGTGATCAACATTCTCTGTCCATGACCTATTTTAATCCTCTTAACTGTCATGCAAAGTGTCATTTGCATTTTATCAAGCTCCGGAAATGGAAAGGGTTTAAGAGTACACAATACTCAGTTGAGCAAAAATTTATTTGCACACCTGTCTGACTCCAACATTCGTGATCCAAGTCTAAAACCATTTTCTACACCTAACTGCCCTTCAAGTTCTTTTTTTTTTTTTTTTTTATGGTGCCCTAGGGCTGAAAGTGGAAATGTTTATTTCATACCCAGACCAGCACCTGATATTAATCTGAGGAGGGTTTTCTTTTTTTCTTTTTTCTTTTGGTGTTTTTTTTTTTTTTAACATCTTTATTGGAGTATAATCGCTTTACAACGGTGTGCTAGCTTCTGCTCCACAACAAAGCGTATCAGTTATACATATACACATGTTCCCACATCTCCTCCCTCTTCCATCTCCCTCCCTCCCACCCTCCCTATCCCACCCCTCTAGGTGGTCACAAAGCACCGAGCTGATCTCCCTGTGCCATGCGGCTGCTTCCCACTAGCTATCTATTTTACGTTTGGTAGTGTATATATGTCCATGCCACTCTCTCACTTTGTCACAGCTTACCCTTCCCCCTCCCCATATCCTCAAGTCCATTCTCTAGTAGGTCTGTGTCTTTATTCCCGTCTTACCACTAGGTTCTTCATGCCCTTTTTTTTTTTCCCTTAGATTCAATTTATATGTGTTAGCATAGTGTATTTGTTTTTCTCTTTCTGACTTACTTCACTCTGTATGACAGACTCTAACTCCATCCACCTCACTACAAATAACTCAATTTCGTTTCCTTTTATGGCTGAGTAATACTCCACTGTATATATGTGTCACATCTTCTTTATCCATTCATCTGTTGATGGACACTAAGGTCGCTTCCATGTCCTGGCTATTGTAAATAGAGCTGCAATGAACATTGTGGTACATGACTCTTTTTGAATTACGGTTTTCTCAGGGTATTTGCCTAGTAGTGGGATTGCTGGATCATATGGTAGTTCTATTTTTAGTTTTTTAAGGAACCTCCATACTGTTCTCCATAGTGGCTGTATCAATTTACAT
Source organism: Eubalaena glacialis (assembly GCF_028564815.1). Classification (NCBI taxonomy): domain Eukaryota; kingdom Metazoa; phylum Chordata; class Mammalia; order Artiodactyla; family Balaenidae; genus Eubalaena; species Eubalaena glacialis. The sequence goes on along the minus strand of NC_083729.1, from coordinate 49,096,178 downwards.
TCCCACCAACAGTGCAAGAGGGTTCCCGTTTCTTCACACCCTCTCCAGCATTTATTGTTTCTAGATTTTTTGATGATGGCCATTCTGACCAGTGTGAGATGATATCTCATTGTAGTTTTGATTTGCATTTCTCTAATGATTAATGATGTTGAGCATTCTTCATGTGTTTGTTGGCAATCTGTATATCTTCTTTGGAGAAATGTTTATTTAGGTCTTCTGCCCATTTTTGGATTGGGTTGTTTGTTTTTTTCATATTGAGCTGCATGAGCTGCTTGTAAGTTTTGGAGATTAATCCTTTGTCCGTTGCTTCATTTGCAAATTTTTTCTCCCATTCTGAGGGTTGTCTTTTCGTCTTGTTTATGGTTTCCTTTGCTGTGCAAAAGCTTTTCAGTTTCATTAGGTCCCATTTGTTTATTTGTGTTTTTATTTCCATTTCTCTAGGTGTTGGGTCAAAAAGGATCTTGCTGTGATTTATGTCATAGAGTGTTCTGCCTATGTTTTCCTCTAAGAGTTTGATAGTGTCTGGCCTTACATTTAGGTCTTTAATCCATTTTGAGTTTATTTTTGTGTATGGTGTTAGGGAGTGTTCTAATTTCATACTTTTATATATACCTGTCCAGTTTTCCCAGCACCACTTATTGAAGAGGCTGTCTTTTCTCCACTGTATATGCTTGCCTCCTTTATCAAAGATAAGGTGACCATATGTGCGTGGGTTTATCTCTGGGCTTTCTATCCTGTTCCATTGATCTATGTTTCTGTTTTTGTGCCAGTACCAAACTGTCTTGATTACTGTAGCTTTGTAATATAGTCTGAAGTGAGGGAGTCTGATTCCTCCGGCTCCATTTTTCGTTCTCAATATTGCTTTGGCTATTCGGGGTCTTTTGTGTTTCCATACAAATTGAGAAATTTTTTGTTCTAGTTCTGTGAAAAATGCCAGTGGTAGTTTGATAGGGATTGCATTGAATCTGTAGATTGCTTTGGGTAGTAGAGTCATTTTCACAATGTTGATTCTTCCAATCCAAGAACATGGTATATCTCTCCATCTATTTGTATCATCTTTAATTTCTTTCATCAGTGTCTTATAATTTTCTGCATACAGGTCTTTTGTCTCCTTAGGTAGGTTTATTCCTAGGTATTTTGTTCTTTTTGTTGCAGTGGTAAATGGGAGTGTTTCCTTAATTTCACTTTCAGATTTTTCATCATTAGTGTAGAGAAATGCAAGAGATTTCTGTGCATTAATTTTCTTTCCTGCTACTTTACCAAATGCATTGATTAGCTCTAGTAGTTTTCTGGTAGCATCTTTAGGATTCTCTATGTATAGTATCATGTCATCTGCAAACAGTGACAGCTTTACTTCTTCTTTTCCGATTTGGATTCCTTTTATTTCTTTTTCTTCTCTGATTGCTGTGGCTAACACTTCCAAAACTATGTTGAATAATAGTGGTGAGAGTGGGCACCCTTGTCTTGTTCCTGATCTTAGTGGAAATGGTTTCAGTTTTTCACCATTGAGGACAATGTTTGCTGTGGGTTTGTCATATATGGCCTTTATTATGTTGAGGAAAGTTCCCTCTATGCCTACTTTCTGCAGGGCTTTTATCATAAATGGGTGTTGAATTTTGTCGAAAGCTTTCTCTGCATCTATTGAGATGATCATATGGTTTTTCTCCTTCAATTTGTTAATATGATGTATCACGTTGATTGATTTGCATATATTGAAGAATCCTTGCATTCCTGGAATAAATCCCACTTGATCATGGTGTATGATCCTTTTAATGTGCTGTTGGATTCTGTTTGCTAGTATTTTGTTGAGGATTTTTGCATCTATGTTCATCAGTGATATTGGCCTGTAGTTTTCTTTCTTTGTGACATCTTTGTCTGGTTTTGGTATCAGGGTGATGGTGGCCTCGTAGAAGGAGTTGGGGAGTGTTCCTCCCTCTGCAATATTTTGGAAGAGTTTGAGAAGGATAGGTGTTAGCTCTTCTCTAAATGTTTGATAGAATTCGCCTGTGAAGCCATCTGGTCTTGGGCTTTTGTGTGTTGGAAGATTTTTAATCACAGTTTCAATTTCAGTGCTTGTGATTGGTCTGTTTATATTTTCTATTTCTTCCTGGTTCAGTCTCGGCAGGTTGTGCATTTCTCAGACTCTGTCCATTTTTTCCAGGTTGTCCATTTTATTGGCATAGAGTTGCTTGTAGTAATGTCTCATGATCGTTTGTATTTCTGCAGTGTCAGTTGTTACTTCTCCTTTTTCATTTCTACTTTTATTGATTTGAGTTCTCTCCCTCTTTTTCGTGCTGAGTCTGGCTAATGGTTTATCAATTTTGTTTGTCTTCTCAAAGAACCAGCTTTTAGTTTTATTGATCTTTGCTATTATTTCCTTCATTTCTTTTTCATTTATTTCTGATCTGATCTTTATGATTTCTTTCCTTCTGCTAGCTTTGGGTTTTTTTGTTCTTCTTTCTCTAATTGCTTTAGGTGCAAGGTTAGGTTGTTTATTCGAGATGTTTCCTGTTTCTTGATGTAGGCTTGTATTGCTATAAACTTCCCTCTTAGAACTGCTTTTGCTGCACCCCATAGGTTTTGGGTCGTCGTGTCTCCATTGTCATTTGTTTCTAGGTATTTTTTGATTTCCCCTTTGATTTCTTCAGTGATCACTTCGGTATTAAGTAGTGTATTGTGTAGCCTCCATGTGTTTGTATTTTTTACAGATCTTTTCCTGTAATTGACATCTAGTCTCATAGCGTTGTGGTCGGAAAAGATACTTGATACGATTTCAATTTTCTTAAATTTACCAAGGCTTGATTTGTGACCCAAGATATGATCTATCCTGGAGAATGTTCCATGAGCACTTGAGAAAAATGTGTATTCTGTTGTTTTTGGGTGGAATGTCCTATAAATGTCAATTAAGTCCATCTTGTTTAATGTATCATTTAAAGCTTGTGTTTCCTTATTGATTTTCATTTTGGATGATCTGTCCATTGGTGAAAGTGGGGTGTTAAAGTCCCCTACTATGATTGTGTTACTGTCGATTTCCCCTTTTATGGCTGTTAGTATTTGCCTTATGTATTGAGGTGCTCCTATGTTGGGTGCATAAATATTTACAATTGTTATACCTTCTTCTTGGATCGATCCCTTGATCATTATATAGTGTCCTTCTTTGTCTCTTGTAATAGTCTTTATTTTAAAGTCTATTTTGTCTGATATGGGAATTACTACTCCAGCTTTCTTTTGATTTCCATTTGCATGGAATATCTTTTTCCATCCCCTCACTTTCAGTCTGTATGTGTCCCTAGGTCTGAAGTGGGTCTCTTGTAGACAGCATATATATGGGTCTTGTTTTAGTATCCATTCAGCCAGTCTGTGTCTTTTGGTGGGAGCATTTAATCCATTTTCATTTAAGGTAATTATCGATATGTATGTTCCTATTCCCATTTTCTTAAATGTTTTGGGTTTGTTATTGTAGGTGTTTTCCTTCTCTTGTGTTTCTTGCCTAGAGAAGTTCCTTTAGCATTTGTTGTAAAGCTGGTTTGGTGGTGCTGAACTCTCTCAGCTTTTGCTTGTCTGTAAAGGTTTTAATTTCTCCATCAAATCTGAATGAGATCCTTGCTGGGTAGAGTAATCTTGGTTGTAGGTTTTTCTCCTTCATCACTTTAAGTATATCCTGCCACTCCCTTCTGGCTTGCAGAGTTTCTGCTGAAAGATCAGCTGTTAACCTTATGGGGATGCCCTTGTGTGTTATCTGTTGTTTTTCCCTTGCTGCTTTTAATATGTTTTCTTTATATTTAATTTTTGATAGTTTGATTAATATGTGTCTTGGCGTGTTTCTCCTTGGATTTATCCTGTATGGGACTCTCTGTGCTTCCAGGACTTGATTAACTATTTCCTTTCCCATATTAGAGAAGTTTTCAACTATAATCTCTTCAAATATTTTCTCAGTCCCTTTCTTTTTCTCTTCTTCTTCTGGGACCCCTATTATTCAAATGTTGGTGCGTTTAATGTTGTCCCAGAGGTCTCTGAGACTGTCCTCAGTTCTTTTCATTCTTTTTTCTTTATTCTGCTCTGCAATAGTTATTTCCACTATTTTATCTTCCAGGTCACTTACCCGTTCTTCTGCCTCAGTTATTCTGCTATTGATCCCGTCTAGAGTATTTTTAATTTCATTTATTGTGTTTTTCATCATTGCTTGGTTCCTCTTTAGTTCTTCTACGTCCTTGTTAAATGTTTCTTGCATTTTGTCTATTCTATTTCCAAGATTTTGGATCATCTTTACTATCATTATTCTGAAATCTTTTTCAGGTAGACTGCCTATTTCCTCTCCATTTGTTAGGTCTGGTGTGTTTTGACCCTGCTCCTTCATCTGCTGTGTGTTTTTCTGTCTTCTCATTTTGCTTATCTTACTGTGTTTGGGGTCTCCTTTTCACAGGCTGCAGGTTCGTAGTTCCCATTGTTTTTGGTATCTGTCCCCAGTGGCTAAGGTTGGTTCAGTGGGTTGTGTAGGCTTCCTGGTGGAGGGGACTAGTGCCTGTGTTCTGGTGGATGAGGCTGGATCTTGTCTTTCTGATGGGCACGTCCACGTCTGGTGGTGTGTTTTGGGGTGTCTGTGGCCTTATTATGATTTTAGGCAGCCTCTCTGCTAATGGATGGGGCTGTGTTCCTGTCTTGCTAGTTGTTTGGCATAGGGTGTCCAGCACTGTAGCTTGCTGGTCGTTGAGTGAAGCTGGGTCTTGATGTTGAGATGGAGATCTCTGAGAGATTTTCGCCGTTTGGTATTACGTGGAGCTGGGAGGTCTCTTGTGGACCAGGGTCCTGAAGTTGGCTCTCCCACCTCAGAGGTGAAGCCCTGATGCCTGGCTGGAGCACCAAGAGCCTTTCATCCACATGGCTCAGAATAAAAGGGAGAAAAAATAGAAAGAAAGAAAGCAAGAGGATAAAATAAAATAAAATAAAGCTATTATAATAAAAAATTTAAAAGTTATAAAGAAAAAATTTAGAAAAAAATTTTTTTAAATTTTTTAAAATAAATTTATTAATTTTTATAATAAAAAATAAGATAAAACTATTAAGAAAAAATTTATTAATAAAAAAAGTTTTAATTTTTTAAAATAAAAAATAAGAAAAAAATTATTAAGAAAAAAAATTTTTAATTGTTTAAAATAAAAAATAAGAAAAAATTATTAAGAAAAAATTTATTAAGGAAAAAAATTTTTAAGTAAAAAAACAAAACAAAAACAAAAACAAAAACGGACGGACTGAACCCTAGGACAAATGGTGAAAGCAAAGCTATACAGACAAAATCTCACGCAGAAGCATACACATATACACTCACAAAAAAAGGAAAAGGGGAAAAATTAATATATCCTGCTCCCAAAGTCCACCTCCTGAATTTGGGATGATTCCTGGTCTATTCAGGTATTCAATAGATGCAGGTACATCAAGTTGTTTGTGGAGCTTTAATCCGCTGCTTCTGAGGCTGCTGGGAGAGATTTCCCTTTCTCTTCTTTGTTCGTACAGCTCCCGGGGTTCAGCGTTGGATTTGGACCCGCCTCTGCGTGTAGGTCGCCTGAGGGCGTCTGTTCCTCGCTAGACAGGAGGGGGTTAAAGGAGCAGCTGCTCCCGGGGCTCTGGCTCAGTCAGGCCGGGGGGAGGGAGCGGTACGGAGGAGGCGGGGCGAGCCTGCAGCGGCAGAGGCCGGCGTGACGTTGCAGCAGCCTGAGGCGCGCCATGTTTTCTCCCAGGGAAGTTGTCCCTGGATCATGGGACCCTGGCAGTGGCGGGCTGCACAGGCTCCCAGGAGGGGCGGTGTGGATAGTGACCTGTGCTTGCACACAGGCTTCTTGGTGGCAGCAGCAGCCTTAGCGTCTCATGCCCGTCTCTGGGGTCCGCGCTGATAGCCGCGGCTTGCGCCCATCTCTGGAGCTCGTTTAAGCGGTGCTCTGAATCCCCTCTCCTCACGCACCAGGAAACAAAGAGGCAAGAAAAAGTCTCTTGCCTCTTCGGCAGCTCCAGACCTTTTCCCGGACTCCCTCCAGGCTAGCTGTGGTGCGCTAACCCCTTCAGGCTGTGTTCACGCCGCCAACCCCAGTCCTCTCCCTGCGATCCAACCAAAGCCCGAGCCTCAGCTCCCAGCCCCCGCCCGCCCCGGCGGGTGAGCAGACAAGCCTCTCAGGCTGGTGAGTGCTGCTCGGCGCCGAGCCTCTGTGCGGGAATCTCTCCGCTTTGCCGTCCGCACCCCTGTGGCTGCGCTCTCCTCCATGGCTCCGAAGCTTCCCCCCTCCGCCACCCGCCATCTCCGCCCGCGAAGGGGCTTCCTAGTGTGTGGAAACCTTTCCTCCTTCACAGCTCCTTCCCACTGGTGCAGGTCCCGTCCCTATTCTTTTTCTCTGTTATTTCTTTTTTCTTTTGCCCTACCCGGGTACGTGGGGAGTTTCTTGCATTTTGGGAGGTCTGACGTCTTCTACCAGCTTTCAGTGGGTGTTCTGTACGAGCAGTTCCACGTGTAGATGTATTTCTAATGTATGTGTGGGGAGGAAGGTGATCTCCGCTTCTTACTCTTCCGCCATCTTGCCCAGCGCCCTCCTCAAGTTCTTAATTAACTAACGTTCTTGGATGACGTTTAAGAAAAATATACTCTTTAGCATACCCTGCCTTAAGGGAACTTCTTTCAGTAATGTTCCAACGTACTTGAAAAATTGTATCTTGGGAATTGTTATATTCTATTTAAAGCAGTTTTGATTTTGATGTTTTAATGGTCCCAACAGTGGGAGATTAAAAATCTATTGTTGACTCTCCTGCCACATAATACCTAAGGCCAATAAGTGATACAATTTTCTTTTGAAGCATTAGAGCTCTCTGCATCTATAAAGTAATCAGAAAAGAAAGGGAGAAAGTAGAATTGGCAGCTGCAAATTAGGTGGCCATAGCCTCTTTGAGACTGAGAGTTGTTCCCAAAATGCTTTGCTTAAAAGAAGTGGCTTTTTTTTTTTTTTTTAATCCTGTGGCTTTTTCTCTTCTCCTTTACTTGCAGTGTCTCAAGTAGTTGCTCAGTTCAATTGCGAATATCATGTGCATCTTCATTCTCTAGATTTTGCATCAGCTTCTTGGAGGCTGCTCATGTGTTATTGACAGAAACAACGTATGATACCCAATGTGTGCCACTTTATAAGCAAAGGGCTTCAGGACTCTATCTGCCCCAATAAAGAGGTGTGCCCCAAACAGGCAAACATTCTAGGAAAAAGACACATAGGAGAGAGAAGTTAGGATTCCAAAAATCAGTCTGGATAAGTACTATTTTAACTGAGAATATGAGCACTATTTTAACTCTGAGGTTTAAAAGACCATGCTAATTTCATCACTATGTAACTCTTTGTTTCTTTGGATTTGGAAAGAATCATTGAAATTGGTTTTATAAATCAAACTAATTCATGGGAAGAAATAACTTTCATACTCCTATAGAATACCCTGGTGAGTGACAGGGTTTACGAATAGCTAATAATTACCATATCTAGAAGGTGATATCTCTCTATTCCTTGAAAGGAAAGGCTAGAACATACAATGTTTACATTTTCTTGTTTGTAAAATTTTATTCATAATGGTATCTATTACAGAGGGTTGTAAGGTTAAGCAAGTTACAAAATGTAAATGCTAGTATTATTATATGATCGAAATAAGTAATACATGAAATAACATCAGAAAACCAATAATTTAATAAAATACTTAAAATAATAACAATTATCAAAGGGCAAGTATCTCTAAAAAAATAATTCAGAAAACCAAATTGCACATTGTATAAAAAAACCCTCCTGATTAAACATCAATTGTTTCAATCAGGTGTTTTAAATTTCTCTAAACACAACCTTGAATCTTCATTTGGGATAAAATTTAATATACACCTAAAATACATTTTGTGTTTGCCTTCTTCAAAAATTAAACTTATCTAAATTGAATACTTGAAGATTTATAAAACAGCATACCTCTTTCTCTTCTTCTTTTGTACACTATTTATGGCAATTCATTCCTTAGAGCAGCATAAGGATTTCTAAAAAATTAACAAATTGAGTAGAGGTGACACACCTTTACTAAAGAATTTGTCTTGCAGTTTTGGGGAGTAGCTTTCATGTAAAATTCCTCAGTAGTTGATACTTAGGACCTAGAAGTTTCCATGTACCCAAGTGCCTGAATTTCTCTTTGTAAGTGAATCTTCCTAAGTTTTCAATGTCGGTTTGAATTTGCTATTTCAATTTCTGAGGCCCAGTGTTATTCTCATTATGCTATTTTTGGTACTTTAACCAAAGCATATTATTTTCTTTGCCCCTGAGTCTTCCATCCTCCTATGTCCTGCCCCAGTCTTAGCCACCTGGAAAATTTACATTCCATCAGGGATTACATTCTCCACTATAACCCATTGCACTTGGTACCTATCTTCTTAATGGCAAAAATACTGTTTCTATATTTTGTTTTTATATATGATTTTCTACTTGACTATTAGTTGTTTGATGAAAGGAAGGGACCACATTTAAAATTTTTTAATATATTTTTTTCAAATCTGCCAAACCTTTCCATATATTAGGAGCTCATGGCAAAGATAGCTAATAACCTACCAAACATCCATTCTCTTTACCAGACTCCAAATTTTATCTTGGTCCATTGTTGCTAGAAATGAATGCTACATTTCCAACGATGTTGAACCTAGATGTGGTCCAGAAAACATGTGTTGGGAAGGAATTCTGGGACGGTTCTTTCAACGGATCTGACTCAACTGAGAGGAACATCATTTTTACCCCTCTTTTTTTTTTTTTTTTATTAGACTGGAAATTCAGATGTGATAACTAGAGCTTCAGCAGCCATCTTGACCTTGAGAATGGATGCCACATGGTGAGAAGTGAAGTAGACTGTTAGATGAAAGAGACAGATCCAAGAGGCTGTAAAGCTAAGGTAGGAGCCCAGAGAGGGCTACATTCATTTTTTTTAACATGAGAAATTAAATCTTTGAGTGATTAAACCATAATTTTTTGGTATTCTGTTACTCAGTCAAATTCAGTCTAAAATTGACACAGCACTAAGTTAAAAACAAAAAAAACCCAAAAATGTTAAATGCAACATTCATTTCTTTATGTGTTCAAGATAAAAGAAAAAGGCATTTTGAAAATAATGGCATTTTAAGTACGTAATCTTCACCTGGTTGTTTGAAAAAATAACAAAAATTTAACAAATCATCCATGAAAGTATTAACATGGCAACATTGTGATACATGTGCTGTCCCTTGACAGAGTTGACTCTGAACTTTGAAAATGATCTCTTTTGGCTTTTAGAACGCTATCAGCACCAGCAACAACTTACAATTGTATGACTTTTTCTTAGTGTTCCTCTTTGAATCCTCTTCCTTCATACCCCTTCAAATGCTACATAGCTCCTTAGAGTTTTATTCTTGACTTTTCCTCTTCCCATTTGTTATACTGTTTCTGTGTGAGCTCCTCAGCTGACAGAACATCAACTACTGAATTTATGGGTTTATGGGTCAAGACCCAAACCTGTATGTCTAATGAGCGTCCTTCAGGAATTTCAAAATCACCACTGGTACAAAGATCTCATTAATTTCTACTTTCATTCTCTATCCCAGCCTCCTCAATCTGCTTCTCCTATAATATCCCTCAGTTTGATAATTTGTACCACTGTCCTTACCTAAACTAGAATCTTAATCTCTAATTTTTTTCTTTCCCATTCATGACTGATCAATCATTAATTGCCACCTCAGAAATGGAGGCTGGATTCTTTACTTCCTCCCTACCTAACAGGCTTTTGAATTAGATTATTGATCCTGAAGCAGCCTCATTACCAACTTCCTGCCACTTATTTCTCCTTCTCATAGTTCATTCTCCAGTCATAGCTCATGGTACTACTGTCAATTATCTTTTTAAAAATAAATACATAAATTTTAAATATGGTCATGTGTATTGGCTGCTCACTGCCTACGAGCCAATGTTCAGATTCTTTGTCTTGTCAGGGAAGGTCCATCATGACTTATCTTCAGTGATAGGTTCTATGCCCCAGCCTAACTGAACTTCCTCAAATACACTGTGTCCTTTCACACTTTCTAGAACATTCTCTTGCCTCTGCCTAAAGGTTCTTCTCTTTTCTTTTTCCTTTCTTCTGTCTATTGTGCTCTTTTTCATAATTCCAAATTCATATTAAAGGTTGCTTTCCCTATAATGCCTTAATCAGTTCTACTAAAGAGTTGGTTATTTTCTTATCTGTGGTACCCTAAACTCGAGGACAACATTTAGAAAACTTTAGCATATAGTTTATGAACTATGAATTTGTGAATTTGTCTGCCATACTGAACTTGAGGTTCTTAAGGATGTAGGCATTTTTTTAAGTATTATTTCTCATATTTTCCTGAGATTTAAAAAAGATGCTCAACATATTAATTAAAAAGATCATTTTTTTCTACATGAGGGATAAAATAGAAATGTAGTCAATCTTTAGATTTACAAGACAGACACTCAGCAGTGGTGCACAGGGATGTAAATTGTTCCTTAAAACAGATTTTAGAAGACTTTTGCTGGCCAACTCTAACATACAAAGGACACATAATCATTGAGATATGTTGCAACTTTAGAATGGACCTACAGTGGGTATCTATAGCCTTTATTAAAACAAAATCCATTCAGATTATCTCATTTTAATGACTTCATGCCTAAGCCCACTACTCTTAAAACAAATATGTCAGAGTAAATTGTACCTATGGGTAAAATTTCTATGAATAGTATGGCATTTCACTGTCCATGGAATTTAGATGGGTCTTTTCATCTTAGTTTCAAAGATTGAAGAGGTTGATCTACGAGTTTTACTTTTGTCTGCACTGATTGTATTGCTCCTAAAAAAAGACTACATTTTTAGCTTTGAAGTCTAGATCCTGATTTACCCAAAGAAGAGGATAAGAGAAACTGCTTCAGTTGGGTTTTCATTTACAGAACAACCTGACCTGATTTTAAAGCTGAGTGAGTGGGAAGGAGATAATTTTCAATCCCTGTTAATGCCATTCGGATGACTAGGGCACTGTCCCCCTAAAAATGGAACCAACAAACACTTCACAAAATCCTAATAGCAGTCATCCAGTTATCTTTTCAATCATACCATGTATCAGAGATAGATTATAAGAAAAAAAGCCAGACCATTAGTAAATCTTCATGCCCCTTTCCCAAATTGGTCAGCTCCTCTGTAAAATATAATGATTTCCTCAATAACAACCCCTGCTGTTTCTTCTCTAAGGAAAGTTTGCAACATCAAAATGAAAATAAGTAAGAAATCAAAATGGCTGTAACGTTCTACCAGATATGAAGTTAAACTTGTTCCTCAGCTTGATAATAATATGAGTTCTTTCAAGGAAACACCAATTTTACAAGTAGATAACTTTGGCTTCTAAAAGTAGCATTTATTACACCAGAATTGACCATGTTTCTCTTTTCACAAGAGATACTACTGTGTTGGTACTACTATATATCAACACCCATACTATACTAGCTAAGGGGCAGAACAATCATTTGTCTTAACAGCTATTTAAAATAGTTAATATCAGAGACTTCTGCCCCATAAATTGAAATATTGAAGATAAAAGAAAATAGAAAATAAATAATGTTGATAAATATATTACTTGCATTGTCCAGCCCCAGTTACAGTGCTCAGTTATGGAAATAAATCTTGATTAAATTTTATTTTTAGTCACATAATAGGGTGCATTATGAATGCCGAAACTGTCTTGAGCTGTATATTTTAAGAAGCAGCGTTTTGGAAACACACGTAGAGTTTTAGCTTAGGAATTGTGCTTATATGTACGAGCATATACGTGATAACCTTCAGCAAATGCCAAAAATAGCAAAATAACATATTTATAATATCTTAATGTTAGATTTTATTTTTATTAATATAATTGATACTTCTTGTCATTTTAAGTATTCATCCATGGAATTACATTTTTGTCTTATATGAATAGTGTGAGCCTTCCTTAATAAATAAAAACTTATAGATTGATAGACTGAATAGGCAAATGGATGATGGTCAGACTATATATAAAAATAGAACTCTCACCCATAACCTTCAGCAGCCAACCCACAAAGCCAAACCATTATGTGCAGCAACCAGTCCAGGAAGACAGACAACAACCCCTGTAGCAAGTAGCCCCAAATGGCCAGGACTTCATGAATAAACTGACAGCTTCCCTAATTTCTGCCCCCATGTCCAATTTAGGACCAACTGGAAAAAGTCAAATATACTCCCCTAAACAATTACATAGGATGCCCCGATTTTAGTTAGCCTTCCTCCAGCTTCCCATGCCAACAGCTTCCAATCAGGGCATACCTGAAGCCTTCTCTCTTCTTTTTTCTACTATAAATCTTTCCCACTCCTCTGTCTTCCTTTGAGTCTCTGTCAAATTCAAGTAATGGTGCCTGACTTCCTTTCTATAGCAAGGTCATTTAGATCATCTTCATTTATTTACATAAAATTATTGAAATCTCTTATTTCCCACTCTGCTTCACCAGTGTTAAATATCTACTGTAATAAATTCATTGGTTGTAATTTTCATAAATGCTTTTAATAGTCTCTCTCTTTATAGTTTTATATCATATGTGTATATCTGTGAATATTACTTAGTATGGCTTGGCAGGTTTTTAAAATTCATATATTTATTATCATACAATTATCATTCTTAATTTTTTTCAGTCTTTGTTATGTTTTGCAAACTCTCCATGTTAGTAAATGTAGCTGATTTAAACTACAGTATAATATTGAAACCTATAAACATATAAAATCCATTTTTCTATTAATGGACATTTAGATTTTTCCATTTTTTAAAAATTGTTAACAAAGCTGTAATAAATTTCCTTATACGTTTCTTCTTGTCCACATTTCTCTTATATGTGTTAATATCTAAGTTTATCTCCATAATGTTAAAAAATCACCTGTACAGCCAGTGCTTCCAAGTAAGCACAATCCTGACTTTCCTTTTTATTTTTTTAAAATTTTTTTGCTCTTTAGTCACTAAATCTATGATGTATTTATTCCAATGGTAGCATATTTCCTAAAAACAAAACTAGCAATTGAACAAATGTGTCCCAGGACCTGTGCAAGTGCCGATGCCTACAGCAAGCTGAAATCTTATTAAAAAAAAAAATCTGAGATATGCTTGACAAGAGAATGTCCAGCTGTCGTCACCCTATTCCACTGCCATACCCATTTTTTCTTACTGCTTTTCAATTGTCAGGAGGCACTGATTTTCATCTAGTTTCAATAGGGCTTCAAGTCAATAAGGTAAAGGTTGGGAAAGATTATGTCAATGAAATCAGCTTAAAAGATTGCAGTGTGTATTTCTCAAAAGAAAGCAATTTTCTGGGGACTTTATAGGTCTTTGTATCTGGTTTTCGTTTAAGGCAATAGTACTGACACATGAAAAACTCTCCATATCCCACTTTATCCAGTGAATATGAACTTGCTTATAACAGAACTTATTTGTGGTATTTTATCCAGTGAAAGATTTTAAAGGCTCATACGCAGTCACGCTTTAGTCTGGGGTGGCCATATGCAGGAGCCACTGCAGAGAGCACTTTGGTTAAACATCATTGATAGTTTGCTAGAGAAGAAGAGAGAAGGGAAAAGTAGTATATAAGAGACTGAAATTGTTCAAAATTCCCATTACGGAAGTACTGAAAATTAAATTAACAAGCTTAGAAGTAAAGTTTCAATGTCATTAAGTGTAAAAAACTAGTTAATTTTTCTGTGTTAGAGATATGTATTATATACCTCAATAATATTGATTAAAATAGTATTTTGATTCTTTGTATCTTTTGCATATTTATATAGCTATTTCTATCTAAACATATAAAGCATGTGAAAAACAAAAATGCTATTTTAATTAATATTACCAAGGTATATAGTGTACATATAATATATTTGTCTTAAACATACAGTTTGATGAGTTTTGACAAAAGTGTACACTCCTATAACCACCACTGCAGTCGGGATATAGAATATTTTTATCACCCAAGAGAGTTTTCCTGTGCTCTTTGCTATCCCCCAAAGCCCACTTCATACCCTGTTCCCCCACCACTGGCCTCCTAGCAATCATGAATCTGCTTCGTATCACTACAGATCAGTTTCTCCATTCCTAGCCTAGCACACAAATGAAATTTTACAGTCTGGGCTCCTTTGCATCTGGCTTCTACTAGCATGCTTTAGCAACTCAAACGTGTTGCGCATGTACAGTAGTTTGTTTCTTTTGATTGCTGACTTGTGTGCCATTATATGGATATACCAGAATTTGTTTATCCACTCACTAGTCCATGGACATTTGAGTTGTTTTCAGTTTGGGGCCAATATGAGTAAAGGTGCTATGCTTATTTAAGTATAGGAATTTCCATGAACATAGTTTTAGTTTTATTTTATTCTCTTGAGTAAATACCCGTGTGTTGAACTACTGTGTCACGTGGTAATTGTATATGCAATTCTATGTGAATCTGCCTGTTTTCTAAAGTGGTTGTACCATTTTATGTTTTGAACATCAGTGAATGAAAATTCCAGTTACTTCACAACATTCTTGACAACACCAGGTGTTTTTAGTCTTTTTAATTTTAGCCATTATAGTAGGTGTATAGTGGTTTTAACTTGCATTGTCCGAGTTGTAATTGTATTGAACATCTTTTCATGTGCTTATTGGCTTACATATCTCTTTTTGGAAGTACCTATTCAAATATATTGACAAATTTACATACAGTGAAATTTACTTGCTTTGCTATAGTGTTCAATGAATTTTGACAAAGGCGTACAGTTGTATAATCAATACCAGAATCAATATGTAGAACAGTAGTATCTCTGTAAAAATATCCTCATAATATCCCTTGATTGTCTTCTTGACCAATTTTAATTGGGTTGCTTGTTTCCTATTTTTGAGTGGTAGAAGATAAAAAAAATATATATATTTACTATATATATACATATATATATATATATATATATATATATATATATATATATATACTGTCCAAGAAACCAGTCCTTCTACTGAAATAAATATTGTAAATTCTTGCCTTTTAATTTTTTAATATTGGCTTTTACAGAGCAGAAATTTAAATTTTGATATTCAGTTTAACATTTCTTTATCCTTTACAGTTTGCACCCTATTTAACAAACTAACCTGATTTTGCAAAAATAATATCCTATGTTTTCTGAAATAAGTTTTATAGTTTTAGCTTAGTATACTTTTATATTATTTAGAGTTTTTGTGGGGAGGGAGGTCTAACAAGAGGTAAAATCAAAGTTGTGTGTTTTTTTTTCCAAATGGATATCCAGTCCACTTGCCTTATTCCCTGTCGTTGAGAGAAAGCTTTCAGTGTTTTATCATTAAATAGATGTTCACTATTTTTTCTTGGTAGATGCCGTTTGTTTTTCTACTTTTCTGAGATTTATAATAAATAGGTTTATAATTTTGATAAATGCTTTCTCTGCATCAATTGAGATTATCATATGACTTTTCTCCTTTATTCTGTTAATGTGGTAAATTAAATTGACTTGGTTTTCTAATGTCAACCTGACCTTTCATTGCTAAGATTAATTCCACATGGCTGGGTTCAATTTGCTATTATTTTGCTAAGGATATTTGAATCTATATTCATGAGTAGCTTAGTTTATAATTTTCTTTTCTTATAATGTCTTTGTCTGGTTTTGACATTAGGATAATACTGGCCTATTAAAATAAGTTAGAAAACATTCTCTCCTCTTTTTTTTCTGAAAGAGTTTTTGGTAGGATTATTATTATCTTTTCCCTAATGTTTAACAGAATTTCTAGTAAAGCTATCTGAATTTGGAGTTAACTTTATGCCAAGGTCTTTAATTGTAATTCAGTATCTTTAATTTATTTATAGGCCTTTGAGATTTGCATCTATTCTTGAATAAGTGTTAGTAAAGGAGTCTTTCCAAAAATGTTTCTATTTCATATGGGTTGTCAAATCTCATTGAATTAGACCATATTTGTTTAATGAAATTCCTGATATGTTTGGGTTTAAGTATATCATCTTGTTATTGTTTTCCTTGTTTCTCAGTGTTCTTTGTTACTTATATTTTATTTTCCTTGTTTCTTTTGATTATTTTTAATATTTTATCATGAAATTACTTTTGATATCCTCTAAATATTCTTTTGCTATCATTATAATTTACAGTGATGTTCTGACTTTAATCTTGATATGGTCATTTGGGTCTTCTCTATTTTATTTTTCTTAGACTAGATAGATATTTATCAATATTATTGATCTTTAAAAAATCTGCTTTTAGTTTCATTGGTTTTCCTCTTTTGTCTACTATCTTAATGATTTACATTTTTAACTTTATTATTTCATTTCTTCCACTAACTAAAGTTTTATTTGTTCTTCCTTTTCTAGTTTCATATGGCAGATGCTTAAATGATTGATTTAGACCATTATGGTTCCCAATATAAATATTTTGAGTTATGAATTTCCCTCTAATCAACTGTGTTAGTTTCATCTCACAATTTTGGTATTTTGTGTTTCAATAGTGTTCAATTCAACATATTTTCTAATATCCCTAGTGATTTCTACTTTGATCCATGGGCTGTTTTACAAGTGCTTTTTCTGCCTCCAAATATGTGGAGATTTTCTAGGTGTCTTTTTGTTATAAATTATAATTATAATTTAATTCTATTTTGGCCTGACTATATTGAGATTTGTTTCATGAACTAGTGTATATGTCCTGTGAATGTTACATGTTCACCTGAAAGGAATGTATATTCTGCTTACTGTAAATATATTTGAATTACCATATTATCCTCTACATGGAATATAATAATATTATTTAGAGGGTACTGTGATAAAATTTTAGCAACATTCTTTCTGTACTCTTTTCTATCTCTTGTACTATTATCATCATACCTTCTACTTCTACATATGTTATAAAACACATGTTATGTTGTTGTTATTTTTGCTTTAAACAGTTAGTCATCTTTGAAGGCAAATAAAGATAAAATTGTCTTCTGTTCCTCATGTATTTACCATTTCCAGAACTCTTCATTCATGTATAGAACCAGTTTCCATCTGCTGTCATTTGCTTTCCACTAGAAGAGCTTCTTTTAACATTTCTTGTAGTACAGGTCTGCTGGAGAAAATTTTTCTTTATTTTTCTCTTCAAAAGATATTCAGAAGATTAATGAACCCTTTAGAGAAGGTTTGTTGAGTTTGTCTGCCATAGTTTTATCACTTTAAAAATATTGTTTCATTGACTTCTGGATTACTTTGTTCCCAAGAAGAAGTTGCAATCATAATATGTTTTTCCCTGTATGTAATGTGTCTTTTTTCCTCTCCCTGTTTTTTAAATATTCTCTTTATCATGGATTTTTATTCAGTTGATCTGTCCTTTCTTCATATTTTGTCATTTTACTAGCATAATGTGGTGATATTATTATAATAACAGAATAAAAGTGTTCCCTCCATTTAAAAAAATACTTCACAATATTATAGCATGACCTTGAATTCCTCAAAGAAAATTGATCTCCTTTTATTCTTTCTCAAGAGAATTATCTGCTAAAGTGAACATTTCAACAAGAATGAGAGAGCCAAGCCAGAAAATAGCTTTTCATTTTTTGGAATTTTATTCCTTTAACTAATTTGACTCTAAATAATGACAATCACCAGCTGGATAACCTGTGTTTTTCACTGATTTCAAATGTATTGAGATCTCTCAAAATGCATGAGATTTTCAGTTTTAGGTTGGAAAAGAGAATGAACACTATTATTGCAATTAATGTATTTCCAATTGCTCAGAGAATTTTAAAGCCTATGTTTGTATAACACCAAATATAAGTAGTGTGATTCGAAAGGCCCTCCCAAAACCACTCTACCTAAATGACAGTTTTAATAGTAGTAGCTTGTCACCATGTATTGGGTGTATCAATGACTCCCATATTTCTTATTCATGGTGCTTATTCACGGCACATAATACAAGACGTACACAATTTGTATCTACCCTTATTACTTTGGGTTCAATAGGTAGAAAACTGCCTCCTTCACAGTAGAGCAGAGAGGAAAAGCTGCCGTATCTATTAGTGGAAGGGTTCCCAACCCCCAGGCCGCGGACCAGCAACAGTCCTTGGGTCCGAGGCCTGTTAGGAACAAGGCCGCACAGCCGGAGGTGAGCGGCGAGCAAGCGAAGCTTCATCTGCGGCTTCCCATCGCTCCCCATCGCTAGCATTACCACCTGAACCATCCCCTCCCACCCCCACCTCCATGAAAAAATTATCTTCCACGAAACTGGCCCCTGGTGCCAAAAAGGTTGGGGACCGCTGTATTAGTGAATCATTGGAGTCAACTGACAGAAGGTTGCCTGTATTGTCTTAGACTGAAAGGGAATTATATAGGATGGGGAAAGAATCCCAATTCAGAGAGAAGAATGTGAGAAATGATACATTTATTACTGTCCTATTGCTGTTGTAACTGATAGTGGCTTAAAACAACACAAATTTATCTTACAGTTTTGGAGGTCAAAAGTCTGAAGTCAGTTCCACTGGGCTAAAGTCAACGTGTCAGCAGCACTGGCTGCTTCTGGAGGCTCTGAGAGGAGAATCTGATTTTTTCCCTTTTCTAGCTTCTGGGCGATTTCTGCATTCCTGAGCTCATAACCTCTTTCTTGCATCACACCAATCTCTTGTTCAGTTACCACATTTCCTACACCTCTTCTACAGTTAAATCTCCCTCTTCATTGCTTTTATAAGGACACTTGCGGTTACATTGAGGGCCCAACCAGATAATCCATGCTAAACTTTTCAATATCCTTAATTTAATCATATCTGCAAAATCCCAATTGCCATGCAAATAAAATTCATAAGCTTCAAGTTTTAGAACCTGGATAACTTTGGAGGCCATTATTCAGCCTGCCACAGTGTAATTCTATCTTTGCCTAAATACGGTAGGATTTTTCTCCCATAAAAAATTATTTATATAACATGACTTGTGATTATTTAGTAAAATAAGTATAATCCCCAAAACACTTTTTAAAATTTGTGCTATCTATAATTAAAGAATAGTTAAGTAATGCTTTTCATAAAACTTGATCTTAATTTATCAAAGTGGAATTGGCATTTTACTGACATGTCTCTTCTCAACACTTGATTAACTGTCCCGTTTTTCAGTGCCATTTCAAATTTAAGCCAGTTATATTGGCCCACCCAACTCCAATATGATCTCATCCTAACTTTAATTACATCTGCAAAGACCCTATTTTCAAGTAAGATCACATCTGTGGTAATGAGGGTTAGTACTTATATATATATATATGAATTTGGGGGACACATAATTCAACCCATAACAGACTGTGAGATGGAAAACCATTGACTTAAACCAGCCCCTGTCTTTTATAGGTGAGAGAGTGGAGCCCAAGCAGGTTTGAGGCCCTAGTGAAGATCACACTGAGTGATACAGGTCTAGCTGATGTAATAAATCAAGACTCCTAATTCCCACTCCAGGGGTCTTTCTGTGTTATTTGAATTGACTCTGTTTTGGATAATTAGGAAGAAAATCTGACATTTCTTGTCTGATTTCAGCTGGTGCGTACTCTGGATATGCAAGTTTTAAATAAGTAGCAGAGCCTGACTTTAACATTATCTGACAAGAATTTCAGCCCAAGAAAACGCTGTGAGATTACTTCATAAAAAGAATCTTGGCAGCTCATCCCATCTCAATTGTAATTCCAAAGAAATTGCCCATCAATTTTATATATGTCCTTATTTGTGCCAAACAACTTTATCATGTCAGACACAGCAACAATGATTAATTTACTAATACTGCACTCAATAAGCCATCAGGGTCGTATCTCACCCTTTTTTTCATCTACAGTATTTCTAGAGAGTGCCTTACTCACTAAAACTTTCCCAAGTTTAATAAAAATGTCTATTATAAAAACGATTTAGCAGCTTAAAAGCATAGTCCTGAGAGCTATCTTCAGAAATTATCAGAAACCTTGGCATAGAATTCAGACAGATAATAAGGATTTAAAATACTTTTCATGTGACTGCATATTAATTTGAAATGCCTAGTAAGTGGCACCGACATTATTTAGATTCCTTCCATCATCACTTTTCTTTCTATGGCAGTTAAAAAATCAAGAGATTTATTTATAGAGGTCAAAGTTTGTGTTGGTTTGTAATTTACAATGCTTAGTATGAAACTAGTTAATACTATACAGAACAACTGGGATTGTGCTGCCTGGAACTTCTAAGTACTTTTCAGAGAAACAGCATAGGCCTAAGCAAAATTAGATTTCAGTTGGTGTTGAGACCAAAAAAGTATCTCCTGACCCTCAGTGTAGTTCTCTCCCCACTCCATATTCCTTATGAATGAAACTGGGAGCATGGAGGGTAGACAGTAACTTGTCATACTCAGTGTCATGGGGAACCAAGGATGCAGTGGGATTCAGGCTCATTTATGTGTTTATTTATTTATCTTTTCCTCTATGGTACCCAAGTTTTTCTTATCAAACTGTGAAATTAGATTTGATTCCTATCGCAAGTCAAATACTGGGGAGTGTTAAGAAACTTGGTACAACTGCAGAACTCTTCATCATTTCAGGTTTAAATTTGGATAACCCTTAGGATAACCCAAGGATAACCCATCTGAATCCATCACACCAGTGAACTGCACTGAATAAATTTACTTTCAGTTTTCAGTAGGCTAGCTTACTCATTTTTTAAAAATACAAATATTACAGAGTAACATTCTCCAAGTAAGAAAAATAAGGATCTTTTTAAAAAGTTAAGTACACATGTTTTTCTTAATATCTTGAATTTTGAAGTGTTGAAAATAATTAAATGTTCAAAATCAAATTTTGATCAGTTTTAGTGATGTTTTTAATGTAGAAAATTGGCATTTTCATGAAAATGGTATGTAATTATTAATAGTATTTGCTGCTTAGGAATAATAATTCGCCAAACTAAAATATTTTAATCAGAGAAGACAGAGAACTGTAGGGGAACAAAATTTGCCACCCCAAAATGTCTCTAGCATGCAGATTATTTTGAGCTGAAAATAATCAAAGCCCAAAGAAAGGCTCAGGGCAACACTTTGAGCTTCCCCCTAACTGCCTCAAAGAACACAGACAGAGGATGAGAGTGATCACCATAGATATAATAACTCTAATATGAACTAGATGTGTAGACAGGGAGGAACCTAGCAAAGTCTGTTTGTTAAAATTCCTCTCTGTGTCCCATTGTCTCTGCATGGCCCAGAAAACATTTGTTTACCAGACACTTGCTTTTCCATCTTCATGTGAATTTCCTTTCTCCCCTGTGAAGTCCCAAACCGTTACCCCCAACATCTTTTGTCTTTAGCTGAAGATGGTGTTTAAGGCAACGGATTCAGCCATTTTGGCACGTTATTCAGTTCTCCTGGGTCTCTTCCATGTAAACAAGTTATTAAACTTCTGTTTGATTTTCTTCTAATAATCTGTCTCATGTCATTTGAATTCTTAGATCAGCCAGAAGAACCTAGAAGAGTAGAGGAAAATTCCTTCCTCCTTGACAGAATGTTCCCACACAAGCACCCTCAAGTCAATTAAATATCATGAAAAAAAATAGCTTTTATTTAAAATAATGTCTTGAATTTTTGAAATATCTGAGATTAAATTATGAGAAAGACAAATCTTTTCATACCTAAACAACATCCTTTGCTCATTTTTTTTTGTCGACAAGTAGAACTTTTCTTTTTCTCTTTTCTTCTTTTTTAAACTTTCATAGAACAACAAGTAGGTGTAAACTCCAGGCTGATAACTGTGCTTGCCAATAAACAGCATTTGCAAAATATATCACAGTTGTTCATTTTCCTCTGAAAGTCCTTTGCCCTCTGTTCTTTAGGAAATCGTTTTCTTACTATCTGCCCAAAATGGGAAATACCTAAGAAACCTGTAGAATTATTTCCCAAGGAAGTTCCTTTATATATATAGCTTGCAGAAACTGTAAAACAAAGAATGTTGCCCACTGTCCAGTTCTACAAGAATTGAGTCATTAGCCCCTACAGTTACTGACCTGTAAGACACCATGAAAGGAATTCAAGGCAAAGATAAGGATGAGGCACTCTATGCTGTAGGAAAACAGGCATTACTGTCCCACAGATAACTAGAAACATTTTCGGAGAAAATGTTTATGAACCTGGATTCTTATATCTTCCCATATTTAGAACAGCAATGAAATCACTAACTGAGATACCTGCTCCTCCTGACCAGCAATAACCTTCTACCAAGATGTGTGCTTGATTGCACACACCCCTTTGCCAAAATCAGACGTATATACTGGTCTGCCCCACCTCCAACACAGACACTTCTTTGGAGCAGCTCCGCTGCCTCCTGGCCTATCATCCTCAGTAAGTCCCCAAATAAAACTGAAATTCACAGCTCTCACTTTGTGGGGTTGTTTTTTCAGTAGACAAAGCAAAAGTGTGAATGCGGTAAGCAAGTAAAATGTGATTGAGTAGTATTCCTCAGATATTTTCTAAAAGATTTAAAACTGCAAAGGGACATCAAATTTACTCAGAATCAATTTCTTAGGAATATATGGGAGCTAAATTTCTTTTCAAAACTCATAAATTTAAAATTTCCCCTGATGAGTTTTGAGAAATGCAAATACTATACTGGAGAAGCAGAATAGATTTGTGGAGAGGGAAAACTTAGGGAATTTACTTAAAAAATATCTTGAGTGTGACCTTGACTGAGTGAAGTCATATAAAAGGAGTTAAGTCCCTTAAGAACTGTCTAGCTGGTTTGTCTCTACCAACTCTGGATGTGATATAACCCAAGTTGTTTTCAGCCTAGATATTGGAACTGCCTCATTAATGGCTGAGACATTAAAAGATCAGAATAAATGACCCCTAGGGCCTTCTAATCACCTCTCCCATCTGATCCCTACTTCCAGCCTGGCGGTGGTAGATCCATTGTCAATTTAAACCATCGTTGCCATAAACATTTTGAGATAGTTAGCATTATAATTGTTCAAAAATGTTCAATTTTCGTCGGCAAAATGTGGCTTATTTTTTCAAGATAACAAGGCACATGTTTTTTTTTTTCTTCCCCAGTGTAATTTCAGGAAGCCTTATATTTTAGGAAATCTTTGTATTTGTTTCTTAAAAATCTTTGCTACTTCTTCCAACATTGACATATAGATAGGCTTGTTGGAGAGAATAGAGGTTTATTAACCTTGCCCTCATCACTTGAAACTCAGACAGTCATGTAACTGTTGGCGTTTGGCAAAGTGGACATAGGGCGTGCAAAGGAAGTGACAAGGAAAATGATAGAAAACTGGATTAAAAAGGAAGAAAACTTCTTCCTTCAAAACAGAACGCCCTTGAGGGTGTTGGAGCTGTATCAGATTGGGAAGGTGATTTCTTAAAGTTCTATTTTTGGTTTCACGTTACCTTGGAGAATGACAAAGGCAAAAGTGGGTGTTGTCCTATACACTGAGAATTTTCTTAGTGTATTAATTGATGTTCTTTGGAGTGCAGGTATCAAAACCCATGTGAAATAATTTAAACTCATTAGAGAAATTTATTTAAACTTGCAGGGGATGTCTCACTGAACCAAAATATAGAGATAGAACTAAGATTTCTTTTACTATTAAATGTTTTTGTTTACTTAACACTGCATCCAGGAAATCAATCCATATTAGATCATGTGGATCCTTGCAGTTATTTTAACAGCTGCATAATTCTTGGCTGTGTGAGACCCATCACAGTGTTTGTACCCAGCCTCCTGTGGATGGGTATTGATATTTTCCCAATATTTGCTCTTACATATAATGTCATCACAAATACCTTGTGCATGCGTGTGTTATTTTATAGTGTGTAGTATATATTTAGGATGAATTCTTAGGAGTAGGAAAGGGTAAGTTTGCATTAATTGTCAAATCCCTTCCATAGGTATGGTCCAATTTTCTACTTCCACAGGAGTAAATTAGGCTACTTCTTTCTTCATAGCCTTGCCAACAGAGTGTGTTGTTTAACTTTCAATATTTGGCTAATTTTAAGAGAAATTGTATCTGCACATTTTATTATGAGCAAAGTTGAATGTCTTTTCACATGTTATGACTGTAATTCTTATTTGGTGAACTGTCTTCA
Organism: Eubalaena glacialis; assembly: GCF_028564815.1. Lineage (NCBI taxonomy): Eukaryota > Metazoa > Chordata > Mammalia > Artiodactyla > Balaenidae > Eubalaena > Eubalaena glacialis. Next base: position 49,072,029 of record NC_083729.1, on the reverse strand, counting down.
CTATTTTGTGTGTCCGAGGGCCTACTTTTCTATAATAATTTTGGATTTGGGGCAGTTTTACCTTTATTTTTAAATGCTCATTATATATAAGGTAAATTATCCTGTTAATCTACTTTTCATGTGATATTTGTTGAAAATATTTTTCTCTCAGTTTTTCTATTTTCCTTATTAAAAGGTTTTCTTAAGTGGTTAAGTTATCCATCTTTTCTTTTATGGCTTCTAAATTTTTAAAAATACTTTATTTATTTATTTATTTGGTTGTGCCAGGTCTTAGTTGTGGCAGGCTCCTTAGTTGTGGCTTGCTGGCTCCTTAGTTGTGACATGCAAACTCTTAGTTGCGGCATGCATGTGGGATCTAGTTCCCTGACCAGGGATCGAACCCATGCCCCCTGCATTGGGAGCGCAGAGGCTTAACCACTGCACCACCAGGGAAGTCCCTATGGCTTCTAAATTTTAACAAAATATTAAAATGTCTTCCCCTACCCAGGTTATAAATTATAATTTTTTTTGCTTTAAATATATATATATACTGTGGTAAGAACACAACCTGAGATCTACCCTCCTAAAGAAACTTTAAGTATAGTACAATACACTTGTAAAATACAAATACTGTATTTTTAACCATAGGTACAATATTGTACAGCAGATCTCTAGAGCTTACTCATCTTGCTTAACTGAAACTTTATGCCATCTTTGATTAGTAACTTCCCATTTCTCTCTCCCCCTACCTAGCCCCAACCACCATTCTTCCACTCTTTGATTCAATGAACTTGACTATTTTAGATAGTCCATATATGTAGAACCATGATTTACATTTATATCTCAGATCCATTTGGAAATTGTTTGTTACTAAAAACAAGTTAATAATTTAAGCTAGACTCCACTGGGCAATTCTTCTGGACTTGGCTAGGATCACTGAGGCATCTGCACCCAACACCCTGTTCCTTGCGGGACATTTGGTCTTGTCCAAAATGTCCATAAGACATTTGGTCCATGCCAAATGGTTTTGGACAGAACCAAATATCAAGGACCTTTTGGTCTGGCTCATATGTCTTATGGACATTTTGGACAGGCCAAATGTCTGCTAACTCATTCAATGCACTCAACTGGGGTTGTTTACATGGTAACTCAGCAGAGTTCTAAAAGTATAAACAAAAATGTGAAAAGCATCTTCAGGCCTGGTTTCAGAACTGATGCAATGTTGCCTCCCCTCAATTCTATTTGACTTGTCAAAGGAGGTCAAAAGGCCAGTCCAGTTTGAGGGGTGAAAAAATAGTCTCCATTTTTGGTGGAAGTAGCAGAAAAATTACATTGCAAAGAGGCATGGGTTTAGGAAAGGAAATAATTTATGACCATTTAACACTTTAGTTTAGTACATAACTAGGGGTGTGGTGGACCCAGATCCTACTGTTCCCAGACCCAATTGTGCACATCTTTTTCCAACTATGTGTTCAGTAATGTCGCATGGAATTATGTTGATTACTGTAGGGCTGATTGCCATAGTGGGAGTATTTACACCATGGTAATCAACAAGTGCTATAAACCAAGGCTGCCCCCCATCAAGGTGGTTTACCAGCGTACTTCTACAATATAAATACTCTTCTAGAGATTTATCTGCACGTATAGGTGCATATATATATTTCTTTTTACCAAAATTACATCATAAATATATGTTCTGTCTTGCAATCTGCTGGTTTTGGTCAATAATTTTCACCATTTCATTTAAATAAAATTTCAGATCAACCATATTAAACATTTTTAATTGACATAAAATATCTTTTTATACCTGATTATACCTAAAAACTATATGCAGTGTGAAAAATTGTCAACTCTTCCAGAAAAAGATTTTGTTTATGGTTTTTAAAATGTCAGACACTAGAACCATTTCTATCATAGCACAGCAAAATTTGGCCTCATTTTTCTCTTTCAGACATTTTGAACTCCTGACTGAGGTTTAAATTACGTTCTTTTTGTATCTGAGACAGTGTTGAGTAGTGGTTAATGTCTGAGGATCCTGAAGCTAGTTCGCTGCTCTGCCACTCTCTAGCTCTGTGATATTAGACAAGTTATATAATCCTGCTGTTTCTCGTAGAGTTACTTTATGTGTAAACTGGGAATGATAAATACCATCACTAATTGATTGTAAAATGCACATTTTTCACTTTCTAATGTCTTTTTTATAGCTCACAATCAATGTAGTAGTTTATTTATCAGCTTCGTTTTCTTTCTTAGGGGCATATAGAAATGGTATATCTTAGATCTTGCAATCAATGGTACAGTGGTATCTTAGATTAAATAAGTTATGATAAAGTTATGTACTTTCTAGAATGATGTTATCTTTAAATATATATATATTGCAAGAGAGAGAGATGAGCCTAGAACATTAGCTCTAACTATTTTTGTTATTGATAATACTGATGTAGGGATAAATGAGAGCTTTTTAATAGAAATTTTCTCAAATTGATCATTAAGATCTTATGATTTGTTAAAACAATTAAAATTTTAACAGCTATTAAATTCAAATTAAATTGAATTTTTTGGAGAGAGCTATATACTATTCTCTTTTGAGTCATAAAATTAACTGTTTTTAAAAAAATAAATAATTCTTATGTGGATTTCTAAAAGTTGTAGGAACAGGTCAGCGAAGACAAAACACTTACCAAAAGAACACTCCTGCAGGTATTCTTACAATATCACTGAGGAATTCACACTCTAATTAGTACCACTGATGATGATTTAAAATTGTAAATTGGGCACTGTTAATGAGGGTGGTAACTAAATTTAACTATAGGATATTTAGAATAAGCATTTAAAATGAAACATGATTTTTAAATTTCAATACTGAATCAATAATGAAATATCTTTTTGGCCATCAGTTTAAGGGTGGTTTATTAATCTTGACAACATGACTAATGATTCAATTATTTTATGTTTTAAATTATAAAAATATGTTGAGAATTGCAGGTTTGGTGAACTAAAACATTCAACCAATTTTAGGAAACCCATGAGAGAGTACACAGAAAGTTAAGCTAGATCATTTTCTAGATTTTAAAATAAATGATTTTATTTTATTTACAATCTTAAAAAAAATTGATGCATTTTATTCATTTAGAGCTTTATATGATTATCTTTAAAATTATGGATAACCCAATCAATCAGTTGATTTAAGTAAAAAAAGAAAAAGTATAATCAAACTAGTACCTTGGGATCATGTTAGGCAAAATAGAAAGAGGATTAGATCCACTTAGAGGATAGTTGACTCGTCTCAAGTTTTTGGCATCCTTTAGACATGTCTCCCATTACTGGAATTATTACCCTTAATAATGAAATATAATTTTCCCAAGTGATTTTAATGGTAAAATGATTTCAATTGCAATGGTAAATAATAGGATCTGAAGATCCAAGCTGTAGAAATGAATCTATGACAAACCATTTACTAACAGCAATGAGTTTTATGGAGCAGTTTCAAAGTAAGAAAAAAAAAAAAAATGGCAAATGAATTGCAATAAAATCTATGTCCTTTCAGAAATTCCTGGACTCACTGACTCTCCTGGACTCAGCAGCTTCTGAGTGTCACCAACAATGCACTTGAATGCACTCACCAGGAAAAGGTCACTGAAAATAGAAAAGCACATTCAATTGCACATGTCCTCATGTTAATTTATAAATTCAGTGACTTTCTATCTAGGAAAATAAGAAAAAAGAAACATATCAAAGGTCAAATATATGAAAGAAAAAGAAAAATATAGACTCATTACTTTTTTAGATTAATATCTGAGTGGATGCAATGAAAGAAAAGCAATCATAAGGAAAATTTGTTTTCCTTTGGTTAGCCAGGGATGTTACTTAAACAAAGAATCATCACACTACAATTTGTGTTTATATTTCCATCACTATAAGATGTTATTTCTTTCTCATTGATCTTTTACTAATTTGAAATGCCATTTCAAGAATACTTTAAAAACAAACAATTGGAAAGCACTTCTGGTGCAGTGCTTTTATTTTACACATGAAGTAATAAAGTTACATGAAATGAAATTACCTTCACTGGGTCATAATCATTCTTAGCTGTAAAGGCAGAATGAATACATAACTTTTCTGAATTCAAGTTCACTGGTATTTTTGCTATGTGATTTTGCCCCCTATGGATACAAATTACACTCTTTAGCATGAAGATATTTCCATTCAGCTGTAAAACTTCAAAATTCTTGGAAGAGGTGGTACATAGAAATGTTTCAGAAAACAAGCCCAGAAAAAATTGTTTCAAAAAATTTGATGCTGGTCCTTTTTATCATATAATTTAATCATGCTAAACCCCAGACTTCTCATCCAAACTAAAAGTGATTACTTTGAAAGCCCTATTAAAGTATAAATTTTAGGATTCTTATCATCTTCTGGCATCTACAAAAGAGGTCATGGATGCTTGTGAACATGACCTTATAGTTCATGTTCTATCCATATTCCTTTTGGTAAACCAAGTTTAATCCTTTCTGAGAGTGCTCTCAGACAAAGAATAAAGATTCCCTACAATGGTCTGTGAAACAATGCTATTACTATATAGTTTGTTCACTCATAGATTCTAACTTAGGGAAAAAAAAAAACCTTCGGATTTAAATGATTAAATTAATATGTGTCACATGGAAAGAATCCATAACTAGAATTATAAGCAAATAATCATATTTTGTTCAATAAAGAATCATAGCATTTGTAGACACATTGAACTGCTTTTACATGAAACTTTTTAAAATGCTTTATGGATTTGTGTCAAACCATTAAAAATATAGAGACTATGTAAATTCAGTGTTTGATTCTGTTTCCATGAAGTTCCAAAGTTTCCATAGTATTGATACCTAAAAATATACATAGTTAATTCTACTTCAAGGTATTTAACCATCCTGAAACTTAATTTTTTTCTTTGTAAAATCAAGAGAATAATCATGTAGTGAACAAGTTTTGTGAGGCGAGGATCCTTTTCTGAGAATCTGGTTTGGAACCGCATGGTTTGCGGAAAACGTCAACTTGCCTCTGGACCTTATTCACGTAAACTCTGGCTCTGTGAGATAATCTTAGCCTATCAAGTCTGTAAAAAGCACAAAAGCTGGGGCAGAGAGTGTAGGGGAAATATAATTAATAGCAAAATCGCTTGTCAAACAGAAAATCTCTCCAAAAAGTAGCAGAGGATGAAAACAATTTTATTATTGAATAAGCATTAAACCGAAATGTGATGCTCATCACAGGCAATCCACTGAAGAGATTGACAAGACAAAAAGAAATCTGACCACTTCATATAGTCAAGCCGATACAACTTACTGCATACATTTTTCAAAATAAACAATAGTTAATCCTCAAGTAAGACGTCTGGACAGCATCATCTGTCACACATAGTTCATCCTAAATTCACCTGGTAATTGGGGGAGCCACCTGTGTTTGCTAATTGCCTTTATCCAAAGAAAACATAAATTTCTTATGTCTCTGAAGGGAGGGAGGTTTGAAGCCAGGGGCCGGCTGAAGTTAGGCTCCTACTCCGCCACAGAAACTGGAAGATGGGGCACTATCTTCCTTGATGATTACATTTTCTAATTTTTAAATTAATTTTATTGGAGTAGAGTTGATTTACAATGTTGTGTTAGTTTCTGCTGTACAGCAAAGTGAATCAGTTATACATGTGCATATATCCACTCTTTCTTAGGTTCTATTCCCATATAGGTCATTACAGAGTATTGAGTAGAGTTCCCTGTGCTATACAGAAGGTCCTTATTAGTTATCTATTTTATATACAGTAGTGCATATATGTCAATCCCAATCTCCCAGTTTATCCCTCCCTCCCTTTCCCTCTTGGTAACCATAAGTTTGTTTTCTACCTTTGTGACTGTACTTCTGTTTTGTAAATAGGTTCATTTGTACCTTTTTTTTTTTTTTTGGATTCCATGTATAAGCTATATCATATGATATTTATCTTTCTCTGTCTGACTTATACTTCACTTAGTATGACAATCTCTAAGTCCATCCATGTCGCTGCAAATGGCATTATTTCCTTCTTTTTAATGACTGAGTAATATTCCATTGTATATATATATATATACACCACATCTTCTTTATCATTCTGCCATCGATGGACATTTAGGTTGCTTCCATGTCCTGGCTATTGTAAATGATTACATTTTAAAGAAATGTCTTCCAAGTCCTTGAGAAAAAGGGTTGTAAAGCTGGCAAGATATTTATCTAGCTTTTAAGAAGATATGCAGATATTTCAAAGGGGCAGAGAAAGAATACACAATAACAAGTTTTCTAAAGCAAGTGCTCTAACACATAGGGATTTGGGGAGAGTTTCTTTCCCTTTTGTTTGCCAGGAATATTTTTTATTTTTAATTTGTATTTGTCCTTACAAGAGGGAGAGACTATTGTAGGTATATCTCTTTTATATAATACTTTATATGTTTTGTTGAGTTGTATCTTTTTGAACCTAATCTGAAAGATACTTGACTTAATGTTATAAATATAGCATTTTTGAAATAAATTTATTCTGTTTTTTGCATTTCTGAATTCAAAGCTTTATTTGTTATATACATTTAGCTTTATAAACTATACCCTTTTTTGGGTAGTGTTTGCATGCATCTGCATATGTATGAAAGAGTTATAATCTGTGTTTCTTTCTTCATAACACATCAGGAGCTCTATTCCTGGCCTCCACATACAGTCATCTGAACATGATTGGTACAGAGAATCTTCCCACTTTTAGAGTGGACTTGATTGATGGTCATTATAAAATAAATAAATAAAACAATCATTTACAAGTGCTGGTAAGTAATATGGAACTCTAACACCACAATCGCATTTTCTATTGAAACCAATGTATTACCATTACATTATGAGACTTATTTTCTACTGTGAGTTTAAAACATAATCCAAAGAGAATGTTGAAGTAATTTTATTATTTTTTTAAAGAGCACTTTGAACAATAACATTAAAACTGGAATGAGTGAAACATTCTGATCAAAGTCAAGGAAACATAACCATTTGTGTAAATCCTTGTATTTCTTAAAATAAAATAAAATGGCATATTAGCAAGGAGATAAATATTAGATAAGTAACAATTATAAATCCATAATCATATTTCTGGAAGAAAGAGGAATGATTAATCCTTTAAAAGCAACCAGGCTCTAGGTCACTTTTGAAAAATCACAAAAATAATATAGTGTTCGTGGGAGGGAAAAGTTTGGCAAGAGGCAGCCAGGAAATTGAAGGAGAGATGGGAGAGAGACGGAAAGATAACCATTTATCAACAGAAGCAGCAGCAGCAGCAGCAGCATTGTGTAATATTCATACAGTAGAGTTTAAGAATACAGTTTGATAAATTTTGACAAATTCAAACATTGTGTCACCCAGAAATCTATCAAGATATGGAACATTTCTATCACTCAAAAAAAAAGTAGCCTCCTACCCGTTCACAATTTATATCCTACACTCTTAGAAGCAACTACTGTTCAGATTTCTATCACCATAGATTAGCTTTGTCTGTTCTAGAAGTTTATGTAAGTGTATCATACCATATGTACTTTTTTGTACTTTGACTTTTTAGATTCTGCATCATATCTATGATAGTACCATGATATATTTTATTGCTCGTTAATATTCTATGAATTCATTCCTCTTTATTCCATTCATTGTTAAGTAGTATGTCATCGTTTGAATATACGACAATGTGTTAATACATCTTCCAGTTGAAGGACTGTTTCCAGTTTGAAACTATGACGAATAGGACTACTATGAAGATTTTTATAAAAGTCTACTTATGGACTATATTTTAATTTAATTTTCTAGCTTAAAATCTAGAAATGAAATTGCTGCATCATAGGTATAGGGTAGGCGTGCATTTAAATTTATGAGTCACTGGCAAGCTGTTTTCCAAAATGATTACAACATTTTATACTCCCAGAAGAAATGTATGAGACTTCCCTTTGTTTCATGTCACTGTCAGCATTTGGTGCTATCATCTTTACATCTTAGACATCCTAGTGCACAGGTAGTAAGTATATAATGATATAATGATATCTCTTTGTAGTTTAAGTTTGCATTGCCTTGATGCCTAAAACTGTCAGTACAATCCTTTTGTCAGATATATGCATTGAAAGTATTTTTTCCCAGTTCTGTATCTTGCCTTTTCATTTTCTTAATGGTATTTTTTCCTGAGAAGAAATTTTGAATGTCAATGAAGTCAGATTTATCTATAAAATTTTATGGGTGTTCCTTTCTCTGTCCTGTAAAAAAATATTTCTGCTTACCCTAGTTATTTTTCCCTAGAATTTTTATAGTCTTAGCCCTTACATTTAAATATATGAGTGACATCAAATTAATTTTTCCCCATGGTGTAAGGTAGGGGTAGATCTTTTCTGACTCATGACCTATTTATAAATGTGTTGCTTAATTTCTAAATACTGGGGAATTTTCCAGGTATCTTATCTTTTATGAGTTTCAAGTTTAATTCATTTTTTTCTCAAAGAACATTCATTGTATATTTTCATTTCTTTAAAATGTGTTCAGACTTGATTAATAGCCCAGCATATGACCTTAGTGAATGTTGCATGTGCACTGAAAAGAGTGTCTTTTGCTAGTATAGGTCTAATATTATATAAAAGTTAAGTTGGTTGATAATGCTAATCTAAGCCTCTATATGCACATATTAAATCTTCTAAAATAACTTTTGTCAATTACTGACAGAATATGTTGAAATTTACCACTATTATGCTGATTTTGTCTAATTCTCACTTTATTTCTTTCAGTTTTTGCATTACATAATTTAATCTTCTGTTATTAGGATTGTGCACATTTAGGAGAGTTATAGCTTCTTTTTTTTTTTTAACCTGTACATGATTGTTCACAGAAGCTTTATTTGTAACAGTCCAAAACTGGAACAACCCAGATGTCTTTAAATGAATGAACAGCTAAACAAACTATAGTACATCTATACCATGGAATACTACTCAGCAATAAAAAAGAATAAACTACTGAAGTACACAACAACCTGAGGAATTTCCATAGACTTATACTGAGTGAAAAAAAAGCCAATCCCCAAAGGTTATATACTGTGTATTTCCATTTATATAACATTTTTTTTTATTGGAAGAATGCAAAATGATTTTAATATGCTTCTATTTAAATACAAAGAATCAATTCATAATTTTGTTTTTGTGTCGCTAAAATATGGGTTGAAAGGTTGAGACTCATATAAGAGAATTTAACACATTTCCTTCATTTTTACAGCAGCATTGATTATAAGATGTGATAATTTAGTAGCAGTGGTTTAGAGAAAAATTACAATAAATGAACATATTATTGATGTATCTAGATTTCATAAATGTTAAATTATAAACATACATTATCCATAAATATAGATGTACATGCATGTGTGCGTATGTGTATGTGTATATGTATATGTGTGAATACATACACGTATATGTATATATGTATATATAGAGATACACTTTCTTCTACAGGAAGAGGAATATAATCAATGGTGTGTTTATGTGTGTGTGTGTGCATGTGAGACCACCAACACTAAGAAAAGGAGCCCTGATTTGTAGCATTTTTCCAGTTTCCATGGTGTAAATACTCGTACCACAGATCACTTCTAGCTACTGCTACTATTATGCACAAATGGGAAGAGCAAGAGATGTATATATACGTATATGTGTGTGTGTATTAAATCTCCTAGAATCAATTGCTTGTTATTCTAGATTTGCGCCATGTTAAGGAAAGAGGAGAAACACTGCTTAGTGTGAGAATTCTGTGGGTGTGCTCTACACAGTTTCAAAAGTAAAGCACATAGAATGGAACTTAAGCACACTTGCTCTTTGAAAGAACACTGCTTAACATAATGATTAACATTAATTGCACATGTTTTTATCTAGAAAAATAAATTTAATATAAGGTATTAATGAAAATTTCTCAAATTGGCAGCTTTCTTTATCAGTGTGATCTTTGAATGTTCTTGTAAGTCATAGAAGGTTGTCTGCTTCTGCATGACCTCAAATGAGTTTTGTTTTGTTTTGTTCTTTTACAATCTGACTAGTGTCTTTATTCTTCTTTTCACACACACACACACACACACACTGTATTTTATTTTTACAAGAGATGAATAAACTGACACCAAGCATTGTAAATGGATGACCACAACAAAAGCAACAATGATTGCAATTACCAAACACGAAACACACTCATACTATGTCATAATATTGACATTCAGTCCAGTAATTCTCCACTGTAACAGCTCCTTTACTTTGCAGTGAAAATTGATTTGTATATTTTTTGCCTCTGAGTCCTTGTGGGATTTTGTTTTTGTATTCAAACAGAAAGTCACAAAAATTATAATCATCCTCATCAGTTCACTCAGTCCCATGTAATTAATTTTTTTATCTTGATCTTTTGTTAGCACTTTTATGAATTCATCAGTTTTCCATTAGAGTTCTGAAAATGCTTATTCATTCAGTTCAGCAGTATAGTCAGTTACCAGAAAGCTGTACATGTCAGAGTCTTTTCCATGAATTCCTTGAAGATGAAACCCTTTTATAGGAACATTTTTGCAAAAGCATCAGAGTACACCCAGAACTGTCTGTAAATGACAAAAGACTTAAAAATGACCATGGTTAAAGATTTGATCAAAATTCATAATAATGCAATTGACAAGGAAATTTAGTTATTTCTGAGATATACACTTTAAAGTAATAACTAGAATTATGACTTATAACATTATACCAGACCATATAAGATTTTTAGAAATTTCATGTAATGTCTGAAACATTTATATTAATATATTTCCATACAAATAACCCAAAGAAAGTTTAGTATTAGTTGTTTTTTGTTTGTTTGTTTTTTTATACTGCAGGTTCTTATTAGTCATCAATTTTATACACATCAGTGTATACATGTCAATCCCAATCGCCCAATTCAGCACACCACCGTCCCCACCCACCGCGGTTTTGCCCCCTTGGTATCCATACGTTTGTTCTCTATATCTGTGTCTCAACGTCTGCCCTACAAACCAGTTCATCTGTACCGTTTTCTAGGTTCCACATACATGCGTTAATATACGATATTTGTTCTTCTCTTTCTGACTTACTTCACTCTGTATGACTCTAGATCCATCCACGTCTCAACAAATGACTCAATTTCGTTCCTTTTTACGGCTGAGTAATATTCCTTTGTATATATGTACCACATCTTCTTTATCCATTCATCTGTCGATGGGCATTTAGGTTGCTTCCATGACCTGGCTATTGTAAATAGTGCTTCAATGAACATTAGGGTGCATGTATCTTTTTGAATTATGGTTTTCTCTGGGTATATGCCCAGTAGTGGGATTGCTGGATCATATGGTAATTCTGTTTTTAGTTTTTTAAGGAACCTCCATACTGTTCTCCATAGTGGCTGTATCAATTTACATTCCCACCAACAGTGCAAGAGGGTTCCCTTTTCTCCACACCCTCTCCAGCATTTGTTGTTTGTAGATTTTCTGATGATGCCCATTCTAACTGGTGTGAGGTGATACCTCATTGTAGTTTTGATTTGCATTTCTCTAATAATTAGTGATGTTGAGCATGTTTTCATGTGCTTCTTGGCCATCTGTATGTCTTCTTTGGAGAAATGTCTATTTAGGTCTTCTGCCCATTTTTGGATTGAGTTGTTTGTTTCTTTAGTATTGAGCTGCATGAGCTGTTTATATATTTTGGAGATTAATCCTTTGTCCGTTGATTTGTTTGCAAATACTTTCTGAGGGTTGTCTTTTCGTCTTGTTTATGGTTTCCTTTGCTGTGCAAAAGCTTTGTAGTTTCATTAGGTCCGATTTGTTTAGTTTTGTTTTTATTTCCATTACTCTAGGAGGTAGTATAGTCTGAAGTCAGGGAGTCTGATTCCTCCAGCTCCGTTTGTTTCCTTCAAGACTGCTTTGGCTATTCGGGGTCTTTTGTGTCTCCATACAAATTTTAAGATGACTTGTTCTAGTTCCGTAAAAAATGCCATTGGTAATTTGATAGGGATTGTATTGAATCAGTAGATTGCTTTGGGTAGTAGAGTAATTTTCACAATATTGATTCTTCCAATGCAAGAACATGGTATATCTCTCCATCTGTTGGTATCATCTTTAATTTCTTTCATCAGTGTCTTATAGTTTTCTGCATACAGGTCTTTTGTCTCCCTAGGTAGGTTTATTCCTAGGTATTTTATTCTTTTTGTTGCAATGGTAAATGGGAGTGTTTCCGTAATTTCTCTTTCAGATTTTTCAATATTAGTGTATAGGAATGCAAGAGATTTCTGTGCATTAATTTTGTATCCTGCAACTTTACCAAATTCATCGATTAGCTCTAATAGTTTTCTGGTGGCATTTTTAAGATTCTCTATGTATAGTATTGTCATCTACAAACAGTGACAGTTTTACTTCTTCTTTTCCAATTCATATTCCTTTTATTTCTTTTTCTTCTCTGATTGCCGTGGCTAGTACTTCCAAAACTATGTTGAATAATAGTGGTGAGAGGGGACATCCTTGTCTCGTTCCTGATCTTAGAGGAAATGCTTTCAGTTTTTCACCATTGAGAATGTTGTTTGCTGTGGGTTTGTCATATATGGCCTTTATTATGCTGAGGTAGCTTCCCTCTATGCCCACTTTCTGGAGAGTTTTTATCATAAATGGGTGTTGAATTTTGTAAAAAGCTTTTTCTGCATCGATTGAGATGATCATATGGTTTTTATTCTTCAATTTGTTAATATGGTGTATCACATTGATTGATTTGCATATATTGAAGAATCCTTGCATCACTGGGAAAAATCCCACTTGATCATGGTGTATGATCCTTTTAATGTGTTGTTGGATTCTGTTTGCTAGTATTTTGTTGAGGATTTTTGCATCTATATTCATCAGTGATGTTGGTCTGTAATTTTCTTTTTTTGTAGTATCTTTGTCTGGTTTTGGTATCAGGGTGATGGTGGCCTCATAGTATGAGTTTGGAAGTGTTCCTTCCTCTGCAATTTATTGGAAGAGTTTGACAAGAATGGGTGTTAGCTCTTCTCGAAATGTTTGGTAGAATTTGCCTGTGAAGCCATCTGGTCCTGGACTTTTGTTTGTTGGAAGATTTTTAATCGCAGTTTCAATTTCATTACTTGTGATTGGTCTGTTCATATTTTCTGTTTCTTCCTGGTTCAGTCTTGGAAGCTTATACCTTTCTAAGAATTTGTCCATTTCTTCCAGGTTGTCCATTTTATTGGCATAGAGTTGCTTGTAGTAGTCTGTTAGGATGGTTTGTATTTCTGCGGTGTCTGTTGTAACTTCTCCTTTTTCATTCTAAGTTTATTGATTTGAGTCCTTTCCCTCTTTTTCTTGATGAGACTGGCTAATGGTTTATCAATTTTGTTTATCTTCTCAAAGAACCAGCTTTTAGTTTTATTGATCTTTGCTATTGTTTTCTTTGTTTCTATTCCATTTATTTCTACTCTGGTCTTTATGATTTCTTTCCTTCTGCTAACTTTGGGTTTTGTTTGTTCTTCTTTCTCTAGTTCCTTTAGATGTAAGGTTAGATTGTTTACTTGAGATTTTTCTTGTTTCTTGAGGTAGGCTTGTATAGCTATAAACTTCCCTCTTAGAACTGCTATTGCTGCATCCCATAGGTTTTGGATCATCGTGTTTTCATTGTCATTTTTCTCTAGGTATTTTTTGATTTCCTCTTTGATTTCTTCAGTGATCTCTTGGTTATTTAATAACGTATTGTTTAGCCTCCATGTGTTTGTATTTTTTACGTTTTTTTCCGTGTAATTCATTTCTAATCTCATAGCGTTGTGGTTAGAAAAGATGCTTGATATGATTTCAATTTTCTTAAATTTACTGAAGCTTGATTTGTGACTCAAGATGTGATCTATCCTGGAGAATGTTCCATGTGCACTTGAGAAGAAAGTGTAATCTGCTGTTTTTGGATGGAATGTCCTATAAATATCAAGTAAATCTATCTGGTCTATTGTGTCATTTAAAGCTTGTGTTTCCTTATAAATTTTCTGTTTGGATGATCTGCCCATTGGTGTAAGTGAGGTGTTAAAGTCCCCCACTGTTATTGTGTCACTGTCAATTTACTCGTTTATAGCTGTTAGCAGTTGCCTTATGTATTGAGGTGCTCCTATGTTGGGTGCATATGTATTTATAATAGTTATATCTTCTTCTTGGATTGTTCCCTTGATCATTATGTAGTGTCCTTCCTTGTCTCTTGTAACATTCTTTATTTTAAAATCTATTTTATCTGATATGAGTATTGCTACTCCAGCTTTCTTGTGATTTCCATTTGCATGGAATATCTTTTTCCATCCCCTCACTTTCAGTCTGTATGTGTCCCTAGGTCTGAAGTGGGTCTCTTGTAGACAGCATATATATGGGTCTTGTTTTTGTATCCATTCAGCAAGCCTGTGTCTTTTGGCTGGAGCATTTAATCCATTCACGTTTAAGGTAATTATCGATATGTATGTTCCTATGACCATTTTCTTAATTGTTTTGGGTTTGTTTTTGTAGGTCCTTTTCTTCTCTTGTGTTTCCCACTTAGGGAAGTTCCTTTAACATTTGTTGTAGAACTGGTTTGGTGGTGCTGAATTCTCTTAGCTTTTGCTTGTCTGTAAAGCTTTTGATTCCTCCTTCAAATCTGAATGAGATCCTTGCCAGGTAGAGTAATCTTGGTTGTAGGTTCTTTCCTTTCATCACTTTAAGTATATCATGCCACTCCCTTCTGGCTTGTAGAGTTTCTGCTGAGAAATCAGCTGTTAACCTTATGGGTGTTCCCTTGTATGGTATTTGTCATTTTTCCCTTGCTGCTTTCAATAATTTTTCTTTGTCTTTAATTTTTGCCAATTTGATTACTGTGTGTCTCGGCATGTTTCTCCTTCGGTTTATCCTGCCTGGGACTCTCTGCATTTCCTGGACTTGGGTGGCTATTTCCTTTCCCATGTTAGGGAAGTTTTCGACTATAATCTCTTCAAATATTTTCTCGGGTCCTTTCTTTCTCTCTTCTCCTTCTGGGACCCATATAATGTGAATGTTGCTGCGTTTAATTTTGTCCCAGAGGTCTCTTTGGCTGTTTTCATTTCTTTTCATTCTTTTTTCTTTATTCTGTTCTGCAGCATTGAATTCCACCATTCTGTCTTCCAGATCACTTATCCGTTCTTCTGCCTCAGTTATTCTGCTATTGATTCCTTCTAGTGTAGTTTTCATTTCAGTTATTGTATTATTCATCTCTGTTTGTTTGTTCTTCAGTTCTTCTAGGTCTTTGTTAAACATTTCTTGCATCTCCTCGATCTTTGCCTCCATTCCTTTTCCGAGGTCCTGGATCATCTTTACTATTGTTTTTCTGAATTCTTTTTCTGGAAGGTTGCCTATCTCCGCTTCATTTAATCGTTTTTCTGGGGTTTTATCTTGTTCCTTCATCTGGTACATAGCCCTCTGCCTTTTCATCTTGTCTATCTTTGTGTGAATGTGGTTTTTGTTCCACAGGCTGCAGGATTGTAGTTCTTCTCACTTCTGCTATCTGCCCTCTGGTGGATGAGACTATCTAAGAGGCTTGTGCAAGTTTCCTGATGGGAGGGACTGGTGTTGGGTAGAGCTGGGTGTTGCTCTGTTGAGCAGAGCTCAGTAAAACTTTAATCCGCTTGACTGCTGATGGGTGGGGCTGGGTTCCCTCCCTTCTGGTTGTTTGGCCTGAGGCGACCCAACACTGGAGCCTACCCGGGCTCTTTGCTGGCGCTAATGGTGGACTCTGGGAGGGCTCATAAAGGAGTACTTCCCAGAACTTCTGCTGCCAGTGTCCTTGTCCTCACGGTGAGACAGAGCCACCCCCCACCTCTGCTGGAGACCCTCCAACACTAGAAGTTAGGTCTGGTTCAGTCTCCTATGGGGTCACTGCTCCTTCCCCTGGGTCCCGATGTGCACACTACTTTGTGTGTGTCCTCCAAGAGTGGAGTCTCTTTCCCCCAGTCCTGTCGAAGTCCTGCAATCAAATCCCACTAGCCTTCAAAGTCTGATTCTCTAGGAATTCCTCCTCCTGTTGCTGGACCCCCAGGTTGGGAAGCCTGACATGGGGCTCAGTACCTTCACTCCAGTGGGTGGACTTCTGTGGTATAAGTGTTCTGCAGTGTGGGTGTCACCCACCCAGCAGTTATGGGATTTGATTTTACTGTGATTGTGCCCCTCCTGCCGTCTCATTGCAGCTTCTCCTTTGTGTTTGGATGTGGGGTATCTTTTTTGGTGAGTTCCAGTGTCTTCCTGTCGATGATTGTTGAGCAGGTAGTTGTGATTCTGGTGTTCTCGCAACAGGGAGTGAGCGCACCTGATTTGAATTTTAAATTAAGGTCTGTTAGAATCCAAAATCCATTTTTTTAAACATTTATACTGGTGGTTTGGGAATGTTTTATGGCAAACTATTTGCTTCATGAAATCTTCAAGATGCCTAATAGTTTTGTTTTATTTTGTTTTGTTTTTTTGGTATGTAGAACAAATACTACTAGTTACTCAACCTGTGCTTGAAATAGAGATGGAAGGCCACATACATTCTGGCCAAGTCCTCACCAACCCAACCCTGGATGAGGAGTAAAGGGATATGTATGGTTCATAGACTTCCTTTGGTTACAATTTGAAACCATTGCACTACATTGTGTGCCTTGTAAGTACTCTCTGAAGTTACTGTAGATGTTTTGACTGTGGAAGAAAGGGCTAAGTGAAGACACCATAGCTACTCAAACAAGTTTTTAGAAACCATAAAGCTGGATGGTCATTTTAGGACCTTGAGGACCTGCAGTTCTAAAGTGGACTTCAAGCTCTAGCCACAGAGCATGAAACTGAGTGTGATACAAGAAGCGAGTCTAGTGTTGATTTAAAATCAAAGCAATGCAGGGTCCAAATGAGATATCATCCAAAAAAGAGTTGGTAGAGAGACAGAATCCAGATACATGGCACAAAAATGGGGATCAATAAGGCCAGATCAAAGCAAGTGATATCAGGAAGTAGGAGGTAAATAGTCCCATATGGAAGGGGGAGATACCCAACCTAAAAGCTATTCTGAAAGGCAAGAGTGGGTAAGGACCTTATATAGATGAAAGGACTCTCTTGAAGAATTGTGTTGGAGGAAATCTCACATTCAGTGGCAAATCAGATTAACTTCTGTAAAGTTCTCACATTTATTTTATAATAATTGACCTTTACTTTATATATTAATATTGAACTCTTTGTCAATATATTTTTCCTTACTAATATTTTGGACATATTGGAAATTTTCAAGTATCAGGTTAAATCATACACAAATTAAAAGGCTGTTCTGCTAAGATGCTATGAAATAAGAATTTTTCGTACCAAAGACCAAGAAACTTGTAGTGTTAATTACCACCCACAAAATGTTTTAAACAATTTTTTCAATTGAAGTATAGTTGATATAATAACAATATTAGTTTCAGGTGTACAATGTAGTGATTCAACATTTTTATCAATTATACTCCACTTAAAGTTATTGCAAAACAATGCCTATATTTCCCTGTGCTGTACAATATATCCTTGTTGCTTATCTATTTTATACATAGTAGTTTGTATCTCTTAATCCAATACACCTATCTTGTCCCTTCCCCCATCCATCTCCTGGCTGGTAACCATTAGTTTGTTCTCTTATCTGTGAGTCTGTTTCTGTTTTGTTATGTGTATTTGTTTGTTTTATTTTTTAGATCCCACATAAAATTGATAACATAGAGTATTTGTCTTTCTCTGTCTGACTTATTTCACTAAGCATAATACTCTCTAGGTCCATCCACATTTTTGCAAATGGAAGAATTTTATTCTTTTTTATGGCTGAGTAATATTCCATTGTGTGTGTGTGTGTGTGTGTGTGTGTGTGTATTTGTGTGTGTGTGTATACATATATGTATATATATGCCATATCTTCTTTATTCATTCATCTGTTGATGGACACTTAGGTTGCTTTCATGCTTCCATATCTTGGCAATTGGAAATAATGCTGCTATAAACTTGGGGTGCAAGTATCTTTTTGAATTAGTGTTTTCCTTTTCTTTGGATGTATACCCAGGAGTGGAAATGCTGTATCATATGGTAGTTCTGTGTTTAGTTTTTTGAGGAACCTCCATAGTGGTTTCCATAGTGGCTGTGCCAATTTACACCAATAATGTATATGGGTTCTGTTTATTCTACATCCTCTCCACCATTTGTTATTTGTAGACTTTTTGATGATAGCCATTCTGACAAGTGGGAAGTGATAACTCATAGTGGTTTTGATTTGCATTTCTATAATGATTAGTCATGGTGAGCATCTTTTCATGTTTTGTTTATCGTTTATCTTTTCAAAACACCAGCTCTTGGTTTCATTGATTTTTTCTTTTTCTTTCTTTCTGGTATTTTTGGTCTCTGTTTTATTTCTTTCCTCTCTGATATTTATTATTTCCTTCCTTTTGCAGACTTCTGGTTTTGTTTGTTCTTTTTCTAATTTCTTTCAATGGTAGGTTAGGTTGTTTATGTGAGATTTTTCTTTTAGAACTTCCCTTTTAGAACTGCTTTTGCTGCATCCCATAAATTTTTTTGTGATTCCATTTTTATTTATCCTGTGGTATATTCTGATTTTCTCTTTGATTTCTTCATTTTTCTTTTTTAGTAGTATGTTTTTTAGTCACCACATGTTTGTGTTTTTCCAGTTTTTCCTCCTGTAATTAATTTCTAGCTTCATACTATTGGGGTCAGAAAAAAATGCTTGATGTAATTTCTGTCCTCTTAAATTTGTTGAGACTTATTTTTTGGCCTAGCATTCCATGTGTACTTGAAAGAATGTGAATTCTGCTGTTTTGGGATTGAATGTTCTGTAGATATCTATTAAGTCCAACTAGTGTATTGTGTCATTGAAGACCTCTGTTGCCTTATTGATTTTCTCTCTGGGTGATCTGTCCACTGATGTCAGTGGTATGTTAAAGTCCCCTACTAGTATTGTATTACTGTCAATTTCTCCCTTAATGTCTGTTAAAATTTGCTTTATATATTTAGGTGCCCCTGTATTGGATGCATATATGTTAACAAGTGTAGTATCTTCTTGTATTGATGATCCCTTCACAGTTATATGATGACCTTCTTTGTCTTTTGTTATAGGCCTTGTTTTAAAGGGTATTTTGTCTAATATGAGTATTTCTACCTCCACTTTCTTGTCAGTTCGGTTTGCATAAAGTATCTTTTTCCATCTTCTCACTTTGTCTGTAATGTGTCTTTAGCTCTGAAGTGTGTCTCTGGTAAGCAACATACAGACGGGTCTTACTTTTTTATCTAATCACCCACCCTATGTCTTTTGAATGGAGCATTTAGTCCATTGATGTTTAATTATTAATAGTTATATACTTATTGCTATTTTATACTTGTTTTCTTGTTGTTTTTGTACTTCTTTGTTCCCTTCTTCTTCATTTTGTTTCTTCCCTTGTGGTTTGGTGATTTGCTTTAGTAGTATAATTGTGTTCCTTTCTCTCTAGTTTTTGTGTATCTATTGTAGGTTTTTGGTTTGAAAATACCATGGGGTTCAAATATGTTGACCTACAACTATATCTACCTTTTTAAACTGGTAATCATTTAAGTTCAAACACATTCTAAAAGATCTACATTTTTTACTCCTTTCCACACATGTTGGAAACATGTTTGTGTTTCCAACAAAGACACATGTTGTGTCTTTGATGTCATATTTACATCTTCATATTTATCACACATTCATTCTTGTAGTTATAGTTGATTTTACTTTTTTATATTTTAATCTTTGTACTAGCTCATTTAACTGGTTGAGCCTAGCCTTTAATACATATTTGCCTTTCCTACTTCAATTTTTCCTTTCCTATGGACTCTTACTTATTATAGCTTTTTCTTTTCCATTTAGAGAAGATCATTTAACATTTCTTTTAGGGTAAGTTTAGTAATGGTGAACTCTTAGTTTTTTGCTTGTCTGAGAAGTTCTTTACATCTCCTTCAATTCTAAAGTGTAATCTTATTGGTAGAGTATCCTAGGTTACAGGTCTTTCCCTTTCAGCACTTTGAACATAAAATGTCACTCTCTTGTGTCCTGCCAAGTTTCTGCAGAAAAATCAACTGATAGCCTTTTGGGAATTCCCTTGTATATGACTCTTTGTTTTTTCCCTTGCTGCCTTTAGAATTCTCTCTTCATCTTAAAATTTTGCCATTTTACTTATGATATGTCTTGGTGTGTGTCTGTTTGGGTTCATCTTTGTTGGGACCCTCTGTGCTTCCTGTACCTAGAAAACTGTTTTCTTCTTAAGGTATGGGAATTTTTTACTTATAATTTCATCAAATACACCTTTGACACTTTATCTCCCTCTTCTCCTTCTGGGACCCCTATATTCTGAATGTTGCTATGCTTGATGTTATCCCAGAGAGCTCGTAAACTGTTATCACTTTTTAAATTTGTTTTTTTTTTTGCTGTTCTGACTGGGTGGTTTCCATTATTCCATCTTCCAGATCACTTATGCATTCTTCTATGTCACCAAGTCTGCTATTAACTCCTTCTAGTGTGTTTTCCATTTCAGTTATTGTATTCATCAGTTCTGGTTGGTTCTGTTTCATATTTTCTATTTCCTTGTTACAGTTCTCACTGTGTTCATCTATTTTTTCCCTAACTCAGTTAGCATTCTTATTACTTATGCTTTGAATTCTTTATCTGGTAATTGTTTATTTCTCTTTCATTATTTGTTTTCTCAGGGTTTTTTTTCTTGTTCTTTCAATTGAGATCAATTCCTCTCTCTTCTTATTTGCTTAACTTTCTCTGTCTATGAAATAAGTGAAACAGTTACCTATTGTGGTCTTCAAGTGGTGTCCTTGTGTGGGAGCATCCTTGTACAGTCTGCATGTGCCCAGTGGCTTTGGTGGGAGAGCTGTGTAATCTCCCTTTTCCTCTGAGTCCTCTCCCAGGGACACAAGTCCCAACCTCATTACTTCTCTTCCTATGCAATTCTGTGTGGATTTTTCTTACAGCCTTGGTTGTACAGGAGTATTTCTGCCAGTTTCCAATTAGTTTTCAGTGAGAATTGTTCTGCATATGTATGTATTTTTGATGTGTTCGTGTGAGGAGGTGAGTTCCATACCATCTTGATCTTCTGTCTCTCCACAAGATGTTTTAATGCTGGGGCTGATTATATTATAAACCTGTGAGTCCCCATGAAATTCAGAACATTTTTGTTTTCCCGTTGTATCTCTCTGATTACTTTGTAAAAATATTTAAGCCAGTGTAGGAATCTGAAAATAGTTTTGATCTTGCAGGGAAGCAGAAAGCTCAGCTCAGCATTAGCAAATGGGCAAAACAATTGAATATTTCTAGTCATATACTGTGACTAAGGAGAGATAAAGAGAGGAGCTTGTCTGTCAGCTTTCTCTCTGCTGGAGGAGGAAAAACTAAAGAGTTGCAAGGTTAGGCTATTCTTTATTATTTGTATGCACACACACACGGTGTAGCTAAGATCTGAATCCAGAAATTGCAGGATTCCAAAAATCATATTTTCAAGTGAGGTTTCAAGTAAAGATTAAATCTATGTCTCATTAATGAAAAAATCTCACCTTGTTTGTCTTTTGATGAGGTGACATGAATCAGTTCTCTCTTCTAGTGTTGAGTTTGAAGTTTCATCCTTCATGTGTCAATCAAGTCAGCCCTAAAATGGACCTACAAGCTGCATCTGGTATCTCTGCCTCAAAAACTGTGTGTTGGATACGTTGACTTCATTAAGCAATTAAAGGGGAGCTGTGTGCTTTCATTTCTATTTGTCCATCATTATAGGGCATGTGGGAAAATAAGAAAGTTCAATAGGCATGGGATCAAAGTTGTATTTCAGAAGATGCTGAAGATGATAAGATTTTGGTTGGAGTTTGGAATACATCTAATTCACAGGAGGAATTTTAATAGTATATCCTTTTATATATGTATGTGCGAGTGTGTGTGTGCACATGTGAGAGAGAAAGAGAGACAGGGAGGTTGAGAGAGAGAAACTTTTACTTAAAACATGTTTCCTTTGGGGAGGCCTTCAAGATGGCAGAGGAGTAAGATGTGAAGATCACCTTCCTCCCGACAAATACGTCAAAAATACATCTACATGTGGAACAACTCCTACAGATCACCTCCTGAACCCTGGCAGAAGACCTCAAACTTCCCAAAAGGCAAGAAATTCCCCATGTACCTGGGTAGGGCAAAAGAAAAAAAAAAAAAAACAGAGACAAAAGAATAGGGACAGGACCTGCACCTTTGGGAGGGAGCTGTGAAGGAGGAAAAGTTTCCACACACTAGGAAGCCCCTTCACTGGCAGGGATGGGTGGTGGGGGAGGGGAGCTTCAGAGCCACAGAGGAGAGCGCAGCAACAGGGGTGCAGAGGGAAAAGCAGAGAGATTCCCACACAGTTGATTGGTGCCAACCAGCACTCACCAATCTGAGACGCTTGTCTGCTCACCCGCTGGCATGGGTGGGGGCTGGGAGTTGAGCCTCGGGATTCAGAGATCAGACCCCAGGGAGAGGACTGGATTGGCTGGGTAAAGACAGCCTGAAGGGGGCTAGTGCACCACAACTAGCCAGGAGGGAGTCAGGGAAAGTCTGGACCTGCTGAAGAGGCAAGAGACCATTGTTTTGGGGTGCTCGAGGAGAGGGGATTCCTTCCCCCTGTGCCCACAAAAGGCAGAATACTGCCTAAGCGAGGTCCAGAGACAGGCGTGAGCCACGGTTATCCGCATGGAGCCCAGAGAAGGGCAGGAAATGAATGCTGCTGCCGCTGCTACCAAGAATCCTATGTGCGAGCACAGGTCACTACCCACACCCCACCCAGGAGCCTGTGCAGACTGCCACTACCAGGGTCCCGAGATCCAGGGACAACTTCTCCAGGGAGAACACGCAGCGCACCTCAGGCTATTGCAATGTCATGCTGGCCTCTGCTGCCTCAGGCTTGCCCCGCATTCCAGTTATGACTACCGTGCCCCTTCCTCACCCCAGCCTGAGTGAGCAAGAGACCCCTAATCAGTTGCTGCTTTAACCCCCTCCTCTCTGGGTGGGGAACAGATACCTAAGAGCAACCTACACACATAGGCGTGGCCAAGACCACAGCTGGACCCCAGGAGCTGTGTGAAAAAAGAAGAGAAAGGGAAATTTCTCCATGCAGCCTCAGGAGCAGCGGATTAAATCCCCACAATCAACTTGATAAACCCTGCATCTGTGGAATACCTGAATAGACAATGAGTGTTCCCATAATTGAGGTGATGGACTTTGGGAGCAACTGTGGACTTGGGGTTTGCTTTCTGTGACTGATTTGTTTCTGATTTTTATGTTTATCTTAGTTTAGTTTTTAGTGCTTGTTATCATTGGTGGATTTGTTTGGTTGCTCTCTTTCTTTCTTTCTTTTTTTCTTTATTATTTTTAAAATTTTATTATTTTTTTCCTTTTTTTTCTTCCTTTTCTTCTGAACCATGTGGTTGGCAGGGTCTTGGTGCTCCAGCCAGGTGTTAGGCCTGAGCCTCCGAGGTGGGAGGGCTGAGTCTAGGACATTGGACCACCAGAGACCTCCTGGCCCCATGTAATATCAATCAGCGAGAGGTCTCCCAGAGATCTCCATCACAACAGTAAGACCCAGCTCCACCCAATGGCCAGCAAGCCCCAGTGCTAGATGCCCCACACCAAACAACTAGCAAGACAGGAACACAACCCCACCCATTAGCAGAGAGGCTGCCTACGGTCATACTAAGTTCACAGACACCCCAAAACACCACCAGATGTGGCCCTGCCCACCAAAAGACAAGATCCATTCCCACCCAACAGAACACAGGGACCAGTCCCCTGCACCAGGAAGCCTATTCAAGCCACTGAAGCAACCTCACCCACTGAGGGCAGACACCAAAAACAACGAGAACTACAAACCTGCAGCCTGCAAAAAGAAGATCCCAAACACAGTAAGTTAAACAAAATGAGAAGACAGAGAAATACACAGCAGATGATGGAGCAAGGTAAAAACCCAACAGACCTAACAAATGAAGAGGAAATAGGCAGTCTACCTGAAAAAGAATTCAGAATAATGGTAGTAAAAATGATCCAAAATCTTGGAAATAGAATGGAAAAAATACAAGAAATGTTTAACAAGGACCTAGAAGAACTAAAGAGCAAACAAACAATGATGAACAATACAATAAACGAAATTAAAAATTCTCTAGAAGGAGTCAATAGCACAATAACTGACACAGAAGAATGGATAAATGACCTGGAAGATAAAATAGTGGAAATAACTGCCGCAGAGCAGAATAAAGAAAAAAGAATGAAAAGAATTGAGGACAGTCTCAGAGACCTCTGGGACAACATTAAACGCACCAACATTCGAATTATAGGGGTCCCAGAAGAAGAAGAGAAAAAGAAAGGATCTGAGAAAATATTTGAAGAGGTTATCGTGGAAAACTTCCCTAACATGGGAAAGGAAATAGTCACGCAAGTCCAGGAAGCACAGAGTGTCCCATACAGGATAAGCCCTAGGAGAAACACACCAAGACACATATTAATCTAGCTATCAAAAATTAAATACAAAGAAAAAATATTAAAAGCAGCAAGAGAAAACAACAACTAACATACAAGGGAATCACCATAACGTCAACAGCAGATTTTTCAGCAGAAACTCTGCAAGCCAGAAGGGGGTGGCAGGACATAATTAAAGTGATGAAAGGGAAAAACCTACAACCAGGATTACTCTACCCAGCAAGGATCTCATTCAGATTCGACGGAGAAATTAAAACCTTTACAGACAAGCAAAAGCTAAGAGAATTCAGCACCACCAAACCAGCTTTACAACAAATGTTAAAGGAACTTCTCTAGGCAGGAAACACAAGAGAAGGAAAAGACCTACAATAACAAACCCAAAACAATTAAGAAAATGGTAATAGGAACATACATATCGATACCTACCTTAAACGTAAATGGATTAAATGCTCCAACCAAAAGACACAGACTGGCTGAATGCATACAAAAACAAGACCCATATATATGCTGTCTACAAGAGACCCACTTCAGACCTAGGGACACTTACAGACTGAAAGTGAGGGGATGGAAAAAGAAAGTCCATGCAAATGGAAATCAAAAGAATGTTGGAGTAGCAATTCTCATATCAGACAAAATAGACCTTAAAATAAAGACTATTACAAGAGACAAGGACACTACATCATGATCAAGGGATCAATCCAAGAAGAAGTTATAATAATTGTAAATATTTATGCACCCAACATAGGAGCATCTCAATACATAAAGCAAATGCTAACAACCATAAAAGGGGAAATCGACAGTAACACAATAATAGCAGGGGACTCACCACCCCACTTTCACCAATGGACAGATCATCCAAAATGAAAATAAGTAAGGAAACAGAAGCTTTAAATGATATATTAGACCAGAAAGACTTAACTGATATTTATAGGACATTCCATCCAAAAACAACAGAATACACTTTCTTCTTAAGTGCTCATGGAACATTCTCCAGGATAATTCATATCTTGGGTCACAAATCAAGCCTCGGTAAATTTAAGAAAATTCAAATCGTATCAAGTATCTTTTCCGACCACAATGCTATGAGACTAGATATCAGTTACAGGGAAAAAATCTGTAAAAAATAGAAACACATGGAGAGTAAATAATACACTACTAAATAACAAAGAGATCACTGAAGAAATCAAAGAGAAATAAAAAACACCTAGAAACAAATGACAATGAAAACATGATGACCCAAAACCTATGGGATGCAGCAAAAGCAGTTCTAAGAGGGAAGTTTATAGCAATACAATACTACCTCCAGAAAATAGAAACATCTCAAATGAACAACCTAACCTTACACCTAAAGCAATTAGAGAAAGAAGAACAAAAAAACCCCAAAGTTAGTAGAAGGAAAGAAATGATAAAGATCAGATCAGAAATAAAAGGAAAATAAATGAAGGAAACAATAGCAAAGATCAATAAAACTAAAGGCTGGTTCATTGAGAAGATAAACAAAATTGATAAACCATCAGCCAGACTCATCAAGAAAAAAAGGGAGAAGACTCCGATCAATAGAATTAGAAATGAAAAAGATGAAGTAACAACTGACACTGCATAAATACAAAGGATCATGAGAGATTACTACAAGCAACTATATGCCAATAAAATGGACAACCTGGAAGAAATAGACAAATTCTTGGAAAAGCACAACATTCCAAGACTGAACCAGGAAGAAATAGAAAATATAAACAGACCAATCACAAGCTGTGAAATTGAAACTGTGATTAAAAATTTTCCAACAAAAAAAGCCCAGGATCAGGAGTCTTCATAGGTGAATTCTATCAAACATTTGGAGAAGACCTAACACCTATCCTTCTCAAACTCTTCCAAAATATAGCAGAGGAAGGAACACTCCCAAACTCATTCTGTGAAGCTACTGTCACCCTGCTACCCAAACCAGACAAAGATGTCACAAAAAAGGAAGCTATAGGCCAATATCACTGATGAACATAGATGCAAAAATCCTCAACAAAATACTAGCAAACAGAATCCAACAGCACATTAAAAGGATCATACACCATGATCAAGTGGGATTTATTCCAGGAATGCAAGGATTCTTCAATATATGCAAATCAATCAACGTGATACATCATATTAACAAATTGAAGGAGAAAAACCATATGATCATCTCAGTAGATGCAGAAAAAGGTTTTGACAAAATTCAACACCCATTTGTGATAAAAACTCTCCAGCGAGTAGGTATATAGGAAACCTATCTCAACATAATAAAGGCCAGATATGACAAACCCACAGCCAACATCGTTCTCAATGGTGAAAAACTGAAAGCATTTCCACTAAGATCAGGAACAAGACAAGGTTGCCCACTCTCACCACTGTTATTCAACATAGTTTTGGAAGATTTAGCCACAGAAATCAGAGAAGAAAAAGATATAAAAGAAATCCAAACTGGAAAAGAAGAAGTAAAACTGTCACTGTTTGCAGATGACATGATACTATACATAGAGAATCCTAAAGATGCCACCAGAAAACTGCTAGAGCTAATCAATGAATTTGGTAAAGCAGCAGGATACAAAATTAATGCACAGAAATCTCTTGCATTCCTATACACTAATGATGAAAAATCTGAAAGAGAAATTAAGGAAACACTCCCATGTACCACTGCAACAAAAAGAATATAATACCTAGGAATAAACCTACCTAAGGAGACAAAAGACCTGTATACAGAAAACTGTAAGACACTGATGAAAGAAATTAAAGATGATACAACCAGATGGAGAGATATACCATGTTCTTGCATGGAAGAATCAACATTGTGAAAATGACTGTACTACCCAAAGCAATCTACAGATTCAATGCAATACCTGTCAAACTACCAATGTCATTTTTCACAGAACTAGAACAAAAATTTTACAGTTTGTATGGAAGCACAAAAAACCCTGAATAGCCAAAGCAATCTTGAGAAAGAAAAACGGAGCTGGAGGAATCAGGCTCCCTGACTTCAGACTGTACTACAAAGCTACAGTAATCAAGACAGTATGGTACTGGCAAAAAAACAGAAATACAGATCAATGGAACAGGAGAGAAAGCCCAGAGATAAACCCATGCACATAAGGTCACCTTATTTTTGATAAAGGAGGCAAGAATATACAATGGAGAAGAGCCAGCCTCTTCAATAAGTGTAGCTGGGAAAACTGGACAGCTACATGTGAAAGAATGAAATTAGTACACTTCGTAACACCATACACAATAATAAACTCAAAATGGATTAAAGACCTAAATGTAAAGCCAGACACTATAAAACTCTTAGAGGAAAACTTAGGCAGAATACTCTATGTCATAAATCACAGCAAGATCCTTTTTGACCCACCTCTTAGAGAAATGGAAATAAAAACAAAAATAAACAAATGGGACCTAATGAAACTTCAAAGCTTTTGCACAGCAAAGGAAACCGTAAACAAGACGAAAAGACAGCCCTCAGAATGGGTGAAAATATTTGGAAACGAAGCAACTGACAAAGGATTAATCTCCAAAATATACGAGCAGCTCATGCAGCTCAATATCAAAAAACAAACAACCCAATCCAAAAATGGGCAGAAGACCTAAATAGACATTTCTGCAAAGAAGATATACAGATTGCCAACAAACACACAAAAGGATGCTCAACGTCACTAATCATTAGAGAAATGCAAATCAAAACCACAGTGAGATATCACCTCGCACTGGGCAGAATAGCCATCATCAAAAAAATCTACAAACAATAAATGCTGGAGAGCGTGCACTGTTTTTGGGAATGTAAATTGATATAGCCGCTATGGAGAACAGTACAGAGGTTTCTCAAAAAACTAAAAATAGAACTACCTTACGACCCAGCAATCCCACTACTGGGCATACCCTGAGAAAACCATAATTCCAAAAGAGAAATGTACCACAATATTCATTGCAGCACTATTTACAATAGCCAGGTCATGGAAGCAACCTAAATGTTATTGACAGATGATTGGATAAAGAAGATGTGGCACATATGTACAATGGAATATTACTCAGCCATAAAAAGAAATGAAATTGAGTTATTTGTAGTGAGGTGGATGGACCTAGAGTCTGTCACAGGCTGAAGTAAGTCAGAAAGAAAAACAAATACCGTATGCTAACACATGTATATGGAATCTTAGAAAAAAAAAAAAAAGGTCATGAAGAACCTAGGGGCGAGACGGGAAAAAAGACACAGATGTAGAGAATTGACTTGAGGACATGGGGTGGGGGAATGGTAAGCTGGGACAAAGTGAGAGAGTGACATTGACATATATACACTACCAAATGTACAATAAATAGCTAGTGGGAAACAGCCGCATAGCACAGGGAGATCCGCTTGGTGCTCTGTGACCACCTAGAGGGGTGGGATATGGAGGGTGTGCGGGATGCGCAAAAGGAAGGGATATGGATATATATGTATACATATAGCTGATTATTTTGTTATTCACTTTGTTACTAACACAATATTGTAAAGCAATTATACTCCAGTAAAGATGTTATAAAAAATAAACAGTAAAAATAAATTTCCCTAATTAGATGAGAAACCTGAAAATATAAGAAATTGTGTCTCATCTACTATTATATACTCAAAAATTACAAATACCACAGATATAATAGGTAATAAATAATATTTAATTGAACAATAGTAAATATATTATGTAAGAGCTGTGGAATATAATTAAAATTACATTCATTCTTCCATTTATACAAGGAAATTTTTTTTAAAAATCAATTAATATTATTATCCATCAGTTCCTGTTTACCTGTGGGTGGAGTTCAAATAATCCAAATCTAGTTTAGGGTAAGACGCTGCTAATTTTTCCAGTTAAAGCAGGAAACAGGCACCATGACTCATTGGTTATGTCTTGTTTTTATGCATTCTATGCTGAGACATTTTTGCTTTATCAGTAGCTCTGGTAATTCTAGAGGGCTGTTGACATCAAGCCTCCCTCATCTCTAATTTTTCTCAACCATGTATCTAGTTGTTGTCCATTTTTTAATGTCTGAGTAGTATTCCATTGTGCAGATACCCCACATTGTGTTTATCCATTCACTTGTTAATGGACATTTGCCCCATTTGCATTTTTTGTATATTGTGCATAAAGTTACTATGACCATTCACATATCAGTCTTTTGGGGTACACATGTATTCATTTCTCTTTTGTACATAGCTAGGAGTGAAGTTGCTCCTTTGTATACTATACATAAGTTTATGTTGTGAGGAATGAAAAACTGTATTCCAAGTGTCTGTAACGTTTAGTCTTGTTTTCCCACCAGCAACATATAAAAGTTCTAACTGCTGCAAATCCTTGCCAACATTTGGTACTGTCTGACCTCACACTGTCAGTCTTTGTAAATTTTATTCATTCTAATGGGTGTTCAGTGGTGTATCTTTATGTATAAATAATTGCAAGTCATTCTTTTCAAGTGCACAAGAAATATTTACAGAAATTGATGAAGCTGACACACATGAAACAAAATGTGTTTCTTTATCTCTGGTCATACTCCCTCTCCTGAGATCTATCTAATCTGCTATCTATACCAGCTTTCTATGTTTACTGCATGGTACGTATGTTTCTAACTACTTATATATGTGTTGGTGTACATTTTTTTTTTAATTTTGAAATATTGGACCTGACAAAAAAATTTGCAAAAAGAGTACAGAAAGTTCCCATATACTCTACACCCAACTTCCCCTAATGTTAACATTTTTGCATAAGTATGGTATGATTAGCATAACCAACAAATTAATATTGCTATATTACTATTACTAAACCACATACTTTTTTCAGATTTTGACAGATTTTATCGTAATTTTATTTTCTGTTCCAGGATCAAGTATAAGATCCCGTAATGCACTCATTTGTCATGTTTCCTTAGTCTCCTCCAATCTATGACAGTTCCTAAATCTTTCTCTGTCTTCCATGATCTTGATATTTTGAACGAGTATTGATCAGTTGTTCTGTAGACTGTTCATCAATTTGGGTTTAACTAATGTTTTATCACCATTAGATTGAAGTAATGCATTTTTGGAAAGAAAACCAGTAAGAGGTATGCCCTTCTCATGCTTTATATCAGGGGTTACACATGACAATACACGAGTACTAATGTTAACCTTGATCACTTGGTTAAGATAGTGCCTTCCAGGTTTCTTCACTGTAAATGTATTATTTTCTCCTTTGTCATTAATAAATATCTTGAGGGAGAAACGTAGAGATGATGAAAATATCTTGTTTCTCCTTTAATTTTGCCAACGAATTTTAGCGTTCAGATTGGATCTGGACTACAAAGTGATTACCTTGATATTTGAGTAATGATTTTCTATTTCCCTCATTCTTTCTACATGCATTAATTGGAATTATTCTGTAACCTCAATTTATTTACTTATTTATTTATAGCAGTAGAGGTTCATAAATATTTATTTATTTTCTGAGTCACAATCCAGTGTGATCATTATTTAATTTTTTGCTCAAAATTTTCTAGCTTTAGCCTTTGAGAGTTTTTTAGGTTGTTTTCTGTGCCATTTCAATGTCTTCATACTTTTTTGAACATTTCCTTATTTTCAGGCACTGTAATGTGCTCCAGACTCATCTCAAACTCAACCACGTCCTCAAGAATTCTTGATCCCTTTTATTAGAGAATGACTTGTCTTTTCATTCACTTAACAGGGTTTCATTCACTTATCCATGCAACAAGTGTTTGTAATTTCGGCGAAATCCCATTTCTCAATATTTTTCTTTTATGGATCATGCTATATGGCATAAAACAAACACAGTTTCTAACCCAAAACTACAAAGATTTTTCTCTATATATTCTTCTTGATGAGTTAAAGTTTTAAATTTTAGGTTTCAGTCTATGCTTCATGTTTATTTAATTTTTGCCTAAGTTTTGAGGTATATATTGAAGTTGAATTGGTCCAGGACCATATGTTAAATAAATAAATTTTTCTTTACTTAATTGCCTTTGCATCTTTATAAATAAATAGCTGACTATATTTTGTGTGTCTATTTCTAGGATGTCTAATCTGTTCATTCATCTATAGGTTTTTCTTTTTGCCCATAACACCATATCTTGACTACAGCAACTTTTTAGTGAAACTTAAAATCAGAAAGTGTAAATTTTCCAAATGAATTTTTCTTGTTGCACTTGTTTTGGTAATTCTGGTTACTATCTCTTTCTATATAAATTTTGAATTGAAGTATAGTTGATGTGCAATGTTTCAGGTATGCAGCAAAGTGATTCAGTTATACATATATGTGTATATATATGTGTATATATGGGTATATATATGTGTATGTATATACATATATACTTTTTCAGATTCTTTTCCATTATAGGTTATTACAAGGTATTGATTATAGTTCCCTGTGCTATATATACAGTAGCTACTTAATGTTAATCTGTTTTATAAGTAGTAGCGTGTATCTATTAATCCCAAATTCCCAATTTATTCCTACACCCCCTTCCCTTTGGTAAGTTTGTTTTCTATGTCTGTGAGTCCATTTCTGTATTGTAAATAAGTTCATTTGTATAATTTTTTATATTCTACATATAAATGATATCATATGATATTTGTCTTTCTCTGTCTGACTTACTTCACTTAGTGTGATAATCTCCAGGTCCATCCATGCTGCTGCAAATGGCATTATTTCATTCTTTTTTATGACTGAGTAACATTCCATTGTGTATATATACTGCCTCTTCTTTATCCATTCATCTGTCAGTGGACATTTAGGTTGCTTCCATGTCTTGGCTATTGTCAGTAATGGTCTTATGAACATTGGGGTGCATGTATCTTTTTGAATTAGAGTTTTTATCTTTTCTGTATATGCGCCCAGGACTGGGATTGCTGGATCATATGTTAACTCTGTTTTTAATTTTTTAAAGAACTTCCATCTCCATAGTGGCTCCACCAATTTACATTCCCACCATCTTCCTATGTAAATTTAACATAAGCTTGTCAATACTGCAAAAATGCCTACAAGAAATTAAGTTGGGTTTTCATCACTCTGTAGATCCATTTGGAGATATTGACATTATAAAATGTTAATGATTGCAATGCATGAACTCAATATAGTTATTTATTTATTAGAACACCCTTGTTTTCTTTTTTCAGTTTTGTAATTATCAACATGCAAATCTTATACTTTTTTTAAATACCTAGATATTTATTTTTCCAGGTGCTATTATAAATGTTACTTTAAAAAATCAATTTCCAATTATTCACAGCCCTTATTCATGACTGAAACTGAATTTTTCATATTGACTTAGTACCCTGGGGCATTTCTAAATTCATTAAACAAATTTAGGGCTTTTTATAGATTTGGGGGACATGTAAATACCAGGCCTTACATATAGAGAGATTTATTTCATCATTTTCATTCTGTATGCTTTTATTTCTTTTTCTTGTGTTGTTTCATTGGCTAGGATTTCAAAACTAGTGAGAGAAATATTTCTTGCCTTGTTCCTGTTCTTAGGGGAAATGATTACTGATTCTTTACTCAGTTGTGTCAAGTCTGTGATAAGCTTCTTGAATACGATTCATCAGTTTTTACTGTTTTTTATTCCTACCATTTTATTAGAGTTATAGTTTGCATCAGGCTGATGCAATTTCACATTTGTCCTTGCATGTTGTCCATCTTTCCATCATGTTTTTTAACATGTTAATTAGAGATATTTAATAGTCCCTATGAGATAATTCCAACTTCTGGGTCACTTCTAAGTCTGTTTTTATTGATTGCTTTGTCTCATGGCAGTGTGTTACATTTTTGTGTGCCTTTTAATTTTTGTTGAAAAATGGACAGCTTTTGTAAGTTTGAAAGCCTGAGGTGAATCATTTTTGTTATTGGCTATGTGGATATTTTTACTTCTGGCCCAGGGCCATCCTATGTCCGGATAGAAATTTATTTACATTATAATAATGGAATAAATTAATGAATGAGAATTTCTGCAAAATGTTAGTTGCTTCCTGGATGCCATAAGCAAATATGAAAGCTTGCATTTCTTTTAATATTTCAGTTAGACCAAGAGGAAGCTCACAAATGAAAATATAGAATATTGTTGATGTTAGGCATTATATTGTTTACTCTTTTAACTCCAGAAACTAGCTCATAGCCTGGAATATTGTAATTGGCTAATAAGCATTGCTGAATGAACAAGTGAATGAATGAATGCATGAACACATGACCACACAAAATAGCTCACAGCCTGGAGTATTGTAATTGGCTAATAAGCATTGCTGAATGAACAAATGAATGAATGAATGCATGAATACGTGACCACACAAAAGGAATAGATTGTTGCTAGATTTTGGAGGCACATGAGTGACAGACTCATGAATTAGGATGATTTGACATCTATAAGTTTAATAAAAGTATTAAACCACATAGAACAACATGAAGTTCTCATTTCAAAGCTATTGGGCTGGCCAAAAGGTTCCTTCAGTTTTTAAGTACAAATAAAAAACAAATTTTTCATTTTCACCAAGAACTTTATTGAACAACATACTCACCGTTTTGTCCCACTACCTTCTGCTATTTTTCAGGCACCTTTATAATTCCCAAGACGTGTTATCTTTTTGAGCAAAGAACTGTTCCATGTGCCTTTTACAGTCTTCCAGGGAATTGACATTTTTCTATTAAGAGAATTTTGTAAAGACCAAAATAAATGGAAATGCCAAGGTGCAATGTCTGGTGAATACAGCAGGTTAATCAGAACTTCCCATCCAAGCTGTAACAGTTTTTGCCTAGTGATCAAAGAAACATGCAGTCTTGCATTATCCTGATGGAAGATTATGTGTTTTCTGTTGACTAATTCTGGATGCTTTTCATCGAGTGCTGCTTTCAGTTGGTCTAATTGGGAGCAGTACCTGTTGGAATTAATCGTTTGGTCTTCCGGAAGGAGCTCATAATGGAAGACTCCCTTCCAATCCCACCATATACACAACATCACCTTCTTTGGATGAAGACCGGCCTTTGGTGTGGTTGGTGGTGGTTCATTTCGCTTGCCCCAAGATCTCTTCTGTTCCACGTTATTGTTACAGTATCCACTTTTCATTACCCGTCACAGTTTGTTTTAAAAACAGAACGTTTTCATTACGTTTAAGTAGAGAATTGCATGTGGAAATACGGTCAAGAAGGTTTTTTTGGCTGAACTTATGTGGAACCTGAACATCAAAGCGATTCACATAACCAAGCTAATGAAAATAATTTTCAGTGCTTGATTTGGATACTTTGAGTATGTTGGCTATCTCCCGCTTGGTATAACACTGACTGTTCTCAATTAATGTCTCGATTTGATTGCTATCAACTTCTAGATAGATGGCTTCTACTAGAGCCATCTTACAGGAAAAACCAAATGAACCTTTTGGCCAACACAATACTTTACACTATTAGGAAACTATGTTAATTACATCTGTGTAAATATCGTAAGTCAAAGAAAAAGAAACCATTCCCTTATACAGGCATACCTCATTTTATTGTTCCTCACATTATTGTGTTTCGTAGACACTCTGTTTTTTACAAATAGGAGGCTTTTGGCAACCTTGTGTCTAGTAAGTCTATTGGTGCCATCTTTTTCCAACAACACCTGCTCACTCTATGTTTTTGTGTCACATTTTGGTAATCCGTACAGTATTTCAAACTTTTTTATTATTATTATATTTGTTATGGTGATCTGTGATCTTTGATATTATTACTACAATTTGCTGAAGGCTCAGATGATGGTTAGCATTCAGGGCAATAATGTATTTT
The DNA here is from genome assembly GCF_028564815.1 of Eubalaena glacialis. Taxonomy (NCBI): domain Eukaryota; kingdom Metazoa; phylum Chordata; class Mammalia; order Artiodactyla; family Balaenidae; genus Eubalaena; species Eubalaena glacialis. The sequence goes on along the minus strand of NC_083729.1, from coordinate 49,036,706 downwards.
TTAATTAAGGTATGTGTATTGTTTTCTTAGACATGCTATTGCACACATAATAGACTATAGTATATTGTAAACATAACTTGTATATGCACTGGGAAACCAAAAAATTAATGTGCTTTGCATTATTGCAATATTAGCTTTATTGTGGTGGTCTGGAATTGAATCCGCAGTGTATATGAGGTATGCCTGTACATTTCCTTGGAAAGGATTGAGAATGATTTCAGAATTTCCGTAATATAGAATATTTAGGAGACTCTTTGTAATGCATCAAAAAGGAGTGAGTTCTTTAACTTAACCCAAAGAAATGTTTTAATATTAAAGAGCTACCTGTGTGAAAATATTAGTGCCAAGAAAGTAATTTGATTTCTCATGGAAAGACCTAGTGAGATATTTGGAAACTGGAAAAAGAAAACACAAAAACTAAACTTAAAAAAAAAAAAGAAAAAAGAAAATTCAGAGGACAAAGCAAGGATAAAGAGTTATAAAGAGAAGCATAAATTATAAGCAGGATCTTTTGATGTCTCTAACTTGATTAACAGGAAATAGATGCAATTTTTATGTTCTTCAAGACCAATAAAAGAATATGCTTCTATGAAATAAGGGGGCAAAGGGTTGAGTCTATCAACTGAGGGAGAGAACATGGAAAGAGACCTCAGCCATGTGAACTGGGTTTCATATTTTTCTATGTTAGAAATATCTAAAAGCTCCTACAGTATCATACACAATTTCTGGGCTTATATCAGAAACGGAAAGTCAAAGACTGAAAGACAAAGCATCTTTCTGAATGCAAATAAAATGATGCACTAAATTAAATGAAAAATAATAAAATTCACTTCCTAAGTGCTTCTACTTTGTTCTTACTTAAAATAATCCCTTAGTTTTTTTATTAATATTTGCTCAGTCATTCAGCAGATTCATGTTGGTCCCCTTTGTTACAGGAATTTTTTTTTTTTTTTTAGCCGTGCAGCACGGCATGAGGGATCTTAGTTCCCTGACCAGGGATGCAACCCATGCCCCCTGCAGTGGAAGTGTGGAGCCCTAACCACTGGACTGCCAGAGAATTCCCTATTATAGGAATATTTGATAATTCTTTATATTATATTCAGTAATGGCTGTGACTACCAAATTAAGTTTTATAAGTAAAAGATAATAAAGCAAGTGATTAATTTAAAGAGGAGATTAAATTAGAATCATGGACCAAATTTTGGAAAGATTTCAGGTATCCACCATTTATTTAGCTTATTGACGATCTTGTACATATTTTTCTGGAAAACAAAAACTTTGGTAAAAAAAATGTTTCAAGGGAACTGATTTTGATTGATATACATGGAGAGGAACTTTTGTCTCCAAATTTGCATCAAACATATATGAATGAAGGAAAAATACTTCTGTTGCCACAAACACATTTTTTTATACTTAATACTTGAATAAATTTATCTATTAAAATCCATTAGAGTGTAAGTTCCCTACGTGCAGACATGCTTTCTTATTTGACACTTTATAGCAAATAATGAGTTCATTCATTTTGGAATGTGAATGGATAAGAAGGAATTGAAAAAACAATTTGGCTCAACCTCATAATATTCTACCAATACATTAGATTTTCGTTGTGCTTGTTATAAAATAACAATAAAACTGGTTTCTTTTTTGTTGTTGTTATTTTCTACACATGCTTGTGCTTCTTAGGAAAAGAAAGTAAGTCAGTGGTAGCATAGGTATCTGAACTTCCGAGAAAATTGCTTATTTGTTAATTGATGGTTTTAAACTTAAAAAAAAAAAAGATTTCCCTCTCAGTGGTGTGGACTTTAGGAAATGGATGGTAACCCTTTCTGGTTATATTATACAACAAGGAAATATAAGAAATGTGGAAACAATGTTTCTATGGTAATTATACTTCTAATTCTTATTTAGATGCCAGGAACACAATTTTCCCTCCTTATTTTCTGGCGTAGAGACCACTCACTCCCTTCCTGAGTGAAATAAGGTTCCAGTTCTCAATGGAAGAGTCAAGATCTAATATAATACATGTAAGCATGGAGGAGGAGAGATTGAGGGAAATGGAGAAAGAATTGGGGAGAAGTAATGATGGAAAACAAATCAATTAGTGTCACTCTGCTCTTACTCTCTTAGAATCACAAAATGCTAAATAAGAAATAAATTTCTTATTGATGCACTTTTTATACAGTATCTCATGTAATGATAACTAACACAATCAGATCTGAGCATCTTCTTGCTAATAAAGATTTCATTAAGATGGAGAAAAAGCTAAGAGAATTAATGTAAATTCACACAGAACCCATAGGATGCAAACCCAGGACATAGGATGCAACACTGTCCTCTGCAATGCTGTTAAATTATATTAGTTGAAGGTTAAGACAGAGTAGGTAGTAGAAATTGACTTTTCTCCCCTGAACTGGTAATTCAGATTTTGTATACATTCAAGGGTTCGCCTGACATCCTTTCAAGGAATGCCCTCTCCCTCAATGTGAGATATGATAAGAAACATGAATAATTTCCAAATGAGTCCTGTCTTTAAGAAGTTAACAGTCTCTATTTAAGGATACAATATTTAACAAGTTTCAGGGAAACTTGTTTGGAAGGGATGGGATCTAAACTGGGCATTTAAGCCAGAACTCTCCTACACTGCTATGTCAGAGAAAAAGGGGGAATGTGCACTGTATAAAGTGATGGCCCAGTGTTTGTTCAGAAGCAGTGAAGCGCTAAGTGTTTGTGATAGAGTGAATATACACAAGTTGGTTTACTCAACAAGGAACCAATTTCTGGAAGGCTCTAATGCAAGGAAGCACCTTTTGTGTGTTTTTTCATAATTATACTGTTACTGAGAAATGTAACGGTAACAAATTCCTGAGAAATGTCCTCTTGAAACTATTTCCCATACAATAGCAGTTACAAACAAGAATATTTTCTGGGGGTAGGAAGGTGTGGACATTTTCTTTTTCTATTTTTACTTTTTAGTGAGATACAACTGACATATAGCATTGTATTAGTTTCAGGTGTACAACATAATGATTCGATATTTATACATATTATGAAATGATGACGACAATAAGTCTAGTTAACAATACTCACCATAGACAATCACACTTTTTTTCTTGTGATGAGAACTTTTAACATTTACGCTCTTAGCAACTTTCAAGTATACATTACAATATTATTAACTATAGTCACCATGCTGTATGTTACATCCCATGACTTACTTTCTTATAGCTGAAAGTTTATACTTTTTAAACCCCTTCACCCATTTCGCACTCCCCCCACCTCCTGCCGCCAGTCTGTTCTCTGTATCCGTGAGCTTTGTTGTTGTTGCTGCTGCTGCCATTGTTTTTAGATTCCACGTATAAGTTAGGTCATTGATATTTGTCTTTCTCTGTCTGACTTATTTCACTTAGCGTAATTCCCTCAAGGTTCCTCCATGTTGTGGCAAAAGGCAAGATTTGCTTATTTTTAATTGCTGAAAAATACTTCATTGTGTGTGTGTGTGTGTGTATATATATATATATAATCACATAAAATACAAATTTTGTATATTGATTTTGTATCCTGAAACTTACTGAATTTGTTTATTAGTTCTAACAATATTTTGGTGAACATTTTATTTTTAAAGTAAACTCATTGAAGTGTAACATGCAGAAAAGTCGACAAATCATAAGTTCAGCATATATAAATTTTTACAGCGTGAAAACATCTATGGAATCAGCACCTAGATCAAAATCAAATCTTATAAGCAGCACAGAAAATTCTAATGCATTTCCAAGTGCTTAAAAAAAGGTAATCATTCCTTGGACTTCTCTTACTGTAGAGTAGCTTCCTAATTTCTGAATCTTATAAACTGAAATCATACAATGTATGCTCTTCTTATCTGTTTTTTTTTACTCAAGAACACTGTTGCATGTAGAAATAATTCCATAATTTTATTGCTGAATAGTGTTCAATATATTACTATGATACAATTTATTTATCTTTGCTATTATGGAGGCTACAAAAATTCTATGAACATTCTTGTACATGTCTTTCAGTGTGTTCATGAACATATTTCGGTCGGGTATATTTCCAGAGATGAAATTTTTGGGTCATAAAATAACCTATGTTCATCTTTATTATATATTGCCAAATAGATTTCCAAAGTGGTTGCACCTATTTACATATCTCCAAAGTGTCTATGAGAGTATAAATTTTTCTCCTTTCTTTATACCATTTGATATCATCATTCTTTTGCATTTTTGATGTTCTAGTGGTTGTGTAGTGATATCTCATTGTAGTTTTAATTCATACTCTAATGATGAATAATGAAGTTGAGCATCTTTCCATATCTTTCCTGGCCATTTAGATTTTTTGAAGTTCCCATTAAATATTTTTGCCAATTCTCTAAATTGGGCTTATTGTTTTACATTGATTTGTAAGAATTTGTATGTATTATTTGAGTTCTTTGTAAGACAAATACATTGCAAAAGTTTTCTCCCACCTTACAGCTGGCCTTTTTTATTGATGAAAAAACTTTTGAAGAACAAAAGGTTTCAGTTTAAATGAAGTTCAGTTTATTGTTCTTTTTCTTTATGATTGCTTTTGTTTGCTGTTCAAGAAATATTTACCTACTCTGAGATGATATAATTTCCTATATTTTCTTCTAGAAACTTTTTTTTACCTTTGACATGTAGGTTCACAATCTAGCTGTAATTAATTTTTGTGTATAGTGTGGGGTAGTTTTTTCCATATGGATATCTAATTGTCACAGCATCATTTCTGAAAAAAAATCATTTCCCCATTCTAATTCATTGTCACTTTGTCACAATTAAAGTCAATTTATAAGTGAGTCTATTTCCAGAGTCTATACTATTCCATTGTCTATTCATCTGTCCTTATACCAATGTCATATCATCTTAACCACTAGAGCCTCATGATGATCTTTGATATTTGGTTGTATAAATCCTTCAACTTTATTGTTCTTCTTCAAGATTGTCTCAGGTATTCTTGATCTTTTGTACTTCCAAATAAGTTTTAGAATCACCTTGGCAACACACACACACACACACACACACACACATACACACAGAGTCACAGACAAATAAGCTCCTGAAGTTTTTATTGTGAGCTTATTAAATTATAATAATTTCTTTAACAACTGAAATATTTTTAAGATTGACTTGTTCAATCTTTTGAACATGTTATATCCTCCCATTTATTTAGTTCTTTTTATTATTTTTCTCTGAGTGATATTTTGTAGTTTTCTTTGTAGAAGTCTTGCTTATTCTTTATCATATTAGTTCTAGAGAGTTGCTTTTTTAAAATCATAAAAGACTCCTAGGCTCATTTTGTATTTTATCTGTCCCATCTTAGAATCACGCTTTTCTCTAAGGAACCCTGATTCCCTGTAGTGAAAAATAATATTTAGAGACCAAAGGAAATACATTATGTAGTGTTCTCCTTTTCCATATACATTACTTCCTTCTCCAATAGTAAAATCTTGTCTACCATTATCCTCAACATATTTCCTCATTTAATCAAATTAAAATACAGAGGAAATGGTTTCAAAATTTCTAGTCCATACCAGTGTATAAAGCAAACCTACTAACTTCTAACTAGAGTTCAACAGGTTTTTTTTAACCATTCCTTTTTTAGGTAAATTTTACATTTGGTATAAACCACAATCCTAACAAAATATAGAATATTTTCAACACCCTAGAAATTTACTCCCTGACTCTTCACAGTTAATCATCCACCTGAGGCAAACACTTTTTTTTTGCCATATGTATATATAAATACACACACACACACACATTGGGCACTCTTTTGTGCCTGGTGTCCTTAAACTAAAATTATATTGGTCATATTTATTCATGTCATTGTGTATACCATTAGCTTGCTCCTTTTTTATTGATTAACAATATTCCGTTGTATTGATATACCACTGTTTATTTATCCATTCTCCTGCTTATGGATATTTCCAGTTTTGTGCTATTATGAATTAAGTTGCTATGCACATTCTAGCCCAAGCCTTTGTGTGGCCATGTATTTTGATTTTTGTTGGGTAAATATTTAGGAGTGGGCTTATAAGGGAATAGAAAAGATGACAAGTTAGTTTACAAGACATCACCAAAACTATGTCCAGATTAGTTCTAAAACTTTACTCTCTAACCAGCAATTGTAAGAGTTCTAATTGTTCCACATCCTCAGCAACATTTGATGTTTTTATTTGTTTTAAATTCTAATGAGTGTGTAATAGTATTTCATTATGTTTTTGCATTTGATAATTTTTGAAGCTATTCTAAATGGTATCATTTAATATCTCATTTTCAAAATTTTTTGCTAGCTTATAGCCAATTCAGTTAATATATTTTTGTACATTGACATTGTATCCCACAATTTTGCTCAATTATCTTCTTAATTATTATAATATATCTATGGATACTTTGAGATTTTCAATGCACAATATCACATCATCTGCAAATAATGGCGGATTTATATTTTGCTTTTACTCTATATATATTTTATCAAACAAGATTTCTTCATTGGAAGACTGCAGCATTTGAAACATCATCTAGAAAGCAAAAGAGTGCTTTACAATTTATTTTCCCCTTTCATTATTTCTGTATCAGCATGGTAACATTTCTCAAAGAAAAAACAAATTTAAAATGAAAAGAAAAAAGAGTAGTTGGTAATGAAGAAATCTGTCTTAGGAAGGCCTAAGGGAATCACCCAATGCATAGTTCTTTGTGTCCTTAGAAGACAGGATGACAGATGGCAGAAAAATCTGAGGTTTTCTTCCTGAGATCTGGGCTTCAGGGGAATCTAAGGGCTTCCCCTCCAGGAAGATCTGATGATGACTGATACTGACCAAGAGATGCACAGGGTTAAAAGAGCAACAATACAAATACCGGAAAGCTGTACTCAGAGGCTATGAGCTATCTATACTTCTTGAAAGAAACCCATCTCATTTATTCTCTGGAATCAGAGCCTGTCAGAAAAATCTTGCACAGTTAATATTATACGGAGAGACAAAACCATTGGAAACACTTGCAGGTAGGGGTTTTACCTCAGAGGTTTTGTAAATCCAGAGAAAAATATTGATCAAAGCATGCAAATTTGTTGTAACCTATTTTTGTTGTTGTTAGAATCAAGAGGCCATATCTTTAAGCAACAATTCTGAATATTCCATCAAATTACCATGCCTTTTATAGAAAAGAGGTTTGCACTGAATGAAGGAGAGCAGCTATAAGTGCAAGTAGACAGTAGCCAAACAGACACTATTTCCCATTCATAGAGATGAGCTTTTCTTCTTACACCTACTTATTACAGATATCTACAAGAAGTGGTCTATTGTTTAGAGATGTTGATGTCATTCACCTGTTCAGAGGTAGAGAACAGAAAATCCCTACATGTACAGGACATCTAAGAGACCATGACCATTATTCTGACTTCAGATATGTTAGACTAAAACTTGTGCACACCCATTTTTAAAAATTATTGCTTGCCATGTTCTCTGTATTCAACACAAATGGCACATCAATATACGTACTTAGTTGAGTAGTTGCCACAATGAATAATATCTATATCGCTTAAGACAAACACAAGTTATTTGCTTATAATTCTGTAACTTGGGCTGGAATCAGCTGGGTGGTACTTCTGTTGGTCTTGTCTGCAGTCTTTCTTACAGCTATTGTCATCTGATAGCTTGACTGAGGCTGGATGGTCCAAGAGAGTCTCACTCACATGGCTGGTGGTTACTTGCACCTGCTGTCTGGGATGCCTTGGTCGCCTCCATTTAGACCCTCCAGCAGAATAGCCTGCTGGAATACATGGTGGTAGCAGCATTCTGAGAGGGCAAATACCAATGCTCAAGCACTCATCAAGCTTCTGCTTGCCTCAGGTTTGCTGATTTGTCATTGGCCAAACCAAATCACATAACCAAGGCCTGAGTCTTGAAGTGTGATGTAGATACTGGGAGGTATGATTCATTGGAAGCCATTGATATAACAGTCTACTCTGATGGCTCAGTGTAAATAAAATCATGGGTTATTTTTCTCATTTATTCTCTTGGTTTCATTTATCTTTTAATATTTTTTGGAAATAAGTTTAGATTTACGGAAGAAGCCAAAAAATGTACATAGAGTTCCTGTGTACTTTTCACTCATTTCCGCTAATGTTGACATCTTACACAACCATAGTACAACTGAAAAAACAAGAATTAACCATTAGCACAATATTATTAACTAAACTGCAGTCTTTATTCAGCATTCATTAATTTTCCTACTAACATCTTTTTTCTCTTTCTGGATCTATTCTAGGATTCTATATTATTCCATCTCCTTAGTTTTCTCCAATCATGACAGTTCCTTAATCTTTCCTTGTCTATCACGACCTTGAAACTTTTGAAAAGGGCTGGACAGTTATTTTGTGAAATGTCTCCTGATCTGGATTTGCCTGACGCTTTTTCATGATTGAATTAAGCATGAGCAATTTCAGCAAGTATATCACAGAAGTGAAGTTGTGCCATTCTCAATGCATCTGTTAGGAAGTACACGATGTCAGTAAGTAATGATATGCTGGTGATATGAACTTTGCTCACTTGGTTAAGATGGTGTCTTCCAGGTTTCTGAAAATATGTATCTTTTCCTAAACACAGCCCTGGAATCGACTAGTTTTCCAGGAGAAAGGAAGACTGAGTTTTAAAAAAATGCTATTAACTCTTTCCTTCTCAATTTCTTAGTGTAGTCTCACAAAATACGGGGTAATATAATTCATTTTCCTCAAATATTTTGTATTTTACCTAGAAGTATTGTCTTACAATACTTTTTATATTTGACTATTTCTACTGAGTGAATCGCCCCTCATCTTAAATTTCAGTAAATTTTCTCCCACCCATCTCTAAGATTTTTCATGATTAGTTTCCTTCCCTCTGTATTTTTAAACATCAGTTAAGATACTATCAAAGTTCACTCAGTTAAGTAGTACAAGATATTTACTGATGAGAAACATGCATCTACAGTTTAGTGGCATGACAGACCCTTGCAACACTCTCAGATAGCAACTCATCAAAATAATTTTTTTTGGTGTTTTGTGTCTCAGCATGTCTGCCTTGCAAGCACAGGCACTGACTTGCTTGTTTGTTCTGAACTACATTTCAAGCATGTTTTTGTGGTAAACAACCTCGGCAGATAGAAATAGTGTCAGGCTTGTTAACTGACCATTTATAATAGAATTACATTGTAAGCTCAGTGCTCCTTTCCTGTAATGTAACCCACTGTATGTAGAGGCGTCGTTTGGCCCTCTTTGCATTTTCCAGTAAGAAGTTGGGCCTCGGGAAATGACACAAGAAAATACAAATACACTTGATAATCCTATTGTTGTGAGTAATAAAGTCCTTTTTCTCTGATCCAGGAATATCATGGCTTCTAGTAGGGTAAAATCTCAGATTCTGCACAGGTCTTTTTACCTGCCTATGACTTTCTTTCCTCTCTATCTCTGGCACCCTGTTAAACTGAAGACAAACATACATGGAGGAGATTAGTATCAGATGGGAATGCCAAACTGTGGGGAAGACTGGTTAAAATAAATGAGTGGTATATTTAAAAAATAGAGATGAAGCATTTGGATTCATGGAGAAAAAAAGATGCTTGAAAGTATGTATTTGCGCCCAGAATGCAATAAAAACTCAGCTACCTCCCAATGAATATGTTATTTTATTCTCTATGAGATTATATTGTAACTTTATTTTGATTAATTATTTTTAATTCTCCAAATAGTATTAGAATAAATGCTAATGAATAAAAGTAAACAATATAGAATTTGATACTGGAGTTATAGAACTACTTTATTCTTTCTCAGCCCAGCCTACCCCTTCAGCAGTAAACTCTGCTAATGACAGTGTTTACTTTTGCATAAAAATCGGTAGGAGTATAGGTGAATACATACAATTTTAGTTAATATTTTAAATACAATTGGGGTCATGCTTCATATAATTATTTTTTCTTCCTAATATAACAGATATCTGGATAATCTTTAATATTAGTGTATTTGGAGCTACCTCATACTTATACCTCATAATTGCTGCTAACCTATAAGTGAACTAAATATTGCTCAATATATTTAACTATTCCTCAACCTATAAGCACTTTATTGTTCACTCTTACCAGTGGTGATACTATGAGTATCTCTTTTCATATGTCTTTACACATATATGTAGGAAAATTTTCTAGAAATATATTTGCTGCTAAAATGGTGTATACTTTTTAATTTTTATGACTACTACAACATAATTTTTCAAAGAAAATTGTATCAGTTTATACTCTTACAAACAATGGTTTAGATCATCTATTTTCCTTCTTCTTTCTTACCCACAGAGGATAATAGCAAGCCCTTTCACCTATTTTAATCTGTGAAAATGCTTTAGGTGAACAGTGTATATTAACAGCTTTAATTTATATGTCTCTGATTACTAGTGAGATTACTCATCTTTTAATATGGTTATTGGCCTTTTAATTTATTTTTCTTTTTTACACTGTCATTTGCCTTCTTTGCTTATTATTTTCTTTATTCAATATTCCCCTTTTTCCAAAAACAAGTAATTAACATTTGAGTACATTCTATTTGTAAATTGTTGTACTGAGTAGAAGAGGGAAGCCTCTATTTAATTCCTGCCTCTCCCCAAATATGTGGACAACTGCTCTCCTTTCCAGACTTACCCTATCAACTATTTGATGTGCATCTTCTTGGAGTGTTTTATATTAATTTCCCTGCACATACGTATATTCATGTGTGCACACACAGACACACACATGAGTGCATTTGATAATGAGATGATACCCTTTGCATTATTTTGCAATGAACCAACTCATTTAATCTCTTCATTTGGTTTTACTGACCCAATATAAAATTTAATGTTACTTGCCAAGTACTCTATTAACTAACATTTATATGTTTCTCAATTTTTCACTACTATGAACAATGCTAAAATGATAATCTTTGATCATATATTTACATGCAGACATTCAAGTACTCCTAAATAATAAATCCTAGCACTAGAATTCCTTGTACAAAGACTTTGATATTTTAAAATCAGATTATCTGTGTATAATAATAATTTTATTTTTTCAAATAGTTATGATAATTTTAATTAATTTTTGCCTTAATATGATGTCTGGAACATCCAGTACAATATGTAATAAAAATAGTGCTACTGAGTGCCTTTATTGCTGCCTGATTTTAAAGGTAATAATGTGTTATTTTCTAGTAAGAATAATGGTTATTCTAAGCTGTTTTTCTAGATATCATATTATTCGTTTAAGGAAATTTCATTATTTACCTAGAATTTTTGTCCCAAATTAAAGTTGACATTTATTAAATGAGTTTTGTGCATCTATTTAGACGATGATATGGCTTTTATTTGTAGTTTTGCTGATGGAAAACTATCCTTGAATTTCTCAGATAAATTCAACTTGATCTGGGTTTGTTTTTTTATACAGTGCCATATTTTTGTTTAGCATTTTCCATTTATTTACATGCATGAGATTGATGTGGACTTTATTTTATCTTACTTTAGTCACTGGTTTTGGTATTCTGATGTCATCAAATTAGTTGAGAAGCGTTTACTGTTTTTCTAATATATGAAGATTTTATATGATTTTGCGATGGTCTCTTCTTTGGAAAATTTGGTAGCATTCCATTGTAAGAGTACCAAAAATAAAATGTAAAAATAAAATATAAAAGTAAATTAAGTTTGATGTTAAAATATAAAAAGCACTTAAGGGAAAAAATGAAATACACTATATAGTTTTTTTTAAGTGATTATAAAGGGCTTATGACTTGCATTAAAATTGTGAGAAAGTGTATTCTTTAAGAAGAGACTTAGGGTTTAAAGCTACACAGTCCTGGATTGGAGTCAGACTCCAGCTCTCTCTGTGACTTATTACATTATTTAGCTTCTAAGTCTTGGTTTTCCAAAGTGTAAAATAATATTACCTTTAAGGTATTTGTGGAGGTAAAATGAAATAAACAGTAAAACATCTGTCACAGTGTGGGCACATAGGATGTACTCAATAAATGTTAGGTTTTTCCCTCCTTTATGTTTTTTTTCCATTACAGAAGTCTGAATTAATGCTGTGTTTAGTCTCACAAGGTGCTGATGATTATTTTTATTTTTATTTTTAAAAATATTTATTTATTTATTTTTGGCTGCGTTGGGTCTTCGTTGCTGCGCGCGGGCTTTCTGTAGTTGCAGCGAGCGGGGACTACTCTTGGTTGTGGTGAGCAGGCTTCTCATTGTGGTGGCTTCTCTTGTTGCGCAGCATGGGCTCTAGGTGCGTGGGCTTAGTAGTTGTGGCGCACGGACTTAGTTGCTCCGCGGCATGTGGGATCTTCCCCGACCGGGCTCGAACCCGTGTCCCCTGCATTGGCAGGCAGATTCTTAACCACTGCGCCACCAGAGAAGTCCCCTGATGATTATTTTTGAGAGGCAAATACCATGCATCAGGACTGTTTTAGGTCATTTGAATTGTTCATCCAAAGCTTCTATTGAACCTGTGAAAAAGTGAAGACACACTTGTTACCAACATGGCATGTTGTGATTCAGCAATCTGCATTTCAAAATTAAAGGGGTTGGGACTTCCTGGGTGGCACAGTGGTTAAGAATCCGCCTGCCAATGCAGGGGACACGGGTTCGAGCCCTAGTCCGGGAAGATTCCACATGCCGCGGAGCAACTAAGCCCGTGCGCCACAACTACTGAGCCTGTGCTCTAGAGCCCGTGAGCCACAACTACTGAGCCCACGTGCCACAACTACTGAAGCCTGCGTGCCTAGAGCCCTTGCTCTGCAACAAGAGAAGCCATTTCAATGAGAAGCCTGTGCACCGCAACAAAGAGTAGCCCCCGCTCGCTGCAACTAGAGAAAAAGCCCGTGCGCAGCAATGAAGACCCAGTGCAACCAAAGATAAAAAAAAATTTTTTTAATTAAAAATTAAAGGGGTGAGTGGAGCAGAGTTTATTCCTTACCCTGAAGACTTATTCTTTATGCTCCAACCCTACAATTTTAGGAGTTTCCATTGACAATATTGTGAACTTTTATATTGCATGTAGAGGTCATGATGAACTCCTCTAAAGGCATTCTTTGATGGAATCAATTTTGACACCCACATTGGCTCAAAACAAGACCCTAAGCAATGAGAATACATTAGTACAGGTCACTAATATAAATAGAACAGCTTCTCATATCATTTCTGCCCATAGCACAAAAGGAGGAGAAATCTTGAAATAAAATCATGACCAAAGAAAAAGTAGTATTTCAGAATATCATCTTATGAGTCCAAAGGTAGTCAATCCTGTTTAAATGGGTGTTTGTAGAATCCACTTCTCTGCTTCCCGATTCAAATAAGAAGAATGTAGATTGCTGAAAATAAAGGGCCACCTTGAGAGAGTATACCACCTAAAATTCAGCTCTATCATGTACTTTATTAATTCTTCAGTAGTATTTAAATATGCATTTGGTTTTATTTTGCATTATATATCATTATGTCATGTATTATGTATCATATATTTTTACTCCAGAACTTCTATTTGGTTCCTTACCAAAATTTTCTTATCATTTTTAATGGTTTCTTATTGGTTGTTCATCATTTCTTTCCTTTGTTGTTTCTTCAAAGATACTTAAGGTAATTTTTACCCTTTATATATGGAATTTATTACATCTGAAATACTCTTACTCATAATTGTTGGTTAGCTCCTGCATTTTGTAATTCTTTTTCAGTTCATATCTTATTGAATCCATTTGTGGGAGCACTAAGGAGTCTGAGTTGAGGGTACTTCCTACAGAGAGGTTCTGTATTTGTTTCTGCCAGGAGTTAGGGGGCATATTTTTCATAGTTGGGATCATGTTTTTATATTATTTTTGTCTGTTATTATTAATTTCATCATTAATACTTTCTCATATTATAACTACTTCTACATAAACATACTTTTCAATGGTTAACATTCATAATGTGAATGTAACAATTAAGCATTCTCTTTCTGTTGAACATTTTGATCGTTTTCACTATTATAACTAACTTCACAACAGTTGCCTTTATTTTTATGAGGTTTTATTTAGAGATGTTTCCTTATGTTGGATGGAAAATTACTGGGACAAAAATAATGAAGCATTCTCAAGTCCTTGATTGTCAAATTGCTATTCAGAAAGGTTATAGCAGTCTTTTAAGGTTATAGCAGTCTTTTAAGCAGTGTGTCAAAGTGCCCATGAGAGCTTATCTTTACTCTGATTCTCTGATTGCTAATTTGTAGGTGAAAAAGGGCATATCATTATACTTTAATTTTTTGTTTATTTCTAGTGATGTTGAGCATTTTTCACATTTGGTATCCATTATGTATTTTTTTCTTTTGTTAGAGAATCCTTGGTCAGTTGTTATCTTATTTAACTTTATTTTTTGTTTGTTTCTTTATTTATTAACCTAATCTTTTCTCAGATCTTGATGAAAAGTTCAAGGAAAACCAGTTTAAGAATTTAGGAAACCCTGGGGCTTCTTTATTCCATCAGTGCACACTATGCTACTTATAAGTTTAGGCTTTGGGGATTTTAGTTTGTATTATATGTATTTAGTTTTATGTAGGTAAGAAGGTATGTGCCTAAATCAAGATATACCCAGTGGTTGAATGGTTGGGTAATTTTTTCCAATGAAAATATATTTCAATTGAAGTAACCATTCCAATTTTATTATGACTAAACCCAAATTTGTTAAATAATGTACTTTCTTAGTCTATCAATATTGATGTTCTAAAATGAACATGATACTTACTAAATGATCCTTTTTACATTTGCATATTTTCACATTTTAAACACTATTCTCCCCAATCCAAGGATCAAGTAAAATAACAAGATAACTGGTTTCCGTCTCTATAATGATACTAGCTGTCCAGTGTTAAATAAACTGGTTCAGTAGCTTGTGAGATACATTGATATATCACACATAAACACCCAAATACTATACTGGTTTATTAACTGAATGCATGTTGTGCTTACATGCATGTTTGTATATATGTATGTATATAGTAGCATATAAAACATATGCCTATGTAAATGTGATAGGATGTAAAAATATATGTGTGTGCACATCAATATTTTTGACTGGAAGTTACCTATTATTTTCCTGTTGTCTCAGAATTTCAGATTTCCTAAATGCTTGAAATTTAAGTGCTAAATTATCTACTTGTGGCATGGTAACCAAGTGTCAAACCAGTTTTGTAGTATGTGGCTTATCTCATCATTTAGGGTGCTTCCTAGGTCATGAAGATGGGTCAGGAGAGGGTTAGAGAGAATTTACATAATGAGAGTTATCAGAAAGCTGAGCCTTTTCCTCTCTCTTCAACCAAGCCAAACGAAGGGGACTTCAGAGAACCATCTGAAATGTTTGACAAGTGTTGCCAGAGTTTGAGAGCCATAGGGAATGTACATGACTCACATCTCAAAAAGTCTAAAGGCAAGGTATGGCTAGTGCAGCCTCTGTTGGCAGAGTAGAGATAGGATGAAAGTAAATTTTATTTTATTTTGCTAACGGGAGAGGTCAGGGACCTGGCTCTCATGGGCTAGATGTGGCTCGCATTCAGGGAGCCATCTTTAGTCATCTTGGGAGAGAACCCACCTAAATAGGTACTCACTGGGTGGAAACAGAGAGAATGTCTGAGTGTGGTAGGCTGTGAAAATCTAGGGGCCAAGAGAAATCATAACATCTTCTGGAAGGGTCTTGGAGCACATAAGAGACCTAAAGGTTGAGGTCCCAATTTGAAATATCTCAGAGGAGAAAAAAAGTTTTCATATGATATCTTGCCACATGAATGGGCATCAATGCCCATGAAAATCCTAGCAGTCAAGTAAGATGACATCTCTCAAAACGATAACCTACCTTATACAGAGGCTAGACCCTCCTGGAATTACTCAGGCTGTGCTACTTGGCTGTGGGTGGAGTCTTTGCCTGTAGAGATTTTTTAAATCATGGAAGGGGGAAAAGCAAAGAAATAAAAGAACAAAATCAGAAATAGAAAAAAAATAGTGAGAAGCATTTATCCTTAATCTTAATTGATATTTCTCACCATGTTATAACCACTTTGAGAGATCCATACCTTGTTCTTTTCTCTCTCTCCCTCCTTACCCACACCTGCCCCTTCTCTTTTACACCGAATCAAGTTAAAAACACACTCTGTTCAGGGCACATCATGACCTTCAGTTCCTGAAAGGGTCCTCTCTGTTAATTTTGAAACGTTAGGGCATCGGGGTCTTTTCAGATATTTATGTTCTTATTGATTTTTAGCTTAATTTCAATGAGGTCAGAAAATATATTCTGTATGAATTCAAAACTTTGAAATATGTTGCCACTGCTGTATGGCCCAGCAATGTATGATTAATCTTTGTAAATTCTCCATGTGAGTGTGAAATAAAGATGTACAGTCTGAAATTTCTAGATGCAGCATTCTAGTATATAAGTCCCCAGTTTCTTAAAAATATTCTGTCCTTGATGATTTCTAACATTTTTATCAATTACTGAGGAGTGCATGATTATTAATTTTTGTATTTCTTCTAGTAATTTTTAATTTTTTTCATATGGAGATCATATAGAGACATGTAAATTCAAAATAAGTTGTTTTCTTGATGAGATAAACTTTTTAACATTTGAAATGACCTTATAAATCTCTACAAGTGCTTTTTTCTGAAGGTCATTTTGTGATTATTAATGTGGGTATCTTTACCCACATGATATCTTTATCATTTATTTTACCTTTGAATGTTTTAGATGAATTTAGGATAAAAAGTGAGATTTTTAAAATCCAGTCTGATGATCTTCATCTTTTGATCAGATCATCAGAACATTTACACACAATGGAATTATCAAAATATTTGGTGTATAGCTTTATCATACATCTTGTAATTTCTAGTTGCCCTCACCAGTTCCTTGCTTCCTTTTTTCATTTCTTGCCTCATTTTAGAGTAATTATTTCTGTAATTACATTTATTAATCTTTTTTTGTATGGAAATTACACATTCTATTTTTATTATCTCATGGCTATATATAAAATTATAACATGCATAATTATCAAATTTAAGCTTAATTGAAATATTGTTTGTGTTCTTTATTTTCAAACTAAGCTTTCCTTCAAAAAGGAAGGCTATGAAAAATCAGTTTTGAACATCCAATACTAAGTAATTCTGTATTAATGAACCCTTCTTTAATAATCTTTTAACATCAAACTCCATTCACCCTGGAGGTGAATGGGGAAACTTTGGCAAAATGACTAATATAAAGAATTGGATGAATTTAATTGCAGATCTAAAAGTATAACAAAGGTGGGTATAAAAGAGTAAGAATACACAAATGATACATGCTCTGATAAAGTGGGAAGAACACAACTTAAAAAGTGGGAGGAGAGAGGAAAGCGAAAGGGAAAGTAGGATTGCATTGTTGATTATCACACAAGTAGGAGATGGGAGTAATGCATGAGATTTTAAGTGGATGCACCATTAGAAAAATTCTAGTTAAGGCAGACTGGGATGGAGGAAATTATATAAAGATGGCCTAGGTGTGCCACTAGAACAACAATAAAAAAATCATAAATGCCAGAAGAAATACAAAACAACAGAACATTTAAATTAAAAAAAAAAATCAGACCACATAGTGGAAGACAAACAGAAAATGTCACATAATACAAAACATAAACATAATACAAAATATAAAATAATCTGACAGAACAGGAAAAAAACAGATCTATTTTATCAAAACATGTAACTCTACTTATCTCACCTTTTAAAAGAAAGGTGTTCTACGGCACATGAAGCAAAATCCAGCCCTCTGCTATATAAAAGGGACATACCTTAAACAAAAGCATTTAAAAAGGCTAAAATTAGAGGATGACAAAGAAGAACCAGGCAAATGCAAAGCAAAAAAAACAAAAAACAGGGGTGGCAAACATAATATCTGATATCTGGCAGGGCTGATTCAAGCAAAGCATCATTAACCAAGACAAAGAAGTACAGTTTATAATTGTAAAGGCTAAGTTTACAATAAAGATGTATAAGAGTTATGATAAGGGTGGGACTTAAGAATACCATTCTTCACCAAAACAAACAGCTAAAGAACTCCTAAATATAATTTAAATTATACCCTAAATAATTTAAAGGTATATATTAAAGATATATATCCCCCTTGTGCACCAATGCTAGAGAATTAAGCTTCTTTTTAAAAACACATGGAATATTCATTAAAATAGACTATGTATTTATGAGAAAAAACCCTAAGTTTCAAAAAAAGTACAAAAAAAGAAACAATGAAATAAAACTAGAAATTAGTAATGAAATAAAAATAGAAAACATAAATTTTAAAAGATAGTGACAAAAAAAAGACTGGAAATTATAAAAGGCACTCATCTTCAGTTTACAGAAGTCCACAGTATCTCAAGTTTCCTGAGGGTCTATTACCCATGCCCCATAAGTCTGTGAAACCTCAGATTAATATAAGAAGTTTAGGTAGATGCTTTTCAGGGATAGCTTCTGATGGAAGAAATTTTTATATATTTGAGGTATGGGGAAGTTATTCTGGCCTATCAAATGTATATTGTATATCTGCTTTAACCATTAAAGAAAAGAGTGCATTGTCCAGAAGTAGATAATGTCTGTTTTAAAAATAGGGATAAAATAGAGAGGTAAATGCCTCCCTTCCTGGGATATCAATGCTAGTACTCCTTAGATGATAAGGCTCCCTTCCCAGGTGCTAAGGTCGTACTGACTTGCAGTGTACAGGCTGATTTTTTTTTTTTTTTTTTGAAACTTTAAAGGAATATACCCCTGTCATGTTTGATGTTCTTTGTTCTGACAAGATATATAAATGCTAAAAATCATGCTTCTTCTGAACAATTTATCATAACTATCTGAGAAGCTGTCTCTCAGGCTATAGTCCTCAGTCTGGCTCCAATAAAACTCTCTTCTATTCTTATCATAGGTTATTGATTATTTCCATCAACACTTCAATACTCCGCTGTGCTTTCTAGATACCTATCTTCACATATATTTTAGTCTAATAATTCCTTACTCTCTTGTCAGATTTTAAATGTTTTAAAGATTTTCAACTTTATCATTTTTAGTTGTTTTGGCAGAGAAACTGACACAAAGACCTAATTCTCTTGTATTTACTTTTTCTTTTGTATCAGTATGGACATTCAAGAAAGAGATATTTACGCATTATCACCTAGTTTCCATATGTATTAAATTTTTTCATTTTTAATATTTTTCATTATTTCCTTTTTGAGTTTATCATTCCCTATTTGACTATTTGATTTGATAGTCATCTGGATTTTTATACTTTTCAAATCAATATCTCCCATTTGTTCATTTTTATCTGCTTGTTATTTTTTTCATGTTTTCAATTCTTCTTTTGTCTTTCTCAGAATATTCATTGTCCTTTGTTTGAACTTTTGCTTTGGCTGGTCCTTTTATTCAGCCTACCCTGTGTTTTAGACTCAACTCATTTACCTAATCATACTCTCTTGGCTTCAGTGTCTCTGAGACCCTTGACTAATTGCTCCATCTCAGCTGCCTCCATGATGGCAAGTCTTTTTAGCCATGCCTCTTAGCTGTCCAAAATGGACCATCTGCACACCAGTAGTTTCTGACTATTCCAGTGACTTCTTCACTCAAGTGAAATACCACGTCCAAATGCATAGGGTATAGATTCTTAAGCAGTTGGTGAAAAGGCCAGGTGATGGAATCTTAAAGTGTGTGGGGAGTTGACTTCCTATAAGTAAATGTTTGATCAGTTGGAGATAGAAAAGAGCCAGTACCTAAATCCGCACTCCCTTCCTTTTTCTGATGAAATATTCCAACTTACAGCCCATATGAACCTTCATATGGTGGCCCAGAGAGTGAAAGTACCAAGCCTAACCCTTTCATAGTTTGTGTGAGACAGTGACCAGTGCAGAAATGCACCACCTTGTGTTTGCTTACCACCCTTACCCACTTTATCACTCTTTTCCTCCATTCTTGCTGCATTGAAATTGCTCTTCCCATTAAGAAGTTGGAGTGTAAGTCTTGCTTCAGGCTCTGTTTTCTTGGAAGCCTGAGCTAGGACAATTAGAAATGTTTATAGAAAACAGAAACCCAGGCTGATATTTTGGAGCCCAATTACCTACACCTGTGAGAGCAACAGGGACTCTGATACCCTGATAAATGGGATAGTAATCTGGCATTCAATAACATCACAATTTCTTAAGCTTTCACAAGTGATTGATTCAAATGAGGCACAGATGGAAGGTAAGATTTTGAGGGATCACATCTATTAGAATGACCAAAATCTGCAACACTGACAACACCAAATACTGGAGTGTATGTGGAACAATTGGAACTCTTATTCATTGATGGCGAGAATGCAAAACCGTACAGCCATTTTGGAGGACAGTTTTGTCCAATATTTCAGTCTTCTGAGAAAAAAACACAATACATATGCATATATGGGCTGTGAAATATAAATTGTGTAATTTTAACGATTCCACATAAGAGTTAAATGTTTTATGTTTGCATTTAAGACTGTGATTGCACAATATAAAGATGACTGGAAAAATTCAACCCAAAATTTAGATGTTTACTTTTCCTTACTTTAAATGACATTAAATATCAAATAAAACCCTGTTAAGTAGAGAGCTA
Source organism: Eubalaena glacialis (assembly GCF_028564815.1). NCBI lineage: Eukaryota > Metazoa > Chordata > Mammalia > Artiodactyla > Balaenidae > Eubalaena > Eubalaena glacialis. The sequence continues at coordinate 49,016,027 of NC_083729.1, read as the reverse complement.
GACTGCAGATGAAAGGAAAAAGCCATGTATTTTAGTATTTTTAGCGGCACTTTCCCCCTACTTTTTGAATAAAGAGCCGTGCATTTTCATTTTGCACAGGGCATTACAAATTATGCAGCTGGCCCTAACTTGTATGTGTGTCTGTTCTTTATACCTGTACTCTTACTTAACTGTCAATATTTTTTCATCCCTTCCCCCACCAAGAACCAATTGTTGCCTCCTTAGGGATACTCTCACACCCATTGAAAATGCATGCCCTAATGCTTCCACCAGTATCTGCGGCCCTTTGCCAGAATCTGAAAACATTTTGAGGAGTGTTTGATAACGGGGTCCGAGCTGTCACTGACATCAGAGACACAAACTGCCATTTTTGTCCTCTGAGTTGAGTGGGAACTTATGGAGGGTAAGTGGATATACCAACATGGTCAGCATGGTAATGCGTCACATTTATTTGCTTCCTACACTTAGCTGCCTCACTTCCCCTTGCCATCACTCTCATTGCGCTGAGATTACACATTACAGTAGTGTTAGAACATAAGTTTGCCCCAAACTCTATTTTGTAGGGCAGCGGTCCCCAACCTTTTTGGCACCAGGGACCAGTTTTGTGGAAGACAGTTTTTCCAAGGCGGGGGTGGGATGGTTCAGGCGGTAATGCGAGCGATGGGGCGCGATGGGAAGCAGCAGACGATGCTTCGCTCGCTCGCCTGCCGCTCACCTCCTGCTGTGCGGCCTGATTCCTAACAGGCCGCGGACCAGTACCGGCCCACAGTCTGGGGATTGGGGACCCTTGTTGTAGGGGACCCTATTATATGTTACTTAGTTTCTTGCTTGTCTTCCACAGAGCTTGAAATTTCACTGGTGACACATTATTTTCCATCTTCACCTCATATTTCCTTGCCATTTTCAGCTTTCAAGACCAATAATGTACCTCAGGGAAGGTGCTAAACCCTATGACCTAGCTTCTCTTCCTGGTCTTAAGAAATGGAGTGACAGGAAAGCTCCAGGTAAATGGTGCAGATTGAATTTTGTTTCAAGCCATGGAGGATGTAGAAAAGCAAGTTCTCAGGTGTGAGCCAGCTTACCTACACTTGTTATAGTGATGCTAGGATCCAGGGATGCCCTGATGTTTCCCTGTCAAGCTGGCTGTCTGGTCTGGCATTGCTGCTTTCTTAACCTGTAATTAGGCAATGAAGTAGGTAGTGTGGAACAAAACAAGGGAGAGGAAAGGAAAGTGCATACCCTTTTCCATCAGTGACATTTTCTCCTTTTCTAAGATACTATTATCTTCCACACATTCTGCTTCCTAAGGGGATTCTCCTCCTGCCACTTTTTAAATTTTAATTGTTGTTAGATTCTGGGATACCAGAGACTTCCTCTTACTTCTGTGGACTCACCAGGATTGGGTTATATAGGAAAGCCCACACTAGTTTTTCAAAATGAAAAGTCATTGAATTTTAAATTTGTAAATATTGAAGCAAAGGGGCAGGGCAAGTTAATTTATAATGCCATGCTCACTTTCTTTTTCATTTCAATTTTTGCTTAAAAAAGATTCATATTAAAATGAGCTTACTTTTTTTTTTTGACTTAGTTTTGTAATTAGATGCTTCATGGTTAATCAACATATTTCTGCTGTCATGACATTATAATACAATTTAATATCAACTAAAGGAAAGCAGATTGCTTCATGAATGCTTAGAAAGTTAATACTTGCTCTTTCAATATAATGTTGTAGCAGAGAGTTAAATGCCAGAGGTTCAGCACAATTCCATTTCAATGTAAAACAACTAATTAAGAAATAATAATTGACACAACATGATAACAAAAATCCAAGAGCAGAAAACCAAAACATATGTATCTGTTTTAAAAAATGCTTCAAATCCCAGTATAATATCTGTTATAAACTCATTGTATGGGGATAAGCTATAATAAATCAAAACAATCTTCATTTAAAATGACAATAAACTTTAAAAAATATGTTCTAAAGAAAAGATGTTACGATAAATAAGGAAACATGAAGAATTAACTATGGAATATTTGAGATACCTTGTTTAAAAATGCCTTTATTACAAATCATTTTCTTCAGAAGTATAACGCTTATCAGGAATTATACATCCTGTCTAAGATTAACATTTGTGAAAATAAATAAAGGAAGCCTCATTTAAAATAAAATTGAGAAGCCCTGAAGAAGGAGCTCTCATGCACTACCACTCGCCCCAGCTGGAGGAAGGAAGAATTTCTCTCTTGCCCAGCAACAGCCCAGCCAATGAGAAGCTGTCACCACCCTGGGCTCTGTGAAACAGCCCCTCCCAACTTGTTCTTTCCTCTATAAAAGCAAACCTGTCTCCTAGGTTCTTAGGACTTGCCTATGGTTTGGGATAGTTTGCTTGTCCCAAATCGTAATTCTCTGCTATTCTTGACTAAACTCATTTTGCTGGTAAAATAATTGACTCTTTTGTTTTTTTAAGGATTTCATATCCTTGCAGAATCTCAGTATGATTTCTATCAGTCAAAATCTTATATCAGAGATCATTTTAAATCTATAAACATACATAAACATAATATAATTGTAAAATTATTATGGTGGTTATTACAGTAATCAAAAATTTCTATTCTAAATTAATTTCTCTATGCTTTGTAGCAAGGCATTCTTTATATATTTCCAGTTACCATCCATCTATCATGTTATATTGATTAAAAATTAAATTTTTGTTTTAATACTACTTTACAGAAGCAAATTGGGAAGGCATGTCAGATTTGAAAAAATCATTCACTGCATTTCACTGACAAATCCACAGGGATTTTGGCTTATTTTTGATTTTGTGTTACCTATTCATTATTTTCCACATTTAACATGTGTAGTTGATACTGGCTTTATGAAATGCTGAGCCATCACTATATGTAGCTAAAATAGCATCAATTGTAGTTAACCAATTGGTTAAATTATTTTTAATACCTTACACTGTCTTTAAACTAGTGAGCAGAGGTTTCTTTTTTTTTTTTTTAACACCTTTATTGGGGTATAATTACTTTACAATGGTGTGTTAGTTTCTGCTTTATAACAAAGTAAATCAGTTATACATATACATATATCCCCGTATCTCTTCCCTCTTGCATCTCCCTCCCTCCCACCCTCCCTATCCCACCCCTCTAGGTGGTCACAGAGCACCGAGCTGATCTCCCTGTGATATGCGCCTGCTTCCCACTAGCTAGCTATTTTACATTGGTACTGTATATATGTCCATGCCACTCTCTCACTTTGTCCCAGCTTACCCTTCCCCCTCCCCGTGTCCTCAAGTCCATTCTCTATTAGGTCTGCGTCTTTATTCCTGTCTTGCCTCTAGATTCTTCATGACCTTTTTTTTTTTTTTTTTTAGATTCCATATATATGTGTTAGCATACGGTATTTGTTTTTCTCTTTCTGACTTACTTCACTCTGTATGACAGACTCTAGGTCCATCCACCTCACTACAAATAACTCAATTTCGTTTCTTTTTATGGCTGAGTAATATTCCATTGTATATATGTACCACATCTTCTTGATCCATTCATCTGTCGATGGACACATGGGTTGCTTCCATGTCTTGGCTATTGTAAATAGAGCTGCAATGAACATGTGGTACATGACTCTTTTTGAATTATGGTTTTCTCAGGGTATATGCCCAGTAGTGGGATTGCTGGGTCGTATGGTAGTTCTATTTTTAGTTTGTTAAGGAACCTCCATACTGTTCTCCATAGTGGCTGTATCAATTTACATTCCCACCAACAGTGCAAGAGGGTTCCCTTTTCTCCACACCCTCTCCAGCATTTATTGTTTGTAGGTTTTTTGATGATGGCCATTCTGACCGGTGTGAGATGATATCTCATTGTAGTTTTGATTTGCATTTCTCTAATGATTAACGATGTTGAGCATTCTTTCATGTGTTTGTTGGCAATCTGTATATCTTCTTTGGAGAAATGTCTCTTTGGGTCTTCTGCCCACTTTTGGATTGGGTTGTTTGTTTTTTTTGATATTGAGCTGCATGAGCTGCTTGTAAATTTTAGAGATTAATCCTTTTTCAGTTGCTTCACTTGCAAATATTTTCTCCCATTCTGAGGGTTGTCTTTTCATCCTGTTTATGGCTTCCTTTGCTGTGCAAAAGCTTTGAAGTTTCATTAGGTCCCATTGGTTTATTTTTGTTTTTATTTCCATTTCTCTAGGAGGTGGGTCAAAAAGGATCTTGCTGTGATTTATGTCATAGAGTGTTCTGCCTATGTTTTCCTCTAAGAGTTTTATAGTGTCTGGCCTTACATTTAGATCTTTAATCCATTTTGAGTTTATTTTTGTGTATGGTGTTAGGGAGTGTTCTAATTTCATTCTTTTACATGTAGCTGTCCAGTTTTCCCAGCACCACTTATTGAAGAGGCTGTCTTTTCTCCATTGTATATTCTTGCCTCCTTTATCAAAGATAAGGTGACCATATGTGCATGGGTTTATCTCTGGGCTTTCTATCCTGTTCCATTGATCTATATCTCTGTTTTTATGCCAGTACCATACTGTCTTAATTACTGTAGCTTTGTAGTATAGTCTGAAGTCAGGGAGTCTGATTCCTCCAGCTCCATTTTTCGTTCTCAAGATTGCTTTGGCTCTTCAGAGTCTTTTGTGTTTCCATACAAATTGTGAAATTTTTTGTTCTAGTTCTGTGAAAAATGCCAGTGGTAGTTTGATAGGGATTGCATTGAATCTGTAGATTGCTTTGGGTAGTATAGTCATTTTCACAATGTTGATTCTTCCAATGCAAGAACATGGTATATTTCTCCATCTATTTGTATCATCTTTAATTTCTTTCATCAGTGTCGTATAATTTTCTGCGTACAGGTCTTTTGTCTCCTTAGGTAGGTTTATTCCTAGGTATTTTATTCTTTTTGTTACAATGGTAAGTGGGAGTGTTTTCTTAATTTCACTTTCAGATTTTTCATCATTAGTGTATAGGGATGGAAGAGATTTCTGTGCATTAATTTTGTGTCCTGCTACTTTACCAAATTCATTGATTAGCTCTAGTAGTTTTCTGGTAGCATCCTTAGGATTCTCTATGTATAGTATCATGTCATCTGCAAACAGTGACAGCTTTACTTCTTCTTTTCCTATTTGGATTCCTTTTATTTCTTTTTCTTCTCTGATTGCTGTGGCTAAAACTTCCAAAACTATGTTGAATAATAGTGGTGAGAGTGGGCACCCTTGTCTTGTTCCTGATCTTAGTGGAAATGGTTTCAGTTTTTCACCATTGAGGACGATGTTGGCTGTGGGTTTGTCATATATGACCTTTATTATGTTGAGTTCAGTTCCCTCTATGCCTACTTTCTGGAGGGTTTTTATAATAAATGGGTGTTGAATTTTGTCGAAAGCTTTCTCATGAGCAGAGGTTTCTTAAATGGCTATCGGTGTTAAGGTCATTTGTGAAAATTATTCAATCTTTTAGAAGATAATATGAATATAGAAATAAGATCAGTCAAAAAATTACACTTAACTATGATTTCATCTATATTTTATGCCTTTTTAAAATGATTTCAATTTAAGTGCCTCAAACAAATGGACAAATAGAAACTTAGTGCTACCTGCATTTAGTATATGTTCATAAAAGATTAATGGGCAGTTAATAGTTTCAGAGGACTTGGAGCTACTAACTTACCTGTGCCAACCTGAAGGCCATCAATCCTCTCCTGTACATTGTCTCTGTTGCTTCTTCATTAATTTCACATCAACTAATTATACCATTGGATTGATGCAATCCTAAGTAATGTCTAAGTGCTGTTCACATCAATTTAAAAGTTTCGGATAAGAGAGTATTCAGGTTATTAGAATAGATGAGATGGGTCAAGCATTAAAAGCATGGAACCAGGATAATTATATTTCTTTTATTTCCAATAAATGTAAATAAACTGTTTAATGTAAATTGAATATAAGAAAAACCACCAGTTTTGTACAATTTCCATTTATGTTTAGAAAGCTCTTAGAGTTTGGGAACATGTCTATTATTCTTCTAATTATATAGTTACATGACTTCACCAGTACCTTCTGTATCAGGTCTTTCCTAACTCTCTTTGGCCCATTTTGAATATCTACATTATTTGATATCTGTTAGGAGTATTTCTTAAATATGAATGTGCATAGAAATCACCTGAGTATGTTATGAAAATACAGATTCCATCTCTGTAGATCTGGGATAAAGCCCGAGGCTTTGCATTTCTGACAACCTCCTAGGCAATGCTGGCATTGCTGCTCCATGGACCACAGTTTAAATACTAAGGTTCTTCAGCATTTATAGCCTGAATGACATCTTTTTTCCTTTTAAGTTTTTCACTTATTTTTCATGTCCATTAAAAATATCTTCCAATTGAGATAGCAAATCACTCTCTTAAAATTATGAAAATTGCTTTTAAAGTATTGCCACATCAACTGTAGTAGTCTTGAGCATGTAATATTTGCTTAGCAAAATTTTTGGAAATTTTGGAAAATATCCACAAAACTTATTTATTTCTTCATATAACCAATGGTATGTCCAGCATTGTTTGTGGTGCTAAAGATAGAGTAGTAGAGACAGAGCCTTTGTCCTTGTGGAGTTTACAGTCTGCAGTTAGACTCAAGGAAGTAAACAGGTTACTAAACGCTTTTTGATTACACCAGTAACTCAGAAATCACCCACAGTGTTTTACCACGCAATAAAACAGACATGCACTTCCAATTTTCCTCAGGTTATGTTCAGCTTTCTTATTAACATCCTACCAGTAGAAAAAGCAGGGTAATTTCAGTATTAAAAGGAAAATAGGTTAATCTTGGTCAAAATTAAGAGCATAAGAGTAGAGGATTAAAATACTTGGAAAAGATTATAAAATAATGAAAAATGTATATAAGGTCACTTAAAAGATTATGTACGATAAAAACATATAACCAGCAAGAACATACAACCAGCAAAAACAAACTTTCTAGAAGCTAAAAAGAGAACGAATTTAACAGAAAAATACTATTTTTAAAAAGTAATTTTCTATTTTGAAGTGAATTGTAAGCTATGGCACTGTTAAAAACTGTGATATCCAAAAGGATATGCAATAAAATAAGCAAAATCACTTTAGAAGGGGTCTTATTATTGTAATGTAAGATTTATATTTTACATATTATTCTGAAGCTTGTTTTTTCCATTAACAAGAACCCCTTTCCATATATTCCATTTCTTTCTATTTATGGCAGCAACTTAATGTATCTCTTTAATTTCCAAATAAAGCATATTTAGAGTATTTTCTATTTTTAAAATATTACACTTGGTACTCAATTGGCAATCATTAACAGAGTTGTCTTCTCCCATTTTTGTACTTCTATATAATAAATTCATTCAAGAAGAACATTAGTATTAATTTGTTAGGGCTGCCATAACAAGAAACCACAGACTGGGTAGCTGAAAGAGAAGAGATGTATTTGTCACAATTCTGGAAGCCAAAAGTCCAAGATCAAGGTGTTGTCAGAGTTGGTTTCTTCTCAGCCCTTGCTCCTTGGCTTGTAGATAGGCATCTTTTCCTTGTGTCTTCACATGGTCTTACCTCTGTGTATGTCTGTGTCCTAATCCCATTGTCTCATAAATATACCTGTCATATTGGATTAGGGTCCATCCTAATGACCCCATTTTAACTTGATCATCTCTTTAAAGACCCTATCATGAAATACAGTCTGAGGCACTAGAGGTTAGGACTCCAGTATATGAATTAGGGCGGGGAATACAATTCAGTCTATAAAAATCTTCGTCAAATGCTTTGTACATTTGATTATTTGCTAAATTTTATTTATGCTTCAGCAATATGGCACAAATTTTTATTCCAACCAGGAGTTTTTTCTACTCCCTCTCATCTCTGCTTTTTTAGTAGTCATTTGTTTTTCTTTTATGTTAACTGAACAGTTGTATTTTTATCCACTACCAAGTGATGGAGATGAGACCTTCTGCTGGAGGCAATGCAGAGACACAGAACATTGGTGATCACCTCAAGTTACCGCATTAGGAAGACTACCTTGGCAGTGTGTGCAGGGTGGATTGCATTGAGGAGAAACTTGAAGTGAATAGAATCTAGTTGCATAGCAATTGTCACCATCCATGTTTTACATAATGATGGACAGAAAGAGGTGGTGGCAGTAGGAATGTGAAGGAAGATGCTAATGGAAAAGGCAGCAGGAATGGAGAACAGTAGTGCTGGGATGGAGTATATTGGAAATGATAATTTTGTTTTCTAAAACACACCTTGGAACACAAGATCACGTGTTTTAAGAGAGCTCAGGGCTTCTGATCACTAGCTATATATTATTTAACTTGATGTTCTAACATAGACTTACAATCTCACTAGTTAGGAGTCCTAAGAAGAAGGTGTCACTGGTATTCAGTGGAAAATAAATTAGGCAAGTGTGTGACATGTGAAAGAAGCATATCACGTGAAAGTGATAACACATATTGGGAATGTAGGAAGAGATTTGGAAGATGTTTTATAGTGTTTGCCTCAGTGTCATTATATTTTTTTTTAAATGCAAGAATATTATCAGGAATAATAAAGGAACTATAAAACAAAGAGTGGAGAAACCAGAACTCTGCTCTTAATGACAGTGTATACAGAGAGAAATATACGGAATTTGAATCCAGGTTCTGCAGTTTATTAGCTGTGTGAATTTAGATAGCTTATTTTTATTTTTCTGAGCTCTGGTTTTCTCAGTTATAAAATGGGTATTATAATATATACTTAAATGTGTTATTGAATTGTATTAAGTATTCTTTGTGAAATATTTAGAATGTACCACAAATGACAGCTTTTATTATTAATGTTACTATTATTGGCACTGCCTTTTTCTCACGGATTGTGATATATACAGCCTGTTTCCCTAAGTGTCATATAAGTTCTTTCAGAGAAGACTACCTACCTTAAATCAGTGTGCACTCTAGCCCTGATCACAGAGGTTTGTGCATGCTTATTTTAGAAATGATGATCTTGGAAGTACTACATTTAGGCTAAATGCAGACACATGATGTGCTTAGAATGCAGGAGAATGTAAGAGAAAGCCCTGCAATTAAGAACCCAATACAACTGAAGACATTATTTTTAAAAAATAACTTTCTATTTGAAATGAATTGTAAGCCATGGTAGTGTTAACAACTGTGATGACTGCTCACACATTCCAGCAATCCTTGCTTGCTGCTACTGAAACATTTTTACTTACTTTGGTGAGAAAAGATTCATCACTTTGAATGCTGGATCTCCTCTGAATTATATCACTCCCCAAATGATTGACAGTCATAGTTTTACCGTGTGTAACTGAAGATAGCAAATATTTTAATACCTGAATATTAATATTAATATAAATTTCCAGGGGTGTTCATACATCAAAGAAAGTAATCCTGAAAGCTGATATATTTAATTTCAGGGAACTCTGAAGATATTATGGTAACTTTTTTCAGCTCTGTGGCTTTGGAACTTTTCTATAAATGTGAGGAAATGGGGCCCACATGTGAGTGAGTGTGCGTGTGTGCACACGTGCACCATGGAGATATATATATACGCACACACACACATACATATAGCAACAAAGTTAGGGTCATTATTTCAAGAAATGGTAAGGGCTTAATTAAATAGAACAATAGTAGGAATTTTATTAATTGTAGGTAATTTCCCATACTAATTCTCGATATTAATTTAGACTAAGGAACAACTAAATCCTTTGGAGGCAAGCTCTTCTTGAGTAAACAAGTAGTAGAAGTTGTCTGGTACCACATAGTAAAATGATTTAAAATGATGACAGGACAGGAAAGAAAATAGTAATCAACAATCATTTTTCCTATGAAAATTAATTATAAATAATTTAATATCAATACAGATGAGAGTGAAAATGTAAAAAATATGATTTCTTATTTAAAAAGGGAGAAAAGTGAAGCCACCAAACATATTCCTTAAAATAGTTAGGAGAACACAGTTTCAGTTTCAAAACTTGACCCATCTGGATTCCTAGGAGCAACACGCTGATAAATATCTCCTTATTCAGATTTTTTTTTTAATTTTTAAAAAAATTTACGTATTTATTTATTTTTGGCTACATTGGGTCTTCATTGCTGTGCACTGGCTTTCTTTAGTTGCAGCGGGCGGGGGCTACTCTTCGTTGCGGTGCGCGGGCTTCTCATTGCGGTGGCTTGTCTTGTTGTGGAGCATGGGCTCTAGGCGCGTGGGCTTCAGTAGTTGTGGCACGTGGGCTCAGAAGTTGTGGCTCGTGGGCTCTAGAGTGCAGGCTCAGTAGTTGTGGTGCACAGGCTTAGTTGCTCCGCAGCATGTGGGATCTTCCCATACCGGGACTCGAACCCGTGTCCCCTGTATTGGCAGGTGGATTCTTAACCACTGCGCCACTAGGGAAATCCCTATTCAGATTATGTTAAAATAAAAATCATCTGATATCAATTCCCCTTTTGACACCAGACTGTATCAGTTAATCATTTCAGATCATCCCAGTCACTTTCTCCCAAAGAATGCTAATATAATTCTCACTAAAATATAAAATCAGTAGGAAAAAGAATGCAATCATCTTCAGAAGAAGCATTTGCCAAGCTTTTTCTCCATACTGTATTTTTTTAAAAGAAATGCAAATGGTGCTAGAAATTTTATTTTAAAGTGATTATAGTAAAAAAAAAAAAATCCTGCTCCTCTCTTGACCACTTAGGACCAAATTTCTCAATAAATTACATTAAAAAAAAAAAAAACCAAGATAATTTGCAAAATTAAGGCAGGAGATAAACTAAAAAAATCTGTATTCCATATTGTATAAATATACATTTTTCAATAATAGGAAAAAACAGTTGGAGAAAATTAGGATGATAAACCAGACAAATATTTCTCTCCTTACTGTTCCCTACCACACACAATGAATTTTGGAAATTTGAATAACACTATTAATGACTAAGCAGATCTTTCAGTATGTGATAACTTCTACATGTAAGTTTAATTAAAATAATTTTTATCCCAAAGCAAAGAAAACTGATGCTGTTATTAGGTAGCTAAATTGATTTTGAAACATCGGAAATTGTTCAGTGACCATAACAGGATTTCAGTTTGGGAAATGCTGAACTAGGTAGATTATTTTTAAAAAGGAGGTAGAGAGCAGGGACTTATTTTATTTTAAAGTATCCAGGTAATGTATTTTTATGAAAAGCATTGATATGTATTTTGATATTGAGTAGTAGTAGTATATTCAAAACTTAATAGCTACTACTTCATGCTGTTAAATAATATACAACAAACATGACAGAACATCTCTTGGATCATGTTCAGTTATGATATTAAAGTTAAATAGACAAGGAAAATTTAACAATTTTAAGATTAAGATTTTTTTGATAGAAAAAGGTATCTAAATCACTTTTTTTTACAGTATTTAGTTGTATAATACCTCAATTTGCAAACAATATTTTCAATGCATTCCTTATAGACTTTCTGTTAGTAAAAAACTCAAAAACTTAAAAGGATTCCTAGTATGACAGAGTGAGGAGCTCTGTAGACATGCCCTCCAGCAAAGCTGGAGAAAATTATTAAAAATAAAATACCAACCATTAAAATCCCTGGAAATGGTCTTAAGAGCATACAGCAAACAAAAAACTTTTATTCAAGAAAATCTGCTAAAACTTGGTAAGAACAATTAGGTCTGTGACTCTTGAACCAAGACATACTCTATCTCTCCCCTCTCTCAGTTCAGTGAGATGAAACTCCAACTCCAGGGTGGTACAATCAAAAACACAAGGCCCCCTTACCACCTATAACTCCTAGTTAGAGGGATATTTTCCCAGAAGCTGGACATCAAAATTTCTCATCCTGTCCCCAGCTACTTGTTATTGAGATTAAATTCTGGGAATGTGGAACAGTGAGATTGGAGGGTGCTTTCTCCCACCTGGTCCCCACTCATGAGATGAAGTTTCTACCTTGGACATGACAGCACTGAAGATGCTAGGGCCTTGTTCTCTCTTACCTTGACTTGTGGAGCAGGGATTCCATATCAGGAGTGGGAAGCAAAAGAGACCTGGGGCTGTTGCCCTCCCACTCAAACAAAATGTTCTGTTCCTAAATTGGGGGTCACTTGGAGAGAAGTACACAATTGTCCCACCCCCAGCACTAGAGATATGGCCTAAAGTTTTGGCCCAAGGAAGAAGTAGGCCATATTACAGAGAGTTCTTAATCTCCTTTCAAAAGAAGTGACTTAATTTGCAACAGAGTTTGGAGAAGTTTAAATCTCAGGGCAGTCAAGAAACAGTGGAGACTGTCATGAAATATAAGGATGAGATAGATTCATTAAATTCATTGAAGATATAAGCTAAGCTGTTGGCAGGCTCATTTGCAAGAGATAAATGAGGAAAGAGACAGCAGAGAAGAGCCTTTCTTGGTGAAGACAAATATCAAACACTAACCATAGGACTATCTCTTTAAAGGAGTCTAGGTTTGATTGGATCGGTCTGTGAGCAAGTTATGTACTAGAGTCTTGTTGTCAACAGTAGACAACCAGCCAGTAATTAGTGGAGCTTAACAGATGGGTATGGATAAGGAAAGAGTCTTGCTGAAGGCAGTGTTACCCAAGGTGACTGTGGGCATAATCAAGGCTGTGTCCCCTGAGAAACAATATCAAAGTTTTCATACTGCAGGGAGAAATTGACTCCACCAAGGTAATCCAGCCAACCAGTCAGCTGGATTCATTATGGAAATTGATCATCTGGTTTTAAAACTCATATAGAATTACAAGAGACCTGGAATAGTCAAAACAATCTTGATAAAGAACAAAATAGGAAAAGTCACATTTTCCTATTTCAAAACTTACTGCAAAGAAATATAAATCAAAACAGTGATACTTGCCAATGTGGAACTGGCATTAAAAATAGACTTAAAGATCAATAAAATAGAATTGAGAGCTCAGAAATAAATGTGTCTATGGGTCTAATACAATTCAATGGAGAAAAAATCTTTTCAAAAAATGGTAATGGGACAATTGGATAACCACACGCCAAAGAATGAAATTGGACTGTTTTACCTCAGGCCATATACAAAAATTAACTCAAAGTGTATCAGAGACCCAAATGTGAGAGCTAAAACTATACAACTCTTAGAAGAAAACACAAGAATAAATCTTTTTGAGCTTATATAAACAACTGGTTCTTAAAGAAGAATGACAAAAAACAGAGAAGTTGGACTTCATCAAAATTAAAAACTTTTCTGCTTCAATGAACACTATTATGAAAACTAAAAGACCACCCACAGAATGGGAGAAAATATTTGCAAATCATATATCTGATAAAGGACTTGCACTTTGAATATATGAAGAACTCTTACAACTAACTATTTGTGACCCAAGATATGATCTATCCTGGAGAATGTTCCATGAGCACTTGAGAAGAAAGTGTATTCTGTTGTTTTTGGATGGAATGTCCTATAAATATCAATTAAGTCCATCTTCTTTAATGTATCATTTAAAGCTTGTGTTTCCTTATTTATTTTCATTTTGGATGATCTGTCCATTGGTGAAAGTGGGGTGTTAAAGTCCCCTACTGTGATTGTGTTACTGTCGATTTCCCTTTTTATGGCTGTTAGCATTTGCCTTATGTATTGAGGTGCTCCTATGTTGGGTGCATAAATATTTACAATTGTTACATCTTCTTCTTGGATTGATCCCTTGATCATTATGTAGTGTCCTTCTTTGTCTCCTGTAATAGTCTTTATTCTAAAGTTTATTTTTTCTGATATGAGAATTGCTACTTCAGCTTTCTTTTGATTTCCATTTGCATGGAATATCTTTTTCCATCCCCTCACTTTCAGTCTGTATGTGTCCCTAGGTCTGAAGTGGGTCTCTTGTAGACAGCATATAGATGGGTCTTGTTTTTGTATCCATTCAGCCAGTCTATGTCTTTTGGTTGGAGCATTTAATCCATTCACGTTTAAGGTAATTATCAATATGTATGTTCCTATTACCATTTTCTTAATTGTTATGTGTTTGTTTTTGTAGGTCCTTTTCTTCTCTTGTGTTTCCCACTTAGAGAAGTTCCTTTAGCATTTGTTTTAGAGCTGGTTTGGTGGTGCTGAATTCTCTTAGCGTTTGCTTGTCTGTAAAGCTTTTGAGTTCTCCGTCGAACAACTAACTATTAAAAAGACAATTCAATTTAAAAGTGAGCAAAGGATCTGAATAGATATCTCTTATAATGTCTGTAATAAGACACTGAGCATATGAAGAGATGCTCAACATCATTAGTCAGCAGAGAAGTGCAAATCAAATTCATAATTAGATACCACTTCACACTCACTAGGATGGCTAAAATCAAAAATTCAAATAATAAATGTTAGTGAGGGTATAGAAAAATTGGAACCCTCAGGCACTGTTGGCTGAAATATAAAATAGTGCAACCACTTTGGAAAACAGTCTGGAAGCTACTCAAATGGTTAAACATAAAATTACTATATGACCCAACAATTCCATTCCTTTGCATATACCCAGGAGAAAGACTTATGTCCACCCCAAACTTGTACATAAATGTTTTCTGCAGCATTATTTCTAATAGCCAAAAGGTGTAAACAACCTAAATACCCATTAATTTATAGATATAAAAAAAAATGTAGATCCATTCAATGGAATATAGTTTGGCCATGAAAAAGCAATGGATCACTGATACATGGTATAATGTGGATGAACTTTGTATAGATTATGCTCAGTGAAAGAATCCAGTCATGGAAGCCCGCATATCATATGATTCCATTTATATAAAATGCCCAGAAGAGGCAAATCTGTAGAGACAGAGAGTAGATTAGTGGTTGCTTAGGGTTGGGCGGTATGATAGGATAAGCAGAGAGGGGTAGTAGCTACATGGTATAGATTTTGTTTCTTTAGGTGATTAAGATGTTCTGAAATTAACTGTGGTTATATTTGTGCTTATCTGTGAATATACTAACAATCACTGAATTATACAATTTAAATGGGTAAATTACATGGCATGTGAATTATATCTCAACAAAGCTGTAATAATAGATTCAAAATCTAGTCAACTTGAAATCCAGTTCAATATATGATACAATTTACTTTACTGGAGTGTTAATGGAAATATTCTTGGCTGTACACATACATAGAAAACATTGTTTTAAAATTAAACAGGCATAAATAAGTGAACACACTCTTAATACACATCTGATAATGCTGACTCTTATTTACATTTCACTTGTAGAAGAAATCAGACTCATTTTGAAAAGCAACATCTACATTTAGCAATGCTTTAATGGATCAAGTCCAAACTGACTTTATAAAGCATTTTGCATAGAGAGCATATTCTCAATGAATTTAGACTTTGAACTCACACATACACAAAGAAAGAAAGAGATAAATAATAATTTTGCCACTGATATTTAAAGCTAAATCACAAATATATTTAACTTTTTACTGGGTCAGCTTCCCTATTATTTCCAATGGAAAGCTGTAGCATTTTGGTATTCTTAAGAGCAAAGCTTTTGAGTATAACAGCTTTAATAACAACAAGAGGTAATCATTGTTGAATGACTAGTGGTTACTGTTGAAAGATAAAATAGGCACATTAAAAAAAATTTTTTTTAATTACCCTTGACTTATTTATTTATTTATTTATTTATTTAGGCTGTGTTGGGTCTTAGTTGCGGCACACGGGATCTTTGTTGAGGCATGAGGGACCTTTTCATTACCGTGCGTGGTCTGCTCGGGTTTCTCTCTAGTTGCGGCACACGGGTTTTCTCTCTCTAGTTGTGGCGCGCAGCCTCCAGGGTGCGTGGGCTCTGTAGCTGTGGTGCGCGGGCTCCGGAGCACGTGGGCTCTGTAGTTTGCGACACACAGGCTCTCTAGTTGAGGTACAGGAGCTCAGTAGTTGTGGCGCATGGGCTTAGTTGCCCCGTGGCATGTGGGATCTTAGTTCCCCAACCAGGGATCAAACCCACATCCCCTGCATTGGAAAGTAGATTCTTTATCACAGGATCACCAGGGAAGTCCCTGGCACATTAAAATTTTGAAGTTTAGTTCAGCACATGTTGATTTCAGTTGGGTGGCACGGAACCAAAAGTGATTAGTAGCACTCCACTTACAGGAGCTAGCTGCAAGGTTTTTATACAGAAGATGCAGAAGCAAAGCTATGCAAGGCAATTATCTGATTGGCTATAGCTTAAGTGGTTACACAATACTATTTGTGATTGGTTGTTCTTAAGTTTCACTTTCTCAGATTCCAGTGCTTTGCCTCTGGCTTAGGTTTTGGTTTGCTTACACGGGATACCAGGGCATCACTCCAAAGGCCTCCTTGATTAATTACTTTAACATTACCAAGCACTGTGCTGTCACTTTTGCTTGGATCCTCTTTTTTTACTTTGACAGTGGCAGAGTTTATGGTTTAACTTTGATGAGCTTCCCTTGTGATTTGTCATATCGGAGATACAGACTTTAATTTACTAAGGCCTAAGGTAATAAAGGAGTTAATTTAGTGCTTAGTGAGTAAAATGTGTTGGGACTTAAGTGACACCGGTGTCTTATTCCTGTTGATCCACAAATTCATGCCTTGAACTGCCTTACATTGCCCACTCTGTATTTCACTCCTAGCTTTAAATACTGATGCCACAATTTGGGGTATATAATCTTCTTTTTTAGCCCCTCAGCATGCTGCCATCTGTACCTAGAACCATGAACTGAGCTGTAACTTTTCTGTGGTAATTTAGACAGCCCATTCACAGACAACTTGTGATAATACAATTCCTGGCTTGATCTGTGGGAAATTATTCCATCTCCCTTCTCCTCATCCCTAACTGGTTTGTCTGCAAGATAGATAAGAATAAAGAAAGAACGCTTGTTCTTAGGAAAATAAAGATGAAGAATAGAGTCATTACCCACAATTTGTGTATGTTGGAAAGAAGCATTTTGAGCTGAACCATCTAATTTAAAGTTCCTTTTTAGAGTTGGGCAAATGAGAAATTATGGAAGTTGGACTACATCTATGGTTCATTTGTTTTCTTTATATAGATTTTTTTACTTAATATTGACTAATATTTATTGACCATTGTGTGCTCTGCACTATTATAAGCATATTAATATTAATCCTTATGAAGACTATGAAATAGATACTATTATCCCAAATTTATTTACTTTTTATTAATTAATTAATATATTTATTTTTTGTGATTCAATAATTTTATGGATTATACTCCATTTAAAGTTATTACAGGGACTTCCCTGGTGGTGCAGTGGTTAAGAATCCGCCTGCCAATGCAGGGGACACGGGTTCGAGCCCTGGTCCGGGAAGACCCCACGTGCCACGGAGCAACTAAGCCCGTGTGCCACAACTACTGAGCCTGCACTCTAGAGCCCACAAGCCACAACTACTTAGCCTGCATGCCACAACTACTGAAGCCCACGTACCTAGAGCCCGTGCTCTGCAACAAGAGAAGCCACCGCAATGAGAAGCCCGCACACCGCAACGAAGAGTAGCCCCTGCTTGCTGCAACTAGAGAAAGCCCGTGCACAGCAATGAAGACTCAACGCAGCCAAAAATAAATAAATAGATAACTTTATTTTTTTTAATAAATTTATTTATTACAAAATAATAGCTATATTTCACTGTACCGTAAAATATATCCTTGTTGCTTATTTAATTTATACATAGTAGTTTGTATCTTTTTAATCCCCTACCCCAACTTCCCCCTTTCCTCTCTCCACTGGCAGCCACTAGTTTGTTTTGTATATCTGTGAGTCTGTTTCTGTTTAGTTACACAAATTTGTTGGTTTTTTCCACATATAAGTGATAACATACAGCATTTTTCTCTGATTCCTTTCACTAAGCATAATACTCTCTAGGTCCATCCATGTTGTTGCAAATGGCAGAATTTCATTATTTTTTATGGCTAAGTAATACTCCATCGTGTGTATATACATACATATATATATATATATATATATATGTCTGAGAAGTTGTCTCTCTTTCCATTCTAAATGGTAATCTTGCTGGGTAGAATATCCTAGGTTGCAGGTTTTTCCCTTTCAGCACTTTGAATATAACAAACCACTCCTTTCTGGCCTGCAAAGTTTCTGCAGAAAAGACAGCTGATATCCTTATGGGGGTTCCTTTGTATATGCTCCTTTGTTTTTCTCTTGCTGCCTTTAGAATTCTCTCTTTATCTTTAAGCTTTGCCATTTTAATTATGATATGCCTTGGTGTGGGTCTGTTTGGGTTCATCTTGTTTGGGACCCTCTGCTTTCTGTACCTGGATATCTGTTTCCTTCTTCAGGTTTGGGAAATTTTCAGTCATAATTTAATGAAATATATTTTCCACCCCCTTCTCTCTCTCATTCTTCTCCTATTGTCTCACTCTCAATTGAGACCAGTTCCTCTGTCTTTTCATTTTGCTTAACTTTCTCTGTCTCTATAAATATAGGTGAAATAGTTACCTATTATGGTATTGAAGGGACATCATTATGTGAGAGCATCCCTATACAATCTGCACGTGCCCAGTGGCTTTTTAGATTTGATCGAACAGAAGTCGTGTCTTTCCTCAGGGTGTGCTGGCAGCTATCATCTTGCTAGGAAGTGGGGCTGGAGATGGAGGGGCTATGGCCTGAGCCAGGTGTGAGGAGGGTCTTCCACTCTGCTCAGGGGCTGTCACCACCCTATTGAGGGAGGGGTCGGAACCCAAGTTGCTGGAGCAGAAGCCCTGAGATTTGGGTCTGAGCTAACTCTGTTCCCTTCAAGTTTGTGCCCTCCTCTCTCCCAGCACCAGCACCCTTGACCCAGAGGGGAGCAACGCTGAAGCCTGTACAGGCTCTTGGCTCATGACAGTGCATGGGCTGATGTGGGCTGGCCACAGATAGAGGTCCAGGCTGCCTCCAGTATGCTTCTAGTCTGAGCTCCAGGAATGGCAGCCCCTTCTCATCTGAGGCTCTTTTGCAGGGCCAGTGTGATCTCTTGGTGTGTATCAGGGTGCGAGCTGTGGCGGTCCAGGTGCCGTCAGAGATAGGGACCTCCCATAATGTGCTGCCTGTGTAAGAGCCAGCAATGGCCACCCTTGCTGCACTCAGATGCAGCTCTGGGTCTGAGTCATTTCTTTGTCCCATGGCTGAACTCTCTCCTTGGTTGTGGCAGCCCTCACTCCAGTGGGGAGCTGCAAGTGGAAGTAAGCAGGGCTGGAACATTCACTCAGTTCAGGCTCAGGCTCATGCTGTTGTGGTCATGAGAAACCAGCAGCCACTGGGGTAGTCCTCCATCTGCCCTCTTTGCCCTGTCTCAGGAGCAAGTCAGCACTCATGTGCTCCTCACAGCGGAGTCCATGCTTCCCGTAGCCCTCCTGTTAGTCCCCAAGGCTGCCCAACCAGCAAAGTGGGCTTGTCTTCTCTGTGTTGGACCCAAGGACTGGGGTACCCAGTATGTGGCTTGGATTGCTCGCTCCCCAGGGTGGACTCCACCCATGTTTCTCCCTTTTCCTCAGAGTCCTACCCCAGGGGCACAGGTCCTGACCTGATTGCTTCTTTTCTCTTCCTACCTGATTCCTTTTGGATCTTTCTTACAGCCTTGAATGTACTTGAGTCTTCCTGCCAGTTTCCAATTAGTTTTCAGTGAGAATTGTTCCACATATTGATGTATTTTTGATGTGTTTATGGGGGGAGGTGAGTTACACGTCCTCCTACTTTGCCACCTTTTTTTTGCTTTTTCAGTTGTCTCGTTTCATCATTTTTTGTTGTTGGTTTCATTTTTATTTTTTTATTGATGTATAGTTGATTTATGTTTTAGGTATATAGCAAAGTGATTTATTATATATATATAGTTTTATATATATATATTCTTTTTTAGATTCTTTTCCATTATAGGTTATTATAAGATATTGAATGTAGTTCCCTGTGCTATACAGTAGGTCCTTGTTGTTTATCTATTTTATATATAGTAGTGTGTATCTGTTAATCCCAAATTCCCTACTTTGCCATCTTGTTTCTTGTTCTATCCCAATTTTATATCGAGATGTTAAGCAACTTGCCTAATGTCACCCAGCTAGTGAATAGCAGAACCGGCTGGCTCATTGAATAAAGGGTCCTTAAATGGCAGTCATAAACCTGTACCATTTCTGGACATGGATATAGCATCATTTTCTATTTCTAGAACACAATATAACATCCAGGGCAACATTATGTTTCCTGTTTGGAGCTCAGAAATTATATTTGAAGGAAAGCATCTGTCATGGAAAGAAAATAGGCTATTTCTAGTATGTTAAAAAGTGTTGCACAAAAATGTGTTCGGTTGTTTCAATGAATGAAAAAATTCAAGAACTAAAAGGGATCACGATCATGTATCTTAAGCAGTATGTGTCTAACATATATATGGAAATTAACAAATATTACTGCTTTGAACTTTACTACTCATGTTCTGAGTTAGCATACCTTTAAGCTATTCTTTAATGATAGCTATGCATCTTTTTATTAGAAATAAATTATCTGAAAAATGATTTAGGGATACAGTTCTTTCATAAAACTGTGAAGGATAGTAAAGTTACAGAAGGTAAGGAAAATTTAAAAGCAAAAATATAAAGTGCTTGAGATTCATATTTCTGTATCTCTATTAACAGAATGAGAATTAAAAGATTTTCTAAGTTTGATATGATAGCAATTAATAATTATATTTGGTATATACATTAATTGTATGACTTTTTCTTTTTAAAAAGTAAGGCTGATTCTTTTTCAACAATTTTTTTTCACTTATGAGACTATTAATCAAAATATGAAGTGAACCAAAATTACAAAATGATTATTTTAGGGAGGAGTATTATCTCTCATCTTAGAAGACTAATCTTACACAAGGAAAATGAGATTTGAGGGATGTATATTTTATAATTTGCTTGGAAAAATTATTATTTGTTATTTAAAATTCTGAATATGTCACAGACTGGTTTGTCAAAACTAATATATGCTTTTTCTAGAAAATGAATGTATTTCAGTGTAAAGCCTCTCATCTAAAATTATATTAGAAAAGAAAAAAATGTAAATAATATCTTGATAAATATGTTATATAAAATCAAGTAGATGTTAAAGATTTGGGAGACTCCTTAATGTAACTGACTTTCTTATTTAAATGCAATTCCTTATTCTTATTTCTAAGACATATGTAATATTAAATTGCTCTAAAATTATTGTTATTATTCCTTGGAAATATATGATGACATACATTTCAAAATATTTATATAATAACAAGTATTAAAAGAGCTTGAATAGAGGATTCAAATGGAATGGACTACACATAAAAGCATAAACAGAGACTTCAAAATTCCATTTCTTTAATAAGGGCTTACTGTGATAGGCAATACTTTGTGGTCAATTACAACTGGGAATGGTTCCTTCCATTAACCAAAGGTGGAAATATACGAGAAGAAGGAGGTATGGAGGGGAAACAGTTTGAATATATTGATTTCTAGATATCTATGAAACATAAGGTGGGACAGTTCAGTAGGTAAATGAAAATATAGGTCTGGAACTCATGGGTGTAGTTTGATAAAGGGATAGATTTGAGATTTCTCAGTATGTGGAAATTGAAGTGTAGATTGACTGTCTATTTCAGGTTTGGTAATTTTCAGATGCATTGGTCAATATGTGAAAGCTAGCAGGAAGAAAATGGGCTTATAAAAAGGGATGGGCATTAGACTGAGGAAAAGAGATAGATTAGGGCACCAAGGGGCTCAATAACATGAAAGAGTAGCTATATTAAATACACAGAAAAGAGAGTTGGGAGAAGCTCTGTCACAAAGTGAGATTAGTTAATCTTGATGATGCTAAGTTTCGCGTTGTGCCATGCTACCCCAAATATATTGAAGAAATTCTGTCAAGGGTCTTAAAGAGTCTAAAATGTTGGAACTGCCATCTGATTGGGACATACAATGCAATAAGTTGGCAGACATTAGGGTGAAGAGGAAGACTTTGAATTAGAAATCACAGTCCGGGTGAATTGGAGTTAGTGTATGAAAATGAGGAGGTTTCTTATATGCAAATTCTGCAGTTATACACATCCAGTCTGACTATTGAATTAGCAAGTAAACTAGCTCATATTATTTTTTTGCCCAGTCTTATAAATGCAGAAATTTAGAATGTTCAGTTCAACTGTGGTTTAAAAAAAGGTTTCCAACACGTTCTATATAACTCCTTAATAATCTAAGCCTGTTACAGCAAGAGCAGGATTTGTTGTGCAAAACTGCTAGATTTAAACAGTGAAAGGATATCTGAAAGAAACTTCCCAACTATACAGAAGACCTACTTTCAGGATCTCTTCCTGATTCTAGTGAGTAAATATATCTTGATTGAAATGAAAGTTCGATACATTTGCTGTGCCTCTGAAGTTTATTAATAAGCTACTTCATGCCAGTTAAATGCAAAGTATAAAAAGACTTTGGAAAAGTATAACAAGTTTGAAAATCTCTTAACACCAGCGTCAGCAAACTGACTTAAAGTGAAAGGGCCTGAGTCTTTATTTCAAAAGTATGTTTAACAGAAAGAAAAGTAGAGCCAAATAAGGAAAAATATTACTTAAGATGACATACCTCATTTGAGTCACTATATATTTCTTACCATCAGTTAAACATAACAATTTTAACCAGAGTAGAACTCACCAGAAGTAAGTGCATGTTTATTTCAACAAAGAGATATTCCACCTTATATTCTTCAGATAACTGCTCAAAAGTCACCTGTCCAGTTTATCATATGGATATTGACACAACATTAGACTTCACAGATACATTGGAAATTGCTGCAATTCTCAAACATTAGATGTGTGAGTGAGGGTGATAGGTGAGAAAATGAGGAAAAAAGAGATGTTCTAATGTATTTTGCAAATGCTCAAAAATGAGGAAGAGGATTTGAGTCACCCAACAGAGGAAGTAGATTGCCATTTATCTTTAATTTATCCCATCTACCACAGTTCACTTCAATTGGCCAAATATAGAGGCATGTCAGTCAACTGTCATTGATATTGTTAGATTGTTTTGTTACTTTGCATCAGTGAGAAAATTCTTCATCTTGAGGATCTTAGTTTGATTTCTGCTTTAGTAAATACTGGTACTATACAACTTTGGAGGCCAGTCCCTTAAAATTTGTTGTATTGAAATAAAATCTGAAAAAGATTATAGAAAACCATCACCAGATAGTGGCTTCATTTCTAGACTATCTAACAAACTAAATTGCTAAGCTTATTTTAAAAAAATCTGTCAAGATAATTTAAATTCTTAGTTGTGAAACAGGATCCGAAGTTCTGTTTATAGATATGTGGAGAGAACACTGCTTATTTCCTGACCTTCTATCAAACAGGAGAAATAGAAGTCGTTTGGAAAGCTTTTTCCTAAGGCAAGGGCTATACACAAAATAAAAGAGCAGCTGTACTTAGGATGACCCTGTGAGGTCCTTCCAGTTTTGTAACTCATCCCAAGCAACCCCAAGACCTAGAACGTGTATACTAATATTATGCTATCAGTAGTGTCAGCATGACAAGGACAAAGAAGGTTGATAATCATCTGTGATTTATATGCAGAGACAGCCACCCAGAGCAATTACACTGTTTTGAGGCAATCTGCTCTTGAACAGTTTCAGCCAGATTTACTAGACATAAACATTCTATTTGTCACACTGTGTTCAACGATACTTTAAAATCATAATTCCAATGATTAAGATATTACCTCCACTTCATAATTTTCAAATTGATATGTCAGTAAATATAAGAAAAAGAAAAATAAACATTTTTATCATTTAAGCAGACAACTGATTTTTAAAACGTATTATTTAATATTTTAGAACATAGATGAGCTCATGGGTATCTGAAAACCTTGGTTTGTTCTCTTTCCAAAATATTTTCTCCTGGTATGATTTCTTAACTAGCTTTAGCGTTTTTTTCCAGCTTTTTTCCCCCATGTACTCAAAGCTGAAAGTGACCATTTTCCCAGTGAATCATTATTTTTAAGTCAGACTGAGCATTTATGACAGTGAAGAGAAAACAAAAATTGGATAGTATTCCTTCAGGCTTGATACTTTTTGAATTTCCTTTTCCACTCAAGTGAGGTGAATTGGCAGGTGGGGAAAGATCTATTTGAAACATTTTATAAAATAAAAGCATTTCTGAGAGATTTAGCTATGTAGAAATATTTGGTGCTAAAGGGAATCATCTTTTCAGTCTTGTTTACTGAGTACTTAGTTCATATGTTATAAGCCTGTAAAAGTTATTAAAGAAGCTCTGTGAGAGTTTACAGTCTGAAAGAGGAGCTGGGACGAAGTGAGAGAGTGTCATGGACATATATACACTACCAAATGTAAAATAGATAGCTAGTGGGAAGCAGCTGCATAGCACAGGGAGACCAGCTTGGTGCTTTGTGTCCACGCAGAGGGGTGGGATGGGGAGGGTGGGAGGGAGATGCAAGAGGGAGGGGATATGGGGATACATGTATACGTATAGCTGATTCACTTTGTTATACAGCAGAAACTGACACAACAATGTAAAGCAATTATACTCCAATAAAGATGTTAAAAAAAAAAAAAGAGGAGCTAGTCAACATTGATAGAGTACTTACTCTATGGCAAGCACTAATTTAAGCACTTTACAAACATTAATGTATTTAATCCTTGTAACAACCCTAAGATGCAAGTATTATTAGTCACATTTTAGAGATAAGGACAGAGATACAGATAGTTTGAGTGACTTGCTCAAGGTCACCAACTATGTTAACATTTAGCTAAGCATGAGGTTATTTGCAGGAATTTGAGAGAGCTAAAATATATAGCATCATTTTTTCACATTTCTGAATTGGAAACAAAGTGAGAAACAGATGTTGGAGTCAAGTGGACAAAAATCAATGTGTTATTTATAATGCCTATGTTGAAGAACATGGGCATTAATTCTGTTAGCCAAGGAGGGTTGATAATATTTTAACCCTAAATTGGACACACTTATCTAGTCACTATCCCTGGGGGTTTAAAAATCAATGATTTCCAGGGTCATCTGCCTGTAAAATATGTTATAAAAGAGCAGAACAGAACATATGTCCTCTGCAGGAAGGCAGATCACAAAAGAAGAAAAAAGAGCAAGGAGAAAGGAGGGAGGGGACAAACATAATATTGATACAATCTTCCTGTATCAGTTTATTTTTTCTGTAAAAATCACCACAAACTTATTAGCTTAACACATCACCTATTTGTTATCTTACAGTTCTGGAGTTCAGAGGTCCTAGAATCAAGGTGTTGGCAAGGCTACGTTCTTTGTGGAGCTCTAGGGAGAATACATGTCCTTGCATTTTCTAGCTTCTACAAGCCGCCTGCATGCTTTAGCTCATGGCCCTCTCCCTTAATCTTCAGAAGTTCATCACTCCATCCTCTACCTCTATTGTCACATTGTCTTCTCCCTCTGACACCTCTTGCGTGCCTTTTATGAGGACTCTCGTGATTACATTAAACTCACCCGGATCATCCAGGATGGTCTTCCAATCTCAAGATCCTTAATCACATCTGAAAAGTGCCTTTTGATGTATAAGGCAGCATACTCACAGTTTCCAGGGATTAGAATGTGGACATGTTTGGAGGGCAATGTTATGTCTAACACATCTCCTCAAATTCACCACTGGGAAGGAGTGAATAAAAGAGAAAAAGGGTAAAAATTGTTACTCTAGTGTGGCTCTCTTCAAATGGTATCATAATATTAGAGGAAAGAGATTCCCTCCCTAGTCAACATTTTGTAGTGTGTGGTTTCTTTCTCAGTGGATTTAACCACTAAACTCATCCTTAATCAAAGCTAGTATTGTTTCTCTCAGAACAGGAAGTCATGAGTAGCTTTTACTTTATTAACCCAGTTTCCCATTGCCAGCTAAGTTGCTTTATGAATCTTTTTGGAACCATTAGCACTTATTCCATTACTAAAAGTGGGGTATTGAAGTTTTCAAGTATTATAATTGCATTGTGTATTCACCCTTTTTAATTCTGAGTTTTTGCTTCATATATTTTGGGTTCTGTTAGGTGTACATAAGCTCATGATAGCCATACTTTCTTTTTTTCTTTTTTATTTATTTATTTATTTATTTATTTTTGGCTGCATTGGGTCTTCGTTGCTGTGTGCGGGCTTTCTCTAGTTGGGGGCTACTCTTTGTTGTGGTGCGCGGGCTTCTCATTGCAGTGGCTTCTCTTGTTGCAGAGCACGGGCTCTAGGCTCAAGGGCTTCAGTAGTTGTGGCTCGTGGGCTCTAGAGCACAGGCTAAGTAGTTGTGGTGCACGGGATTAGTTGCTCTGCGGCATGTGGGATCTTCCTGGACCAGGGCTTGAACCCGTGTCCCCTGCATTGGCAGGCGGATTCTTAATCACTGCACCACCAGGGAAGCCTGATAGTCATACTTTCATGATGGATTGACCCTTTTCACATTATATAATATTTTGTCTCTCTCTAGTAACAATAGTTACAAATTGCTGAATACTTACTATGTTCCAGGCATAGTTCTAAGCAAGCAGTATTTGTGCTTCATGTACAATTGCATTGTATTGAGACTATAAAACAAATTCTATTTTTTCTTTGGTTTCTTACTGAAAAATAATTTTCAGTAGCATTTTTATTCTTTGAGCTATTGAGGATGATATTAAATGTTTCCTTGTGCTGAAGTATTTTTCATATGTCTCATTTTGGATTATTTGGTTTATTTGTTTACTGATTGTTGAACAGTCTGAGGTCTATCCCAGACCCATGTTTGTCATCAAGTGAAGAATTGGGCTTCCCTTAAGCCTTGGTCACTGTTAACTTGTATATTGGCATTAGTCCCAATTCACCTTAAAAATATAGAAAATTTAATGATAGGATGCACTTCAAAACCAGTGCTATTAAACAGACTTCAACTAGATTACTTTTGCTTGTTTCAGAGTTCTTTTCTGATAGATTTGGTCACTAAAAAACTGCCCAGTTTGCACAAACAAAAACTACATTTCCATCAAATGCTATTATCAGTTATATTTCTCTTTTTCTTTCCAAACTATGAAACTTTCTTTAAAAATCAACATTTCCTGTCCCTCATCCCTTCAAAATATGAGTAACACCACAAATCTACATTTAATTTCTAATGTGTGTGTGTGAGCGTATGTATGCTGCAATCTAAAGATGAATACCTATGTAGAGATTTTGATGGATGTGAAATGGGTGAAGGTAGAGAAAATGATATTGTTCGTGCTGAATGAAAATGAAGAAGAGGGATGGTTGTTCAGTTCTCTGATTATTCTAAGACTGTAAGCTGGGAGACAGAGGTGGCGGAAGCTCTGTGTTTCCCAGTAAGACTTTTTCAATTTTGGCAATTCTGAGTCCTCTCAGGAACAAAATAAGTGTTTCCCACTAATTGTGATTCTAAATTCAGTTCTACATATCTCCTACCTGGAGAACTGTTTGCTAATAGGTTTACTTTCAGGCTGATTTTCCCCCCAGTCTTTTGCAATTTTGTCATGTTCTGTCCTTTACAGTTAGTTTAATGCACAGGTTTATGAAGCATTTTTTGTCCCCATTTTTGAGATTCCCAAATTATTAATTTACCATGCTAAATTTTACACTTAATTTTGATTAGATCCTTTCTGTGGTAATAAATACATTATATATATATATATATATATATATATATATATATATGATTTATATAAAGTTAATATAAATTAATTTTTTCTACATTTAGAACAGAGAGAAAAATTGTATAAATACAGTTTTAATTCACACTTCAGCTCTTTTGGCAACCAAATAGAGTAAATAATTTTAAATACAGTAGATCAAATTCATTAGGAAATTGTTGTCTGTTTCACCCAGACTAAGAAGCCCTAAATTAATATTTTTGTATTTCTCAATATTCTTTACTTTTAAAAAAAGAATGATTCTTTCATAGTATTGCAATATGCAGCTCTCTATCATGTATTATTTTTTGTGTCACAGAACAATAAAGCAGCATTTATCAGCGAACATTCATATGCCTGCTGCTGCCTCTGTCTTCTTTTCAGTACTAAAATCATCCAGAGAAAACAGACTCCAGGGAGAAAGTAAACAAATTATAGAGGAATGACACAATTCCTCAGTGCAAGTTGGCAGCATGGATTCTACATGCCAGGCTTGTTGCAGTCTGGTGAGAAATCTGTAGAGGAACCATTACTCCTTGTCAGGGGTAGCATGAGCACCATGTAAAAGGTTGATAATCATCCCTAACAAATTGAACTTACTATTTTATTTAAAAATAGCATTGATCATAGTAGGAGTGGATTTTCAGAGGGATAATATACAGGGTTGTCACTTTGTTCATGTGGGGCAAGAAAGAAAAAATGAAAGAAGCTGGATTTGAATTCATAAGCTCTGGATTTGAGTCCCAGATCTTATATTACTAAGTAGATGGGCAACATAATCATTCTTGATATTCAGATCCCTTTGTTGAATAAAGAAAATACTGATACCACATCATTGTGAAGACTAAAAACTCCCAGATGATGAGGGAAATAAAGAACAAAGTACTGTTTGAGCTCCGTCGTGGGTGTGGTGCTATTGACAGAGAGAACATGCAAGAGTGAATATTAATATGGGGAAATTACATAGTATTGTTAGAAGAAAGTAGCCACTTAAAGTTGTTTGGATTTAAGTTACAGCTAATAGAACTCTAGCAAATAAATTTGGAAAAGAACATAGGTCCGGATCGTGAGTTCTCTTGAATGCTAGACTAAAGAATATTGATTTCATTTAATAAGAAATCAGAAATGGAAAGCTTTTCTGAAGAAAATGGGAAGCCAGAGACAGGTATGGTAAATAGGAGGTTAATATGACAAAAAAGGGAATCAGTCAAAAGGTTATGTTTGAGGCAAAGAAAGTTCAAGTGATCTTAGTGCAAGTGGGAATGGAGGTTTGAGAAAAATACTGAGGAGTTTGGAACTCAACGAAGATAATCATTCTCATTTATTAGGTGATTACTCAGTGCCAAGAACTCCACATACATTATTTAATCTTATCTTCATGACAAGCCTAAGAGAAGAGCTGGGGCTCCATTTCAGAGAAAGGTAACTGAGGCCCAAGACCACACAGTGGGGGCCCAGGGGAGCTGAGATTTGAACCAGGTCATCTCTCTTCAAAACTGGTACTCTTAGCAATTATGCTATTCTGGAACCCCATCACTCATAGGGAAGCATGAGAAAGGCAGAATTCTGACATCACAGCAAAAGTTTTCCAGCCTTAGTGACTGAGAAGATGCAGATGATAATCACAGAAGAATGGCATAGTAGGATAAAGGGAGACAAAGTGATTCTGTTTTTGACATTCTGAGTTTTAGTCCTTATGGATTGTAAAAGTGGAGATGTCCAGCAAGCAGATAGAAATGCAGGATGAACTAGGAAAGGGACATGCTTTAGAGTTTTTTAAAAGGAGGTGATGGATGATTCCAGGAAAGGGCTTGACAAAAGGAAGTGAATAGAGGAAAAGCAGGCCAAGGGCAGGTCCTTGGGAAAAATCAGAAAGGCAATTATAATTTCAGCGTGAAACATAAGCGTAATTTCAATCAGAGAATCTAAAGATCTTCTAAAGTAGCAATTATCTCCTACTTGGAGAAGCCACGGCACTGCAGGGCACCATAAGTCTGTGAATCAATTAAACTCGAATTACAAAGTCAAATGGCATCTGTTCCCATCATGACATAAAACCTGCTAAGATGAAAAATCTCTGGCAAGAATAAGCTAAACCTTTTATAAGTTGCTGTTCCACTGAGTGTTTTTCTTCACATAGTTTCAATAACATACAAGTAGATTTGGGGCTTGGAAGTATCCTTAGAGATTACCTGGTCTAACATCCTTATATTAAAAACGAAAAATCTGAGGCTCAGAGAAGTGACCCCAGGTCACGAAGCTAGCTTTTCTAGTGGGTTCATATATATTTACACTCACTAAATGTTTGGGGACTGAGCAGTTTGTATTTCATGATACTTACCTGAGAGTATTATTGAGAAGAAGTACTTTATATAATGCGTGGGCACAAAGTTTATTGAGACTATAATTTGTGTACATTTTTCTCTCCCTTTACGAAGAATATAGCCATCTTTTTGTTTTGTTTGTTATTTTCCCCCAAGGACATTTCAGTTGCAGGGATGAAAGCAGAGATTACCTACAAACAAATGACTTTCATGTCTTTTCAGAATATTTTGAGGGAAAAGGGAGTGGTATCTTCAGTTGAGAGAAGAGAAAAGTGAAGTAAGGTAGGGGAAAAAAAAGACTAGGAGGTGAGGTGAGAGAAACAGGTACGTAGGTACCTAAGTTCTGAGAGCACCTGTCCTCCACTCTCCTGAAGACCCCCACTGAGTCTCTGCCCAATAAGAAATGATTAATATTTTACAATTCTTCATTTTACCAAAGTTCCTCTCTGCTATTCTACATGGTCTCTCCAGACACCCTGCCCTCTATACCTGTTATTCCATAATCTACGAATAGAAGTTACCTTTCCAAACCTCATTTTTTCTTCAAGAGAATTCTATATAGACCCAATAGTATTAATCAGGAAACCATAGAGTCTGAAAAAAATGCATTCATATCAGTATTCCTTTTGTTATTGATGCAACACTAATTTTATTTTAAATAACTCTAATTTTAATAATCTTTTATGAAATTTATTATTACCAGTAATATTTCTCCCAAATATTCAGGGAAGTTTATGTTTTAGGAAAGTAAACCATGTACTGTGGTAACAAATATCCACACCCAGGATTGCAGGCACATCTGTTCAGGAAGAATAGGAAAGCAATCCAAGATACAAGTCACTTCTTGTAAGGTGTCAAAGCAATGATGTAAGCAACTTCCTTTGAGTTAGGGAAGCTGAATTAATGGGTATAAATAATAAGTAAGTATAAATTTGGAAGAGAAAGATAATACTTTTAAAAGTTTCTACAAAGAAAGTTTTTCAAAAAAGATGGGGCCAAACTGGATTTGAAAATTAATATTTTTAACCAAGGACAGATAAGAATGCTGAGTTTATGTTCGCATATTTAAGAGGGATTAACTTTTGTAAGGCTGGTTAGAATAACTGAGTAACTGAGGCAAAACTGAATTATATTTGAATACACTTTATTCTTAGGAATTAAATCCAGGGAAGAGAATTTGAGAATCATTCAATACTATATAATGGACATGGTTCTTAACATAGGGTGCCACTGGGAATCTTTCAAAAAATATAGATCCCTGGGCCTCAGCTCTAAGCCAATTAAACCAGAGCCTCTGGAGATGGGATCCAGAATGGGTAATTTTTAAAACTCCACAGATTTTTCTCACAATTAACCAGGTCAAGTGCTACTCATCTTGAGACATTGAATGGGGTATGAGGGTGGGATCACAGGCAGAATAATGGCCTCCAAAGATGTTCACAAACTAATCTCCCAGAGCCTATGAATGTGTTACCTTACATGGAAAAAGGGACTTTACAGATGTAATAAAGTTAAGTGTTTTGAGATGGGAAGATTATCCTGGATAATTTAAGAGAACCCAATATAATCCAAGAGTCCTTTTAAAAAGGAGTGTCAGAGCCAGATATGTGACCATGGAAGCAGAAGCTGGAGTGATGCAGGGCTACGAGCCAAGGAATGGCCTCTACAGTGTATAAAAGGCAAGGACATGGATTCTTCCCTAGAGCCTCCAGAAAGATGCAGTTCTGCTGATTCATTTTAGACTTCTGAACTCCAAAACTGTAAAATTATAAATTTGTGTTGTTATAAGCAACTAGGTTTGTAGAATTTGTTGTAAGTAATTAAAGGAAACTAATACCTGTGGCTGCTTAAAAGAGTGAATACCTAAATGGTCATGATTCATGGTAAGAAAAGAATAAAGATGAACAGACATTGCTACTTTGAGTCCTTTGTATCACTGGTGCTTTACCACCTTCTCTTCCTAGTCATTCTAATTCTTTTTTCATGTATTGGTATTTTCTGTTATTAGGTAAATTGAAATAATTTCCTGTTTGTTTCTAGTCTCTGTAAACCCAAAGTGATTACTTGTGAAAATTTAAAAATATAAGCAACATGGATGGACCTAGAGATTGTCATACTGAGTGAAGTAAGTCAGACAGACAAAGACGAATATCATCTGATATTGCTTATATGTGGAATCTTAAAAAAATGATACAAATAAACCTATTTGCAAAACAAAAATAGAGTCACAAATGTAGAAAACAAACTTATGGTTACCAAGAGGGAAAAGGGGGGTGGGATAAATCAGGAGATTTGGATTGACATATACACGCTACTATATATAAAACAGTTAACTCATAAGAATCTACTGTATAGCACAGGGAACTCCACTCAATACTCTGTAATGACCTATATGAACAGAATCTAAAAAAGAGTGGATATATGTATATGTATAGTTGATTCACTTTGCTGTACAGCAGAAATGAACACAACATTGTAAATCAACTGTACTCCAATAAAAATTAATTTAAAAATAAAATAAAATATCACCATCGTAAAAAATTAAATGTATATATTAATATATATTAATTTTATATAAAATATTAATTATATATATATATATAAAACAAGAATGAACCAGGAAGGAACAGAAAGTATGAAGAGGCCAATCACCAGTAATGAAATTGATCCAGTAATAAAAGACTCCCAACAAACAAAAGCCCAGGACTAGATGGCTTCACAGGTGAATTCTAGCAAATATTTAACGAAGAGTTAACACCTATCCGTCACAAATTATTCCAAAAAATTGCAGAGGAAGAAGTGTTTCCAAACTCATTCTATGAATCCAAGATCCCTGTCATACCAAAACCAGACAAAGATGCCATAAAAAAAGAAAATTACAGACCAGTATCATTGATGAACATAGATGTAAAAATTCTCAACAAAATATTAGTAAACCAACTTCAACAGTACATTTAAAGGATCATACACCATGATCAAGGGATTTATCCCAGAGATGTAAGGATGATTCAGTAATCACAAATCAATCAGTGTGATACACCACGTTAACAAATTGAAGAATAAGAATCATATGATCATCTCAATAGATGCAGAAAAAACTTTTGACAAAATTCAATATTTATGACAAAAGTCTCAAGATAGTGGGTGTAAAGGGGACATACCTCAACATAATAAAGACCATGTATGGCAAGCCCACAACTAACATCATACTCAATGATGAAAAGATAAAAACATTTCCTCTAAGATAAGGAACAAGACAAGGATGCTCACTCTTGCCACTTTTATTCAACACAGTATTGGAAGTCCTGGCCATGGCAGTCAGACAAGAAAAGGAAATAAAATGAGGCCAAATTGGAGAGGAAGATGTAAAAGTGTCACTGTTTGCAGATGACATGATACTACACACAGAAAATCCTAAATATGCTACCAAAAAACTACTAGAACTCATCAATGAATTCAGCAAAGTTAAAAATACAAAATTAATATGCAGAAAATCTGTTGAGTTTCTATACACTAAAAACAAGCTATCAGAAAGAAGAATTAAGAAAACAATCTCATTTGCAATTGCATCAAAAAGAATAAAATACCTAGGATTAAAGACCTGTAGTCAGAAAACTATAAGACTGATCAAAGAAATTGAAGACTGCACTAACAAATAGAGAGATATATACCAAGTTCATGGATTGGAAGAAATAATATTGTTAAAATGACCATGCTATCCAAGGCAATCTACGGATACAATGCAATGCCTATCAAAATGCCAATGGAATTTTTCACAGAACTAGAAAAAATAATTCTAAAATTTGTATGGAAATACAATAGACCATGAATAGCCTAAATGATCTTGAGAAAGAAGAACAAAACTTGTGGCATCACACTCCCTGACTTCAGGCTATATTACAAAACTACAGTAATAAAAGCAGTGCACAACAGGGAGGGAACCCAGCCCCACCCATTAGCAAACAAGCGGATTAAAGTTTTACTGAGCTCTGCCCACCAGAGCAACACCCAGCTCTACTCAGCACCAGTCCCTCCCATCAGGAAACTTGCACAAGTCTCTTAGATAGCCTCATCCAGCAGAGAACAGACAGCAGAACCAAGAATAACTACAATCCTGCAGCATTGGGAACAGAAACCACATTCACAGAAAGATAGACAAGATGAAAAGGCAGAGGGCTATGTACCAGATGAAGGAACAAGATAAAACCCCAGAAAAACAACTAAATGAAGTGGAGATAGGCAACCTTCCAGAAAAAGAATTCAGAATAATGATAGTGAATATGATCCAGGACCTTGGAAAAAGAATGGAGGCAAAGATTGAGAAGATGCAAGAAATGTTTAACACAGACCTAAAAGAATTAAAGTACAAACACCTTGAAGAATTAAAGAACAAACAAACAGAGATGAACAATACAATAACTGAAATGAAAAATACACTAGAAGGAATCGATAGCAGAATAACTGAGGCAGAACAGATAAGTGACCGGGAAGACAGAAGGGTGGAATTCACTGCTGTGGAACAGAATGAAGAAAAAGGAATGAAAAGAAATGAAGAGAGCCAAAGAGACCTCTGGGACAACATTAAACACAACAACATTCGCTTTATAAGGGTCCCAGAAGGAGAAGAGAGAGAGAAAAGACCTGAGAAAATATTTGAAGAGATTATAGTAGAAAACTTCCCTAACATGGGAAAGGAAATAGCCACCCAAGTCCAGGAAGTGCAGAGAGTCCCAGTCAGGATAAACACAAGGAAAAACACGCCGAGACACATGGTAATCAAATTGACAAAAATAAACGGCAAAGAAAAATTATTAAAAGCAACAAGGGAAAAATGACAAATAACATACAAGGGAACTCCCATAAGGTTAAAAGCTGATTTCTCAGCAGAAACTCTACACGCCAGAAGGGAGTGCCATGATATATTTAAAGTGATGAAAGGGAAGAACCTACAACCAACATTACTCTACCTGGCAAAGATCGCATTCAGATTTGATGGAGAAATCAAAAGCTTTACAGACAAGCAAAAGCTAAGAGAATTCAGCATCACCAAACCAGCTCTAAAACAAATGCTAAAGGAACTTCTCTAAGTGGGAAACACAAGAGAAGAAAGGGACCTACAAAAACAAACACATAACAATTAAGAAAATGGTAATAGGAAAATACATATCGATAATAACCTTAAATGTAAATGGATTAAGTGCTCCAACCAAAAGACACAGGCTCACTGAAGGGATACAAAAACAAGACCCATATATATGCTATCTACAAGAGACCCACTGTATGTGTCTGTAGGGACACATACGGACTGAAATTGAGGGGATGGAAAAAGATATTCTATGCAAATGGAAATCAAAAGAAAGCTGGAGTAGCAATACTCATATCAGATAAAATAGACTTTAAAATAAAGAATGTTACAAGAGACAAGGAAGGACACTATATAATGTTCAAGGGATCAATCCAAGGAGAAGATATAACAATTATAAATATATATGCACCCAACATAGGAACACCACAATTCATAAGGCAACTGCTAACAGCTATAAAAGAGGAAATTGACAGTAACACAATAATAGTGGGGGACTATAACACCTCACTTACACCAATGGACAGATCATCCAAACAGAAAATTAATAAGGAAACACAA
The DNA here is from genome assembly GCF_028564815.1 of Eubalaena glacialis. Taxonomy (NCBI): domain Eukaryota; kingdom Metazoa; phylum Chordata; class Mammalia; order Artiodactyla; family Balaenidae; genus Eubalaena; species Eubalaena glacialis. The sequence continues at coordinate 48,980,422 of NC_083729.1, read as the reverse complement.
GCTTTAAATGACACAATAGACTAGATAGATTTAATTGATATTTTTAGGGCATTCCATCCGAATACAGCAAATTACACTTTCTTCTCAAGTGCACATGAGACATTCTCCATGATAGATCACATCTTGGGTCACAAATCAAGCCTCAGTAAATTTAAGAAAATTAAAATCATATCAAGCATCTTTTCTGACCACAATGCTATGCGATTAGAAATCAATTACAGGGGAAAAAAACACAAACACATGGAGGCTAAACAATATGTTACTAAATAACCAAGAGATCACTGAAGAAATCAAAGAGGAAATCAAAAAGTACCTACAGACAAATTACAATGAAAACACGACAATCCAAAACCTGTGGGTTGCAGCAAAAGCAGTTCTAAGAGGGAAGTTAATAGCAATACAAGCCTACCTCAAGAAACAAGAAAAATCTCAAATAAACAATCTAACCTTACACCTAAAGGAACTAGAGAAAGAAGAACAAACAAAGCCCAAAGTTAGTAGAAGAAAAGAAATCATAAAGATCAGAGCAGAAATAAAGAAATAGAAACAAAGAAAACAATAGCAAAGATAAATAAAACTAAAAGCTGGTTCTTTGAGAAGATAAACAAAATTGATAAACCATTAGGCAGACTCATCAAGACAAAGAAGGGGAGGACTCAAATCAATAAAATTAGAAATGAAAAAGGCAAAGTTACAACAGACACTGCAGAAATACAAAGCATCCTAAGAGACTACTACAAGCAACTCTATGCCAATAAAATGGACAACCTGGAAGAAAAGGACAAATTCTTACAAAGGTATAATGTTCCAAGACTGAACCAGGAAGAAATAGAAAATATGAACAGATCAAACACAAGTAATGAAATTGAAACTGTGATTAAAAATCTTCCAACAAACAAACAAAAATCCAGGACCAGATGGCTTCACAGGTGGATTCTATCAAACATTTAGAGAAGAGCTAACACCCATCCTTCTCAAACTCTTCCAAAAAATTGCAGAGGAAGGAACACTCCCAAACTCATTATGTGAGGCCACCATCACCCTGATACAAAAACCAGACAAAGATACTACAAAAAAAGAAAATTACAGATCAATATCACTAATGAATATAGATGCAAAAATCCTCAACAAAATACTAGCAAACAGAATCCAACAACACACTAAAAGGATCTTACACCATGATCAGGTGGGATTTATCCCAGGGATGCAAGGATTCTTCAATATATGCAAATCAATCAATGTGATACACCATATTAACAAACTGAAGAATAAAAACCATATGATCATCTCAATAGATGCAGAAAAAGCTTTTGACAAAATTCAACACCCATTTATGATAAAAACTCTCCAGAAAGTGGGCATAGAGGGAACCTACCTCAACATAATAAAGACCATATATGACAAACCCACAGCAAACATCATTCTCAATGGTGAAAAACTGAAAGCATTTCCTCTAAGATCAGGAACAAGACAAGGACATCCACTCTCACCACTATTATTCAACATAGTTTTGAAACTCCTAGCCACGGCAATCAGAGAAGAAAAAGAAATAAAAGGAATTCAAACTGGAAAAGAAGAAGTAAACTGTCACTGTTTGCAGATGACATGATACTATACATAGAGAATCCTAAAGTTGCCACCAGAAAACTACTAGAGCTAATTAATGAATTTGGTAAAGTTGCAGAATACAAAATTAATGCATAGAAATCTCTTGCATTCCTATACACTAATGATGAAAAATCTGAAAGTGAAATTAAGAAAACACTCCCATTTATCATTGCAACAAAAAGAATAAAATACCTAGGAATAAACCTACCTAGAGAGACAAAAGACCTGTATGCAAAAATCTATAATACACTGATGAAAGTAATTAAAGATGATACAAACAGATGGAGAGATATACCATGTTCTTGGAATGGAAGAATCAATATTGTGAAAATGACTCTACTACCCAAAGCAATCTACATATCCAGTGCAATCCCTATCAATTTACCAATGACATTTTTTACAGAACTAGAACAAAAAATCTTAAAATTTGTATGGAGACACAAAAGACCCCGAATAGCTAAAGCAGTCTTGAGGGAAAAAAATGGAGCTGCAGCAATCAGATTCCCTGACTTCAGACTATACTACAAAGCTACAGTAATCAAGACAGTACGATACTGGCACAAAAACAGAAATATAGATCAATGGATCAGGATAGAAAGCCTAGAGATAAACCCACGCACCTATGGTGAACTAATCTATGACAAAGGAGGCAAGGATATACAATGGAGACGACAGTTTCTTCAATAAGTGGTGCTGGGAAAACTGGACAGCTACATGTAAAAGAATGAAATTAGAACACTCCCTAACACCATACACAAAAATAAACTCAAAATGGATTAGAGACCTAAATGTAAGACTGGACACTATAAAACTCTTAGAGGAAAACTTAGGGAAAACACTCTTTGACATAAATCACAGCAAGATCTTTTTTGGTCTACCTCCTAGAGTAATGGAAATAAAAACAAAAATAAAGAAATGGGACCTAATGAAGCTTAAAAGCTTTTGCACAGCAAAGGAAACCATAAACAAGACGAAAAGACAACCCTCAGAACGGGAGCAAATATTTGCAAATGAACCAACGGGCAAAGGATTAATCTCCAAAATATATAAACAGCTCATGCAGCTCAATATTAAAAAAACAAACAACCCAATCCAAAAATGGGCAGAAGACCTAAATAGACATTTCTCCAAAGAAGACATACAGATGGCCAAGAAGCACATGAAAAGATGCTCAACATCACTAATTATCAGAGAACTGCAAATCAAAACTACAGTGAGGTATCACCTCACACCAGTTAGAATGGGCATCATCAGAAAATCTACAAACAACAAATGCTGGACAGGGTGTGGAGTAAAGGGAACCCTCTTGCATGTTGGTGGGAATGTAAATTGATACAGCCACTCTGGAGAACAGTATGGAGGTTCCTTAAAAAACTAAAAATAGAATTACCGTATGATCCAGCAATCCTACTACTGGGCATATACCCAGAGAAAACCATAATTCAAAAAAACACTTGCACCCCATTGTTCATTGCAGCACTATTTACAATAGCCAGGTCATGGAAGCCAGCTAAATGCCCATCGACAGATGAATGGGTAAAGAAGATGTGGTGCATATGTACAATGGAATATTACTCAGCCATAAAAAGGAACAAAATTGAGTCATTTTTAGAGACATGGATGGACCTACACTCTGTCATACAGAGTGAAGTAAGTCACAAAGAGAAGAACAAATATCGTATATTAACGCATATATGTGGAACCTAGAAAAATGGTACAGATGAACCGTTTTGCAGGGCAGAAATAGAGACACAGATGTAGAGAACAAATGTATGGACACCAGGGGGAAAGTGGTGGGAGGGGTGATGAATTGGGATTTGGGGATTGACATATATACACTAATATGTATAAAATTCATAACTAATAAGAACCTGCTGTATAAAAAAATTAAATTAAAAAATTTTTTAAATAAAATAAAATAAAAGCAGTATAGTACTAGCACAAAAACTGACACATAGATCAATGGAACGGAATAGAGAGCCCAGAAATAAACCCACACTTATATGGTCTATTAATCTATGACAAAGGAGGCAAGAGTATGCAATGGGGGAAAAGATGGCCTCTTCAACCAATGGTGTTGGGAAAACTGGACAGCTACCTGCAAAAGAATCAAACTGGACTACTTTCTTATACCATATACAAAAATAAACTCAAAATGGGTTAAAGACTTAAATGTAAGGCCTGAAACCATAAAAATTCTAGAAGAAAACATAAGCAGTATGCTCTTTGACAATAGTCTTAGCAATATTTTTTTTGGATATGTCTCCACAGGCAAGGGAAACAAAAGCAAAAATAAATAAATGGGAGTACAACAACTAAAAAGGCTTTGCACAGTAAAGGAAATTATCAACAAAATGAAAAGGCTGTCTACTGACTGGGAGAAGATATTTGCAAACAATATATCTAGTAAGGGGTTAATATCAAAAATATAGAAAGAACTCAAATAACCTAATATGAAAAAAACAAGCAATTCGATTTAAAAAGTGGGCAGAGGACCTGAATAGACACTTTTTTCCCAAAGAAGACATGCAGAAGGCCAACAGGCACATGAAAAGATGTTCAACATCAGTAATCATCAGGAAAATGCAAATCAAAACCACAATGAGATATCACCTCACACCTGTCAGAATGACTATCATGAAAAAGACAACAAATAGCAAGTGTCGGCAAGGATGTGGAGAAAAGGGAACACTCATGTACAATTAGTAGGAATGTAAATTGGTGCAACCACTATCGAAAATAGTATGGAGGAAATAGAGACACAGGTGTAGAGAACAAATGTATGGACACCAAGGGGGGAAAGTGGGGGGGGGATGAACTGGGAGATTGGGATTGACATGTATACACTAATATGTATAAAATAGAGAACTAATTTAGTAAAAAAGAAAATGGTAGGGAGGTTCTTCAAAAAATTAAAAATAGAACTACTATATGATCCAGCAATTTCACTCCTGGATTTTTATCCAAAGAAAACAAAAATACTAATTCCAAAATGTATATGCACCCCTATGTTCATTGCAGCATTTTTTACAGTAGGCAAGATGTAGAAGCCACCAAAGTGCCCATGGATAGATAAACAGATAAAGATGTGGGGTGTGTGTGTGTGTGTGTGTGTGTGTGTATGCAACAAAAATTACTCGGCCATAAAAAAGAATGAAATCTTGCCATTTGCAACAAAATGGATGGACCTAGAGGATATTACATTTAGTGAAATAAGTCAGAGAAATACACATACTGTATGATTTCACTTATATGTGTAATCTAAAAAACAAAACAAATGAACAAACATAACAAAACAGAAACAGAGTCACAGATACCAAGAACAAAGAGGTGGTTGCCAGAGGGGAAGAAATGAAGAGATGAGAGAAATAGGTGAGGGAGATTAAGTGGTACACACTTTCAGTTACAAAATAAATGGGTCATGGGTATAAAATACATAGTGTGGGGAATATAGTCAATAATAATGTAGTATCTTTGTATGGTGACAGATCATAACTAGACTTACTGTGGTGATCATTTTGAAATGTGTGGAGATGTTGAATCACTGTGTTGTACACCAGCAAGTGACATGGTGTTGTAGGTCAGTTATACTTCAGAAACAAACAAACAACAAACACATAAACTCATAGAAAAAGAGATCAGATTTGTGGTTATCAGAGGTAGGGGATTGGGGGAGGGATTGGATGAAGGTGGTCAGCAGGTACAAACTTCCAGTTATAAGAAAAATAAGTACTAGGGTTGTACTGTACAACATGATGAATATAATTAACACTGCTCTATGTTATAAGTGAAAACTGTTAAGAGAGTAAATCCTAAGAGTCCTACTGTGTTAACAACTTTCTTTTATAACAAAATATTTTTTCTTTTATTTTTTATTTATATGGGATTATGGATATTCACTAATTTATTATGGTAATCATTTCATGATGTACGTAAGTCAAACCATTATGCTGTATACCTTAAACTTATCCAGTGCTGTATGTCAATTATATCTCAATAAAAGTGGAGGGAAAAAATGTATGTATATAAAAGGAAGATCTGCTAGAAGAATAGATCCACAGAAGAAGGAATACAAATAAGAGCCATTACTTTGCTGAAAGCCTTTGAGAATTTTCTTCTCATCTGAGCTCTTAGCTTGGCAAAAACAACAACAAAACAAAACTAAAACAACCAAAAAACATACTAACAGGGTGTCTGATGTGTAAAAGAACTAGAAAACGGTATTTCCTTTTATAGGAGACTCTCCAGAGATATCAGGAAAACTATCTTGGAATATTTTCACTGCCAAAGTATCTATTTCTCAAATAGTTCTGTTATAATATGGTATGGGAAAAAAAAGATTTCAGTTTGGATAGGGCATGAGAATTATGTTTAAAGGTTGAGGAAAAACTCTGGAATGATGTTTTTAAGTTATTTCTGTGTAATGCAAATAGCTATTTGGAGGAAGAGTGTAGCTGACTGATCATTCCCACTTCTTGTGCTTTTTAGTCATTTTCTTTGCTGTATTAGGAGTTGTTTAACTCATGAAAGGTTATGGGGTGAGAAAGCTTTTGCATGATGGAAAACAAACATCTCTCCTCCCCCGCATGCAGCAGGTTTCAAGAAACTGTGTTTGTAGGGAACAATCCTTCTTTGACTTAAGATAAAATAAAAGCAGAGCTAGTTTTCAGAGGTTAGTAATGGCATGAGTTCCAGATCCAGCACCAGAAGGACTGTGGAGGGAATGAAGAGTAGAAGGTTTTTGTGTAAAGAGACAGGTGGAGATGTAGAAAAAAAAACACTAAGAAGAAAAGACAGATAGATAATACAGAATCTCAAGGTTCACTAGCCAAGCTACTGGTCCAAAAGGTGAGGCTGTTGCATAGGAAATGGCATATATGTTGCTTGTAGAGGGACCATGTCTAAGTATCTAGGAGCTGGTTGAGCAACCGTCATTAATAGATTCATCTGGTTATCTTACGTGCAAGGGCTTCATGTACCTCGACTTCTAGGTTTTCTAATAAACCATCAGACTTTATGTTGGTGAGCACTCTGAACTAATTGCCTCTGAAGACCTCTAAAATGTTCTCAAGTGTGGGAGCAATGGTAAACTAGAGGGGTTTTGAACTTGAATTAGGGAATTTTTATACCTTTCGTAGGGATCAGAGCCTGCTAGGTATAAAAATATAGATATGGACGTTGGTATAGGTATAGATATTTATTTATAACTATATCTAGGTCTAGATCTGTATTTATATCAGAATATATAATGTAAATAAATTTATATTAAAATTAATATAAATTAAAATTTTTATTAAAAGTCTTATGCAGATGGCATAAGATTTCTCCAGAATCCTTAGTCTATATTGTTATTCTCATATTGGGGGTTGCCATAAACTCCACATGATATCTTTTTCTACCACAGACACTATTTATGCTTAGAATCTACTGTGTCCTATGAGTCCCATTCAAAGTTGCAAGTTTTTCGTGCCACCAGTTATATATGATTTAGCTATGGAATATGCTAACAGTATAGACGATGCTGCTTCCACAACCCAGGTAAACCTACCAACCTATCAGGGATTGAACTTCCTTCTTTATGTTGGCGTGTGAGATGAAATGATCTGTTCTATACTTTAGAAGCAATGTTCCAACATGCTCCAGACTGCCATCCCCCTACAATTTCACTGATAGCAAACCTGTGAATCATCGTAGGGTTTATCTCCCACCTCCTGGGTCACATATGCCCTACCAAGCCTTCCTTTGTTCTCGCCATTTCCTGCTTATATAGGTTTATCAGCATGATGTCTTCAACATAGTGAACTGATTTGATGTTCTACAGGATGCACACATGGTTTGGGTTTCTTCTGACCACATTATAACAGAGGATGGGAAAGTTAGCAAAGCTTTGCTGCAAAACCAAAAATGAATACTGCTGTCCATTCCATATGAATATTAACTGTTTCTGTTCTTCCTTTCTGATAGGGATGGAAAAAGAACGTGTTCAGGAGATAAGTGGCTAAATGCCATCTACATAAGATGGTATCAGTCTTCTCTAGCCAAGATAACATATCTTCCACACTAACTTTAATTGGGGCTACTTCTTGGTTGAGTTTGTAGTAGTCTACAATATTTTCCAGGCTCTGTTAGGTTTTGTGGGCCAGCCTAGTGAACCGAATGCAGATATTTTGGAGATACCACCTCTGCACTCCTTCATGTCTTTAAGGTGGTATCAATCTTTGCCATTTCTCCTGCAATATTGTCACTATCTTGTCTAAGTTGGTAGTGGGGGGATGTATCAGAGACTTCCATTTTGCCTTTTCCACCATAATAGATTTTACCTTATTGGCTAAGGAACTAATATAGGAGTTGCACTAATTGCCAGGAATGTTTGCTAAAATTATACATTTGACAATTGGGGAAAAAGACCACATGTGAGTCATGGGACCAGTGGACACATTTTGAGCTGAACTTATACCAGGACTTCATTTATTACCTGGCATCCATGTGTTCCTACCCTCACAGGGGGACTATGAAGATGGTTTGTGGTCTTGGGTATCAATGTCTACTTAGCTCTTATGTGCAACAATCCTCAGAATGTTTGGGTATTCCATTTTCCCCAGTGCATGGTTATTCAAGTAAATGACTGCAGGTCTCTTTGGGAAAAGATGAGGTAATCATTACAGCTGGAATGCTAAAGGACACTTCCTGTTGGGGATCAAATCTGTCCTTCATTCAATGGGTTCATAGTTGGAAAATTGGCTCACATCTGGATATTGGACAAGAGATTGAGGCATTTTATTAAGATGGCTGCCTTAAGTCACCTTCCTTGATCATACTTTCTTGATTTTTGTTATTGTTGTTAGAGAGATTGAATGATTGGGTGTCCATCTATCCTGAACCCAAGAAAGCTGTGTTATATTAGCCATATCTATGGTTCTGTGCTTGCCATGCTCCTCTGATTGTCATTACAACCTTGCTGCCCATGAGAGTCAGTGAGCCTACCTTACTTTAAACTGTTAAGAGCAACCATCTAGACCCCATTATTTTGAGAACTTACCATCCCCATTCTTATACATGAGACCAGTTCTCAACATCTTCTCCCCATGAATCCTAGCTTACAGTTAGCCTGTAGGCTCTAACACTGATGGCTCTCTCACCAACAGCACATTTTTTATTACTTTGTTAAATCAAGTATCTTCCTGGCCCTCCTGCAGAACATATTATTCTGGTAGTTTTCCCAGCCTTATATCATATAACCACTCTGGCATGCTGCTTTCTCTGAACCATTTCTTCTTTGATTATCATTTGCCATAGCAATCCTTTCACTTATTCAGGGCCACCATTTTCTCCAAGCTTCTACAAGATATCCTAGAAAACACTAGCACTATTTCCTTCAGTCTTTCTTTGAATGTTTTTTCCCAGAATATTTTCCAAAAACAATTCCCCTGTGTCAATAAACTCTCCCTTATATAATTGTATATTCTCTCTGAATTTAGCTCCATATGTATTTTCCCAGTTCTTCTACAAGACTGGTTGGCTTGAAACTGCAGCTTCTTGGGATATAGTCCCTTTCTCCCTTCACAATCCTGTCACTTCCATAGCCAGACTATGGTGTGGAATAATTCTAGCTATTGACCTATTTCCTAAGAGGAGATGGAGGTTCAGATCCTGAGAAGGGCACATGATATCTTGCAGGAGAGAGGTTTTCTTCAAGACAAATGGGAACACTAACTTCTAACAGAGAGAAGTGGGTGAGTTCTAGGGATCCAAAGAATTCAAAGGAATCTGGGGAATCAAGATTTTCAAGGGCATGAACCCAGATGATCCCATATCTCAGAATCCCATTTTTCCCCAATCAGGGCTCTAAACTTGGCATATCAGATTTGTCTAGGTTGAGTGTTTAACCTTTCCTGGAACCATGCCATTTGGTCCTGAGCTTTCTGTGTCCTCAGTATCTGGGAATAAAGGCTATTATTTGTTTCCAAGGAGCCCCTCTAGCTTTCATGGTTAGCTTCTAATTGACAGTTAAGAACCCCTGGACCTTCATTTACTTTCTTCAGAGCATCATAACCCCTAGCAATAGTCATCCAGCTCCACTATCTTTATAAATACTATTTCTCTCATATTTCTCAAACACCTGGTGTATTGCACCTGCTAGTAAATTTCCATCTACCAGTTTACCTCTCCAGTTCACTACCAATAAAATTTTTAACAATTTCACTGATACCTTGTTACAGAAGCTTTCCAAGTTCCATCTACCACCAGTAATTTGGATCCTCATTGTGGGCTGGCTAGCAAGTGATCCAGTCCATCTGCTTTACTAGACACAACTGTTGCAGGGCAAGTTACCCATGAAGCAGACTCTAAGGAGATTTTCATGTAGGAGGTTCAGTGGGTAGTACTCTTGGAATTAATGCCTGAAGGGAATGGAAGGGAATCAGATTTAGGCAGAGGGAGAACTTGGAATCTGACTAACCTCTTTCCAGCTCTGAAGCTGGCATAGATGTTCAGAGTTGTCATGAGTTGCGGTAATGAGCCAACTCTTAAATCTTTGTATTAACCAGTTACTATATTTAGGCTGTCTGTGCCTGGTATGGGAACATGACCTTGAACAAGAAGGCTTTCTTCAGCAGAGGGCAATTTCTAATGGATTGACAGTTGAAGATTATTTGACAGCAGCACTCCCCAAACCTGGGTTAAAATATCCTTCAGTTCTGAAGTGTATATCTGGGCAACATAGCATAGGGTCCACAGCACAATGCTTGAGGCAATTAAATTGAAAACTACCATCATAAAGCTGTATCTGTTTGTAAACATGTGATTTCAGAACAAGGAACCAAAAATACATGTTCCTTGTCTCAAGAGAAGAACTGTTGCCATAGCAATAAAACACAAATATGCCACCACTACTACTAGCTCTCAAATGATGAGTCCACTTGTGAAATGATTAGCTAGAAGAAATAAACTGGAACATCTTTCAGTTACCTTACAGTTTTCTCATGACTAAGCTTTATCGGAAGCTGAAGTCTGGAAGGAAGGACAACTACAATTACAAATATATAAGGGAGTCACTTGCCATACCACTCAGATGTATATTTTTATTTCCTGTAGCTGCAGTTATTACCCTCACAATCCTCACTCCCAGCCCTCTACCCTCTGGAGGTAGGTATATAAAGTTTAAAATGAACTTAAACTTGGCAAGCAGTGCCATACAAAAAGCTTCAGCAAGCGAAATTTGCTAAAATATTTTGACACCTGAGCGTTTTAAGAAAAAGTTAATAATGGCATTTTAGTTAATGACCATCACTTCAAACAAAATATCACAGTCCCTCAACTCCAGTTATATGTTTATGTTGGGGATGGAGCCATCCAAGCTGAAAGTTACATTCTGTTTTCCTTAGAAGGATGTTTATAAGACTATATTCTCCCCTGTATAAAGTTTAAAAGGCGATAAAATCTCAGTTGCACTAGTAAGAGTGAGAAACAGTGACATTTCTGGTCTCCTCTGAAAGAAAAGTGTCCATATATCTCATCAGGATGCATTTTTCACATATTAAACGAGTATTTCACTCAACTGGAGATATTATGATCGCAGTCTCGTGAGATGACTTTTACCCACTTGAAATCCGTACCCTGACATTGTGTATAATAAATAGGTATAATTTTCCTTATTATAAATTTGTAGTTTGGATTGCATTTTACATCCATCAAATGTAAAATGTGTGCCCTCTAATAGATGGAAGCAGATCTCAACCCTAACTGCAATTAGCATCACTTGGAGAGTTTCTTGTTCGTTTGTTTGTTTGTTTGTTTTTAATACTGATGCACAAGCCACACACCCTAAATGATTCTAATTCATTTGGGCTGGGGTGGCCTGGACACTGCATTTCTCCCAGGGTGGTGAAGCACTGTAACACAAAGTATGGATTACCCTTATAATGTGAACATTTAACCTCAAGCTTCAAAATATCTTTTGAATCCCCGAAGTCTGATTATCTAATATTATTTGAAGTCTCAATAGATAGAATAACAAAACTGCAGATTAACTGCTACAAATTATTCATAATCATGCTTTTTGCATCATTCACTCTGGCTTTCTTTGCATTTCTCAACTTGTTCCCTAACCTTGAACTTCAAAGTAAACTTTGAGATAGAAATTAATCCACAGAAGAAATATCAAGGCAAGAAAAATGGGTTATCTTCTGAAAAATGTTCAATTCATCTGCACAGTAATACAGAGAATAGAATTTGGTTCTAGAAATTCATATGGTATATAGTAATGGGAAACCCAGTTTGCTATGTTTAAAGTCCCTAGTCCTCAGGGACTGTCATTTAAGTTTTCCTTCAGACATATGCTACTTGGATTTCATGAAGAAAAATTTCATTCACATTCAATTGTAAGATTTTAACTTTATCAAAAACTTTCAAAATAAAGAGTTGGTTTACTATTTAAAAAGACATCAGAGATGATTTAGTGCAGCTTCAGACTCAATTCTCATCTTAAATCTTGTTGTGAGAACCAAATTCATTATTCCCTCTTCTCTTCAAAATATTAATATTTTTATAGGCCAGTGAAACAAATAAAACAAGGAATACTTAATTCCTAACTTTAAACAAGTATGTTTGGACAATGTTGTCCCATCCCTTCTTGTTCTCTGAAATCCACTTAGTGTGACAACTTGACACAACAATTGTCTTTATTGATAAAGTACATATCACCCTGGACAAACTTTTGGGTTTAAAAAATGTTCTTGTCATAGGAAAATTTATCCCTGGTCTTCTAACTGTATGTTCAGTCATATTTTATGATTTTGTTTTCAAAAGCTGTGGCTGCTAAAATTGATGGGCTGTACTGGTACCCACAGCATAAGCATCCTATTTCTTCAACCAAAGATCCATCACTTTATGAGGAGCATCACGGTAGGGGGGGTATGTGAATACAGAGTCTTTGTCACTCAGATGTGGGAAAAGAGAGAAGATGTGGAGGCTGGTAGGGATAGAGTATCTTTCTGACTTGTTCTCAAGTTTCCAGATCTGCTTTAAACAGTTTTTCTAGTTGGTCAGAAACCAAAGGAATAGAAAAGGGCAGAATGGTGAGACATGAAGCCAGTCTTCATTTTCCCAGAGAATATGAACTTCTTCACTAGGCAGTGCTTCTCAAATGTTAACATGCATGTGAATCACCAGGCATCTTGTTGAAATGCACACCTGTTTTTTTTTTTGTTTTTTTTTTAATTTTTCAAAATGATTTTTTTAACACCTTTATTGGAGTATAATTGCTTTACAATGGTGTGTTAGTTTCTGCTGTATAACAAAGTGAATCAGCTATACATATACATGTATCCCCCTATCCCCTCCCTCTTGCATCTCCCTCCCACCCTCCCTATCCCACCCCTCTAGGTGGTCACAAAGCACCGAGCTGATCTCCCTGTGCTATGCGGCTGCTTCCCACTAGCTATCGATTTTACATTTGGGAGTGTATATATGTCCTGTACCTGTTTTGATAGGTTAAAAATGGGGCCTATGATTTTACATTTCTAACAGGTGATGCTGAGGTTGCTGGTCCAATTACTCAGAACAGAACATCTGAATATAGTCTCTGTGCAAGTTTGCCTCCTCAACCTACCTTAGACCCATATGCTTTTCCAAGACTAGTAGTCAAATGAAACAGAAGGGAACATTGGGCGTTTAGGGTTTGACTGTTTATTCTCTTGCCCTATGAGTGTGTGTATAAGGATCTGCCAGTCATCTTTAATTAAGCACCTCATTACTTCTGATTAGAGAAGGAAAAGCATTCTCTTCAGATTTCACTACCCTGCCCTACCTAGCTTATGCAGACCTTTTGTCATTAAAATATCATATTTTAGCAGGAAATTTCAAAGCATAATCTTCTAATGAGCTGGCAATAAAACTACTCTCTTAGCCACTGAAACAGCTATATTCAGAGTTGAATTAAGGTTTTGTCCATGTGTAAAGAAATGGAGTAAGTGGCAAGAAGTTAATAGGTTCTGTCCCTAGTGGAGCAAACTAACTGCTTTTTCAAAGTAACCCTGAACCTTGTCCTCAGTCAGTAGTTAATGGAAGTGACAGATTGAATACTTCATATATTATTTATAATATTAATAGAAAAATAAAATAATTATTTCTTGGCTTCATCCCATGCATATGTTTTAACTCTCTGCTTTCATCCTTTGGAGAGTGCATTGAATTTGCGGAAGAGACTGTCAAAGAGACTAATTAGCACCAACATTTATAGAGTGCTTTGTGTGACCAGGCAGGCACTGTTTTAGGTATTAGTTCAGTGAATCTTCATGAGGTTTGTACAATTACTTTAACTTCCATTTTAAAGATATTAAAATTGAACAGTTTAGAAACTGACCCTCTATTACACAGCTGGAAAGCATCAGGCAAGGCTTGAAACCAAGCATTCTGACTATAGTGCCCATGCAAGTAACCACTCTGCGATTCTGGCTTGTTAAATTATATGGGTGCAAGGTGTGAGTTCAGAGGCCAGGGATGCTCCTGTCACCCAGATTCCTTCATCAGAAACCAAAGCTGCAGATACTTTGAATTTATTTTCCTATTCATTTTCCTTATCAAATTTAGCACAGATTACTGAAAATTACTTACCCTCTTGGGTCCAGAAAAGTAACAACCTTGTATAAATCCAACCGTTCATCTCTCCAGTCCTTGCACCCACATTGCTAAACCCTGGAGGAAAAGATCAATTGTTTGTCCGAAAGCCACTGCACATTCATTGTTTCCAGCCTTAGTTGTATGCTCATGTTTTCTTAGAAACCTTTCCCTTCAATTGGTAATTTATATTATTGCCACTCTGTTCAGCCCTGTCACCTTACCTTTCTCCCACCATCAGCAAATGCCCTTGACACACCTTAGTCCATTAGGTGTGAAGTCCCTTACTCTCACTTCACGAACATCTGTGTACATTTCTGCCCAATCAGCCTTTCTTTGCTTCCTTTTGGTTTTCTTGGAAATAATGCCCCTCCTTCCATCCAGACTTACCTTGTGCCTCTGCTATGGATCACAGCACCAACACTCTCCTTTCTCTGTCTCCATCGGTCTCTTTTCTCTGCAGCTTCTGTGCCTTCTATGCTCAAATCTCTCCCCACATTAAAAAAGCAAACAAACAAGAAACACTACACTCAATCTTATTACCCTTTGTAACTAGGGCTCTATTTCACCCCTCACCCTCGTCAAAATTATTTTAATGAATATACATTTATTATCTATCTTTATATCTTCATCTCTTGTTTTCTTCTCAGTCTTTGGATTCATTGCTTTTGTAGTCTTCAAAATCACTAATGATATCATACTAAAGTTTAATGAACATTTGCCAGTTTTTAATCTCCTTTAATTTTTTCAGCTTTTGGCATTATTACTGCTTCTTTATATTTTAAATTAACTCCTCTATTCTCTTCTAGGATAACACTCTACCTGTTTTTCTTCTGGTAAGAATGTGCAATGGTGAAATTGGGAAGGTAAAGAAAAAATTTGAGGACGTGACAGTGTCATATGTTGCTTTGATACAGTTCTGTAGAATATGAACACATGTAGGCCCAGTGGAATAGACCATCTGTTTTAGTTTTCATTATAGACTATTGCTCTTACATCATCCTCTAAGTAACAGAGAATAATGTGAAACACCCTTATTCTAAATCCCCCTGTTCCTACAGCTATGGTGAATACTCCATCCCTGAGAAATGGGCCCAGTGAAAAATAACCAGAAAGAAGAATATTTCATCTTAGGCAAAGTAATGCTTTTGATCCCATGTGACCTTTGAGTGTGTAGCAGTCACCTTCATAAGCAAGGTCAGAGAATTTAATAGCTGTGTTTACAGGGCAGCATGTAACACCTCCACATGTAGCTAGCTGAAGCCAAAGGCCTTAGTGTGGAAACTAAGAGTGCCTTCCCAGGAGATATTCTTCCAATTCTGGGAAAATCTGATAAGAATGCTTTCCAGAATTTTACATGTTCCTGAAGTTGTCTGTCACTTGAAGAAGCCAGTTTGATAGGTTAAATATCTACTTCTGAAAGCTTCAAATTGTTCACTAATTTCTTTTAAATCTCCCTAATCTTTCTTGATTTCTAGGCTTAATTCTCTGCCTCAGCTTTCTCTTCAGTAAAGTGAAGAAAACATACATAGTGCGTACCTCAAAGGGTAGTTGTGAATAATAAATATGTAAATCTATTGTATGTGTTTATTACTATTATTATTTTGTACTTTCTCATTTCTGTCAACTTTATTTTGAGTCTCACAGCCATAAAAAATCATTGAGGAATATAAACCTTCTCCTACTTATTAAATTGATTCATTGAATGCACAGCCACAAACAAGCAAATAAACAAACATCTTTAATCTTACAAAATGAGAGACTAGGAATCTTGAGAGACTAGGAATCTCAAGTTACCTCAGGTTTCTCATGACTTGAGAGCAGGTAGGAAGGCTGCCTAATAGAGTGGTTGTAGAGCCTAAATGATAAATGATGTGATGCACTCAGTGTATAGAGTGCTTCTTTGTTTTAATTATAATAATTACAATAAGAAGAATCATCATTTAGTACTGAGATTTCATTTTATTCTGTTTACCTTAACAGAAGTTAGTAGTGGTGGTGATGGGAGTAATAATAACTGAAAGAGTAGTTTATTTTATTGCTCTACTCTATCAGATTTAGAGAAAAAAAGTCAATTCAGTCTGGCCAGTGCCCTTCTCGTGTTCTTGTATTTTTTTTTTTTTCTTCTTATTGATCAGCCCTACTGTTCTTTTTCAGATGCTATCTCGGTTTCTTAGTCTTCGCCTCTATACTAAATACTAATAGGCAGATTTTTTACAAAATTCAAAGGAAACACTCAACCAACTTCATTCATTGGTTTCATTCACATATACTATGTTTGAAATCATTTTCTGTGGAAATAAACCTTTTAGCCTTTTGAATGTTTAATGCTTCAAAAAAAATTACCTTGTTAAACTTCTAGACTTTCTCTTGCTGTCTTGGTGAAGGTATATTTCCTTTTTCTCACTTTGTGAAAAGTTTCAGGTGTGTGTGTGAGAGAGAGAGAGAGAGAGAGAGAAATTGGAGTGGAGGAATAGATTCTAAGGGTTAAATACTCAACATTACAGAGAAGGAATAGCTTAATACCAATTAGTAATACTAAAGAATTAGCAAAGACTTAGAAGAAGCAGCACTTCCTTCTACTTTTTCACAATTCCTATGTAGTACTTTGACTTCTTGCAGGTATCAACATTTGTGTTACTTTTTTGAAATCAGGTCAGAGTGTTTTTTAAATAGTTACTGCTTTAATTCAATTTTAGCAATATTCATAGAGTGACAACTAGAAGCAAAATAACCACCATAAATAATTTCCTTTGAGATACTATGGATAGCTTACTGCTATAAACTTTAAAAAGCTGATAGAAAGGAGTATTAGATGGGAAAATTCATTTTCTTTAGAGCAGCATAATTTTCCCCCAATGTAAGATGTTTAACCTGCTCTGGAGCCAGGACGTATACAAAGTATTCACCCTGTAGAAAAGTGATTGAGTTTTTCCTACCAACAGTAATAAGAAAAGTTCATGCATTTCTAATTCCTTCCAATCATGTAGCATAGAATTATGTGGGGTAGAATAAATGATACCCTGCCTGATTTTATCACCTATATTTCCTTTCCAAAGTTGCTTAAACATGAATATTCATTACATGAAACATTCACAAGAACAATTAACATTCAAATCCTGCAAATGTCTTAAAAAGTATAAATTTCTTAGGGTAAATGCCACGTTATGTAGTGAGATTTTTTTTCCCTAGGTAGTTCTATGGTTATTTTTTAAGAATTATTCTCCTTTTAATTTAAAGATATATTATTGTTCTTATTCCCAATATTTCATAATCACCCCTTAATATTTGCCTGATGTTTAAATTTTACAAAACACTTCTACTGTAGTATCTCCTTATCTTCACACCATTTCCCCACTCTACTGTTTAGACTTTATATCAAGGTAACCATGTTCTGATTTGGCCTTCCAAGTCAGTTTTGGAGGATTTTGAGGGCATGGAGATACAACCTGCAATTTTGTTAGTTATTTCTTCCTGAAGTATACTCAACAGGGAGAGTACTTTTCTTTTTACTCTTCCATTTTCTTCATAAATAAAAAGTTGGAAACCAAGATAATTACCACATTACCCTAAAGCTTATGTTCAAGAAGTAGTATAGTTTTCCCAATATATGTATGTATGATATGTGGACCACAAGTCTTATGAGATTCTTATTTAATATTGGTCTATGTTGTTTTCCTTTTCTCTCTTTTTTTTCTCCCTCCTCTTTTGCTGATGTTTCCTGTCTTCCTCTCAACACATTACCATTACTAAATAACAGACGGACTGAATTTGTTTATCACAGCATTTCCAAACTTATGTGGTTTCTCATGATTCTATTAACATACCACAGAATTAGTGTTCCCAAACACAGAGTATTAAGTCTCATGCAAAACATTGGGCTAAACCCTAAGGGGAGTGCTCCAAACATGCTTATAGAAAAGGATAAATGTACAATTAAAAGGATACCATTAAAAGGATACATTAAAAATATCTAATGGAAAATAAATATCTAGTTTAGAGACACATCATTTTTCAGCATGGAGGTGTATTGGTGAGCACTGAGAATTGAAGGATCAGAACATCTGGACCTCCCAACATATCCATCTGGATACTCTTGTTTTACTTTTTTTTCTATTGCTATTTCTATTTCTATTACTTGAGCCACCTGGGTCTCTATGCCATTGTCTAGACCTCCTGAGGCTTATGAACCATACATCTTCTCCTTTAGGAAAGTGAGAAATCACTGGGTCCAGGGAAACAATCCTCTAATTCTTTCAGTATGTCTTTTCTTAAAATCCTTGAGCATATAAAGATAATTTGATTCCAACAAGTTTCATTACATAATCTCATTTTCTAACTGTATCTCTTTTTAAAATTTTTATTTACTGACAAGAAAAATAATCAACAGAAATGGGAGAAGGAAAGTAATGATTGTTCAACACTAACTTGTACCATGCTCTACACTAACACTTTAAGCTATTTCATTTATTCTAAAATTTAGGGATTACTTGATAAGCATGCAGTTAGTACTGAAGATTTGAAAGGTAAATAATTTTATGCACACAAGAAATAAAAATCTTAAAATACTTCATACCTGTAATACAGTACCTATAATACAGGAGAATGATTATCATTCAATTATATTTCAAACTATGGCTTAAAATTTTTAATTAATGACCTATTTTTCAATTGTAGCCAAATTTGTATTTTCAAGAATTTTTTAGTTAGGCTACCAGTAACTTCTTTAAGATAAAATATTTTCCTGGTTAATTTTAACCTGAGTCATTGGAGATTTTACATTGTATATTCCTGAACACTGTGGACTGGTGATAAGACATTAATAACTTGAAGCACTGCAGCTTTACATAGGTTTCTAACTGGGAACTGTATGATACAAATTAGCCAGTTAATATCCTTTTATATAAAGGCATCAGATTTATATATTTATAATACACTTTATATATTTTATTATATAAGATAAACTAAGGTATCATTTTCCAGGTAAATTGATGGATGCTCAATTCTGCTGGGAAACACTGGAGGCACATACCTCAGAGTTTTCCCAACTGAGATGTAAAGAAATAGGGTCTTTACCATATAATACCCATCAGTCCTTGGTCAGGAGGCTGTTTGCAGGAAGCTTTAGTTCCCTGGTAATTCTAACCTGCCACCCATGTAGGCAGAGCTAATTCCTGGGTCAAAGAAAGTCCTCTGGCAACAAGACGCAGGTGCTAGATGTTGGAAGATGTGCTAGAAGGTGGGCTGGCATGCAGGGAATAGGTAAGCACTCAGAGAATATGGTAAGGCATTGACAGGATGCTATGATGTCTTCTAGAGGAAACATCCTTTTAAAAATGGGAAATAAATGAAAGGCAGTATTATGTAATAAATAATATATAGCAGCTGATAGACCAGAAATCAAATCCAGACTCTGAATATTCTGGCAGGCTAATCTTGGGAAAATAATTTCTCTCAGGATGGGCTTCCTTATCTATAAAACAGAGAACATGGCACTTACCTTAAAATTTGTAAAACTTAAAAGAATATCTAAGAAGTCCTTACCACAGTATCTAGAAATCAATAACTAGCAAATATTAATGCATTCAGAAGGTAGTTGGTGTTTGAGATATTCTGTGTCATTTATCAACCTTATTCTAATGCAAGAAATCTCCTCTAAAGCATCTTCCTCTGGCAGCTGTTCAATCTGGACTTCAACCCTTCTAGTTACAGGGCATATCAGCCTAAAGAATTTGTCCTTTCTGGTTTGGGGCAGCACTAATGGCTAACATGTTCTTTTTTATGTTGGAACTGAAATTATTTCACTAATAAATAGCCTCATAGATTATATTAAGATAAATAATTTCATTAATAAATAGCCTCAGACCCACCTCTAACATATTTGTGAGACCTGTGGCATGACATCACATGGAGGATCACATGCCCTTTGTCTAAAAGCTACAATCAAACTAGCACAATTGATACATAAAATATTTTCTATTTTCCTGTTATAAAAAATATGTCTGCATAATGGAAAATGGAAATTTATGTATTAAGATACCATTTTTAGTGGACTGAAAGACAGCAAAATGTAAACTATAAGTAAACTTAATTTCATTATGTTTCTCTGGATATCTAATTATTGATGATTCAGTGGTGTTTGGATGATTAATAAATTAAGCTGAATATAATTCATAAATTATAATGTTTATTCTGTGCAGTCGTAACCTTCATTTTATCAACATCAACTGTTCTTATAATCACAATTTTAACATATTTTTTTTCTTGACAGTAATACCACATTAGACACCTTTAAAAATGTTCAAATGGTCTTTAGATCATTTATTGAAATAAAGGTGTATTATGATTTTGTATTAGAGCTCAGAGAACAGATGTTGCAATCTTTTTTAAAGTCAATTTTATTGAGGTATACTTTGCAAAAAGTGGTACACTTTTTAAGTGTATGCTTGATGAGTTTGACAAACATAGAAGGTCATGAAACCACCAAGATAATTAAGTTATTTGATATTTCTATCACTCTAAGAAGTTTCTTCATGCCCCTTTTTTAGATAAACCCCTCCCACTGCCCTCAGCCTCCAAAGGCTCTTATTGAGTTTTTATAGTTCTTAGTTATTTTATAATCCAATAAGGAAAATTGTAGCCTACTGAGACAGTAGTCACTGGAATTGTGAATAAAACTCTTAAATTGAAATTTAGCTTAAAAAAGGAATTATAGATTTTAAATAATATGCTCAAACATTGTAATGGGGCAGCAAATAGTAAAGTATCATCATCATAGAAAATATTACAAAGCATTTAAATTTCATCTCATAAATTGCTATCTCAGATTGCCATTTTTACCATCCTTAAAGTAGCATATAGTTTCATAGATTATTGCTTGCATTCTTCTTTCAAAATTTCAATACTAGGATATTATAAAGAAAATGAAAATAGCAGTATGGTGCCCAAGTTGTTCCAGTTTCTCTTCATATACTTTGATCTATAATTGCCAGAAAATATTATTCTCTATAGAAATCAGTGTTGCGATTATTTGTACATTAATCTTATTCTTCATAGCCATGGGTATGCTGTTCATTTCCTTGTTCTAATTATCTTATTTTTTATTGGAACATTACGTATGTTGCATTTTTTCCATTCAGTCTGATAACTTATTTTTTGCTAAACTTTTAATGATATTATTAAAAGTAAATGAGGACTTATACCAAATAATGTGAATAGTGCAAATTAAACTTAAGTTTAGCTTCTGCCAAAGACCATGATTCACTCTTTATTTGAAGATCACTCTTGTTTCACTTTTTTTTCTATTGCATCTCATATCTTGTGTAAAATAAATCTAGTTGTTTTATTTTGATGATTATCTCTAGAACCACAGATTGGAGAAAGAAGCAAGCAAAAAAACAAAGCAACACAACAACAAAAAAATGCTTAGCACAACAAGCCAAAGTTACTTCATTCTGTAAAATTTTATCGCATTCTTGCTATTGAAGAAGAAGGATTCACCAGTTAAATTTTTTTCTGCTTTTACCCAAGTGTGTCCACAGCTGAAATTCTCTTTTTAGTTCAAAGCAGTGACCTACAAAGGGGTTAGTAGCACAATCTACACCTCCAAAACCTTCAGCTACAGTTGCCTTTTGTTTTGAAGATATAGGGCAAGAATGTGGTGAAGAATTTCCTAGAGACCTGAAAGAATTAATTACAAAACAAATGTTTGGGTTATGGGTTGAGCTGTGCCAGCACTGCATGCCAGATTCTGAGCGACAGGGGTGCCTGAGTATTCTCTAATACATTTATTTTGTGTGTATGTGGTATGCAGGGCCTCCTAAATCACATGACTCAGAGCAGGGAAATCCCTTGAATGGGTCTAAAGATGATCTAATCTCACTTCTTTTTGACAGACCTTTAGTTTTGAGGATGGCTATTAATGTCTTCTATTTTCATAGCTGAACATTGCTAATTTCAGCTTTTCTATTGAAAATGCTTGATTTACACCATAACCGATAATTTTAAGTAAGTAATAAACAACCATAAAGCTCCAGTGATTAGCACAAAATTTAGGAGGACTTTCCTTTTGTTCACTTTTCTCTCTACTTCCAACTTCTTTTTTGGTACCTCCCCAGATTCCTCCTAAATCTATCAAGCCTGTCCAGAGAATGTTGCCACTTAGTCAATGTGACTTATGAGCAATGCATTGCTGCTAGCACAGTCATCCAGAAGCTCTCTCTTTCAGAAGAGGAGAACCTTTCAGAAGGGTCTTACAGCTTTACAACCACAGCTCAGATGTGGCCCTGGATATGGCGAGGCCAGCCTGGTGGCCCCTTCCCCACATCAACCTGGAGCTCACACGTTTGGCTGCACCCTGTGCGGGTGGTAGGCAACCCCCCCCGCAACAGCGGGGCAGGCAGCAGAGGTGTGGAGTGGGTGGTACCACTCTCTCAATTCACAGACGTGGCAGGCCCATCTGATTGGCAGGGCAGTAAATCATCCTATACACCTGTTCTCTTTAAAAACAGTTATGTATCTGTGCTGTAAACTCTCCTCTTATTGCATGTCGTTGAGCCATCACACTGGAGCTCCTTGTTGGACCCTTTTTCTACCTGGTTATTATTCTTAGCCACCTTCCAATTCCTTCCTGACCTTGATACAGTTTGTTCTTTTTTCCTAACTATTCACAGTTCTCTTTCCTACTTACATGCAGAGAAATACATGTCTAAACTTTACAGATAGAAATATAACTAAATAGAAGAAGCATAACCCTTGAATACAACATCTTTCTTATTTGACATACTTTCTAGATATAACCACCATTCTGGTTCTCCTCCTCTCTACAGTCTTGAGGTTTTGACATCTGTTCTTTAAAATGTGGTTGCCAGAGCTTTAGCAACTTCAGACATTGAAATTCAACATAAATTGGGAGCTAAAATCTCCCCATTTCTCTACACCGTATGTCTATTTTTGCAGTCTCCAAACAAATTAGCTTTATGGAGGTAGCGATCCCATGTTGTTGCTACTATTAAATTTGTAATAAAAAAAGCTGGTAGAACTTTTTTTCTTTTCATACAAATTGTTGTTAAAATAGATTTATTCATTGAAGTTTGGGTGTGATTAAAACAAGAATGTGGAAAGCATGGTGTAAGTGAACTAATAGCAAAACTGGAAATTTAGATGGGCAGCAATAAAATTCTTTATTAGTTCAAAGAAGTGAACGGATTCTTTGCATCAGAGTCCCAATGGGAAATGTTCTCAAGGGAGAAAGCCAAGTATCTGTTCACGTCCAGTGACAGGCCACTTAAGGAAAAGACAGAAGATGTAGGGGAAGTTGCTGCATGATGGAGAAAGAAATCGTAGGCTGAACGGAATTTAGATTATGGTAACATGTCTTGAAAAGAAGGAAGGTAAGACAGACATGAAAGTTTGAGAGAAGATAGCTATTAGATGTGGTTATTATTTTAGGCTGGCCAGGATGGGCGACTGGGTGCAGGAGACTAGGAGGGAAGTTAAACACTGTGTTATGTATTATTATGTATTAACAAGAAGGGAGGAAGCTGTGATCAGCTAGTTTTAACAGTTTCCACAGTGCCTATGGTGATATGCAAATATATTGCACATGCAGATTTGTATCAGTATTTGAGAATAGGATGGGATTAAATCTGATTTTCAGATGATATCTTACACTAAGCCATTTCACCTTTCATGAAAACACTTCACTTAAACCAGACATATCCAGAAATCCTTTTATAATCTTGAGATTTATCATGACATCATTTCAAACAGTGGAGAAACTCATAATGTTGGTTTTGCATATTATATTAACTTTAATACCATATTTCCTTATCTCATCAAGATGTTGTTGTTACGTATGAATGAGGAAACGCAGGATATTAAAGGAAAGACATCAATCCAAAAGTTACTCGAATATTGGCTTGTGATAAATACCACTGCATAAGCCCTGAAAGCAGAACAAACCAAACTGAGTACATTGGCCTAGGTGCTCCTGGATAATAGACCAGCCCTGTTTTCCTACTAGTGTGCCAAGGAAAAGTATATGCTAGGGCTAACATTTCCTGCTGCACATGGAGTAATACTATAGAGATAGTTGAATAATCCATATGCAAATTAAAGGAAAGAGCAACTTGGTTATTAAATACAGACACTGGAGGTCTCTGGGATCTGTTCTCCTTGTAAAAATCAGGGAATCATCAGTGCTGGCTCCGAAGTGTATGCTTAGTCCCATCTTATATGACTGCAGTTATTCTTATTCATCTCACATTTTCAGATGTCGGGTCTCCAGAGTCTTAAATGATGCTGCATAACTGCTTTCTCATCAGATGGCACAAAAAACTCATTCTTCAACAAAAGGAAAATTAACTGCTTCTGCTCTGCTCAGACTGCATACCAGAACATTCATCTAAATCCACTTCCTAGAACATCTGTTCAAATAATGTATACGGTGGTGAAGACCTGGAAGCTATTAACGCATAGCCCATTGCTGACCTCTTCTGTGTTTTTAAGGACAATAGGAGTCCATAAAGTGAGCTGTTAAAGAAAAAAATCTTTCAGGCCTCTATCATGCACTTCCAAATGGGTGTTAGAGCCTTATTCATCTCATACTGAACCTCTTTGAGAACTGTACCCTCCCTTTTGAGACTGAAATCATATAAAGAGCATTTGTAGAAAAATGTTTACAGTCTGCTTCATGAGTCAACCAAAGATTTAAACTCAGAATATTGCCCAGATGGGTGTTCTCTTTTTCCTTTATCTTGCCCAGTGATTGTCAACCAGGGGTGATTTTACCCATGAGAGAACATTTGCAAATGTCAGGAGACAGTTTTGATTGTCACATCCTAGTAGCATGGGGTAACACATTTAGTGGGTAGAAGCCAAAGTTACTGCTCAGCATCCTACAGTATATAGGACACCACTTACACACACACATACAGACACACACACACACACACACACAACAAAAAATTATCTTATCCAAAATGTCAGTAGCATCACTGTTGAGAAACCCTAAGCTAGCCTTTTACATTTCTGCTCAGGGAGACCCACAAAACTTGTTTCTTAAGTGATGTAGCTCTTTTTTGCCCAACAATCAGTGTACTCAGTTTTCTTTACTCGGTTACGGTGATTGTTATATTTTGATTTGACAAATGAGGCTTAAACCAAAAAGATGTTTGGTAAGACATTGTTATGCATCAGACTTTTTTTTTTTAATTAATTAATTAATTTATTTATTTTTGGCTGTGTTGGGTCTTTGTTTCTGTGCGAGGGCTTTCTCTAGTTGTGGCAAGCGGGGGCCACTCTTCATCGCGGTGCGCGGGCCTTTCACTGTCGCGGCCTCTCTTTTTGCGGAGCACAGGCTCCAGATTCGCAGGCTCAGTAGTTGTGGCTCACGGGCCTAGTTGCTCCACGGCATGTGGGATCTTCCCAGACCAGGGCTCGAACCCGTGTGCCCTGCATTGGCAGGCAGACTCTCAACCACTGTGCCACCAGGGAAGCCCGAAATTCTCTAATTTGATACTTGGTCTTTTCAACATAAATGAGATTTCCCTCTTCTTAAACTGTTTTTCCAATGGCTCTCTACTTTTGAGTAAGGGGCAGGATCAGAGTTACTTGAAGGGGAGAAGAGTTTACATACTACTGCCTTTCATCATTTGCCCTGCTCTCCAACCCTGTGTACTCTGACACTACCCCAGACTCTCAGTGAAAACCACTCCTCTTTAGAAATGATGGACTGTAGTACTCTTTTGAGAGTATGTTGTTTCGTATTATTATTCTTTGTAGGTTACTGTCTCCCAAATCATACTGTAAATGTCAGAGACTTTATTCTATACCCCTTATCTACATTCTTGCCTAGTACAAATGTGCTAGAACATAAAAGTATATCAACAATAAATACTTTGTTGTAGATCATATGGATGAGGAAGTCCCAATCCAAAAAAATCTCTTGACCATCTTAAGATGAGATTTCCAAACTTACATATAGGCAGTTAAACAGCTTGACTCATTTTAATAAAAGAACTTTACAGCCTGACCCAGGATGAGAAATAAATGTGAGAGAAAACATTTTAGGTTTGACTGCGTTAATATTTTATAGAAGCAAATAGGCAAATTATAGATTGATTTTTTTAAACAGCACACAATCAGTGGCTATGAAGAATTTTGGCATCCAACAAGACTTTAGCTTCCTCAGGAAGCAGTAGCAAATTTGCAGGAAAAAATAATTCAAAATTTTAATTTCCTAATTTAAACAGTATCGCTCATTTAAGCAGTTTAGCTGATTATAATTATGAAAACATGCCATGTATTTAGCAGCAACTTGCAAGTTCTCCTGTGGTCCAGATTACTAATAGATTCAATGATACTCTTTTTCAGTATTAATGTTGAGATTTTTAATACATGAAACCACTGACACTGAGATCAAGCATTTCATCTCAGGAAAAAAAAAATGCTTTCTCCTTTTCTATCAATATGACAGGCAGCAAAATGATTATTCATGGCTATTGCTTGACTATGCTGTCGAACATATTTGCTACTTTAATTAGGCCATCTTGAATTAACAGATGCAAATGCAGTTGGTAACCAAAAGGGTGGCTCCTTTTGGAATGATAGTGCTTTGCTTGAGGCTCTCCCGCAGTCTGTGCTTTTATAGGGAAACAATGATTATGCCTAATTTTACTCAGCTTGGAATACCAGGAGATCAAGGTGCAGATAGGGTACTTTCAGTTCACTTAATGTCAGTATTTACTGAAAGCCTTTTATATGTCAGGGACTATGTAAAATCAGGGAAACAAAAGATGAATGAGATGCCACTGCTCTCAAGGAGAGCATGGTTTAGAGCTGGGATAAAGTACCATCTAGAATAGACATTAAGATGAGAATTGATAAGCAGGCAGGGAGGGGCTAGAGTTGATTCAAAGAGAGGAAAAGTCACTTTTGGACTGAGGGGAAGTGTAATTTTTTTCTTAACCCCAAGTCAACTATTCCTGAGAAGTGCCCCCATTTGTACTCTCTCTCTCTGTCATAAAATTCTTACAGTTACAGGCATTAACGGGTATCAGGAACTATTATTAGATAGTGAGCTTTTACATTCTCTTTCCCCCCTCCCCTTCAACATAAAGTAGAAGGTTATTCTTTCCTTTCCTTCTCTTCAACTCTGTACCCCCATCTCTTATTCTGAGATTGAATTGCTCAGATCCCTGAGTTCCTGCTCAGCCTCCTTGACATACTTCCCACTCCCACCCACCCTGCCCACTGCTGTCAGGTAACATCTAGTACTGTCTTTGAAGTATGTCCCATATTCTGAACATTTCTTACATCCAAACTCCCAATCCAAATATCTCCCTACTATGCCCTATTCCCTCACATTCCAGGGTTCTGTTAGATGAAAACCAAATACTGTGATGTCACAATTTGTATTGATAGTTTAATCAATGTTCCCACATGACACATGTCTGCTCTTTGAATCTCTCTGAGAAAAATCTATAAGTAGAAAATCTCCTATTTTAGAAATTTTTTTTTTCTTAACACAAGAAGGGCATCTAGGCCCAGATAGGTCTCAGACTCATCATATAATATTGTCATTCCTCAAGTTCATCGTTTGGTAAGCCTCATTCCCTATATGCACTTACATCTGTTGTTTAAGGACATCCTAATGTTCCATACACACCAATGAGGAAGTGGATATATTTAGCCCATGAATAAAAACTACTGTAAAACTATTAAATTAAAATCTCTTCACAAACCTCCTCAGCCCTTGATCATATCCAACAAACATTAGCAAAGACTATTACTATTTCATATCATTATTAACACATATATATGTATTATACCACATCCTATCTTAGTTTCCAAAAAGTTATTTAAAATGTTCAGTAGCATAGGAAACAACTCTCTCACATATAGTGTTTCTCTTTCTCTAGGGATTTCAAAAGCCCCAGTAGGCCAAAATGTAACATATTAGTCTGCCTTGTATATACCAGTTATAATCAATTACTGTTATTACAGTGAAATCAGCAGGTGAACAGTTTCTAAGACAAAATAGTTTCCATCCACTTCAGTTTGTGGGGAAAACAGTAGGCACCTTTCAGTAAGTTCCTGTGCTTGAAAACTGGACTTTTTATGCAAATGTAAAAAATATAATTAGTGTCTTTCAGAAATAGTAACACAGTGTCTCTCTTCCTCGGACCTTCTAGAGTCTTGTAGATTAGTGGTTCTCAATCTTTATAAGTACATTAGAATATCCTGGGGAGCTTTACAAAATTACAGTGTCTAAGCCACACTCCAGACCAATGAAATCAGAATCTAAGAGTGGGGCATCAGCACTTTTGAAAGCTCCATTGAGGTCAAGAACTACTTTTCTAGAGTGACAACAAAGCAGTCATCCTAATGGACATTCTGGCCTTCGGCATGTGAGAAACACTAATAACACTGAGAAATGTGCAAGAAAAAAAATTCCATCCCCAGATGGAAATTGAAGAATAGTTGGCGTACCTGGCTTCTTAGCCCCAAGCATCTTACAGCGATGGGGGGATGAGAGAACTATGAGAGGCAGGTGCCCAACACAAGGGAGTGGAAGCAGCATATAAGTAGCTAATTAGCTAATGAGCAGAGAGAATGGATGAGGTTGAATACAGTGACACAGAGAAGGGCAATCATTGCTGCTCACGGTCAAAAGCCACCTCCTTCATGACCCACAAAATGATGGGATTGAGTACTGATTTTTAGGATCAATTCACAGAGTAATAAAAGGTCAGGATCAAATGCAAAGGCTTTGACATATTTTCAAAAGATTTGAAAATCATTATCATCCTATGAGGTAAATAGCACAGGGACTAAAATTATGGTTAACAGTGAGGGCCTGAGAGAAGTTTGTCCAAGATTACACAAAAAGTAAAAAGCAGCATTTGAAACAGATTTACTTAATCCTACTTCCACTATGTATCTACTATGCTATTCTGACAGTGAAGGAATTGATAGACTTAATTTCGCTATGTTAGAAGAAAAAATCTAGTGTGCCTTACTTTAAATGTGTCTAATAAATACCTAGGTGAATGTGTTCTGGTATAAAATCTGGATTGTCCATCTACGCTGGATATTGGTATTGCTATAAAAGGAATACTACAAAATCATAAAGCAGAAAAATAAAGGATACAGCACCTAGTCCTTGAACTGCGGATAAATGTATCCGCAATGTATCTCTTATGTATTGGTGAAGTGGAAACACTGAGTTTATAAAAGTAAATCTAGATCTAGATTTTACACTAAAGAAACTCTAGGGGCTTCCCTGGTGGCGCAGTGGTTGAAAATCTGCCTGCTAATGCAGGGGACACAGGTTCGAGCCCTGGTCTGGGAAGATCCCACATGCCGCGGAGCAACTAGGCCCGTGAGCCACAACTACTGAGCCTGCACGTCTGGAGCCTGTGCTCCACAACAAGAGAGGCCGCGATAGTGATAGGCCCGCACACCACGATGAAGAGTGGCCCCCGCTTGCCACAACTAGAGAAAGCCCTCGCACAGAAACGAAGACCCAACACAGCCATAAATAAATAAATTTAAAATGCACCTCATTAAAAAAAAAAAAAAAAAACACTGTATAGAAATAAAGAATGCCTTTGATGAGCTATTAGTAGACCGGACACAGCTGAGGAAAGAATTTCTGAGCTTGAGAATATCTCAGTAGAAATCTACAAAACTGAAAAGCAAAGAGAACAAAGACTGAAAAAGCCCACCAACAACAGACCAGAATATCCAAGACCTGTGGGAAAACTACAAAAGGTATAGCATACATGTGATGGGAATATCAAAAGAAGAAGAAAGAGAGAAGGGAACAGTACATATGTTAGAAACAGTAATGACTGAGAATTTCCCCAGATTAATGCCAGAAACCAAACCACAGATCCAGGAAGCCCGAAGAATAACAAGCAGGATAAAAGCAAAAAAAAAAAAAAAAAGAAAAAAAAATTATACCTAGACATATATTAAAACCATAGACTATCAAAGATAAAGAAAAAAAATTCCTGAAAGAAGCCGGAAAAAAAGACCTTACCTACAGAGTAGCAAAGCTGAATTGTCCTTAGAAACCATGCAAGCAAGAAGAGAGGGGAGTGAAATATTTAAAGTTTTGAGAGAAAAAAACACCAACCTAGAATATTTTACCCTGCAGAATTATCCTTCAAAAGTGAAGGATAAAGACTTCTTCTGACAAACCAAAATTGAGGTAATTTGTTGCCAGTTGACCTGCCTCATAAGAGACGTTCAAAGACATATTTTAGAGAGAAGGAAAATTATATGTTAGAAATATGATCTACATAAAGAAAGGTGAAGGTAAAATAAAATCTCTTATTTTTCTTATTCTTAATTGATCTAACAGAGAATAGTTTGCTCAAAATAATAATAACAACAATATATTCAACTATGTTTATGTATGTTTTCTATGTAGAAAATCTGAAGGAATTAACCAAAGAAAAAAACAAAACAAACAACAACAAAAAAACCCAACCCTAATAAGTGATGATAGCAAGGTTAGAGGGTACAAGGTTAACATGCAAAAGTCCATTGCTTTATTATGTACCAGCAATGAACAAATGGAATTTGAAATTAAAAGCACAAGCATTTACTTTAGCACCCTCCAAAATAAAATACGTAGGTATAAAACTAATGAAATATGTACAAGATGGACAACTATAAAACTCTGATAAAAGACATTAAAGAAAAACTAAATAAATGGAGTGATAGTCCTTGTTCCTGGATAAGAAGACTCAGTATTGTCAAGATGTCAGTTCTTCCCAACTTGATCTATAGATTCAGTGCAATCCCAATCAAAATTCTAGCAAGTTATTTTGTAGATATTAACAAACTGATTCTAAAGTTTATATAGACAGGCCAAAAAATCAGAATAGCCAACACAATATTAAGGTATAGAGCAAAGTTGAGGGCTGACACTAGCCAACTTCAAGACTTACTCTAAAGTTGAAGTATTCAAGCCAGTATAATACTGGCAAAAGAACAGATGGATAGATCAATGGAACAGAATAGAAATCCTAGAAATGTAGTCAACTGACCTTTAATAAAAGAACAAAGGTAGTACAATGGAGCAAAGGTAGTCTTTTCAGCAAACAGTGTTGGAAGAACTAGATGTCCACGTGCACATGTTAATAAATGTAGACAGAGACCTTATATTAGTCACAAAAATTAACTCAAAATGGATCATAGACCTAAATGTAAGACACAAAACTATAAAACTCCTAGAAGATAACATACAAGAAAACCTGAATGACATGAGGTATGGTGATAACTTTTTAGATACAACAGTAGGGGCATGATCTATGAAAGAAATAATTGATAAGCTTGACTTCATTAAAATCTAAGAAGTCTGCTATGCAAAAGACATTGTCAAGAGAATGAAGAGACAGGCCACAGATTAGAAGAAATTATTTGCAAGAGACACATCTGGTAAAGTACTGTTATCCAGAACACACAAAGAACGCATAGCTCAACAAAAGAAAAACGAACAACCCCTATTAAAAAGTGAGTCAAAGACCTTAACAGATATCTTACTAAAGAAGATTTAAGGATGGGAAATAAGATGCTCTCCATCAGGGGTCCCCAACCCCCAGGCCATGGACCTAGGAACCGGGCCGCACAGCAGGAGGTGAGTGGCTGACGAGCAAATGAAGCTTCATCTGCCACTCCCTATCACTTGCATTACCACCTGAACCATCCCCCCACCCCCGTCCATGGAAAAACTGTCTTCCACAAAACCAGTGGACCGCTGCCCTACATCACATGTCTCAAGGGAAATGCAAACAAAAGCAACAATGATATACCACTAACACTTATTAGAACCTCGAAAATCTGGAACACGGACAACACCAAATGCTAGCAAGGATGTAGAGCTACAGGAACTCAGATATATTGCTGCTGGGAATGCAGAATTGTTACAGCCAATGTGTAAGACAGTTTGAAAGTTTCTTACCAAACTAAACTTATTCTTATCATACAGTCCAGCAATCACGCTCCTTGGTAATTACCCAAAGGAGTTGAACACTTATGTCCACACAAAATCCTACATGTGGATATTTACAGCAGTTTTATTCATAATTGCCAAAACTGGGAAGCAACCGTGATGTCCTTCAGTAGGTGAATGGATAAACTGTGGTACATGTAGATAATGGAATACTATTCAATGTTAAAAAGAAGTGAGCCTATAAGCCATAAAAAAGACATGGAGGAATCATAAAGCATAATACAAAGTGAACAAAGCCAATCTGAAGAGGCTACATACAGTATGATTCCAAATATATGACATTCTGGAAAAGGTAGACAGTAACAAGAGCAGTAGTTGCCAGGGTTTGAGAGGCAGGAGGGGTGAATAGGTGGAGCACAGAGGATTTTTAAGGCACTGAAACTACTCTTTATGATACTGTTATGGTGGATACATGTCCTCATATATGTGTTCAAACCCATAGAATGTACAAAGCCAAGAATCAACCTTAATGCAGACTAGGAACTTTGGGTGTCAGTATGGGTTCATCGATTGTAACTAATGTCACACTGTGATGGGGGATGTTGATAATACCTGAGGCTATGCATTTATGAGGGCATGGGTATGGAAAATCTCTGTACAGTTGACCCTTGAGCAATGTGGTGGTTAGGGGCACCAACCTCTGCAAAGTGGAAAATCCGTGTATAACTTTATAGTTGGCCTTCCCTATCCGTGGTTCCTCCTTATCCAAGGTTCCACAACCATGGGTTCAACCAACTGCAGATCGTGTACTACTGCTGTATTTACTACTGAAAAAAATCTGGGTATAAGTAGCCGCATGCAGTTCAAACCCTTGTTGTTCAGGGTCAGCAATTAAGTACTTCTTACTTAATTTAACTGTGAACCTAAAACTACTCTAAAAAATAAAGTCTATTAAAAAAAGTGAATAAAAACTCATGAACTTGTCTATGAAATAGCATCAGCATTTTGATACAACAATTATACTGGCTAAGAGAAAACAATTCTCTCTCTCTCTCTCTCTTTCTCCTCTTTTATTTTTCAACTCTTTGCTCCCACTACCTCTTCTAAGGCAAGGGGAACTCAAATGTGGAATTTAGTACCAATGACCTTAATTAGGTAACAAAAGTACAGTTTTGTAGAGTTTTAATTGACCTACAGACAGTACACATAAGACTGAGCTGGGTTCTTAGAAGTGCACTGTCACGAATCAACACGTTCCCTTGGTCCAAGGAACATATAAGGCAACAGTTTTTTAGAGAAGTGTAAATAGCCAAAACTTAAATAGAATATTTTGCCAGTCCTCATGGCTCTGGGGATTTTTCCAGCCTCACTTAATTCAGAGTTTATAAGCCTGAAATCAAGAAAACTTTTCAGGCCAGTTCTCTACTTCAGCAGTTTTAAATGTGGTTGTAGGCAGCCACTGGGTTCGTGGGCATGAAGAGCTTTAAGTAACTTAAATTCAAAAATTTCAAATCCCATATGTCTCTTTCCTAAAACTGTTCTGCCTGAGAATGTACCTACTGTCAAGACATAGTATGAATTCTCCTTTCTTATGGCCTCTTCTTCAACTGCCAAAAAAGAATAATTAGAAATATTGTTGTTAGTGTTGAGAAAGTGAATAACTCTAATGATTAACAAATTATTTTGCAAGGCAGGTTGTTTCAGTGTTTTATTTTTAACAAAATTGATTCAGGGCTTAATTGAACTCTCAGCATATAGATCATTAAAAATAAATTTTGATGATTGATCACTATGTGATATTTGGCATAGAACTTCTTTCTATTCTTATCTAATAATTTATATTGACAAGATTTTCAAAGTTTATAATAATGAAAAAAATATAAAAATTAATATTTAGCCATGTGGTATTCAATTAAAAATTAACATCTGTCCACAGATACATGTAATCAGTTTTTTATAACTCTCCATCCATCTCATAAAGAGATGCACTTCTAGTAAAATTTTCCTTTTATGTTAAATAATTATTTTTAAATGTATATTTCTGTTATTTGATGAAATGTGTTCTAATATTCAATGATGAAACAATTCATAAGAAAATCATAATGTTTAGAACTTTTGGGTCATACAAATTAATATATTAAATCCAAGTTTATATACATGTTTTTGTTGCAAAGGAATAGGATAGGATGATCAAGGATGACTTTCAAGCTCAAACTATATTAGGTTGGAATAAACTTCTGTGGACTAAGTGTAAAGAAAATATGTGAAAGAAGAAAGAAGAGCAGTGTAAAATAGTTGATTATTAAAACATTTTGTTTATATATATATTTAAATCAATAATAGCAGGCCTCAAAAACTATAGTAATTTTATGTCACAGTTTTTTTTTAAAGATTGATATAATATTCTGTTTCAAATTATATATCCATTCCTACTATGTAAATTTTTAACAAAACATTTTGAGTCATCTTGAAATATATGAGTGGGTACACACATTTAAAAATTATTTTAAAAGACACACAAACAAAAAGGAGGTTTCAGATGTATAAAGTCCTGAGTAACATGGCCTCCACAAAGATCTGTTCATGGGCCAACCAAGCCATTTGTCCCAGAAACTTCCAGAGGAAAAAGCTCAATTTGAAGATGACTAGTTGAGTTGGCTTAAAAGCAGATCTCAGTTCCACTTTCTTGAGCTAGACAGCTCTTGAGTTGCAGAGATCCAGATACATGCAAATTTGTCTAAACCCTCTGCAATGATTCGACATTAATAATAGAGGAGAATTCTGTAGGATTCTCTATTGTCCATATGTTTGATGGTTTCTGAAAGTCAGACATCAAATGAATCAAATGAGGGACTCTGATTGGAATGGATTTCAAAGCCTAGGCAGCCACTAGACATTTTGTGTGTGTGTTTGTGAAGAAGTATGTTTAGTAGCAGGAGAGCCATTTAGTGCTCAAGAGAAATTTTTCCAGACCTCATGGAAACTCTATGCATAGGGCATAGTGTAAGAATGAAGAAAGACCAGAGCTCTCATGCTCTCATTTGGAGGAGTTGCTACGGCTTAATCACCATTTTATTAGATTATTTCCTAGAGCACTCTTAATCCAAAGTGATAATAAAAAGAGTTTTGCATAATTGCCCTATAAATCAAATTTATGGAGTCATACTCTAGAATAAAGTTTTAAAAAAAATCCACTCTATGGAAATTTTATCTTAGTAACTTATACTAAGGAATGTAAATATATAAAATTAAACTCTATATTATTGTCATGAGTATTTTATATAAATAATCCTTCAGTGAAGAAGAATTCCTAATATAAAGATTAATAAATCAAATAAGAAAGCTTGAGATACATCAAAACACTTGTATGTTAAATAAGAAAAATGAATTTCAGGCTCTAAATGGCTTAAATGCCATTTTTTTCTTTTTTGGTGTTTGGATTAAGTATATCGGGAAGCTCAGTGGAAAAAAAAAAAAAAATTTAAAAGAAATCCTGGACAAGACTTTTACAGAATTTGTGTTAAATATAAATCTCCAATTTAGCTCAGATTGCTTTGGGTCAGTAGTGACACAAAGCTAATAAGGCAAGTCTTCATAAGGAGAAAACAGATGCAGATAGATGGATGACAGATTAGATGATAGATCTGATAGATGATAGATAAATTCATAGACCCAAAGAGACAGGTATGTATATATATATATAAATATGTATATATAGTATTAATTATACAGTGCTGCACACTGAATCATATGGCAGGGGACCCAGATAAATCTGAACTGAGATTTCGTTATAGAATTTGACATCCCCCAGATCTATTCCCAGCCCTCCCTCCCCCGCCCCCCATGGGGACTATGGAGACCTTTATGATAAGAATCTCAGTCATGTCTGAAGATAGAAGAGTTTGCAACAGAACATTCATTTTGATGAGAGACAGAAGGCATGCCCTGGGAGAGGATTTGTCCCAATGTTACAAGGAAATTGCAATGAAGTGCAAAATCGACAGCATGTTTAGTGGTGATTATTCTTGATGTATCCCAAGTTTGCTATGCTGGTGGTAAACACATGCACTTGGGAATGAATGAATTAGAGTAAACTTAGAGAATTTTGGACCTTGGGAGCTAAGCACAGGTAATGGGCTAAATGACCATAATTTAGAGAAGTGGGAATTGCTTCTAGTCAATTCCTCCAAAGAGTGGGGAGTATCAGAACTCTGGCCAAGAAAGATGGGAAGGAGCCATGAGAAAAAAATGAGATATGAGGGTGAATATGTGTCTGATAGTGCCGTAGAAAGATGACAATGTCTTCAACGGTGGAAGGCACTGCATGGCATAGGGGATAGGGCCCAGTCAAAATCCAGAGACAAACCCTTGAAGAGGCTGAAGATACTCCCAAGCATACAGAGTGGAAGGAACTTCCAAAGAGAGTATCTGAAGTACGGGCATCTGAGAGGTGGTCATTAATGGAACTAGCAAAATTCTGCTCTAAATGTTTATGTGACCTTATTTGCTAAATGCTTGGCCCTGTAATTCTTACACTTTTACCATGATAGTGAGGAAAGATCAGAAAAAAAGAATTACTGTGAATAGACATAGTAAATTACATTTATGTATGTACTATTCATATTATTCAGAATAACCTAGATTGTTTGCTAACCCAGAACCAATGCTGATAGGGAAAATGGGTGTTAGCTCATTTTGGTGGCTATCAAGGGAAATAAAGACAACTTCCTGAATAGTTCTAATAGTTTTAAAGGACATTTGAAAAGATTTTAAATGGCTGAAGATGAAGATAATATTATGATAATATCAAGTATTGGGTAGCTATGTGGCTGACTGCCAAGGTTCTGAGAGCTTTTTATTTAGAGGCTACAATTCAGTCATGCCACAGATAGTTACTTTACACCTGTGATATGTCAGGCACAGTGTTGTGTGCACTGGCCATGCAGCCACAAACAAAGCGCACAGCAATCTCTGCCTTAGGTCTTAGTGCACTTGAGAACATCTTGGAAGGATATTATCAATGACTCTTTAATAAAATAAACTGCCGCATTGTGAAACCCAATAAGATAAATTAAACATGTATCAGAACTAAGGGTGGGCATAAGTTTTTAAAGATCTCTTATCCACAACTATATATATTGTTTACTAGTTGTGGAAAACTGGAATTCTTTTTTGGGTTTTAGAGGTTACTGTGGGAACAACAGAATCAAAGTAAGGCTTTTCTGCTTCATTGTTCTTGAACCCCACATCTCCCAAACCAGGGCTCTCATTTAAAACTGGGTACATGGCTTAAGCTTCAGGCTTAAGCCAACCACTGCCTCCTCCCAACCCAAATTTAAACTGTGGGAATCCTATTCTCAAGGACAGAAGAGGCCTACAAGAAAATGTATCCTAAAAGTAAAAGGAGATAGATATGAAAACAGAACCATCGGCATATGTAGTGGTGACTCTTTTTTTAATTAGGCATTCTGATACATACAGAAAATGGTAGAGATAGAGATCGGAAGGTAGACCTTGTCCAAATTAGCTCCTCAATTAAGCTGAAAATAAATAAGAAAATGCAAAACAAGAATATTTTTAATTTTCTTTATGGTTTTTAGCTATATAGAAGTTTTAAAATGTATGTAGTAAAAATATCATGCTTTCTTTCGGATTTCCTCCTCTGCTTTTAATCTTAAAAACACTTTTGTCAAGTTGAGAGAAAATATACGTCACTTATATTTTATCTGTTATTTTATTAGATACATTTTCCCACACTATGTAGCTCTTAAATCCATAAAGTTATTTTATGATAGTGGATTGCTTTTTATTTATATAAAATAAAAGATTGCATTTGAGTTTGCTCCATCTTTAGTATCTTTCTTTTGTGTCTGTGTGCTGTCTGTGCTGTAGAGATATGCTGACACTGCACTATTTTCCAATTTACTGAATTGTCTTGATTTTTTCTTATTTATCAAATTGACTGGCTC
This sequence comes from Eubalaena glacialis, assembly GCF_028564815.1. Lineage (NCBI taxonomy): Eukaryota > Metazoa > Chordata > Mammalia > Artiodactyla > Balaenidae > Eubalaena > Eubalaena glacialis. The sequence continues at coordinate 48,942,262 of NC_083729.1, read as the reverse complement.
CTTTAAATTCCCCTAAAGTTACAATCTTGAAAGTATAATCCCACATCCTTTCTCCTGCATTTTCCTCTGCTTAGCAGAGTGTCTTGTGGAGTGGTTTTATTGATGCCTCTAGATCCGTCCCGCTGAGTGATGGAGTTGGTGGGGATTCCAGTCCTCTTCTGGGCATCTGCTTCCTGGAGCAGCCCCATCCATCACCGTGACAGGCATGTGTATAGGCCTCCAGGTGTCAAATATTCTCAGCTTTTTTTTTAAAGAGTTATGTTTGTAAGGCTTTTATCACAGGAGAATAATTTTGGAGAATGTTTAGGTCCAGGTACCTATTTTGTAGGTAGAATTCTAAAAATGCACCCCCCACTAAAGATTTTCTGCCCTAAAGCCTATGACTGTGAATATGACTAGATATCACACCCATGAACACCTTGTTATCTGTCAAAAGAGACTTTGAAGAGGTAATTAAGATACTAATTCATTGACTTTAAGAAAGGGGGATTATCCTGGATTATCTGGTTGGGTCTAATCTCGTTACACAAACCCTTTAAAAGTGGAGAATTTTCTCTAGCCAGCAGTAGAAGGGAAGTCAGAGGTTTGAAGCACGAAGGAGATTTGATTTGATGCACAACTGCTGACTTTGAAGATGTGGGGACCATGTGCTAAGGGATGCAAGTGGCCTTTAGGAACTAAAAGCAACCCCAACTGACGGCTAGCAAGGGAGTGCATTCGGCCAATAATCTAAATGAGCCTGGAAGTGGGTTCTTTCTCATGTCCTCTAGTTAAGAGCCCAGCTTGTCTGATACCTTGATTTTGGTCTTGTGAGACGCTATGCAGGGAACCACAGAAACTGTGAGATATTAAGTGGGGTATTTTAAGCCACTGAATTTGTGATAAGTTGTTTTGGCAGTAATAGAAACCTCCTACAATACCCACATTAGGGCTGTTATTTTCACAAAGGCACAGATGACATATCACAGTGGGAAGGGCGGGCAGACTGTGATTTGGAGCCCATGTCTTCTCCAAAGGAGCCCCCCAACCCACAGCATTGCAGTGCAGAGAGGTGAGTGGGACAGGAGGACACTGACAAATGCAGCCAATGGCATCCCCTCTTTCGATTTTATTCTTTTAATAGGCAGCTCTGTAACCTAAACAGGGGTAGGCCATCTTCTGGAAACCCAGGCAATTTGCCACTTGGTGGCACTGCTGACTTTCGGAGGCTGAAAGAGTGATGGTGGCCACACACCACCAGTAGCTTGCTTGGCAATACTGATAAATAGCTTCGTCTGCAGTTAGTACCAGAGAGGAGGTTTATGAGAACAAAACAGGCAATGGTGACCCCATCTCAGGTCTGTGACTGCAGGGGGCAAAGTTGAGCTTCGTCTCCAGATGCTGCTTTCTGAAATCCATCACAGTCTTGACACCAGTGCCATGCTTCCTGCACTGCTCCCAGCCAATGACTGAGTGTGATAGAGATACTCAGGCAGGGGCACTCCTGTGAGAGGTTGTTCTCCTTCGATGGGAGACTGTCTTGAGCATGACCCAATGGCCACGCAACTTTCCTTAGAACTGCCCTGTAGTGTAAAACTCTTCCCACCAACCTTCCTTCCTTTCTTTGATCCTTCCTTGGAGTCAGACCTGCACTGGTGTCTGCAAGCTCTCATGGCCTCTATTTATTTTTCCCCATTTTCTCTCCCAGGCATTTCCCCTAATAAATTCCTTGTACATTTAGTCTTGTCTTGACATCTCTTTGTTTACTGGAAGACCCAGCCTAACACGCAAGGTATGAGTGAAGCAACTCCTTGGGAATGAGGCTCTAGCTCCCTTTGATTCAACAAGGACCATGCAGGTCACACAGACACAAGGAAACTTTTAGGTCTGTGCGGAGAGGCCCCAGCTATGAACCACAGGCTTTAAAGGGCCCTGAAGAGCACACACACTGATGATAATAGTCAGTAGACCATTTGTACCTTTGTCCCAGGCCCTACAAGTGTCATGGGCAGGCCTGCACAGAGCTATGACAGGTCTGACCCACTTCCTCATACCCAATTGTATATTCTCATCATATAAAAGGAAAGTCAAAACTATTCTTTTGGTTGCTATGTGTAGTTGGCCCTCAGAAACTTCATTTGTGAGTTTCCTCCAAAAAGACTCTAGCTAGGGTATTAGCCTTTGATTTCTGGATGTTAGGGAAGGTCTGGGAAACCAAATTAACTTAATGAGGATAATTAGTGTTTGTCAGGCTTCCTTAACTAGGCAGGGAATAGTTGTTTAAACCGATCACAGGGTAATATTTTCCAGAGTATTATTGTATAGTTTCTGACATTGAAGCTTTTTAGTGTGTGGTGTTCAGTCAGCTTTCATTCTGGTAATGAAGGATGTAGTTAGTGAACCATAAGATGTTTCTTGTGAAGGACATACCACAGCATCACAGAACCTTTGCACTAAAATAGAGATAACTTTACAGTTGTGGAAACTGAGGCTCAGAAAGTTTAGTTGGTGTGGAATAAGTCCTACAGTTGGTTACTGATAGAGCTGGGGCTGAAGGCCATTGTCCATCAGATAATGATTCGCTGAGTGTTCTCACATGCTCTGGACTGAAGGCATATTTGGTTTGAAGCAACGCGAGCAAATGAGCCATAGGTCAGAGGCAACGTGGAAGGGAGTGTTATTTAGAGTCTGGTGTCACTTTCCACACGATTACTTCAGCTCTGTAACTTGGGTTGCCATAAAACCATCCACTGATTTATTCTGGGCTCCTGGCCCTGTCTCATAAAGGCATCTTTGTAATTCTCACCAGAGATCATCCTCTGGGATGACAAATAACATCGATCATTAAAAATGACATCTGTAATTTTGCATCTAAGGAAGATGATCTTTTAAAGATGTCAGTGAAGCAAAAGGGATTTTAGGAGATGCTGATGCAGTCTCTTTAAAATCTTTGCAAGTTGTAAAGCATGAAGATGAACTCTCCATTTTGGAATTGCAGGATGAATTGTGTGCCAAGGCATGCCCCCCACATGCCCTGCTGTCAGTGGAGGTGAGGTTTGAGGCAACCAGGGTTCCCTGTGGCTCAATCATTAACTTGCTGAATGACCTAGGAGTCAAAGGAGTTAATGGGCTTCATCCAGAGCTGGAGGAATGGAGGGCAGGCAGAGAGGCAGGGCAAAAACTGTCTATTGTAATAGGAAGAGGAGGTGAGAAGCAAAGCCACACAGAGAGGCAAGGGAGACACAGACACTCAAGAATACCACCTCTGCTTTGGGACTGGTGGTCATGTAAGCAATGAAATGAACCCTGCATCACAGACCCTCGATTTTACAGAAACCGAACTCACCGTAATGAATAGTATTGTCTCCTCTCCTCTTCATTAAAATTTCCAGGACATTAAAATTGCTGCATCATCAGCCATATCAATCTCTGCAGCTCTGCAAAAAATAAAGGGGGAGAAAAGAAAAGAAATTAGATACATGTTTTCCAAGAAAAGGGAGTGGGAAGATGAGAGGACTGAGCCTGGTCCTCACAGCCTTTTCTCACCAGAGGCAGGGAGCTAATTAGTCTCGACAAGCAGAAGCTCAGAGCACCAGGGCTAATGAACAGACTTGCTCTCTCCAAGTGGAAAGCAGGAAGCCTGGAAACAGCTGCAGCTACAGAAGAGCTAAAGCTGAGGGGTGGCGGTGCATCTGAGGGACACATCTCCACTTGGAGGCACCATATCTGAGTGAACTTTCTAGGTGACTGGAGCAGCAATGCAGACTCAATGCATGTCATCCACACCAGTTTTGCATCTCCATGCCAATCCCAAATACGGTGCTTTATTTGTCCCATTGGAGAGTTTTTAGAGGAAACTCTAACTGCAGCAATTATTGCACAAGAGTCTGAGCAGCTGATGACCTACAGGGCTAGTTGCACTTGGTTTCTTGAAAAGCTTTCCCCTGTTTTGTTGCCTGATTTGATGGTTTTTTTATCTTTGTTCTGCAGTGAATTGTGTGCTTGCTGCTGACCCCCTGCAGTCCTTGGGATTCCCAGGCTGGGCGGCAGGAAGGTGTGCAGTCAGCCTGTCAGACTCTGGGGCAGAAGTCAGCACAAGGGGGTGGAATAATTTTCTTGTGCTATTGCTTGCTGAGTTGGCATTTAGTGTAAATACCTCCTGTTTCCAAGATGTCTCTTCCATAATTACCAAGCATGATTCTGTTTTTGGTGTAATAGCTGAGAGGGTGTAATTGGAAACCACAGAGGCAGATTCTTTTCTCTTTCTTTAAGGTGCTTTTTGTTATCATCATATAATCTATGCTCCCACTCACTCATACCAAGTACTTCCCATGCTGAATAAGAATATGTACTTGTTCTGAGATTCTTTCTGCTTATAGGTTGTATTGCTTAAAAACTGCACAAGTATGGGGAAGTATGGTTAACCAAGATGGTCTTAATGTTCCCCTCAGTTTGACTAAGTTTTAGACAGGTGTCTTCCTGACTAGGGCTCCTGACCTTCCTTTTCTTAGAGCATTTACTTAAAAAAACTTGCAATTGCAAATTCTTTCGCTGCCCCTTAGAGATGTAAATCTTCTACAGCCCAGGAATATCTTCCTCAAGGGTCTGGGAGCCATCCCTTTTAAATGTAATCAAGAAAGACAATGTCCCTGTTTCCCAATTTCTGTGGGAGGATAGGAGTCTAACTTTGATTAGTGACAGTTAGCAAACACTGATGGCCAATCACGTTGACCATCCTCCCCCCAACATCCTCCAGTACTTTCCTACTAGCTAACACCAGTACTTAAAAGCTCTTTTGTTTTAACAGAGTTGAATTGAATCTCTTTTCCCTATTGAATTAATCCTGACTGCTACTGCAATATTCTTGAATAAAGTCCTCCTTGCCTTTTTAAATTTGAGTTTAGCTGAGTTCTGTACGGAAGTGACTCTCTCCTACTGCAGTAGCTGGAATGAAATCTGTCTTGTCATTTTAAACAAGTGTCAGATGCAATTTTTCTTTAACATGGTGTACCTGGAATATCACATTTTCTAAAAAAGCACAATCTTAGATATTATTTGTTAGTTTATGGAGCCAGCCCTTGGCTAAGCCACCCAACTCTCATAAGTTAGGGATATTTATTTCTGATTTTTAAAAATTTATTTGCTCAAAAAATATCTGTTGAGTTCCTACCATTTACTAAGCACTGTGCATGCAGTGGTTAGCAAAGATAGACATGAGTCCTGCTCTCATAGAATTTATTGTATGAGAGGAAAACAAACATTAATTAAATAATCATACAACTAAGATAAAATTGCACATGTGAAAAGTGCTGTGAAGGGAAGGTATAGGGTTTTATAAGAACGTGTGTTAGGGTGAAGGTGATCTTGTCAGGGAGGTCAAGGGTTCCCTGAAGTATTTAGTTGAGTTTGAAAGAAAAGTGACAGGGTTGGCGTATATGCAGGCAGAGGGAATAGCATGTGTAAAGGTCCCCTTTGAGAATTTTGAAAGGAAAATTTGAGAAGAAAAGTCAGTGAGACCAGAGTGCAGGCTCTATAGCCGTGTCAGTGATGGTTAACATTATTTGGTCTGGTCAGTGATCAAATGTGCACCCTCCCCTACAGCTTCCTCCCCACTGATGTGTGTGGTTCCTTGAGGATTCTCTCCAGGCTCTACTTTTCCTTTATTTGATTAGTTTTAGACTTTGGAGTCCATTCTTGTTCTCCACTCATCTCTGATGGTTTGATGTTTTAGATGATGTGCTGGTTACTCTCCGTTTGACCTCTCATCCCGCGTATTCTCTATCCTTTATCATCCTGTTCTGGGCCCCAGGAAACTAATTTCCCAGGTCCGTGTCACCTAAGCTCCTTGTTGTTGACTTGTTGAGTTCAGCCAAGGGGAGGCACCTGATGCAAGTAAACAGGCAAGAGGAAAGAGAAGTTGGGGTTGGGTCTTGCTTTGGGCAGAATTTCTAGAAGTACTATTTCACTTCATCTATACTGCTGCTATCCTATCAAGAAAGGACCAGTTCCACTGAGCTTCCATAGTACTGTTTCTTCCTTCCACTCCTTCAAGCCTGGGTTGGTAATGGCTTCTGGCTATTGGTAGTCTGTGGGTGCCTCAACATCCTTTGATTTTTAGTGGTGCCCATATGTCTATGAATATTCCTTTTATTAAAGCTTCTGGTGCCATCTGAATTTGACTTTGTTTTCTGCTGGGATCCTAACTGACACAGATGATCTCACTAAAGCTATTTCTGTTTATTATGGTAACCTATTTTTCTCTTGCTCCACCTCTATGTTGAGAATTAGTCCTAATCATTCATATACCGGTCCCTGGCTCTTGGGCACCACAACTTAGGTTTCATCCCCAAGTCTTGCCTAGCCCAGGAGGAGAGATTGGGTAGTTCCATGATGTTCTCTAACATGGTGAGGCAACTTCAAAGACCTTGCTCTAGAAGAGATGGCTCCTACCATCTTCATGCTTCTCTGAAAATGCCTCGATACTTTTGCTCTTGAGCCCAGGAACCCCCAGCGGTCCTGATAATGCATTTTAGGGTTCCCTTGAAGCAAGTTTGCTGAACACTTTATTTGTGGTTGCTCAGTGTTGGTGCCTCACATGCTTAGATGTTTTTGCTTCCATCTCTCCTCAACACTGGGCCTACCAAATGGAGGCTAGTAGCATACTGTATAGGATGAAAAATGACCAAAAAACACAGCCCTAGTTTCCATGATTTGGGGGTATCTTGCTCTCCCCAAATCCCAGGGCTCGCATGGGTTTGATAGTTGAATAATCCAGATAGATTCCATAATCCAGTACTGCTTTCCAAAGCAATGCCTCAGTTTGGGGTTTATTTATTAACTTCCCATTCTCCCCTTGCCTGTAGGGGGCAAACAAAAAGCTTACCTGTCTCAAGTTCCATTTCTAAAGAGTCTTGTCTTCAGCTGGACATCAAACTAGAAAGGCTGTGCTAGATGAATTCAGATGGAATTGTTGAGAACTATTGTTCTTGACACTTTTATGCAACAGATGGAAAGCTCTTGTACGTGACAGATGGAAAATATGCCGTAATGTGTAAAATTTTCGCTTTGAGACAGGTTAGTAGAAGTAATAACAGAAAGGAAGGAATAAGAATCTATATAAATAGGCCTTCTTGGTGAAGCAAATAAAATGTCTACTCTACCTGTCTGGAAAAATAATTTCTGTTGGAGGGTTAGAGGGAGACTAGGATGTTTTAGCCCTGCCGTAGATTCTTTGTTCCCAAGAATCTTCCACTTCATAATCCCAGCTAAAAAATAATATTTTTTAAAAAGTAGTCAAAATATTACATAGAAGACTGAACTCCCATTTGTGTCAGTTGTGATGCTGCTGATATAATTGAAATTTAAAACTTGATAAAACAAAAATATATGTAATCAATTTATTTAGATACATATATACATATATGTATGTATATTTTATCTATGAATCCATCACTCTTCCCAAGGACTAGAACATAACCGGCACTTTATAACTTTCCACGTGCTCCTCCCTCATCCCACCTCTGCTTCCCCACCAGCAGGTACCGCTGTCCTTCACAGACTGCAGATTTGTCCCTGACCCAGCCGTTCTCAAGCTCTTCCTTCCTCTTCCACAGTCCCTTCTAGGACTTGTCCCTCCCTGTGCTTCTTCGCTTCCTAAGGAAAAGAGGGGTAGCACAGATAGAGGTGATACAGTTATAGAGTAAGGAAAATAAAGATGGCCATTTTTATGGAACTGAAATAAGGTTATCTAGTTTCCTTTAAGAATGCTCTTTATCTGCTAGTCCAATTAGTCATTTCTTAATGTAACGTTTGAAAAAGAAACCCCTTCTTTGGATTGTTTGAGAAGGTTTTTGTCATCAGTGTAATTTCACCTCCTTGGGAGTAACCTTGCTGCCTCTGTGATAAACTGTGCATGACTCAATTCACTCAACACAATTAGCTGCTAATGTTTGCCTGGCATGGGGAGCAAAAGTCAAAGAAAAAGTAACATTAAAGCATATGCCGAATTATATATTATACAGAATAGCTCTTACCTAAGAGATTCTCAAGAAATTAAAAATAAGTCAAGTTTGTAAGTCAAAGTGGTTATAGGATGAAGGCATCATTAGCCTGATTATTTTATACAATAATTTGGATTTGCCTGCATTTGAGGATAAGAGGGGAGATGAAGAAGGTGTCTGACTGAATTATTAATCCAAGCGATTTTTCGAAATGCAGGAAAGCTACCACTCCGTGTTGTTCTGTCCCTGTAATGTCAAAGAAAAAACAAACAAACAAGAAAAGAACACACCACTAAGCTTAAACCACAGGAGAATTAATGATAGAACAATAAACCGCTACAATGACTTAGTATCAACTTGTTCTTCACCCATCGATGTCCTTGAAGAAACTTAAGAACAAAAGACGGTTAGGAGAAAAGATTTATCTACAGAGAACTATATATGTCTCTGATGAGTTTCTAAGGTATGTGGCCAGGTGGAATATTTTTTTTTAACCTCTACTTTTTCATAGTTTACTATCTATATGGTCCGTGTATACTCTGTGTTTGTGCGTATCAACAGAGGGACATAGCACATGGCTGTCTGAGAAAGGCTTTGTATTCTAACTCCATGTCTGAATCGATTCTGTAATAAGCACAGTGCCTCCTCATGTCCTCTCATGCACCCTCATCGCTCCATTTTCCTGCCTCAAAAATGAGGACAGTGCTAGTCTGACTCCTGAGGATGGTATCAGGGTTAAATAAATAGTTGAGTGATGGGAGAAGAAGGGCTATGAAAGTATGAAAGTGTGAAATTGGACTGTAAAGCAATACATGGCTGTGAAGGGAAGAGGCAGATTTAAGTGCTGAATGAAATACGGCGACACAAACTGGAACCTGTTTGTTCATAAAATGCTCTTGAGATTCCAGGAGAACCCAAGGGTCTATGGGTTGGGATGTGAGACTCCCTTTCCCAGTGAAACAATCTGTATTTCAAGAAGCAGCACTAATATTTATAAAGAGACACTGCTTTGTTCTTGAGGAGATGGAATTTCAGGGGGTGAAGCTGAAGTTCTGTTTATGAGTGTAGACCTGTCAGGAAAAGCCAGCAGCAGCTACAACGGCTTGGCATACGGCAGAGAGAAAAAACAAAGCTAATGTAATCGAGGGTATCCTTTAGCTTAAGAGATGTAAGGGCTAAGAGGCCAGCATTGAGAAACCCTCAAGAGTTTCCCACCCAGTGGGCTAATATTGCACACATATTTTGTGGTGTGGGAAGGCCATGCCTTGAAATGTAACTCTCTAGAGGGATCTAATTCTGTCCTTGTCACATAAGCCCTTCAAAGGTTGGCACAGAATCCCTCCACAGGCTCTGGAAACAGGGAGCACATCTGCCCAACCTGCACTGACTGATGCTCCATAATTTTTGAGAACCTCTGGACTGTGGCCAGCCCCAGTATGGCACTAGGGTAGAGAGGGCTGTCACAGTCACCCAGCTCCCACCGTGCTGTGCCTGACACTTATATCTGCTCTTCTCCAAAGGGAGAAGGTGCAAGAAGATCCGTTTTATCCTTGTCAAACATGTGCCCTCCATGGCATGGAGGATGAAGAATACAAGTTTCAGTTACTTTAGTGGGGGGGGAAATATCGAGGTTTTTCTGAACTCCATTAAATCCATTTACCAAGATGCTTTGACTTTGACAGTTTTGAAAATGGTGATAAAGTTTTGCTGTGTACTTCATGCTTGATCTTAATCAATACAATTTTATACATTCTTTTGCTCTTCTGCGTCAGAAAATAAGACAGGAAATCGTTGAAAATTTTTCCATGGTTACTTTGTTTTGAAAAATCTATTCTTTTGCCTCTGTGGAGAGGAAGAGTGGAACTTGCAGGGAGAGTGTAATAATTCTAGAATAACTTCCCACCATAAATAAGCAACCAAGATTGCATGTTTTTCATTAATAATTTTTTTAGGAACAAAATTCCCTTCACTTTGACAAAGTGATGTTATAGCAAATGATGTGAATAACAATAGACTATTTCTTCGTTTGCAGCCGTGTTGCCACTGTTGGGATACCACAGTGCTGGGCACAGTGGTCTAACCCCACACTTTGGGATTAGTTCAAGCTTTTCTTTATAGCTGAATACTATAAAATTCCTAGTAGAGCCATCTTTCCTTGAAAAACGCTATGAGCTGAAGAGACCAAACTTGAGAAGGACACCAAGTCCTCAGCCCCTTCTGATGGGATTCTCACACAGCCTGCTGAGAGAAGCATCCCTCAGGGATTCCTACAAGTAATTAACTGTCAAATTATTCTAACAAGTAATCCCTGCATCATGAGGGCACCCCAAATTCACAACAGGATAATTGCTAATATCTCCCTTTCTTCTGGAAGATGACATTAGAACTTTACATTTCTCGTATTTTATATTAAAAAAAAGACAAAACCAAGTGGCGTTATGGCTCAGTAGGTTCTGAAATCAGACCACTTGCCATTGACTCCTGACCACAGGACCTATTGGTTTTGTGTGACTTTTGGACAAGTCACTGTGGCCACCCCTCCCTTGCTCCACTGATATTTCCAAAGGATGATCACACAGACGAGAGCCCGAGTGGGACGCCACCATTGCTGATCCCATTAAATCTTCACAGTGACTCTCAAACCAAGTCACCAGATCTTCAAGAGCTCCCATTCCCATTCCTGAAGATATGGAGCAGGATTCTCTAGTCATTTCTGCTTAGAGAAATCACCACTAAGTTCTCTCCAGAGAGCTTGGTCTTTTTCCTGCAAGCATAGCACATACCACAAGCTTAATCTTTTTTACTGGCCTAAAGCAAACATTAAATTCTTTGCTGAGAGGGGAGCTGAATTATAGATAATATGAATTCTGAGTTTACTACAAGCAAATTCTGGTGGTCCCCTCACACATCCTCTAGATGAGCAATTGCTTTTATTTTGTATGTATCAGAACTTCACAGTGCATTTGTCTTATGAATGTAAACTCTTGCTGTCTTCTCACAGGAGCCACCTCATAGTGATAGTGATAACAATTACAATAGCTAAACTTTATTGGGCACTTATAGTGTTTAAGGGCCTCTGTAATGAACATAAATAATCTAAGTTAATCTTCTCAATAATCCTATGAGGAAGATATTATCACTTCAGTTATACAGGCAAAGAAACTGAAAGAGAAATAAAGGCTCTACACAGGGCTTTTTTACCACTAGGCCATCCTGTCTCGCGAAAGTCTTCCAGCTTCAGACGAGGAGTCTGAGGTTCTTTTCTGCAGGCTAATCTCAGGCCAAGATTCAGTGATATTGAGACGCCCCTCACCCCCCCACACACAAGTATTTATAGTGGATGCCATTATTCCCATTTTATAAAAGGGAAACAAAAATGTATTAAAAAGATGTCTTGTGCTTACACATTTTTCCCTAGGCCCTCAAAATGATTAGGATTCCATTTATGGAAAGGATAGAGTAAAAAAGTTGGATTCAGCTTTAAATATGGAAACTCCAAATAGGGCTGTAACTACTTTTCCTGAAAATGAAACAAACCTGGCAACCACAAAATTACGTGTGTCAAATCTCGGAAATAGCACCTTAATTATGAGTGTGGCTATTCACGAAGGTGCATAGATTAAATGGAAGCTTTCCAGTCCCACCCCCTCTACACACACACATACACACACACACACGCGCGCGCACACACACACACACACTTTAAATCTAGTAGCCGAATTAAGAGTGTGTGCTTTACAGCGGCTATGCCTGCCAGCAGGAGTGAGGGCGAGGGAGCTCTGTGGTGCCCCCTGCTAGTGGTGGCTGAAGCCTCCTACCGCCTTGCTGATGCTGGTGAGGAAAGACAGGCTTTGAGACTGTTTGGGGGGTGGAAGCTCAGTTTCACCTTGAACCTTCTGCTGTGTTTATTTACTCTTACCTATGAGATGTTAAAAATCCTGGGAAGAACTTTCCTCAAGGCCATATGAAGAAGCTGTGGGGAGGGGGATGAGTGAACAATTGCATTTTCTCTTTTTCTCCTCTTGTAAGGCCCTTTTCTCCTCTTCAGAAGCCTCTTCTGTGTTCCTTTCAACTTCCAAAAGGATGACCATGTCATGGAGTCATGTGGGGAATTCCACCAAACCTTACCAATCAATCCCCTTCTCCCTCCCTGTGATGGTTCTATCACTTCAGAGTAATCTGTTTAGTTTGGGTTCTGCTTCCAACCAGCCATGTGTCCTTGGATAAATCACTGAACCTCTTACGGTGCCTCAGTTTCCCTGTATAATGCAGACACAAAGTACATCAGACTTGAAGTCACAGGATCTGAGCTCCTATCCCAGGTTTACCCATTACTACCTCCCTGGCTTTGGACAAATCACTTTATCTCTTTGAGCCCCACCTTTCTAATCTGTACAAAAAGGAATAAGGAGCACTGTTTTCCACAGTTTTCATTGTTTTTATGAGGATTAAATGAGGGGTGTATATATACACACACACACATACATATCTACACATAAAGATATACACACACACACACGTGATGCTCTTTGTGCACTGTAAAGTTCTGTGTAGCTATAAGAGATTGATATCACGATTGTTGTTTGCAGACCTAGTGATGTCCAGTCTGAGAGGCACAGTGAGCTCTCCCCTTTGCTCCTACCCACTTCTTTGTTACAGCTTTGTACTAAAGCTCCTGAAGATGGATAGAGAGCCAAACTCCTTGGCTGCCTATTAAGTCAACAACCACCAGATTTTATTCCTTTCTCAGCTGTTTTGCTTCTCAGGAGATTCCTGTGAGACAGAGGCATTAATATGACATAGATGATTGTAAAAATAGCCCTCCCAGACCTCATAAAGGAACCCATGCTGGGACCCCATATAAGCTTAGTTCCCAAAGCTTAGGTCAGGATTTCTGTGTTTAACTTGTACCCAGAAATGCATTTTCATAAACAGAAATGAGAAGTCTTTCTTGAAAGTTACAATACACTGTTAGAATTAAAAGAAACTAGAAGTAAAAATTAAATAGAAGCTTAAATAGAAGGGTGTTTTCTTCCATCATGACTGGTAGGTAAGTAACTCTTCAAACAGCACTTACTACTGAAGAAACCTCATTGAACTCCTTCTCATCTTCTTCCTTTTCTCTCCCTGCCTTTCCTTTTTTCCCTATCTCCCTCCCTTTCTCAGATACCTCTGTACTCACTTTTCAAGAAGGGCTATTGTATACTGGGGGAAAACTTTACAACTTTGCCAAAGCAAACTGATTCTTCATTTTGATCCTGGCTAGCATCTCCCAGTTGGCATGCTTTTACAGTTAAAGACAAAAGCAAAAACAAAGCTGCCTCAAGCCTTTTGCAGCAGGAATCCCAGTTGCAGGAATGAAAAATGCATTTCCCCTCCTCTGCTGTGAATGCCCGCATGCCCGGCTACCCCTCTATCTGCTCAGTTGCTCAGGCAAAGTGCCTTCCATTTTGGGAAGAACTGGCCTTCCTGTATCTATTGTCTTTGGTCGGTTTGCAAAGAGGTTTTTGCCTCTTAGGTTGACAAAGCTCTTGGGCTACTTGAGTTGCCAGTCTCCCAGGCAACCTTTTCACCATTTATCCATGAAAAGAACACAAAGAGATAAATCCCCTGAAGCATTTGAAGGGATTCTGATCTTATGCACTATCTAGAATCTGGGATTAGGGATGATTGCCTACAGGCTCTCTTGAGTCTGAAAGGAACCCATTAGGTGGTTTCTAACTAGATCTTCTAACAACCCTCCCACTTGCCCAGGAAATGCCAACATGCCCTATGTCTGGTCTCAGCAAAGTGGCAAAGATCACCAACTTGTCTACAGAGCACTTCTTCATCTTCCTCAGAACATTCCTCTCTCTCTCTTGCCTTATCAACAGGGTTTATTACACATACCTTACACATAATAAAACTCAGCAAATATTGTTGATTTCAGAAAACATTCTGATTTGTTTTTTTTAAGAACATTGGGTGTAGGGTAAGAGGTGGAGGATTTTCATTCTAAGTCTCATTTCAACTATGAAATTAAAACGTCTATAATAAATTTGTCTCTGTGAAAGTGATTTCACTAGAGAGTAGATGGAAGAAGGTTTTGAAGAGCAGGGGCATTCAGGCAGTGCCTCAGAGAAATAGTGAATGGAAGTAAAGTATGTGTCAGTCTTCTTTACTGGAAAGTAATTTGACACTGAAGGATGAGAGATCTATTGTGGATAGGGGCTCTTATCTCATTTTCCCTGTTAGTCTCCGTGAGAGTTGCCCAAAGTATATTCCTTGGGGCAGTGATTCTGTGACCACCATGAGAAACATTTTGGTCAGATGTTCTTGAGAAGCACTCGGTACTGGCTCTCCTTTCCATAGATTTGTAATGCGCTCTAGCCTATCAAAAGTCCTGTACTAAAGAAAACATTTTAACTTAATATTTCCTCAAATGCTGTTCACAGAAAGCCTTCTTTATGTGGTAAAAAATATAATACCCCATGGATCAAGTATCGGCTAATGTTAGTTTGCATCATCTCTTTCTAGGAGAGTTAAACCATCCCCAGTTTAGGCCATCGTCAAACAACCAGTATCATAATCTGTTACAGAGGAACATGAGGCAGAATTCTGGAACAGGGTCAGATTGAGGACAGATATATAGCCTCCTCCAGGGCAGGGGCAGCCTTCCCAGTCACAGAGCTCCAGGGAAGAGGCCAAGTCAGGAAGCAGGATCTTCAGTGGTATCAGCTCAGCCCAAGAAGACACATCTGAGACAACGGCAGTGCTGACTCTGACACAGCTCCTGCAGTGGGCGATACCTGGCCTTCTCCACTTACTGACTTGCTTCATGGGAAAGTGAGGAAATGCTTGCTGGCCACAATTCCTTCTGAGGAATATGCAGGAACAATAAGACACGTACCAATAGCAAACAGAACCTGTTCAGATACCGTGGTAATCTTTATCACCCTTTGCACCCAGTCAAAACCTTGTAAAAGTATACATGTCTGGAACCGTACTGCCTACCTTTTAACCTGTAAGAGTAGTATGTTTATTTGGTATGTGATTTGAGTGTTTCAGAAAGATACTAGTGAGGCTACTGACAGCCAAACAATCTAAGTCTGCACATAACAGCAGAGGACAAATACACAAGCACATTCCATAATGGTTCATATTCAAGGAGCTGGGCCGGGGTACTATTCACATATATGAATAGCAATTGGCCACCAACCCAGTGGCCTCAGGTGGGCCCTTGCCATTGCCACTGGTATCTCCTTATAGCTGAAATAGCCAAGCTACTCCTGTAACCCTGAAGCACAGGGGTTTCCCACATGAAACACCTCTTGACCAGGATCTTGGCTGATGAAGAAGAGCCCAGAGGACGGGACTTCCCTGGTGGTACAGTGGTTAAGAATCCACCTTCCATTGCTGGGGACGCGGGTTCAAATCCTGGTCACGGAACTAAGATCCCACATGCCGCGGAACAACTAAGCCCACGCACCACAACTACTGAGCCCGAGCGCCACAACTAGAGAGCCCATGTGCCACAACTAGAGAGAAGCCCACGTGCCGCAATTAAGACCCCACGCACTGCAACGAAGAAGACCTGACATAGCCAAAAATAATAAATAAATAAATATTAAAAAAAAAAAAAGACGAACCCAGAGGAGGAGGGCTTCAAGGAGTGGTCTAAGCTCAGCCCAAAGAGTTTTGTTTTTGTCTTTCAGTGTTTAGTAAGGAAATACTATTTGTTTTAAGAGGGCTATCAATGGCTTACAAGTAAAGCATGTATCACCCAGTCTCCTGTCTCCTTCTGGGTCTGGTATTTTAACGAACTGTGTTTGTGTTTGTGTATAAAGAAAATGTAAACTTTGCTGCTCCACACCTCATAGGCTTGTTATTATGATGAAGATACTCTAATGCTTTGTGATCTGCAGAGCTTAGGAGGAAAACCTGAGATTGATATATTTGGATGTGTGAAAATACATTTACAGATGGATACAAAGTTGTGATGTTCTAGTGCTAGGAGTGTGAGAGAGTCTGAGTGTGGAGTAAGGGTGCTCACATTGAATATTTGCCCATAGTATATTCTAGACAGTCTATATACGTTATTTTATTTAGAACTAATTTTATAGAGTAGAAACATAAACATAGAAAGACTAATGGATGTACCTAAAATTAAAGGCAGTAGAAAGTAACAAAATAGGATTTGGACCTGGACCCAGGACCACGTGTTCCGAAGCCCATGCTCTTTCTCCTGCTCAACATGGACTGAATCCAGTTGGATTTTACTTTTTTATGTGTTCAGAGTCTGACCGTGATGATTTGAGGTCAGCAGATGGTGGCTATGAGTCCTTTTCTTGCCATTCAGTGGCTCTGGTGGTTGGGCTGTTATTCATGGGCTGAATTGTCAAAAAAGCATCAAGAGTAGCCCTGGGAAACTGGGCCTGGCAGTGAGCCACCGGCCTGTTTCTCTCTTGATGGGAGTCTCCTCATGTTCCTTCAGTACATTCTAACTTTGCTGGACTGTGTCTTTTTGCAAAACACTAATTCCTGGAGAGTCCTTGCTTCTAGACGTGGATGATATGACGATAAGAGATGATATCATTAACCATGGCTCATAATCCAGGGAAGATGCAGAACTTGAAAGACAAGGGCTCAGCCTGGAGCTTTGACCCTGACCTATGGTGCCCGGCCTGCACCTCTTATTCTAACAGTGTAAAGTGTTTTGAAAACTAAGCTCTTTGGTCCTATGGCCTTGAGATTTTAGTGTCTGTTGATTTTCTTGGGGGAAGGATCCATGCAAGGGTAAGAGAAGATGGGGCACAGATAAGCGTTTAACAAGTCATATACCGGGAATGTCCTTTGAAGAAAGGTTCTGTTTAATTCAAAGAATTTGAGGTTGATGCTATGACGTTTGACTTTAACTTGATTGAACAATGGACTGAAACCAAAAATTAGCTTGGAATTTGAGGTTAAAAGATAAAGGAACAAAATTTGTAATGTGAAATTATCACCTTTAAAATATCAGACTTGTCCAGTGATTTGTCTATTGCTTTTCTCTTAAGAGCAGATGTGTTTTGGGCTTTGACTCTCAGAGTTTATGATAAAATATTCACTGGACATTCTTATTCACTGAGAAGGAAACTGATCATGCCTTTCTAGATTTTCATTTTAAAAGAAACTTCTCTATCTAACATGGGTCACTTTTCACTGTGCTTACAGCTCCCAGAGGAGCTATTCACTCAGGAGAGAAAAAACATAGATGTGGTCTGAATATGGCCACTGGTCTGATTAATTTCCTGTTGTGTACACATTATTCCTGAGGGCGCTGGTGTGATCACACTATCTGGATATGGGCTTTACTGTTTGGTTGGAGTGTAATAATCTCTGTAAGTTCAGGTTGCTTATAAAAGGCAGGCAGAAAATGGCATGAAATACCCTGTGGCAAGTGTATAATTCCAAGAGGAAAGTGAGGCATTTACAAAATGCCTGTACGTTTCCCTCCAAAGTGGATTTACAATCCTACCCTCACCTACTAGGTGAGTCCTTTGTGAAGCCACCTGGGCCTTTAGCTTACTTTGCCCTTTACCATAGATGGATCAAGACCTTTAGGTTTGAGAACTCTATTCCTCTCCCCACAGTGATTCTGATACGCAGTATGCTTTCAAAGTCCTGGTCTAACGCTGGTATGTATTATGCCACAGAAGCAAACCATGGATGGGAAAAGATTTTGCAAGGAAAGAAATGATGCCTTTGGAGAGTTGATTTAACATTTCTGTGCTTGCTTCATTCATTCATTTGATATTCAAAGTTGTACTTTTCCATAGCCACTGTATACCTTAGATTCTGATAAGTGTTAGAGATAAAAAGATTAATTAGACACTGATCATAACCTCACAAGGT
Source organism: Eubalaena glacialis (assembly GCF_028564815.1). Lineage (NCBI taxonomy): Eukaryota > Metazoa > Chordata > Mammalia > Artiodactyla > Balaenidae > Eubalaena > Eubalaena glacialis. Next base: position 48,924,410 of record NC_083729.1, on the reverse strand, counting down.
TAGGATAGACGAACTCTTACCATGCAGTATAGAATTGTTTACACTGTGCTTAGGTAGTACAAACGAGGGAGCCAGTAGAGATAGTGACTAAGTTGGACCTTTGTTAATATTTTATGAAAATATAAATGAAATAGAACCTGTCAGATACAATTACAGACCATTTCCCCCCTTCTCACTCTCAGTCTTCTCTCTAGTAGAGGAAACTGAGTCTGGAAGGGCAAGTTAGAGTTAATCAAATACACCAATGGGAGCAAGTATTCTAGACTGAGAAAATGGTATATATCAGGCATGGAAGTGCCACTAAGGTCAATATGGCTACCAAGTATGGGAGCTTGATGGGGAGGTGGCAAGTGTAGAGTCGTAGAGACAGATAATGAAGAACATCCATCTTTGGGATGTCGGTGATGGGGAGCCATGGGGACGTATTAAACTTAAGAGAATGTAACAAGCAGATTTATATTTTAGAAAGATTATTCTAGCAGAAGGGTAAAGGAGGGAGTGGAGGGACACCACTCTTACATTCTGGATAGAAATACCAAGGCTCTCAAACAGTGGTTCTCCATCCTGGCTGCATATTTGCATCACTTAGGGAGCTTTTAAAATCCTGATGCTGGCCAGGACCAAACGGTTTTACTAGTGAATTCTACCAAATATTTAAAGAAGAATTAATGCCAATTCTCCTCACACTCTTCAAAAAAATTGAAGAGGAGGGTACACTCCCAAACTCATTTTACTAGGCCAGCATTATCCTGATACAAAAGTCAAGTAAGGACGCTATAAGAAAAGAAAACTATAGGCCAATATTCCTGACAAATATAAACTCTCAACAAAATACTAGCAAAATGAATTAAATAGTACATTAAAAGGATCATACACCACGGGCAAGTAGGAGTCATCCTTGGGATGCAAGGATGGTTTGGCATATGCAAATCAATATATATGATACATCACATTAGTAGAATGAAAGAAAAAATCATATGAGCATATCAATAGATGCAGAAAAAGCATTTGACAAAATGCAACATCCTTTCATGATCAAAACTCTCAGCAAATTGATACAGAAGGAACGTACCTCAACATAATAAAGGTCATATATGACAAGCCGCAGCTAACATCATACTCAGTGGTGAAAGGTTGAAGCTTTCCCTCTAAGATCAGGAGCAAGACAAGGGTTCCCACTCTTACCACTCCTGTTCAATATATTATTGGAGGCCCTAGCTAGAATAATCAGGCAATAAAAAGAAATAAAAGATATTCAAATCAGAGGGGAAAGAGTAAAATTGTCTCTATTAGCAGATGGCATGATCTTATACACAGAAAATCCTGAAGATTCCACTAAAAACAGTTAGAATTAATAAACAAATTCAGTAAAGTTGCAGGATACAGACAACTACTGTATTATCTCACTTACATGTGGAATCTAAAAAAAAAAGTTTTCCCACTATCATTTATTGGATATACTGTCCTTTCCCTATTGAGTATGATCAGCACCATTGTCAACTATTAGTTGACCATATATATGCTGGGGATTATTTCTTGGTATCTATTCTGTTCCATTGGTCTATGTGTCTATTTTTATGTGAATATTGTACTGTTTTGATTACTATATTTTCATAGTATAGTCTGAAATCAAGAAGTGTGATTCCTTCAGCTATGTTCTTCTTTCTTAGGTTTTTTTGGGTTATTTTGGGGTCTTTTTTTGTTCCATATGAATGTTAAGTTTTTGGTTTTTTTTTCTATTTTTGTGAAAAACACCATTGGAATTTTGATAGGAACTGCATTGAATCTACAGATGGTTTTGGGTAGTATAGACATTTTAACAATATTAATTCTTCTGGTTTATGAACACAAGATATTTTTCTAAGGAATACATAAAAATGACCAACAGGCAAATGAAAAGGTGCTCAAGATCACTACTCATCAAGGAAGTGCAAATCAAAACCACAATGAGATATCAACTCACACTTGTTAGAGTGGCTATCATCAAAAAGACAAGAGATAGCAAGTGTTGATGAGGATGTGGAGAAAAGAAAATCCTTGTGCACTATTGGTGGGAATGTAAATTGGTGCAGCCACTATGGAAAACAGTATGGAGATTCCTCAAAAAATTAAAAATCAAACTACCAAAGGTCCAGCAATCCCACTTGTGGGGTGTATCCGAAGGAAATGAAAAGGGATATCTAAAAGAAAAGATATCTGTACTCTCATGTTTAATGCAGCATTATTCACAATAACCAAGATACGGAAACAACCTTAACTGATTCCATTCAATGGATAAATGGATCAAGAAGATGTGGTATGTATGTAGAGAGTGGAATATTATTCAGTCACGAGAAAGAAGGAAATCCAGTCATTTGCAAAAATAGATGAAACTTGAGGGCAATATGCTAAGTGAGATAAGTCAAACAGAGAAAGACAAATATGGCACTATATCACTTAGATGTGGAATCTAAAAAAGCTGAACTCATAGAAACACAGAGTAGATTTGTGGTTACCAGGGACTGGGCGTTGGGGGGATTTGAGGAGATGTTGGGCAAAAGATACAAACTTCAGTTAGAAGATGAATAAATTCTGGATGTATAATGCACAGCATTGTGATTATTAACAATACTTAGTGTTATATACTTTAAAGTTGCTAAGAGACTAGATCTTAAATGTTCTCACCACAAAAAGAGAAATGATAATTAGGTGACATAATAGAGGTGTTAATGCCCCAGTAGTAACCATACTGCAATATATACATGTATCAAATCAACACGTTGTATACCTTAAACTTCCATAATGCTGTATGTCAATTATATTTCAATTAAAAAGGTGTGCAATGTAATGATTTGATACATGTATATATTGAAAGATGATTACCCCATGTTAGTTAACACATCCATCAGCTCACGTAGTTACAGATTGTTGTGTGTGATAATAATTTTTAAAATTTACTCTCTTACATTTCAAATATACATGACGGTATTAACTATAGTCACCATGCTGCACATTGGATCCCCAGGACTTATTCATCTTATAACTGGAAGTTTGTGCCATGCACAAACTTTGTCTACTTGCAACTATTTCCCGCCACCTACCCTGACCCCTCACCCCTGAAAACCACTAATCTACTCTCTGTTTCTATGAGTTCTGTTTTTTTAGATTCCAAATATAAGTGAGATCATACAGTATTTGTCTTTCTGTGTCTGATTTATTTCACTTAGCAAAATGCCCTCAGATTTCATCTGTATTGTCTCAAATGACTAGATTTTCTTCTTACAGCTGAATATCTTTATGCATTCATTCTTCGATACGAACACTTAGGTTGTTTCCATGTCTTGGCTAAGAAGCTCCACTTTTGTACTATTTAGCTCAATTTGGAATACTGAGGTGAACAAATGCATCTCAAGACAGAAATCTCCCTGAAGGGCTGCAGGGAACTAGCTAGTGAGAGCTGCAGGACACAAGCTGTTCCCAGAGTACAGTCACTCAAGCCACAGGCTGTATGGTAATAGGATTTATTTCCTAGTAATGCAGATAACCTTTATCTGAGATGCAGGCCTTACACTCCTCTGAGGAGCTGCTGATCTTTTTTTTTTTTTTTAACATCTTTATTGGAGTATAGTTGCTGTACAATGGTGTGTTAGTTGCTGCTGTATAACAAAGTGAATCAGCTATACATATACATATATCCCCATATCTCCTCCCTCTTGCATCTCCCTCCCACCCTCCCTATCCCAACCTTCTACGTGGTCACAAAGCACTGAGCTGACCTCCCTGTGCTATGCGGCTGCTTCCCACTAGCTATCTGTTTTACATTTGGTACTGTATATATGTCCATGCCACTCTCTCACTTCATCCCAGCTTAGCCTTCCCCCTCTCCGTGTCCTCAAGTCCATTCTCTATGTCTGTGTCTTTATTCCTGTCCTGCCTCTAGGTTCTTCAGAACCTTTTTTTTTTAGAATCCATATATATGTGTTAGCATACGGTATTTGTTTTTCTCTTTCTGAGTTACTTCAGTCTGTATGACAGTTTCTAGGTCCATCCACCTCAATACAAATAACTCAATTTCGTTTCCTTTTATGGCTGAGTAATATTTCATTGTATATATGTGCCACATCTTCTTGATTCATTCATCTGTCGATAGACACTTAGGTTGCTTCCATGTCCTGGCTATTGTAAATAGTGCTGCAATGAACATTGTGGAACATGACTCTTTTTGAGTTATGGTTTTCTCAGGATATATGCCCAGTAGTGGGATTGCTGGGTTATATGGTAGTTCTATTTTTAGTTTTTTGAGGAACCTCCATACTGTTCTCCATAGTGGCTGTATCAATTTACATTCCCACCAACAGTGCAAGAGGGTTCCCTTTTCTCCACACCCTCTCCAGCATTTATTGTTTGTAGATTTTTTGATGATGGCCATTCTGACTGGTGTGAGGTGATACCTCATTGTAGTTTTGATTTGCATTTCTCTAATGATTAGTGATGTTGAGCATCCTTTCATGTGTTTGTTGGCAATCTGTATATCTTCTTTAGAGAAATGTCTATTTAAGTCTTCTGCCCATTTTTGGACTGGGTTGTTTGTTTTTTTGATAATGAGCTGTTAGAGCTGCTTGTGTATTTTGAAGATTAATCCTTTGTCAGTTGCTTCGTTTGCAAATAATTTCTCCCATTCTGAGGGTTGTCTTTTCATCTTGTTTATGGCTTCCTTTGCTGTGCAAAAGCTTTTAAGTTTCATTAGGTCCCATTTGTTTATTTTTGTTTTTATTTCCATTTCTCTAGGAGGTGGGTCAAAAAGGATCTTGCTGTGATTTATGTCTTAGAGTGTTCTGCCTATGTTTTCCTCTAAGAGTTTGATAGTGTCAAGCCTTACATTTAGGTCTTTAATCCATTTTGAGTTTATTTTTTGTGTATGCTGTTAGAGAGTGTTCTAATTTCATTCTTTTACATGTAGCTGTCCAGTTTTCCCAGCACTACTTATTGAAGAGGCTGTCTTTTCTCCATTGTATATTATTACCTACTTTATCAAAGATAAGGTGACCATATGTGCGTGGGTTTATCTCTGGGCTTTCTAGCCTCTTCCATTGATCTATATTTCTGTTTTTGTGCCAGTACCATACTGTCTTGATTACTGTAGCTTTATAGTATAGTTTGAAGTCGGGGACCCTGATTCCGCCAGCTCCGTTTTTCTTTCTCAAGATTGCTTTGGCTCTTCGGGGTCTTTTGTGTTTCCATAGAAATTGTGAAATGCTTTGTTCTAGTTCTGTGAAAAATGCCATTGGTAGTTTGATAGGGATTGCATTCAATTTGTAGATTGCTTTGGGTGGTATACTCATTTTCACAATGTTGATTCTTCCAATCCAAGATCACGGTATATCTCTCCATCTGTTTGTATCATCTTTAATTTCTTTCATTAGTGTCTTATAGTTTTCTGGATACAGGTCTTTTGTCTTCTTAGGCAGGTTTATTCCAGGGTATTTTATTCTTTCTGTTGCAGTGATAAATGGGAGTGTTTCGTTAATTTCCCTTTCTGATTTTTCATCATTAGTGTATAGGAATGCAAGAGATTTCTGTGCATTAATTTTGTATCCTGCTACTTACCAAATTCATTGATTAGCTCTAGTAGTTTTCTGGTACCATCTTTAGTATTTTCTATGTATAGTATCATGTCATATTCAAACAGTGACAGTTTTACTTCTTCTTTTCTGATTTGGATTCCTTTTATTTATTTTTCTTTGATTGCTGTGGCTAAAACTTCCAAAAGTATGTTGAGTAATAGTGGTGAGAGTGGGCAACCTTGTCTTGTTTCTGATCTTAGTGCAAATGGTTTCAGTTTTTCACCATTGAGAACAATGTTGGCTGTGGGTTTGTCACATATGGCCTTTATTATGTTGAGCTAAGTTCCCTCTATGCCTACTTTCTGGAGGGTTTTTATCATAAATGGGTGTTGAATTTTGTTGAAAGCTTTTTCTGCATCTATTGAGATGATCATATGGTTTTTCTCCTTCAATTTGTTAATATGGTGTATCACATTGATTGATTTGTGTATATTGAAGAATCCTTGCATTCCTGGGATAAACCCCACTTGATCATGGTGTATGATCCTTTTAAGGTGCTGTTGGATTCTGTTTCCTAGTATTTTGTTGAGGATTTTTGTATCTATGTTCATCAGTGATATTGGCCTGTAGTTTTCTTTCTTTGTCACATCTTTGTCTGGTTTTGGTATCAGGGTGATGGTGGCCTTGTAGAATGAGTTTGGGAGTGTTCCTCCCTCTGCTATATTTTGGAAGAGTTTGAGAAGGATAGGTGTTAGCTCTTCTCTAAACGTTTGATAGAATTCGCCTGTGAAGCCGTCTGGTCCTGGGCTTTTGTTTGTTGGAAGATTTTTAATCACACTTTCAATTTCAGTGCTTGTGGCTGGTCTGTTTATATTTTCTGTTTCTTCCTGGTTCCGTCTTGGAAGGTTGTGCTTATCTGAGAATTTGTCCATTTCTTCCAGGTTGTCCATTTTATTGGCATATAGTTGCTTGTAGTAATCTCTCATGATCCTTTGTATTTCTGCAGTGTCAGTTGTTACTTCTCTTTTTTCATTTCTACTTTTATTGATTTGAGTTCTCTCCCTCTTTTTCATGATGAGTCTGGCTAATGGTTTATCAATTTTGTTTGTCTTCTCAAAGAACCAGCTTTTAGTTTTATTGATCTTTGCTATTATTTCCTTCATTTCTTTTTCATTTATTTCTGGTCTGATGTTTATGATTTCTTTCCTTCTTCTAACTTTGGGGGTTTTTTGTTCTTCTTTCTCTAATTGCTTTAGGTGTAAGGTTAGGTTGTTTATTTGAGATGTTTCTTGTTTCTTAAGGTAGGATTGTATTGCTATAAACTTCCCTCTTCGAACTGCTTTTGCTGCATCCCATAGGTTTTGGGTCATCATGTTTTCATTGTCATTTGTTTCTAGGTATTTTTTGATTTCCTCTTTGATTTCTTCAGTGATCTCTTAGTTATTTAATAGTGTATTGTTTAGCCTCCATGTGTTTGTAGTTTTTACAGATTTTTTCCCTCTAATTGATAACTAGCCTCATAGCATTGTGGTTGGAAAAGATACTTGATATGATTTCAAGTTTCTTAGCTTTACCAAGGCTTGATTTGTGCCCCAAGATATGATCTATCCTGGAGAATGTTCCATGAGCACTTGAGAAGAAAGTGTAATCTGCTGTTTTTGGATGGAATGTCCTATAAATGTCAATTAAGTCCATTTTATCTAATGTATCATTTAAAGCTTGTGTTTCCTTATTTATTTTCATTTTGGATGATCTGTCCATTGGTGAAGGTGCAGTGTAAAAGTCCTCTACTGTGATTGTGTTACTGTCACTTTCCCCTTTTATGGCTCTTAGCATTTGCCTTATGTATTGAGGTGTTCCTATATTGGGTGCATAAATATTTACAATTATTATAACTTCTTCTTGGATTGATCCCTTGATCATTATGTAATATCCTTCTTTGTCTCTTGTAATAGTCTTTATTTTAAGGTCTATTTTGTCTGATATGAGAATTGCTACTCCAGCTTTCTTTTGATTTCCATTTGCATGGAATATCTTTTTCCATCCCCTCACTTTCAGTGTGTATGTGTCCCTAGGTCTGAAGTGGGTCTCTTGTAGACAGCATATATATGGGTCTTGTTTTTGTTTCCATTCAGCCAGTCTGTGTCATTTGGTTGGAGCATTTAATCCATTTACATTTAAGGTAGTTATTGATATGTATGTTCCTATTTCCATTTTCTTAATTGTTTTGGGTATGTTATTGTAAGTCTTTTCCTTTTTCTTGTGTTTCCTGCCTAGAGTAGTTCCTTTAACATTTGTTGTAGAGCTGGCTTGGTGGTGCTGAATTCTCTTAGCTTTTGTTTGTCTGTAAAGGTTTTAATTTCTCTGTCGAATTTGAATGAGATCCTCGCTGGGTAGAGTAATCTTGTTTGAAATTTTTTCCCTTTCATCACTTTAAATATTTCCTGCCACTCCCTTCTGGCTTGCAGAGTTTCTGCTGAAAGATCCACTGTTAACCTTATGGGGACTCCCTTGTATATTAATTGTTGCTTTTCCCTTGCTGCTTTTTATACTTTTTCTTTGTATTTAATTTTTGATAGTTTGATTAATATGTGTCTTGGCGTGTTTCTCCTTGGATTTATCCTGTATGGGACTCTCTGCACTTCCTGGACTTGACTGACTATTTCCTTACCCATATTAAGGAAGTTTTCAATTATAATCTCTTCAAATACTTTCTCAGTCCCTTTCTTTTTCTCTTCTTCTTCTGGGACCCCTATAATTCGGATGTTGGTGCATTTAATGTTGTCCCAGAGGTCTCTGAGATTGTCCTCGATTCTTTTCATTCCTTTCTCTTTATTTTGCCCTGCAGTAGTTATTTCCACTATTTTATCTTCCAGGTCACTTCTCCGTTCTTCTGCCTCAGTTATTCTGCTATTGATTCCTTCTAGAGAATTTTCCATTTCATTTATTGTGTTGTTCATCATTGTTTGTTTGCTCTTTAGTTCTTCTAGGTCGTTGTTAAAGGTTTCTTGTAATTTCTCCATTCTATTTCCAATATTTTGGATCATCTCTACTATCATTACTCTGAATTCTTTTTCAGGTAGACTGCCTATTTCCTCTTCATTTGTTTGGTCTGGTGGGTTTTTACCTTGCTCCTTCATCTGCTGTGTATTTCTCTGTCTTCTCATTTTGCTTAACTTATTGTGTTTGGGGTCTCCTTTTCACAGGCTGCAGTTTTGTAGCACACAACACCCGTTGTTTTTGGTGTCTGCTCCCCGTGGGTAAGGTTGGTTCAGTGGGTTGTGCAGGCTTCCTTGTGGAGGGGACTGGTGCCTGTGTTCTGGTGGATGAGGCTGGATCTTGTCTTTCTGGTGGGCAGGACCGATTCCAATGGTGTGTTTTGGGGTGTCTGTGAACTTACTACGATTTTAGGCAGCCTCTCTGCTCATCGGTGGGTTTGTGTTCCTGTCTTGTTAGTTTTTTGGCATAGGGTGCCCAGCACTGTAGCTTGCTGGTCGTTGAGTCAAGCTGGGTCTTAGCATTGAGATGGAGATCCCTGGGAGAGCTTTCACTGTTTGATATTACATGTGGCCGGGATACGGGTCTCTGGTGGAGCACTGTCCTGTACTTGGCTCTCCCACCTCAGAGGCTCAGGCCTGACACTGGCCAGAGCACCAAGACTCTGTCAGCCACACGGTTCAGAAGAAAAGTGAGGGGAAAAAAAGAAACAAAGAAGGAAAAAATAAATAAATAAAATAAAATAAAGTTATTACAATAGAAAAAAATTATTAAAAATTAAAAAGTAATAATAAAAAAAAAGGACACTCAGAACCCTAGGACAAATGGCCAAAGCAGAGCTATACAGACTGAATCACATGAAGAAGCATACACATACTCACTCACAAAAAGAGAAAAAGGAAAAAAAATATATGTATATATATGCATATATAAAAGGAAGAGAGCAACCAAATCAGTAAACAAATCTACCAATAACAATAAGCTCTAAATACTAAACTGAGATAAACATAAAACCAGAATCAAATTAGATGCAGAAAGCAAACCCCAAGTCTACAGTTGCTCCCAAAGTCCACCGCCTCAATTTTGGGTTGTTTTGTTGTCTATTCAGGTATTCCACAGATGCAGGTACATCAAGTTGATTGTGGAGGTTTAATCTGCTGCTCCTGAGGCTGCTGGGAGAAATTTCCCTTTCTCTTCTTTGTTGGCACAGCTCCTGGGGTTCAGCTTTGGATTTCGCACCCCCTCTGCATGTAGGTCACCTGAGGGCATCTTTTAGGATGTCTGAGGTCTTCTGCCAGCATTCAGTAGGTGTTGTGTTGGAGTTGTTCCACATGTAGTTGTATTTTTGATGTATTTGTGGGGAGGAAAATGATCTCCACGTCTTACTCCTCTGCCATCTTGAAGGTGCCCCTTCTGATCTATTCTTTTGAATCTTTAATCTCATACTTTAAACCATCACCAAACAATATAAATGACAGAAATATTCATACTGACACTAATACATACAAGCATTTGTTGAAAAATTATTATGTGCCAGACTCTGAGATATGCACTTTACATGCATAATCTCATTAATCATCAAAATCACTCTCTGAAGGGGATTCCCTGGCACTCCAGTGGTTAGGACTCTGTGTTTTCACTGCCGAAGGCCCTGGTTCAATACCTGGTCAGGGAACTAAGATCCCGCAAGCCACACGGCATGACGAAAAAAAGAAATCACTCTCTGAAGAATGATATTGTTATCATCATTTTATAGCACAGCAAACTGAGATGTTGAAAGGTTAGACAGTTTCTCAAGGTCAAAAATTCAAGGTGCTAGGATTGAATCTAGGAATATGATCTCAGAGTGGGTACTCTTCATTTACTGCCTTTGCTAGCATTGTGGGGTTTTCTTTCTTAGAAATCCAAATATCTGAGTTTACTTCCTTTTACTCCAGGTCAAAGTATTTAAAACTGACTAATGCCACTTGGAACTGAACTAATCGTGCTAGGTCCTCAATGCAGATCCGAAGGCACCAGGCCAGAAATGAGGGATGTCCTGGCTCCCCTTGAGAGCTTCATACACTGAAGTCAAAGATGCCTTCAGAACACAGGGAACTCCACATTGTTAGGCTGGAGTTGGACTTGGGACCAATTAGGCCTTGAAATTAACCTAACCTAGAATAACATATCTTAAGGAGGCTCATTCTAGCCCAGAATCACAATGTTGCAAGGGTATCCTAGTTCTCACAACTTTAGGAGGTTTAATTCTTCAAAGCAGTTTTTAAATGGTACTTTAAAGAGTCTTATAAAGCCTGGTGAAAACTCGTGAAGAGAAGCATGCATCAGTGTAAAATGTTAGTTTGTGCTAGAATTGACCCCTCAAGTTAATCCCTTGTTCTAAGACCTGTTAAGGACCTATAAAGTAGGCTCTAGGTCATGAGGAAGACCTTCACTTTCGACCTTTTTCTTCTAACATCATTTGGGCATTTCATTACCTCTCTCTTTCACTGCTATCCAGAGTCATGAATTATTTTATTATGTATTTCATGCATGCTTAAAATAAAAGACTCATCTAATTGGCTCATATCTGAAATTTCTCCAGCTTGAAGGGAGAAGATACAGTAGGAGACGAAGAGGTTCTCAGGTCGAGGAAAACTCAGAATGAGGACATTAGACAGTCTGGGAGAACAGGAATATAACATATTAACAATCTTGCTCATTCATGATTTCATGCCATTGACAATTTATCCTCAGATAATGAACTTTATATTGATTTTTAAGTGAAGATCTGTTTTAATAGTCATAGGAGGAAAGTCTCTGAAGAAAATAAATATTACCATGACTATTGTAGGTGCAAGAGAAGCATGTATCAGTGAACTGTTTAGAGTGGGGGGAAAGAAGGCACTTTCATTTTTATCAGATTGAATCTATGGAACCCTTGGCAGTCACTTGTCTTGCATTGACCTTGGCATCTAGCAATGATCTATGTGACTTGATTTCTCTCTGCATCCCTTCTTCTGTCATCTCTCCTAATAATGGCGTGATATGAGAAGTAACAAACAGCACTATAGGCAAGAGCACTGGAAACAAGGCTCAACCTTCCAAATTTAAGATATATCACTAAGTCCATGACACTTAATCATTTTTAATGTGTATCCGAGCACATTGTAATAGCTTATCAGTGCCAATGATGTAACTCATGAGAGTAAGTTAAAAATAGCACATGGGCAATTATGCAGCCTTCACTGGACTGTGCATATTATCCTCAGATTGCCCTGACAGCATGCTGTCCTGGAACAATTCCAGAGAAGTCATTTCTTTGTACTCTCTGCCGTCAGAACATCCCAGAAAAGCATGATTTCAGGTTCTGGTAACATGATGCTGCTACTATTATACAAAGCTCAGAGTTCATGGGACTTAGAGATAAGGTAATCGAAACAAACTCACAAATCGCATTTGGTTCATAAAAAGCTGAATCTCTCTAGAATATGCCAGGGATTTACTTTTACATTACTCCACTTCAAGGGAAAATATGCTGAAAACACTTATGTCCATGCTATGGATGAGTAATGGTACCAAGTGATTCAAATGTCTGTTTCCAATTTCAGAAGTTCAGAGTTCTTAAGCCTCAAGTAGAATGAACTGATATTCACTCCAATTTTTCAGACCAGGGAGCTGGAGGCCACAAATAGCTCAAGATTCTCTCTGCCCCAGTGAGCAGCTTGCATTTAATAAATGTTCAGTATTAAAAGCATCCAAATGTGTGCTGATCTGAAACAAATCTAGAATGCCTGCTTCTGATCTTTGCCTTTGCTTTCCGCAGTGACTTGAGTGATTCTTTTCTTGGCTTTCTCTGTTAGGTAATGCTGGCACTGACCAAAATCTCATTAGAACTCGGTGCACAAGGAATTCACCCAAAGCCTTCCTCAATTTCTCAATATGTAAAATGAGACACACATTTAAATATATGACTTTAACTATCGAAAGTCTGAAACGCCTAACCATCCCTCTTTTCTCCACCCTTAAAAATCACCAGTTATTTTATGTTGTCTTTTTAATCTAAAAGGAATATTTTTATATTTGAAGACAAAACGGTTGATTGTTAAACATCTTTATCGAGTAACAATTTGCATACCAAGATATTCACTCACTTGCAATTCAATGTTCTTAGTAATGCCACAGTTATTCAACAATCCCCACGATTTTAGAATATTTTCATTAACTTTCAAAAGAGTCTTCATGCCTATTTGAATTGTCTTTGCATCCTTGTAGGAAATCAGTTGGACATAAATGTAAGTGTTTATTGCTGGACCCCCAATTGTATTTCATTGATATATGTGTCTATCCTCAGGCCAGTGCTGCATAGTCTTGATTGTAATAGCTTTGTAGTAAGTTTTGAAATCAGGAGGTATGAATTCTCCAACGTTGTTTTTTATTTTTTAAGGTCGTTTAGGCTATTCTGAATCTCTTGCATGCTCATATGAATATTAGGATCAGTTTGTCAGTTTAAAAAAAAAAAGAAGAAGCTGAGATTTAGACAGATTGCATTGACTTTATGGATCAGTTTGGGGAGAATTTTCATGTTGATATTAAGTCTTCCAGTCCATGAACATTGGATGTCTTTCCATTTATTTAGGTCTTCTTTAATTTCTCTCTATGATATTCTGTACTTTTTAGTATATGCCTTATATTTCTTTTGTTACATTTATTCCTAAATATTTTATTCTTTTTGATGCTATTGTAAATGAAGTTGATTTCCTAATATTATTGCCAGATTGTTCATTGCTATTGTACAGAAATACAATTGTGTTTGTACATTGATTTTGTATTCTGAAAGTTGCTGAACTAATTTATTAGTTAAAATATTTTTCTGCATTTCTCACATTTTTTTATATACAAGATTATGTCATCTGCAAATAGAGATAGTTTTACTTCTTCCTTTTCAATATGGATTACTCTTATTTATTTTTCTTGCCTAATCGCCCTTTGTAGAACCTTCAGTACTGTGTTGAATAAATATGGCAAGAGTGGACATCTTATCTTGTTTCTGATTTTAAGGGAAAAGCTCTCAGTCTTTCACCATAAAGGATGATGTTAACTGTGGTTATTTTGTAGATATCCCTTACTAGGTTGAGGATGTTCCTTTCTATTTCTAGTTTTTTTAGTGTTTTTTAAATAAAGGGCTGTTGGATTTTTGTCAGATTTTTTTTTTTTTTGCATCTATCGAGATGATTGTGGTTTTTGCCTTTTATTCTATTAATATGTTGTAATTCACTAATGGATTTTTGTATGTTGAATCAACCTTGCATTCCTGGGATAAAACCCATTTGGTTATGGTATATAATCCTTTTTATATGTTGCTAGTTTGTAGTATTTTGTTGAAGATTTTTGCATCTATTTTCATAAGAGTTATCACTCTATTGTTTTATTTTATTCTTTGTGATTCTCTCCCATGTAATGTGTTGGAAAGTGTTCCCTCCGTTTCTATTTTTTGGAAGAGCTTGTGAAGCAGTAGCATTCATTCCTCTCTACATATTTGCTAGAATTCACCAGTGAAGGCTTTTGGATCTGGGTTTTCCTTTGTAATGAATTTTAAAATGATACATTTAATCTCTTTGTTATAGATCTATTCAGATTTTCTATTTCATCTTGAGTTAGTTTTGGTGCTTCGTGTCTTTCAAGGAATTTTTCCATTTCATCTATGTTATCAAATTTGTTGGCATATAGTTCTTTTCAGTATTCCTTTCTAAAGATCAGTAAATTGTTCCTTTCTAAATATCAAAGATTATTTCTGCAAGATCATGTTTCTGTTTCATTCCTGACTACTAATATGGGTCTTCTCTCTCTTTTTTTCCCTTGGTTTGTCAATTTTATCTATTCAAAAATCCAACTTTATATTTAATTGCTTTCCTAAATTGTTTTTCTACTTCATTTTATTTCCATTTTATTTGTATTTTCTTTATTTCTGCTCTAATCTTTGTTATTTCCTTCCTTCTTATTTCTTTGGGTTTAGTTTGCTTTTCTTTTTCTAGTTCTTAAGATGGATGTTTTGGTTATTGACTGAAATCTTTCTTCTTTTTGTAATACATGTGTTTACAACCGTAAATTTCCTTCTGAGAATTGCTTGAGTTGCATCTCATAAGTTTGGTATGTTGTGTTTCATTTTAATTCATTTAATTTTTTTCTAATTTCCCTTGTGATTTCTTTGACCCAGTAGCTATTTAAGCTTGTGTTGTTTAATTTCCACATATTTTTGAACTCCCCAAATTTCCTTGTTATTGATTTCTAATTTCATTCCATTGTGGTCAAAGAACATACTTTGTATATTACAATCCTTTTAAATTTATTGAAGCTTGTTTTATAGCCTAGCATCTGATCAATCCTGGAGAATGTTCCATGTGTACTTAAGAAATATATGAATTCTGATGTTTTGGGGTGAATTGTTCTTTAATGTCTTTTTTGTCTTTAAAATGTTGCTCTAAAGAGCAGTTGAAGTTTTATATATTCTTGTTGATCTTCTGAATAGTTGTTTTATTGAGTCTTGACGTCTCCAACTATTATTGTTGAATTATCTATTCTTCTTTTGTCCATTTTTCCTTTTTGAATTCAAAGCTCTGTTCTTAGGTGTATATATGTTTATAATTGTTATGTCTTCCTGGTGGATTGATCCTTTTATCATTATAATATGTCATTCTTTATCTCTATTAACACTTTTTTAAAACTTTAATTTGTTTGATAATAGTACAATGACTCTTGCTCTCTGATGGTTGCTATTCACATGACATATCTTTTTCTATCACTTTACTTTCAATTTATTTATATTTTTAAATCTAAAGATTGCTTTCAGTAGACAGCACATGGTTTTTGGTGAATTTTTAAAAAGCCAATCCAGTATTCTCTGCATTTGATCGAATTGCTTAATTCATTCACATTTAATGTTATTATTGATATGGTTGAATTTACATCTGACATTTTGTTTTCTATATGCTTCGTCTTTTTATTTCCTCCATTCCTCCTTTACTATCTTCTTTTGAATTAAGTGAATATTTTCTAGTGTAACATTTCAATTACTTTAATAATTTGTTATTTGTTGTAAGTAAAATAATGGACCCCAAATGATGTCCATGTTCAAATCCCTGCAACCTGTGAATACGTCACCTTACATGGCAAGAGTTAAGGATCTTGAGCTCGGGAAATTATCCTGGCTTATCTGAGTGGGTTCAATGTAATCACGAGGGTCCTTGCTACACCCCTCTTATTCCTTCTGGTGGCCGAGGGGGATTTTTAAGATTGTATACCTTCTCTTGATCCTGCAAACCCTGGCTGAGTGATCCTGCAAACCCAGGCTGAGTGCTTAAAGCCTCCTGTTTGTTTTTCCTAGGGCAATGCCCTGAAATGGTTAAGTTTGTGTGTCTTCTACTGATGGCCCAGTTTGGCAGTCCACAAGTGAGGCATCCCGAATAGCTCATGGGAAGACTTCTTGATGGAGTCTGCACCACAGTTAATAGAATACATGGCCCTTTGTTGATTTCTAAGCCCTCCTTGCTGTAAGTCCTTGCTGCTCTTCTCTTATCCCAGCCTCTCCCAGCCACTCATTCATGCTGATCCCCCTCAGTATTCTGGATGGGGTGAGAAAGAGGTGGGCCAGTGTCCCGCACAACTGGGGAAGCTAGGCACTCAGTCACTGTGCTCTCACATTCCCCCATGGGAGGGGTTAAGAGCTGAGAGGGTCTCTCCTGGCACTAAACTGTGCCACCTTGGGGGGAAGGGTGATGCAGGTAACATAAAACTGTTCATTTTACCCTCTTCAGTGAGTCTATTCTGTGATCTTTTGCTCCAGTGATGTGCTGGAACTTCTCTGCTGAACTTCTGGACTCCCACAACAATACTCTCATCTGGGGATGGTTGTCAAAATTGGTGCACTGTGGAGAGATGACAATATAAAACTCCTATTCTGCCATCTTGCTGACATCACCTATACTAGTTTTTAAGTAGTTTGATTATCAGTCTTTAGGGTGGTGAAAATATAGTCTTTGGAATTACTAATCTTTGATCCTGAGTTCAGCTTTCTTATTTCTTTTCAGCTGACAAATATTTTGCCCTCTTCCTGATATTTTAGTTATTGTGTAGTAAGTTTAGCAGTTAGATTTGATGTAATACAAAACCATGGCTGAAATTTAATAAAGTAATATTTGCCTTTTAAGCCACGGATTCTTCCTCACCACCCAAAGAGAGCCAAAGTTAGACCTTCCTCCAGCTGCTCCTATTGTGAAGGACAGTATAACTTCATAGGAGGTGTTAACAATTCTAAACATAGTGCTAAAGAAATTCATTTTACTCCTCTGTTGGGAGGTGCTGGTGGGAGTAGGGAACCAATTAACAAGGAGAAAGGGGGTAATTATTAAGTGCATAAAAGTTTCCCAAATCAAATTAGCACTTAAACACAGAGGTACATGGACTTCTCATCTTTAGACATATCACATGTTCCATTTTTAAAATGATGCAATGTCCCCATACTGAGGAGATTTAATTTGTAATTGCAGAAGATTCCCATTCTTACTAAAAAAGTAAAACCCTATTAGTAAATTCAGTAAATTTGATAAGTCTATTAAATTCAATCCTGGAAATTACCCTTTTTTCTTTCGTTTTCTCCCCTATTCGTCTATATGCATTAAAAATATATATTTATAGGTTCTCCTCTTGGATATTTCATTCTTTCTCTGGTTTTGGAAAATTCCTTTGTTGGTTATTGTAACATGAAGGCACCTCATTATTTAGATTACTCCTTTCTCCTTTGTCTCTGAGTACTATTTTATTACTATTTTATCTTGAGCCATCATTATAGAGGTCCTTGAGAATTTTCCATCCTTTCTTAAATTTCTGTTCTTTGCTGGATGTTTTTAAGCCTACATTATACAGCAACTTCCCTACCTACCCCCAGGCTGCTTTATTGTTGCTGGAAAATGCTTCCCAAATGATTGGTACAGGGCTGTTCCTAGTGCTACAAATTTAATTAATCTCTGCTGTTGACATACTTTCTTCCATGCTTATAGCTAATGACTTCCTGTTGGATAAACTCATGACTAGATCTTTATTTGCTTTCTTGAATTTTGGAAAGTAAGGGTTCTCCTCTATGAAGTTAAATTGCTTTCTGAAGACTTTTGGGCTGTGTCAGTGACACAAAATGTGGTTATCTAGTTAAAATTCTGAAAAGCAGTTCTTGAGATCCTGTTGTCCTTTTTAAATATTTGTCATTCTGGGTGAATTTTCATCTTTCAAATAATCAATATCTGTGCATCTCTGTAATAAAAATATCTGCAAAGAATGTAGCTGCAAAGGGAACTTTTCTTACCAGCCTTCATCCACTTTACTGCCGCAGCTGCACACTTTATCCCAATGTTTGGAGAAAACCCTATTAACCCTCCCTACAGCATACTGACTCCTGAACTAGTCCTAGTCTCCCTTCCTTGCAGTGCCAGTTTTTCTTGGGGAACCCCAGTGGGGAAAAAGGGAAAAGTGAAGAATGTATGTGCCACTGTGTGTAACTTTTCCTAGCTCCTATTGTTCCTGTCACCTACCTCCATGTGCCATTTGGAGCCTGGATTGTCACCCATTGTCCTGCTCTCCCTCCCCAAACCATCCCTGTTCTTTACCTCAACATAAGCTCCCACCCAGTGTCTTAACAACCTGAGAGCCTCCTGTATTAATTAGGTGGGAAACTTTCAATTGCAAATTAAATGTCTTAAAGCAAACTGATAAACAATACTGGGTATTTCATTTCCTGTCACAGAACTGAAAGGTCCAGGAGTAAATGGCTTCAGACCAGTTTGATCCAGGTGCTCATATTCTGTCATTGAAAATCTGCCCCTCTCCAACTCTGTATTCTTATTACAGTAGTCTTAAATTTCGACTGTGGAACTTGGCTAAGCAGGTTGCTTTCTCCTTTTTAACACACAAAGGGAAAATAATTCACTTTCCCCTTGGTCATTGCCCTATAAGCTCATCTACCCTCACCTATGAGCAGAAGAATACTCCCTGCTTAAAAGATGGGGAAGATGTGTCTTTGGGGCATGGCTGAGTTAGATTTTTCAAAAGCATTTTCTCACAGAAATCTTTTACTTATTTACACTTACTTAAGTTCTGCCTTGTTCCAAAAATGATTTAAGGTGGAAAAGAAAGATTGTTGTACGTGGCAGTGAACCTCAAAGTGCTTCTGAAACTGTATTTCACATATTTTATAAGTTAAACAGATTTCTGTGGATGGTCTACCCAATGTCCAATCACCATTTTTAACATTTCCTCTAAGGGGCATGGGTCCCAAGTGAAAAATGATTTACAGACTGAATTTTTGAGCACAGTCGGGTCAGACTTACAGGGAACTGCCTTTAATTCCTTTTCATGTCAATGGCTAACTGAATTTCACTGGGCATTCTATGTTTGATTTTATTATTATGTTTGTACAAATGCCTTATTGAATGAGCATTTGGTCTCCTTTTTCCAAGCCAGATTCTCAGTCTAGATGAATCATATTGTTCCTTTTTTTAGCTAGCTCATTACTTCGGGATTGAAATTTCATGCGCGTACAACACTATTGACTAATTTCTGCTAATGCCCAAATGCTTTTTCCCCCCAAATATAAAATACATGAAATATGTATTGCCCAAATACCCTCAGGGCTCATCACTATGTGGAAATAATGAGTTTACACTAGAATTTACTCTCAATTCCTGCTTAGACATTTTCTTCCCTACTCAAGCAGGAACTCAGCATCTCAGAAAAATCTCCTTACCACTGCCACTGCATTACTCATAAAAGTATTCTTGAAAATTCTTAGGGAATATTCTCATATGGGTTTGTAAAGTCTGTGTTCCCCTAGAGATCCATTGTTTCACCAGATTTCTCTGTTTTAAGAGAGTGGGCTCTGAAGCTAAACTACCTGGGTTTGAATGCTAGTGCCACCATTTAGCTTGTGACCTTGGGCAAGTTGCTTAACTTCTCTAAACTTGAGCTTGTTATCTGGGAAGTGGTGATTGTTTTAAGAGATAATGCATTTGGAGTTATTGGAGAGTACCTGACATGTGTTAAGTGCTCCATAAACATTAGTCTCTACTATTATCCACAGTATCTTCTGCTGCTTCTTCACTGTTTTAAGGTTCTTGCTGAGTATTAAATACGTGATTCTCAAAATCTGCAAATCCAGGGGCCATCAGAAGGATCAGTACCATTGTATATTTATCCCAGAAATGGAGAGAAAGCTCCTGCTCGCATTTGGTTCAAGTGCTTTCCTTGGAGCAGGTTGGGTTCAAGGTGGCTCAAGATCTCTTCTAGTTTTCATCTCTCCTCCGGGCTGTCATGCGTCAAAAGTTACCCTTTTGCGGGCACTCTTCAGCTCATGAAAATCAATCAGTAGGACCTGAAGCCTGAATGGAGATAAGGGTAGGCACTAAAATCTAGTCCAGCCATGTAACAACTTCAGTGACCTCCCTCTACCGTCCGTCATGAACTCTGTACCTTGGAAGGAACCATTTTGCCCATTGCACGGTCTACCCATAACTTATCTTAATTTTAGTTGACTGTATATTAAGTGAGTTAGTGGACTGAATTCATGTAATTCAAGTCAGAATCTCTGCACTTGTATAGACATTTCAGTGTATTTTATTTTATCAATCCTACAATGCATTCTGCTTTTTTTTTTTGCCTTCAGAAAATATTTAAAAACAATTTAGTTAAGTGAAATAACTTGATTATTTCTAGAACAAAAGTGACAATGAATGTAGTAAATACATTTTAAAAAACTATTCAAACATTTTAACTTTAGAATAACTATTTTTGACTGACTTAATATTTATTATTTTAAACCAGCTACAGGATATGCAACGTCTTATTTTAAAATTATTTTAAGATCACCAGAACAAACTAGACCCACGTGAAATCTTTTTAATGGGTAACTAGCCACTATTGAAAATATTTGGAATCTGCTTCAATTTTTGATGTCTTATCAATTTAGAAAAGTGTAGTGTCATGATTATGTAAGAAGACTAGGGGTAGTTTGCCTAGTTTGAATGCTGGTTCTACCATACAGTAGATGTGTATCTTGGGCAAGTTACATAGCCTCTCTCTATTTTAGTTTCCCCATCTATAAAATGGGGATAATAATAGTCCAGATGTCATAGAACTGTTGTGAAGATTAAAATAGCTAATATATATTAAGTGGTTACAGTGCCTTGTACATAACAAGTACTCAAAAATTGTTGGCTATTATAATTAACTATGCCAAAAATAATGGACAAAAAGAACATGATTTTGACTTAATATTTATTAAGCATCCAACTATGTGACAGGAACTGTGCTAGATTAAGGACTAAAAGGCAACTAAGACAAGATTCCTGCCCTCAAGAAACTAATAGTATTGTGTTCTAAAATTTTTAGATGATTGTCTCCATTAAACATTTCATTTTGGAGAACATTCATGAACGAAGCTTATCAAAGAGATGAAATTTAAAAAGGAAAAAGGTATCTCTTCAATAAATGAAGAATTTTCTAAAGTAATCTTTACTGCATAAAGAATTTTTATGCAGTAATCTTTACTTTTTTGTTCAAAATATCTAGATTTCAGGCAAATACGGCTATTTAGATGAATAGCTTTAATGGGATCAAGTGTCTAGGAAGAGTTAATGCAGATGCAGAGAAAGCTCTGTGCTTTATTTCTCCTAGGATTCATTAAAATAATTTTAAAATTAGCCTTTTGAAGATAAACAAATAATTTCCATTTTTAATGCAACCTTTTATAATTAGCATTTTCACACTTGTTTAGCATTTTCTTCCTTCAAAGAATAGAAAGTGTTATTTAAACTTGAGTGATACTGCTAAGTTTAAATAACTAGGAATGATACTTTTCTATCTTTTGCATAAAAGGCATATCATTTTCTTAAAATTCATCATCATCAAGAATTCTTAAAATGACACAAATTGGGAAATAATTTAGTTTCCCAATTATTACTGAGAATTTATGAAAAAGACTGCTAGTCAATCTCTTGGGATAAATAGAAGTGAATAGATAGAAAGGGTGCATATGCAAGTTTTGAAGAGAAACTGACCTTGTGTCAGTCTCTCAACCTTTCCTTCTTAACAGATGAATGTCATTTGCTGCGTCAGTGGTTTGAAGTCAATAACCATTGATACTCTCCTTTGGGACCTCTTGTACTTACAAAGGCAATATTTTAGAATGAGGACACAGTCTGCTGATGAGTAAGTATCTCTAATGATGATAGGAAGAAATTTTACTTTGAAGCTCTAAAATTCAAAAGAATTATTGCTGCTCTGTTCTTTTTAGTAGTTATTGAACAATAATGGGGCATAATTCCCAACTACACTGAAGGAAAAAAAAGGTTATATCCAAAAGGAATTTTAAAATGCTTGTGTTCTACAATATATTACCCTTGCTCTGTTTGGAGAGCAATTTCAAAATGCTGACCCTGGTAAGAAACTTGGTAGAACAATACCTTTTCAAATGAGCCTGTTCATTTATGTCTAGGCCAGAAAGATGCAGAAGTTTAGTTTTCAGCCCAGATACATTCTCAGGTATAAAATATAAAATAAAGTGCTCTGGAGAAAAGTTAAGTATAATAGGTGGATATGGAGTACTATTTGTGGGGCTTTAGTTTTAAATAAGGTCTACAGAGAATACCAATGAAGTCAGTATTATTATTTTCATTTTATCTTACACTTCCAAGATTTGTCTGTGGCTATCTGATATTCAGTAATGGTTCAGTAAGAGTTTGGTTTGGGTACTAGAGATATTTAAATTAAACCCTGGTACAACCATCCTGAAATATAAAATCAAACCAACAAAATAAAACAAATGTCTCTGATAACAATTCATGAAATCTCTGTTAAATACCTCATTGGTCAAAAAGAAAATCAAAACCTTGATTGTGCAATGTTTGTAAAATAACAAAAGTAAAAACAGTAAGTTTCAGAACAAATAGGACATATCTACTATTAATTACAGCACAATTCCCATAGTCTTAAACTCTTAATTAAGAAAGATTAAAAGGATGAATTAATTATTTAAATCAAGTTTTTGAAAAAGATCAACAAGTGGGAACTAAGGAAAGTAGAAGGAATGATTTTAAAAAATGAAAGCATAAATTTATACATAAAGCAGAACCTATAAATGAATTCAAGACCTGGTTCTTTAAAAAAATGAAAGCATAAATTTATACATAAAGCAGAACCTATAAATGAATTCAAGACCTGGTTCTTAAAAAAAAAAACCAGATAAAATATATTAGATTTGAAATAAAAATGAGGAAATAAACAACTACACATAAAGAAAAAATCAAATTAGTTATAAATGAGTATCTTACATATTCTCTGTAATTCTATTTGAAAGCGTAGACAAAATAAAAGCTTTTCTGATTAAAAAATCCCATAAAAACCAGAATTAACTCAAAAAGATGTAGGAAAACTAAATAGTCCCCTAATCCAAGGTAAAAATTAAGAAAAGTGTTAATCCCCAGAAACATCACACTTAGAAGATTTTACATATGAAGTCTCCCAAATACTTTAAAGCTTTAGAAAGTAATAATTCTAATTATGTTAAATAATTTTTCTCACATAAAAAGTTTAAACTGATATCAAAATCTGATTAATGATAATAGAAAGGGAAAAACAAAAATGAACCACTTTATTAACCCATGAACACAAAAATGCAAAACACATTATTGGTAAATAGAATTAGAGCTATATAAAGGATGACTTAATTTTGGAAAAACTAGTGATATAATTTACCATATTAAAAGATACAGAAAAATATGATCACTTTAATAGATGATAAAAATGCAGTTGCTTTAAAGCAATATTTATTTTTAATATAAAACTTTAAAAATGGAAATGGAAACTTCCTTAGCATGAGATAAATGCATGCCCAATTCAAAAACAAGCATCAGGCTAAATAGTGAAACACTAAGATACTCCTGTTACACTCAGGAGAAATACAGATATGCTCTTTTACATCATTATCATTTATTATTTTTCTGGAAATATAGACATTAGATTCATTAGACAAAAAAAAAATTTAGATTTATAAATATTGGAAAGTATGGGCTAAATTTTAATTTTGCAAATGATAACAATTTTAAACTTGAAAACCCTAAAAGAATCAACTAAGAACTATTATAAAAATAATTTAGTGAAATAATAGATTAAAAATAAATAACCAAAAAGTTTTCTATATACAAAACTATCAATTTAGAAACACATAGTTTCTATATGTTCTATATAACAAGTGGAATAAGAAAAATAGTATTACAAAGAAGATATTCCTGTAGTGAAGAACTACATCTGCATGGTAAATGAACATGAAAATTAGGTATAGAATTCCTTACATGGATATATGTCGTTGTTAACGAATTTCAAGAGTGAATAAATAATTATTCAGGCATCAGAAAAAGCTAATCACCTCCAAAAGAGACAAAAATCCAGACAGACCTCAAACTTCTGCATAGCAACACTCCATGCTCAACTATAAATGAGAATTGTCTGCACTGTGCTGTCCAATATCATAGTCACTAATTATATATGGCTTTTGAGCTCTTGAAATGTGGCTAGTTCAAACTGAGACATGCTCTGAGTATAAAATACATGCTGGATTTTGAAGACAATATAAAACTGTTTTTAAATCTCATTAATCATGTTTTATGTTGATTACATGTTAAAATGATATTTAGACACATTGGGTTGAATAAAATATATTATTAAAATTAAAAAACATAATGGAATAAAATGTTTAATATACAATATCTGCAAATAATAATGTGTAGAACTAATGTGAAAAAAAAAACTAAATCTTTTCTAAAGATAGTAAAGTATCAAATAAAGAGAAAGACATACTTTGGATAAGAATAATCTATGTTAAAAATGTATATTTTTCTCAAATCTGTACATTTAATATACTCCTTTCAAAATACCAGCAAGATTGCTTTTAAGAAAATTTTCAAAATGATACTAAATTTCATTTGAAAAAATAGTGAGATTAAAATGAAAGATTGTAAATGAAAAGAGTAATGTTGGAAAATAAGCCCTACCAGATATTAATATAAAGTATAAAGCTAGAGAACTTCAAAGAGTTGGTCACTGATTTAAGAAAAGACTGAAGAGTATGGAAGTAAAAGTCAAAATATATGAAGATTTAATACATGATAAAGGTAGGATTCAAATAAATGGGGAAGGAATGGATTATTCAATAAACAATGTTCAATAAATTGGCTTAATATTTGAAGAACTAAAGTGAGATCTCTACCTCACTTCTTACACTAAAATGAATTTCAGGTGAATCAAACATTATAACATAAAAAATAAAATCATAAAAACAATGGAGTAAAACATTAGAATATTGCTGTAGTGAAAGCCTTCTAAGCATGACACAAAATTTGGAAGTCGTAAAAGGGAGTCTGATAAATTTGAGGACATAAAGATTAAATCCTTCAGTCAAAACAAAAAATTGAAGTCAGAACATGAATGACAACCATGGGAAAAAGTATCAGAAAAGCATATGAGAAAAGGCTAATTTTATTTTTATGAAAGAATTCACAAGTTAGTAAGAAGAAGTAGCTCAACCCTATAGAGATATGAACAAAATCATAAAGAGGTAGTTTACTAGGTTGACCTTCACAACACATTTGTAACAACCACACACACAAATTCTGGAAACAATCTAAATATGTGTCAATTATGATTCACACAAATCGTGAAGTATACTGAAAAAAATTTCCTTTAAAAATGAGGTATGGGCTTCCCTGGTGGCACAGTGGTTGAGAATCTGCCTGCCAATGCAGGGGACACGGGTTCGAGCCCTGGTCTGGGAAGATCCCACATGCCACGGAGCAACCAAGCCCGTGCCCCACAACTACTGAGCCTGCACTCTAGAGCTCACGAGCCACAACTATTGAGCCCACGAGCCACAACTACTGAGCCCTTGCGCCACAACTACTGAAGCCTGCGCACCTAGAGCCTGTGCTCCGCAACAAGAGAAGCCACCGCAGGGAGAAGCCCGCGCACCGCAACAAAGAGTAGCCCCCGCTCGCCGCAACCAGAGAAAGCCTGCACACAGCAACGAAGACCCAACACAGCCAAAAAAATAAATAAAATAATAAAATAAATAAATTTATTAAAAAAATGAGGTAGATTTTTTAAACTGATATGGAAAAATATCCAAACTACATTATCATATGAATAAGGGACCTAAAAATATGCCCAAATTTATTTTTACCTGTGAAAAAGCAGGGAATGTCTAACAGATATCTCTATTAACATTGCAGTAGTGTTAACTTAGTGCAAAGTGTAACAAGTCTGTTCTATGGTAATAGTTGATAATTTCAAAAGTCATCAAATTAAATAGAATTTAAAGGGAAAAGAAAGGGGAAGATATAGACTGCAATGCACATAATTAAATGCATTATATTGATTTCCTATAAAACTGATTTTGTTACTTTTTTTAAGAGTATTATGTGAATTTAACATTTTATTTTGGAGATAGGTATTTTGAAATAATGTAATCCATTGTGTAACTTTATAATAGACCCATATAAAACATGTAAAAGCTAAATTATTCAGTTTGCTATTCCACTGGATTCCAATGCCATATTTTAATGTAAGTATAAAGAGTTTAATTTAAAAACAGCGCCTTTTACAAATTACTGTGTTGTTTTAGCTTCGTGATTAATTTTTCTATAGCTGTTCTTCTTTCAGAATAAAAGAATAGTTATCTTAAATCTCTCCATAGTTGTACGTATTTCATCTTTGTTTCAAAATTTTAAAAAGATATGAGTAATTCTCATTCCTTCCTTCTTTGTAGAAATATTATTTAAAAAATACTCTACTCTGCCTTCAAATATAAATTAAATGTAAACCAGAAGAATAAAATTTATTCAGCCATGAATTAATAATAGGTTACTAAGAACTTGAAAATTAATTCAGCACCAGGCTAAATTTTATCCTCTTCCCCTTTTTTCTCAAATCACTTTTATATAGCCACATTTTAGTGAGCAAATAGAAAGTTTCACAAAAGAAATTACTGTGCTAATTCTGTTGCTAACAGCAAGGCCCTAGGTAGTTTCAACCATTTTAAGTGGCTTCTATTTTTCCACAGGTTATTTGGAATTGGTTTATTATAACCAGGTAGGATGACACTATCCTTCCATTTTCTACCTAAGGAAGTGGGAACCCAGTTTAGAAGCTGTCATCACTCTGAGGTGAATCAATTCTAGAGCAGAGTGGGTGCTGGGAGCCCTTCAGTTCTTCCAATTTTCTCTCTGGTTTCAGATTAGCATGGATACCTCCAACTTGAATCTATCATCACAATTCTTTACTTCAATTACAAAACTCTTGGAAATTGAATAAAAACTTTTAATGAAATGAAGTGAATGTAGTTATTTGAGAAAAAAAACTTTTTTTTTTTTGCTGTGACTAATTCTCTATTGCCAAATTTTCTGAAGAACATGCATCTGTAAACAAATGTCTAAAAACTTGGTGGGAGAAATTAGTTTGCAAATATAAGAGTAAAAAAAAATTGAATACTTATACCTTTTTTTTCACTAAAAATCTTCCCTAGAGCTAATTCATATTCTAATTAGGATGGTGAATATCCCAGAGGGAAATATATCCCAAACTTGTTTGACCATGGAAGCTATTTTTTTCCCCTATAGAACATCTGTTTAGTAGAACAAATTTGGGTAATAGTGATAAGAGCATATCTTTGGGCATTAAAAAAAAAAAAAAGAAAGAAGAATTACCTTAATAATTTGACTTACAGCACAAATCTCCTGCTATATTAAAACAAATTTATACTTTAGAAAGTTAATGTGTAATATCACCTTTTATTGGTATAAGAATAACACATTTTATGATTTTAGTTAGAGGCTTCATAACTAACTGATAGAATTACTACACCTTGGAAGTGATGCTATCGAGGACTCTGTTGGCCAAGTTGCTGCTATGCATTTGTTTGAATAGGGCTTTGCTCATCATCGAAGGTGCTGTGCACAATGGCTGGGCCTTGTTATGGTCTGTAGGCTCTGTCCAAAATTTCAGCCGCAGAGGCAGTCTGGATGTGAAGGCCGGCTCTAGAAGCCATGCAATTTACCCACCCTCAAGCAATGATTATTTTGACTATGCAATGAGCAGATGAAAAAAAAAAGAGACATTTTCATATGTGAACACTAAGTTCTGTTCACTCTTGGAAGGCTCAATACGAGTACAGTGAGGCCTGTGATAAATTTTAAGCTCTAAGTTCCTTTGTCATTGCTCCTGGTATTGTTAGGGAATTTAAACTGTCACTGTTTTTCTGGTCTGAGGTTTTCCTTAAATAGCCCATTTATTAATGCTTATTTGAGGGAAATTTTAAAATTCTTTTCTATTTTTTCCTCCTGCATATTTAAAGTCAGCTTAACATTGTGAGGACTCTCAGGCAGTTGGGTTATTCTGCTATCTCATTTGGCGGCTTAGTTTTCTGCTTTGTCTACATACCTGTTAAATTCTGTCTAAATGATAGATTGCAGTATTTTATTATTTTATCCAACAGATAATTTCACTATGTTCTCTTCTCAATTTCTGTGCTCTACCACTTTCAATATATGTCTACAGAAACCTTCACTCTTTACTGTGTCTTATATGCAGCAAATGGGAGATTCGTTCATACTTGTAAAATTTCTTAGATTCTAAAAACATCTTTGATATGAAGAGGAACAGAATTCCCATTATGATTCAAATAAGCAGAAGGGATATAAATGATCTGAAGCAGGTTTGTAAGTTTAGTTGGTGACTGTCTATGTGATGTAATTTCAGGGATCTCACAACACTAAAAAAAAAATGACTGAAAACATTCTGTTCTACATAATGGGATGTAGAACAGAATCTGTTCTACAGATTCTGTTTGTCTTAAGCCCTTTGATCAATGTTAAAATGCACACAGACCTTCAGTTAGATATGTAAACATATTATATATTAAGGATTTCAAGCAAATTGATTTAAGAGGAAGATTGAGTAGGGTAAGAGACTGCAGGAAGACTTGGGATAGCTAATGTCGGGAGCTGAGGAGAAGGCCATGGAAGAGAAGAGGCTGGGGACACCAGACACAAACAATTCCCTTTGTTAAATGCCAGCTCTGAATATCTCACTAAATCTCCTGAAAAGGAAAATGTGGCCAGTAGTGCCAATGTGGATACACTGAAGAGCAGATAGCTCATAGTGTTGTCACTTTTTAGTCAGAAATGTGATGCATGTTTTAAATTTGGGGATAGGGTATGAGAAAGGAAAGCATCTTTGCTAACACATCGCTGAAACTCTCTCGTGGATCTTGGGCTTCTTTTTACTTGAAGCTGGGCGGAATGACTGTGGCGTCTTCCTGAGCTGTCTGAGGGGCTTGGGTTTTGGATTCTTTGAAGCCAGAATCTCTTCTCTCATCCAGAGGTTCTTCCCCTGCCTTAATATCTATACCGCTCGTCACTGAATTTCAGGGCTGTATGCTCCAGAGGGAGGCAGGCTGAGAGAAGGAGGCTGGAAGTGGTGGAAATGGAAGACTGTGACTCTGTGAGGCTGAGTTTTATGGACGGGGCCCCAGGAGGGGATTCTTGTGCTCTAACCCCAGGCCTTTAAGGCATAGCTGGTGGCTGCACCTGTTTGGCCTTTATCAAAAACACTGGCGCACTACACACCACCGGGGTCTTTCTGAGAGGATGTCAGTAGAAACCCATGCTGTTCTTTACCAACCTTGTGCCTTTGAACTTGTAGGTATCTATTGATTGTATCAAAATGTCATATGTCCCTCATCTTCAGTTTAAATATTCCATACCCCATGTGGTATGTTAATTCATGATCAGGTCTCCCCAAAAGAAAATCGATTAGGGTTGAATATACACAAACTAGAAATGCCCTTCTAGAAAAGGTTAGTATGCTTTTCTAGAAGGGCATTTTAGTAACTTTATAACATCACACTCATAGTATCTTAGCGGAAGGAACATTTGAAATCATGCAGTCCTATTCATTGGGCTCGTAGATGAAGAAGCTGGGGTCTGGATGGGTGAAGTGCCTTACCCAAGGCTTCAGAGCTAGACAGGAACACAAATCTTTGAGCCCCAGCCCCATGCTTTCCCTACTACATCACACTGCCCTTGGTGCCTCTTTGCAGTGACTTACCCCACCTCAAATAAAAAGGAGAAAATGCTTCCCTTAAAGTACTCTAAAACGCCAAGTACTTGCTATAACTATTTGGCGCCACCAGACAAAATATGCAAAACAATCACACTTCACTAAGGAAGAGCGCCATTAGCTTCAGCATTCATTACACATGAAACACTATTGTAATTTATTTGGAATCTGAAAACAAATATTTAAATTTTACTAAAGACATAAAAAAATTGAAAATCTACAAAATGAAAGTTGTCTTGAAGAAATGTAACGTAGGAATCCAAAGAGAAGACATCTGCTTATGTTAGTCCCTGCTTACTCAGCTACCTGCCTACCCTCCTGTTCCGCTAGTGAGCTTGTTCTTACCATGTCCCCTCCCTGCTCCTTCTTAGCTTGACAGAGGCTTATGAATTCAAGAGGTTCAATTCAGTTTATTGTCCAATAAAGTTCTGCTCTGCATGAGCAAAATGATTCTTTAATTAAATGCACTGTCATGCATATTTCACAGATTATCTTCATTTTTCCTACTATGACTCTGATCTTCACTGCTTTCAAATCTTGAGATGGTTCTCTTGACTTTTGGTGTCTGATTCAGAAGACAGTCATTCCTCTTAAACCAGTTTACCTTGCTCAAGCCCTCACCTCAGTATTCTACCCTGAAGTGGCCTTGGGGCTTGAAGTACCCTGGGTGAAGACGTTTTGCATACAGAGGACAATAGATATAGCAACATACTTTAAAATTTTTTAATTTATATTTTTCTAAAGTAATACTCAATGTTGCATATTAGATTCCCTGGGGAAAATATTCAGATTGAGATTTTGGGGGGAGTTTATTGGGAGTGCTCTTGGGAACCACACCTGTGAGAGAATGAAGGAAATAGGATGGTCTAGGGAGAAATTGGAGGCAAGAGAGCTAGGCCTTAATACTCTCACATTAACCAATATTGGACGTGAGTTGCCTCCAGAATTTGGGGGGTGGGAGGTGTGACCTAGGACAGGGAGGCTCTCTTTAGCTTAGATAGCCTTCTTCAGCCCAGGGTGAGGCCCAGAGATAAACTCAGGTGAAAGCATGAGTGGTAGATTGAGTCCTGAGGTTGATCTCGACAGGACACCCCAGCATCCACAAGAGCCCACCATTCGTATTGCTCAGATATATAAGTTTCATACAACACACTCAGGGAACAGCTCCCCCTGTATCCTCTTGGGCTTTTCCTAGGAAAATTACAAGAAAAGTTTAGTGGGATGAGCTATAGCTCTAGCTGCTTCAGCTGGTCTCAAGGCTACAACTTAATGTGTCTGTCTTCTACTAACCTTCCTAAGTTCCACTTACGTTTGGCTTGTACCTCATAGTCTGGATGGCTCACTTGCTAGGATGACTCAGACCCTAATCTCTGTAGGCTCTGAGCCCTGGATAACACGTTCTTCACAGTATATGCCTGTGAATTTGCCCCTTTACAATCAAAATGGTGCTGATAAAAGTTCATCTGGGTGCCAGCATGTTCTTCCATGCCTTCATTATGTAATAGCTGTCCTACTTACTCCTGATGATTAGGCCAATTGTCCCTGCCAGGATGTAACTCCTTTCCTTGCCAAGTGGTCTCAGTACAAGAAACATAAAGGGAATGGGCAGCATCCATAGCTTAAATTTCAATGGCACTCTTACTATGTACCATGATGGAAGCATTTGTACCTGGGAACCAGAAGTTTTAAACCTGCAGAGCCCTGTGTTGAGGGGAAGAGAAGCACACATTCCTCAAGTGGGTCACTGGGAGTGAGGGTAAGCTGAGCCACTCCTGTTTCCACCCTTTGTTTCCTGGACCTATTTTTCTATCTGTTGGGAAGACAGCACAATTAATAGGTCATTGATTTAGAGTGTTATATAACATTCTGTAGGAAGAGCCCCCATTTTCCCAGGGTGTTACTTGTGAGCTGGGGCTTCAGCTGTGCCTTCATCAGGCCATTCCATTGCTCTACCAGGTCAGCATCTTCTAGAAGGCACAGTAAGCAATAGCACCAGTGGATTGCCTGGTCATGTAACCATTCCAAAGTCTATAGGATTCTGTGTCAGTGGATCGAACACTGTGTAAGCTCTTGGAGCATGAGGGTAGATAGGCCCTGCAGGGGATGGGATGCTTAGGGGATTTGGGCTCATTTATCCCCTACCTTCAACCATGCAGAGAGAGGAGGTAAACCAAATATTTGTTCACAGGGAGGAGGAAGTAAGCCTTCTCAGTCCCTTTTCTTTCTTCTCCTCTTCTACTTCTATAGCCTTGTGGAAACTTTGGAAATGTGATCGCTTATTTAAAAATTAATTTATCCAGGGTTATGATTAACCAGACATTTCTCAGGCAATCTATATTTTCTTTTGAGGTTTTTTCTTCTGAGCTATATTTGTTAATATCAATTATTAAACACACATGAAATGACTTGAAATACAGTATAACTTTATTGTAAGTATTTGTTGATCATTCATCGTGTGCTTGTATATGTACTAGGCACCCAGGAACCTACAAACTGCCTGGAGAAATAGTTCCTGGTACTTGCTGTCTCCTTTTCTCTCATTCACTACTCAACCTCCTGCAGTACAAGCTGATTGGAATTTCTCTTGGCAAGGTCAATGATGACGTCTTTGTTGATAAATTCAATAAATAGTCCTTATATTATTTGAACTCTCATCAGCATTCCACAATGTTGACCAGTTTCTCCTTTAAGAGCCTCTTCCCTGGCTTCTAGGATACCATGCTACCTGGCTTTTCTACTACTTCTCTCTGGTGCCTCTTTTCTGGTCCTTAGCATGTGTCTCCCTCCTCTGCCAATACCTAAAATGTTGGTATTTTCAGGATTCTTCTCTAGGTGCCCTCCTCTCCTTTTTCCTCCCTTTTCCTCTCTCCTCTTTTCATTCTACTCAACTTCCCTGAGTAATCAGAGCCATTCCAATGGCTCTGAAATCCCTAATCCCATATGTACCATACAGCCCCTTATATATCTGATTATTCTTAAATTTATGTTTTCATCTGAATCTTCACACCTGGACACCATCCCTTATATCAAATTGCCCCTTGGATGGCTTGCTTTGCTGTCTTACAGGTACTTCTATTATAGTATAATCAAAGAAAAATTCATCTTCTCCCACAAATTTGACTCATCTGTTTTGCATTTTTCACTGAATGGCACTAAAATCCAACCCACAGAATAAGCCAGAAATATGGGTGGCATGGTTAACTCTTTCTTCTCCACACATTTGACCAGTTACCAAGTTCTATGAATTTTAACTAAGAAACATTTTAAAATATGTTCACATGCTTCCTTTCCTCTATTAATACCCCAATCTGAGTCCCAACATTTCTCCCCAGATAAAGTCTTCATTTTAACATGCACAATTTGGAAGAGAGGACAGATACAGTCATTTTTAGGAAGAAAGTCTTAACGTTAACCAAACTGGAATAAACAAGGGTTTGTAGAATGGGCCACAGCATTTCTTCACGTTTCTCTTATGAGCACCTTTCAGTTCACATAGAGTTGGCTTCAGATGGAAATTTGAGAAGCTCTTCCATTTCTGATTTCCTCCTCTCTTCTTTATTCCTCCAACTATCCCTTTGGTTCTTCTCTAGTACCTTCAACTCAAGTGCCTTAAATTCCTTGAGGTTCTGATAATGGCTCCTGCTTCTAATCCGTCTGAGTGGCTATAGATCCTTTTTGTGTCATAGATGGAGAAATTTTCAGGTATTTCAGATGCTTCAGACCGTACACTAGACCACTTTTGTTTTGTCAGCATTGAGTGCCTCTCTTGGCATAACTTTTCTCTATTACTGTACCACTCAAGTCTTTCTCTCTAGGACTCAGAGGATGAGGGAAGGCAGTGTGACTTCAGTATTCTGTTAATGGTTCTGCTCACCTTCTGATTTGCTCCTGTTCAATATTCTCTTCCTTTTGCAGTTAGAATAAGCCTTCTGAAAGGTAGGTCTAATCATAGGTAGGTCTAATCACTTCCCTACTTCACATTCCCATGGCATCCCATTACCATTAGGGTAACCATCAACTTCTTAAAATAGACCTGTCTACTTCCTTTCACGTTGTCCCTTGCCACACCCTTCTTCTTTCTCTCAGCCCCAGCTAAACTGGATTCTTTCAAGCTCTATGTCATCTAGTTCTCTGTTAGCTCCAGTCCTTTGCACATGCTGTTCCCTCTGTCCCAACGCAGGCCTTGGAATCATTGCATCTCATTCTTTGGCTCATCTCTAGATCTCCTTCTTTCTACAAGAGATAGGTGAAAATGTGAATTGCAGTCTCATTTGGGTATTTGTTTATATCCTGTTTTATGTTTTGTTTTGTCTATTGAATCCTCCTAATAGCAGCAAGCCTGAAATTGAATTTCTGGTTTCTGGTGAATAAGAAAAGCGCCTTCTGCCTAGGGAACACTATTCTTTTCTGTGCTCTGTTGGCTGATGATTGGCTTCAGGTGGGTGGCAGGATGTAACTTCCAGCTAGGGTCTTGCCAGGAGGTCTCCCAGCTGTGGGAGTAAAGCCAAGGGCCCCTCCTGTGTACATGCATATGAGGACAGCTATAATGAGCTAGGAACTGGTACTTTATTCTCAGTGTTTTTGTTACAGAGATGTGGATGAGGGATTGTTTTAGCAAAAGGAATTAAATACCTGTCAAGATACTCTGCAGCATTAGCATGGAAAAAAATTCACTCCTAGAAGTTTTCTGAGCTTAGATTCAATGAGTAGTTATTGGCATCATTATTTAGTAGGAGAATTTTGATCCACAGAGTTGATATATATCTCAGGTTCCTAATTTAAATGTGTTTTTTTTTTTTTTTTCCTGTTAGCAAGAAGGATGTTATTTTCTGTTAGATTCAATGGTGGAAGCAAAACAGAAGGAACCAGAGAATACAGCATTGTGAGTTCAAGCAGTAACACTATTTAGGAAAGAAAGCAATCTCAGGAGAAAGAATTGAGTAAACTTGATAGGTTTTCTGATTTATCCTCTTCACAAATGTATTCCTACATCCCTAACCAATTTCATTTTCTCTCTACCTTCTCTATGATATGCCTTAAAATCACTTTAACCCTTAAAGAAGCAGAGTTAGCACAAAGGACTCTATTTTGGTCAGCTTTATAAATGATTCTCATGATTTTTCCTAGAGTTATGATGGGTCTGAAGGAAATTAGCAACAGAAGACAAAATGGGAGACACCGTTTTACATCTAGGAAATGGCTTATTTAAATCCTTACTATTTTTAAAGGCCATGTTAGCTTCTTTCTTAGGAGGTGTTGGAACATGAAAAAAAATGTGAAGAGGTTTTACGCATTTTTCTTTTTCTTTTTTTTCACTTGACCCTCATTTCAGAAGGTTGTAATGAACTCCGACCCCTCAGCAATGGGTATTTTTGAGCCCTGCTAGGTAGCATGGTACAGACATGGACTCTAAAAAACCTCGGAGTGTCTGTTGACCAAGGAGATTCAAGTGATTCTTGAAGCCCCCATCCAGCTCCTGAGAGTTCTGCAGTGTTGAAGTTTTATGTCCAATTTATGATTATATTACACAGAGATACTGAGCTAACATGGGCAATGAAGTCCAGAGGCACTAAGCATGTTCATTTAGGCAGTAATTTCTGTCTTATCTATTAACAACCTTTATTAGAGGGGTTAGCAAGTTGCTAAAATGAGACCGATTCTGGCTTAATTTTATTTCATTTCCCTTGTCTCCGCTTAAATGAAGGGCATTAACTAGCAATGAATTGTCCAGGCCTCTGGGAGAGGGATGGAAGGAGAAAGAAGAAAAGCAAATGTCCAGTTTCTCCCTGAGACTGGACAGACCTCCTCTAGGTAATAGGCATTGGCTCTGTCTTTCTGGGAGAAGCCGCAGTTTTATCTGGAGAGTACAGGAAAATACATGATAAGGGAAGAATACCATATATTGTTTTCATTGCAGTTGAAACAGTCTTGATTGTTGTTTCTGTGCTCCTTAGGCTCAGAACTGGAGGGCTGGGAGCGCATGCAGCTTGGGAGTAGGATGGAGCATCTGGGTTGTATGTACACAGCATTATGCAAAAGTCTTGTATGCCCACACTTCAGACAATTCTGACAGCTGCTGGGACAAACTATTTTCCAGTATAATTATATAAAGCCAAAAGCAGTCAGCAATTGTATTTACCATTGTGAATTGTATTCCAAATCTTATTCTCTCTGAGATATTCATTTTAATGAGCTAAAGATGCTCACTTAAAAAAATAAAAGGTTTTGCATGTAAGCATCTTCAAAAAAATGTTTTTATACTGTATGCTAGCATTACCACATTTCTTCCAGAACATATTTTGATTCCTAAGTTAAATCCTACTCTAGCCAAAACTCAGGTTTGCAATATGTCAAAATGCTCTGTTATAGGTAGCTCTCAAGACCTTGCTGTCTTGATCCACCAGGAGTAGACTGGATTTTGGAAATTATGGCAAATAGAATCTTTATGATCTATGTCTTTCTGAAGATTATAGGTTGCCAGATGAATGAAATGACATGATGATAAAGATTTTTTTCAGCCTAAGTTTTTCAAACCAAGGATGCTACAAAGCAGAGGAAGCTCAGAGAAGTGACACTCTTACTGAATCCATCTATCCATTAATTTTAGATGTTTCGCTCCCTTTAAACTTCTCATTCTTTCTGCCACCTTGTAGGAAATGCTAACCAATGGCACAAATAACTAATGACAGAAGCTAAATGAGGTATCTTTTCGCTTAGTGCTCACTGAGAGTTATGCACACCTGCATTGTAGCCATAACTTTGCTGTCTTGTAATTGTGTGAGTCTTCCCTCCGGACCAGGGGTTGACATACTATGGTCTGCAGACCAAATCCTGACCACTCCCTGTTGTTGTTTTTTTTAAATAACGTTTTATTGAAACACATCTCTATGCATCTTTTATGTATTTATTGTCTATGACTGCTTTTGTGCTACAGGGGCAAAGTTGAATAGTTGCACCAGAGACTGTAGGGTGAGACCCCGGTGGGAAGGAAACAAGGAGAATAAGCATGGAATCTTCAGGGATTCAAATCTTAATGCCTGCACTATCTGAGTGATTAAAGAAAAGTCAGTATAGCAGAGCAGAGGAACTGAGTCACCTACAAATTACATCAGCAGAAAGGGCTCCAGGAAAGATATATGCTTAGGGCCACCATTGTAGAGAGCTGAGCCTTTGGGAGAAAATGAAAAAAGCCTGCTTGCTTATACTTTTTGGTCCTCTCTTTCAGTGGTAGTAGTAATTAAAGGTCTGAGTGTGTCTTTTGCCAGGCAGGGCTTAATGGAGGGTTAACTTGGGCCAAGGTGAGGCCTTGGGGGTGGGGTGGTGATACGGTGGAAGGAAGCAAGGAAGGCTGCTTGACTATCTCTGGGTCAAGCCTCAGGGCTCTTTAAATTCTCTACTGGTCGGCTTAGGTGGGTAGGGAGAAGGTGAGTATTTAGAACAGAAGCCTTGGTTGTGGTAACGACTGCACATTTGGTCGGTTTGGATCCTGTGTCATCTCTTGGAAATCACATTGAGACAGTGAGGATGTGGATTTGGGATGGTACTAATTGAGCTGAGGGAGCCCGAACATCTGCCAGAGCCAGGAACAGGAAACGTCAACAGCTGGCAAACGACCTACAAATACTGCCTGTCTGAAATTGCAGTAACAATAGCTTTTTCACATAGTGGGTAGTAAATAAAAGAAATTTATCCACTACCCTCCAAAGGTTTTTATGAGAAGAATAACAAGTGACAGTGATCCAAGAAATAATCACTTATTAAAGGGGAATAACGTGCTCAGAATATATTTATAAAATGAATATATTGTAGGGTCACCGAGTATACTGACTGTGGCAAACACTCAGCCCCCTAACAAAATATTATAACTTCTGCAGCTAAACATGTACACTAGTTAGCATATATATAGCAGGGTGGCTCATTGATTTGGCTCAGCATAGAATTTAATTTTCTATTATACATTTTTTTTATTTTTAAAGATGAACTAGAATTCTAACATTATGAGTCTCAACCAGGAGTTTGAAGTATTATAATCAAATGATTTCATAGTCTCAAATAACCTAAAGCTGTTCCCAGATTGTTTATTGATTCCTACTGATTTATTTCCTGGTATTGTTATTCTTCTCATCTGCCACTGTTCCTCCAACCAGAGAGCACTGTGGCCAATGTATATCCACAAGCAAGCACTGAGAGGAGATAGGTAACCTGGAAAGCTTCATTAAATTTCCAGGACAACAGAGTCAGAATCACTGCACCACGTTAGTCATTTGCTGAAAGGCAAAACGATTTTGCTTTGGATTCTCTGGTTACCACCTCAGGGGTCCATAGAAATCTTCTGAGCCCTTTGTTCTCACTCGTTCTGTTTTTCTTGAAGGATGAATGCACTAGGTTTGTTTTTATTACAATTTGACTCAATAAACTCTGAAATTACAATATGGAAAACATATAATTATGGAAGCAAGCAAAGCAATAATCATTTTGTATAAGACACCAAAAGCCTACAACTGTGGCAATTAGTGTGGCACACCTAGCTGAGATTACATTTGCATAGTGTTAATGCCAAAGTGATGCTTCCATGTGGCTCAAAGAATGGAAGGAATTATCATCCAAAATTACTTGCAAATGACAAGCTACAGAAAATCAGCAGGGTCTCTTCAGTGACCTGGCAAATTTATGTATCTTCCCTTCTGAAATCATCACTTGCTTTAGGTTTTGTGTGTGTGTGTGTGTCTGTGTCTGTGTCTACACCAGTGAAGAATGGCTTTCATAATATTTCTACCATGAGTTTTTAAAGCATTGTTCGTTCAGATAAACATCATATACTGTTGTGTTCTCATAACATCTCTTCAAGGTGAATATGAAGATATTTTTGCTTTCAAATGTCTTCAGTGTTCTAGATAATTCAGGCCAAAGACAGCCTGACGTTGTTATCGCTGAGTGACATGAACTCAGCTTCTGATTCACATTTTTTCCCTGGTGCAGGAAAAATCACTTTTTCCCTGCCCTTAAAGTCCTCTGTTTTTTTTTTTTTTCTTTTTTTTATCCTAGCTCTAAATAGGTACAATTTTTTAAAATACCAAATTATATTTAGTCTCACTTTTACAATATAAGTGAAGCAGTTTACATCTGAGCCCTTCTCAGCTTTGATTTAATTACTTTTTAAAGTCTTTGGAAAATAATGTCTGCATACAGTGAGAACCTTTCGTTAATGACAGCAATAGTTAACGCTTAGGAATCTCCTGCATCCAGAATACTCTACTGAACCCTGTAAGGAAGCTTGTATATAAGAGGAAACTGAAACTTAAAGAAATTTAAATGATT
Organism: Eubalaena glacialis; assembly: GCF_028564815.1. Taxonomy (NCBI): domain Eukaryota; kingdom Metazoa; phylum Chordata; class Mammalia; order Artiodactyla; family Balaenidae; genus Eubalaena; species Eubalaena glacialis. The sequence goes on along the minus strand of NC_083729.1, from coordinate 48,885,363 downwards.
TATTCAAAGCTACATTGCCTAGTGTCAGAGCTGGGATTCAAACCCAGGCATTCTGGCTCTAGTGCCCATACACTGAATATTGCTTTGCTAGAGCTTGGCTGCAGTTTTTGCTAGCGTTTTTTTTTTTTTTTGGTTTTTTGGTTTGTTTTGGGGGCTGTGCTGCGCAGAATGCAGAATCTTAGTTCCGTGACCCCTGCAGTGGAAGTGTGGAGTCTAATCCCCTGGACAGCCAGGGAATTCCCTTGGCTGCATTTTTTACATGTAGGTGGATGGGAATTTCTGTTTAAGTAGTGGTTGGCGTAGCAGATAGGTAAGAGGGTGTATGGGCAGGTGGGGAGTATATGTGGGTCCTCGATGCCTTCCAGCCAGTGTGTGCAGAAGGAAGGGAGTGTCAGAGGGTTTCTACATAGTTCTACAAAGGTCTTCTAAACCTCATGATCATCCTGGCAAACTTTGAAAGACATAACAAAGGGAAGCTCTGTAGCTGCTGCTGGATGTCTTGTTTTTGTAATCCTAATTACAAAATATTGTGCTTTTGAGGGATTGATGTTGGTCTTCCAAATTCTCCTTTCGCATCTTCACTGAAACGTGACCAACGTGGTCTAAGGCCAGTTTGTACCTTTGGTAAGTGCACAAAGTCCGCCTTCTGTTTTGACAAGGTCACATAAGTCTTGGTGGTAGTTGTATTTCTATATAGGTTTATAACCTATTTTCTTGTCTTTTCCATTATATTCCCCTTCTATTCTTATGCTTTTCCCTGGCATGTTGTCATGCAGATGTTGTGCTAAACAGTAGCAAGGGAGTGAAAAGAATCTATAGGTCCTGTGTAGCCACCAGGATAACTCAAGCAGGCTGTCACACTAGGGGTGCTGGCCATGATGTAGCCATGCACCAGACATATGGACATGAGACTAGTCGTGCCTTTCAAAGCATGGCCCAATAATGACGACTTAGAGGTCCCACACATGGAGGACAGTGCACCAGTGCTGCATGCCGCCACAGTCATTTAGACAGACCTACTTTAATGTCATTGGAAAAGGTAAACAGAAAGTATTCTAGGCTGTGGAAAAGGAATGTTGTTCTTAAAAAATGCTATTCAAGATGCCTCCTGGTTAAACCAGTATACTCATGAAAAGTTTTGTTTCCAATTTCCAGGATTACACAGCTCTTTGTATTGTCCTTGCCGTAACATTTTTCAACATGTAGTGGAACTCATATAAAAATTAAGCTATCTGATATCATGGGATCCTGTCTGAGCCCTGTAGCAATTCTGTAATTACCAGTTAGCAAATGCCTGTTCTGCTATGCACTTGTGTTTACCTGACCATAGGGTTGTAAGAGGCCAGAAAAATATAAAGTATCCTCAGAATAATCCCAGTTTGATATTTACAAAGACAAATATCATGATATGTTTGTTCCAAACAAATACACACTTTTAACCCTTTAAACTGCACTAAATTTTTTTGCCACTCCGACTGAAGCCAAGAAATGAAAATAAGTATAATTTCTTATGGCAGGGAGTTACCTGGTGGTCGAGTAGTTAGGACTCAGTGCTTTCACTGCCGTGGGCCTGAGGTTCAATATATATATATATATGTGTATGTGTATGTATATGTATATATGTGTATATATATATATATATATATATATAGATGTATGTGTGTATGTGTGTGTGTATACATATATATATATATATATATATATAAAATATATATATATACATATATATTTCTTACGGCAGTAGACATTTTTCCCTGGGAGTTTTGTATAAATTATTTTTGACAACCTCAACAAGGGAATAAACTTATTTCAAAGAATTTGTAAGCCTTGCCTCATGTTTAAAAGCTGGAAATAGGTCACTTTTTTATTTCAGCAACTGAAAAGTTTGGTTTACCTTGTACTCAATTAAAACCAGATCTTTTATACAAAAACATTGCTCTGTGATGATTTCTTACACCTATCTGTATTAGTGGTATTGTTTTGTATTGTACTATTTTGAGGAGACAATTTGGTGTCTTACCTTTCAAACTTCTGAATATCTATTTTCATTTAGTTATCTGGCAGTCTAAAGTGGGGCCCTAGTCTAGGCAGTATGTATTTGTCACTGTAAGTTGTGTAGATCAGATAATTAGTTTTTTTTTTCTTTTTCTTTATATAGAAGTCTATTTATTTGGAACTTCTGTGGCTCTAGTTCTGGGGCATGAAAAGGATTAGTAGAAGCAGGGCCTACTATTACCAAAATTGGAAAAGTCTAGAACTTTAGATTTAAATCCTTTAGCTTTTTCTTTCTTTTCTTATTCATTCAGTAAGGCCCCATCTTACTCATTGAGATACGTCAGTGAACAGAGATATCTGTATATCAGCTTCCTCATAACCTTTTTTTCATTTTTTGCCGTCACTCCCTGTCTCTGCCCCTCTTCTAGGTTCATCATTCACAGAACAGATATTTTTGAGTATCTATAATGTACTAAGTACTACCTTAGTTCCCCAGTGGTTTTGTAGCTTTCTCAAACTGCTTTTAGAGAAGGAATTGCAATAAGTCATACAGTCTCAAATGTGAATTGAAGTCAACTTTAACTCTCTCTTTCAAGGATAATAAATCTGAAGTCTTATTTGATTATAGAGGTATTGGATTTTACTAACGGAATTTGGTATTAATTAGGAAATGGCTAAATTATTGGTCTTAGTATCTACTGTCTATGGGTAAGTGTATAGCCTCTCTGATATTCACACCTAGTCAGAAGCTTGAGTTAAAGGAATTTCAGGAATCTTGCTCTGTTCCACTTTTACTTAACAGGGTGGAAAAGCTGACATTTTATTTATTTATTTACAACTCTATGCCCTTTATTTTATTTATTTATTTATATATATGGAATCTTAAAAAAAAAATGGTTATGAAGAACCTAGGGGCAAGACGGACGGGAATAAAGACGCAGACCTACTAGAGAATGGACTTGAGGACATGGGGAGGGGGAAGGGTAAGCTGGGACAAAGTGAGAGAGTGTCATGGACATATATATACACTACCAAAAGCTGACATTTTAAATTGCCAAATACCTCATATCAAATTTGTATGAAAACGCCTATCAGAACCTGGCTGGTTTTTTGTTTTGTTTTGTTTTGGTTTTTGGTTTTTTGGGTTTTTTTTTGGCTGAGCTCCGTGGCATGCGGGATCTTAGTTCCCAACCAGGGATAGGACCCATGTCCCCTGCAGTGGAAGTGCGGAGTCCCAACCACTGGACCAAGAATCTGGGTTTCCTGACTCTCAGTCTGATGAGTTTTGCTCTACCATGTTGAGTATGGGGAGAACCTAAAGCAGAATGAGCCCAGAGAGAACTAAAAGGTGGAAAATTAGACCCAACCTGGAATTTGTAAGTATTTGTCCTGGACAAGAATAGGCTAATGGGAAACTTCAAAGCTAGCTGCATTTAAGGGTATAAACAGCTTTTACATTAAGAATTGTGATGACCAACACTATTGATTGAAGGCATAAAAAGAACAAATATATTTAAGTTGTACCATGAAGATTTGGGTGAGGTATAAAAAATTCCCTGAAATTAGATGTAAGAAGATATTTCTGGGAGAAAAGATAGACCTATATTTTTGAGAGATATTGAGATATTTTTAAAAAATAACCTAGATATTAGGTGTGTTTGTGTGTGTGTGTTTAGTTGTAAACCTCCTGTTCAAATGGAAGGAAGTGCATTATGTAAGTCAGGTGAAAGTGGAGGTGGACTTAGAATCCCACCTGCTTGTGGTTCCCTGAATTCTGCAGAGCACAGTCTGAGTGAAAAGCAATGAGCCAGAACATCATTTGGCCAGAATGGATTTACCTTAGGGCAGAGAGTAGCTTTTATGACAGTGCTCCAGCTCTGATATTCCAGGAAGGGCTCTCTGCCTGCATATCAAGAGGTAGTTTGGCAATGTACATGATATTCGGCAATCATTGACTCATGCCCTTTCATTTCAACTAAATTGAATAATCAGTGCTCAACATAAGGCCTTGCACACAGTGGGTTCTTGACAAATATTTGCTGAACAAATGCTGTTCTTTGGTACAGTAGAGAGCTTTAATTCTCTAAATGATTTGGTGAGAAGCAATGACAAGTCAGTGGCACACAGTAAATTTTGGCTTCCTATCCTCTCTAGACAGTATATTGGATTTCACCCATGAGATGGCTGCCAAAGATAAAATTTTCCCAGCTCTGTTGGTGTTTATAGCCTGGGCAGAAGCTGGGATGGCTGCCGCAGCAGAAACATGAGGCACAGACCCAGGGCCAGCCTGACTCAGTCAATATCTTCCCACTCAGCACCTCAAGAATGTTTCCTGTGTTAATCTCTTTGGACAGTAATGAAGGAATGAAGGATATTTTTAAAGGAGTAACTTATCAATATGAAGCAGATACCCAAGTGTGCTCTGGATTGGATGCAGTTTACACCAGAACTTTCAGAATTGATTTTTTTCTTTTCCTGGTCTTATATAAATGTGGGGAGCTGACTCCAAGGCATTATGGATTTTTGGATATTGACAAGTCAATCTACCATTGAATGTGCAGCTTTGGAGAGCAGTAAATAATTTTCCTGGGTTCACTGACTTTTAGGGGCCTGACAAATATTTTCAGAACTGCCATATAAAGAAGATTGTATCGTTATGACAAAAACATTTTGCAATTCCCACACTCCCTGCTCCATCCCCATGAAGTATGTTTTTTCGTTGTGCTTTTATCAGCATTTTTTCTTCTCTTTATTTTATTTATCATGTAAATAGCATAAAATAACAACCAAGACATAAAGAGCAAAGAAGGAAGTTATCTGAAATATCACCACTCAATTATAGAAAATGTTTTAAATTTTCATTTTTCTTTATAGACACTGTGTTCATACAAATACTATATAGTGTTAATAAAAATGTAGATGGAATTATGTCTTTGTATGCTAAAATTGATGTTATGTATGTTTTCCATGTTGAATGATTTTCATAAGTCATCATACTAGTGGTTATATTCTTTTGGTAGATGTATCTTAAGACTTTCTCTATTATTTGATGCTTATTTAGAGAGTTTCCAAGTGTTTCTATGATAAAATCACTGAAATGAGTAATTTAACATATATCATTTTTTCCTTCTTTTAAAAGCACAGCATAGAGATAATCCCTTGCCTAAAGAAATTTACATTTTAGTGACGATAGACATGAAATAAAACAAGTGGGTAACAGTTGCTATAGCAGCTGGGTACAGTGAGAGGATGACAATGGTAAATTCCTAAAGGATCAGAATGGTTTCTTTTTTTTTTTTTTTTTTTAATGTATAAAGGAAGTGATGCTGTTACTAAGTCTTGAAAATGTGTTGATTTTAACTAGTTATGTGAAAGCAGAAGGAATTACAGACATAGGGAAGAGCTTGTGCAAGGGCATGGAAGTCTGGGAAATTCTGGGAACTGTCAGTCATTAGCAACAAGGCAGTATGAAGGAGGCTCAGCTCCACTCAGGTGAGACACAGATGATGAAGGGCCTTGTGCACCCTTCAGGAAAGGTCATGGAGGCTGAATGAAGCCTGTTTCCTGTATCGAGAAATGGGGGACACAGAAAGGCTTTTGTGCCCAGGAGCCCCACAGGGTCCTGCTCGGTATCACCTCGAATTTTGTCTATTGAGCTCTTTCTGGATTAGAATCCATATGGATTTTCCATATCATGTAGATATTAGCTCTTTGTACAGTCATACTTGACATTTATTCTTCCTAGTGCATTTTTAACGTTATTTATTTATTTATTTATTTTTGTCCAGTGCATTTTTTATATTTAAAATTTTTCAGTTATATCTATCATGAATTCAACAATTTTAAAACAGTTTAATCGTGATGCTTTTCCTTTGTGAATTTTTTTCTTTTGCATTGAAATACAGACAGATTAATTAAGAGGAACTGAAGGGCTAGTGGTAGGGAGTCCAGTTAGGAAGCTATTATGACAGAGAGATGATGTCCTGAGGGCCTGGAATAATGAAAGAAGCAGTAGGAATAGAAAAGAGGAGATGGATGTAGGAGTTACTACAGAGGTAAAATTTATATGTTTCCATAACCAACTGTAAAATTAGGCAGGGATGTTTGGAGGCTGAGGTTTTAGACAATGGGTAGAAGGAAAGAAAACTAGCATTTTAAGCTTTTACCATATTTCAGGAAATTTATGTTTAATCATTCAAAAAAATTTATTGAGTACCTGCTATGAGCCTGACATTGTTCTATGTGCTTGGGATGTATTAGTGGACAAAGCAATGATTCCTGCCTTTGTGTAGTTTACTTTTTAGGGGTGAATACAGACGATGAACAAGCAAAAAATAACAATGGCACATAAGTAAAGTATACAGTACATTAGAAGTCAATGTGATTGATATTCTCTGCTTGCTTCTCTAGATTTATTTTATCTTTTCCTCTTCCTGCCCAGAGCTCTGGAAGTCTGACTTCTACAGATGAATCAATGGGTTCTTTTGCCTTTGAGCCTCCAATTAAGTTTAACCAATGAGAGGCAACAAAAGGAGATCAGAGCGTGGGAGGAGAATGAGTGTTGTTCTCTCCTCCTGCTGGTCAAAGTGTTGATAATGGCTGGGCTTATCTGGCAACAGGCTCAACTTCTGTAAGAGGCCTTCTCCTACAGGTTTCTCAAGGTTCCAGCAAACTGCTTCTCCCTTCCTCGCCGTTTTAGCCAAGATTGGCACTAGAATTCTGCTGTTTCTCACCCTGATGTGTTTCAACATTTGTAGTTAATTTCCCATTTATTTGCCCAATAGCACCTTCAATCCCCTCACCCCCTATCTGCGCATACCATTTGTTTTCTAAAGACAGCAGGGCTGGGGCATAATGAGTGCACTGGCTTGTAATAGTAGAAGATCAGAGACCATGCAGGAATTGAAAGTCATTGCAAATAATTTGGCTTTTACTCTGAAACTGGGAGTCACTAAACAGTATTAAACAAAGGAGTGACATGATCTGACATACTGAAACAGGATAGCTTTGGATACCTAGTTAAGAGGAGCTGCAGGCAGGGAGAGGGATTGAAGGGAGGAGAACTAGTTGGAGATGATCATAGTAGTTTCCTTGGAAAATGATGACGACTCTATCCCTTGTGATACCAGAGAATGTGGTGCAAATTGGTCAAAGCCTAGGTATAATCTGGGGTATGAGAGAACAGAAAGAGTAAGGGATGACTCCAAGGTTTGCGTCTGGGCCTACTGGTAAGGTGGACTTCTATCACCTCAGATAGAGCTTGGGGAGATCAGCTTGGCTTTGGACATGCAGAATTTGAGATGTATAATTGCTATCTCCAATTGGATATCACAAGTAGACAGACAGATATGTGATCTGGAGTAATAAATTGGGAGTCATTATACAGATCTGCAGTACAATAGGCCACTTGCCACATGTACTAGCGCATGTAAAGTGCTCAGCAGTCTCATGTGGTTAGTGGTTGCTGTATTAGGCAGTGCACATATAGAATATTTCCACCATAGAAGAAAGTTCTGATGTACAGTGTTCATCTAGATGGTATCTCAAGTAATTAGACTGGATGAAATCACCAAGGGAGTAATAAGAGAAGAAGAGAAAAAACTGAAACCTGGGACAATAAAATATTAAGGGATCAGACAGGAGATGGAAGCAATAAAGACTTGAAAAGGGGTGGAAGTATAAGGTAAATCAGAAGTATCTGGTTGAAGTGTATCATTTCATCCTCGTAACAAAATTAAGGGGCTTCAATTATTTTCAATATTATTTAGGTGAGGAAACAGGCTCAGAGAGTGAAAGCACATGTTTTCTATCACGCAACTAGTTTTGGAAAAGTTGGGATTTGAGACCAGAAAGAATGGAAAGCCTCCTCTGGGAGGGATCTAGCTGTATGTAAATATGATGATGGTGATTTCTCTTAGACCATGACAGCTGGGGTTTTCTCACCAAAGATGTCTGTTCTGGTAGATTCAGGATGTTGACTCAGGTCTCAAGGATCCACCCAAACCTGTTGAAAGTATTAGACTGACAACAGCTGCCTCCAATTATGACCAGATGAGAGAGTGTTTGCTTCTCTCCCATCCAGTTTTATTGAAATATAATTGCTATATAGCATTGTTATAGTTTGAGGTGTACAACATAACTATTTGATATATGTATATATTGCAAAATGATTACTACAGTAAGTTCAGTTGACATCCATAACCTCACATAGTTACAAACATTTTTTTCTTGGGACTAGAACTTTTAAGATCTACTCTCTTAGCAACTTTCAAATATACAAAACAGCACTGTTAATTATAGTCATCATGCTGTACATTACATGCCCAGAACTTATTCATCTTATAACTAGATGGTACCTTTTGACAGACTTCACCCATTTTGTCCACCTCTTACCCACCACTTCTGCAACCACCAATCTGTGCTCTGTGTCTACGAGTTTGGTTTTTTTTAGATTCCACACATAAGTGAGGTTATACAGTATTTGTATTTTTCTGTTTGATTTATTTCATTTAGCACATTTAGTACCCTCCATTATGCATAAGGTCCAATGATGTTGTCACAAATGGCAGAATTTTATTCTTTTTTATGGCTGAAAAATATTCCATGGTATATATGTATATATCATGTTTTCTTTATCCACTCATCCACTGATGGACACTTCACTTGTTTCCTGAAAACATGTCTTGGCTATTGTGAACAATGCTGCAATGAACATGGAGGTGCAGATATCTTTTCAAGATAGTGATTTCATTCTCTTTGGATATATACCCAGAAGTGGAATTACTGGATCATATGTAGTTATACTTCAAATTTTTTGAGGAACCACTATACTTTTTCCACAGTGGCTGCATCAATTTATATTCCCACCAACAGTGCACAAATGTTCCCTTTTCTCTACATCTTCACCGACACTTTTTATCTCTTGTCTTTTTGATAATAGCCATTCCAAAAGATGTGAGGTGATATCTCATAGTTTTTAGTTTCATTTCCTTGATGATTAGTGATATTGAGCATCTTTTCATGCACCTGTTGGCCATCTGTATGTCTTCTTTGGAAAAATGTCTATTCAGGTCCTCTGACCATTTTTTAATCAGATTATTTTTTGCTATTGAGTTGTATGAGTTCTTTATATATTTTGGATATTAACTCCTTATCAGATATATGATTTGCAAATATTTTCTCCCATTCAATAGGTTGCCTTTTCATTTTGTTGATGGCTTCCTTGGCTGTGCAGGAGCTTTTTAGTTTGACGTAATCACACTCGTTTACTTTTGCTTTTGTTGCCTTTGCTTTTGGTGTTAAATCCAAAATATTATTGTCCAAAATAATGTTGTCCAAAATATTATTTACAATGGTAAAGTGTCAGTGTTTGCTTTTGAATGGATCATCTTCCCTAGGTTTGTCACATAAGAGGGTACGTGCTTCATCTTACTGACTCACAAAGTCCTAAGATTGCTACATAAGGGGCTTAATGTTTTGCCTGATTTGATATTTCTTATTATAAAATCTGTAACATCATTTATGTCTTAGTTTGAGTCTCCTTGAAGGCATAGACTGAAATAAGGATTTGGATGCAAGTGACCTATTTGGGAGAAGATCCTGGGAAGCAGAAATGAGAGAGTGAGGAGAATGAAGCAGGGCAAGGAGAAAAGCTAAAAAGGGTTAGTTACCTCCATGGGCAAATGGAGCTTAATCTATGTGGGGTCAGTCTGATTCCCCTGACTCACACTACCCTTAGTCCAGAGTTGACCTTGGGGTAATTAACTACCCATAATTCTGGGCTATGCTTATGTACAATTTAAGCTGTGTTCCCAGCTTCTCCCTGAACCAGAAAAATCAGAGATGCTGCAGCTTGTGTTTGAGGTGAGACACAGGCACTGTGCATGAAACTGTCCACTAAAGCCATACTGAAATCAGGTGGGTGGGAGGTGGCATGCAGCACCTGTAAATGTGTAATACAGTTGGGAACTAGCATAATTTAGCTGTTGGTAGTTACTAATGAATACAGAATTACATTATCCTCCCTTCAAATGATAATGTAAATATACTGGCTGACACTATCATTTGTCTCTGAGACAAAATAATTACCAATAAAACTTAAAAAGAAACTCTCCACTCTTTCAAATTAGACGCATCATTTTGGAATCAGAGAAATTGGGTTAGAGTGCTAGTTTTGCTGCTTATTTGCTCTCTGACTTTTGGGAAGCTAGTTATTATTACTGCACATCAATATTGTAATCTATACAGTAGAGATAAACGTATTTACCTCATGGGATTATTAGAAGAGTTATAGAATACACACACAAACATACACATACACACACATATCAGGCATGGATTAGGTACTTAATGATTGTTAGTTTTCCTTTCTTTTGAAAAATTGTATTTATTTAATTCATTTTATTCCTGAGCTCCTTTCTTCTTTTTGAATGCAAAGTAGAGACATATGTTGATTGGTATCAATGGTGAAAAAACAGAATAAAAGTGATACAAAATTCCATTCGATTAAATGAAGAATATTGGACTTTCATGAATAATTTTGGTATTTAAGTTATGACAAAATGAAAAAATATATGAACAAAGAAAAATGTCGTCTTATCCAAATTTTGTACTAAAAATTCATATACTGCAGCCTAATTTTTCTTTTATGAGATTTAAAAAGTGCAAGGGAAAAAAAGCAAACTGTATTAGGTAGTACACATATAGAATATTTCCACCATAGAAAAAGTTCTGAGGTACAGTGCTAATCTAGATGGTATTTCAAGTAATTAGACTGGATGAAATCACCAAGGGAGTAATTTCTACTTCCATTTACTGTAATGGGAATATTGTTGATTATAAGCTTTGAATTTTCTATTAAATGTCTTCTTATCTCTTTGCTTTATTGAACACTCATTCCTCATTTTTTGTTTATGGCCTTACTATCTAGAGATGAAGAGAGAAAATAAATGCCAACAAGTCTAAATATTGAAAGGTCAGGGTATTCACACACACGGTATTTCACTTTTCAGAATGCATTAGCCATTACAAGTCTAGTATCTCCGTCAACTTTCAGATATCAAATTGATGTTGTGCCATTTTCTCCCCTGGAGGCAATTTTGAGATCATAAAAGTGTGCAAAGGACAAGAAAATGGGGCCTGGATGACTCAGAATTGAGAACATGTTCAGTTCATGGGTAGTGAAAAAGAACCAAAGTGCTGGTTTCACTGGCTGTTTGTTTTTGTAGCACTTCAAGTAATAAAACCATCAACATAAATTCTGGGTTGGTTTTGTTCCCCATTGAACTTTCACTCTAGGGACTGATGAATCTCTTTGCACAGCTGTGTAAATACTATGCTGCCATTTGGCACAAATGGGAGGTTGGTCTTAGAAATCTTCACTTGTGAAAAATGAAATAAGCACAGGGGACTAGAACAGGTGTGGATTAGGAAAGGAAGAGAGGAGCTGGAGCTCCGCAGTCTGAGATTTTTCTGTAATAGATATTTGCTGCTCCTCTTTGCCTAATATATTTACATTTGGGTACCTGCTCTTTCTCTACCTCATAATTTTGGTCAAGCTGTCAGGTACCCTGACTTCTGTCCAACAGAGTAGCTACTAGGGGTCCAACAATTGTAAAATCAGAGGCAATAAGAAAAAAGAAAAACACCTTGATAAATTTGACTATACAAAATTTTTCAAATGCATGAAAAAATCGTAAGCAAAATCAAAGACATTTGATAAATTTGGAGAAAATATTTTCAAGATATATCATATATAAAGGGTTAATAGCCCTAGTTCATAATAAACTTTTAAAATTAGAAGGGGAAAAAAATGTAGTAGAGATTAGGAAGAAGATATAAACAGATAATTCACAATAAAAATAGCTGTTAAACATAAAAACGTTTGCAATTTCTTCACATCTTTGCCAACATTTACCTTTTATTGTTTCGATAACTGCTGTGAGATGGTATCTCATTGTGGTTTTGATTTGCATATCCCTAATGATTAGTAATATTGAGTATCTTTTCACATATATATATATTCATTTATATGGCTTTTTTGGAGAAAAGTCTATTCAAGTTGTTTGCTTATTTTAAAATTATTATTATTGTTATTATTATTATTATTATTATTGCTATTGAGTTGTAGCAATGAACCTGGATGAGATTCAAGTGAAATAAGTGAAATAAGTCAGTCACAGTAGGATAAATACTGTATAATTTACTTATATGAGGTACCTAAAAAGGTCAAACTCATAGAAGCAGAGAATAAAACAGTGGTTACCAGGGGCCAGGGGAGAGAGAAATGGGCAGTTGTTCAGTGGGTATAAACTTTCAGTTATGCAAGATTAATTAGTTCTAGAGATCTGCTATTCAGCATAGCGCATACGGTCAACAATACGTAATATGCACTTTAAAATTTGTTAAGAGAGTAGATCTTTTATTAAGTATTCTTACCACAGAACACAAAACAGAACCAAAAAACCCAAAGGGACACAGAGAAATTTTTGGAGATGATGAATATGGATATTACCTTAATTGTGGTGATGGTTTCGTGCATATGCGTATATCTAAACTCATCAAATTGTATACATTAAATATGTGCAGTTTTTTGTATCTCAATTATACCTCAGTAAACTTATTTAAAGAACAATAAAACAGGACAAAACAGAAACATAAAAAGGCATCCATCCAACTTCAGACATAATTAGAAAACTTAAAATTATACTGTGATACCATTTATAACCTTTCCCAACTGGTGAAAATTAAAAGTATGACCAGATTCTGTTGGCAAGGCTGTCAATCAACCAGCACTCACATATATTGCTGGTGGGAATGCAAATGAACACAACTCTACAGGATGGGAATTTGTCAACATCTAACAAAAGTATATATTCATTTAACTTTAGACTCAATAATCCCACTTACAGGACTTTTCCTTAAAGATATACATCCAGTAATATAAAGATACATATGCACAAAGTTATTTAACATTATTTGGAATTGCAGACTATGGAAACATAAGAAAAGCTCTTTAAAACTACTATGTAGCAATTTGCAGGATGTATTATCAAATTAAAAAAAAAAAAACCTTCCCAGGATATATTATGAAGTTGGGATCTCTACAAATTAGTAGACTATCATTCATGAAAGAAAGAAAGGGAAATAAGAAAAGGTACATATATACACATGTTTATTCATTTTAGGGAGAAGAAACACTGAAGACATACAACAAAAACTACTGATATAGACCTTATAGAAAGTAGGTGAAAGTGGCATAGAAGGAAGGGACAATTGAAATAGCGTAGAAGGGATAGGGGGTAAGACTTCTCTGAATGTACTTTTTGCTTCAGTTCTGACCTTTAGAAACATATGAATGCTTCATATACTCAAAAATAAATTATTAAAGTTAATATGGATATCAGGAACCCAACTTGGAAAACAAACAGAAACAAATGACCCTAAATATATTACAGTAAATAGCATAACCACAGTGAGGGAAAGAGGAAGAAAAGAATTAACCTAAGTAACTTTGAACAAAAGTATTTTGACAACTATACTTAAGGCTAAAGATAAAAAGAACTGTACACAAATATTGAACTCCAGTTAGTAGAATTGTTTTTCACAAGGGTATAGGTAAGCAATTCTTTTGTGTGTATTCTAGAGTTACGCGAATAAACAAATATATTGTGCATAATGAGAGCCAGATTTCCCTCTGTCCGAGAAAGGAGTTAGAGTTAAGGAGAGGTGGAAGGTTAAAATAAATCTTGTTGCTGTCAAAGCCCTTCAGCCAGAGACCACAAGGAACATTCCTATAATTGACAAGTTTGGTTTATTTTTTGCATTAAGGGAGAATGCACACTATAGGGAACCATGGGGTGTCTCAGAAAATGTTAGAAAGAACCTATCGTAGGATTTGGACATTTGTTGGCACTGAATTGAGTGAAAATCTAAGAAAGTGGGGGTTTTCATTTGGGAACCTGCTCCTTCTCTACCTCATAGTTTTGGTCAAGCTGTTAGGTACCCTGACTTCTGTCCAACAGAGTAGGTACTAGGGGTCCAACAGTTGTAAAATCAGAGGCAATATGGAAAAAAAAACTTGATACATTTGACTATACAAAAAATTTTCAAGTGCATGAAAAAATCATATGCAAAATCTCATGGTCTCAGAGTAACCTTTTCTGCTGTTGGTATTATGTGAGATTGTTTATGTTCAACAGGAGGATAATATGGCCTAGCTGTAAGTGCTGGGCCATCGTCAGTAAATTAGAATTGGAGGAATCTGTATGAACTAATGGTTCATGCACATCAGTATATATTTCTTAGCTCTGACCCTGAAAGGGTGTAGAAGCAATGACACACCAGCACAAATAAGCACATCTCTCAACGACATCTTGGTTTCTAAATATTGGTCTCCAATAAAAGAAACGAACTCCTTGGAAAGTGCCTGGTGCTGTGGCTGGAGCCGAGAGATTGCATGATGAGACTAGAACATAGTGTGGTGTCAGAAGTTAAAGAAATGTTCGGAAAAATGATTGAAGTGTATCAAAAAGACACAGGAGCCATCTTGAAGTGACTCTCAATGGCCAAATCTATGGCAATATGAACAGCAAAATAATGTTAGTAATGGATTATAATCCACACAATAAAATACGAATTGATGAGACTTACTACTATACATAAGTAATTTAATAAATAGATGGATAAATAAATGGAGAAGGAAGAGAAAGCACTTCATTATAGTTTAATCCAAATGTAGAAGGAATGATAGAAATAGAAATACCACTAAAGGATGTTTTTAGACAAGAATGATCAATGGATGCTAAAATTAATAATGAGAGACAGGATGTTTACATAGTCTAAAAGTATCTTCCCATAAGATACAATAGGAAAGTTGTAACTTTATAGTGAAGAACCATGGAAGACACTACCAGTGATAAATAAATTGACATCATGTGTCTCCTAATATGATACACACTGAGAAGGAGATACATCACTTCCCTATTTTTACAAAAAAAAAATGTATAAACTCAGTTCAATAATGAGAAAATAGTAGACAAACCCAAATTGAAGGACATTCTGCAAAATAATTGGTCAGTACTCCTTAAACATATCAAGGTCATGAAAGAAAAAGAAAGAATGAAGAATGGTCCAGATTAAAGTAGACTAAGAAAATATGACAATTAAATAAATGTCTTCCTGGATTATTTTGGAAGAGAAAAAGGATATTACTTATCAGCTGACAAAATTAGAATGAGGTCTTTACACTTGATAATAGTATTTCACCAATATAATTTTCCTGATTATTATGATTATACTCTTTATGAAAGATGTAAACATTTGGGCAAACTCAGTGATACACACATACATCTTTTGTGTTATTTTTGTACCTTTTAATTTCTAAAAGTACTTTAAAATTAATATTAAAAAAATCAGTTTCATTTCTGAAACTTCAAAATGGTAATCACCCTCTACAGTCTCTAGAAAACATTTCTATGCTTGCCACATGCATATCACATTCAAGTAGAACACTTTCCTTTGATATTAATGGACATGATTTGAAGAAAACAGCATACTTTCAGGAAATGCTATTACTCAGTAAATCTTAGTTTAAAGATTTAAGGTACTCTTAGTATAAAAGAAATGGAAGTCTGCAGATATCATTAAATAATTTATAGTCATCAAACAGAGAAGACTTCAAAATTACATTAATAAATTTTTTTTTTTTTTAATACCATGGGGAAACCCTTTTTCTATGAAACAAAATTTTCCAACATACTTATAATAGATGCTTTGGGGTAAAGGTATGGCAATATTTTTAATCTAAAACTTTATTTTCCATATTTTTTATGGAGATATAATTTACAAATGCATAAAGTTATGTAACAACCACAATCAAAGAACAGTTCCACCACTGCCAAAAACTCCCTCGGGCTGACCATTTAATCTCTTTTAAGTAGAACCATTATAATATTTAGCCCTTTGAATTTGGCTTGTTTCACTTCACTCAAAGCATTTGAGAATCATCCATACTGTTACATATATCAGAATCTCATTGCTTTTTATTGCTATTAATAGTATGCATTGTATGGATGTATCACAGTTTATTTGTTCATAAATCACTTGAAGGATAGTTTGGATAGTTTCCGGTTTGGGCTTATTATGAATACAGGCACTATAAAAGTTTGTGTAAAGCTTTTTTGTGTGTGTGAGCATTGCAATGATGGTAAAGTATGTCTTCAGGGCTTTCACCTTACCTGTTGGTAGCATTCATTCAGGACTGGATATCCTTCCCCACCTGTTGACTCTCTATCAGCCAGGGCTCTCCATTAGCTCAGCTTGCTTGCCAGAAAATAATTAAATTCAGTAAATATGTGATCCCTTCCTGTGGACTGGTTTATCCAAGTGCCTCAAAGTCCTTTCAGAAATACCATAAACACTATAGGTTACAAATTGTAGGCAGAATTTTATCACACTCAATAATCTCTTCTACCTTCCGTCTCAATTAATAGCATATTCATCTTCCTATTCCTTTTAGAAACCTTAGAATCACCTTTCATTTAAACTTTTCTTAATATTCTCTATGAAGTTACCAAATGTTGTACAGTCTCTTACTATTTCAGCCTTATCACTTGCCTCCAGATTCATAGTCTACGTTTTCCTCCTGCTTTGTTTATGGTTCTCCTGCTATTCAGTCAGATAATCACAATGACCCAGTCCTTCTACTGCAATATCAGTGGGGTCCAGTCCATGACATTCAAATAAAGATCTTATCATTATTCATCTATAAACAAGCTCTTGACAGTTCCCTGTCCCCCCAGTGGATAAAGAGAAAACTCCTTATCATGGTATACAAAGGTCTCCCCAATCTGGTATCAACTATCTTTCCAACCTTATCTTTTTCCCTTGCAGTCAATGTATTCAAATTCACAATATTGCTCTTTCCAGAGTTCCCTGTGTTTTGGTCTTTGCATATTGCTGTTGTCTACACCTATAATACTTTCTTTTTCTTTTCTAACTGGAAAATGCTTACTCATCTTTCATAATCCATCTTAAATAGCCCCTCTGATGTTTTTTCTCTATTCCCTCTATTCCCAACCTGGGCAGGTTAAATCATTCTCTCTTCTCTCCATAACATCTCCACACATTTTGTTATTATCAAACTCATCAAATTATATTGTGATTTTTATGTCACTTTTTCTCTAGTAGACACCTAGCAAAATTATGAGGTTCAATAAATGTTAAGTTGAATGAATATAAATGAATGAGTGCATGAGACATAAGGGAAGTATTTTTGCTGAAGAAGAAAATCTTCTGGTACCACTCACACGTGCACTAAAATACAAAATAGTCTACTCTGATTATGAGGATGACTGTTCTCAAGTAATTTATATGACTTATATGTTGTAAATAAATTTACTTTTAAATCTGAGTTCATTCTTGGTATGCATTTTGCCAGGACACTTTCTAAATTCTAAACCACGTTCCTCTCTAGAGCAGTGATATGAAATTGCTCTAGGAAACTACACATTTAAATAATGACTTAAGTCAGATGGTAAGAATAAGAAACTATATTTTATTGGTCCAATTAATTAATAAGCCTTTTAGTTTCCATAATAGAAAGTTAGAATTACAGAATTCTATAGAAATAGAATTATATATATATATAGCTTTTAATAATATTGTATAATATTTCACTTTAAACATGTTATGCTTTTGAATGTAAGTTACTGTGAAACTAACTGGAAAAAAACACCACCACCTCATCAGACTCTTAAGTGTTGAAAATCTTCTTCCTCTATATAGAAACTATATTCCTGTAGAAACTATATTCCTCTGTTAGAAGTAGATGGCACCATTTTCCAGGCTGAAATTATAAGCCAGTACACCTCCAGGCATTTCTCAATGGAGAAACTGAAAGGTAATCACATTTGCACAACTCTGTGTGCCGTAAACTTGACAGATTTGAGTGCACTGTATTGTTTTCTGAGAGATTATTTATACTCTTATCTTTAGGATACAGAAATCCTTACTCTGAACTGGCTTTTTAAAGGATTTGCACTGAAACAGCACCTGCATCTGTAAAATGTGCAGGGAGGAAAGCCAGGTTTGTTTAATGTCTTATATGCTGTTCAGGTACTTAGACAGAGAATGCATTTTTCCATGTTTCTTTTTGTTTACAAAAGTCTCATCATTGTGACTTTATATAAGGCTGTTTATACATATTTGTGTGTGTGTGTGTGTGTACATTCAAGACAACACAGATGTTTGCGTGTTGCTACAGAAATGTTTTGTTCCATGCTGTCTTACATTATTAACCCTCAGCCTCTGGATTTGTATTTTTCTTTTCACAGTTGAACTTGTGATTAAGGCTAGAGAGGCATGATGAATCCTTGTGCAAAGTGATGAAATTATAAAATTGCAGTGGCTTAAACTGATATTCACAACACTTAATTCATTTGGCTCTAAACCAGGATTATTCATAAATTTCTTGTACTTGAAGAGTCGGCAAACATTTAATATGCCTAACTTTTTTCTTTCCAGGTATAGTTTGATCTTGACATCGACTAAAAAATAAACCAAAATAAACTAAGGGAAAACAAAACTGTTGTTTTTTTTTTCAAAGTCTCCCTTACATTCTCTCTCCAAGAGGGTATGAAACCTAATTATGTATTTTCTATGAAGCAGCGATCATTACATTGAAAAGTGAAACATCCAGTCTATGAGACCTAATAATCCAGTGATATGCTGCGAAGGGAATTTTATATATTTGACATTTTCTTTGCATTTTGAGGACTGCATTTAAGAAAGGAGACTTTAGTGTAGTCTCAGAGATGAAGTGAAAAATGCCTCCAGGCCTCCTAAAAGTTTTAATGACCTGAGAAGGTTTCTTAACTTTTCCTGCTGGTATTAGTGTTTCAGCAAAGCACTTGATACTTGGGAGCTTCACTGACCCAGAGAAATAGGAGACCAGATCCAGGGATTACACTTTCCATTTTTATTAAAAATACTCTGTTCTTTCAGAATCTATCTAAATCTTTGTGTGCTGAGAGACCTCAGCAGATTAAAGCTTTCTAGAAGGATTTCATTGAGGAAGAGGGTTGAGATACATATTTTCATAGCAAAAGGTGTTTGAAAGGATACCTATTTTCTTCTGAAGCCTTAACATGCATATTTACTTACTTAGTGTGAAGAAAATACCACCATCTCATCCCTGGTGAGATGAGATGAAATTAATTTCATATGGGATAACTTTTTATTCTATAATGAGAAAAGAGAATGAAATATAAATGTCTCTGGGGCAGGGGGCATTTTGATTCAAGTTCATACTAGGGTATAAAAAAAAAATGTTTTCCCAAGAGCAGTTTCTGACGGATGGAAGAAGAGTAAAGAGAGCAAGAATACACTAGATGGAAGGAGGAAAATATATCATAAAGTTGGGGGAAATAAAGAGGAATGGGCTGAGAGGCTGGAGCACTCACAAGCCAGCTATGATGACAGTTTTATAGATGTGCACCCTGGCCTTTCTACACTGCTTATGCTTAAAGCTGGCTATCAACTCTGTGACTAGAACCATGGCTAGTATTTAAATATTAGCCTCATAGATGGCTAGGAGTATTTGCTAAAATAGTGCTAGACTAGGGCTGACTGTGGTAATTTTCCCCCCATATAGAATTTGGGCACATTAAAAAAAAAATCATGCTTGAGGACATCCTTCTAAATACTTCTTTCTACTTGAATTTGCCATTCATAGGACAACACAATTTGCCATTCATAGGACAACACAATGGAAAATTCATATTTCAGCTCACTTGGCAATTAACTAATTATATTTAAAGATGGGGATCATGATTCTTTTAGACCGCTTAGAGCCAATTGGACATAATGGAAAATTCCAGGAATCAATTAATACATACGAGAAACATAAGCATAAAAAAATATTTTTAAATTGTAAGATAAAATACAATAGGCTTGGTCCTATTGGTGAGAAAATCATTATTCGCCAAATGTCATTTAAATGTGATGATTTACCTTAAACTATTTACAATTCTGTTCTCATTAGAGATTTTTCGCAAATGAGCAGTCTACTTTTTTAAAAATATTTATTTATTTATTTTGGCTGCGCCAGGTCTTAGTTGTGGCACGTGGACTTCTTAGTTGCAGCTTGTGGACTCTTAGTTGTGGCTTGCGGGCTCTTAGTTGTCGCATGCATGCGGGATCTCTTTCCTTGACCAGGGATCAAACCCAGGCCCCCTGCATTGGGAGCACGGAGTTTTACCCACAGGACCACCAGGGAAGTCCCTGAGTAGTCTACTTTCTTTTCCTTTTAGGGGACTCAAAATCATGAAACCAGGAGCCTGTGCTAGGATTTCTCACCACCTTCCTTTGAAGCCTTTGCTCAGTCCCCTTAGTTCTTTCCTCTCCATTCTCCTCAACAGAGGATCTGCTGCTATCTCTACTGAGTCATAATAAGTGAATTTGTACACAGGTTAAAGTGGACAAGGCACCACTCACTGGTCAGCTTTTCTCATTTTCCTTGGTCTCCTTAGCCTGTCATTAAAGGTGCTAATAATGAGAGCAAATCTTCATTCCACAATTTTTTTTGAAGTCCTTGCTATTTCCAAGGTACTATGCTAGATATCCAAAAATAGAATATTCTTGTTTTCTGAAAGCTAAAAGCTGGGAGCTGGGAGCAGGGAGGGGGGGTAGTTAAAATACATTCATAAATAACTTGGATACATAAGCTGAACATAATACAGAACAATGAGATATTTACTGAGTATTTACTATGTGCTGTATACTCTGCTAGGTGCTGTGAGTGATTAAAAAAAGTGAGTGGAGCCCATGAATTACCTGGAGAGATGGTGCATACACACATGAAACACAGGCTGGTAGGAATCAAGATAAGTAGAATCTGATGAGAGGACATCAGAGAGCTAGATTTGTGGTAAATATGTAATAAATGTTTAGAGATTGTTTAAAGAAAATTGGGAGTAAGCAAGGACTATGGAGTAGCTTTAGCTGGTGCTTTAAGAATGATAGTCTGGTAGAGTAGGGGAGGAAGCACTCTGGGTAAGGAAGTGACAGGAGCAAAGGTAAAGAATTAGGTATGTACTAGCATGATTGGAAATGAGAGAGGCTAACGGCAGAAATACAAGCAGGGGGCAAGAAGGAGACCTGGAGGTCAGGTAACTTGTCCAAGGTTGTACAGCTAAAAATAAATGGGGTTGGGATTTGAACCTGGGATGTCTGATGCTGACTCCCCTGGGTGGGAGGTCAAAATTGGGGCAGCCTTCACTATGGAAAACAGTATGGAGTTTCCTCAAAGAGTTGCCATATGATCCAGCAATCCCACTCCTAGGCATATACCCAAACAAAACTATAATTCAAAAAGACACATGCACCCCTATGTTCATAGCAGCAATAGTCACAATAGCCAAGACATGGAAACAACTTAAATGTCCATCAACAGATGAATGGATAAAGAGGATGTGGTACATATATACAATGGAATACTACTCAGCCATAAAAAAGAATGAAATAATGTCCTTTGCAGCAACATGGATGGACCTAGAGATTATCATACTAAATGAAGTAAGTCAGAAAGAGAAAGACAAATACCATATGATATCACTTATATATGGAATCTAAAATATGACACATATGAACCTATCTATAAAATAGAAATAGTCTCACAGACATAGAGAACAGACTTGTGATTGCCAAGGGGGAGAAGGGATGGGGGAGGGATGAATTAGGAATTTAAAATTAGCAGATGCAAACTATTATACATAGAATAGATAAACGACAAGGTCCGACTGTATGGTACAGGAAAATATATTCAGTACCTGTGATAAACTATAACGGAAAAGAATATGAAAATTAAAAAAAAAAAAAAATATATATATATAACTGAATCACTTTGCTGTACAGCAGGAATTAACACAACATTGTAAATCAACTATACTTGAATAAAATAAATTTTTAAAAATTGTGGCAGCCTTGAATTTGGGCACAGGGATTTGAGTTTAATTTTTTAGATACCTGAGGATTTATTCAATGTTATTTTCTTGCCTTTCTACTATGAACATTAGCAGCTGCTTTAATATTGGAAAAGAGTACTCAGAATTGAGAGAACTCAGCTTTCTGAAATGATGATCTTGTAAATGACCTCAAGTACTGGGAAGTAACTTTTTTAACTTTCAAAATTCTAATGTTCCAATATGTGATAAGTAACATAAAATTCTGTGATATTATTGGGTTTCTGCTGAAGACTCTTGAGATTCATAAAAGGAACACTTTTAAGCTGAGATGTGACTTGTTTGAGGTTCTTATTATGCGGAAAACTTATTTTTAGAATTTCAACTAAACCTAAGACGTGAGTGTTTACAGATTGATTTGTGTCTCCTCAATGTTCATATGTGGAAGCCCTAACTCTTAATGTGACTGTATTTGGAGATAGCGCCTTTAAGGAGGCAAATAAGGCTAACTGAGGTTATAAGGATAGGACCCTAATCTGATAGAATTTGGTGCCCTTAGAAGAAGAGGAAATGACACTCAAGCTCACTTTCTTTCTCTCTCCTCTTGCACACAGGAGAAAGGCCATGTGAGGACACAGTGAGAAGGTTTGCAAGCCAAGAAGAGAGTTCTCGCCATAAACCAGCCCTGATGGTGCCTTGATCTTGGACTTGTGGCCTCTAGAACTGTGAGAAAGTAAATGTTTGTTGTTTAAGCCACCCAGGTATTGATATTTTGTTATGGCAGCCCTAGCAGAATAAGACAGTGAGAAAAAAGTAGGAAAGAGAACAAAGGAGAAATAAAACAGAATTCTATCTCTCAAATTAATAAAAAGAAATTGAGGGGAAATACAATATACCTAGAAATATGTTATCATTTAAGGAGGCATTATTAGGTCCTAACTTAGAAAGCTCATCTTCATAGGCTGTCTGGATTGACATACTGTGAAACATCAGGAAGTAAGTTAACTGATTTTCTTGGAAAGAGAAGTCACCATGAAAATTATGGACGGTGTCACTTGGGGTTACCTATGTTTAAAAATAAATGTAATTGTGGCTAATGAGAAATATTTGAAAACTATTGGCCATTTTTTGTTTCACTCTGCTGTAGTTTATTAGCACAAGTTTTAATTAACTCCATTGGCAGTATTATTTTTCTCTTGCAGCAGCTGACTAAAAAAATCTAGGGCAAATTCTGGCAATAATTGTGTTGAATCTCTTCAGGGAAAAAGTGAGAGCGATAATACTTATAAAACTTTGCAATGGTTTGAGTTAGCAGATTTTTTCAAAGACTGAATATTTTCACTTTTTACTCATTTGAAAGCAAGCAAACCTGAGTTGTCTGAACGGGAAGAAAAGTTTCACTTTTCACAGGGGTAATTTCTTAAAAAGAGAGACATTATTTTGAGGAAGATGCAAATTCTTGCGTATCTGTGTGTCTAAGCTTACTTACTAGCTCAATGTTGGGTGATGTGGCACCTTTCCTATTCCTGTATTCACAAATACTGAAACTGTGCCTCAGCACTGCAATGAAGACATGACAACTTATACTCTTATAGTTTCAAAGACTCTGGAAAAAAAACAATCTAGGCCATGCCCATGTATAATAAAGGGCTTTTAAATTTTTTTCCAGGTTCATATAAAGCCATTTAAATCATTTGGTTCCTCTTATAAAAATACAGAAAATTGAATGTCTTGCTCTATAGAATAGATAATACATAAATTTGAAAGAAAGCATAATAACTTGATGCTGATATAGTCTTTCAATATTGCTAATTTCTTCTTTTATATTTCTCCCTCTTACATTTAAGCTAAATAAAATTGCCAGTTTGGTACAGGGATTTAAACCAAGCTTCCAATTGTGAAAAAAAAGTTTTTAATTTGATTTCTGATATAGTTGGAGGTTTATTCATTATACATTTCTAGATTTTATGTTATTTAAAATTACTTCTCCACATAGTACTGGCTATCAATCTGTATAATAACTTTGTCAGTCATGCTGCTGTAATCAGATTTTTTAGATTTACTCTTTTATTTTGAAACATATTTCCATTATTTCCATTCAGGTAAATTTATTGGGTACCTGATAGGTAAAGTTCAATAATGAGTTCTAATTACTTCAAGCAAAGTAGAACATTTAACATGATTTCACAGTTTCCTGTCGGGAAAATGAGTCTTATATGAGCGTGCATTGTTTTTGGCTGCTCATCATCCAAGGATCCAAACATCTTTCTTACTATGGGATAACTCTAACAGTGGTGGTAAGCAGGGCCCTACCTCTCACTACAGAAGTGAAAGGGGTAGATAATTCTTTGACTTCCTGGAAGCTAAAGTATAAGCAATATCACAGGCTTGGCTAGGTAGGCACTACAAACATTTAATATTAAGGGAATCATTCAAAAATAAGGGAGTTGAGTTTACTTATAGAGTTGTCACAGTGAATTTTCAGGGGCAAGTGTCCACTGCTAAATTGGTTTTAGAGATGACAACATCCATCCAGACTGCTCCTGTGTGCTATCTCGGCTACACCTTGGTTTCCTTTATTTCTTCTCATCCTTTATATCTTTCCAGTGTTTCTGTGAACTCTCTGTTATCCTTTCCATAAATTTGTTTTATGTTTAATGAGAGTGGATTTCAGATATTTGCAATCAAGTAGCATGACTATTACCTTCCATCATGAGGGATTATTATTTTTTTAAATTATAGGTAAAATTAACTAAAGTAGTGATAACTTTCATTTGTACAGTCCTCTATAATATTTTTGAAGCACTTACACATTCTTATTTAACTTTATCCTAAGGAGATTACTATGAACTGGTCAGGAACTAGTATCTCTGAATGATAAAACAATAAGCTGTGGCATGGAAATGTTAAATGACTTGCCTAAGGACACCTACTCAGGCATAGAGAAGAATTTATAAGCCAGAGTGCCTGACTCTCAACATCACATTCTCATATTTGTTTAATATTTGCTGATATCAGGATTGTGCTAATAAAAATCTTAAAAACCTAAAAGAATAGCCTAGATAAATTTTAACTCAGCAAATATTTATTGAATAAATTTTTAACCTGCATAATTTATTATTTTAAAAGCAATAAAAACAAAATTATTAACTGATGAGTAAAGCTGTCTCTACTCTTCTAGGAACTTACTATTGAATCAAGGAGGTAGATTACATAAATAACATATTTCAATAGGGACTTATGGGGTCAGGAAAATTCTTGAGGCATAACTTCTGAAATGAATGAAGGAGCTTAGTGAAGGGTGTGTGGCAGGATTTCTTCAGGGGAAATCATGGAGTTGGTTTTGTAGGAACTTAGCAAAGAGTATGCCCTGAGAGAAGAAAATGGAGATGGGGTTTAAGACTAGGTCATAGTGAGCCTTGAAAAAGCCTTACTTTTGAAACGTATTCTCCAAGACAGCAGTTTCAAGCAATCTCCAAGGAAGTGTTGACCTGACACACATAGACTGCCAGATATTTCTCCAGCAAAGATGGGTTTATTCAGGATCAGCACAGAACTGCAATTTGGACTCTGCAACCATGGGCATCCACCTGTAAGTCCCTGCAGGCAAGGGATGGAGAACACTTTTATAGAGATAAAAAGTAAGTTGGGAGGGCTACAGGAAACAGAGTCCATGGCTTTCCATTGGCTGAGTCCTTGCCAGGAAAGAAGAGGCATCTCTTTTCTTTCTGTTGGGCTCTGCTATCATTGCAGAACATGAGAGATCCCCTTCTGGCCTCCCAACTCTATTTAATTGGTGTTTCTGTTTGTCAAATTTTTACTGAAGTTTGTTAAAATGGGGTTTCCCAGACCTCCTTTGCAGAAGTTCTGATTTTTCTGCCTGGGATAGAGCCTAGAATTTTAATCTTAACAATAACAAATTCAGGTGGTGTGCAGATGCTCCCCAGTGAGAAACAACTGACTTCTGTCTTGTAATACATTGTTACCGTTCATGTAACTTCTAATAGGTCTAAATGTATGAAAAAGGGGCAATGAAACAGCCTACCTTCACTCTTGCCTAATATTTTTGTCAAATAGTACTCACTCAATCAGGTGTGTAATGGGTTCTGTCCAGGAGTTGGAGGACAAAACAAAGTGCCTGCAAACATAGAGCTTGTGTCCTAGTTGGAGGCAGGGTAGAGACTATTTTGTATCTTATATCTTCATTACAAAGCAAAGAAAAACAAGAATAGGAGATGTGTCGATGGAGGGGTATTGTTTTCATAGCAGTGATCAGGAAAGGGCTCTCTCATGTGATACTTGAGCAAAGTCCTGAAAGACTTTGACATGAGGAGGGAGTCAATCTGAGGAGGAAACTTCCAGGCTGAAAGAACAGTAAGTATGAAGACTCTGAGGAGGAATTTGTGATGGAAAAACAAGAGTCCAGTATGGTTAAAGAGGAGGAGGAAGGAAAGGAGCTAAAGAAAACCAGTTTAAAGATGTAGAGAATGTCTGCTCTTTTATGCCGCGGTAAGGTGGTCACTGTGTTCTCAGTATCATCGAGATAGAATTTTGAGCAGGTGATTTATGATTTTAAGCGATCACTTTTGCTGCTCTGGGGAGAAGGGACTGTTGAGAAAGCAGAGTGTTGAGAGGTGAGAGGTGATGGTGGCCTAGACCAGGCTGGCCTCGACTGGCATGGCTATAATGGTACTTCAACCCGATTACACGATATATGTCTTCAAATCATGTTTAAAGGGTTCTGTGGTATTTTCCAACATCGACAGCCAAGTCTCTGGTTCTCTGGACACCCACTACATCCTACAATGCAATTCAGTTCTGGTAGTAACTCCTTGGATTTAGCACCAGAGTCCACAGATTTAAGGGCTCAGACCCACAAGAATGTCCTCACTTTAGATGCCAGTCACAAATATTGGGTCCCTAGGTTACACACATTCTGTCCAACTTGGCTGCAAATTGGGGTTTCCACCCCACCCCCCCCCCCGCCAAGTTCAATAATTGGCTAGACTGGCTCATAGAACTCAGGAAAACAGTTTACTTTCTATAACTGTTTTATTATAAAGGATACAACTCAGGAAGAGTTGTTACCAAACCTCACTTATGTCCACTCTCCTATCCGCAGCAAAGCCAACCTACTGACACCAGTTGTAGTGAAGGAAAGAATAGCATTTATTTCAGGGTGCCAAGCAAGGAGAATGAGCAGCCCATGCTCAAAAGACCTGAACTGCCTGGTGGCTTTCAGGGAAGGGTTTCTAAAGACAACATTTGGGGTGAGGTTTGCAGCTTGTGGACTTTCTTCTGATTTGGTTGGTGTTCAGGTAACAGGGTGATGTTTTGATGATCTTAATTATCAACCTTTTGGTTCAAACCAGTTTGGGGTCTACATGCCTGTGGTCAGCACAGAGGTACCATCCTCCACCCAGATTGGGGGGGGGAGTCTTGGTTTCTGTAGAACAACTCACAGATATGCATCAAATTATTATGTATATCTCTTAAGGAGGATCCAGCACTCTGTTTTATGGATGAACAATTGTTTAAGTTATTATCACTTTTCTTGCTTGACTGCTCTCCCTTTGTTTCTGTGTTCCTTCACTTCCCTAATTAGTAACTGCTTGAGTCTGCTCTTTGGAACTCAGGGAAGGCCTAGAAGACTAAAGCCTTTTTCTACAAACAATAAACAGGGGACACAGAGGTGCTTTTGTACCTGGGAGGGCCCACAGATCCCTGCTCTGTTCCAATCCCTGCTTTTCTTTGATACTGTTCAATCCTGAGGGGAACAGAGGTGGGACAAGAAAAGGAAAAGTTTAGGACAGAGAGGTTTATCATAAACTCATCAGGGGAACTCAGTTTTAGTGGAACTTGGTTTCACAGGCAAATGGAAGAGATGCATAGGGCAAGTTATAGGGGAAGGGGCATCACGTTTCCCTGCCATCTCACTGTGCAACACCGGCCCAACATCTGGGTGTGTTCACCAACCTGGTAGTTCTCTGAACCCCATCATTTAGGAGTTTTTATGGTGTTCCCATTACATAGGAATGATTGATTAAATCATTGACCATTGGTGATTGAACCCAATCTCCAGCCCCTCTCTCTTCCTCAGAGGTCTGAGGGGAGGGCTGAAAGCTCCAGTCCTCTGATCATGTGATTGGTTCCTCTGGCAACCATCCCCCATCCTGAAGCTACCTAGGAACCCAGCAAGAGTCACCTCATTAACATACACTCAGGTATAGTTGAAAGCAGCTTGTTACAAATAACAAAAGGTGTTGCTATTACCACTATCACTCAGGCAATTCCAAGGATTTTAGAATGTCTGTGTTAGGAACTGAAGAGAAAGACCAAATATGTGTTTACTGTAAGTACAAATAATGGTGGAATCACATGT
The DNA here is from genome assembly GCF_028564815.1 of Eubalaena glacialis. Taxonomy (NCBI): domain Eukaryota; kingdom Metazoa; phylum Chordata; class Mammalia; order Artiodactyla; family Balaenidae; genus Eubalaena; species Eubalaena glacialis. The sequence goes on along the minus strand of NC_083729.1, from coordinate 48,857,025 downwards.
TGGCTGAAAGCCAGCCCACTTTAGGGATACATTTCTTTAATACTGTATTGCTTTTGACACCCCAGAGTTCACACTATGTAGATGGCTATGTACTAAGGAAAAGGAACATTTTTAACATTTCTATTAAAGGACACTTTATAATTTCTATAATTTAAATTTTAAAATAACATCTATTAGGAAATATCATATTTACTCTAAATTCTTCTTGCTGAGATCCAATCTACTGCTTTCTCTAGAACCATATGCTTCTTTTATAGGATCTAATAAAATGATCTCATAATTATGTTAGGATTTCAGCTGCTTTACATGAGATAGTTCTATTTGTGGAATTAATGTCGATTCCAGTTATATTAGAGAACATGTCTCAAAATCACAAAAGGAGATGAAGATGGCCATAACATTTATAGAGCATGAAGGGCAATGTGACTTAACCATACAATAATAGTCACTGAATGTTAGTGTTTTTCAGTAATGATACAGGAAACAAACTTATTTATATGTTGTTAAATGCTTTCCACAAATGAGAGAATTGACGTATGTGTTAACTGTAGAAATAGGTAAGCTTTTAAGACTGAGAGAATGGATAGAAATAAAAGCGATCATGCACTTCTGTGAACAGAAATGCAGTTGCCAATGATAATGATTCCATTCAGTTCGAGAAACTATGATACAATGTTCACCACACTGAAAAATGAAACGTCCAGTCTGGCATTATCTATGGCACATATCCAGTGATATGGGACAAAGAGGACTTAGTGTGACATCTTAGAGTATCTGTGAATTTATGAAAGAAAAAAGTGGGATGGTTTCCAAGTTAGGCAAAATTGTAATAGAACATTCTCTTCCCCGGTATAATAAAACTGGAAATGAGACAGGAGGGAAGAGAGCAGGGCACAACCATCAAAAGAATGACATAGCTGTTGAAGATATGACATAAACTGGTTAGAACCAACTAGGCCCAAGATGGCAGAAGATTCAACTTCCAGTGGACCTTGAGCCTCATTATGCATTCATTGTTAATACGTTAGCTAAACGACACACCCACAGGCGCCATGATAGTTCCGAGGCTGACCATAAAAGGCCCAAAAGTGGGCTGTGGCCCGATTCCTGGAAATCCCCACCCCTTCCCCATAATAGTTGGAATAATCCTCTCACTCATCAGCCTATGAAATTACCCAGCCCATAAAATCTACCACCCCTGCACCAGGCCACCCTCGCCTTCTAAGACGGCCCTCACTCTGTCTGTGGAATGTGTATCTCTCTAAATCTGCTTTCACTTTACTATGGCTCCCTCTTGAATTCTTTCCTGCGTGAAGCCCATCCCAGGGACTCACCTGAGAACTGACACATGTGGTCTTCTCCCCCTCCCCCATTTTTCCTTTGATTATAAAACTGTAGCCCACTTAGTTACCGGGGCAGAGCCCTCTTGTTTGTCCACTTATATCCTTCACAAGCATCCTATATTAATCTACTTTTTACCTATCACTTTGTCTCTCGCTGGATTCCTTCTGCAACGGACCATAAAGAACCTGAGCTTAAGTCCTGAGACAAGTTGCGTGGTTTCAGTTGGAAGATTGTGGGTTCAAGTCCCTATGTGAGGTGCAGTTTCAGAAGCAGAAGAAATAGCAAGATGCGGTCACGTTTAAACTGGCACGTTTTACTTTCTATCGTGGAGGTTGGGCGGTTCGGAGAGGAGGCGAGACCGCGGGGCTAGAGAGGCTGTTCCGGCGGCTGCACGCAGGGCTGGAAGCGCTGCGTCCCGAGCTGGAGCTCCAAACCTCCCGTCCAGGTATTCTACCTCTAGTTCCTTCGCAGACTGTGTCCGAGTGGTGCTGAGCTGTCTGGACGATTCCAGGAGAGCATCTCACTGTTTTCGCAGACTTGCTGGCCTTGTGGCTATGACTGCTTGTTCTCTATCACTAAGTGGTCGTCAACACCCCAAGAAGCAGGAATGAAAGTGGTGCTTTCTCCGGCCCAGGGTTCCAGGACACAGTCCCAGGCTGACTATGGTTATGAGGCCGACTGAGGGTGTGAGGGGGCTTCACACGTCACTGCAAACTTTGCACTCGTTGTAACATACAAAGAAACGACGCCTGGATTTTTCCAAACAACTGTTTTTTCCTCAATTTCTTCCTTAACTTTATGGAACAAGAAGCTGAGTAGGGCCCAATATAGGGGCTGCTTTCTTTTCTACTCCCCTCGTATCAATATACATATATATGTAAGTATGTATATATATTTCCTATGGGGAAAAAAACCTATGATTAATTTTAATCTATTTAATGCACAGTGTAAGCTTAGTTGTAAGGCGCTCAATATAAACCGGGTAATATGGTTAAGAGCTCAGGCTCTGGAGTCTGACTGCTGGGTTTTCAGCCATGGTTCTACAACTTATTAACCGTGGGACCTTAGGGGATGTTAAGGACTGAATGTTCTTGTTCCCTCAAAATTCATATGCTGAAGTCCTAACTCCCAGTGTGGCTGTGTTTAAAGATGGGACCTCTAAGGAAGTAATTAAGTTTAAATGAGGTCATATGGGTGAGGCCCTGGTCCAATAGGCTTAGGGTCTATATAAGAAGAGACACCTGAGAGTTCCCTTTCCCTCTCCACCCGTCTAGGATTCAGCAAGAAGGCAGCTATCTGCAAGTCAAGAAGAAAGCCCTACCTGAAACTGAAGCAGCTGGAACCTTGATCTTGGACTTCTAGCTTCCAGAACTGTAAGAAAATAAATTTCTGCTGTTTAAGCCACCCAGTCTAAGGTATTTTGTTATAGTAGCCTAAGAAGACTAATACAGGAAAATTATTTAATTCTCTGTGTCTTAGTTCCCTTACTGTAAAATGAAGGTAACAAATAGGCCCACTTCCTAGTGTTGCTTTGATGAGCTGAGTGTAAGAAGCTCAACTAATGTTAGTTATTCATATTATAATTATTGAGAATGCAGTTTACTGTTGTCTTTATGTATCTAGAATAGAATGAGCTAATTTTATTTGGTGAATGAGTGTTTTTTTTTAATGAATTAAACTCATTAGGTATAAGTATTTATACTTATTTTGTATGTAGAAGAATGTATATGAACCTGAGACAGATTTAAAGCTTTGTCAAAGAATGCTAAAAAGAGAGGTCTGTGGAATGTAAGAAGAGTAAATTAAACAAATTTTTTTTGATATGAATTTTGACTTTTTTCGAAGGTCTGACTCAAATGTGACCAAACAGACTTAGGTGAATATTGTTTTGAAATTTTCAAGGCTCTTAAACTGTACTCTAGATAACTAAATGCAAATTGTTAGTCTGAGATCTTTTCTCAGACAATGACAAGGAGAAAAACAAAAGGAGTATAGACTATATGGTTCATTTAAATATTTTAGCCCCAAACTTCAATCTGAAATTTTGACTGCAACGAGCTCTTTTAGTGTCCTGGAGACAGAGATTCAGTCAATTTAGCAAAGCAAGGGTCAAGTCAATTATTTGTTGTCCTAGAGAGGAAATTGAGTAATTGATTTAGTTAATATTATATTTCTTGGGCTTCCCTGGTGCCACAGTGGTTAAGAATCCGCCTGCCAATGCAGGGGACACGGGTTCGAGGCCTGGTCCAGGAAGATCCCACATGCCGTGGAGCAACTAAGCCCATGTGCCACAACTACTGAGCCTGCGCTCTAGAGCCTGCGAGCCACAACTACTGAAGCCTGCGCGCCTAGAGCCCGTGCTCGGCAACGAGAAGCCACCGCAATGAGAAGCCTGTGCACCGCAACAAAGAGTAGCCCCTGCTCGTTGCAACTAGAGAAAGCCCACACTCAGCAACAAAGATCCAATGCAGCCAAAAATAAATAAATTTTAAAAAATATTATATTTCTTTAATCTGGTAATGCCTGTGAGTTTTAGACAAAATCTCAATGAAATCAGAATTTTTCTTCCTACTAGTTAATACCTCAACACATTGACATATGTCATTTTATAGACAAATTGCTTTCTGCAGTAGGTTCTTTAATAAAGTGTTTGGGACCTAGAATTGAAAGTAGATGTGCTTGTATGGGGTGGGCAGGAATGGTGGGTGGGGAGGAGTCAACTGTCTTCAGATATTTGACTGACTGATCTAACAAAGTTCCTACTATTCCTAAAAAAATTCCTAGGTTGTTGCTGATGGCTTTGAGGGCAGAATGCAATTCTTATAAGAAAATAAGAAACCCGAGGGTACAGGAAGAATATTGATAAAAAATCAGAGATAAGGTAGGTAAAGCAGATTTCTCTGAAAAAATATCTCTTTTTTAATCATGTCTCTCCCTCTTAATTACCAAATATGGTTAGTTAGAGGTAGAATAAGAAGAAAGTAGGAGAGAGATGGTGAATACAGAATTTCATTGTCATCAGTAAATAAGTTGTATGTGTCTATTTACATGTTTTACTGTAATCTTATAAAACTGGGGCTTAGTAGCAGGAAATTCTATAATGAATCATAAATATAGTAGTATTTTAATAGTATAATTTGTATTCTCATGATGCTTATAATAGAATACTAAAGTCTTTTAATAAGCTCTAGAAAAACCTTAAATGTAAAACCAAGTAATGAAAAACTGTAGGTTTAAAATAAAACACTTTGTAATGTAATCTGTTTGGCATCTTAATTAAGTTATCTGAACTTAGTCTTATAAGTTCAGTGTGTAATTATGTAATTCCTTTGCCTAGGAAAAAGATAATTCTTTTTTTTTTTTTTTTAAGGAATGTTTATTGTGTGCCTATTACATGTCAGACATTGCTGGCAATTTTAATTTTTATTGGAGTATAGTTGCTTTATTTATTCTGTTAGTTTAGCATATATGTGGAATCTAGAAAAATGGTGCAGATGAAATGGTTTGCAAGGCAGAAATAGAGATACAGATGTAGAGAACAAATGTATGGACACCAAGGGGGGAAAGCAGGGGGAGGGTTGGGGGGGCGATGAACTGGGAGATTGGGATTGACATGTATACACTGATGTGTATAAAATTGATGACTAATAAGAGCCTGCTGTATAAAAAATAAATAAAACAAAATTCAAAAAAATATATAAATGCAAAAAATAAATAAATAAATATTCTGTTAGTTTATACTTTACATACAACATTCATTTTTTAAAAAATTTTTTTAAAATTAATTTTATTTATCTATTTTTGGCTGAGTTGGGTCTTCGTTGCTGCGCGCAGGCTTTCTCTAGTTGTGGCAGGCGGGGGCTACTCTTCGTTGCGGTGCGCGGGCTTCTCATTGCGGTGGCTTCTCTTGTTGCGGATCACGGGCTCTAGATGCATGGGCTCAGTAGTTGTGGCACATGGGCTTAGTTGCTCCATGGCATGTGGCATCCTCCCGAACCAGGGCTCAAACCCGTGTCCCCTGCATTGGCAGGTGGATTCTTAACCACTGCGCCACCAGGGAAGTCCCAGCATTCAGTTTTGACGGGTCTTCTGGAGGCTGCAAGTCCAAGATGAAGGTGTCAGCAGCATAGTTCCTCCTGAGGCCTCTCTCTTTGGTGTGCAGACGGCTTCTCTCTTAATGTGTCTTCACATGACCTTCCCTCTGTGGCCGCACTTCCCTGATGACTCCAAAAGACAATTCTTAAAAAGTTCTTTCTCACTTAAGTTATTATGAATAAGAAAATATTAATGTACTTTATATGCACCTTTAAGTAGCGCATAGGCAGGGACAGAGAGAAAATTAGAAAACTTTAAAAAAAAATGCGTGCTAAAAAGTGAAGCAAAAGCTGTTTTGTATTGAATTCCCACCCAAAGATATCTGAGAAAGAATAGAAGTAACTAATATATCCAGTTTTTAAATATTGCTTTAGGAATAGTTTCATTTGCTGGAAAATAGTGAAAAGATAAGGAACAATGTATTTCTCAGTAAACTGAGAGAGTATATTTGACTGCAAGCTTTTAGTATCTACAAATGCTGTTTAAAGAGGATATTAATATCCGTTAATGTCTCCCAAGCAAAGCAAATCAATGGGAAAAATACTAAAGCTAAGAACATTTGGTAAAGTGGCTGTTTTCAAAATAAATATTATAAATCAATAGCTTTATCAGTAATAAACATTAAAAAGAACAAAAAATTACACTGACGTTGTAAAATATGAAATTTCTAGTAATAATCTCAACAAAATTTGTCATACAAACAAATTTGAGACCTATGGAGGAAATAAATAAAAGACTATTTTTTCCTCTTTTGTATCCCTAATGCTTTGAATAGAGCTGGACTCAGCCCATGAAATATTTGTCAAATAGCTAATGAATCAACCTTGTGGAATACATAGAAAATAGTTTGGGAAATGCTTTTATGATGTAAAAATATTACAGTGTTGACATTAAATGTATATATACGTATATAATGAATATGTATGTATATATGTTTGTGTGTGTTTTCTATTAAATGAATATTATTTTTAAAATTGCACCCAGCATTCTACATAACAGAGAAATAATAGAGGCATGTGATTCTAGTATTTAATCAGATAGTCAAGGGTTGCAGATTTATTTTTTTCTTTTTTTTACTTATTTTGCTCCTGAATTTTAATCCCTAGTTGTTATATACTCTAGTTTCTGGAAATATAAGGCCAGAATTCTGAATTACAATAAAAATAATTAAACAGAAGCACTTGTACACACATGCATGCACACATACATAAACACACCCTACAGTCAACCAGTCAACCAAAGAACAAAACCTAGTGTCTCAGTTCAAAGTCATATCATGTTTCATCCAACTACCCATCCATTGATCCATTGATCCATCAGTCCATTGATCTATTGATCCATTGGTCCATCCATCCCTACATGCATACATAAAATTAAGTTTATTGACCTCTATAAATATAAACTAGTATTAGCAACCTGTTTCAGTAAAGGAAACATAAAACGTAATCATAGAAAGAGTAGAAAAAATAGAGTATTGCAGTGAAAGTCTAGGAAAAGAAGTGTTTCAAGGAGCTGGGAGGAGTCTATGGGGATGATACAGAGGGATTATGTCTTGGTAGTATTCTTTTGGATTCATTGCTTAGGATGCTACTGATGAATTCCAAGATCGCAGTTTTAGTAGGTTCATTAAGTACAAGCCAAATTCAGTTAGATTGAAAGTAAGTGTGGTGAGAAGGAAGTGAGGAGTTGAAGGTGTGGCATCCTTATCAGTACCACTCTTAGGACTGGGAAAGAGTGACCCCTGCTCTCAGACCTGCATTGTAAAAGGACACACACATAACAAGCACACAGACTCACATGTTTATTAAAGAACACATGGGCAGTACTGTTATCAGAGATCTGGAACTCAGTGCTCTTTTAACACATGCAATGAACCTAAACATCTTTTTTGACATACCATTCGGTCTTCAGGGAAAATGCTCCTTTTCATCTCTTGCACCATGTCTTTGAAACAAAAAGTGACAATGTCTGAATGCCATGAAATTTGTGCATCAGGTTAATGTCAAAATCACCTATACCTTCAAAGTGCAGGAGTGATCTGAGCACCAAAAGTGCTTAGGTAAAAGGATAAAAAAAAATATATATATATATTAATTAACTTGCCAAATTCTTCCTCTCACCATGGAAGAATGTTGTAGATTCTTGCATGACAAAGTATCCTTCCCAGTAGTTCTGAGCTTCTATTCTCTGTTCCTCTGTGTTCCAATTCCTGGTTCGGGAGCCACTCAAAAATAGTACAGAATTTGTAGCATTTGCATGGCAGCTGAGAATGAGTTTGTAATGTTAAACAAACCACATTATTATAATGATTTTTAAATTATTTATTTTTACTTTATGTTTTTTGATGAAATATATTCAAAATTTGGATGCTTTTGAGTACAATAACATTTTACATTTTAATTCTTAGATCATTCCACTCAGTAGAACAAAAATAACACTATAATATTACTTATAAAAACAATTTGTGGGACTTCCCTGGTGGTCCAGTGGTTAAGACTTCGCCTTCCAATGCAGAGGGTGTGGGTTTGATCCCTGATGGGGGAGCTAAGATCCCACATGCCTCAGGGCCAAAAAACCAAAACATAAAACAGAAGCAATATTGTAACAAATTCAATAAAGACTTCAAAAATGGTCCACATTTTAAAAAAAAATTGTGATCTTGATGAAATAAAGGCAAAAGTATTTTGGAATATACTCTGTGAATTAGGTATGCCTTTGTCTGTTACACGTCCAAACATTGCAAGCTCAGCAAGAGAATGCCCAGACACATACAATATTTATTAAATTCAATCATCTTTGACATTTTGATAATTTCAGTCACATAAAAACCATAGTTTTATCAGTATTTTTCCATTTAAAAAAGTCATGAAGGTAGATTTGTCAAAGAAGAAGAAAACATTTTTATTTAGCAGTATGTTAGCTTGGTTTATAACTTTTAAATGTTTAGACATATGATTTGTGGGCTTCATTTGTACTCTTGCTTTGGATCTTGTAAATTTTAGGGGTGGGTCTAGTGTGAATATATTCTTGAGTATTTGTTCACTTACATAGTTTCTTAAGATAAATTTATAAAATAGAATTACAAAGTCAAAGAGAGAGACCTTTTTTGTGAACATTTAGATTTGTAATGATTTCATAGCAAAAGCCCCTTTAATAAATGAAAATATTATTTATTGAGTACTGTTTACTACCCTTGTATCAGAACATCCCTCGTAATTTTGTTATTGAATGTGTAAGTTATTACAGTGTTGCAAAATTCTGCAGAACTATTGCAGAGGTCCTGAAGAGGCAGAGAGGAAATCAGAGGAGAGCTGGGGAGGTACAGGGCAGCTGGAGGAGGCTTTCTTTGGGTTCAGATTTTATCCGTGATCTCTGTGCTGCAGTTTAGTTACAAACCAAGCGTCCCTCAGCCTGGAAATTTGGTGGTGGGCTCCGTGGGTCATATACATTCTTCAAAACAAATTGCAGTTTGAAAGACTATACACAAATACATTTTTTGTTACAAAATATAAATCAGAAAATTTATGAAAGAATGGGGAGAATGATAATTGCCTACAATCATATATCGAGAGAAAAATTGCTATAGTATTGATACTTTTGTATACATATTTTCAGACTTATATGTATGTGATTTTATATATATTTAAATGTGTATATATAAATATATATATACACACTTTTAAAATTTATCCCCATTTAGTATACTGTGAACATCTATCCACGTCAGTACATATCTAAGGTTGCATTGCATTGGTATATAAATATACCTTAATATATTCATTTATAATTTATGTCACATTCTTAGACATCTAAGATGTTTTTGCTTCCATAAATAATCCCAAGACAAATATATCTGTACATAAATCTTTAGAATCTTGTCCATTTATTACTTTAAAGCATGTTCTGTGAAGTGGAATTACGGATTTTAAAATAAATACACGTTAAAGCTTTTGATAGATAATAGTCAAATAACTCTCCACAAAGGGTATATGTATTTTACCCTGCAGTATATGAAAGTGATTAATTCCTCAATTCACTGTTGTTATTTTGTTTTTACTCGTTACCGGTCTCTATGACAATGCAAATAATTTTTGTTTTATTGTGTATGGTTGCAAAATAATTTAGATAAGCTTTCATATATTTTTGGACAGTGCATTTATTTGTGAATTGTTTGTTCATATAATTTCCATATTATTGTTTGATGTCTTCAAACTGTTCTTTTTTTTTAATTTATTTATTATTTTATATTTATTTTTGGCTTCGTTGGGTCTTCGTTGCTGCGGGGGGGCTTTCTCTAGTTGCGGTGGGGGGGCTACTCTTCGTTGCAGTGCGCGGGCTTCTCATTGCAGTGGCTTCTCTTGTTGCAGAGCACGGGCTCTAGGCACGCGGGCTTCAGTAGTTGTGGCGTACAGGCTCAGTAGTTGTGCCTCGTGGGCTGCAGAGCACAGGCTCAGTAGTTGTGGCACACGGGCTTAGTTGCTCCGCAGCATGTGGGATCTTCCCGGACCAGGGCTCGAACCCGTGTCTCCTGCATTGGCAGGCAGATTCTTAACCACTGCGCCACCAGGGAAGTCCCAAAACTGTTCTTATAAATACACCTTATACAGAAAATAATACTAAAGCTTTGTCTCAATTTAACAACATTTAGAAAACTATTTATTGACCAATACTCTGTTTAGTGGAGGGCACTAAATAGACACATTGAACAAGGTAAACATGACGGCTGAGCTGAGTGACTTATTTAATGATCAAGCCATGGAAGATAGAAGAAAAGGAAAGATGGTCTTCACACCCAGAAAGGTGTTTTAACCAAGACAGATAGTGATAGCATTCACATTGCTTCAGTGCAAGAAATCTGGCTCCATAATTCATATTGCTGTGTTTTCCATTTTTTGCTTTATATTAATTTATTACAAGTATAAATTTAATGAACACATTTAAAAAATTCAAATAGTATTAAGCAGCTTATAACTGAAAGAAACAGTATACCCTGCCCTGTTCCTCCCCATCCTCTAAACGACTGTACAGAAGCAGCCACTTTTATCATTTTTAGTTACTGGAACATATATTTGCCTGTATATTTGTAAGTAATATATTTAAACATATATTTTTTGATCTTCAAATTTTAGATATTATAAATCAATTTCATGTTAAGAAAGGCTTTAGCTTTGTTACACTAAGTCTCTCTCTTATACATGCACACACACACACATACACACACACATTAAACACCTACCTTTCTCCTCCTATATTTCTCAAAATTATAATTTTTGTTTAAGTCATTGTTCTTAGTTTCTAATATATAACTGTTACCTGAGATTTCTCAGTCTCAGCGCTATTGACATTTCAGCTGGATAATCTTTATTGTGAGGGGCTGTCATGTGCATTATAGGGGTGTTTAGCAGCATCCCTGACATCTACCCACTAGATGCCAGGAACACATCCTAGTTGTGGTAACCAAAAATATCTCCAGACATTGCCAGATATCTCCTGGAGGACAAAATTGCCTCTGATTGAAAACCACTAATCTCATCTTATAAATGATGATCCATGTTATTATGTATTGTTCACCGCTGAAATTACATGTCATACAATTATTTTACTGTCTTTTCATATAAATTTTGTTTATATTGGAGTTAATAACTGCATTATGTGTGTGTCTTTGCTTCATTATATATGTAAATTCACTGACAGAATTATAAGACACCTCTTAATATGTCAAAGACATCTGTTAACCTGTCAGTTCAGTTTTCTCTGGGAGGTACCTCTATCTTCCTGCTCCACGACGGACTGGTTGCTCTCAGTCAGATATATTACTGTCATCTTGCACCTTCTCCTTGTCATACTAAGAATTTCCTTTGCCTCGCTAATCTGATAAAGCCCTGGATTCATATGTATTGGTTATAAATGGTACTTGGCTGCTTATAAAAGACAAAACAACAGTGGCTTTCACAGCAATAAATTAACTTTTTGCTAATATAAAAGTAGTAGAGAGCTAGTTCTGTGCAGTTATGGTGGCTCCAAAAGTCACTAGGGATCCTGACTGCTTTCTCTTTCTGTTACACCATGCTCATGCATGGTCCTGATGGTCAAAAAGTGTCTGCTGGATTACAGCCATCACATCTGCACTCAAAGCAGGAAACAGGAGGAGGAGGTGGGGAGAAGATAGAAAGGGTTCTTGTATAAAATTTGGTTTGATATTATAGAAAATTTTATGTTGGATATCATGTTTTCTTAGATTAAAATGTTGAAACCGTTCCCTCAGTGTCTTCCGGCTTTCAGTGTTGCTACTAAGAAGTCACATATTATTTTGATTCCTGATTCTTTGTGGTCATTTTTTTCCCCCTCTAGTTGCTTTTAGCATCTTTCCTTTATCTTTACTGTTTTTAAATTTCATGACAGTCATCTTGGTTTGGATCTTTTTCATTCAATTGTGCTGGACACTTGGAGGAGGTTTTCAATTTGGGAACTCAATTTCTTTTGGACAATTTTCTTATATTTCCTTTTTTTAAAATTTATTTTTTCTCATTTAAAAAATTAGAAAAATTGTATTGAAGTATAGTTGATTTACAGTATATTTCTTCGATAATTTACTCCCCTCTACTTTTTTTATGTTTTGATTCTGGATGTTAATGCTCTAATTCATTGAATGCTGGAATACTTGGATTGATCCTATAATTTTCTCTTTTTTTTTTTCCTCTCTTTTATTTTTCAGTTATTTTCTTTTTGGTTCTGTGCTTCTGATAATTTTTTCAATTTTATCTTCAAACCCCTCTCTTGAATTTTTTATGTCTGCTGTCCACTTATATTTTCTTGCTTGTTCTCTGTTTCTGTTTTATAGCAATCTCTTTTTACATCCTGATTTCAATAACTTCTCTCTGAGACCATTAATGATAAAGTTTTAGTATTTTCTTCTGCTTCTCCAAGGTGCCTTTTTCCTGTTTGCTTATTTTCTTTTCTATTTTCATTAAGGGATATTCCTCAAGTATCTTGTAATGCTTTGATAGTCTATTTCTCTTTAAGAGTGGGGTGCTTAATGGGTAATTAGAAGCTCTGTACAGAGCTCATCATCTTCATATAGCACTGTTTGGTAGGGACTTCGCCATTTCATAGGGAAAAGTCCAAAGTTAACATCTGTAGATATGGTTTCTTTTCCAGTTTTATTGAGATATAATTGACATATAACATTGCATGAGTTTAATGTGTATGACATAATGATTTCATATATGTATATTGTGTTTTCTAGTTCTGATCAAACTCCCTGTGGAAGACTGTTCTAACCCACTGCCCAGGGGAGGGATTTAAACTTGACTATTAGCATTCTGGGAGTGGAGCATGAGAAGTGGAATGCAAACCTCCTTTAAGGATGTGTAATTGAATTAATTTTTCTGTTTTCAAAATGGCACTATATCTCTGCCCTCATTGGTACAGCCTCAAATCCACAGGTTCTTAAGTTTAAATTTTCCAGAAACTTTACTCCAGATGGTATGATAGGGGAGCAGATCTGAGGATCTAAATTCTCTTTATAAAGACTTCCAACAAATTCTCCCTTTTTCAGACCCATCTTCCACTTCTTCCTACATACCTGCTTACTCCAATTACTGGGCTTCTAGAGATTGTCGGGCTGGAATTGGTTTCAGATGCCTTCCTTACTAGAACAGTTACCACTCATGAATCTTTTTTTTTTTAACTTTTTATTTTATATTGGAGTACAGTTGATTAACAATGTTGTTATACATAAAGTATATATTTATTTTTTTATTTTTTAATTTAATTTTTAAATTTTTTTTTAACATCTTTATTGGAGTATAATTGCTTTACAATGGTGTGTTAGTTTCTGCTGTATAACAAAGTGAATCAGTTATACATATACATATGTTCCCATATCTCTTCCCTCTTGCATCTCCCTCCCTCCCACCCTCCCTATCCCACCCCTCTAGGTGGTCACAAAGCACAGAGCTGATCTCCCTGTGCTATGCGGTTGCTTCCCACTAGCTATCTATTTTACGTTTGGTAGTGTATATATGTCCATGCCACTCTCTCACTTTGTCACATCTTACCCTTCCCCCTCCCCATATCCTCAAGTCCATTCTCTAGTAGGTCTGTGTCTTTATTCCCATCTTGCCACTAGGTTCTTCATGACCTTTTTTTTTTTCCCCCCTTAGATTCCATATATATGTGTTAGCATGCTGTATTTGTTTTTCTTTTTCTGACTTACTTCCCTCTGTATGACAGACTCTTAACTCCATCCACCTCACTACAAATAACTCCCATTTCGTTTCTTTTTATGGCTGAGTAATATTCCATTGTATATATGTGCCACATCTTCTTTATCCATTCATCCGATGATGGACATTTAGGTTGCTTCCATGTCCTGGCTATTGTAAATAGAGCTGCAATGAACATTTTGGTACATGACTCTTTTTGAATTAGGGTTTTCTCAGGGTATATGCCCAGTAGTGGGATTGCTGTGTCATATGGTAGATCTATTTTTAGTTTTGTAAGGAACCTCCATACTGTTCTCCATAGTGGCTGTATCAATTTACATTCCCACCAACAGTGCAAGAGTGTTCCCTTTTCTCCACACCCTCTTCAGCATTTATTGTTTCTAGATTTTTTGATGATGGCCATTCTGACCGGTGTGAGATGATATCTCATTGTAGTTTTGATTTGCATTTCTCTAATGATTAATGATGTTGAGCATTCTTTCATGTGTTTGTTGGCAATCTGTATATCTTCTTTGGAGAAATGTCTATTTAGGTCTTCTGCCCATTTTTGGATTGGGTTGTTTGTTTTTTTGTTATTGAGCTGCATGAGCTGCTTGTAAATTTTGGAGATTAATCCTTTGTCAGTTGCTTCATTTGCAAATATTTTCTCCCATTCTGAGGGTTGTCTTTTTGTCTCGTTTACAGTTTCCTTTGCTGTGCAAAAGCTTTTAAGTTTCATTAGGTCCCATATGTTTATTTTTGTTTTTATTTCCATTTCTCTAGGAGCTGGGTCACAAAGGATCTTGCTGTGATTTATGTCATAGAGTGTTCTGCCTATGTTTTCCTCTAAGAGTTTGATAGTGTCTGGCCTTACATTTAGGTCTTTAATCCATTTTGAGTTTATTTTTGTGTATGGTGTTAGGGAGTGTTCTAATTTCATACTTTTACATGTACCTGTCCAGTTTTCCCAGCACCATTTATTGAAGAGGCTGTCTTTTCTCCACTGTATATGCTTGCCTCCTTTATCAAAGATAAGGTGACCATATGTGCGTGGGTTTATCTCTGGGATTTCTTTCCTGTTCCATTGATCTATATTTCTGTTTTTGTGCCAGTATCATACTGTCTTGATTACTGTAGCTTTGTAGTATGGTCTGAAGTCAGGGAGCCTGATTCCTCCAGCTCCATTTTTCGTTCTCAAGATTGCTTTGGCTATTCGGGGTCTTTTGTGTTTCCATACAAATTGTGAAATTTTTTGTTCTAGTTCTGTGAAAAATGCCAGTGGTAGTTTGATAGGGATTGCATTGAATCTGTAGATTGCTTTGGGTAGTAGAGTCATTGTCACAATGTTTGATTCTTCCAATCCAAGAACATGGTATATCTCTCCATCTATTTGTATCATCTTTAATTTCTTTCATCAGTGTCTTATAATTTTCTGCATACAGGTCTTTTGTCTCCTTAGGTAGGTTTATTCCTAGATATTTTATTCTTTTTGTTGCAATGGTAAATGGGAGTGTTTTCTTAATTTCACTTTCAGATTTTTCATCATTAGTGTATAGGAATGCAAGAGATTTCTGTGCATTAATTTTGTATCCTGCTACTTTACCAAATTCATTGTTTAGCTCTAGTAGTTTTCTGGTAGCATCTTTAGGATTCTCTATGTATAGTATCATGTCATCTGCAAACAGTGACAGCTTTACCTCTTCTTTTCCGATTCTTTACTTCTTCTTTTCCGATTATGAATCTTATTTTCATCTTCTACATCTTTATTGATGCATCTTGTATGCTCTAATTAACTCTTTCATTTGCTTTGCCCTTGTCTTTTATCTATTTTTATTAATTTATGTACATTTTGGTAGTATTCTTGGAGGCTGAAGATAAATAAGTATGTTCAATCTGCCATGTTTATCAGTTTCCATTCATTTGTTATAGCTACCCTAGGTAATATTTAAATGGTCTCAAATGTATAAATAAAAGGACATTTTAACGTGGCTAGGTTAAGACAACAGAAAGAACTAGTTACCCTGAGTTGACTTGGGGGGCTGGTCTAGCTGTTGGGGCTTTGACATTTGGTGCCATGAATTGTTTGGCCAACAGAACATAACGAGATTGTATGTTTTAGTCTCCACTTTATGTGTTCCCTATCATGATAGCTCATACAACTGCTACTTCTATCAGGGTGAATAAGTCAGACATGCCGAGATTTGAAAGATGCTTATGTGGTTATCTGATAAAATGTAATTTGTAGCTAATGTATTTTGTATCACTTGAACCCTTCACTTCCAAACCAATGTTCACATTAGCTGTCATGAGTAAAGAATATGTGTTATCTTACCTCATTCCTAATCTTGAATTGAAATTCAATGAGAACTATTTGTGATCTTCCAAACAGTTCCTTTTAGTGGAGAAGTTCCAAATGAACAGGCTACACCTCACCAGCACAGCATAGCTTTGGTAGGAAGAGGCAGGAGTAGGAGGAGTAGAGAGAAATAGGTCTGCAGTGATCAGAGTATTTTTCTAATTTTCTAGTATGTGACTAATGTGGAGGATTTCTTATTCAAATCATTTTTAGGAATTACATTGCCTGACTTGTGAGGCCCTATACAACATGCCTTCCATCATAACTTTAGTGACATGGCCTTATTATTTGGATTGTACTGAATATGTAGTGCATTTTGCATTTTTCCTCAACTTAACTCAGTATCTGCCCATTAGCTGCAAGTCACTTCTCAGGTGACACAGCGTTTGAAATACCATATGGGAATAAATAGTTGCATTTGATTTTTGATTATTTCCAAAAGGCATCAGTGAAAAGCTGTGGTAAAATATAAGGTTGAGTCCCTGGGTAAAGGAAATTACTGCATTTCAGCTACCGTATCACGTGTCTTAAGGAAATGCTTACTCATATCATTAAGAGGTATGTTGCATTATATATCTCAAGAGTAGATTTTTTTGCATCCTAATTAAATAGATTGCATATCCTGGGTTAAAAGCAGAAATGAGATAACAGTGATGAGAATTGGTTTTAAACTTTCAGATGTTAAGGAAAAGAAAAAAAAGTAGAAATGCAGAGATTTATTTGTATTTTTTGACAAAAGGAAGATGTGAGGACAATTTATTTTTCTTGCAAAAAAAAGTGGAAATTTATTTCTTGCGTCTTTATACAGAGAACATCTAGGAATAAAATCTTCAAACCTAAAGAAACATTGCCCAACTAATGGTTCCTGTATCGACCTTCAGCAGAGACAAAGAACATTACATTAAGTTGTGCCTTAGCAATTCTTTGAAGGGCTCTGGTAATGTGGTAAATGTGCTTTACTGTCTGATGGTTTAATACAGGAATGGATCTTAGGCAATCAGACAAATGGATGTAAGCACATCCATTAGGCGCTTTCCAGTATCATGAGTAGAAGGAAGCATAAGATTCTATAGAATTTCTGTAGGAAATTCAGTTCTTCCGTAGATATTCAGGAGTATGGGAAGGTTATTTATCTCTGAAGTAATCATGAGTATATCCCTGTAACTGAAATTCTTTATACCTTGTGATATAGTCTCAGATTCACTTCTCTGTTTTCCTAGGTATGGGTAAAGATGTCCATTTTTATTTGATTGCACATATAGAAAATTTTATTCTTGTTGATATCCAGGAAGCTGAATATTCAGAAAGTAGCTGAATGGATCGGATACATACCTATATTCTTCTTTTTAAATAACCTCCCAATGCAAAGACATAAATTTAAAGATTTATGGTGAGCAATTTATAGCATAATTATTATTTTCTTCCAAATTCAGTGCTAAAAAATTTAGACAACTATCTTCATCTACTTGGGCTGCCATAATAAAATACTATACACTGGGTGGCTTAAACAAAAGAAATATATTTTGTCACAGTTTTGGAGTCTAGGTCAGGGTATCATATGGTCAGATTCTGATGAGGACTCTTTTCCTGGCTTGTGGAAGGCCTCCTTCTCTCTGTGTCCTCACAGGGCAGAGAGAGCAAACTCTCCAGTATCTCTTGTTATAAGAGCACTAATTCCACAGTGAAGGCCCCTCTCTCGTGACCTCACTTAAACCTAATACCTCTCAGAGGACCCATCTTCAGATGCCATTATATTGCGGGTTAGGGCTTCAACTTATTAATTTGGAGGGATACAGTTCAGTCCATAGCAACAATATTACCTGGGTTTTCATGTTGAGTATTGTAGTTGACTCCTCCAGATTTCCCAGTAACCAGTGTTTTCAAACCATGATGTGTAGCCGTCTGTCCATCTGACTGAAAGTACCTGGGCTCATTCAAGAGGACCTATGTCTCCTATTTTGGCTGTCCCTCCCCTTATTTTTTTCAGAAAGAACATGGTCAACAAAGACTCATTTTTGAAGAAATCGAGGAATTCTTGGTTAAATGACTGGTAGATCTGATGGAAAAGGAAGGAAAAGAGAAAGTTTAGAAACTGCAGAATTTTTAAACAAACCCTATATCAAACATCTTTTCTTACCCACTTTCCATTAAACATAAAAAATATTGATATATAAAATCATAATTCTAACTGCTCAGTAGAACTTATTCATTTCTCTTTCTGACTAAACATATCCATACATATAGTACAATGTATAGCCCCTGATCCTTTCATTTTGCAGATTTTGTGTGAATCCATACATATAGTGGTATAAAATTTATCACATTTGTTTGAACAGAATCTCAATATGTTTTATTTCTTTGCCACTAACTACAGCTGGAAGCTAGAACTAAATATGTTAGGCATAGGTTATCTGTATTTGTGAATGGCCTTTTGTCCCCAGAAAAGGGACTTGAACCATGTCAACAGGATTGGCCACATGTAAATGTAATGCTTGATCCTTGAAGTAGAAAATAGAATGTTAGCTCTAAAATAGGCTTCTATCATTTTACACACTTAAAATACATTGTTTAAGTTCTTGAGACCAAAGCAATGAAAGAATGTGAGTGGTTTCATTTCTTTGTGTGCTCTCTGCAAACTAAAGGAACATTGTTTTGTGGGTGGTATTAAATATGTCTTAGAATTCATGTACTTTATTATTGTGTTTATAAGATACAACTAGTTAGGTTAGAGTGAAGAATTGAGCTGTATTCATATGTATGTGTCTCCTTGGACTGTGAGTTCTTTTTTTTTTAATAAATTTTATTTATTTATTTATTTATTTGGCTGTGTTGGGTCTTCGTTTCTGTGCGAGGGCTTTCTCTAGTTGTGGCAAGCGGGGGCCACTCTTCATCATGGTGCGCGGGCCTCTCACTATCGCGGCCTCTCTGGTTGCGGAGCACAGGCTCCAGACGCGCAGGCTCAGTAGTCGTGGGTCACGGGCCCAGTTGCTCCACGGCATGTGGGATCTTCCCAGACCAGGGCTCGAACCCGTGTCCCCTGCATTGGCAGGCAGACTCTCAACCACTGCGCCACCAGGGAAGCCCTGTGAGTTCTTTAAGGGCAGGCTCTATAACATATTTGACTCTGTGTCCCCAGAATAGTATTTGTATAAAATAGGGGCTCCATAAGTGCTTAATGATTGACTGACTGAATAATTATCTCCAAAATATCTGGACCACAGCATAATTAATTCAATGTTTTAGTTTGATTTAATGACCAATAGGGATAGCTCATGGTCAAATAAATTGATGTGCATCAAATTTATAATAAAAAATGGTGAAGCAACTTATTTTGTTTCAGTGATAATTATTTATAAGGCTTTCTATTCATCTGACTTAAAGATTAAACCCATATTTCAACCAAAATATTAGAGAGCTTTACTTTCTTGTTGCTAGTTTATTTTCTTTCTCTTATATTACTTCATTTTTGAAGATTACCCTGAACTAAAAAAATATTTCCAACCTCATTGAAGGTTCTGGATGACAAGCCCTTGACTGAAAAATGCCAATGGTGGTTAGTTTTGGTTATTTTTAATGCACTTGCAGAACATTAGAAACCTCAGGTCTCTTTTTAAAAATTTCAAGTGCATTTTCACAGAAACTCTCAAAGATAGAGCAAGATGATTACAAAGTCAAGGTTATTTTGCAAAGGTAAAATTCCTTATTGAATTCTAGTTAACTTGACGATTCTGGTCAAATGCCAAGTCAGATAATTGCTTTATTCTCTGGTAAATTTCCTTCCTGGATTAGAATGCATTTACTTAATTTTATGATTTCTTCTAGGGGTGGATAATTGGTGAATATTATTGATGCTTCATCACAGACATAGTTCCAACCTGATTATGTGGGAAATGATATGTGTGCAAAAGTTACAGAATTTTGCGTCTTTTTATATTTAGTTTCTGAGAGTTAATGAATTCATGGCAGTGTGCTTTCAGTCTGGTGGAGGAGGATCCAGAAAGAAATACTTTATTGCTTTATCTTAAAATGGAGAATTGGGGCACCTTCGGATGAAACAAGACAGTATGTGATAGCAATATCATCATAGCCATTATTTATAAACAAAACCAAACAAAGCAACCATCTATGCAGGTGTTAGTTGTGGCAGAGTCAGGAGTGGTTGAGAAGAGTTTATTAGATGACTAAAGAGTGCAGGCAACATTGCATGGTGGAGAGCATCAGCTTTGGAGTCATATAGCATTGGTTTCAATTCCCAGTTCTCCATTTTAGTTTTGTACTTTTCATCTTTTCAAGTTACTTTTCAGTGTCTGGCATGTAATAGTTTTAATATAAATTGTAGTTATTGTCATTAGCCACTAAACAACTAAGGTGTTTTTTGGAATATTCACACTTTTTCAATGTTTGTCTTAAGCATTTTTGGTGATGTGAGACTGAATGTTTTGTTGCGGTGAAGTCTTTGTCCTGTGATTTTCCCTACTCAGTTAACCAGATAGCCGCCACTCTTGGTTTAAAAATCAGAAACCTCTAAGGGTTAGAGACACAAACATTTGCATACTATATCTCATTTTTGTTAGATGTTTTAAAAGAAAAAACATTTTAAAAACTCCCTAACAGTAGGGGCATGGCTATTCCTTTTAAATTTTGGTCACATATTCAGGAAGATAGCGATGGTAGCTGATAGGGAAATTAATGGTCCCTGAAGGGCTGGTCTATGTATCTTGGGACATACTCAGATTTACCTTATAGACTGGTTAATTTTACATAATGGAGGCACAGGTGGTATTGGTTGTGAAGAGGAGTAAGATCCTGAACTTTCTCACTCATCTTTTCATTTGTTAGGGAGTAGGAAGGCCATATGTAAATTAATTAAGTCTAAAAGGTATGTTTGGTCTATTCCTGAGATTGTATTGAACTTAAGCCTTTGATTTTGAGGTCAGAAATCCTAGCTTTGCTATTTATTACCACTGTGTCCTCCTATGAGTTACTGGACTTCTCTGGACTTAGTGTCTTATCTATAAAATCATAATAATATGTCCCACATCATTATAAGTTTTATCTGGAACTTAATTACCTAGATAATGCAAGGAAAGTCTTGTTTTAATTCATAGTGCAAAATATCTGTTCAGAAAATGTTTGATGGTCTCTGAACCAAGTTTTTGAGACTTAAGAATGCAAAAAGGCAACTGACAATTGTTGAGTATGCACGTACTGTGTGCGAGATAGATGTTGGCCAATTATTATATATATTTATCTCATTTAATCCACATAGCAGTCATGTTGAGTTGGTCCCCTTACCTTCATGTACAAGGTGAGGCAACCAAGTCTTAGGCTGGTTTAGTAGCTTGTTAAGTTACACAGCTAGAGGCTTATAATGCCAAAACTTTACTGAGTTTGTCTATTGTCAGACACCAAATTCTATTCTCATGGAATGTATTATGTTCCTGGGTCTGTGTTGTTTGCTACCACCAAAATAGCTTCATCATTTCCTATTGATTAGTTTATTCCTTCTTATGCTGAGCCTGTGTGCTTTACTTTAGACTACATACCTGCTTGATTTAGGGTTTGTAAATATGTATCTATCCAATTTAGGTGTCAGGACATCCATGCTGTTGATTTTCTGGTTAGCAGGTATAGTAAAGAGAAATGTGATTTACACAGGTTATTTTATAGCATTATTGTTTAACTTCAAAAGCAAACACATTCATTTTATATGTATTTAATAAGCAAAAGGCCGATGGTCTCAGATTCCTTGATATCCTCTTGGAAAAACATTAAATGTAACAGATTTACTAATATTTTTCTCACTAAATCACATATGAATTTATTCTGTGCAAAGGCAAGGCCTGTATATCTGTGGCAAAATCCGGCATGGCTGAAAGACGAAGTCATTCATAGTTGCCAGGGAATATTAATAATATGACTCCTAAGAGTGGAAGTGCTGTTATCTCTCTGTCCACCTGCCAAAAGGATTGCAGAGAGGGCACAGAAAACCAGAAATTCTGTAGCTGCACCAATAAGACAACTCCAAAATGATCTGAAAGTGGAAAAAAACAGAATTATTGATTTTGAGGTATTCTGATATGTCAGTTCCAGCCTTGACCAAATCCAATCTTTAATGAAAAATGGAGAATTCAGAAACAAAGTTAAATTGTCATTGACCCTCCAATTCATAGCTAAATTTATATTTTCTATTTGAAGATGGTGGATATGTAATGCAAAGCAGATATTTCATAAACTTAATTAGATAAACCTGTATACAGAATGCAACTAAATTTGTTGTTTAAGACAGCATTTAAGGTTGAAAACCTTGAAAATCTTTAACTTTACTTAAAGACTTAAGCAACACAAAAATAAGTTGCTTTTATTTTTCAGGTTACAGATAATATGAAAAGAAAGTTGCCAGTCATTCCAGAGTTTTATTTTAATGCTTCATGGATAGTGTTTTTTAAACTTGTGCTTATCTCTCATTTAGTGGAATTTATGTAACTCTAGAGAACACAGTGGTGATCATGGCTCTTTGGATGTAGTCCTTTTGAATCCGTGCCCTTTACCACTCACATACTCTGCCCAAATCTCAGCAAATGACCCTGTGTCAGAAGGAAAATAGGAGCTGCCTAACATAAATTCTCTCAACTGTCTACCCCGTCACCCATAAATTTATCTACTTCTATGTACTCCAGCTACAAAGGGAGAGGGTCAAGACTGGTTGTTCTCTGGTGCTCTGTAACCCATCCGCTCCTGCTGTCTACCTCTAGTTTCTTATTACGTTTTTTTTATCATTTGATCTCTTCTTTGCTATTAATCTCTCACACTTCACTGGTTCCTTTTTTTCAATTTATAAATATTCATTAATTCAACAATTATTTATTAAGAATCTGTTTGACGACAGGCTCTATTCTAGGCACTGGAGTTACAGTATTGATTGAAATAGACAAAAATATCTACTTCCATGGAAGTTAGATTCTGGTGAGTGAAGAAGAGATTTAAAAAATAGATAAATATGTAATACAGCAGATGATGGTAGGGACTAATGAGGAGTTCACTATAAAATAAGGTAGTCTGGAAAGGCTTCATTGAGAAGATGATATTTGTACAAAGGAGGTTAGAGTGTAGAACGTGTAGATCTGGGGAAGAACATTTTAGCAGAGGAAACATGAAGTAGAAAGATCTTGAGAGAGGAGACTGCCTGCCATATGCAAAAAACAACTAGGAGGTCAAAGTGGCTGGAGCAGTCAGTGAAAGAAGATGGTGCAGATCCTGCAGAGTATTTTGTCAATTATACAAACTGAAAAATAATAAAAATGTATAATTGATAAAGTAAGAGGGGAGACAGAATCATAAGAATGCTCAATTAATATAAAAGAAGGCAAAAAAGGAAATAAAAAAGAATAGATGGAATAAATAAAAACAGCTAGAAAGTTGTAGATTTTAGTACAACCTATCGATAATCACATAAATGCTCTAAACCCACCAAGTAAGATATATTGTCAGACTGCATATAACAAAAAGACCCAATTCTATGCTCTTTACAAGAAGCCCACTCTAAACATAGAAAAAATAAAAAGGATAAAATATTAAGATTGAAAAATGAATACCATGCAAATAATAAAAAAGAAAGCTAGAGTAGTTATACTAATACCAGATAAATAAGACTTCAGAACAAGAAATAGCACCAGAAATAAAGAGGGGCGTTTCATGACACAAAAGGGTCAGTTCTCCATGAAGGTCTATCAATTAAAACTAAGTATGCACCCAAAAAAAGAGCAAAAACTGACAGAATTTAGGAGACAAAAGCAAATATACAATTTTAGTTGAAGACTTCAACAATCCTCTCATGAACCAATACGAGACAGAAAATGAGCATGCATATAGATGACCTGAATAATATCAACCATGTTGATCGAATTGACATTTATAGAACATTCCCCTCCAAACACACACACATACCCACCCACACTCACACACATACACACAGCAGAATATACATTTTGTTTGCAAATGCACAAGGAATAATCATCAAATTTACCATATTCTGGGCTATAAAATAAATGTTACAAATTTAAAATAGTAAAAATAATACAAAATGTGTTCTTAGACCCTAGAGGAGTTAAACAAATAATAAATTTCCAGAAAGTACCCAAACTTCACAACTCTCTGTTGACTTATCTGTGGCCCCCTCTAGGTATGCTTCTACCACCCTCACATCCTGTGGCTAAGAGCCGACAAAGGACTATTACTGAATTCTCTGATCCACTCCTCATTGGCTTTAGCTGTTATTTTCAGTCATGCTCCTGTATTTTTGACTTGAGATTGATCTTGATTTCCTTATCCCGACCCTTGGTATTATTTAGGACTTTGGCTAAATCATACCATTGCCTCCTTTTGCTCTCCACTGCTTTCAGTGGGATGCCCCACACAACTATGATCCCCTAAACCCAGTTGCTACCCACATGCTTGATCAAGGCCCATAAAGTTAACACTTGGTAGTAAGGTTTTCCCAGAAGAGTCAATCACTCTCTAGTTTACACTCTTACTGTATCTTGCCCATGATTAAATGAAATATAATATATAAAGAGTTTGTGCAATCCTTGGCATGTGGCAAGTTTGCAGTAATACTAGTTGTTAGTATTAATGTAAAGTTTTTGGTCTTATTATTATTATATTGATATATCTGTTTTATTTCAATTTTTAGCTTCTCTCCCCAACTTGTTTTATTCTTTGTATTTACTATTGATAAATATGATCACCAGGCCCCAAGTTACTCAAATTATAAAACTGGAGTTGTCTTCAATTTCTCTATTTTTCTCCAGTCATTAACTACTATAGAGTCTACCTCTTGAATGCCTATCGTATTTTTTATCATCCTCTCAGTTCCTGTTGCTCCTATCTCTTTATACCTTGCCTGAGCTAGTGCAATATTTTCCTAACTAGATTCCTTTTCTCAAAGTCATCCCCTACCATGATTCCAGAAGTATAATTCCAAAATGCAGGTATGATCTCATATTTAAGACACATTATTCATTGTCATTGGGAAGTCCATGAATCCCTTCATTGTATCCTTCTGAGTAACAAGTCTCATTTCTGATTATTTCATCAAATGCACTCATCAGTGCCACACTACTTGCAGTTCTTCCAAATTATTTACATCTTTTTGCTTTTGTACATATTTTTTGACAGGAAAACTCTTATACCCCCAGTTTGTTGGTGTGAACACAGTTTAAATTCCTCCTCACTTCCAAAGCCTTCACTGATAGCTAACTGCCATTCTGTCCTCTCTAGTGACAACACACCACATATCCCATCCTATGTGGTGCTCCTTTTGGTACTTAACCAGGGTGTTATCATTTTAAATTCGTATGTCTATTTTCTCCACTAGATTTTGAGTTCCTTGAATTCAGGCATGGCTGACATTTTATTAATCTGCTTCTTCAACCCTTTGTCCAACCCTGGACACGTGGAAGGTTTCATACTAGAATGGCTGACTAAATAGAATGAAATAGAATGGACTGAGTTAGGTTCAGTAATGTCCCATGGAACTTTCCAGACTTATGATTCCATAATGCATTAAAATTGAATGAAGACAAAGATCAACTTTTAAAATTCGTTCAAATTATCCAGATGTACAAAACATACCAAATATTATGTCGTTTCTTCACTTTCAAGGCATGAAACTCATCAATAAATTCTTTGTCTGGATTTTCTAGCATTGTGCCACACGTAGTCTGTAGATGTATGTGGATTTAAATATTTCTGAATTTTATATACATATGATTTATTCTTTTACTTCAAAAAATTGGTAGAAATTTGAACTGGCTATCAATCCTTAGCTACAGAAAAATGCCTTCTGTGTATAAAATGTAATTCTATACATTGTATTGAGTGTTGAAATTTTATCTACTATAAATTTATCTGAACATGTGCTGAAACATTGTCAGTGATGAAATCCTTAAGCAAGAAATCTTGAAAAAAATGAGATAAAATACCCCCAAATTGTCTGTTGCTTACAGGGGCTATTTGACCTCTTGATTTGGTCATTCCAAGATCCAAAATTGGATACAGAGTGGATTGCTATTGGGTGTATACAAATTATATTATGTAAGCAGATATCTTTTTGCCCCATATTGAATGGACTGGGCTTGTAATTCTTGCTTCTGAAGAGTTACAATATCAGTATTCCCGGACTCAGTAAATCAACATTTTTGAGTTCCTACTATGTGGAGTACATTTGAGGGAGACTGATTTAGAAAGAGTCGCTGCTTCCTATATGCTTACAGCTTGATGTCAAGGCAATACCATTATTACTGCTCCTAATTTTGAGATTATCAACAACAATATTTTATGTTGATGTATGTGTCTAACACTGTTCCAAGGAATTTATATCTATTATTAAAATTTAATCATTACAAAAAACCCTCTGTAGTAGATATAGTTATTATCTCTATTTAACCACAAAATAAAGTCCTAAAGACTTTAACAGACTTATCCAAAATCACACAGTTATTAAATAATAGAGTTGGAATTACCCAGTCTTATGCTGGAGTTTGTTCTCCTTACCACTGTAGCCTACTTCCTCCCTAAGTTTCACAAGCAAAAAATATGAACAGTTAAAAAGCATATGAATTAAATTGCAGTTCTGTGTAACAACCTAGAAATATTGTGGGCAGTGCATGATTAATTGCCAAAAGAATGGTAAAGACAAAGTCTTTGGGTTTATCTTGATACTCAAGAGTACTCCAAGACCACCTTCTGTCTCTTCCCTTGTATCTCCTTCTTTAAACAATCCCCTTGCAAGTCCAATTTGGTAGTAAAGTCCAGAATTATGCAAGTTTACTCAATGTATTTTTCCTGTACACATTTTAAAAAAGGTACTGATTAAAGTTTTGCTTTTTCAGAATACATACACAAACTGAACCCCTGCTTGCATATATAAACCAATTAGCCTACCCACTTATGCATCAGGCTTAAAATGATGACTTTTGTTGAATTTTTGCCAAATGAATTGGACTAAAATATTCTCAATATCTAGCAAATGTGTGCCAATCAAATAGCCATATGGTAATAATAAATGTCTGGCTGTGACCCATAAAAGACAGCTTTTTAATATATGATCTTGCACTATACCTTCATTTTTTACTTTATTTTAACGTTCTTCTCCATGATACCTTGGATATTCACAAAATTCTGAAGTAACTGCATTCAGTCTGAATGAATAGGACTGAAGATTTATGATGCGGCCATATGACTGTATAAAAGTGAAGTCATGTGATGATGATTTCCTTTGACTGTAAGAAAATGCTTTTTAGAAAATCAGTTGAGCAGTTTTTTACTCCCCATTTCAATGTAGATCATCACTACTTTAGTTGTAGCTTACAGTAGGTTTTGTATAGAAAGAGGAAAAGAAAAGTTTTGTTTGGAAGTGCTTCCAGTGGTTGATTTATTGAAAGAACCACCTCAGTAGGAATAATTTTAACTCTAGATTTCCCAAAGAATCAGCAATTTTAAACTATAGGTAGCCTTCAAATAAAGACGTATTAATTCCATGAATACTTTAATTTCAAGGTAGATCTATCCTTTCAGATGGTTTTATGTGCAGGCTTCATAAAATCTGTAATATATACGGGGGCATAAGGCAGGGAAGGAGTAAGTCTTAGCTTCATAAAGTAACTTTTGTTTGCAACACAAGGTTTGAATAGGGGTGGCACAAATTCCCAGGCAAAAAGTATACAGTCAAGTTTATTACTTTCTGAAACTGCTCGACTGTTGGAGTTTATTTTGAGCATCACTGATTTGATTTTCTCTTTGCGAATCTGTTTACAGAGAAGCAAGAAACCCTTGATGTGACCAATTTGATACTTCCCAAAATATCTTAGTATATTTTAGATATGGTGATGATTGCTTGATTGACTCCAGTATCTGCTGTAATATGTAATTTAATATCTCTAGTACCCAGATTATATTAAACATTGAAAATACCACATTGTTTCAGAGGTTTTAAATAAAAAGAAGAACCTCATCCATAAGAATTTCTAGAGTGCATGTCCTTGCCTGTTAGTATATAAGTGTAGATACAGAACCACTGATTTGTGAGTCACATGGCTATGGTTCTAATCCTGAGGTCTTTGCCTCTCTGAACTTTAGTTTCTTCTTTCCTAAAATAGAAAAATATACCTATATCATGTGGTTGTTTTGAGTAAATAAATTTATGTCAAAGAGCGTTGCAAATTACTCTTATTATGCAAGTGTTAGTTATCATAGTCATTTTTCATAATAAATATATAATTATTAACCTGAACTTTGTTCAGGCAGAAAATCATTTCTACTTTCCTTTTAATATCCAGGTTTTCCCTTGCTTGGTACCAGAACAAGTTTTCCAGATCTGGTTAATTCATTTGTTTTTGATTGAAGGTCGGCTCTTCACAATGAGTCACTACTTATTTAATCTATTCTAGGAAACTCCCAAGCTTCAGTCATCTACTTCAGTAACTTCTGGTTGAGTTGAATGAAACCTATGTTTGAGACAACTGATTGTTTTTTTTTGTTTTTTTAATTATTTTATTTTTATTTATTTATTTATTTATGGCTGTGTTGGGTCTTCGTTTCTGTGCAAGGGCTTTCTCTAGTTGCGGCAAGCGGAGGCCACTCTTCATCGCGGTGCGCGGGCCACTCACTATCGTGGCCTCTCTTGTTGTGGAGCACAGGCTCCAGACGCACAGGCTCAGTAGTTGTGGCTCACGGGCCTAGTTGCTCCGCGGCACGTGGGATCCTCCCAGACCAGGGCTCGAACCCGTGTCCCCTGCATTGGCAGGCAGACTCTCAACCACTGCACCACCAGGGAAGCCCCACAACTGATTGTTTTAAACACACAAATTCCTTACAGATTTGAAATGAATCCTAAAGCCAGAGGGAGAAAAATTAAATATTTGAGCTTTCCATCTTTCACTAGGATACCATCATTTAATATAATATTTTATGGTTTCTTATTTGATATGGTAAAAGAATCTGCAACACATCAACAGATCCTAACAATCTTTGCAACGGATTGCTGTAAATAAGTTATGAAAAGACTACCAAAAGACATTTTTTATTGAATTCTCTTTGATCTGAACATCAGTTGATATCTATAGAGACCTGATATGTCAAAAAATTATAGAAGAGTTGATTAACTCTTCACAGAAGTAAACCCAGATTACCTGAAGAGTAAAATCAAATTAGAGGTAGCAGCTGAATTTGATAAATTTAAAAGCAGTCGGGAAAAACCACAATTTTACAAAAATATAATAGTCATTTTGAGGTATCTAAAGCTGATACAATGTTTAACTGTATTAGGCCTTACAGAACATAATATTTATCAATTTTCTTAATTTATCAATTAATTGATTCTAAACCAGTAAAGCAGAACCTACATGGTATTAGCTTTTGTGTCAGGAATGAAGAAAGTGCTGTTTTAAAATTAGCTACATTTCATTTACATGTTTTCCAAAATTTTTCATTATTAGCATGTACCATACAATCATAAAATGTTGATAATAATGTGTCTCAATATGAACATATCAATGTAATCCACTTTTATGGTTTACTCATCAGAAATTCGCCACCAAATAACATTGACTTATTGGGTCACATAAACGAATTCTGAAGCTTTGAACCCCTTTGTATCCAAATGAAATGGCATCTGTTGAGATGTATAGGAGAATTCTCTGGATGGTATCACTTGGTTGCCTAGCAACCAGTCACCTGATGTGTTTGGGGAATTAGGCAATGAGCAAGAAGTCTGACAAAAGAGAGAAGCCATAAGATCTTTTACAAAGGCTAGTTATATGTACATTAGCATCTGTTTTAACTTCTGCTTGAGTGTATAAAGTAATTGAAACTAGGCCAACAGTACCTTTGGATAAGCTTCACTATGGAAAAAGAGGGATCTGGTAACATATATTGAGTTGCTCATATGATTTCTTTAGAAGATAAAGATTATATTCTTAGGATACTCCCAAGAAGATGTTCAATGTCTATAATATGAATTGTAATGACCTTGGGAAATATCCATTTGAAAATGTGTTCTTTGGCATTATTAGCAGTAGAAAATTTCAATTTATGTGATTGATTACACTTAATTAAGCAAGTATAACTCATTTTATTGCACTCGCTTCACTTTATTACAATTCACAGATATTGTGGTTTTTACAAATTGAAGGTTAATTAAAGGTTTGTGGCAACCCTGGGCTGTCAGATGATGGTTAGCATTTTTTGGCAATAAAGTATTTTTTCATTAACGTATGTACATTTCTTTTTTAGGCGTAGTGCTGTTGCACACAATAGACCACAGTAGAGTGTAAACATAACTTTTATAGGCACTAGGGAACCAAAAAGTTCTTGTGACTTGCTTTATTGCCATATTTGCTTTATTGCCATATTTGCTTTATTGCAGTGGTCTGGAACCAAAAACACAATATCTCTGAGCTATGCCTGTATTTATGTCTTCAGATTAATTCTCATCACATGGAGTCTTTTTCCAGAAATTTTGTGACTTCTTTATATAAAAAAGTTTTGCGACTACAGAAGTCATCTAATACAATGCTACTTATTATACTCTTAATTGTGTCTGAATTATGTTAGTGCTACAATTCTTAGTTTCTGTAACATTCAGCATTAACTCTTCTCTACCAATGAGAGTCTGATGTGTAACTGTATCTAATACAAGAAGGTCTCCTGCTCCTTATGACCTTCTTAAATCCCCTGGGGAATAAGGCAGGGTAAAATTAAAGAAATAATATAACAATTGATTAATATATTAAGTTTCTGTAAGAATTATCATGAAAAGATATATAAGAAGTATTTAGCAAAATCTCTAATCCAGAATGTGCTACCTGTATAACTATACTATAAAGAAGGTCTAGAACATATGTATTTCACTCTCATTAATATTAGACGTATCTGTTTGTTTAACTTAATGTTTACTTTTTAAATATCATGAATATTAGGACTAAAACAATTGAGACAACATTTGCATAATATAGAATTTATTATTTTAATAATTTTAAAGTATACAATTCAGTGATTTTTGGTATTTTCACAAAGTTGCACAACCATCACCACTAATTATGCAACATTTGTATCACCCCAAAATGTAACCATTTATTTATTAGCAGTCACTCCCCATTCTTTCCTTCCTCCCAAGCCACTAGCAAGCACTAATCTACTTCCTGTATCAGTGAATTTGTTTAATCTGAATATTTGAAATAAATGAAGTCATACAATATATGGTATTTTATGTCTGGCTTCTATCATTCAGCATAATGTTTTCAAGATTCATCCATGTTGTAGCATGTATCAGTACTTCAGTCCTTTTCAGGACTGAATAATATCAATATTTCATTGTATAGATATATCACATCTTTATTCATTCACTGGTTGATGGACATCTGGGTTATTGTCACATTGTGGCTATTATGAATAATGCTGTTATATCACTCATGTACAGATTTTTGCATGGTTATGTGCTTTCATTTCTCTTAGGTGTTTACCTAGCAATGGAATTGCTGGAGTAATGTTGACCCTATGTTTAACTTATCGAGGAACTGCCGAATTGTTTTTCGTAGCAACTCCACAATTTTATATTCCCACCAGCAATGTATGAGCTTTACAGTTCATTCACATCATTGCAAATACTTTTTATTTTCTGTTTTTTGTTGTTGTTGTTGTTGTTGTTTATTAATAGCCATCCTAGTGGGTGTGAAGTGGTAACTTAATGTGGTTTGATTTTCATGTCCCTAATGAATAAAGATATTGAGCATCTTTTCATGTTGGCCATTTTTATGTATTCTTTGGAGAATTGTCTATTAAAAACTCTGCCCATTTTTAAATTGGGTTGTCTGTCTTTTTGTTGTTGAGTTGTAAGAGTTCTCTAGGTATTCTGGTTGCTGGACTCTTATCAGATATATTATTTGCAAATATTTTATTCCATATTGTGGATTGTGTTTTCACTGACTTGATAGTGTCCTTTGGTTCACAGAAGTTTTAAATTTTGGTGAAGTACAATTTATCTGTTTTTTGTTTTCGTTGCATATGCTTTTGATGTCATGTTTAAGAAACTATTATCTAATCCAAGGTCATAATATTTATACCTCTGTTTTCTTTTAAGACTTTTATAGTTTTAAGTCTTACATTTAGGTCTTACATTTATTTTGAGTGAATTTTAGTATTTTGTGTGATGCAGGGATATAATTCATTCTTTTGCAGGTGGATATCCAGTTATCCCAGATCCATTTTGGGAAAAAAACAAAAACAAAAACAAAACAAAAAAACACCTTTTTTTTTTTCTATTTGAATGAACTTAGCCCCCTTGTTGTAAATCAATTATATAGATTTATGTCTGGACTCTCAATTATATTCTATTGATCTATATGTCTGTTCTTATGCCAGTACTATATTGTTTTGACACCAGTATATTCGTAGAAAGTGTTAAAATTGGGAAGTGTGAGTGCCCCAACTTTGTTTTTTTTGGTTCTGTTTTTATTTATTTATTTATTTTTGGCTGTGTTGGGTCTTTGTTGCTGTGCGCAGGCCTTCTCTAGTTGCAGTGAGTGGGGGCTTCTCTTGTTGCGGAGCATGGGCTCTAGGCGCACAAGCTTCAGTAAGTTGTGGCTCACAGGCTCTAGAGCGCAGGCTCAGCAGTTGTGATTCACGGGCTTAGTTGCTCCGTGGCCTGTGGGATCTTCCCGGACCAGGGCTCAAACCCGTGTCCCCTGCATTGACAGGCAGATTCTCAACCACTGAGCCACGAGGGAAGCCCCCCAACTTTGTTTTTCATTTTCAAGATTGTTTTGGCCACTCTGGGTTCCTTGCAATCCATAGGAGTTTTAGAATTGGCTTGTCCATTTCTGCAAAAACGGAAGTTAGACATTTAATAGGGAATGCATTGAATCTGTGCATA
Source organism: Eubalaena glacialis (assembly GCF_028564815.1). Taxonomy (NCBI): domain Eukaryota; kingdom Metazoa; phylum Chordata; class Mammalia; order Artiodactyla; family Balaenidae; genus Eubalaena; species Eubalaena glacialis. The sequence continues at coordinate 48,824,093 of NC_083729.1, read as the reverse complement.
AATTTGGTGATTATTGCCATCTTAACAATATTAAGTCTTCAATCCATGAACATGGGATATCTTTTCATTATTTTAATTCTTTCAACAATGTTTTGTAGTTTTTAGTGTCTAAGTCTTACACCTCTTGGTTAAATTTATTTTTTTAAGTATTTTATTTCTTTTGATGCCTTAGTAAATAAAATTGTTTTCTTGTTTACGTTTTAAGACTGCTCACTGCTAGCATATAGCAATGCAACTGCTTTTTATGTTGATCTTGTATCCTACAATTTTGATGACTCTTTTATTAGCTATAATAATTAATTTGTGAATTCTTTAGGGTTTTCTATATATAAGATCATGTCATCTGTGAATATAGGATACATTTTCTGCAAAAAATATGTTGGGATTTTGATTGGGATTTCATTGAATCTGTAGGTCACTTTGGGTAGTATGGACACCTTAACAATATTAAGTTTCCGATGCATGAACACAGCCTGCCCTTCCATTATTTGTGTCTTCTTTAATTTGTTTCAGCAGTGTTCTGTAATTTTCACTGTACGAGTTTTTCACCATCTTGGTTAGGTTATTACTAAGTTTTTTTTTTTTTTTTTGACGCAATTGTAAATGGAATTGTTTTCTTAATTTCCTTTCAGATTGTTCATTGTTATTGTGTAACTTTTGATTCCCTTTTATAATTATTTCCTTTTGTTGATATTATCAATTTGGTGAGTCATTCTCATGGTTTCTTTTTATTCATTGGGCATGATTTCATTTAGTTTTTGAACATATTTAAAACAGCTATTTAAAATTTTTGTCTAGTAATTCCAGTGTCTAAGCTTCCTCAGGGAGAGTTCCTGTTAATTTCTTTTTTGGTTTGGTATGGGTCATACTTTCTTGTTTTTTTATTGCCTTGTAATTTTCATTGAAAAGTTGACATTTTGAATATTATGATAATGCAAATTTGTAAGTCACATTCACCTTCCTCCCCTTGGCTTTTTGTTGCTGTTTGTTGTTGTATGTTTGGTGTCTTTTCTGAACTAATTTTGTAAAGCCTGTGTTCTTTATTATGTTTGGCCACTGAATTCTCTGTTCTGTTGCCTTAGTGATCAGCTGATGGTTGGACAGAGATTTCCTTAAATGGCTGGAATTAAAGTAAAATCTCTCAGTTTTCAGATGAGCTTGTGTGTCATTTTGGGGGATATCTTCAGTACTCAGCCAGGCAGTTTACGGCTTTGCCTTAGCCTTCCTGGAGATCAGTCAGAGGGGAGAATTTAAGGCCTTCTCATGTCTTTTCTGAACATGCATACATGGTCTTCTAGATTCCTAGTATTATGTTGGAGCTTTTCAAAACCTTTATTCCTCAAAGCATCTCATTCTTTAGTCTTTCTTCCCAAGCTTTTTGGTTAGTCTGTTATTTGCCCCAACTGTCATCCATTGCCCTTAGGCAGCCATGACTAATGTCTTTGCTTGTATATTTGACAAACACACCCCCTCAGATAGCCACCTCAGCACTGCAAAAGTTCTGAATTAGGCAAAGATGAAGGCAAACACTTTGATGCAAGGAGTCACCAGACAGGTCAACTGATCGCCCACATCTCGTTGTGAATGAAGTATCTTCTAGTCCTTCTAGTAATGCTCTCTGTATTGGGACTGTGAGCTCTTAAGTCAAGTTCACATCTGAATCCAGAATTGGGTAATGGGACCAATAAGTAAGAGCACCACTGGGGTCTCTGTTTTTACAAAATCCCACCAGTTTTTCTTGATTAAGCATTATCTTAGTTGCTGCAAGCTTCTGGTTATTTTCCAGAATGCCAAAAAAAGTTCATTCTGATAGATTTTGCCAGTGTTTTTATTGATCTTATGGCAGGACAGACTTTTAGATTTTCTTACTATGCCATTTTTTGTTAACAATATTCTGTTTAGGATTTTAATAAATTATAACACACACGTGTGTATATATATATATGTGTATATATATATATATATATATATATATATATATATGTATGTGTGTGTGTATATATATATATAACCAACATGATACTCCACACCTTGACCCATTTTAATCTGTATCTATTTTTCTTTCTCAATAATTGGAAATAGAACTTGGTATAAGAAACAGGAGCGTTAAATCCTATTTGACCTACTTCATCAGTGCCCTCCCTCCTTGCCAAGACTCAGTGTTGGTGGAGTTAGTTAGCAGTTACCATTTAGATACAGAGTTTCCATTTAGCTACAGTTACCTTCAGTATCACACATTAATAAATACCAAATGTACAGTGCTTCTCTCTTCTCTTTAGGTACTTCCCCAGCATTACTGACTCTCAAATATGGCAGCCTCACATAAGACTAGGAGAGTTGTGTGGGAGATGTATATTGACCTAAAATTAAGCGTTTAGCAAAAATATAATTTTCTGCAGCTCTACTAAAATGGTAAACAGGGATTTTGCTACTTTGAACATTAAGTGTAGTTTGCATATTCTGTGTGTGTTGTGTATGTGTTTAAAGGAATTATTGACTGTTGTTGAAAGTAAAGTTCTAGAATACTGTTTCAACTTGTTTAATTTGAGTAAAGAAGGTTTGGAAACTTGTTCCTATCTGTTACTTTAGAAAAATGTACTCTAGATATCAGTAACTAACATTGGTATAGAAATTTATGGTTTATAAGTTTATGATTATAAATTTGGATAGTTTCTCCATATTACTGTCTCTTTAAATATCATAAAAAAGATAATCACAAAGGGGAAAAATGTTCAGAAATGTTGAGGATAACCTGAGGTCAAATGTATAGTAATTGGCCAAATTGGAACTAACTATAAATCATATACTTTTTTCAATACCATACATTTAAAAATAATGTATACAAGCTTGAGTGACAGATGCTTAGTGTGAACCATTTCTGTAACTAACTAAGCAGTTCATGGAGTTGGTTCAGTGTAATTCTGAAGTTTTACCTTAGTATATCATCTCAAGGGGACCATCATTAAAATCATTCCTTAAAGTAATGGTATAAATGGGTTCTCCAATATTTCAGGCCTGTCTCCGAGGAAGGACTTGCCTGAAACCTTTGATGTTTTATAATCAGAGAGCCTTTTTGATCTTGCTTGGTTATACCAATTTTGCATAATATTCCCCAGTCAATAATAATTCTATCATATCAAAATTACTCTGCTTTATCCTTTATCCTTTATGGTCATTAAAGAATATTTGTTTCAGCCAAATTAATTGCCTCTGGTATAAATGCAGCCAAGGGATTAGTTTCTGTGAGAAGTTTAAAAGTTGTTTCATTATCTAAATTTCAAATATCTATAGGGTTAAATTTATTTAAGCCTTTATTTCCAACCTTGGGAGAGAACAAAAGTCATATCACTATTCAAAATTGCCTTTAATGTATCAGAGTTTTGGAGATACCAAAGTATATAAGTCTAGAGAAGTGAAGAGAATAGAAGTGTGCTTGATTTAAAAGTAAGCTATTGATATTTGAGTTGTACAAGAAATGAAATAACCTCTGTGTGAACCTAAAGAACATTTACTACGAAGTCAGTGTTCTGAATCTCTATGAGAACAGTAATCAGAAGCAATATTCTGTGAAAAAGCATGTCTGGATGGATGGATGGAGGGGAAAAATGGGTTTCAAGTCAGACCCTTTTGTCTTGGTCTTCTAATCTGTTTTAACTGTTTACAGGGTTATTGTGAGTATTTTAGGGGAATAAGTATGAAAGATTTGAAAAATAAACTGAATCTTGGACATAAAGTGCTTTTATTACTTCCCATTAATAATTTTAATAATTCTTAAGAGAGTGTAGCAATGTGCCACATCAGATATAGATGTTGGGAGGAGACTCCCTAGTTGCCCCTTCTGAAGTTGTTTGTCTGTCATCACAGCAACAATTCCAGCCCTGTCACTAGTCAGGGGAGAGGAAGTCATAATTCTTAGCTCTCCTTCTAATTCAAGTGATATTATAGGCTCAATTGAGACAAAGTAGACTAAAGCCGGAAAAAAAAAAAAAAAAAAAGGCTTTTGAGTCACATAGCCATATCTCAAGAACAGTGTTGTCAGTAGCTGTGGGATAACTAGAATCTGGATTTAGACAACATCATGATTTCCTTGACATTTGACTCTTGATTCTCTCTCAGTATTGGTTTCTTCATATTCGTTCTACCCTCATGACCTCATCTAATCCTAATTACCTCCCAAAGGCTCTATCTCTTAATACCATCCCATTGGACGGTAACATACGAATTTTGGAGAACAAAAGCATGCAATCCATAACATTTCGTTCCTGGCTCCCAAAATGTATGTCCTTCTCACATAAAAAATACCATCTCAACAACTCCCGAAGTCTCAACTCATTCCACCATAAGCTCTAAATTCTAAAATCCAAAGTTTCATTTAAATAGCATCTAAATCAGATATGGGTGAGACTCAAGGCGTGCTTCATCCTGAGGCCAGTTCCTCCTCAGCTGTGAATCTGTGAAACCAAATATTTAATGTGCTTCCAAATACAACTGTGGGATGGGCATAGGGTTGGCATTCCCATTCCAAAAGCAAGAAGTAGGAAAGAAGAAAGGGGTAACGAGTCCCAAGTACGTCTAAAACATAAGAGGGCAAAGAGCATTAAACCTAATGGCTCAAGAACAATCATCTTTGGCTTGATGCTCAGCCTTCCAATCCCACTGGGGGGCAGTATCACCCCCATGACTCTGTGGGACAGTCTTAAGTGGCTTTCTGTAGGGGCCCTGCCCCCACAGCAACTCTCTGCCTGGGCTTTATGGCTCTCTAGGGTTGGATCATGTGCCCGTGGCTCTCCTAGTCTGGGATTCCAAGCCTGTGGCTCTGGTGGCTGACCCCATCCTTTGAATCTAGATAGAGGTAGCCTTGCCCCCCATAGCTGTGCTGAATACAGCCCATGCTAATTTCTCCGTGATGGCCCAACCTCTGAGGCACTGGGCAGGGGCATCCTAGACTGCCTGGTGACCCCCTCCTTTGAAACCATTCTTCCCAACCCTTCATCCCCCGCAGGCCCCCTCCACACTGGGCCTGTGATGGGAGTAGCAGCCTTGATGATGTTCGATTCACCTTTGGGGTCATTCTTCAGTTGTCTTAAAGAATAACTCCTGGCTTCTCTTGAAATGGCTGATTCATACTAATCTTATCAAAGGGTTGCCTGTCCACATCCTTGGTGTTCTCATTTTTTTGCAATATGGGTAAGCTGAGAATTTTCCAAATCTTTAAATTCTGCTTCGCTTTTTGCTCAAAAATTCCATCTTTAAGTAATTTCTCTCTTCTCACATTTTATTATAAGTAGTCAAGAGAACCCAAGCTGCATCTTCAACTCTTTACTTAGAAATAGTTTCAGCTTGATATCCAATTTCATAAGTTCTACCTTCCACAAAACACTAGAACATAAACACAGTTCAGCCAAGGTCTTTGCCACTTTATAACAAGGATTACCAGTTTCCAACAACATGCTTCTCATTTCTGTCTGAAACCACATCAGAATGGCCTTCATCGTCTATATTTCTACCAACATTCTGTTCAGGATTACTTAAGTATCCTCTAAGAAGATTAAATCTTTATCTACAGCTTTTCTTTCTGAGTTCTCACCAGAATCTCCCTTAATGATTCATTCATGGCAATGTAGGCTTTTTCTAGCATGGATCTCAAAACTTTTTCAGCTTCTACCATTACCAGTTCCAAAGCCACTTCTACATTTTTAGGTATTTGTTACAGCAGCATATCTACTTCTCGATACTAATTTCTGTTTAGTCAATTTGGGCTACTATATCAAAATTACCATCGACTGGATGGCTAATAAATAACAGAAATTTATTACTCACAGTTATGGAGGCTGACGGTCTGAGATCAGGGTGTAAGCATGGTCAAGTTCCAGTGAGGGCCCTCTTCTGGGTTGCAGACTGCTGACTTCTCAGTGTATCCTCACGTGGCAGAGAGCAGAGAAAAACCAAGCTCTCTTGTGACTCTTATAAGTTCATTAATCCCATTCATGAGGGCTCTACCCTCATGATCTCTTCTAATCCTATTGCCTCCCAAAGACTCCACCTCCTAGTAGCATCCTGTTTTTTTTTTGTTTTTCCTATTGAAATATATTTGCTTTACAAAATTATATTAATTTCAGATGTACAGCATAGTGATTCAGTACTTTTATAGATAATACCCCATTTAAAGTTATTACCAAATAATGGCTATATTTCTCTGCTGTACAATATATCCTTGTAGCTTATCTATTTTATACATAGTAGTTTATATCTCTTAATCCCATACACCTATTTTACCCTTCCCCCCTCCCCTCTCCCCACTGGTAGCCACTAGTTTGTTCTTTGTATCTGTGATCTGTTTCTGTTTTGTTATATGCATTCATATATTTTTTAGATTCTGCATATAAGTGATAATATGCAGTATTTGCCTTTCTCTGTCTGACTTATTTCACTAAGCATAATACTCTCTAGGTCCATCCATGTTGTTGCAAATGTCAGAATTTCATTCTTTTTTATGGCTGAGTAATATTCCATTGTGTGTGTGTGTGTGTGTATGTATGTGTGTGTGTATATATCTTCTATATATAGAATATAAATATGTGTATATATATATCTTCTATATATATAGAAGATATATATATACATCTTCTATATTCATTCATCTGTTGATGGACACTTAGGTTGCTTCCATATCTTGGTATAGAAAATAATGCTGCTGTGAACGTTGGGGTGCAGTGTATCTTTTCAAATTAGTGTTTTCATTTTCTTCAGATATATACCCAGTATACAAGGGTTCCCTTTTCTCCACTTCCTCACCAGCATTTATTTGTGGTCTTTTTGATAGTCATTCTGACAGGCGTGAGGTGATTATCTCATTGCGGTTTTGATTTGCACTTCTTTGATGATTAGTAATATTGAGCATCTTTTCATGTGCCTGTTGGCCATTTGTATGTCTTCTTTGGAAAAATGTTCAGGTCTTCACCTATTTTAAAATTGGGGTTATTTTTTGATATGATGAGGTTTCAACATATGAGTTTTGGGGCAATACAAGCACTTAGTCCATAACATATGGATATACCACATTTTGTTTATTCTTTCATACATTGATAAACACTTGGATTGTTTCTACCCTTTAGTTATTGAGAATAATACCACTATGAACATGGGTGTACAAAACCTTTTCAAGACCCTGCTTTCAATTATTTTGGATATATATGCCCAGAAGTAGAATTGCTGGATCATATGGTCATTCTGTTTTTAATTTTTTTGGGAAACCTCCAGACTGTTTTAATAGTAGCTGCACCGACATCAAGCGCCCGCGGGGTTGGCGGCCAGCTGGGCAAGAGCCATGGTCTGGGCTCGAGGACCCCAGCGTGGCCTCGCGAATTACCTCACCTTGCCGCCACCCTTCTGCCTCGGGTCCAGTCTGAGCCCTGGCACCATCCAGGCCGGCACCGAGCCGAAGTGGGAATGCAGCCATTTTGTTGAGCGTGACTTCACTTTCTGTGAGGAACTGTGTGGAGTATGCCACCTCGAGGTGCTCACCTTTTACTCTACCACAAGCCGTGTGGCTGACAGGGTCTTGGTGCTCCGGCCGGGTGTCAGGCCTGAGCCTCTGAGGTGGGAGAGCCGAGTTCAGGACATTGGTCCACAAGAGACCTCCCAGCTCCATGTAATATCAAATGGTGAAAGCTCTCCCAGAGATCTCCATCTCAACGCTAAGACCCAGCTCCATTCAACAACCAGCAAGCTACAGTGCTGGACACCCTATGCCAAACAACTGGCAAGACAGGAACACAACCCCACCCATTAGCACAGAGGCTGCCTAAAATCATAATAAGATCACAGACCCCCAAAACACACCAACAGACGCGGCCTTGCCCTCCAGAAGGACAAGACCCAGCCTCATCCACCAGAAAATAGGCACCAGTCCCCTCCACCAGGAAGCCTACACAGCCCACTGAAACAACCTCACCCACTGGGAGCAGACACCAAAAACAACGGGAACTAGGAACCTGCAGCCTGCGAAAAGGAGACACCCAAACACAGTAAGTTAAGCAAAATGATAAGACAGAGAAACACACAGCAGATGAAGGAGCAAGGTAAAAACCCACCAAACCAAACAAATGAAGAGGAAATAGGCAGTCTACCTGAAAAAGAATTCAGAGTAATGATAGTAAAGATGATCCAAAATCTTGGAAATAAAATGGAGAAAATACAAGAAATGTTTAACAAGGACCTAGAAGAACTAAAGAGCAAACAAACAATGATGAACAACACAGTAAATGAAATTAAAACTCTCTAGAAGGAATCAATAGTAGAATAACTGAGGCAGAAGAACGGATAAGTGACCTGAAAGATAAAATAGTGGAAATAACTACCGCAGAGCAGAATAAAGGAAAAAGAATGAAAAGAATTGAGGACAGTCTCAGAGACCTCTGGGACATTAAATGCACCAACGTTCGAATTATAGGGGTCCCAGAAGAAGAAGAGAAAAAAAAAAGGGACTGAGAAAATATTTGAAGAGATTATAGTTGAAAACTTCCCTAATATGGGTAAGGAAATAGTCATTCAAGTCCAGGAAGCTCAGAGAGTCCCATACAGGATAAAAACAAGGAGAAACACGCCAAGACACATATTAATCAAACTATCAAAAATTAAATACAAAGAAAAAGTATTAAAAGCAGCAAGGGAAAAGCAACAAATAACATACAAGGGAATCCCCATAAGGTTAACAGCTGATCTTTCAGCAGAAACTCTGCAAGCCAGAAGGGAGTGGGAGGACATATTTAAAGTGATGAAAGGGAAAAACCTTCAACCAAGATTACTCTACCCAGCAAGGATCTCATTCAGATTCAACGAGGAAATTAAAACCTTTACAGACAAGCAAAAGCTACGAGAATTCAGCACCACCAAACCAGCTCTACAACAAATGCTAAAGAAGCTACTCTAGGCAGGAAACACAAGAGAAGGAAAAGACCTACAATAACAAACCAAAAACAATTAAGAAAATGGTAATAGAAACATACATATCGATAACTACCTTAAATGTTAATGGATTAAATGCTCCAACCAAGTGACATAGACTGGCTGAATGGATACAAAAACAAGACCCGTATATATGCTATCTACAAGAGACCCACTTCAGACCTAGGGACACATACAGACTGAAAGTGAGGGGATGGAAAAAGATACTCAATGCAAATGGAATTCAAAAGAAAGCTGGAGTAGCAATTCTCATATCAGACAAAATAGACTTTAAAATAAAGACTATTACAAGAGACAAAGAAGGACATTACATAATGGTCAAGGGATCAATCCAAGAGAAGATATAACAATTGTAAATATTTATACACCCAACATAGGAGCACCTCAATACATAAGGCAAATGCTAACAGCTATAAAAGCGGAAATCGACAGTAACACAATCCTAGTAGGGGCCTTTATACCCCACTGTCACCAATGGACAGATCATCCAAAATGAAAATAAATAAGGAAACACAAGCTTTAAATGACACATTAAACAAGATGGAATTAATTGATATTTATAGGACATTCCATCCAAAAACAACAGAATAGACTTTCTCTCAAGTGCTCATGGAACATTCTCCAGGATTGATCATATCTTGGGTCACAAATCAAGGCTTGGCAAATTTACGAAAATTGAAATCATGTAAAGTATCTTTTCCGACCACAATGCTATGAGACTAGATATCAATTACAGGAAAAAATCTGTAAAAAATGCAAACACATGGAAGCTAAACAATACACTACTTAATAACCAAGAGATCACTGAAGAAATCAAAGAGGAAAGCAAAAAATACCTAGAAACAAATGACAATGGAGACACAACGACCCAAAACCTATGGGATGCAGCAAAAGCAGTTCTAAGAGGGAAGTTTATAGCAATACAATCCCACCTCAAGAAACAAGAAACATCTCAAACAAACAACATAATCTTACCCCTAAAGCAATTAGAGAAAGAAGAATTAAAAAAACCCCAAAGATAACAGAAGGAAAGAAATCATAAGGATCAGATCAGAAATAAATGAAAAAGAAATGAAGGAAACAGTAGCAAAGATCAATAAAACTAAAAGCTGGTTCTTTGAGAAGATAAACAAAATTAATAAACTATTAGCCAGACTCATCAAGAAAAAAGGTAGAAGACTCAAATCAGTAGAATTAGAAATGAAAAAAGAGAAGTAACAACTGACACTGCAGAAATACAAAGGATCATGAGAGATTACTACAAGCAGCTATATGCCAATAAAATGGACAAGCTGGAAGAAATGGACAAATTCTTAGAAAACCACAACCTTCCGAGACTGAACCAGGAAGAAATAGAAAATATGAACAGACCAATCACATGCACTGAAATTGAGACTGTGATTAAAAATCTTCCAACAAACAAAAGCCCAGGACCAGATGGTTTCACAGGCAAACTCTATCAAACATTTAGAGAAGAGCTAACACCCATCCTTCTCAAACTCTTCCAAAATGTAGCAGAGGGAGGAATACTCCCAAACTCCTTCTACGAGGCCACCATCGCCCTGATACTAAAACCAGACAAAGATGTCACAAAGAAAGAAAGCTTCAGGCCAATATCACTGATGAACATAGATGCAAAAATCCTCCACAAAATACTAGCAAACAGAATCCAACAGCACATTAAAAGGATCATACACCATGATCAAGTGGGGTTTATCTCAAGAATGCAAGAATTCTTCAATATATGCAGATCAATCCATGATACACCATATTAACAAATTGAAGGAGAAAAACCATATGATCATCTCAATAGATGCAGATAAAGCTTTCAACAAAATTCAACACCCATTTATGAAAAAAACCCTCCAGAAAGTAGGCATACAGGGAGCCTACCTCAACATAATAAAGGCCATATATAACAAACCAACAACCAACATCTTTCTCAATGGTGAAAAACTGAAAACATTTCCTCTAAGGTCAAGAACAAGACAAAGTTGTCCAGTCTCACCACTATTATTCAACATACTTTTGGAAGTTTTAGCCACAGCAATCAGAGAAGAAAAAGCAATAAAAGGAATCCAAATCGGGAAAGAAGTAAAGTTGTCACTGTTTGCAGATGATATGATACTATACAAAGAGAATCCTAAAGATGCTACCAGAAAACTACTAGAGCTAATCAATGAATTTGGTAAAGTAGCAGGATACAAAATTAATGCACAGAAATCTCTTGCATTCCTATACACTAATGATGAAAAATCTGAAAGAGAAATTAAGGAAACACTCCCATTTACCATTGCAACAAAAAGAATAAAATACCCAGGAATAAACCTACCTAAGGAGGCAAAAAGACCTGTATGCATAAAACTATAAGACACTGATGAAAGAAATTAAAGATAATACAAACAGTTGGAGAGATATACCATGTTCTTGGGTTGGAAGAATCAACATTGTGAAAATGACTATACTACCGAAAGCAATCTACAGATTCAGTGCAATCCCTATCAAACTACCAATGGCATTTTTCACAGAACTAGAAAAAAACATTGCACAATTTGTATGAAAACACAAAAGACCCCGAATAGCCAAAGCAATCTTGAGAAAGAAAAACGGAGCTGGAGGAATCAGACTCCCTGACATCAGACTATACTACAAAGCTACAGTAATCAAGACAGTATGGTACTGGCACAAAAACAGAAATATAGATCAATGGAAGAGGCTAGAAAGCCCAGAGATAAACCCACGCACATATGGTCACCATATTTTTGATAAAGGAGGCAAGAATATACAATGGAGAAAAGACAGCCTCTTCAATAAGTAGTGCTGGGAAAACTGGACAGCTACATGTAAAAGAATGAAATTAGAACGCTCCCTAACACCATACACAAAAATAAACTCAAAATGGATTAAAGACCTAAATGTAAGGCCAGACACTATAAAACTCCTAGAGGAAAACAGGCAGAACACTCTATGACATAAATCACAGCAAGATCCTTTTTGACCCACCTCCTAGAGAAATGGAAATAAAAACAAAAATAAACAAATGGGACCTAATGAAACTTAAAAGCTTTTGCACAGCAAAGGAAACCATAAACAAGACAAAAAGACAACCCTCACAATGGGAGAAAATATTTGCAAATGAAGCAACTGACAAAGGATTAATCTCCAAAATTTACAAGCAGCTCATGCAGCTCAATAAAAAAAAAAAAACAAAAAAAAAACCCAATCCAAAAATGGGCAGAATACCTAAATAGACATTTCTCCAAAGAAGATATACAGATTGCCAACAAACACATGAAAGGATGCTCAACATCACTAATCATTAGAGAAATGCAAATCAAAACTACAATCAGGTATCCCCTCACACCGGTCAGAATGGCCATCATCAAAGAATCTACAAACAGTAAATGCTGGAGAGGGTGTGGAGAAAATGGAACCCTCTTGCACTGTTGGTGGGAATATGAATTGATACAGTCACTATGGAGAACAGTATGGAGGTTCCTTAAAAAACTAAAAATGGAGCTACCATATGACCCAGCAATGCCACTACTGGGCATATACCCTGAGAAAACCATAATTCAAAAAGAGTTGCAGCTCTATTTACAATAGCCAGGACATGGAAGCAACCTAAGTGTCCATCGACAGATGAATGGATAAAGAAGATGTGGCATATATATACAATGGAATATTACTCAGCCATAAAAAGAAATGAAGTTGAGTTATTTTTAATGAGGTGGATGGACCTAGAGACTGTCATACAGAGTGAAGTAAGTCAGAAAGAGAAAAATAAATACCGTATGCTAACACATGTATGTGGAATGTAAAAGAAAAAAAAAAAAGGTTCTGAAGAACCTAGGGGCAGGACAGGAATAAAGATGCAGATGTAGAGAATGGACTTGAGGACACAGGGAGTGGGAAGGGTAAGCTGAGACGAAGTGAGAGAGTGGCATGGGCTTATATATACTAAGAAATGTAAAATAGAAAGCTAGTGGGAAGCAGCCGCATAGCACAGGTAGATCAGCTCGGTGCTTTGTGATCACCTAGAGGGGTGGGATAGGGAGGGTGGGAGGGAGATGCAAGAGGGAGGAGATATGGGGATATACGTATATGTATAGCTGATTCACTTTGTTATAAAACAGAAACTAACACAGCATTGTAAAGCAATTATGCTCTAATAAAGATGTTAAAAAAAGAATAGTGGCTGCACCATTTTACATTCCCACCAACAGTGCACAATAGTTCTAATTTCTCCATATCCTCACCAACACTTGTTATTTTTTGTTTATTTTTTTGATAGTAGCCATCTTGATGGATATGAGGTTATATCTCATTGTAGAAATATCTCATTCTTAAGCTGTGTCTCCACCTCGTTTTCTCCCACTTAAGAATGTGTGTTATAATGTGAATGAATGGGAGTGATTTTGTTATGTCTAATCATGAATCTGTTCTAATTCATTTTTAATCTTTAACGAATTTAATGGTTTTTTTATTGTTACTAACAAATAGCATGCAATGTACCTCTATCTCGTATTGTCTGAAAAGAATTATAAGTGGTGGCTCTGAATTACAATAACATAATTGTAGTGTGTATAGAAGGCTGAGTTCTTAAATACACTTTTACTTCTTTGCCTGAAAGTGGTGATTCATATTCTCCACTTTCTATTAGCAGTCCTTCTTTGCTACATGATTTTTTTATTCCATATATATTTTAGCCTTAATTCTTTAGAACTATTTAATCTGAGCAATTGAATCTATATTTCATAATGCTGACTGCCTGGTTTTGGAAGTAGACATCAATACCAAATAGTTATTTAATTACAATTGTGATAAATTATATGAAGGGAAAGCGCATGATGCTGTGAGGGCTGTAATGGGAACTGGAACTAAACAAGAATGGGGTAGGGAAGACAGGCTTCTCTGAGAACTGACATTTGTGTTAAACTTGAAGTTGAGTGATGTTTAGTTAGATGATATGGTGTGTTGATAGACATGACTGTATGGGTGGATGGGAGTGGATTCCAGGCTAGGTTAGAAAATATTTTTAAAAGTCCTTAAGATGGAAAGACATTTGATTTAGGAATAAATGTAGGCCCGTTTGAATGAAGCATAAAGAATAAGAGAAAAATGGGTGGGAGCATAGGACAGAGAGATAGGCAAGAGCTAAATCTTGCAGGCTATGCTAGACCACATTTTCAAAGAATTTTTGGGCTTTTATAATCAAGACTGTACATAAGTTTATATGAAGTCTTTCAATTTTAAGCAAATAGCAATGATATATAATGTATAAAAACAGTAGCAAAACCCCCAAGATATGTAGTTGGGCTCCAGATCAAACTAGATATTTTTGCTATCCAGAAACAGAATAGAAACTCAAGTAGTGATGAAGATGAAGCTATGAACTTGCTGGTATCTGATACAAGACACTGTCATTGGTGGCACAAGAAATTGGCTCCAGTAGACTAATGGGCACCAAATTCCAAAAAATAGGAAAGCATGTGATGGCAAATTAGCCTATCAAATCAACAATCTTTATGTGAATTTTCCTCCAGAGAACAGAAGAAGGAAATTAGCAAATTCATTCTAATGAGTCTAGTATAATATTGAGATCAAAACTAGGCAATAAAAGTTTAAGAAAAAAATTATAGAAAATCTCAGCTATGAATTTGAATGCAAAATGTCTCCAAAAAAACTAATATATCAATATTTAAATCAGCAGTACATAAAAAAAGATACATCATGACCAAGTGCAGTTGATCTGAGGAAAGCAAGAATGCTTCAGTATTTGAAAAGCTATCAAAATAATATATGATTAATAGACCAAATCTAAAAATCTATATGATTATCTCCATAGAAACAGCAAAAATAAATGTAATTCCATACTGCTTCATAGATTAAAAAATAAAATCTCTTAGCAGATGAAAGGCAAATAAAATTTGTGGCTTCTGTTGTTTTTTTGTCTACCCATACTCATTCCTAAACCCTTTTTTCTTACCCACTTTTCACTATCAAGATGAAAAAACCAACTATTCACATTCCTAGTCTCTCTTGTGTAAGGGTGGTCATATGACCCAGTTCTGGACAGTGAGGTGTAAAGAGGATTCTGAGAGGGGATACTAGGAATGACTTTCCTCCCTGATAAAAGAGATATACAATCTTTTTTTTTTTAATTCTCACCCTAGCTACCCACTGTTTCTTCCCTATGACCATGGTTGTAAGTGAATGTGATGCTTGAAATTATGCCATAAGAAAAGGCCAAAGATTCTAATCCCATATACTGATATCAATAAGCTGCTGCCCAAACCTGGAACTACCTACCTTAAAATTTCTTGCTATATGAGATAATTAGCTATCTTTTTCGTAAATAGCAGTGTTAGATATTCTTACTTTCAATCCAAAGTATTTCTAACTGATAAAGAAGGAAACTTCTTTAACCTGAAAAGGGAATTCAAATTCCCCTTTCAAATTCCTATTCAAATTCTTCAGCGAGTATCATACAAATTGAAAAAAGAAGTCTCCCATTACGTTCAGAAATGGAAAAGGATTCCAGTTATAACTTCTTTCAATGTTATACTGCAGGTCCTAGTCAGTGCAGTAAGATAGAGACATAACATTAAAACATTAGAAAAGAAAAAACCTAATTTGCCAATGATATTGCTTTCATAGAAAACTGGAAAGCATGTATAGACAAAGTACAGAATTAGTAATAGAGTTTTGCAAGTTTACTGGATTCAAGATCAACTGAAAAAAGACTACATAGCCACTACCCACTAGTAAAAAGAAATCACATTATATAATAAAGTACTTAGGAATGTATCTAACAGAATTTGGTAACACTTTTAAAAAGGGAATAATTTCAAAATGGTACTGAAGTGTGTAAGATGAATAAAAGGAGAAAGTTTTGGAAATGAATCACTCATTATCTTAAAGAGACATTGATTTGCCTCAAATTAATACTAGATTCTGTATTTCCTATGCAATGTCTACTCAAACTTTAAAAGGATTTATTGGGTGTCTTAACAGCTCTTCATAAAATTAATGTGAAGTTACAAAGGACCAAGAATAGCTGAGACAATTTTAAAAAAGAAGTGCAAGATAGTTAGACCTTACCAAACTTATTTAACAGCATAATGATTACAATTATATAGTGTAGTAGTTGCTTGGGGTTGGGCAAATAGAAAGATGGGAAATTTTAGGGAAACAGAGCACCTATGTGGAAACAGTATGTTCCAGAGGTGTCATTAAAATTATAGGCAGAGAGCAACCAAGTACATAAATCGTTCTGGAGAAATTAGTTTTCCTGGTGAAAACAATTGAATTCCTGTTTCACCTTACATAAACAATTAGGTGGATGAAACAATTAGGTTTATGATCTCGGGTTAAGAAATGAGTTAAGTTACAAAACAGCATAAATCTTAAAGGAAAAGATTAATAACTTGATCATATTAAAGTTAAAAGTTTCTGGTCATGAAGAGACACCATAAAGGACTTCCTTGGTGGCGCAGTGGTTAAGAATCCACCTGCCAATGCAGGGGACACGGGTTCGATCCCTGGTCTGGTAAGATCCCACATGCCGCGGAGCAGCTAAGCCCGTGTGCCACAACTACTGATCCTGCACTCTAGAGCCCATGAGCCACAACTACTGAGCCTGCATGCCACAACTACTGAAGCATATGTGCCTAGAGCCCGTGCTCCACAGCAAGAGAAGCCACCACAATGAGAAGCCCACGCACCGCAAGGAAGAGTAGCCTGCACTTGCCCCAACTAGAGAAAGCCCACGTGCAGCAACGAAGACCCAACACAGTCAAAAAAGAAAAAAAAAAAGAGAGACACCATAAAGATTAAAATATAAGCCATACATTGAGAGCAGATATCTGAAATATCTAAAAATATTTGAAATACATCTAACAAAAGTTGGGATCTAGAATTAAGAAAGGATTCCTACATATAAATAAGAAAAAAGTAATAACACAAGTGAATGAATAAAGGAGAGGAAGAGGGGACAGAAATGGAAGCCTAACCCACACCCATAAACATATCCTCAATCTCACTGATTATTTGGGGAATTCCATTTCACAGCTATCAAGTTTGCAAAATTAAAATCTGGTTTGACAATTCAGTTAGTTGATGAGGATACAGAGCTACACGAACTCTCATTTATGTTGGTGGAAATGCCCACTGATGCTTTGGAGTAGAATTTAGCATGATTCAACAATGTCAGTGATGGTCATACCCTTCATGCTATTTATACATCCTAGAGAAGATTTTGCTAACTCAGGATTAAAAAAGATGTTCTTGGCAATATTGCTGTCACAGGGAAGACTGAAAATGACTTAACTATCCATTAACAAGAAAACAGATAAATGCTATTACTTCACAGTAGAGTACTTACTACACATTGCTCAAATGAATGAACTAGAGCTACATAGTTATACCTCAAAAATATAACACTAAGCAGAAAAATCAAGTTTCACAATGGTGTGCAAGTTATACTGTTTTGGTAAAGTTTGAAAACAGGAACAACCCTTCTATGTAATGTTTATTCATACATGTACAAGTAGTCATAGATTAAAATGTGCATGGGATTGATGAATACCAGATTCAACACAATGTTATCTCTGGGGAAAAAGAAGGGAAGAGGATGGGCGAGAAATGCATAGGGGCTTCAACTGTTCAAAATATTTTATTTCCTAAGCTGAGAGTCTGTTACATGGATGTTTATTATATGATTTCTATGTTTTTGTATGCATTAAATGTTTCACAATAATCTATCTATCCTATCATCCATCTATCTGTCATCTGTCTATCATCTACATATCATTCATATATCTATCATCTGTTTCTTTATCAGTCATCATCTATCTGTCATCTGCCTATCTGAAGCATGCATGATAAAATGGATAATAGATCTATAAGTATTATGATATTCTTATTACTTTGCTGCTATTTTAAACATGTTATTTATTAAAAGGTTTTATTTGCTACTGTGTGGGTAATAGATCAGAGTAGATAAGAGGGGGTGTGAGATGCCACTGAGTTTTATTGCAGTAGCAGATGGAAGAACATAGCGAATCTGAAGACCACTTAGGAAGTTGAATGGATGTCTATGAGACTACTTGAAAGTGAAAGTTTAGGGAAAGGCTGGTGCAAGGATGGTTCTAATGTTTCTGTCATGAACCTCCTAGTGGACAATAAAATGACTTCTATTGCTAGAAAATACATGTGGAAAGGGTGACGTTGGTGGTTGGGGCAATGTGATTTTAACATTTTTAACAAATTTTAACAAAGAATTTATGTTTCTTGTAACATTCCTTGATGTGTTGTATATCCTAAAAAGTGCATCCTGAAACCTTTGTCAGAGTCCAAGAGAAGAAATGTTCTGATGTGGCTAGCCTCCTCCTGAAAAGTCCAAGTTAAAAATTTCTGTTTAAAGAAGTAAATCCTTCATATGGCATATTCACAGTTTATATAGAACTGGCTGGCATGAGGTGGTTTAGGAGAGATCCATTACTTGGTCCCATTTGTGGACAATATGGGCTTTGGACTATGAAAATGCTGATTGGATTGAAATAGTATTTACAGCTGAGAATCACCTGTTAGGGCAGGGATGCTGCCTAAAAATGCTGGCTGAAGATTGCAGAATGTGCTGATCTGTATACTGGAGAGGGCCCTAAAAAGCACAATGTGCAAGACTTTCACTGCTGCTAAGAACTCAGGTGAAAAATGTGTGTTATAGGCATTTTTTAACCCAGCATGACTTCTGTGGATGCTGCTGATTGATCAGAACTTGCTGCATATTGCTTTGTGGTCGTTTGATTTCTGTACTAGTTCTGGATGTAGGATCTTTAAAAAAATTGTTATACTTCTTCAGCCATGGTAGGAAGCCACAAGAACAGTTCATCTCACCTTCATAATCCAAAGTTATATAAAATTTTGTCATAGCGCTGTTTATTTGTGCCTGATCGAATTCTTGGCAAATAACAGAAACTGATGCTTCTATTCTTATTCCTGATGCTCATTTCTGTATTAGGGTATGAAAAGAGCTAATGGATAGTATTAAGCATTAATAAAGTGAGCAAGTGAGGTTGCTTAAGAATGAAACTGCTTATGAGATGTCGTAGATTCAACTTTGTGTTAGTTTTATTAGATAGGTGTCACTTTTCCAATGTTGATTTTCATAACCACGTCCTTTATTCTGAACCATGAAAAGTGAGTATATGTTTAAAACTAAAGTAAATATAATATTTAGGTTTTTAGCAGTTTTGTACCATCTATGAAGAAAATGAATAAGCCTGGTAACCTGAGAGTTCATTTCAGTAAAGAATAAAAATTACTAAAATGTTCTGTTCACTGAACCAAACACAGATTATATTTTTGTTAGTTAGGTTCCAAGAATTCACCAGTGGGAAGCTAGAGAAAAAAACAAAATTAAACAAAACAAAAATCAAATGAGATCTTGATAGTAGAAGAGGGAAAGACTCAAAGGCCTGTCTAGTCTTTCCTTATAAGAAAGTAAACCTTTTATAAACTTTCTACAAAGAAATTTTGCAAAATTATAATCAGACATTTCAGGGGCAAGATGGTGTTTCTGATTTGCGTTCTCGGAAATCACAACCAGGATCCAGTTTGCTAAAGGGGAAGCTTCAAGAAGAGTTAATATTAATGTTCCAGGACTTCGATCCTAGATTATCAAGATTCTGGGGACACCTTGCAGATCACCTGTTTCTATTCTGTTTATTATTGGAGACTCCTGCTTTTATCTTCAACTGAATCTCACACATAATCAGGTACACTCAAGCAGTCTGGAGGTTGCTTATACTTTTGGAAAAAGTACAGATTTACAAAAAAAAAATCATCCCTTGGACCCCTCTCCATCTCCTTTCTAAAATCACAGATAGTTTCACACCTGCCAGTCTCCCCTGCTTGGTTCCTCTAGAGCAGTTTCTCAACCCTGGCACTTGGGTTCTTTGTTGTAGGGGTCTGATCTATGCACTGTAGTATGTTTAGCAGCATCCCTGGGCTCAATCTGCTACGGTAGTACTCATCCACACAACTGTGACAAACAAAAATGTCTCTAATTCTTCCCAAATGTCCCCTGGGGGCAAAACTCCTCCCAGTTGAGAACAACTGTTCTAAAGAGAAGTTTATATGGGTCTCCAAGAAGCAACGGTGAAAGACTAATTCTGCAGCATCACTGATATTTGGATTGGGTTTTCATGCAGATAGATGTGTCTGGGGGTTATCCTAAAAAAAAATCATGAGATGATTGTATCAACTATACTTAAATAAAATAATTTTTTTAAAAATCATGAGTTGGGAACCTCTTTTTACAGAAGCATTATTCTGCTACAGGATATACTTTCTATTTTCTGACTGACAGCAGTTTCAATAAATGGATTGCTTTTCTATGCTAGGTGCTGAAAATACTAGTGTGAATGAAAATCAATTTCTCCTCTAAAGGAATAGGCACTCCAGGGACATTTGGGAAATCTTTGACCAAAACGAAACTTAATGTAAGTTAGCATTAACTGTGGACCCTATGTTAGTAACCAACATTACTACTTTCTTTCATTAATGAAATACACTTCATGTGTATATATTCATTCCTATAGGTAAGAATCTGCCTGACTCTGCTATTCTTGTATCATTATTAAAGGATGAATAATACCCAGAGAGGTAGTTAAAGCCCCTTAATTGGCATATGAATGAATGAAATGTTCAATTAAGAGGGCCAAATGCCAGAGATGAATTAGTTTAATGCTTTTTTATGACTTGACATGATGCATTACTGGTGACTAGCATCTATAAAATGCTCTGCTTTATAAGACACAGGGTTAATTACTAAACTTTAGCTTAAACCACTTCATTCTGTTGTCACTTTGTTTTATATTTTCTTGTGTTGTTCATTGCTTAAATTCATAAAGAATAGTCCTTATTTTAGCAAACATATTTCCCATCTTAGGATAATCCAAGGCTTTATTATTCACTGATGCTCTTATTTGATGCCAAGTACCATGTATTTTAATATACCATACAACTACTAGATTGAGATGATTTCTTAATTGGCTCTTTCAGCTTTCCAGCAGCTTGCACAAATTAAGAAGATTCTACTCTGCTTATCAGAAGTGAGCTTACTGTAGTTGGTGACATTTGTGCTGATCTTAAAAATTATCAGACATAAAATCATTTATTGTCTAATCAAGTAAATTGGACAGCTTCTATCTCTGACTGAACTTTCAGGTTTTTGTGAAATAAAGTAATAAT
This sequence comes from Eubalaena glacialis, assembly GCF_028564815.1. Taxonomy (NCBI): domain Eukaryota; kingdom Metazoa; phylum Chordata; class Mammalia; order Artiodactyla; family Balaenidae; genus Eubalaena; species Eubalaena glacialis. Next base: position 48,802,868 of record NC_083729.1, on the reverse strand, counting down.
AATGAATAGTAATGAAAACCAAGTGGCCTGATACATGATATAAATCTTTATTGCTCTTATTTGTTCTGTTGGTCATTCCTTCCACTACCTATTTCAGAAAGTCATCTAAAATAGAAACCTAGTACTCTGAATCTTTTGGAAAATAGTCCTTTAAAAGAGAAGAGCCTTTCTTTATTTTGATGCATGTATATTTAGAATCCTTTGAATACTCAAATACAAGACTATAGATGGAATCGTATTATTTAGAATAGACAGTGATATTACAGGTAATTCAGCACAATGCCTTTATTTTTTCATATAAGGACACTGAAAGTCAGATTGGCTAAGTGACTTGCCCAAGCTCTCTCAGATAGAAAGGGGCAAAGTAGGCATAATAGCACAGAATTACTAATTCCTGGTCCAGTGGCATCAGTTTTCTAGCATATGGTTTTTCTATATGAACTTCAGAATTATTTTTTTCTGGTCATATGATTATATGATTTAGAAGTTAAGGAAAAAGTAAGCTAAAATAATCTTTTCTCCACAGCCCCAAATTTTGTATATAAGTTTCAAGCGTTGTTCAAATGGTTGGTATTTTATGGCCTCTGACATTTGGAGACTCACTGTGAACATCACAAGAACAGTTAGACACATGCGACTTGTATGTTCCAAATGTTCTTGGATCAGATTCTTATTTCCATAGGAGTACTTTTTGAGATTTATGTAAAAAAGATACCTTTAGCATTGTTAATTTACATAAAAATAAAATGTTTTTTATTAAGTGAAAATGTTTTTTAAAAGTGAAATTACATGTTTTTATATATTAAGTAGAGTTTTTTTTTTTACAAGTAGGAACAAAAATGTTCTAGTTGTAATAAAGCGACTGTTGCAGAATTCAGTGTTGTTTTCTTATGATAGATATTCAATATAATTTCAAGGGATAGAAACTTGCTATAATGAGCATTCATATAGTGAGAAAAGAATTAATGTAATTAATGTAGAGATTATATATATATATATGTAGATAGATAGAGATATAGTGGATGTGAGAAGTATCTCATTTTAGTTGGAAGTTGCATTTCCCTAATGACTAATTATATTGAGCATCTTTTCAGGTGCTTTTTAGCCATTTGTGTATCTTCTATTCAAATCCTTTGCCCATATTTAAACTAGGTTAGTCTACTCCTAGGTATAGACTCAAGAGAAATGAAAACATATGTGCAAACAAAATTTTGTGGAAGAATGTTCATGTTAACATTATCCATAATAGCCAAAGTTGGACACAATCCAAACGTCTATCAACTGAAGAATAAGCAAATGTGGTATATCTATACAATCAAAAACTATTTGGCAATAAAAGTGAATTATGTACCGATGCATGCTGTAACACAGATGAACCTGAAAACATAGTAAGTGAAAGAAGCCAATCATAAAAAACCATATATCATATAATTACATTTATATGAAATGGCTAGAAAAGAGACGGAAAGTAGGTGAGTGCTTGCCTAGGGCTAGGGAGAGAGAGAAATGGGGAATGACTGCTAATGGGTATATGCTTTCTTTTGGGGTGATGACAGGTTCTAAAACTAGATAGCAGTGGTGGTTGCACAACTCTGTGAATATACTAGAAAACACTGAATGGTAAACTTTAGTTGGGTAAATGTTATGGTATGTGAATTATATCTCAATAAAGCTTTTGAATAAAGAAAAACATGCTTATAAAAATTACACCGTTTTACTCTCTTGTAGTTTATAAAATAATAAATTTTGAAATAAGGCTTTTAGAATCCTTACTATAAGTTGATTACCAGCTGGTCAATAAAGTAACCATTTGCACTTAAATTGTTAAAAATTAACATCTCCGTATTACAGACAAATGTTTTCACTTCTACTCTCAGTATATAGCACATCATCTATCTAGTTGCCCAAACCAAATACTTCAAAGTAATCTTTCATTTTCTTTTACCTGCAACCTGTAGGAGAGCACAAAGTTCTATTGACTTCACCTTTCACCTCCTGGGTATCATTTGGCATTCTTCCTTTCCAGTCATGCTGCTTTAGCCTTAGTTGGGAATATTTGGCCTACCCTATTTAAAAAAAAATTTTATTGGAGTAGAGTTGATTTACAATGTTGTGTTAGTTTCAGGTGTACAGTAAAGTGAATCAGTTATACATATACATGTATCCACTCTTTTTTAGATTCTTTTCTCATATAGGTCATTACAGAGTATTGAGTAGAGTTCACTGTGCTATACAATAGGTCCTTATTAGTTATCTATTTTATATATAGTAGGTATATATGTCAATCCCAATATCCTAATTTATCCCCTGGTAACCATAAGTTTGTTTTCTACATCTGTAACTCTATTTCTGTTTTGTAGATCAGTTCATTTGTACCCTTTTTTTTAGATTCCACATGTAAGCGATATCATATGATATCTGTCTTTCTCTGTCTTACTTCACTCAATATGACAGTCTCTACATCCATCTATGTTGCTGCAAATGGCATTATTTTGTTCTTTTTATGGCTGAGTAATATTCCATTGTATATATGTACCACATCTTCTTCATCCTTTCCTCTGTTGATGGACATTTAGGTTGTTTCCATGTCCTGGCTGTTGTAAATAGCGCTGCAGTGAACATTGGGGTGCATGCATCTTTTTGAATTATGGTCTTCTCCAGATATATGCCCAGGAGTGGGATTGCTGGTTCCTTAAAAACAGAGTTACCATATGGCCTACCCTATTTTTATATTGGTTTTTCTATACCTATTGGTTTGTCTATACCTCTGGTAAAGATTGTTCTAAAATGCGTGTATGATCTCAGTGACATCAGTGTATAATTTCACTTACAGAATAAAGATTAAACTTCTTAGTATGCTCTGGAAAGCTTTTTATATTCTGAATCCTGTCCATTTTCCAGTCCTACTTTCTATCACTCCTACACAGCAAGTTACACTAGAGTTCAATGCACTTGTCATGCCATTTCAGACATTTAAAAATTTTCTCTTATAACTTCTTTGATCCATAGGTGATTTAGAAATATGTTGTTTAGTTTCTAAATATTTGGTGATTTTCCAGCTACCTTTCTGTTACTGATTTCTAGTTTAATTCCACTGAGGTCTGGAAACATACTTTGTATGGTTTCTATTCTTTAAAATTTGCTGGGATGTCTGCTGTGACCCAGAATGTGGTCTCTTGGTGAACATACCATGTAAGCTTGAACAGAATGTGTTTTCTGATGTTGGATGGAGTATTCTACAAATGTCAACTACGTCAAGTTGATTGATAGTACTATTCAGGTCATGTATATTCTTACTGATTTTCTGCTTGCTTGATCTATCAATAAGTGGCAGAGATAAGTTGAAGCCTCCAACTATAATGCTGGGTTCATCTATTTATACTTGCAGTTTTCTCAGTTTTTGTTTCATGTATTTTGCTACTCTTTAGTAAGGTGCATTCACATCTGGGATTGTTATGTCCTCTTGAAAATTGGCCCCTTTATCGTTATGTAATGCCCCTGATTCCTGCTTAGTCTGAAATTGATATAATCACTCCAGCTTGCTTTTGATTAGTGTTAGCATAGTAAAGATTTCTCTCTATCCCTGTACATTTTACCCATCTGAGTGGGTGTATATTTAAGGTGTATTTCTTATGGACTGCACACAGTTAGATCTTGTTTTTTTTTATCTACTCTGATAATATCTATCATTTAATTGGTATGTTCAGACCATTTATATATAAAGTGATTGATTTATTGATATAGATAGATCATTATCTACCATGTGTGTAAATATTCATTGTACTTGTTTTTGTTTCTTTCTCCCCTATTTTTCTGTCTTTTCTGGTTTTGATTGACTATTTAAATGATTCTATTTTATCTCCTCCCTTTAGTGTATCAATTACACTTTTTAAATAGCTAGACTTTATTTTTTTAGAGCAGTTTTAGATTTACAGAACAATTGAACAGAAAATACAGTTTTCATATACTCCCTTTTCCCCTGCTCCCATCATTTCTTCTGTTATTAATATCTTGTGTCAGTGTGGTATGTTTTTAACAATTGATTAACCAATATTGATACATTGCTATTAACTGAAGTCCATTTACATTACGGTTCACTCTTTGGTTGCACATTCTATGAATTTTGACAAACACAGAATATTATGCATCCACCATTTTAGTATCATACAGAGTAGTTTCACTTCCCTAAAAATTCCCTGTGCTCCACTTATCTCTCCCTCCCTTTTCTCCCTTTCTTACCCATTCCTTTCCCCTGCTACAACTGAACTGGCAACACCAATCTGTTTACTGTCTCTGTAGTTTTGCCTTTTCTGGAATGTTACATTATGGAAATCGTACAGTGTGTAGCCTTTCATACTGGCTCCTTTCACTTAGCAATATGCATTTGAGGTTCCTCCATGTGTTTTTGTGGCTTGATGACATATTTCTTTTTAATCTGTGGCTAATACTCCATTGTATGGATGTATCATAGTTTGTTTATCCATTCACTTGTTGAAGGACATCTTGGTTGCTTCTGGTTTTTCACAATTATGAATAAAGCAGCTATAAACATCCACGTGCAGGTATCAAGGAGAGTGATTGCTGGATCGTATGGTAAGAGTATGTGTAGTGTTGCAAGAAACTACCAAACTGTCTTCCAAAGTGGCTGTACCATTTTGCATTCCCACCAGCAATGAATGAGAGTTCCTATGGCTCCACACCTTGCGAGCATTTGATGTTATTAGGGCTATGGATTTTAGCCATTCTAATAGGTGTGTAGTGCTATATCATTGTTGTATTAATTTTCAATTCTCTAATGACATTTGATGATGAACATATTTTCGTATGCTTATTTGCTATGTCTTCTTTGGTAAGATTTCCATTTAGAACTTTGGCCCAATTTTTAACTGAGTCGTCTGTTTTCCTATTGTTAATTTTTAAGAATCCTTTGAATATTTTGGATACAAGCAAGTCCTCTACCAGATGTGCTTTACAAAGAATTTTTCCCACCTATGATTTGTGTTTTCATTCTTTTAACAGTGTCCTTTGCAGAGAAGCAGTTTTTAATTTTAACGAACTCCAATTTATCATTTTTTTCTCTCGTGGATCTTGCCTTCAGTATTATATCTAAAAACTATTGCCAAAACCAAGTTCACCTAGTTTTTTCCTATGTTATTTTCTAGTTTTTGTGGGTATATGCGTTATTCTAAGTCTATGTTACATTTTGAGTTAAGTTTTGGGAGAAGTTTAAGGTCAATGGCTTAATTCTTCTTTTTTCCCTTTTTTTTTTTTTTTTTGTCATACAGATGTTCAGTTATTCCAGCACCATTTTTTTTTAACATCTTTATTGGAGTATAATTGCTTCACATTGTTGTGTTAGTTTCTGCTGCATAACAAAGTGAATCAGCTATACGTATACATATATCCCCATATCCACTCCGTCTTGCATCTCCCTCCCACCCTCCCTATCCCACCCCTCTAGGTGGTCTCAAAGCACCGACCTGATCTCCCTGGGCTATGTGGCTGCTTCCGAATAGCTATCTATTTTACATTTGGTAGTGTATATATGTCAATGCCACTCTCTCACTTCTTCCCAGTTTACCCTTCCCCCTTCCCGTGTCCTCAATTCCATTCTATACTTCTGTGTCTTTATTCCTGTCCTACCCCTAGGTTCTTCAGAACCATTATTTTTTTATATTCCATATATATGTGTGAGCATACGGTATTTGTTTTTCTCTTTCTGACTTACTTCCCTCTGTATGACACACTCTAAGTCCATCCACCTCACTACAAATAACTCAATTTCATTTCTTTTTATGGCTGAGTAATATTCCACTGTATATATGTGCCACATCTTCTTTATCCATTCATCTGTCAATGGACACTTAGGTTGCGTCCATGACCTGGCTATTGTAAATAGAGCTGCAATGAACATTGTGGTACATGACTCTTTTTGAATTATGGTTTTCTCAGGGTATATGCCCAGTAATGGGATTGCTGGGTCATATGGTAGTTCTATTTTTAGTTTTTTAAGGAACCTCCATACTATTCTCCATAGTGGCTGTATCAGTTTACATTCCCACCAACAGTGCAAGAGGGTTCCCTTTTCTCCACACCCTCTCCAGCATTTATTGTTTCTAGATTTTTTGATGATGGCCATTCTGACTGGTGTGAGGTGATACCTCATTGTAGTTTTGACTTACATTTCTCTAATGATTAGTGATGTTGGGCATCTTTTCATGTGTTCGTTGGCAATCTGTGTATCTTCTTTGGAGAAATGTCTATTTAGGTTTTGGCCCATTTTTGTTTTGGGTTTGTTTTTGTAGGTCCTTTTCTTCTCTTGTGTTTCCCACTTAGAGAAGTTCCTTTAGCATTTCTTGTAGAGCTGATTTGGTGGTGCTGAATTCTCTTAGCTTTTGGTTGTCTGTAAATCTTTTGATTTCTCCATCGAATCTGAATGAGATCCTTGCCTGATAGAGTAATCTTGGTTGTAGGTTCTTCCCTTTCATCACTTTAAGTATATCACACCACTCCCTTCTGGCTTGTAGAGTTTCTGCTGAGAAATCAGCTGTTAACCTTATGGGAGTTCCCTTGTATGTTATTTGTCATTTTTCCCTTACTGCTTTCAATAATTTTTCTTTGTCTTTTATTTTTGCCAGTTTGATTACTATGTGTCTCGGCGTGTTTCTCCTTGGGTTTATCCTGTGTGGGACTCTCTGCACTTCCTGGACTTGGGTGGCTCTTTCCTTTCCCATGTTAGGGAAGTTTTCAACTATAATCTCTTCAAATATTTTCTCTTGTCCTTTCTCTCTCTCTTCTCCTTCTGGAACCCCTATAATGCAAATGTTGTTGCGTTTAATGTTGTCCCAGAGGTCTCTTAGGCTGTCTTCATTTCCTTTCATTCTTTTTTCTTTATCCTGTTCCGCAGCAGTGAATTCCACCATTCTGTCTTCCAGATCACTTATCCGTTCTTCTGCCTCAGTTATTCTGCTATTGATTCCTTCTAGTGTAGTTTTCATTTCAGTTATTGCATTGTTCATCTCTGTTTGTTTGTTCTTTAATTCTTCTAGGTCTTTATTAAACATTTCTTGCATCTTCTCGATCTTTGCCTCCATTCTTATTCCGAGGTCCTGGATCATCTTCACTATCATTATTCTGAATTCTTTTTCTGGAAGGTTTCCTATCTCTACTTCATTTAGTTGTTTTTGTGGGGATTTATCTTGTTCCTTCATCTGGTACATAGCCCTCTGCCTTTTCATCTTGTCTATCTTTCTGTGAATGTGGGTTTTGTTCCACAGGCTGCAGGATTGTAGTTCTTGCTTCTGCTGTCTGTCCTCTGGTGGATGAGGCTATCTAAGAGGCTTGTGCAAGTTTCCTGATGGGAGGAACTGGTGGTGGGTAGAGCTGACTGTTTCTCTGGTGGGCAGAGCTCAGTAAACCTTTAATCCGCTTGACTGCTGATGGGTGGGGCTGCATTCCCTCCCTGTTGGTTGTTTGGCCTGAGGCAACCCAACACTGGAGACTACCTGAGCTCTTTGGTGAGGCTAATGGTGGACTCTGGGAGGGCTCACGCCAAGGTGTACTTCCCAGAACTTCTGCTGCCAGTGTCCTTGTCCCCATGGTGAGCCACAGCCACCCCCCTGCCTCTGCAGGAGACCCTCCAACACTAGCAGGTAGGTCTGGTTCAGTCTCCCTTGGGGTCACTGCTCCTTCCACTGGGTCCCGATGCGCACACTACTTTGTGTGTTCTCTCCAAGAGTGGAGTCTCTGTTTCCCCCAGTCCTGTCGAAGTCCTGCAATCAAATCCCACTAGCCTTCAAAGTCTGATTCTCTAGGAATTCCTCCTCCCGTTGCTGGACCCAGGTTGGGAAGCCTGACGTGGGGCTCAGAACCTTCACTCCAGTGGGTGGACTTCTGTGGTATAAGTGTTCTCCAGTCTGTGAATCACCCACTCAGCATTTATGGGACTTGATTTTACTGTGATTGTGCCCCTCCTACCATCTCATTGTGGCTTCTCCTTTGTCTTTGGATGTGGGGTATCTTTTTTGGTGAGTTCCAGTGTCTTCCTGTCGATGATTGTCCACCAGCTAGTTGTGTTTCTGGTGTTCTCACAAGAGGGAGTGAGAGCACATCCTTCTACTCTGCCAACTGGTTCAGGGCTCTTTGGCCCATTTTTGGATTGAGTTGTTTGCTTTTTTGACATTGAGCTGCATGAGCTGCTTGTATGTTTTGGAGATTAATCCTTTGTCAGTTGCTTCATTTGCAAATAATTTCTCCCATTCTGAGGGTTGTCTTTTTGTCTTGTTTATGGTTTCCTTTACTGTGCAAAAGCTTTTAAGTTTCATTAGGTCCCATTTGTTTATTTTTGTTTTTATTTCCATTTCTATAGGAGGTGGGTCAAAATGGATCTTGCTGTGAATTATGTCATAGAGTGTTCTGCCTATGTTTTCCTCTAGGAGTTTTATAGTATCTGGCCTAACATTTAGGTATTTAATCCATTTTGAGTTTATTTTTGTGTATGGTGTTAGGGAGTGTTCTAATTTCATTCTTTTACATGTAGCTGTCCAGTTTTCCCAGCACCACTTATTGAAGAGGCTGTCTTTTCTCCATTGTATATTCTTGCCTCCTTTATCAAAGATAAGGTGACCATATGTGTGTACGTTTACCTCTGGACTTTCTATCCTGTTCCATTGATCTATGTTACTGTTTTTGTGCCAGTACCATACTGTCTTGATTACTGTAGCTTTGTAGTATAATCTGAAGTCCGGGAGCCTGATTCCTCCAGCTCCGTTTTTCTTTCTCAAGATTGCTTTGGCTATTCGGGGTCTTTTGTGTTTCCATGCAAATTGTGAATTTTTTTTTTTCTAGTTCTGTGAAAAATGCCAGTGGTAGTTTGATAGGGATTGCATTGAATCTGTAGATTGCTTTGGGTAGTATAGTCATTTTCACAATGTTGATTCTTCCAATCCAGGAACATGGTATGTCTCTCCATCTGGTTGTATCATCTTTAATTTCTTTCATCAGTGTCTTATAGTCTTCTGCATACAGGTCTTTTGTCTCCTTAGGTAGGTTTATTCCTAGGTATTTTATTCTTTTTGTTGCAATGGTAAATGGGAGTTTTCCCTTTATTTCACTTTCAGATTTTTCATCATTAGTGTATAGGAATGCAAGAGATTTCTGTGCATTAATTTTGTATCCTGCTACTTTACCAAATTCATTGATGAGCTCTAGTATTTTTCTGGTAGCATCTTTAGGATTCTCTATGTATAATATCATGTCATCTGCAAACGGTGACAGTTTTACTTCTTTGTTTCCAAATTGGATGCCTTTTTTCCCTTTTACTTCTCTGATTGCTGTGCTAAAACTTCCAAAATTATGTTAAATAATAGTGGTGAGAGTGGGCAACCTTGTCTTTTTCCTGATCTTAGTGGAAATGCTTTCAGTTTTTCACCATTGAGAACAATGTTGCCTGTGGGTTTGTCATATATGGCCTTTATTATGTTGAGGTGAGTTCCCTCTATGCCTACTTTCTGGAGAGCTTGTATCATAAATGGGTGTTGAATTCTGTCGAAAACTTTTTTTGCATCTATTGAGATTATCATATGGTCTTTATCCTTCAATTTGTTAATATGGTGTATCACATTGATTTGTATATATTGATGAATCCTTGCATTCCTGGGATAAATCCCACTTGATCATGGTGTATGATCCTTTTAATATGCTGTTGGATTCTGTTTGCTAGTATTTTGTTGAAGATTTTGGCATCTATGTTCATCAGTGATATTGGCCTGTAGTTTTCTTTTTTTGTGACATCTTTGTATGGTTTTGGTATCAGGGTGATGGTGGCCTCGTAGAATGAGTTTGGGAGTTTTCCTCCCTCTGCTATATTTTGGAAGAGTTTGAGAAGTATAGCTGTTAGCTCTTCTCTAAATGTTTGGTAGAATTCGCCAGGGAATCCATGTGGTCCTGGGCTTTTGTTTGTTGGAAAATTTTTAATCACAGTTTCAATTTCAGTGCTGGTGATTCGTCTGTTTATATTTTCTGTTTCTTCCTGGTTCAGTCTTGGAAGGTTGTGCCTTTGTAAGAATTTGTCCATTTCTTCCAGGTTGTCCATTTTATTGGCATATAGTTGCTTGTAGTAATCTCTTCATGATCCTTTGTATTTCTGCAGTGCCAGTTGTTACTTCTCCTTTTTCATTTCTAATTCTGTTGATTTCAATCTTCTCCCTTTTTTTCTTGATGAGTGTGGCTAATGGTTTATCAATTTTGTTTGTCTTCTCAAAGAACCAGCCTTTAGGTTTTATTGATCTATGCTATCATTTCCTTCATTTCTTTTTCATTTATTTCTGATCTGATCTTTATGATTTCTTTCCTTCTGCTAACTTTGAGGGTTTTTTATTCTTCTTTCTCTAATTGCCCTAGGTGTAAGGTTAGATTGTTTATTTGAGATTTTACTTGTTTCTTTAGGTAGGATTGTATTGCTATAAACTTCCCTCTTAGAACTGCTTTTGCTGCATCCCATAGGTTTTGGGTCATCGTGTTTTCATTGTCATTTGTTTCTAGGTATTTTTTGATTTCTTCTTTGATTTCTTCAGTGATCTCTTGGTTATTAAATAGTGTATTGTTTAGCCTCCATGTGTTTGTATTTCTTACAGATTTTTTCCTGTAATTGATATCTAGTCTCATAGCATTGTGGTTGGAAAAGATACTTGATATGATTTCAATTTTCTTAACTTTACCAAGGCTTGATTTGTGACCCAGGATATGATCTATCCTGGAGAATATTCCATGAGCACTTGAGAAGGAAGTGTAATCTGTTGTTTTTGGATGGAATGTCCTATAAATATCAATTAAGTCCATCTTGTTTAATGTATCATTTAAAGCTTGTTTTTTGTTACTTATTTTCGTTTTGAATGATCTGTCCATTGGTGAAAGTGGGGTGTTAAAGTGCCCTACTATTATTGTGTTACTGTCGATTTCCCCTTTTATGGCTATTAGCATTTGCCTTATGTATTGAGGTGCTCCTATGTTGGGTGCATAAATATTTACAATTGTTATATCTTCTTTTTCGATTGATCCCTAGATCATTATGTAGTGTCCTTCTTTATCTCTTGTAATAGTCTTTATTTTAAAGTCGATTTTTTCTTATATAAGAATTGCTACTCCAGTTTTCTTTTGATTTCCATTTACATGGAATATCTTTTTCCATCCCCTCACTTTCAGTCTGTGTCCCTAGGTCTGAAGTGGGTCTCTTGTATGCAGCATATATACAGGTCTTGTTTTTGTATCCATTCAGCCAGTCTATGTCTGTTGGTTGGAGCATTTAATCCATTTACATTTAAGGTAATTATTGATATGTATGTTCCTATTATCATTTTCTTAATTGTTTTTGGTTTGTTATTGTAGGTCTTTTCCTTCTCTTGTGTTTCCTGCCTAAAGAAGTTCCTTTAGCATTTGCTGTAAAGATGGTTTGGTGGTGCTGAATTCTCCTAGCGTTTACTTGTCTGTAAAGTTTTTAATTTCTCTGTCGAATCTGAATGTGATCCTTGCTAGTTAGAGTAATCTTGGTTGTAGGTTTTTCCCTTTCATCACTTTAAATATGTCCTGCCACTCCCTTCTGGCTTGCAGAGTTTCTGCTGAAAGATCAGCTGTTAACCTTATGGGGATTAGGTTGTATGTTATTTGTTGCTTTTCCCTTGCTACTTCTAATATATTTTCTTTGTATTTAATTTTTGATAGTTTGATTAATATGTATCTTGGAGTGTTTCTCCTTGGATTTATCCTGAATGAGACTCTCTGCACTTCTGGGACTTCATTGACTATTTCTTTTCCCATATTAGGAAAGTTTTCAACTATAATCTCTTCAAATATTTTCTCAGTCCCTTTCTTTTTCTCTTCTTCTTCTGGGACCCTATAATTCGAATGTTGGTGAGTTTTATGTGTCCCAGAGGTCTCTGAGACTGTCCTCCATTCTATTCATTCTTTTTTCTCTATTCTGTTCTGCAGTAGTTATTTCCACTGTTTTATTTTTCAGGGCACTTATCCGTTCTTCTGCCTCAGTTATTCTGCTATTGATTCCTTCTAGAGAATTTTTAAATCCATTTATTGTGTTGTTCATCATTGTTTGTTTGCTCTTTAGTTCTTCTAGGTCGTTGTTAAACGTTTCTTGTATTTTCTCCATTCTGTTTTCAACATTTTGGATATTGTTTACTATCATTACTCTGAATTCTTTTTCAGGTAGACTGCCTATTTCCTTCGTTTGTTTGGTCTGGTGGGTTTTTACCTTGCACCTTCATCTGCTGTGTTTCTCTGTCTTCTCATTTTGCTTCACTTACTGTGTTTGGGGTCTTCTTTTTGCAAGCTGCAGGTTCCTAGTTCCCGTTGTTTTTGGTGTCTTCCCCCAGTGGGAAAGGTTGGTTTAGTGTATTATGTAGGCTTCCTGGTGGAGGGGACTGGTGCCTGTGTTCTGGTGGATGAGGCTGGATCTTGTCTTTCTGATGGGCAGTGCCACGTCCGGTGGTGTGTTTTGGGGTGTCTGTGAACTTACTGTGATTTTAGGCAGCCTCTGTGCTAATGGATGGAGTTGTGTTCCTGTCTTGCTAGTTGTTTGGCATGGGGTGTCCAGCACTGGAGCTTGCTGGTCGTTGAGTGGAGCTGGGTCTTAGCATTGAGACGGAGATCTCTGGGAGAGCTCTTGCCAATTGATATTACGTGGGGTTGGGAGGTCTCTGGTGGTCCAGTGCCTCAACTCCACTTTCCCACCTCCAAGGCTCAGGCCTGACACCCTGTCAGAGCACCAGTACCCTGTCAGCCACACAGCTCAGGAGAAAAGGGAGAAAAAAAAAAAGAATAAAATAAAATGAAAGTTATTAAATTAAAAAATTTTTAAATATTATTAAAATAAAAAATTTTTAAAGTTATTTTTTTAAAAAAGGGAGCAACCGAATCAATAAACACATCCACCAATTATAACAAGTGCTAAAAAGTAAACTAAGATAAGTATATAAATCAGAAACTAATTAGTCGCATATAGCAAACCCCAAGTCTGCAGTTGCTCCCAAAGTCCACTGCCTCAATTTTGGGATGATTCATTGTCTATTCAAGTATTCCACAGATTCAGGGTACCTCAAGTTTATTGTTGAGATTTAATCTTCTTCTCCTGAGGCTGCCCGGAAAAATTTCCCTTTCTCTTCTTTGTTAGCACAGCTCCTGGGGTTCAGCTTTGGATTTGTCCCCGTCTCTGCATGTAGGTCGCCCTCTTGCATCTGTTCTTTACCCAGACAGGAGGGGGTTAAAGGAGCGGCTGATTAGGGGGCTCTGGCTCACTCAGGCCAGTGGAAGGGAGGGGTATGGTATGTGGGGCGAGCCTGAGGCCGCAGAGGCCGGCATGACGTTGCAACAGCCTGAGGCGCACTGTGTGTTCTCCTGGGGAAGTTGTCGCTGGATCACTGTACCCTGGCAGTGGCAGGCTGCACAGGCTCCCGGGAGGGGAGGTTTGGATAGTGACCTGTGCTTCCACACAGGATTCTTGGTGGCTGCAGCAGCCGCCTTAGCGTTTCATGCCCATCTCTGGTGTCCACGCTGATAGCTGCAGCTCGCGCCAGTCTCTGGATCTCGTTTAGGCAGTTCTCTGAATCTCCTCTCCTTGTGCCCCCCAAAACAATGGTCTCTTGCCTCTTAGGAAGGTCCAGACTTTTTCCTGGACTTCCTCCTGGCGAGCTGTAGCACACTAGCCCCCTTCAGACTGTGTTCACGCAGCCAACCCCAGTCCTCTCCCTGGGATCTGACCTCCGAAGCCCGAGCCTCAGCTCCCAGCCCCCACGCACCCCGGCAGGTGAGCAGACAAGCCTCTCAGGCTGGTGAGTGCTGGTTGGCACCAATCCTCTGTGCGGGAATCTCTCTGCTTTGCCCTCTGCACCTCTGTTGCTGCACTCTCCTCCATGGCTCCGAAGCTTCTCCCCCACCACCGCCTTCTCCATCGGTGATGGGGCTTCCTAGTGTGTGGAAAGTTTTCCTCCTTCACAGCTCCCTCCCAGGGGTGCAGGTCCCATACCTATTCTTTTGTTTCTGTTTTTCTTTTGCCCTACCCAGTTATGTGGGGATTTTCTTGCCTTTTGGGAAGTCTTAGGTCTTCTGCCAGCGTTCAGTAGGTGTTCTATAGGAGTTGTTCCACATGTAGATGTATTTTTGATATATTTGTGGGGAAGAAGGTGATCTCCACGTCTTACTCCTCCACCATCTTGAAGGTCCCTCCAGCACCATTTTTTGAAAAGATTTATTCTTTCTGTGTTGAATAGCCTGTGCTCCTTTATCAAAGATCAATTGTCTATATTTATGTGGGTATATTTCTGGCCTCTTTATTCTGTTCCGTTGCTCTATTTGTCTGTTTTTTTTGTCAATACCACACTGTTTTGATCACTGTAGCTTTATAGTAAGTGTTGAAGTCATATAGTGTCAGTCCTCTGACTTTATTTTTCTTCAATATTATATTGGCTAATCTGGGTCTTTTGCCTTTCTGTATAAACTTTAGAATAAGTCACTTGCTGCAATTTGATTTAGATTGCATTGAATTTATAGATTAAGATGGGGAGAAATGATATTTAACAATATTGAGTCTTCCTATCCATGAACATAGAATATCTGAATATCTGTCCATGTAGTTAGATCTTTTTTCTTTGATTTTTTTCATTAGAGTTTTATAGTTTTCCTCATATGTATCTTGTACATATTTTGTTAGCTTTATACCCAAGTATTTATTTATTTTTTTGGTACTAATGTATATGATATTTTTTGATGTCAAATTTCATTTGTTCACTGCCAGTATAAAGGAACACAGTTGACTTTTGTATATTAACCTTATATTCTGCAACCTTGCTATAATTGCTTATTAGTTCCAATAATTTTTGTTGTTGTTGATTCTTTGGGATTTTCTACATATAGCCATGTCTTCTGCAAAAAGATAATTTTATTTCTTCCTTCCCAATATACTTTTTTTTGGTCTTAAATTATTGGCCAGGACTTTCAGCACAATGAGAAGAATAGGAGTGGTGAGAGGGGACTTATCCTAGAATGCAGTTTCTAAATTAACCTTTAGAACCCACCTCAAATATCACTACCTCAATGAAATCTCCTCTAATTTCCTGCCCACCTGCACCCTTAAAGGATTAGTTGTACTTTCATGTGGCTCCCAAAATATCATCCAAAATATTAGAATATATTTACTCTAATACTTATTTTTTTTTTACTAATGTACATGTTTGTATCTTTCATTGTGAGCTGTATATTTAATTCATCTCTGTATTCTAAGTATTTAAAACACATGCCGGTACATAGTACACTCTCAGTACATATTTAATAGATAAATTTATCATTACAAATTACAAAGCTTATTTTTGTATGTCTCTCCATGGTTACAAAACCAGCATATCCATGATTTTTGGTCCAATTAACCATAACCTAATATGGCATGAGGAAGCTTCACTTACCTGGCTATCTATATTCCTTCCAACTAGAACCTTATAACTATATAGATAGCTGCTTTAGGTTCTGCCAGATATTTGACATGAGGACAACTGAATTTATGTTCTTGTTCTTTCTCCCACTTTAGGTGATAGTCAAAAAGATCGAAAAATTATAAAATGGAAGGTTTGATCACAAGTAGTTTAATAAAAGAAATGAATTTTTTGAAATATGACATTTAATTATAGTATAATTTACAAGGAAGCTGCTGAACATCATATGGTTTTATGTAAAGCTCATTTAAAAAATATGTATACATCTCTCTTTAAGTGTAGTGCAGCTTCCTTGTGGTAAGGACTGTATTTTATCTCACTTTTCTCATCTAAAGCACCAAATATAGTGACAGGTGGATATTAGGCACTTGAGTCATTTTCATAAGTAGTCATTAATCAGTTAGCCTAATGTTCAAAATAAACTGTTTTCTGTCTTTTGAACAGTATCATAAAATTATTACTGTAAATGCCATCTAACATTTGAAACTCTATTAGACATCTTTATGCAAAGTAAGGCATCCCCTCTGGCCTGCTAATTACTAGCTCTTAATAGAATGTCAGTTTCTGAACCTGTACATCAGGAACATCATTTGGGAACATGGAAGCATGACAGGCTTTATAATAAAACACTGTGGGTGTAGTCCCCATATACATATATTCTACTATATTAAAATTCTCAATTGTTTCACAAATAAAAACAGTGCTTTTAGTGGATCGGCCAAAAGATGACTATTTGAATTATTTATGGATGATTTAGGTACTGGGGTAATTTCCTGCTTGAATATTTCATGTAATTGACTGTAAATATGAAAGTAGAGAGAATTGTTAGACTGATTTTTCTCACTCTGAAACAAATCTGTGCTTTTACATCGTATAACTTCCCTTGGGAATATCGAAATGAATGGGTTGGATCGCTACATACAGTGACTGGAAGCTGCAGTTGGATAATGTTTTACATTATTTATTTATTTTTTTAATGTTTTCATATCTGCTTCTGTTTATCTCAGTTCCAGTCTCCATCCCTCAGAATGGTCTGTCATTCATCTGTTTCCTGCAAGTTAGTGAGACTGATCACGTAGGAAAGATTCATCCATAGTAGAGAGAACTTCATTTGAGGAACATTTGTGATTGACTGCAACTTCAGAAACAAGATGACCTCAATATACCAGTCTCAGTGTTATAAAATTTTCTAGCAATGAAAGATCAAAATAATATAAAGGTAAAATAAAAATACCCTGAAGGAGGGAGAAAGCTTATTTGAACATAGAAAAGCAAAAGACTAATTTAGAAGGCTTCAAGTCTCCTGGATTCATTTGAGTCACAGTGTTAGGCAATAACTCTAATAATAGTAGAGTTCGTTTCAACTGAATTCAGGTGTACTTCCAATCAGTCCTAGTTGTTTCTTAGTAATG
Source organism: Eubalaena glacialis (assembly GCF_028564815.1). Classification (NCBI taxonomy): domain Eukaryota; kingdom Metazoa; phylum Chordata; class Mammalia; order Artiodactyla; family Balaenidae; genus Eubalaena; species Eubalaena glacialis. The sequence continues at coordinate 48,785,965 of NC_083729.1, read as the reverse complement.
GCTCAATCCAAGCCTGCATCCTCTTTCACTTTTTTGAGACAGGCCAGGTAGCTGGTTTTTTGTTTCTTTCTTTTTTTCTGTTTTTTTTTTTTTTGCTGGGTGGGGGGGATTGATTTAAATATTTTATTTAAAGAAGTCTTCTGAAGACTATAGTTTATTGGTAGGAAAAATATAAAGCATACTTTTTTTTTTAATTTTAAGGAGTTTATTTCAAATGCAAATAATGAACAGAACTATTTTAAAACTACTTTTGACTACTGGATTTTATTAGTCTGAATGTGACTTTTCCTGGAAATCAGGTTACACTGCATTGTTGAATTTATTTGGGTAAAATCTGCAAACACGTCTTCAATACGTAAGACATAGTGGGTACTCAACAAATGATACATGCTATAATGGTCATAATTACTTCTGGCTGCCACTTCTTTTTCTTAGGCTAAATATGATGGTTCTATTTTCAGGCACCCAGGTCTTTCTTGCCTCCATTTTTGCCCACCCCTCATGGAGAGATACTACTTTTGCAAGGCCCAAAGTAACAATCTGGGGCATTGCTGCGAGACATTAAATTCAGGTATGGCACAAAGGAGTAATTCCATTTTCCCCCTTCTCCATGCATCATTTAAGGCCATAGATCCTGAGGAAACTGCCAAAAATACAAGCAGCACTAGCAAGGAGAAAGTTCACAGCCACAGATTTTTGGGACTGCAGAACCACACACATCCTGTTCTCATTGTCATGGATATATGAATTTCCAAGGTCCCTGATCTCATATTCTTCTGTATTCTTTTGAGTGGAGTTTCCCTTTTATTTTTCTGTTTTGACCATGATATTTCTAGTCATCTTGGGACCATGTAAGATAGACTTGAAAACCTCCCAGAGGTAACAATTTTCTCTTATTTACAAATGAACGTTTTAGTAGGAGTTTCTAATTTTATTTTATTTTCACTTTATCACCATATTAAATTATTTTATATAACTATTTATTCTCTCACTTACTTGCTTTTCTCAACTAGAATGTAAGCCCCATGAGGTTTTGAGCTTTATCTGTTTTTTTTAAAAATTTTATTTAATATTGGAATATAATTGATTTACAGTATTGTGTTAGTTTCAGGTGTACAGCAAAATGATTCAGTTATACATATATATATCTATTCTTCTTCAAATTCTTTTCCCATTTAGCTTATTACAGAATATTGAGTAGAGTTCCCTGTGCTATACATTAGGTCCTTGTTGGTTATCTGTTTTAAATATAGCAGGGTGTGTATGTTAATCCCAAACTCCTACTTTATCCCTCCCCCGCACCCTTCCCCTTTGGTAACCATAAGTTTGTTTTCTAATTCTGTGAGTCTTTTTCTGTTTTGTAAATAAGTTCATTTCTATCATTTTTTTTGATTCCACATACAAGTGATACCATATGATATTTGTCTTTCTGTGTCTGACTTACTTCACTTACTATGATAATCTCTAGGTCCATCCATGTTGTTGCAACTGGCATTATTTCAGTTCTTTTTTAGGGCTAAGTAATATTCCATTGTAAAATTGACCACTTATTTTTATCCATTCATCTGTCGATGGACATTTAGGTTGTTTCCATGTCTTGGCTATTGTAAATAGTGATGCAATGAACATTGCGGTGCATGTATCTTTTTGAATTATCGTTTTCTCCAGATATATGCCCAGGAGTGGGATTGTTGGATCATATAGTAGCTCTATTTTAGTTTTTTAAGGAACCTCCATACTGTTCTCCATAGTGGCTGTACCAATTTATATTCCCGCCAACAGTGTAGGAAGGTTCCCTTTTCTCCACACCCTCACCAGCGTTTTTTGTTTGTAGACTTTTTGATGATGGCCATTCTGACTAGTGTGAGGTGACATCTCATTGCAGTTTTGATTTGCATTTCTCATAATAATTAGTGATGTTGAGCATCTTTTCATGTGCCTCTTGGCTATCTCTATGTCTTCTTTAGAGAAATGTCTATTTAGGTCTTCTGCCCATTTTTTGATTGGGCTGTGTGTTTTTTTGATACTGAGCTGCATGAGCTGTTTGTATATTTTGGAGATTAATCCCTTGTCAGTCCCATCCTTTGCAAATATATTCTCCCATCCTTTGGGCTTTCTTTTCATTTTATTTATGGTTTCCTTTGCTGTGCAAAAGCTTTTAATTTTCATTGGGTCCCCATTGTTAATTTTTTTTTATTTTTATTACTCTAAGAAGTGGATCAAAAAAGGTATTGCTGTGATTTATGTCAAAGAGTTCTGCCTATGTTTTCCTCTAAGAGTTTTATAATATCTGGTCTTACATTTAGGTCTTTAATCCATTTTGAGTTTAGTTTTGTATATGATGTTAAAGAATGTTCTAATTTCTTTTTTTTTTTTTTACATGTAGCTGTCCAGTTTTCCCAGCCCCACTTATTGAAAAGACTGTCTTTTCTCCATTGTATATTCTTGCCTCCTTTGTCATAGATTAATTGACCATAGGTGGGTGGGTTTATTTCTGGGCTTTCTGTTCTGTTCCATTGATTGATGTTTCTGTCCTTGTACCAGTGCCATACTGTTTTGATTACTGTAGCTTTGTAGTATAGTCTGAAGTCAGGGAGCCTGGCTCCTCCAGCTCTGTTTTTCTCTCTCAAGATTGCTTTGGCTGTTTGGGATCTTTTGTGTCTCCATACAAATTTAAAAAATTTTTATTCAATTTCTGTGAAAAATGTCATTAGTAATTTGCTAGGGATTACATTGAATCTGTAGACTGCCTTGGGTAGTATAGTCATTTTAAAAATATTGATTCTTCCAATCCAAGAACATGGTATATGTTTCCATCTGTTTGTGGCACCTTTGATTTCTTTCATCAGCATCTTAAAGTTTTCAGAGTACAGGTCTTTTGCCTCCTTAGGTAGGTTTATTCCTAGGTACTTTATTCTTTTTGATGTGATGGTAAATGGGATTGATTGTTAATTTCTCTTTCTGATCTTTTGTTGTTAGTTTATGGAAATGCAACATATTTCTGTGTTTTAATTTTGCATCCTGCAACTTTACTGAATTCATGGATGAAGTCTAGTAGTTTTCTGGTAACATCTTTAGGATTTTCTATGTATAGTATCATGTCATCTGCAAACTGTGACAGTTTTGCTTCTTCTTTTCCGATTTGGATTCCTTTTATTTCTTTTTCTTCTCTGATTGCTGTGGCTAGGACTTCCAAAACTATTTTGATAAAAAGTGGCAAAAGTGGACATCCTTGTCTTGTTCTTGATCTTAGATGAGATGCTTTCAGCTTTTCACCATTGAGCATGATATTAGCTGTAGGTTTGTCATATATGGGCTTTATTATGTTGAGGTGGGTTCCATCTCTGCCTATTCTCTGGAGAGTTTTTATCATAAATGGGTGTTGAATTTTGTCAAAAGCTTTTTCTGCCTTTATTGAGATGATCATATGGTTTTTTTTCTTTAATTTGTTTTTGTGGTGTATCACACTGACTGATTTGCAGCTATTGAAAAATCCTTGCATTCTGGGGATAAATCCCACTTGATCATGGAATACGATCCTTTTAATGTATTGTTAGATGCTGTTTGCTAGTACTTTGTTGAGGATTTTTGTGCCTATGTTCATCAGTGATATTGGTCTGTAATTTGCTTTTTTTGTGATATCTTTGTCTCGTTTTGGTATCAGGGTGATGGTGGCCTCATAGAATTAGTTGGGGAGTGTTCTTTCCTCTGCAATTTTTTGCAATAGTTTCAGAAGGATAGGTGTTAACTTTTCTCTAAATGTTTGATAGAATTCGGCTGTGAAGCCGTCTGTTCCTGGACCTTTGTTTGTAGGGAGTTTTTAAATCACAATTTCAATTTCAATACTTGTGATTGATCTGATCATATTTTCTATTTCTTCCTGGTTCAGTCTTGGGAGATTGTACCTTTCTAAAAATTTCCCCATTTCTTCTAGGTTGTCCTTTTTTTAAAAACAAATTTATTTATTTATTTTTGGCTGCATTTGGTCTTCACTGCCGCACACAGGCTTTCTGTAGTGGTGGTGAGCGGGGGTTACTCTTCATTGTGGTGTGTGGGCTTCTCATTGCAATGGCTTCTCTTGTTGTGAAGCACAGGCTCTAGGCACACAGGCTTCAGTAGTTGTGGCATATGGGCTCAGTAGTTGTGGCTCGCAGGCTCTAGAGCGCAGGCTCTGTAGTTGTGGTGCACGGGCTTGTTGCTCCATGGCATGTGTGATCCTCCTGGACCAGGGCTCGAACCCGTGTCCCCTGCACTGGCAGGCAGATTCTTAACCACTGCACCACCAGGGAAGTCCCTAGGTTATCCATTTTATTGGCATATAGTTGCTTGTAGTAGTCTCTTATGATTCTTTGTATTTCTGTGGTGTGCATTGTAACTTCTCCTTTTTCATTTCTAATTTTATTGATTTGAGCCCTCTCCCTTTTTTTCTTGATGAATCTGGCTAAAGTTTTATCAACTTTGTTTATCTTTTCAAAGAATCAGCTTTTAGTTGCATTGATATTTTTTATTGTTTTCTTTGTCTCTATTTCATTTATTTCTGCTCTAATCTTTATGATTTCTTTCCTTCTACTAACTTTGGGGTTTTTTTTGTTCTTCCTCTATTTGCTTTAGTGGTAAGGGTAGGTTGTTTATTTGAGATTGTTCTTGTTTCCTGAGGTAAGATTGTATCACTATGAACTTCCCTCTTAGAACTGCTTTTGCTGTGTTCCATAGGTTTTGGATCATCATGTTTTCATTTTCATTTGTCTCTAGGTATTTTTTTATTTCTTCTTTGATTTCTTCAGTGATCCATTGGTTGTTGGGTAGCATATTGTTTAGCCTCCATGTGTTAATGTTTTTTACAGTTTGTTTGTTTCTTTTTATAGTTGCTTTCTAATCTTGTAATGTTGTGGTCGGAAAAGATGCTTGATATGATTTCAATTTTCTTAAATTTACTGAGGCTCTCTTTGTGGCCCATCATGTGATCAATCCTAGAGAATGCTCCATGTGCACTTGAAAAGAATGTGTATTCTGCTGCTTTCAGATGGAATGCTCTATAAATATCAATTAAGTCCTTCTGGCCTAATGTGTCATTTAGCACCTGTGTTTCCGTATTGATTTTCTGTCTGGATGATCGTCCATTGTTGAAAGTGGGGTGTTAAAGTCCCACACTATTACTGTGTTACTGTCGATTTCTCCTTTTATGGCTGTTAGCATTTGCCTTATATTTTGAGATCCTCCTATGTTGGGTGCATATATATTTGTAATTGTTATATCTTCTTTTGGATTTTTCCCTTGATCATTATGTAGTGTCCGTCTTTGTCTCTTGTAACAGTCTTTATTTGAAAGTCTGTTTTGCCTGATATGAATATTACTTCTCCAGTTTTCTTTTGATTTCCATTTGCATGGCATACCTTTTTCCATCCCCTCACTTTCAGTCTATCTGTGTCCCTAGATCTGAAGTGGGTCTCTTGTAGACTGCTTATATACAGGTCTTGTTTTTGTATCCATTCAGCCAGTCTGTGTCTTCTGGTTGAAGCATATAATCCATTTACTTTATATTTAAGGTAATTATCGATATGTATGTATGTTCTTATTGACATTTTGTTAATTGTTTTGGATTCTTTTTGTAGGTACTTTTTTCTTCCCTTCCTGTTTTGTTCTTTTCTCTTGTGATTTGATGACTAACTTTAGTGTTTTGTTTGGATTGCTTTTTCTTTTTTTTGTGTGTATCTATTGTAGATTTTTTGTTTGTGGTTACCATGAGGTTTTGATACAGCAGTCTGTATATAAACAAGATTGTTTTAAGTTGCTGGTCTTTTCATTTCAAATGCATTTCCAATATCCTGCATTTGTGCTCTCCTCACAATTGCTGGTTTTGATATCATATTTGTGTGTGGATGATTTCCTATTTTTACTGTATATTTGTCTTTACTAGTGAGCTTTCCCATCCATAATTTTCTTGTTTCTAGTAGTGGCCTTTTCTTTTTCACCTAGAGAAGTTTCTTTAGCATTTGTTGTAAAGCTCGTTTGGTGGTGCTGAATTCTCTTAACTTTTGCTTACCTGTAAAACTTTTGATTTCTCCGTCGAATCTGAACTAGAGCCTTTCTGGGTAGAGTATTCTTGGTTGTAGGTTTTTCCCTTTTATCAGTTTAAATATATGGTGCCACTCTCTTCTGGCCTGCAGAGTTTTTGCTGAAAAATCAGATGATAACCTTATGGGGATTCCCTTGTATGTTATTTGTTGCTTTTCCCTTGTTGCTTTTAATATTTTTTTCTTTGTCTTTAATTTTTGGCAGTTTGATTACTGTGTGTCTCAGGATGTTACTCCTTGGGCTTATCCTGCCTGGCACTCTGCGTTTCCTAGACTTGGGTGACTGTTTTCTTTCCCATGTTAGGGAAGTTTTCAGCTGTTATCTCTTCAAATATTTTCTCATGCTCTTTCTCTCTCTCTTCTTCTGGGACCTCTATAATATGAATGTTGGTGTGCTTAATGTTGTCCCTGAGGTCTCTTAAACTGTCTTCATTTCTTTTCATTCTTTTTTCTTTATTCTGTTCAACACCACTGATTTCCAACATTCTGTCCTCCAGCTCACTTATCTGTTCTTCTGCCTCATTTATTCTGCTATTGATTCCTTCTAATTTATTTTTTATTTCAGTTCTTCTCTGTTTGTTTGTTCTTTAGATCTTCTAGTTCTTTATTAAACATTTCTTGTATCTTCTCGGTCTGTGCCTTCATTATTTTTCTGAGATCTTGGATTGTCTTTACTGTCATTACTCTGAATTCTTTTTCAGGTAGATTTCCTATCTTCACCTCCCTTAGTTGTTCTTCTGGGGTTTTATCTTGTTCCTCCACCTGGAACATATTCCTCTGCCTTCATTTTGTCTAACTTCCTGTGATTGCAGTTTCCATTCCGCAGGCTGCAGGGTTGTAGTTCCTTTTTCTTCTGGTATCTGACCCCTGGTGGATGAGGCTGGTCTGAGAAGTTTGTGCATGCTTTCTGGTAGGAGGGACTGGTTCCTGCCCACTGGTGGGTGAAATTGGGTCTTGTTCCTCTGGTGGGCAGGGCCATGTCAAGAGGTGTGTTTACCAGGCAACTGTGGGCTCACAAGGATTTTAGGCAGCCTGTCTGCTGGTGGCTGGGGCTGTGTTCCCACCCTGTTGGTTGTTTGGCCTGAGGTGTCCCAGCACTAGGGCCTATAGGCTGTTGGGTGGGGCCAGGTCTTGGTGAGAAAATGGCAGCCTCCAAGAAGTCTCACACCAATAAATATTCCCCAGAACCACTGCCACCAGTGTCTCTGTCCCCACAGTGAGCCACAGCCACCCCCCAACTCCCCAGGAGACTCTCCAAGACCAGCAGGTAGGTCTGGCCCAGTCTCCTATGAACTCACTGCTTTTTCCTTGGGTTGTGGTGCACATGAGACCCTGTGTGCACCCTCCAAGAGTGGAGTTTCTGCTTCCCCCCAGTCCTGTGGATTGCTGGTGATCAAGTCCTAGTGGCCTTCAAAGCCAAATACTCTGGGAGCTCCTCCTCTCAATGCCAGACCCCCAGGCTAGGGAGCCAGACATTTGGCTCAGAACCCTCACTCCTATGGATGAACCTCTGCAATATAAGCATTCTCCAGTTTGTGGGCTGCCCACCCGGTGGGTATCAGGTTTGATTTTATAACAATTGCACCCCTCTTACAATCTCATTGTGGCTTCTTCTTTGTCTTTGGATGTAGAATATCATTTTTGTAGCTTCCAGTCTTTTTTTTTACTATGGTTGTTCATCAGTTAGTTGTGATTTTGGTGTTTTCGTGAGAGGAGTTGAGCTCACATCTTTCTATTCTGCCATCTTGTCTCTGTCAACAAATATTATTTTTAGGGGTTCTCTTTTTTTCAAAGCTCTCCAAAGAATCATGAATTGAAGTCTGAGAAAGCCAGTTCTTTAGATTGCTTGTATGAAGTAGATTTTTGGTCAATGACAATAAGGCAGAATGGAGGAAACTCCTTGCCTGATAGCAGTTTTCCAAAGATGAAACATCAAAATAGTGACAAAACTGCTGAAGCCTGTGATTCTGCAGTTTTAGATGCTCATTATATTAATAACAGCCACATAAAGAGATATGTAGGACGTGGTCCCAAACAAAGGTATCATGGAGTTTGGCAACCTGCACAGTGGCGTGCCGAAGTGTTCTGGTTCTCCAACCTGGAAGCTCTAAGCATACATGTTTAAAGATTATTTTGTACTGACATTATAGTAAATAGATTTATCCATATAATATGATTCATTTTGTAGTGCTACTAGTGGAATTCATTCTGCAGAAATATGTTTTGTCTTCAAATCTTGCCATATTACCCTAACATCAAAAAGATAAAAAGATAATAAAAAAACACAACTTGGATTAAAGTTTACTAGACCACATCTAATTTATTACAGAGTAAGTTATTTTATTTACCTCTTCAAGGATGTGCTTGAACAAGGTAGGAAAACAAATCTCTCTCTCTCTTTCCATATATATATATAACATTTTTTTCATAGTCATATATTTCTTAACTTGGGTTCCAGGACTATCAGGGGGCCTTATAAATTGATCAGTACTTTAATATAATTGTCCTACTTTTTAATCCCATTGTTTGATATTATGTATTTAAAAAATCTTTTCTAAGAAGGGGTTCATAGACTTCTCTAGGCTTCCAAGGAGGTTCATTGCACAAAAAAATGTTGTTAGCATATATTGGTGGCAAAATTAAAAATTCTTTTTTTTTTTTTGACTGTCATGGGAGCAAGTAATACATTACTTTATTTTCTAAATAGAATCAACTAAGCAATTGTCTCATTTATCCAGGAGATGCAGTATTATTTTGTATTATTCTAGCCGAATATTCAAAAGCTCCATCAATAAGAAACCATAAGCTTTTAGTCACAATACCATTAATGGAATCTTTTCTGGCATTATTAGTTCTTTCTTAAGTGGGTGATTTCTGGTCAGCCTTTTCTGAGACTAAGCACCACACGAATTATGTGTTTCTTTTAAATTATTAGTGAACTGATCATAGACATGTATCCCTTATTTTAATGCCCAGTTCTGAATCATAAGCAGATATTTCAGAGACAGTTGTTGTTAGAAGAACTTACCAGACTCAGGAATGGATCACATTTAACATGGATTTAGGGAATAGAAATGAATGTTTCAGTGCAAAATTGCTCCTACTTATCCATCATTTCCACACATTTCTTTTAGGTTAAGTCATTTTAGGCCTCTTATAATAGGAAAATCTGTTCTTCTAGGGCTAACTCATTACTTAACATCATCCTTTAATAATAGTTTATCTGATTAGCCCTTCTCTTTTATAAGATTGCTTTTCAAACCATGGGTCATGATTTATTTCTAGGTTATAAAATCAATTCAATGGGTCATGACTAGCATTTCTTTTTTATTTATTTAATTATTTAAAAAATAAATTTATTTATTTATTTTTGGCTGCGTTGGGTGTTAGTTGCTGCATGCGGGCTTTCTCTATTTGTGGCGAGTGGGGGCTACTCTTTGTTGCGGTGTGCGGGCTTCTCATTGCAGTGACTTCTCTTGTTGCCGAGCACAAACTCTAGTCACTCAGGCTTCAGTAGTTGTGGCTCGCGGTCTCTAGAGCACAGGCTCAGTAGTTGTGGCGCACAGGCTTAGTTGCTCCACGGCATGTGGGATCTTCCCAGACCAGGGCTCAAACTCGTGTCCCCTGCATTGGCAGGCAGCTTCTTAACCACTGCGCCACCAGGGAAGTCCAGCATTTCTTTTTAAATAGAGTACACTAGACCATGTCAATTTCATAATATGAATTAAGTAAATATTGTTTTGTGAGAAGTTGTTTTGTGTTTCTGTATCTGTGTCTGTGTGCGCGCGCGCATGCGCACGAGAGAGAGCGAGAGAGAGAGAGAGAGAGAGAGAGTTATATGTATCTATGCATATTGCATTGAAATACAGGCTTTTTTTTTGAAATGTCATGTAAGGATGGAGTCAAGAAAATTTGGAAGCAAACCGAGAACTTATGGAATGGGAACATAGGGACATTAGCAGTTAAAGATTGGCCAAAAAAGTATTGAGAATTAATAACAATAGTAATAAGTATTATTATTATTCCTGATGTTTCTTGAGCATTTGCCAGGCACTGCTGTGAGAAATTTCCATAACTCATTTAGTGTTCCCAGTGATGCTTTAAGTTATGTAGGTAGTATTACTATTTCCATTTTCCTGTTGAGAGAACGAAGATACAGATATGCTTAATAACTTGATCAACGTTGTTCAGCTTAGTGAGTGGCAAACCTGGGATTCAAACACAGGCTCTCTCCAGCTATGAAGCTTATGCTCTTAAACACTTCAGTAAATTACTTCCCTGGTTAAATGCAATTGAAACATAAAGAAAAATAAGAATTGCCTGCTTCAAATTTATTTTTAGAGAGGTCTGCATACAACAGTATCCTCCTCTAAAATAAGTTTCAGACAATGGGCAGACATACAAGATCAGGGCATTCAGTACCTAACCCATTCAATATTGTAAATGAGTGTTTTGCAGAAGCCTTTAAAACTGTCTACAGGTTAATGAGCTTGATACAATAGACTTGTACGCTTATAAAAGAACTGTACTGGCTGACTAGAGAGCCATAAATTTAGCTCCTCTCAGGCTGACAGGTTGTACAACTCGGAAATCCCAATGTCTTGAATTTTAAAATGACCATAAGATTTAGGGACATTTACTCAAATGCTTTTAACTTTCTTCACAAAGGCCCCAAGCTCATTAGAAATACAAACAAAACTAAACTCTCAAACTTCATGCAGCTGAAGAAGGCTTCTGCTGCTGCTGAAGCAACCTGAAATGAAGAGGAAGTGATTCATTTTATATTTTCCTTAACGTATACAGAGTACACATTATGCTTCTATCAACTTTAATGCATTTATCCCTCGGGGATCACTAACAAGCAGCCAAGGTAAGGCAAGGCGAAGTGGCCGGAAGGTTTCAGAGCCGATTTCTTCAGCCTCTTGGGAGCTGATCTTGTCCATCTCTCTGACATGTGCTCTCTGCATATCAGAAAATGCTGTTGATCACATCAAAGCGTTCATGAATTCAGTGATTTTTTTTTTTCCTTCACCAAATGTTCTTTCCTTTTCAGATCTTTGTCAGTGGTGTCACAGCTGAGTGAGCAATTCCTGGCTTCCTGAATTTCCCTTGAGGGCTAAACTGTCAATATCTATGTTCATCGTGGAAACCTTCAACTTAAGAAAAATAGTTTGATTTTAAATTCATTTATTTATTTATTTTTGGCTGTGTTGGGTCTTCGTTTCCGTGCAAGGGCTTTCTCTAGTTGCGGCGAGCGGGGGCCACTCTTCATCGCGGTGCGCGAGCCTCTCACTATCGCGGCCTCTCTTGTTGCGGAGCACAAGCTCCAGACGCGCAGGCTCAGTAGTTGTGGCTCACGGGCCTAGTTGCTCCGCGGCATGTGGGATCTTCCCAGACCAGGGCTCGAACCGTGTCCCCTGCATTGGCAGGCAGATTCTCAACCACGGCGCTACCAGGGAAGCCCAATAGTTTGATTTTAATCGGGATTTTATATGTAAAATGAAGCCTCTTTAGATCTCTTAGTTTCCTGAATTTTTCCGCTTATGAGTTTAGTTCATTTAATTTTGCTAGGAGGATTGTAAACACCCCCCCCACAATGAAATTTTTCTTTTGTTTTTACTTCCTCCCCTTCCCTTTCTCTTCATTCTCGTTCTTTCTTTCCTGCCTTCCTTCCCACTTCCTCATTCTTATTTTTTAAATCATTTCTTTCTTTCAACATTTATTGAAATAACTGCTATGTGTCAGACATCATGGGTGTAATGATGGATGCAATGTCCTTGCCTATGAGGGACTCACATTGACCTCTTGATCTTCATTCTTAATCATGAAATAAGCAGCTTCCTTCATTCATTGCTTTTTCCAAGATCACCTCTCTTCACCCTGTGTTTCCTGTCCTCTCCATGTGCTTAGATGATTTATGCCAAAGGGCTGGGTGTGCCTGGTTGGGTTTATCCTGCTTCACATGCCTGGAAATGACAATTAGCTATGTTATGACTTTGATTTGGTTTCAGAGGAATGAAAATGGAACTAGGTTTAATGGAAGATACAATGAAGAAGGAAGGAAGGGGCTTTAATTCAGTCCTGCAGGATGATGCTAGGGAGGCAAAATATCTACTCTTTAACTTAGTGTGGTCCCTCATTGGCTGCCCAATTGCTTGAGATCATAAGTGTCCTGGTAGGAGTAAAAACTTTGGGTGTATATTTTTTTAATCTATTGAATGCGTATAACTGGTTATATTGCCCTTTTATCATGCTTCACCCCAGTTTATTCTCTACATAGTCATTAAAGGCACCTTTTTAACATACAAATCTGATTATATTGCTCCACTACTTAAAACCTTCTTGTGGCATCCGATTGCCTAAAGGTGGAAGGCAAAAGTTTACCAGCTCTGTATGTTAGGCCACTTATATTGTGACCCTGCAACCTCTCCATGCTCATCTGCCCTGTTTTTTCACCACATGCACTCTGTTCAGAATATATGGATTTGCTTATAATTCCCTGAAGGTTCCATGTGATTTCATACTTTTATGCCTCCACATACCTGTTTTCTCTGTCTGGAATTACTTCTTTCCCCTCCACTACTTATCTACCTGAGAAAGCCAATCAAGTCATCAAAATCACGGCCTGGCGTTGTCTCCTCTTGAGATCTTCCTTGAATATCCAAACTAGAATTAATCACTGACTTTTCTGTACTTCTTCTATATCTGGTACTTACTTTTTATTATTGCACTTCTCATTTTGCTGCTTAATCACTTGTGTGTACATTTGCTTCCCTATTACACTGAGCTCCTTAAATGTAGAGTTTGTGTTTCTAATGTTTCTATTTCCAGCTGCCTTATCAAATACTTGAACCATCATAGGTAACCAATAAATATGTGTAGTTTTGTAATTAATTGATATGGATTTGAATATTCTGTTTACAGTTTGTTTCTCTTTTTTCTATAACAATCTTTATTTTCCAAGGAAACTTAATAATGAGTTTTATAAATGCTCACATACCGTGTTAAGTTACTTGCATCCCCTAGGACCCCAAATTGGATTTCAATATACTCTTCCTTACTGGTAGCCTAATGTACAATTAGTGTTCTGACTTAACATGTTAAGTGAAGCTGAAGTGAATTCTAATTAGATCAATGAGCTAATAATCTACTCTTCATAGAATATCCCCATCTTTCAGCCATTCTTCAGTATTTATCAAGCTAAGAGATTTAGTTAATGATGAAAGTTAATGGTCAATACACTTCTTTATGTTTTTTATTACTATCTTTGGTAACTCAAAAGGTGTTTTTCTATGTACAATCTCATTTAATTTTCAAAACTACTCTGTGGGTAAAATATGGCAAATTTCACTTACAGAATCTCTAGGAAATTCTGCAACATGCAGGACAAGGTTGCAATATGCCATCTAGTTGAGACCTGGGGAATGCTGGCTTATCAGTTAGATAGGCCTTCACATGGTGACATTTGTAACCTGGGAGAATTCCCTGTATTTTAGGCTTTGGATTTTCAGGCTTTGGGCTCAGAATACTGATGTTCTGATAAATGAAGAGGAAGATCAGATGCTCATGGGCAGTCTCACATATATAAATCTTTCAGATTCTGATTATTGAAACAAGAAGGATTTTTCTTAATTTAAAATGAAAATAAATCATCACCAGGATAGGATACCGATATCCACTAGTTGTGGACTTTCTTTGTGTAGACAAAGCTACATGAGTTTCAAAATTATAAACTGAAGTTAGCTTTATAAACATAAATGAATCCAGACAAGGAGTGTGTAAATGCTTGCTTCACCCGTTTCTCTACAGATGAAGCTGCTGTTAGGACAAGAGAGGTCACATCCCTGAACATTCAGCTATATGGTCACTCTAATGTTGATTTCTTCTGTGCCAGTCCTTTTTTTTTTTTTTTTAAGTTTTCAAGGCTGATCTTTTTTTTTAATTTCACATTCTCTGTATCAGTCAGGGTCCAGCCAGGATTTTAAAACTATGTATTTTAATGGAAGGTTATTTAAAATAATTAATCAATAACACAGGCGATCACAGAATGGAGAACCCAAATTAAGTGTCACAGAGATTAGCACTAGGAGGAAGTAACTACCATTCCTAGGGCTAGGAGGCTACCTGTTTCCCAATCGAGATGTGAGATTCATCCTGAGAGCCCAAAGCACAGTTGGAATGAGGTTTTGCTTATGGGCGCTGAGTCACAAAAGGTGGGACTGTCTATCAAGGAGCAATGGAAACGGTATAGTCACTGCAGAAAGATACTACAGGAGGCAAAAAGAGAGAGTGGAAGAGATACATTGACTTCCTTCCTCACACCTTCTCGTCTTCCTCCAGTGCTTTACAATGCCTGGAACTACTTGGAAACCAGACAGCAAGGGTGGAACTGATGACAAAATGACTTTGTCCAGCAAGTCTTCTTTCTTTAGACATGGTCCATCATTAAATTCCTTTAGCAGGCAATTTGCATAATTGACTCAATTTGGGATTCTGCATTCTTTGCAAATTTGGTCACACTGATATATCTATCACATTTTAGGGCCTCTATCAAAGAATACTTTTTAACAGACGTATAGTTGATTTACAATATTAGTTTCAGGTATACAACATAATGATTCAAACATTTTATAGATTATACTCCATTTAAAGTTACTATAAAATATTGGCTATATTCCCTGTGCTGAACAATATATCCTTGTACCTTATTTATTTTTACACATAGTAGTTCGTACCTCTCAATTCCATACCCTTTTTTTGCCCTTCCTCCTTTCCCTCTCCCCATTGGTAGCCACTAGTTTGTTCTCTATATCCATGAGTCTGTTTCTGTTTTGTTATATTCATTTGTTTTATTTTTTAATTCCCCATATAAGTGATAATACACAGTATTTATCTTTTTCTGTCTGACTTATTTCACTAAGCATAATACCCTCCAGGTCCATTCATGTTGTTGCGAATGGCAAAATTTCATTCTTTTTTATAGCTGAGTAATATGCCATTATATATATACATATATACATATACCACCTCTTCTTTATCCATTCATCTGTTGATGGATGCTTAGCTTGCTTCCATATCTTGGCTACTGTAAATAATGCTGCCATGAATATCATTGGGGTGCATGTATCTTTTTGAATTAGTGTTTTTGTTGTCTTCAGATATATACCCAGGAGTGGAATTCCTAGGTCATATGGTAGTTCTATAATTAGTTTTTTGAGGAACTTCCATACTGGTTTCCATAGTGGCAGTACCAATTTGCATTCCTAGTAACAGTATACTAGGGTTCCCTTTTCTCCACATCCTTGCCAACATCTGTTATTTATGGTCTTTTTGATGATAGCTATTCTGATAGGTGTGAGGTGATATCTCATTGTGGTTTTGATTTGGATTTCTCTGATGATTAGTGATGTTGAACATCTTTTCATGTGCTTGTTTGCCATCTCTATATCTTCTTTTGAAAAATGCCTGTTCAGGTCTTCTGCCCATTTTTTAATCAGGTTGTTTGTTGTTTTGATACTGAGTTGTATGAACTATTTGCCTATTTTGAATATTAACTCCTTTTCCATTATATCACTTGCAAATATTTTCTACCATTCAGTAAGGTCATCTTTTTTTGTTGTTGATGATTTCCTTTGATGTGCAAAACCTTTTAAGTTTAATTAGGCCCCATTTGTTAATTTTTGCTTTTGTTTTCTTTGCCTTAGGAGACAGATCCAAAAAAAATTGCTATGATTTATGTCAAAGAATATTTTCCTATGTTTTTTCTAGGAGTTTTATGAATTCTAGTCTTACATTTAGGTCTTTAATCCATTTTGAGTTTATTTTTGTATACGTTGTGAGGAAATTTTCTAATTTCATTCTTTTACATGTTGCTGTTCAATTTTCCCAGTACCACTTATTAAAGAGACTGTCTTTTCCCCATTGTATATTCTTGCCTCCTGTGTAGTAGATTAATTGGCCATAAGTGTGTGTGGGCTTATTTCTGGGCTCTCTGTTCTGTTCCATTTAGCTATGTGTCTGTTTTTGTGCCAGTACCATATAGTTTTGATTTTTGTAGCTTTGCAGTATAGTCTGAAGTCAGGGCTTGTGATACCTCCAGTTTTGTTCTTTTTTGTCAAGATTTCTTTGGCTATTTGGGGTCTTTGGGGATGCATATAAATTTTAGGATTATTTGTTCTAGTTCTGTGAAAAATGTCATTGGTATTTTGATAGGGATTGCATTATATCTGTACATTGCTTTGTGAAGTATGGACATTTTAACAATATTAATTTTTCCAATCCATAAACCTGGGATATCTTTCTGTTTCTTTGTATCCTCTTCAGTTACCTTTGTCAGCATTTTATAGTTTTCAGTGTATAGGTCTTTCACCTCCTTGGTAGCGTTTATTCCTAGGTATTTTATTCTTCTTGATGCAATTTTGAACATGATTATCTTCTTGCTTTCTCTTTCTAATGGTTCATTATTAGTGTATAGAAAAAAACAACATATTTCTGTGTATTAATCTTGTATCTTGCAACTTTACTGAATTCATTTATTAGTTCTAATGGTTTTTTGGTGGAGACTTCTATATACAGTATCATGTTATCCACAAATAATGACAGTTTTACCTCTTCCCTTCCAATTTAAATGCTAAGAAATTTTAAAGGCAATATACATAAGATTATGAGATTTAAAATACTGTTTCCTTCCCTAGGAGTGCATGTTCCCCAAACCTGAAGTACTTTTTTTTTTTTTTTTTCCTGGAGTCTGTGCATAAGTTTAGATCCAAGAAAGGACCATGCTTCTGGAATTGAGATTCTGTTATTCTGGTAGTGATAATGGATTCTGACACCTTTATTCAAGTTCTAAGGAGGGATCAGAAGATATTAGTGGGAGGGCTGTGCAACAGTTATTGTATATCCATGCAGTCTGGCCAACCTCCCTGGCAGAGATAAGTGTTCCAGCTGTGTGGATGATAGCCTCAGTCTTCATGGATTAAAGGTGTACATTAAAGTTAATTTTTTAACAGAGCTACTGAATTCAAGGATGGAGTAGGGAGCTACCTGTATATCAGGATTTCAGGGGAATCAAAAAGCACCCCAATGCCCTAACAATGGGCACTGCCCAATGCTGATGACTTTAACTGACATGCTTAGACATTTATTTCTTTGACAATATTTTCTTCACTGATAGAATGAAAAAAAAATCCATATAGTATTATAATCATGACTTTCTAATATTCTTTAGAGGGAAGGCAAAAAGATAGCTCATTTATACCATATTTTTGAGGAAAAAAATCAGTGTGCCTCTTCTGATACTTCAACATTATGCTTTGTGGGAAAAGGGATAGAATATTTAATATTAGAAATGTCTATGAAATCCTGTGTGTATATAATCACTTTGCTTATAAGAGATGGGCAACATGACTTTGAAGATTACATGCTTGAGGTTGTGGATAGGGAGAGGGAAGGAGTACAGACCTTAGAACAAGGCAGAGGTGTGGTCTCCTTTTTATCTACGAGATTGAGAGCTTTCACCAGAACATAAATGTACTAGGTCAGTAAGCACACCACTTAGTTCAGCTGTTTTACATGTAGCAAGACTTTCTCTGTGAAGGAAGCAGCATAAGACTCTCAATTCAGTGCAAGCTCTTAGCTCATGGCGGACATCATTTTGAATAGCATCATTTCAAGCAAAGGGAGAGAGCCAGGAAAAAGGGATATCTTGGGAGCCAAGGGAGAACACAGCCTGTTTCACTTTTGTTGAGTTCTAATTGAATGGGTTTCTTTATCCAGATTGTTAGAACTACCATCTGTAACCTTCATTTATTGGTTCTTATTCTGTCCTTCAGTTGTGGGACTTCCCTAAGTCTTCCTCACCCCCGCAATTCCTTTAATAATTCTCCATAGTACTTGGTTTTCAGACCCGTCATCATCATCTTCACCATCGTTAGAATGTACCACACTTTATCCAGGTTGAACGCAAAATGATGAACTCATGCCTGTTCTAGATACATACTAACTGGAGCGGAGACTGTGGGAACTATTTTGTCCTGGACACTGTGCCACTTCACCACAGCCCGTGATTTCATGTTTGCTCATAGATATGTCTCAATTCTTAAGAACATTAAGTGTACTGTTAACTGAAATACCATGCCTTTATACTTTCTTCACATGAACTGGAGTTAACTTATATTTCCATCATCTGGTACTTGTGAAGCTGATTTTTTAAACCTACTTGCCTGATATTTCATTCGTCATTACTGACGAATGGCTTAATTTCATCTGTTCTTCTGATCAGAAGGACAAGATTTATTAGCCATTCTGAGTTGCTAGCGTAGAGAGTAAATTGTTTCAAGGTGCTATCAAGGCATTTAAACAAAACATTTGGAATTATGTTACAAATACCTTATCTACTCATTCAGTGCTGTAATGGGATTTATGTGATTGAAAAAATCTTGCTGAGGGACTAAAAGCTTAGAATTTTTCATTAAAAATCAGCTGCATATGTGAGCATTTATTCATTTACCCTTGTTTATAAACATCACCAAATTGTGGAAATTATTGTTTGCAAAAGAAGTTTCTACATATTTTTGGAAAATGTTATTTGGCTTTACTAAAATCCCAGTTTTCTTTTATATAAAATACAAATTAAAATATACACTTTATGGGAATGTTTTGAAGATAAAATAATCTGTGATTAATAGTAATTTCAGTCCACAAATTCCCATTTGCAATAAATATTTCCTATAATTAAATTTAATTTGAAATCTGAGTCACCATTCATTGTACTAGTGAGAAGGGCAACATTTAGTCATTCCTGAGGTTTGTACAAATTAAAGAAGAGGTGGGATTTTAACATGAATTTGAAGTGGGGGGAGAACTCTACCTGGAATGATTGGACGAATTCGGGAGTGGCAGTTTAGACAATTCAAGGGGAGGGAGAGCAGGCAAAAAAGGTGTTAGGTAGGAGAAGCCAAACTGGGTTTGAAACTAGAACTCAGTCTAGTGTGCTTGTAATAGCAACTATGCATTGGAAGAAATAAGGGAGAAAAGTACGATGGGAGTGGAATTACTTTCACAACTGTTTACCCAGACTGCGCTAGGCTAAGTAGGCAGGTTTGAGTTCCTCTGCAATTAAATGCTTTGGGGCCATTAAATTCTTCTGAGGAAGAAAGTGACATGGTTACCTTCATGTTTTTAATGGAACATAAAGATAACTGGAACAAGTGTGGTCATGTTTGGAAAGGAAGTGCTTGAAGTTAGGAAGCCCCATTAGGACATATTACAGTGGTCCAGGCAAGTGATTCAGAAGGCCCAGACTAGAGGAGTGATGGAGAGAACACGAAGGAGGGAACATGACATTGGGTTCTTTCTGACAAGGAAGCACTCTTAATAGAAATACTCGTCTTCATCATTAGAGTCTATTCCTTCTTCCACTTCAATAAACCATTGATTAGATAGTCAGAGTCATGCGTTTTCTACCTCCTACCAATCCTGTCCCTAGCCTGGGACAGCAAGTTGTTTCTTAGTGAGTGTAGCTACCAGGGAAAATTGACTTACAATCAGTGTGTAGTGGGAATTAGCAAAATAAGTTCTACTTAGAGTAAAGATGTATTTGGAATATAGAAGTTATTTTTATGATCATTTTATGCCTTTATAATTTAAAAATCAGTAGCTAGATAAGGTTAAATAAGTATAAATGGCATTTATATTTGTTATAGTTGAAGGTAACTAAATAATATGATTGATTCTTATTAAGCTCTAAGACAAATTGAATACGGGTTAAATAATAAGGGTATAAGTTATGTGCTTTGGCTACTGGTGTTAAAATTGATAGAAACCAGAAGAATGTAAATATAATATGCCATTAATTGCTGTTTATAGTTTTTTATCATATCTAAAATTTAAAAAAAGAGTAAGACCTTTCATGTGCAATGTGCTTTGTAGCTTACACATCACATTCTTGGATAGTCTCATTTAATCCTCAGTACAGTTCTGCCAGGAAGGCACTTATTATTTTCCCAAACAGAGACTCTGAAGAGGTCAAATGAATTTTACAACTTTTTATCGAGCTGGCCAGTAAAAAATGAGAACTTGACACTGTGATTTTGTGTGAGTGATTCTGTGTGTTTTGAACGCTACACCATGCTACCTAAGTTATTAGTCAGGATACACTAAATTTCAATAACTCAGAGAAAACAGTATCTATCTATCTATCTATCTTACACTTGTCCATCAAGTGCTAGCTTCAGGCTCTGCTCTGTGCTTTCTTCAGTCCAGAACACCAAGCCAACAGAGGACATCCAATCTGGTAGTGGCTGGTCATCATGACAAAGGGAAAGAGGACATGACAAAGCTCATACATTTTGAAAGCTTCTGCCTTGGTGACCCACAGTACTAATATCTCCATGCCATTGGTCAAAGTAAATTAAACAATTACACCTAGCTTCGGGTGAGCAGAGATGTATGTCTTTCCATGTGTCCAGAAAGAGAGAGAGCTGGACTATTTATAAACATCCTAATTACTACCATAGTTGTTAAAAGTCAAAATTGAAAAACTAATAAAAATTTAGAGAAACCATATTTTTGTTTTAAATAAAACAATAAGTTTGCCTTTTACCCAAAGTTTACATACGAAATGTTTGCTTTGTGTAATTTTAATGAGCATAATTTATTGACAACTCAGCATAGAAATTCTCAAAGTGAGAATTGTGTAGACCAAGCCTTTGAGATGCTCTGTGATCCAAGGTTGTGTAAGTTTTGAAACTCTATCTCCTATCACTTTCTTGGAGAGTCACAGTTATGTTAGCATTTAAAGCCCAAGAAATCCTGATGAAGTTCCAAACTCATCTGAAGACACTCCTTTGTGTGTGTGCGTGAATGTGTCACATCCACTAGCATCCTGACAACACGGGACTCCTTGGGAAATTCACCCTGAATCCTTCTTTTTTTTTTTTTTTTTTTTTTTAACATCTTTATTGGAGTATAATTGCTTTACAATGGTGTGTTAGTTTCTGCTTTATAACAAAGTGAATCAGTTATACATATACATATGTTCCCATATCTCTTCCCTCTTGCATCTCCCTCCCTCCCACCCTCCCTATCCCACCCCTCTAGGTGGTCACAAAGCATCGAGCTGATCTCCCTGTGCTATGCGGCTGCTTCCCACTAGCTATCTATTTTACATTTGGTAGTGTATATATGTCCATGCCACTCTCTCACCCTGTCACATCTCACCCCTCCCCCTCCCCATATCCTCAAGTCCATTCTCTAGTAGGTCTGTGTCTTTATTCCTGTCTTGCCACTAGGTTCTTCATGACCTCTTTTTTTTTCTTCCTTAGATTCCATATATATGTGTTAGCATACTGTATTTGTTTTTCTCTTTCTGACTTACTTCACTCTGTATGACACACTCTAACTCCATCCACCTCACTACAAATACCTCCATTTCATTTCTTTTTATGGCTGAGTAATATTCCATTGTATATATGTGCCACATCTTCTTTATCCATTCATCCGATGATGGACACTTAGGTTGCTTCCATGTCCTGGCTATTGTAAATAGAGCTGCAATGAACATTTTGGTACATGACACTTCCTGAATTATGGTTTTCTCAGGGTATATGCCCAGTAGTGGGATTGCTGGGTCGTATGGTAGTTCTATTTGTAGATTTTTAAGGAACCTCCATACTGTTCTCCATAGTGGCTGTATCAATTTACATTCCCACCAACAGTGCAAGAGTGTTCCCTTTTCTCCACACCCTCTCCAGCATTTATTGTTTATAGATTTTTTGATGATGGCCATTCTGACAGGTGTGAGATGATATCTCCTTGTAGTTTTGATTTGCATTTCTCTAATGATTAATGATGTTGAGCATTCTTTCATGTGTCTGTTGGCAATCTGTATATCTTCTTTGGAGAAATGTCTATTTAGATCTTCTGCCCATTTTTGGATTGGGTTGTTTGTTTTTTTGTTATTGAGCTGCATGAGCTGCTTGTAAATTTTGGAGATTAATCCTTTGTCAGTTGCTTCATTTGCAAATATTTTCTCCCATTCTGAGGGTTGTCTTTTGGTCTTGTTTACAGTTTCCTTTGCTGTGCAAAAGCTTTGAAGTTTCATTAGGTCCCATATGTTTATTTTTGTTTTTATTTCCATTTCTCTAGGAGCTGGGTCACAAAGGATCTTGCTGTGATTTATGTCATAGAGTGTTCTGCCTATGTTTTCCTCTAAGAGTTTGATAGTGTCTGGCCTTACACTTAGGTCTTTAATCCATTTTGAGTTTATTTTTGTGTATGGTGTCAGGGAGTGTTCTAATTTCATACTTTTATATGTACCTGTCCAATTTTCCCAGCACCACTTATTGAAGAGGCTGTCTTTTCTCCACTGTATATGCTTGCCTCCTTTATCAAAGATAAGGTGACCATATGTGCATGGGTTTATCTCTGGGCTTTCTATCCTGTTCCATTGATCTGTATTTCTGTTTTTGTGCCAGTACCAAACTGTCTTGATTACTGTAACTTTGTAATATAGTCTGAAGTCAGGGAGCCTGATTCCTCCAGCTCCATTTTTCGTTCTCAAGATTGCTTTGGCTATTCGGGGTCTTTTGTGTTTCCATACAAATTGTGAAATTTTTTGTTCTAGTTTTGTGAAAAATGCCAGTGGTAGTTTCATAGGGATTGCATTGAATCTGTAGATTGCTTTGGGTAGTAGAGTCATTTTCACAATGTTGATTCTTCCAATCCAAGAACATGGTATATCTCTCCATCTATTTGTATCATCTTTAATTTCTTTCATCAGTGTCTTATAATTTTCTGCATACAGGTCTTTTGTCTCCTTAGGTAGGTTTATTCCTAGATATTTTATAATTTTTGTTGCAATGGTAAACGGGAGTGTTTTCTTAATTTCACTTTCAGATTTTTCATCATTAGTATATAGGAATGCAAGAGATTTCTGTGCATTAATTTTGTATCCTGCTACTTTACCAAATTCATTGATTAGCTCTAGTAGTTTTCTTGTAGCATCTTTAGGATTCTCTATGTATAGTATCATGTCATCTGCAAACAGTGACAGCTTTACTTCTTCTTTTCCGATTTGGATTCCTTTTATTTCTTTTTCTTCTCTGATTGCTGTGGCTAACACTTCCAAAACTATGTTGAACAATAGTGGTGAGAGTGGGCAACATTTTCTTGTTCCTGATCTTAGTGGAAATGGTTTCAGTTTTTCACCATTGAGGACAATGTTGGCTGTGGGTTTGTCATATATGGCCTTTATTATGTTGAGGAAAGTTCCCTCTATGCCTACTTTCTGCAGGGCTTTTATCATAAATCAGTGTTGAATTTTGTCAAAAGCTTTCTCTGCATCTATTGAGATGATCATACGGTTTTTCTCCTTCAATTTGTTAACATGATGTATCACGTTGATTGATTTGCGTATATTGAAGAATCCTTGCATTCCTGGAATAAACCCCACTTGATCATGGTGTATAATCCTTTTAATGTGCTGTTGGATTCTGTTTCCTAGTATTTTGTTGGGGACTTTTGCATCTATGTTCATCAGTGATATTGGCCTGTAGTTTTCTTTCTTTGTGACATCTTTGTCTGGTTTTGGTATCAGGGTGATGGTGGCCTCGTAGAAGGAGTTTGGGAGTGTTCCTCCCTCTGCTATATTTTGGAAGAGTTTGAGAAGGATAGGTGTTAGCTCTTCTCTAAATGTTTGATAGAATTCGCCTGTGAAGCCATCTGGTCCTGGGCTTTTGTTTGTTGGAAGATTTTTAATCACAGTTTCGATTTCAGTGCTTGTGATTGGTCTGTTCATATTTTCTATTTCTTCCTGGTTCAGTCTTGGAAGGTTGTGCTTTTCTAAGAATCTGTCCATTTCTTTCAGGTTGTCCATTTTATTGGCATATAGTTGCTTGTAGTTATCTCTCATGATCGTTTGTATTTCTGCAGTGTCAGTGGTTACTTCTCCTTTTTCATTTCTAATTCTATTGATTTGAGTCTTCTCCCTTTTTCTCTTGATGAGTCTGGCTAATGGTTTATCAATTTTGTTTATCTTTTCAAAGAACCAGCTTTTAGTTTCATTGATCTTTGCTATTGTTTCCTTCATTTCTTTTTCATTTATTTCTGATCTGATCTTTATGATTTCTTTCCTTCTGCTAGCTTTGGGGTTTTTTTGTTCTTCTTTCTCTAATTGCTTTAGGTGCAAGGTTAGGTTGTTTATTCGAGATGTTTCCTGTTTCTTGATGTAGGCTTGTATTGCTATAAACTTCCCTCTTAGAACTGTTTTTGCTGCATCCCATAGGTTTTGGGTCATCGTGTCTCCATTGTCATTTGTTTCTAAGTATTTTTTGATTTCCCCTTTGATTTCTTCAGTGATCACTTCGTTATTAAGTAGTGTATGGTGTAGCCTCCATGTGTTTGTATTTTTTACAGATCTTTTCCTGTAATTGATATCCAGTCTCATAGCGTTGTGGTCGGAAAAGATACTTGATACGATTTCAATTTTCTTAAATTTACCAAGGCTTGATTTGTGACCCAAGATATGATCTATCCTGGAGAATATTCCACGAGCACTTGAGAAAAATGTGTATTCTGTTGTTTTTGGGTGGAATGTCCTATAAATATCAATTAAGTCCATCTTGTTTAATGTATCATTTAAAGCTTGTGTTTCCTTATTGATTTTCATTTTGGATGATCTGTCCATTGGTGAAAGTGGGGTGTTAAAGTCCCCTACTATGATTGTGTTACTGTCGGTTTCCCCTTTTATGGCTGTTAGAATTTGCCTTATGTATTGAGGTGCTCCTATGTTGGGTGCATAAATATTTACAATTGTTATACCTTCCTCTTGGATCGATCCCTTGATCATTATATAGTGTCCTTCTTTGTCTCTTGTAATAGTCTTTATTTTAAAGTCTATTTTGTCTGATATGAGAATTGCTACTCCAGCTTTCTTTAGATTTCCATTGGCATGGAATATCTTTTTCCATCCCCTCACTTTCAGTCTGTATGTATCTCTAGGTCTGAAGTGGGTCTCTTGTAGACAGCATATATATGGGTCTTGTTTTTGTATCCATTCAGCCAGTCTGTGTCTTTTGGTGGGAGCATTTAATCCATTTACATTTAAGGTAATTATCGATATGTATGTTCCTATTCCCATTTTCTTAAATGTTTTGGGTTTGTTATTGTAGGTGTTTTCCTTCTCTTGTGTTTCTTGCCTAGAGAAGTTCCTTTAGCATTTGTTGTAAAGCTGGTTTGGTGGTGCTGAACTCTCTCAGCTTTTGCTTGTCTGTAAAGGTTTTAGTTTCTCCATCAAATCTGAATGAGATCCTTGCTGGGTAGAGTAACCTTGGTTGTAGGTTTTTCTCCTTCATCACTTTAAGTATATCCTGCCACTCCCTTCTGGCTTGCAGAGTTTCTGCTGAAAGATCAGCTGTTAACCTTATGGGGATTCCCTTGTGTGTTATTTGTTGTTTTTCCCTTGCTGCTTTTAATATTTTTTCTTTGTATTTAATTTTTGATAGTTTGATTAATATGTGTCTTGACGTGTTTCTCCTTGGATTTATCCTGTGTGGGACTCTCTGTGCTTCCAGGACTTGATTAACTATTTCCTTTCCCATATTAGGGAAGTTTTCAACTATAATCTCTTCAAATATTTTCTCAGTCCCTTTCTTTTTCTCTTCTTCTTCTGGGACCCCTATAATTCGAATGTTGATGCGTTTAATGTTGTCCCAGAGGTCTCTGAGACTGTCCTCAGTTCTTTTCATTCTTTTTCTTTATTCTGCTCTGCAGTAGTTATTTCCACTATTTTATCTTCCAGGTCACTTATCCGTTATTCTGCCTCAGTTATTCTGCTATTGATCCCGTCTAGAGTATTTTTAATTTCAGTTATTGTGTTTTTATCATTGCTTGGTTCCTCTTTAGTTCTTCTACGTCCTTGTTAAATGTTTCTTGCATTTTGTCTATTCTGTTTCCAAGATTTTGGATCATCCTTACTATCATTATTCTGAATTCTTTTTCAGGTAGACTGCCTATTTCCTCTCCATTTGTTAGGTCTGGTGTGTTTTGACCCTGCTCCTTCATCTGCTGTGTGTTTTTTTGTCTTCGCATTTTGCTTATCTTACTGTGTTTGGGGTCTCCTTTTCACAGGTTGCAGGTTCGTAGTTCCCATGGTTTTTGGTATCTATCCCCAGTGGCTAAGGTTGGTTCAGTGGGTTGTGTAGGCTTCCTGGTGGAGGGGACTAGTGCCTGTGTTCTGGTGGATGAGGCTGGATCTTGTTTTTCTGGTGGGCACGTCCACGTCTGGTGGTGTGTTTTGGGGTGTCTGTGGACTTATTATGATTTTAGGCAGCCTCTCTGCTAATGGATGGGGCTGTGTTCCTGTCTTGCTAGTTGTTTGGCATAGGGTGTCCAGCACTGTAGCTTGCTGGTCGTTGAGTGAAGCTTGGTCTTGATGTTGAGATGGAGATCTCAGAGAGATTTTCGCCGTTTGGTATTACGTGGAGCTGGGAGGTCTCTTGTGGACCAGTGTCCTGAAGTTGGCTCTCCCACCTCAGAGGCACAGCCCTGATGCCTGGCTGGAGCACCAAGAGCCTTTCATCCACACGGCTCAGAATAAAAGGGAGAAAAAATAGAAAGAAAGAAAGAAAGAGGATAAAATAAAATAAAATAAAATAAAATAAAGCTATTTTAATAAAAAATAAGAAAACATTATTAAGAATAAATTTATTAAGAAAAAATTTTTTTAATTTTTGAAAATAGATTTATTAATTTTTTATAATAAAAAATAAGAAAAAAATTAAGAAAAAAATTTATTAAGAAAAAACAAATTTTTAATTTTTTAAAATAAAAAATATGAAAAAACTTATTAAGAAAAAAATTTTTTTTAATTTTTAAAAATAGAAAATAAGGAAAAAATTATTAATAAAACATTTATTAAGAAAAAAAATTTTTTTAAGTAAAAACAAACAAACAAACAAAAAAAACGGACGGACCGAATCCTAGGACTAATGGTGAAAGCAAAGCTATACAGACAAAATCTCACCCAGAAGCATACACATACACACTCACAAAAAGGGGAAAAGGGGAAAAAATAATATATCTTGCTCCCAAAGTCCACCTCCTGAATTTGGGATGATTCGTTGTCTATTCAGGTATTCAACAGTTGCAGGCACATCAAGTTGTTTGTGGAGCTTTAATCCTCTGCTCCCGAGGCTGCTGGGAGAAATTTCCCTTTCTCTTCTTTGTTCCTACAGCTCCCGGGGTTCAGCTTTGGATTTGGACCCGCCTCTGCCTGTAGGTCGCCTGAGGGCGTCTGTTCTTCGCTCAGACAGGACGGGGTTAAAGGAGCAGCTGCTTCGGGGGCTCTGGCTCACTCAGGCCGGGAGGAGGGAGGGGTGTGGATGCGGGGCGGGCCTGCGGCGGCAGAGACCAGCGGGAAGTTGCAGCAGCCTGAGGCGTACCGTGCGTTCTCCCGGGGAAGTTGTCCCTGGATGACGGGACCCTGGCAGTGGCGGGCTGCACCGGCTCCCAGGAGGGGCGGTGTGGAGAGTGACCTGTGCTCGCACACAGGCTTCTTGGTGGCAGCAGCAGCAGCCTTAGCGTCTCATGCCCGTCTCTGGGGTCCGCGCTGATAGCCGCGGCTCGCGCCCGTCTCTGGAGTTCGTTTAGGAGGTGCTGTGAATCCCCTCTTCTCGCGCACCAGGAAACAAAGAGGCAAGAAAAAGTCTCTTCCCTCTTCGGCAGCTGCAGACTTTTTCCCGGACTCCCTCCCGGCTAGCTGTGGTGCGCTAACCCCTTCAGGCTGTGTTCATGCCGCCAACCCCAGTCCTCTCCCTGCGATCCGACCCGAAGCCCGAGCCTCAGCTCCCAGCCCCCGCCCACCCCGGCGGGTGAGCAGACAAGCCTCTCGGGCTGGTGAGTGCTGGTCGGCAGGGATCCTCTGTGCGGGAATCTCTCCGCTTTGCCCTCTGCACCCCTGTGGCTGCGCTCTCCTCCGTGGCTCCGAAGCTCCCCCCTCTGGCACCCGCAGTCTCCACCCGCGAAGGGGCTTCCTCTGAATCCTTCTTTAATGTCCTCTTTTTCCTTAATCTTCACATTCAGTCTGTCAGAAAGTCCATTCAGGATTATATTTTCCTGAGTTTTAGGCAGCAAAAATTGTAAAAAGCCTATTGTAATAACCATACTAGCTATATGCCATAGTAAGTGACTTAAACTTCTGGAACCTCAGAAATGTTGTTTGTAAAATGGGTTTAATAGTTGCTGTGAGGATGAAAGTAATGACATGTAAGATACCTGACCCAGTAGGTAGTTAGTTTTGATTTTCCTGTCTATTCTTCCTTTCTCTTTCCACTTACATATTGGGAAAATAAAAGAATGGAAATGATTTGCCATTTTTTCTTATTTATTTAAGTAAAATATTCTATTCATGTGTTTCTTAAAGATAGCCAGCAAAACAGTAATAGAATAAACTACCACACACTTTAACTTTGCTAACTTCTTAGAGGGAACATTAGAAGCAGAGAGCACTGAGCCAATGGGGTATAGAAGTCATGATTTCAGGCACCAGCATGTGTGAAAGACACTAAGCTAAAAAGCTAAAGAATTTTTGTCAGCAAGGCTGACTGCCACTTTCCATAATGAAGGCACATTTCCAAAATGTACCTTGAGTAGTTCCCCAGAGCAGGAAATCAGAAACATCCCATTTTAACGTCCTATTTAGATTTGCTCTACTCTAGTCTATCTTTTTTGGTAACAAGAAGAGAGAATTATTTGTCAGGATAAGGATTCCTTGTTAAAACTCATTTTTAAATGGGTTTGCCTTTCGGACATATATAATGAGAAAGAAGTTCTTTGGGACATCATCATAGACAAAAGCAGCCACCACAATGATGTAATGAAGCAAAATTGAAATAATAAAAATAAATATAAGATGATGAAAATGTTAGAAAGTAAAAGCTTTTCTACTATACAATCCCAGGGGGGCTGGGCTACAAAACTATCTTATTCTGGAATCAACTATCTATTTCCAGATCTGGCCCAGATCAGAAGCAGTTTATTCTGAGATGTAAGAAATTATGCCTATTTTCTTTTGATGCCATATCTGGGCCACAGAGACCATGAAGAAGGAGACTGGTAGTGAAACCCATTTAAGGACTGGGTTATAAATCAGTCATCTGCAAACCTGACCAGGGAGTCTGGACCTCATATGCTCTTGTGTAGTGAATCTTTACTAAATAATCTTCTGTAGAACTCTCTTACCTTTTTTTTTTTTTTTAATCTTTGTTTGTTTGTTTTGTTTTTTAAATTTATTTATTTATATTTATTTTTGGCTGCGTTGGGTCTTTGTTGCTGCAGGCGGGCTTTGTCTAGTTGCGGTGAGCGGGGGCTACTCTTCATTGCAGTGGCTTCTCTTGTTGTGGAGCACGGGCTCCAGAGCGCAGGCTCAGTAGTTATGGTGCACGGGCTTAGTTGCTCTGCGGCATGTGGGACCTTCCCGGACCAGGGCTCGAACCTGTGTCCCCTGCACTGGCAGACGGATTCTTAACCGCTGCACCACCAGGGAAGCCCTCCTTACCTTTAAGTGAGATAAAGAGAGAGTGTGGTGCAGGGGGACTGGGAAGAATAATGATTTCTTATCAGGACTACCCTACTCTGGTTCTCTGTGGCCCAGTAGATGTGGGTCCTTTTCTGTTTAACTTTTTGATTTTTGTCCTTAAGTTATCCTCAGCAGTGGACTGCTATTTATTTCTTTACACAAGAAAGCTTCCCCCTGGCTATGATGTCCCCTGAAAGCAGTCATCTTCATCAGTTCTACTGAGTCCAGGAGTGATTTTCGAATGCTAATTTTAGGCCTGTGCCCTGGAGTTGAAGGTCTATAGAGCCAAATATAGAGTAGACGTTATTTCCACTCTGTAACATCAATGAAGGGCACATCATAATAGCTGCAAATGATGAGAAAATGTGAACCTCTCCTCAACAGAAAAGACTGCAAAACTAGCATAGAAAGCACAAACTAAGAGATTTAGCATCTGACTTGGTGATCTACAGATAATTGCCCATACATTTATTGTCTCATTTATTCCCCCATTCATCAGACATTTGCTAAAGTCTCTTATGTGTCCTTTTGTGTCATGTACAGAGGAGTTGATCACAAAAAAACCACACATTGCAGACCGAGGCAGTTCTGGAGCCCAAACCTGACTTTTTTAGTCCCCACAAGTTACGTATCACTCTATGCCTTAGTTTCTCCATGTATAAATGGAAGAAATAAACATTGTAGCATACTTTTCTTAGTGGATTAAGTGGTGTACTTAAAACCACGTAGCAAACGGTGGTATCACACAACACTGGTTAATTCCCTTTGCTTTTTGAGCTGTCTTTCCCTATGATTCTGGAAATGATGCAGATATGATGATATGGTTTCTATCCCCGAGGAACAGACTGAAACTGATGCTAGTCAAAAAACATGGAAAGCCTTTCAAATGGGTTAGACCAGACCTACTTTTAATATAGGAACCAAAAAATTATAGCATATATATGAGGGGAACAAACATGTCTGTCTTTTATATAGTTTTGGAGTTACAGAGACTTATCACGATTCCTGTCACTTAGTGCTTTCCAGTAAATATTAAATGGATGAGTGAGCCTGAAAGAAGTAGAGATCAAGGACTAAGTAATTTCTAATGACGGAGAAATGATTTCTTACATATAAGATGTTCAGGTCTGGCACTTAGGACACAGAATCTGAGATTGAGATTTGTGTGCAGAAATGTTATTAGAGGTGGTCTCAGGATTAACATGTACAGGGGTAGGTAAGGAAGCAGAATTGGGCAGAGAGAGAAGTTGGGCTGTGTGATACACTCAAAAGAGTCAGTGAATCCACTGGGATCTCAGAGACTAGAACAGGTAGAGTTTTCCTGAGCACCCTTACTTTGAGCATACCTGCAGGCTACCCTTGAGAAGTGGATGTAACCTTTAACTGAGGGAAATTCCTGGAGAGGGCTGACAACTGAGGGCCATCAGGCTGCAGGCTTCTCAGCAATACGGAAAATTGGCCTTTATTGCTGAAGGAAGGGTCTGTGGGTGCAGTACACGGTCCACTGCAGTCTACCATTCCTTTTGATCAGATCTACTTCTTCCTGTATATCTGAGAACAGCTATTCCAGGATATTGGTTCAGCTCTTTTCCTGTGGACACTTATAATAGGAAGGTTAGTGAGATCACTAGAGACTCTGCTGCTATAGCTTTTCTTGAAATCACAACTAATATTCATCATCTCCTTCCCCTGTTATCCATTTAGTCTTCATCTCAACCACAGCCAACCTCTGCTGGTCTCAGTGGCATACCTGCTGATGTGATTCAGAATCTCATTTCTGAGGGGTCTGAACTTCTGGTCACCAGACTCTTCTTAGGTTGTGGCTGCTACACTTCTCTATTTAACGTCAAATTTGGACAAGCGATTACCTAGAGAGTCCTAAGAGGATCGCCTCAGTGTCAGATACATTCTTCCCTTTCCCCATTACATAACCACAGCCTAATCTCCTCTTAATGATTGATAAACTCTGCCAGAATAGTGACTCTTCTCGCCTGCTGGTCCTTTGGCGTAATACGGGTCCTGAAGTGCCTATATAGCAGCATATCTTAAAATTTAACACTTGCTCTAAACCAGCAGTGAACAGATTTGGAGGGAAGGGAAGTACAAATTTTCCAAGTGGGCCACGCTCTTGTCCCTGAACCCATGTACTCTATCTACTAAAGGCATGGCACCGTGTGATGGCCACTGTTTAGAGTATATAATGAATCCGGAGGATGGCATCCCATCTTCACAGAGTTTGATCTTTCAGTTGGTGTCTCAGCTGTGCCTTCAACAGGCCGTTATGTTGCTATGTCAGACTAGCAGCTTCAGATTTTTGGTAAGATTTTTTGGTAGGACCAGTGGATCTCACAGTGATGTGCCCACTGCCCACCCCCTCTTCTGTAAATCGTGTTCTTTGGTCTGTTACGATATTACATGGGATTCTGTGTCAGCTTACTTTGTAAGCCCTTTAATGGTGGTAAAGGCAGAACACCTGATGGTAGCAAAAAGGAAATTCTTATATGGAATATGTCTATTCCAGCCAAGTGACTCACTCTCAGGGTAGAAGAAGTTCAGTGTGGTTAAGTTGCTCTCAAGTGGATGGTTGGTTTCCTTGGAGAATGGTCCTGTATCAGGGAGTCATTGTTCTATTATGTTCTCTACCATGGTACCACATGACATACTTCATCTGAGCCCATATAGCTCCCTCAGGTTCTCTGTCTTGCTTCTGTAACTAGGAAAAAGAAGCACAGGGATATTTTCCAAGCCTGGGAACACTGCTTCCAAATTTCCAGTCCCCTTAAGTATGCTATGACAAGTCATACCCTTGTCTTCAAAAATATAGGAAACATATGCTGTCAAATAATCACTCCTCTCTCACTTTCCCCATCTAGGAAAACTTTCTTTCCTCTCTCTTGTATCTTTCTAAAACTCATTTTCTTTTATCCCTTCTCTTTGGAGATGTCCAGAATAATTCTCTCAGTGAGTTTATCTCTAGACAAATAAAGGAATAGCTCTTGACTTCAAACTGCTTCTGATGTTAGCCCTGGAAAAAAGAAGTTCCAAAGGCAAGAAACTAAGGGCCTGGCTACTGTATTGGAGAGGGGGGAGGAAAAATAAAGCAAACAAAATGCAAGTTAATGCACCAAAAGTGTCAAGCTAAAGTGGTCCAGTGCTATGAATCCAACAGACAGGAGAGAGAGACTGAGGGAAAATGGTTTAGTGGGGTGAGATGACAGATGGAATGGTTAGGTACCACCACAGTCAAAAAGAATTTTAGGGGCAAAAAAGACCCTGAAGATCACGTTATCCAATTCTTTTCTCTTACACAAGGGTAATCTGAGGCTCAGAGCTAGAACCAAAGTCCAAAGTCCAGGGCTCTTAATTAGCAGCCCAATCTCCATTTCTAAGGCTTATTTTCATGCCTCGGATGACTGATTTTTCTTGTTCAAACCTTGGTAAAGAGAGATATGCTGAGTTCTTGGCAGGTGACTGTGAAATTCATGCTGCAACCAATTTAAGGTTTAGATGTTTTTTTCCTGCATGCACACTACTATGAGACCACAAGGAACTGTGAGATATGATCTGCAGTCATAAATCAAGCTAGAGATATTTAACAAAGGCAGTTTGTGTCGTGAAAATGTATTGTGGTGCTATGTACTGACAAAAACCTCTTTTTTCCCTTCCCCTTCCTTGCTGAAGCTGAAGACAGCTGCATAATAAAAAGTGACCCTTTGAGGCCAGCAATGCTAACCTTCCCAAACTTGATAAGAATATTTAATTCCTTTATCACCAGACTGGGCTTAAAGGAAAGTACAATTCAGACATAAAGAGACCAGGCAAATGGTTCCAGGGCTCTTTCTGTTTCTGCTCTACCTGCCAGAATTTTTGGCATTGCATCAAGCAGCCCTGCATACCCCAGCCCAGACAGATGCTTGTCAAGGGAATGGATATTTTAAAGAGGTTGCTTTCTGTTTCAATTAACTGACTGATAAATGAAGTATATCTGGCAATGCCATCTTCATTCTCATGTTAAAATTACAGTGAATATATGAACATGCAAGAATACGTATATGTAGTAAACATTTGTATTTCTCCATCCACCCAGATTCTGCTCCTGCTTCTTCTAATATTAGAACTGTAATCCCCTTTGGGGAAATTATATCCTATGCATTATATATAGTGTGGATATTGTTCTCCATTGGTGTGCTCTGTACAATCCTGGTAAATGGTCAATGCATACCTGAGGCTCAGTTTCTTTGAAACTCTCTCCAGATTTTTAATCTTCAGTGGCATGACGCAGGGTGGAAAAATGGAGTTGATTCATGTAAGAAGCTGATTCATTCTAGCATAGTGTTATCCAATAGATATTTCTGCAATCATAGAAATATGAGACCTTTGTGCTATCTAATACAATAGCCACTAGCCACGCGAGACTACTGAGCACTGAAGTGTGGCTAGTGTAGCTCAATAACTGAATTTTTAGTTTTATTTAATTTTAATTAATTAAAATTTAAATAACCACATTTTTATGGTAACTTCTGTTTCGGACAGCACAGCTTCAGCAGAGCTCGCTGGAGAAATCAGGCACTGGCACATAGTATGTGTGCACATGGATTCCCAGATAGTACGGCTCTTTCTCTTTTTGAACCTCTTTCTTTAGCTATTTCTTTGACTCTCTGAGCTACCTCAATCCAGTTTGTTATGATAATTTCCTCCTTTTCCTAGTAGCTAGAATCAATTTTATTTGCTTGCAACCAAAGAACTCTAACTGAAGAGCTTAAGTGGGGAAACTCACTAATTTATTGACATATCAATAAGTTAAGTATCTATATGTGTCTGAGCTGGTCTTTGGGGATGAAAAGTTATAAACAGATATCATCCTTACCTTTCAGGAGCTGAGACTAATGAAGAAGATAGAAACATAAACAGCAATAATGCAATGAGAGAAATCAGATATTTACAAAGAATTCTGGGGTCCCAGTGGATATTTCATTAATACAGTGCAGTGGGTTAAATAATGCTCCCCAAAAAAAGATAAGTCCATCTGGAACCTGTGAGCATGACCTAATAAGGAAATAGGGTCTTTACAGATGTAAGTAAGGATTTTTGAGATGAGATTATCTTGGATGCAGGGTGGACCCTAAATCCAATGACAGTGTACTTATAAAGGACACCCAGAGGAGAGACGCAGCGAGACGAGGGGAATGTATTTGAAGGTGGAGGAAGAGAATGGAATTATACTGCCACAAGCTAAGGAATGTCTGGAGCCACCAGAAGCTAGAAGAGGCCAGGATCGTTCTCGCCTAGAAGATTTGGAGGGAGCACGGCCCTGCCAATACTTTGCTTTTAGACTTCTGGCCTCCAGAACTGTGAAATAATATATTTAATTTGTTTTAAGCCGTCAAATTTGTGGTAGTTTGTTATGACAGTTATAGGAAATTAATGTATATAGTAAGATATTTTATTTGAGTTCTACTAACAGAACTGCCTTAAACCCAGCCTTCTGTGTTGTCCCTTGGGTAGCTGACCTAGATATCAGGGATGCTAGACCCTATTTGTTCTACCTCCAAGTGCTAAGTAGGGTTCTTCTACAACACAGATGGAACGTATCCATCTTATCTTTGCATATTGTCCATTCAACTGTAAGTTCCACAAGGGAAGGGATATTTGTCTAGCCTGTTCACTACTATATTTCCAGCACCTAGAAGAATACCCGCCATACATTTAGTTTTAAATAAATATTAAATTAAATTAATAAATTAATTAAATTTAAAATTAATTTAATTTAATATTAAATTAAATTAATTAATGCTGCTGGGTCCTTCCCCTGGACCTTGCCAAACTTCTTTCTCCTGCCACATCCACTTTCAGTATTATTGCTAATCTTGGTGATGTTCAAGTTCACCCTTCCTCCTTGGTGAATCATGTTGAGATTGCTGATTACTTCTTACCCAAAAGAAACACAACCATGGAATTGACTTGGTCACCCCTACCCTAATCCCAAGTTGTCACTAGATTCTGCCACCTCTTTTTCAAATCAAAATATCCTGAAAGGAGTAAGAGTAAAAAGCATCTCTGGATCATATTGAAATAATCACATCTTTGGGAAAAACTGGGGCTTTTTTCCTGGTATATTAAAGCAGATTGCTTTGATCAATATATTGTTGAGCTACTGCCAAGTTTATTTTCTTAGACTTTCTACAACCTCACCCATAATTTCAGAGTTAAGTTGTATCATGCTTTAACCGTCATGCCACAAAACGTATACATTGAATTCCTGGCACTGTATTCTACGAAGAGGTCTTCAGATTCTCATTAAATTTTATTGACTCTCTTTCAACATATAGTTTTAGAAAATATGATTGTCTTTTTTCTCAGCTCATAAGGCATTTAAATAACTAGTGGCAATGACTCACATGCAATGACTTGACACAGTGACAAGTTACAGACTAATACTGAGAAAAAAGGAAGTTATAAAATAGATACAAAAAATGTAATGTACAACAGACAGGAGCCATGTAATGCAGGGGCTAATCATTCTACATCCCTCAGTAATCTACAGTATTATAATGGGTGCTCATTATAATGACTCAATCATCAAAACAGACTTAGCTTATGTTCAGTATATTAATCTCTTTAAGAGATTAGAGAGGTAGAGAATATATATTTTTAAGAATGTCACAGACTCATTAATTTATCTATTTTTTAACAATCATCATGAAAATATTTATTTGTGATAATCATAAGTCAGTAAGACCAGCACAAACAGACATGGTCTCTACAGCGCTTGAAGGGGTTTTACGTTTACAAATACACCAGAAGCGTACAGTAGGTGGGGCTGGTAGAGCAC
Organism: Eubalaena glacialis; assembly: GCF_028564815.1. Classification (NCBI taxonomy): domain Eukaryota; kingdom Metazoa; phylum Chordata; class Mammalia; order Artiodactyla; family Balaenidae; genus Eubalaena; species Eubalaena glacialis. The sequence continues at coordinate 48,749,484 of NC_083729.1, read as the reverse complement.
GGGGCTAGTGAAACTACTGCCTGAACCGCAGGGAACCCCCCAGCTGCTGCCCCCCGCAGTCAGGGCTGAGCTGTGTCTGAGGCTGCATGACTTAAACCCCCCCCACCCCCCAGAAACCTCCAAAATCTGAGCTCCATTCAGGAATGACAGGGTAGGTATCGACTGGCCTGAGTCAGTGCCTCGGTCCTCCTATGGGTCCAGTTTTGCAATTGTCGGCCAAAATCCCAACTAAAATTCAAAATTAGAAAGTATGCAGCTTTAAAGCCAAAAACATTCAAAACACCACCCACATACTTCTTATCCTTTGGGGGCTACATGGAGTAAATTAAGAATTCAATCCCATTTCCCCAAATATCAACATCTACATCTCCTATCATCAAGACAGCAACAAACTCATTAATTAAAAAAAAAAAAATAGTACTTGAAATGGGAAATCTTACTTAGGGGGATGATCCCCTTAAGTTCATGCTGAGAAAAACTGGGAAGCTCCAGGAGCTCCGGAACAACAACAAGCCTGCCCAGGTATAAGGACTGAAGGTTCTGAAGACAAAGAAATCAGGTTATTAATGTCAAACTGGAATATATACTATGATTTGAAACACAAGGAGGTCACTGAAGGTACACAGGGTTTTATCTCCAACCTGGTAGATTGATGGTTCCATCTCTCTCCCTCTCAATCGCTCTCTCTTTCTCTCTCTCTCTCTCTCCCTCTCCCTCTCACATACACACACACACACACACAAATACACGTATAGAAACAATCAAGACCACATCTTTGGGGTGTGGAGGCCCTGAAGCAACCTTGTATACATTTCTCTTTATCCCAGCACAAGGGCAGCCAATCTAAAATTGAATTATGAAACCATTTGCTCTTGATTTCAGCCCCTATGGTGTCCATTGTACTTACAGGAACCATGCTGCCTCCTTTTCTCTCTCAGGGACATCCCTCTCCTCTACTGGACTTATTATCTACAGGTATTATTTCCAGTCATTCTTTCAAATGCTACAATCTCTCCAACCCCAATCTAAAAATGAAAACTCTGATAGCGTCAATCCACATTTACCTGAAACATATTTAGTATCGACCCCATGATGTAATACCCCCAGTATTATTATTTTTATCTCTAATTATATTGATAGATTTGTCCAATTAAAGGAACCTCAAGACAGTACAGGAAGAATTTGAACTCTTGAAAGAGATGGGAGATTTAAGTGTTAAGGAATTTCATATCATCCAGCTGGCTGAGAAGCAAACAGCAGCTTTGGGGTACATACTGGGGCCCCTTGTCTTTAACTGGATGTGTTAGAGCATTGATCATTGCTATTACTATTATTACTGTACTTACAGTGGTAGTGACGGTATTCACATGGTTATGGTGTTAAGGAAAATTGTGGTTGCACATCTGACAAGGTAATCTTCTGCATTTGACGGTTTGGGTTCCATACTCCTTAAGAAGTTACATGCCTCTTCCACCGTGAGGAAAATACATAAATAAATATGCTTAAGTGAGAAATATTGGGAATTTTTATCTTCTTCAGTGAGGTTCATAGTTTTAAAAACCCACTGATCATATAACCATCTGTTGCCATTCAAGCTACTAAGTATGTGAGGTTTGCTTTCTCACAAGGATTCAGTGCTGTGTCTTGTGAGGCTGGTTTTACTTTTTGCCTGATTATTTATGTCTCTCTTTTTTCTTTTTTTCGTCTTAGAGGCATAATAGGGAAAACTGCTGTCTGCCCATAGAGTTATTTTTTAGTAGTTTCAGTATATTTATTTATTTGGTATGAACTCACCGGTCCTCGCAAATGCTTGTGGTTTGAAATATTCTTCCATGAGCTACTGTAATGTGGTGAGGAATTCCCCTCAGCTGAGTGTGATTCCTCTTGTCACGTCTTTGGTATCTGAAAGAATGTGTAGAGATACCAAGACCTTTGGAAGATTTATCAGCTGTTCCCACTACCAAAAATACAAGCGTTCTTGTAATAAATTGGAACACTATGTGATATGACTCCCGGGGCATCACTCTGTCTTTAAAAGATAAAAAGTCACTAGATTTAGTAAAAGTCAAAACTGGAGAAAAAAATGCTCTGTTTTCTTGCATTCTACCTGGCCTTTGTATATGGGTTTACAAAATTAATGTTTTTAGTTTCTCATGTTGACACTTACCTTAAACAACAGAAGAGGGTTTAGTGGTTGAGGTTTGGGTATTCACCTTTTCCTAGACTTGCCTTTCACAAAAAAATCCCATCATTGCAGCACTAAATGGAGCAACTTATGAAAAATTTAATCAAACTTCTTTCACAGAGGAAAAAGAACAAAATCTTACTCTATCATGTTGCACAAATGGTGTATTTTCTCTTTCTAAATAATCAGGCACTAGGGATGCTCCAATGAGTTGGTTTAGTGGAATGCAGATACTGATTAAGCTAACATTTACTGAGTAAAAACTGCATGCCAGACACCGCCACATATTTTAATGATACTGTTTAATCACACAGTGTGATAACTGTAGCTACAATGTATAATTGCCAACTATATGCCAGACAATTTTTGCTCATTTATTGATGTTGCCCCAAGCTATGCAGTCAGTGAGTGCTGGAGACGAGATTTGCTCTTCATTTTGTGTAGCTCCACAGCTTCTCCTCTAGTATTTCTCAGCCAATGCTGCCTGACCAAATAGGGTAATTTGGCCTTCCCTTGATTTGTACCACTCTTATCATGATATCTCTCCCTGGATGATTAAATTCTAAAACTGATTTACCCATTTAGATCATTAAAACACTCAACTGTTTAAGTGATTCTTCAGTGCACAAATGCTCCTGAGAGGCTAACCCCTTAAGCCTTTCTTGGCTCAAAGTACAGGAGGATGAGACTTGAGCCAGGCCCTGGGACAGTGGATTGCAGGCAAAGCGACTACGGGCATGTGATTGCGATTATGTACTTGGCTCAATGATGGAGAGAATCATCGCAAAGAAAGCTGGAGGAATCCGAGACAAGTCCTTGGTACTTCATAATTTAAAGAACAATTCCTCATCTACCTTGTGTCTAATCAGAACTGTTCCACCAAGAAAACCTACAGGTCCTCGCTACAGGTTTATTGTATTCTCTTCCTTTATCTTTCCTTTATTCTTTTAACTGTTTGCAGTTTATATGCCGCCTTTCATCAGTTTAGTTGCTTGAGGCTAGTGTTTGAACTTGCCTTGCAGTCTTGTAGGCATCCTGCACAAACTTTTACACATGGCAATTTTCAATAGAATAAAATTGTTTGAAGTTAAATTCTTCCAGGGAAAGTATTTCACAGTGTCTATACAAGGTGAATATCCATTTAATTATACTAATTTTTATCATAGTGACTGAGGGTAGATGGGAGATATAACCCCTAGGAGATATTCATCTAGTAAAATACAGAACCAAATGGGCAAGGGTCCAACAGTAGGAACTGGAATGTAAATTCCAGAACCTCTTTTCACTTATATAAGTTGGTGTTGCACTGGTGTCAGTTCTCATAATCATTCCTGGTAAGAGAGCAAAACCATGTTTGAAATATGGTTAGGTTAAATTGCATGGAAAATATGGAGCTGGGCAAGTGAGGATGGGGAACACCAGAGAAGTGAAATCTATTGAATTAATAAGAATTTATTCAATATTTACTGTACTCCTGGTACTGGAAGTGTAGATTGAACTTAAGCTAGGGGATATTTTGTAATAACTTAGAGTTTTCTTTTTTAAATTTTATTTATTTATTTATTTTGGCTGTGCTGGGTCTTCATTGCTGCACGCGGCTTTCTCTAGTTGTGGCGAGTGGGGGCTACTCTTCATTGTGGTGTGCGGGCTTCTTATTGCTGTGGCTTCTCTTGTTGAGGAGCATGGGCTCTAGGTGCACGGGCTTCAGTAGTTGCAGCACGCGGGCTCAGTTGTTGTGGTTCGCAGGCTCTAGAGCACAGGCTCCGTAGTTATAATGCACGGGCTTAGTTGCTCCGTGGCATGTGGGACCTTCCCGGACCGGGGATCAAACCCATGTCCCCTGTGTTGGCAGGCGGATTCTTAACCACTGTGCTACCAGGGAAGTCCCTGAGTTTTCTTTAGTACCCCAATTTTCCCCTTTCTGGTCCCCTTCCTCTCAGATGGTTTGCTTCAAGAATTTTGATTTTGTTGTGTTTATCCAGAATTTTCTAAGTTATTATTGGTAAGAAATTGCAATTTTAAATAATCCTATAAGACCAGTTGGATAGATAGGAAGGGCACTAGGTTTGGAATAAGACAGACATGCATTTTTATCTCTGCTTTACCACTTAATATACTTCTGTTTTTTGATAAGTCATTTATCTTCTCTAATCCCAAGTGTCTCTATCTATAAAATGGAGATAAATACCTTCTGGGTTGGTGTGAAATGTGAAGATTAAATGAGATAAATGTATGTATCATACACAATGCACAGCACCAAGTAAGTGCTCCATAAATAACCCTAACTGCTGTGCTCTTCTATTTAAATCACCCAGAACAGAGCTTAGAATATATTAAAATCACTGTAATTCTTATTTCATTTCTCTTCCCTTTAATATTCAAGACCTGAATCTAGGGTTAGAATTTCTGTCCCTGTAACTGGGAGAAGTAGATGCAAATTTGGCTCAAAGGAAAGAGGAGGAAAAGAAGAAAAGTGGTAGGAACTTTCTGAGACTCTTCAAACCAGCTGTGACCTTAAATCCACTTTGAATTAAGCTCTGTTCCGCTAGTGGAAGATTTCAGAAAGGCAGTTTTTCTTTCATTTACTGTCTCAAAATGTGTCTGGGCAGAGAACAAACAGGCAACCTCTTGACATTCTTTATTTTGCTAGCTAAAACCTGTATACCTAGATCTCCAAATTTGACTAACAATATAGCTACAACATTTGGAAAAAATGTATTTTCTTTTCTTTATCAATAACTTGTTTTCCCTCTCAACAACTATTTGTTTTTCAGTTGGAGGGTGGCAGGATCGGGGAGGGGCTCTTTTAGTCATTTCCTATTTCAAATTTCATCTGTTCCTACAATTTATACATGCAGTGCCTACAGAAAGAATGATCAGGCTTTCAGATTTTAGTTCTTCATTACAGCTGCAGCTTCTCTCCAAGATGGTGGCTGAGCATATGGGGGTAGAAATATGACTTGCATAATGTCATGTAGGAGGGCAAGGCTTAGAGAACTTGGGGATAATGTGGTCTGCTTTTTGTGTCTCAGGCACAATGTCTTTTTTCCTGCCTGGTTGAGGCTTGCTCATCTGGTATCCCTGGCTGGAGGGTGTAACTGATGTACGTCACAGTCCTGTCTCCCTTCCAGGGCCTGACTCCTTGACCTTTACCTGAGCCCCTCTTGGTCTGTAGACCCCTTGCAGATCTGACTATACCTCCCCTTCAGCCAGGTGCCAGGAATCTGAACTGCAGTTGTCATCCAAGCCATTTTGTCTCACTCTTGGGATCCCCTCTCTAAGTTCCCTAGCCAGATTCCCAGCTATTTCTGGGTCCTGTCTATGCCTTGTCGGGATCAGCGGGCTCGTGATCATGGAACCTCAATGCCTTTTAGTGACTGACCATCCTGAGCCACCAGGTTTACTTTTTACAGCTGTGGCTGTGAGGCTTTCTCTTCTCATCATTCCAAAAGAAGAGTGGATACCCTCGGTATCACTACCACTTGTCTCATTAATGCTCCCTTTCTGAGCTGAAGACTGAAGAGGGTAAACTGAGCATGTGCCTCTATTTTCTCTCCTGCCTTTCTTCTCCCTTTTTCCTCCCATAACCCCAGGACCCAACTGTGCAGGCTTTTCTTTACTTCAAACTCCAGTCTCATTACTGAACCTCAGTGATGATGAGTATTTCATCCACTTTACAGGGACAATTCTATAATGTGTTCTCACTTTAGCCTTTGACGTGTTAAATGATCGCTAAAAGAATGAAGTAATTTCTCTTTAAGAAGCCTGGCTTTTCTGCCTATTGATGTGCCAAAGAGGTGACTTACTGATTCTTTACTTCTTGAGAACAATATAACTCATTTAAGTGGAAGGTTGCAGTGTGACCATGATAAAAGGGGAAGTTAAAATGCACTTAACATATTTACAAAAAAATTATCTCTGTTACCTATTATGTCTTTGGTCTGAAAAGTTCAATGGCTTTTCCATTGTGTGTGCAAATTAATTTTGAAAAATGAACCAGTCACATATTATATCAGTATGTTAATGTCATTTTCACTGTTAGTACATATCCTCATGGAGAACATGGACTGTGATGAAATATGGTCAGCACAGAGTTTGCTTTGTAATAGGCCCTCATTAAATATTTGTTGAGATAATTAATTCATGATAACCTGTGCTCAAGTCTATATTGGCCAAGGTCTGTGATAATATCCAAAGAGGAAACGTGAAACATAGCAACTGCTTTGATATAACATTTTCCGAGGCTTTCAAACTCCATTTGATATTCTTTTACTATTGGGCATTTCTTGTGGCTTATTTTGTTCTTTTTTTTTTTTCTACCCCGACTTCTCTTTGGTGAAAAGAAACATGCTTTTGGCAGTTGAAACCAAATCCAGTGCCTTTTCATTTCCTTTTCACTTTAGCCATTAAACTTTTCACAGTTTCTGAGTCTTGTCCTGGTAGTCTTTTGTTTCGACAGTTAGCTTCAAGTCTGAAGGCAAATGTTTGCGCAACTCAGCTGTAGAGCAGCTAACTGAGTATCTGCGTTATATGAGCAAGCCCTACCCATTACTAACTGGATGCAAAACTGAACAATAGACAACAATCTTTGCCCTTTCGGAGCTTATGTTATAGTGGAGGCAAATATGGACCAAAAAAAAAAAAAAAAAAAAAAAAAAAAACAGGTTTGTCACGTGAAATCAAATTATTAAATATTTACCAAGTATTTACTATATCCCAGTGTTCGTGAACTGCCATGATACTTAAAAGTTAGTATACCCATGGTCTTTTCCTTAAAACTCAAAGTCTGTCTTAACTAAACTTAAGCTAAATGTGAAGCGATTAGAAAACCAATACAATTGGTAACATTTGTAACAAATGTAAAAGGAATGAAGAGAAGAGCATAGCCACCAGAATCTTTAATAATAATAATTTAATTTAATTTATTACATTTAAATTTATTATAACTACACACATCACTAGGCCATTTGCGTTAATGAAAACTCAGTAAGGTTGGGGGACACATACGATTATCCCCATTTGTAGGAAGAATATGAGACAAGACGGGGTAAAGCAACTTGCCTGTGTTTTATGACTGATAAGTAGTACCAGAGCTAGAATCAAGGTGTTGGACCCATACTGCCTCCAGCGGGAGGGGAGGGGAGGGGAGGGGAATTTTTGCCAAGGGAGACAGCGGTGACAAAGGCACAGAGCTGGGAAGATACAGAGTATTAAAGGAGTCTCAAGATCAAGTCTCAAGATCTCAGGTTTTTCATGTTTCAGATTTGAAGCAGATGAAACCAAGATCATTCTTAAAGACTCTTCTAACATCAAAAATACATTATTCCTTTTTAAAGAAATATCATTTCCATTACATACTCTTAACGTTTGATGGAACAGATTTTTCCACTCAACAAAAGCATAACTATTTTTGGTGAGCCGTTTTCTATTTCTGCAACTCTGATCTTTCTTTGAACCTTACATGCTGCCTCTCTTTACTTTTTGAAGAACAGTTTCACCTGAAGTTTTTATTTTACCTTCAAGCTATTATGTGTAAAACAAATTCGTTATATTTCTTTCCAAATAAATTTCCTTTCAAGGTATGTTTATAGACATTATTATCCCAGTAGCTAAGGATGAAAACTTCGAAGCCATCCTTGCTGCCTGCCTCTTTTTTACTCTCCCTTTTCTAAGAGCAGCCAGTCACCAGTATTTTCTGCAATTGCTAATTCCTTTCCATTCCACTGTTCCCAAGCTAAAACAGAATTTTATTACTTCATTGTTTAGATGACTTTAATAATTTTGTAATTAATTTTCTCCGTCCCTTTCAGTTCATCATGCAAACTCAAGACAGCAGAGTCAGTATAAATATAAAATTATTGTCAACCAAAAGAGATACAGGATAAAGAAAGGTTATTAATGTGTCAATGGCATCTTTTGTTGTATTTTATATTTGTCTTAAGAACAGGTATCTTGTCTATCTTATTCACTACTTTATCCCTAACACCTGGAATAATGCTCTTGTAGACAGACTCTAAGATGGCTCTCCTGTCTCATGATATTTTGATCTGCTCCCCATGATTATAGATAGGACTTGTGACTTGCTTCTAACCAATATATTCAATAATATAGAAGAGTGGTAGAATATCATTTCCACAACTACATTATAGAAGATTGTAACTTCCATCTTGCTAGCAGACTTTGACTATTGACTCTTTTCCTTGCTGGCTTTTATGAAGCAGGCTGCCACATGGATAGACCCACATGGCAAGGAAATAAAGGTGATCTCTGGCTGACAGCCAACAAGTCCCTAAGGCCTTTATCTGTTAGCTTATAAGCATCTGAATCCTGCCGATAGCCACATAAGCTTGGAAATAGCAGATCCTTCCCCAGTCAAGCCTCAGATGAGACCCTAGCCCTGGTCAATGCCTCAATTGCAGCCTTGTGAGAAACACTGAAGTAGAGGACCCAGCTAAGCCATGGTGGGATTCCTGATCTACAGAAATTGTGAAATAATAAATGTGTGTAATTTAAGGCTGATAGGTTTATGGCAATTTGTTATGCAGCAATAAATAATGCAATGCCTTGCATCTGTTTTGTAGTTAATAAATATTTGTCAATTGAATACATGAGTGAAATATCCTCATCGTATATTTAAGTCCATCTGGTCTAATGTGTCATTTAAGGCCGCTGTTTTCTTATTGATTTTCTACCTGGATGATCCGTCCATTGATGAAAGTGGGGTGTTAAAGTCCCCCACTAATATGTTACTGTCAATTTCTCCTTATATGGCTGTTAGCATTTGCCTTATATATTGAGGTGCTCCTGTGTTGGGTACATATATATTTACAATTGTTATATCTTCTTGGATTGATCCCTTGTTCATTATGTCGTGTCCATCTTTTGTCTCTTGTAACAGTCTTTATTTTAAAGTCTGTTTTGTCTAATGCGAGTACTGTTACTCCAGCTTTCTTTTGATTTCCATTTGCAAGGCATACCTTTTTCCATCCCCTCAATTTCAGTGTGTATGTGTCCCTAGGTCTGAAGTGGGTCTCTTGTAGACAGCGTATATATGGGTCTTGTTTTTGTATCCATTCAGCCAGTCTATGTCTTTTGGTTGGAGCGTTTAATCAGTTTACGTTTAAGGTAATTATTGATATTTATGTACTTATTGCCATTTTGTTAATTGTTTTGGACTTGTTTTTGTAGATCTTTTTTCTTCCCTTCCTCCTTTCATCTCTTCTTTTGTGATTTGATGACTAACTTTAATGTTGTGTTTGGATTCCTTTTTCTTTTGTGTGTGTGTTTCTATTGTAGATTTTCGGTTTGTGGTTACCATGAGGTTTTTTTTTTTTTTTTAAAGATTGATTGATTGATTGATTGATTGATTGATTGCTATGTTGGGTCTTCGTTTCTGTGCTAGGGCTTTCTCTAGCTGCGGCAAGTGGGGGCCACTCTTCATCGCGGTGCACGGGCCTCTCACTATCGTGGCCTCTCTTGTTGTGGAGCACAGGTTCCAGACGCGCAGGCTCAGTAGTTGTGGCTCACGGGCCTAGTTGCTCCGCGGCATGTGGGATCTTCCCAGACCAGGGCTCGAACCCATGTCCCCTGCATTAGCAGGCAGATTCTCAACCACTGCGCCACCAGGGAAGCCCTACCATGAGGTTTTGATATAGCATTCTGTGTATAAATAAGAGTGTTTTAAGTTGCTGGTCTTTTAATTTCAAATGCATTTCCAACATCTTGCATTTGTGCTCTCCTCTTCTCACGATTGCTGGTTTTGATATCATATTTGTGTGTGGATGATTTCCTAACTTTACTGTATGTTTGCCTTTACTAGTGAGCTTTCCCATCCATAATTTTCTTGTTTTCAGTTATGGCCTTTCCTGCCTAGAGCAGTTCCTTAAGCATTTGTCGTAAAGCTCATTTAGTGGTGTTGAATTCTTTTAGCTTTTGCTTGTCTGTAAAGCTTTTGATTTCTCTGTCGAATCTGAATGAGAGCCTTGCTGGTAGAGTATTTTTGGTTGTAGCTTTTTCTTTCATCACTCTAAATATATTGTGCCACTCCCTTCTGGCCTGCAGAGTTTCTCCTGAAAAATCAGCTAATAACCTTATGGAGATTCCCTTGTAAGCTATTTGTTGCTTTTCCCTTGTTGCTTTTAATATTTTCTCTTTTCTTTAATTTTTGTCAGTTTGATTAATATATGTCTTGGTGTGTTCCTCCTTGGGTTTATCCTGTATGGGACTCTCTGTGCTTCCTGGACTTGGGTGACTATTGCCTTTCCCACGTTAGGGAAGTTTTCAGATATTATCTCTTCAAATATTTTCTCAGGCCCTTTCTCTCTCTCTTCTTTTGGGACCTCGATAATGTGAATGTTGGTGTGTTTAATGTTGTCCCAGAGGTCTCTTAAACTGTCTTCATTTCTTTTCATTCTTTTTTCCTTATTCTGTTCCACAGCAGTGATTTCCACCATTCTGTCTTGCAGCTTACTTATTCATTCTTCTGCCTCATTTATGCTGCTATTGGTTCCCTCTAGTGTATTTTTCATTTCAGTTACTGTATTGTTCATCTCAGTTTGTTTGTTCTGTAAATCTTCTAGTTTTTTGTTAAACATTTCTTGCATCTTCTCAGTCTGTGCCTCCATTCTTTTTCCAAGATCTTGGATCATCTTTACTATCAGTAGTCTTTTTAGGTGGAAGTCCTGTCTCCACTTCACTTTGTTGTTTTTCTGGGGTTTTATCTTGTTCCTTCTTCTGGAACATATTCCTTCTCATTTTGTCTAACTTTCTGTGACTGTGGTTTCCATTCCACAGGCTGCAGGGTTGTAGTTCCTCTTGCTTCTGGTGTCTGCCCCCTGGTGGATGAGGCCAGTCTAAGAGGTTTATGCAGGCTTCCTGGTGGGAGGGGCTTCTTCCTGCTCACTGGTGGCTGGAGCTGGATCTTGTCCCTCTGATGGGCAGGGCCGTGTCAAGGGATGTGTTTAGAGGTGGCTGTAGGTTCGGGTGGGGCTGGGTTCCCAACCTGTTGGGTTGTTTGGCCTGAAGTGTCCCAGCACTGGAGCCTACAGGATGTTGGGTGGGGCCAGGTCAAAATGGCGGCCTCCAGGGGGGCTCACACCAATCAGTACTTCCCAGTATGTCTGTCCCCAAAGTGTCTTTGACCCCACAGTGAGCCACAGCTGCCCACCTCCCCAGGAGACCCTCCAAACCAGCAGGTAGGTCTGGCCCAGGCTCCTATGAAATCACTGCTTTTTCTCTGGGCTCCAGAGCATCTGAGACCTTGTGGGCACCCTCCAAGAGTGGAGTTTCTGTTACACCCAGTCCTGTGGAGTTCCTGTGATCAAGCTCTGATGACCTTCAAAGCCAAATGCTCAGGGAGCACTTCCTCCTGATGTCAGACCCCTAGGCTGGGGAGCCTGACATGGGGCTCAGAACTGTCATTCCTGCGGGAGAACCTCTGTGATACGATTATTTTCCAGTCTGTGGGTCACCCACCTGGTGGGTATGGGACTTGATTTTATCATGATTGTGCCCCTCCTGCCATCTCATTGTGGCTTCTTCTTTGTCTTTGGATGTAGAATATCTTTTTTGGGGAGGTTCCAGTCTTTTTTTGTTGATGGTTGTTCAGCAGTTAGTTGTGATTTTGGTGTTTTCGTAAGAGGAGGTGAGCTCACATCCTTCTTCTCTGCCATCTTGTCCTCTCTCCGTTTTGTATCTTTATAAATGAATATTCTATATACATATTTCAATAAATACTACCTAAAAAGAACAAAAAATACCTCTTAAGAGTTAAGAAAACTAGATTAATTTTAAAACTGGGACCTTCAATCTCTGGGCATTTTCTTTAGTGTTGAGTAATTATGATGTGGTGAATGTGGTAGTGTCAGGTATTGCTTTTGAGTTTTTGTTGTTGTTTGATGGCTAACATCTCTGCTGTCATTGAACATGCTTAATTAAATGTGTGATCTATACTTTCACACACTAGTTAATTAAACCCATGTCTGTAGACATAAGGTGAACTCTCCTTTTATTTTCTCAGAGACTTTGACGTTCCAAAGTCATTTTTGCCATAATTCTTGAGGATACTTAATTAAATTTGTACTGTTTTCAAATATCCTCATTACCAACAGCATATTGCACCATAGTGCTGGACATGCAGACAGAAAAACAAATTATAAATTGAAATGTGGCAAATATACATTAAAAATTAAATTCTATAGATCTTACCTCACTTGGCAAAGACTAGTATCAGAAGATGTAACTTAATATTTCAGATCTTCAATAAAATATTCAAAAATCACAATTCTCTTCTCTTGGGAAGAAGAAAAAGTTTCAACGAACTTAACATCTACAAAATATAGTGACATATGAGGGGTACTTATTTTTTATTATAAGTATTAAAGGAAAATATCAGGAGGCAATATGTTTATTACCAGGTTGGAAGTGCCAGTTACTGTGTTTGTATCAGCTATTTCTGGAAATTTTGCAATAGGTTTAAATGTTTGCTCCTGTGACACTCAGGCAGTTCCTTGTTTGCTTCTCCTTCTAATGCAGTTCATTTACACTCTGTCTCACCCCATCAGAATCCTTGTCTTTTCATTCTACCATTCTTGTGGTTGTGTTTAGAACTGATCACATTACTCAGAAAATAATTTTGAATCAATTAAATGTACCTTGAATTAAAAAAAAAAATAAAACAGGATGAGAGTATATTTAGCAACATGCCTTGTTAAAAAGAAATTGTTAGTGGAAACCCCAATTTCAAAACATAATATGGAAAGAAATAGTAAAATTGGACAGTAAGTCATGTTTAACTGAGAATACAAATGGATAATTAAACGTGTGTGGGAATTCTCTGGTGGTCTAGTGGCTAAGACTCAGCACTTTCACTGCCTTGGGCCCAGATTGATCCCTGGTCAAGGAAATAAGATCCCACAAGCCATGTGGCATGGGCAAAAAAAAAAAAAAGAAAAAAGAAAAACCTTTGTATGACCACAATCCACAATTAAAGGATAAAGGAAAGCAAATAAAAATTGCAAATTCAAATTTCAATCCAAGTAGTTGTTGATGCTTTTTTTACCTTTTTGTTTCAAATGAAGTGGAGGTGAAACTTGATTGAGGGTTGGCTAGTAAACAAATTGGCCTCATGTATCATTTTGTGGAGAGTATGAATTGTATGGTCAACCAAGGATATTATATTTGACACAGAGAAATGAGTGGATTTCAAGAAAGATGAGGATATTTAGAAAGTGGGGCCGGTAGAGGAGAGTAGAAAATAAGAACCTAGGTCTTCCCTAGATCTTAGTTTCTGGTATCTTTTTAATTTTTTTAAACAGCTTTATTGAGGTATATTTGATATATAAAAACTGCATGTATTTATGTGTACAATTTGATGAGTTTGATATTTGCAAACACCCATGATATCATCATGATGATCAGAGAATAGATATATCCAGCACCTCCCAAAGTTTCCTTGTGTCCCTTTGTTTTCTTTCTCCTGTTTTCGTTTGTTTATTCTTTTGTGGTAAGAACACTTAACATGAGATCTATTCTCTTAAGAGATTTGAAGTGTAAATACTATATTATTAACTATAGACACGATGTTGTCAGAAGATATCTAGAACTTATTCATCTAGGATAACTGAAACTTTATACCCTTTGAAAAACAACACCCCATTTCCCCCAACCCTCAGCCCCTGGTGACCATTATTATATTCTCTGCTTCTATGAGTTTGACTATTTTAGATACCTCGTATAAATGGAATCATGCAGTATTCCACTCTGTGATTGACTAACTTCATTTAGTATAATGTCCTTTATCTATGTTGTCACAAATGAATATGGGAGTATAGATATCTCTTTAAGATCTTGATTTCAATTCTCTTGGTTTATACCCAGAAGTGAGATTGCTGGATCATATGGTAGTTATACTTTCAATATTTTTTTAATGATCCTCCATATTGTTTTCCACAGCTGCTGTACCATTTTCCATTTCTTTTAGAACTAATATGCAAATTAGAGTTGCAGATATAAAATCAACATGGAAAAATCAGTTGTGTTTCTATACACTAACAATGACCCATGTCTCAATTCTTAAGAAAATAATCCCGCTTACAATAGCATCAAAAAGAATAAAATACTTAGGAATAAATTTAACCAAGGAAGTGAAAGATTTGTACACTTAAAACTATAAAACATTGATGAAAGAAATAAAAGGGGTCACAAATAATTAGAAGACATCATGCATTCATGGAATGGAGACTTAATATTGTTAAAATGGTCCAGACTACCCAAAGCAATGTACAGATTCAAGCTATCCCCATCAAAATCCCAATTGCATTTTTTTCTTACAGAAATAGAAAAAATACAATCCTAAAATTCATGTGGAACCACAAAAGATATAGAATAGCCAAAGTGATCTTGACAAAGAAGAACATATCTAGAGACATCACAGTTCCTGATTTTAAAATATATTATGAAGCTACAGTAATTAAAACAGTATGGTATGAGCATAAATACAGACATAAAGAACAATGAAATAAAATAGAGAACCCAGAATAAACCCACACATATACAGTCAATTTACCTTTGTCACGGGTGCCAAGAACACACAATGGGGAAATTTAACAAATGGTTTTGGGAATACTGCATATTCATATGTGAAAAGAAGAAAAAGAAATTGGACCCATATCTTATACCATACACAAAAATTAACTCAGAATGGATTAAAGATAAACATATGTCTTGAAACAGTAAAACTCCTAAAAGATAACATAGGGTAAAAGCTTCTTGACATTGGTCTTGGCAATGATTTCCTTGGATGTGACACCAAAACACAGGCAACAAAAGCAAAAATAGGCAAGTGGGAATACGTCAAACTAAAAAGCATCTGCACCAAAAAAGAAAATAATGAACAGAGTTAAAAGGCAACCTACGGAGTGGGAGAAAATAGTTGCAAACCATATATCTGATGATTTAATTTCCAAAATATGTAAGGAACTCCTCAAACTCAATAGCAAAAAATCCCGAATAACTTGATTTAAAAATGGGTGAAGAACTTAGGCATTTCTCCAAAAAGACATACAAATGGCCAGCAGGTATATAAAGATGCTCAATATCATTAATTTTCAGGGAAATGTAAATCAGAACTACAATGAACTAGGATGGCAGTTATTTTTTTAAAAAGATGATAAATGTTGGTGAGGATGTGGAAAAATTGGAACCCTTGTACACTGCTGGTGGGAATGAAAAAGTCTCTGACATTTTTAATAAGACGTTAGGTTAGTTCCTGAGTCAGTCTTAGTGTTTAAGGTGTATCATTTAAAAATCATTATTTTATTTTATTTCATTTTTTTCTTTTTTTTAAATTTTATTGAAGTATAGTTGATTTACAAAGTTGTATTAATTTCTGCTGTATAGCAAAGTGATTCAGTTATACATGTATATATTCTTTTTCATATTATTTTCCATTATGGTTTATCACAGGATATTGAATATAGTTCCCTGTGCTATACAGTAAGACCTTGTTGTTTATCCATCCTATTTATAATAGCTTGCTTCTAAGCCACCTATTTCTAAGAGACCTGGGGGAGGTTGAGAGGTGGAGGGAAGATGACCATCACCCTATCGTCACTGCTCAATGGACAGTTTCCAGTACCTGCCCACAGCCTCCAAGTCAACCAGTTTTCTGGGCACCTGAAAAATATCCCATTCCTTTGACCATCGCCAGCAACAAAGGCCACTCTCCCAGTCTTGCAGGGGCCATTCAGTCATGACCTCCTGTAACTCTCTTGGAATCCTAGTACAGTAGAGGAGCCACCAAGCCCTCAGTTGGTTCTGGGCTGATGGATTTCACACTTTACAAAGGCTGTTACAAAATACTATCTACATGCTTACTTAACCTCTGTTTCTTTCCATTAGAAGTTTAAGTTAGCATCAGGGATTCTAGCATGAATTTTATAAATTAACTTCAGGAATTCATAGCCCTCAGAATTGTGTGCAATAGTGCATGTGAAGGCCCATTTTTAAAAAAATCATTATTTTAATATGTATAAATACATTTTAAAAGATTTAGAAGTTTAAAGTCACTCATCTTCCTTGGCAAGACCATCAGACACACCTGTTTGTCCTGCTTGCCACCCCAACCCTGAGATCAATCATGGAAATATAAGAATTTTAATTTAAATTAATAGAAAGGTAAAGTCCTCATGAAAATCTTTAAGAAGACTAGACTGGAGAGTATATTAATCTCTAATAGAACAATAACATCTATAGAAATAATTCTTAAACATAATTCCTTTGTACAGTCCTGAAAATTTCCAAATGTTGATGTTTCAAGGCAGGAAATAAGAACTTAATGATTTATTAATTTTTCCACAAAGCCAGATTTATTAAAGGACTGAACTTTCTTTTGTATTTGTGTTCATCTTAAATATTGGATACTAAATGATCTCTCCCATGTGAGATGATGAAGGTAAATGGAAGAGCTTATAAAAATGTTTTTACACAGCAAAATACAAAGTTGGCAATTCTAGGTCTGACCCCCCCCCAAAAAAAAATCTAAAAATCTTGGGACCTTAGCTCTTGGTGTTAGCTTAGGAATATCTGCCTTATCATACAGTTCTGGGATCTCTGTGATTAATGGGAGTGGCCCTAGGTAAGACTAGGGCATGGAAAAACCATTTTATTAGTATGACAATTCTAGAGTGTTTCCATGGTCTGCATTGCCCAGACTGATGATCATGAATTTTCTAGTCGTTCTGTTCCCTAAACTGATTCTACTGGGGGAGAGGTGGGGCAGGGTTAGGGGGGCTCTCAATTCTTAACAGATTTTATGTCCTAGTTCCTGGACAGGATAAATTTGATTTTCTTTTTAACAGGTGACATTTATTTACTTACCTTTTGTTCATTCTCAGCAGGTATACGTTTGTTGAAGATCTTTCAGTGTATGATTTCAGGTGAAACCTGACACTTCTTTATAAAACATATCCACCCCAAGCCAATAAAACATGCAGTTATAGGTTTTGTGATTTATTTTCATGGGCTTCATATTATTACCACTTTTTATACAAAAAGATAAAGATTTATACAGTATTACTTTTGAATTGCTTTTTTAGTGGTGGGGATGAGTTGAAATAAGCTGTGAAATTTTAGAAATAGGACCTTAAAAATTGTTCAGTTGCTTTGCTTCTTTAGCTAGCAAGGCTTTTGGTGTCCCAAGTTAACCTAGTGAAAGAATCATATTAACGTAAATACCTGTGTTAGAGCCCAAGTCTCCTGTACCCAGTCTCTATCTCTTTCTGTATTTTAACATTCCTGTGGCCATCTGTGCTTATTATCTTCATCAGAGGGTGGGAGGGAGATGCAAGAGGGAGGGTATATGGGGATATATGTGTACATATAGCTGACTCACTTTGTTATACAGCAGAAACTAACAGAACATTGTAAAGCAATTATACTCCAATAAAGATATTAAAAAAAATATGCATTGGAGTACTGCATCACCTTATCAGGTATCCATGGATACAAAGTTATATAAATAATGATTACTGCTCTCAAACAATAAAATCCTTAGATCCAGGCAAGAGAGGCTCTCTGCCCTGGGTTCCGCTCTAGAGGGCACTGTCCTGGATTTCTTCCAGCCATTCTCCTCTCCACAGGAGCTTATGCTTCCCCTTCTTGGCCATTCTCTTATTAACTGGAACCCTGGGATTTCCTTCTCTAATTCAGTGAAGAGGCCCATCCCGGTCCTGAATTAGAGTTTACTGGCACCCCTGGACATGTCCCAGGCAGATTCAGTGGGAGTGTTCTTTGGTAGGTATAAAACAAATTATAATAATAACCCTGCTGTGACTGGAAGAAAGGCTTTAAAATACGAGTTATGGCATTCCTAACCCTTCTGCTGAAAATCAGGCCCTGGATCTGATAATAGAGTGGCAAAGCTGCAAAGGAAAACTGAATTCACAGGCTCAACAGGTCTCCTGTGTTAAATTTAAAGCCATGATTATAATAAGTAGGACTCTCAAAACCAGACTGGGAACATTTACGAGAACAAGCCTGAGAATATTAAATCCCCAAATTCTCCTGAATACTCAAGAGCACTAAAAGCAGCCCTTTCCCTTTTGCCAAAATTGCTCAGCCTTCCCTTGCCTAGAGACACTGTATTGACTTCAGCCTAGACAGGTGCCTTACAAGATGATACTTGTTCTCCTTGAGATCTACTCCCACTAAGACTCATTCCTTTTAGGACAGTTATCAGGGATAAGTTTCTCAGTGTATGCTCAGGAGAGAGATAAGGTCCCCAGTCTTTAAGAAAATATTCTATCAATGAAAGGAATTGCCGGATGTGGCCATATATATTGGTAGGAACATAGAAAACAGGTGTATACGTGATTATTGAGTATGTCAGACCTGGGAAGCAGGATATTAGACTGGAAAATATAATTTATTTACATGGTGGTTCTCTCCCATGACTCAGATTTAAGTGTCCTGGCAAGCAGGTGGCCCTAATGATCTGCTGTGATGACTCTGAAGCTTAGACATGATGATGATCTAATATAAATTACGTATAGAGCTGAGGCAGATGTCAGAGGTAAAGAGAGGTGAGAAAGTCAGAATGGACTTACTTGGAAAGATCTGAGAAGCCACTATCTGATAGGCTTCCCAGAAGTTCCTTAAAGGACACACATTCTGGTCAGTCACGGGGAGGGGAGGTAGTGGGATTTTTGAGAAAGTTAAATGTGGTTATTATCTGCAGGCTAGGATGGTGAGAAATGCTCTCATGAAACTAGATTCCTTAATATATATGGGGAAGATAAATTCCAGAAATGCAGAGGGTCAGTGACAGCACTCATTCATCAGCTGTAAGGTGGATGTAATTGCCATAATAGGCATTGAAGGCCAGAATGGCAATCAGGATGCCCAGGTCGTAGGGATCTGTGACAAAGGCTAAGAGATCATGAGAATCCCAGGTGTGAGATAGATTGACAGTAGACTATGGCAAAATGAAAAATCATGTCCTGCCAACTTCCAGATCTAAATCAGTTCACAGCCTCAGGGTTCTTTGATTGAAGGAGATCCTAAGTCCCCAACATCACCACAAATATATGTATTAAACAGTCCATTGTTTTATTCCCCAAAAGATCTGTGGGATTTGTCAGGGTTGCAGTGCCCTGGAAAGGCCCCTTACCTAGACTTTTCAACAGGGGGTCTGAACTGATGCTGACACAGAATATCTGAGACAGTATCATGGTCTTCCAGTTACAGAGGCCAATGGTGGACCAGTTGTAGCAGTGAGTACCATACCTTGTTTCACTAACTTCCTTGCTTGAAGTCTTTTCAGGTATTGTTTCTGTGACTTTTACTTCCTCTTTTGGAGAAGTGAGGGCATTTTATCTTCATAAAAATGGTGGGTCATTTTGCAGTATGAGAACTGGAAAAAATGGGAGGGCATGAATGGATCTGAGTGATGCAACGAATGGGCCGTATCAGACACCTTCTAAGTACCACTTCAAATGCTTGTGACCTCATCTGCCCTAGTCTCTGGCCACTCGTTTTACCCCAGGTGCTGTGATGACTGAGTTCACATGAGAGCACCTTGCCTCATGCCTGTAGTCTATATCTCTTGTCTCTTACCTGAGGTTTCCTGGTTTCCACTGAGGTGTGAAATGCCATAGAATACACTTGGCACATATGCTTATACAGCCCTGAAGTTGAACTTTTGACTAAGGGGAAGTGGGAGTTGGTGACTGTATTCTTAATTCTTCTCCACCTGGAAGGGCTCTCTTAAAATGCAGTAGTAAATATGCCCTCTCAGAAGATAGACCTACTAGATCAAACAAAATTAGTTGTGCTGGATTTTAAGCAGTGACCAGCTCCATGGTACTTTCTTTCCTATTTACTCTTCTTCTTTCAATACCTCACTCCCCATTTCCTTCCCTCCTGATTCCTTGGGATTTTTCTCACCAATAAAGTATTAACATATATATTTTTGCCTTAAGCTTTGTTTCTAGAAAAAAAAAGCTAATATAATGTCACATGCCTCAGGCATATGTATTTACTTCTTATACCTGCACTAATTTTTTTTCCTTACTTGAGAAGCAAACTCCTGATCATTCTTCAAGTTTTATTTCAGTGTGTTCAATAAAGCTTGATCTACTCAAGCAGAATTAATCATTTTCTCCATTGTGTTACTATTAACTTCCTAGCACATACATCTATCACTGTATTTACCATAATGTTTTATAGTGGTTTGTATTGCTGATTAAACCATGAACTCCTTGAGAGTCATGTCGTATACTTCTTTGGATTTTCAACATCATTAATAGTCTCTGGGACATAGTGTGAAATCATCATTTTTTTTTTTTTTTTTTACATCTTTATTGGAGTATAATTGCTTTACAATGTTGTCTTACTTTCTGCTGTATAACAAAGTGAGTCAGCTATATGTATACATATGTGCGCATATGCCCTCCCTTTTGTGCCTCCCTCCCACCCTCCCTATCCCACCCCTCTAGGTGGTCACAAAGCACAGAGCTGATCTCCCTGTGCTATGCAGCTGCTTCCCACTAGCTGTCTATTTTACATTTGGTAGTGTATATTGGTCAGTGCTACACTCTCACTTCATCCCAGCTTACCCTCCCTGAGCCCATGTCCTCAAGTCCATTCTCTACATCTGCATCTTCATTCCTGTCCTGTCCCTAGGTTCATCAGAACCATTTTTTTTTTTTTAGATTCCATATATAAGTGTTAGCATATGGTATTTGTTTTTCTCTTTATGACTTACTTCACGCTGTATGACAGCCTCTAGGTCCATCCACCTCACTACAAATAACTCAATTTCCTTTTTATGGCTGAGTAATATTCCATTGTATATATGTGCCACATCTTCTTGATCCATTCATCTGTCAATGAACGCTTAAGTTGCTTCCATGTCCTGGCTATTGTAAATAGGGCTGCAATGAATATTGTGGTACATGACTCTTTTTGAATTATGGTTCTCTCAGGGTATATGAACAGTAGTGGGGTTGCTGGGTCATAGGGTAGTTCTATTTTTAGTTTTTTGAGGAACCTCCGTACTGTTCTCCATAGTGGCTGTTTCAATTTACATTCCCACCAACAGTGCAAGAGGGTTCCCTCTTCTCCACACCCTCTCCAGCATTTATTGTTTGTAGATAGATTTCTTGATGATGACCATTCTGACTGGTGTGAGGTGATACCTCATTGTGGTTTTGATTTGCGTTTCTCTAATGATTAGAGATGTTGAGCATCCTTTCATGTGTTTGTTGGCAATCCATATATCATCTTTGCAGAAATGTCTATTTAGGTCTTCCACCCATTTTAGGGCTGGGTTGATTGTTTTTTTGATATTGAGCTGTTTGAGCTGCTTGTATATTTTGGAGATTAATCCTTTGTCAGTTGCTTCGTTTGCAAATATTTTCTCCCATTCTGAGGGTTGTTTTTTCATCTTGACTTTGGTTTCCTTTGCTGTGTGAAAGCTTTTAAGTTTCATTAGGTCCCCTTTGTTTATTTTTATTTTTATTTCCATTACTCTAGGAGGTGAGTCAAAAATGATCTTGCTGTGATTTATGTCATAGATTGTTCTGCCTATGTTTTCCTCTAAGAGTTTTACAGTGTCTGACCTTACATTTAGGTCTTTAATCCATTTTGAGTTTATTTTTGTGTATGGTGTTAGGGAGTATTCTAATTTCATTATTTTACATGTAGCTGTCCAGTTTTCCTAGCACCAATTATTGAAGAGGCTTTCTTTTCTGCATCGTATTGTGTTGCCTCCTTTGTCAAAGATAAGGTGACCATATGTGCATGGGTTTAGCTCTGAGTTTTCTATCCTGTTCCATTGATCTATATTTCTGTTTTTGTGCCAGTACCATACTGTCTTGATTACTGTAGCTTTGTAGTATAGTCTGAAGTCAGGGAGCCAGATTCCTCCAGCTCCGTTTTTCTTTCTCAAGATTGCTTTGGCTATTCAGGGTCTTTTGTGTTTCCATACAACTTGTGAAATTTTTTTGTTCTAGTTCTGTGAAAAATGCCATTGGTTAGTTTGATAGTGATTGCATTGAATCTGTAGATTGCTTTGGGTAGTATAGTCATTTTCACAATGTTGATTCTTCCAATCCAAGAACATGGTATATCTCTTCATCAGTTTGTAGCATCTTTGATTTCTTTCATCAGTGTCTTATAGTTTTCTGCATACAGGTCTTCTGTCTCCTTAGGTAGGTTTATTCCTAGGTATTTTATTGTTTTGGTTGCAATGGTAAATGAGAGTGTTTCCTTAATTTCTCTTTCAGATTTTTCATCCTTAGTGTATAGGAATGCAAGAGATTTCTGTGCATTAATTTTGTATCCTGCTACTTTACCAAGTCATTGATGAGTTCTAGTTTTCTGGTAGCATCTTTAGGATTCTCTATGTATACTATCATGTCACCTGCAAACAGTGACAGTTTTACTTCTTCTTTTCCGATTTGGATTTCTTTTATTTCTTTTTCTTCTCTATTGCTGTGGCTAAACCTTCCAAAACTATGTTGAATCATAGCAGTGAGACTGGGCAGCCTTGTGTTGTTCCTGATCTTAGTGGAAATGCTTTCAATTTTTCACCATTGAGAAAGGTGTTGGCTGTGGGTTTGTCATATATGGCCTTTATTATGTTGAGGTAAGTTCCCTCTATGCCTACTTTTTGGACTGTTTTTATCATAAATCAGTGTTGAATTTTGTCAAAAGCTTTTTCTGCATCTATTGAGATGATCATATGGTTTTTCTCCTTCAATTTGTTAATATGGTTTATCACATTGAATGATTTGCATATATTGAGGAATCCTTGCATTCCTGGGGTAAACCCCACTTGACCATGGTGTATGATCCTTTTAATGTGCTGTTGGATTCTGTTTGCTAGTATTTTGTTGAGGATCTTTGCATCTATGTTCACCAGTGATATTGGCCTATAGCTTCCTTTTTTGTGACATATTTGTCTGGTTTTAGTATCAGGGTGATGGTGACCTCGTAGAATGAGTTTAGGAGTGTTCCTCCCTCTGCTATATTTTGGAAGAGTTTGAGAAGGATAGGTGTTAGCTCTTCTCTAAATGTTTGATAGAATTCACCTGTGAAGCCATCTGGTCCTGGGCTTTTGTTTGTTGAAAGATTTTTAATCACAGTTTCAATTTCAGTGCTTGTGATTGGTCTGTTCATATTTTCTATTTCTTCCTGGTTCAGTCTTGGAAGATTGTACTTTTCTAAGAATATTTCCATTTTTTCCAGGTTGTCCCTTTTATTGGCATATAGCTGCTTATAGTAGTCTCTCATGATCCTTTGTATTTCTGCAGTGGCAATTGTTACTTCTCCTGTTTCATTTCTAATTCTGTTGATTTGAGTCTTCTCCTTTTTTTCCTTGATGAGTGTGGCTAATGGTTTATCATTTTGTTTATCTTCTCAAAGAAACAGCTTTTAGTTTTATTCATCTTTGCTATTGTTTCCTTCATTTCTTTTTCATTTATTTCTGATCTGATATTTATGATTTCTTCCTTCTGCTAACTTTGGGGTTTTTTGTTGTTGTTGTTGTTCTTCTTCTTTCTCTAATTGCTTTAGGTGTAAAGTTAGTTTGTTTGTTTGAGATTTTTCTTGTTTCTTGAGGTAGGATTGTATTGCTATAAACTTCCCTCTTAAAACTGTTTTTGCTGTATCCAGTAGTATTTGGGTTGTCGTGTTTTCATTGTCATTTGTTTCTAGGTATTTTTTAAATTTCCTCTTTGATTTCTTCAGTGGTTTCTTCTCTTGGTTATTTAGTAGCATATTGTTTAGCTTCCATGTGTTTGTAATTTTTACAGTTTTTTTCCTGTAAGTGATATCTAGTCTCATAGTGTTGTGGTCATAAAAGATACTTGATACGATTTCAATTATCTTAAATTTACCAAGGCTTGATTTGTGACACCAGATATGATCTATCCTGGAGAAAGTTCCATGTGCCCTTGAGAAGAAAGTGTATTCTGTTGTTTTTGGATGCAATGTCTTATAAATATCAGCTAAGTCCATCTGTTCTAATGTGTCATTTAAAGCTTGTGTTTCCTTATTTATTTTCATTTTGGATGATCTGTCCATTGGTGAAATTGGGGTTTTAAAGTCCCCCACTTAGATTGTGTTACTGTCGATTTACCCTTTTATGTCTGTTAGCATTTGCCTTATGTGTTAAGGTGCTCCTATCTTGGGTTCAGAAATATTTACAAGTGTTATATCTTCTTCTTGGATTGATCCCTTGATCATTATGTAGTGTCCTTCTTTGTCTCTTGTAATAGTCTTTATTTTAAAGTCTATTTTGTCTGATATGAGTATTGCTACTCCAGCTTTCTTTTGATTTCCATTGGCATGGAATATCTTTTTCCATCCCCTCACTTTCAGTGTGTATGTGTCCCTAGGTCTGAAGTGCATCTCTTATAGACAGCATATATACGGGTCTTGTTTTTGTATCCATTCAGCCAGTCTACGTCTTTTGGTTGGAGCATTTAATCCATTTACATTTAAGGTAATTATCGATATGTATGTTCCAATCCCATTTTCTTAATTGTTTTGGGTTTGTTTTTGCAGGTCTTTTCCTTCTCTTGTGTTTCCCACCTAGAGAAGTTCCTTTAGCCTTTGTCGTAAAGCTGGTTTAGTGGTGCTGAATTCTCTTAACTTTGTTTACACAGCTCCTGAAGTTCAGCTTTGGTTTTGGCCCACCTCTGCATGTAGGCCACCCTCAGGCACCTGTTCCCCACCCAGACAGGAGGGGGTTAAAGCAGCAGCTGATTAGGGCTCTCTTGCTCCTGAGGCTGGGGAGGGGGAGGGGTACGGTAGTCATAATTTGAATGCGGGGCGTGCCTGTGTTGGCAGAGGCCCGCATGACGGCATGACGTTGCAGCAGCCTGAGGCACGCCATGTGTTCTCCCGGGGATGTTGTCCCTGGATCATGGGACCCCGGCAGTGGTGGGCTGCACAGGCTCCCGGGGGCGTGTGGGTAGTGACCTGTGCCTGCACACAGGATTCTTGTTGGCAGTGGCAGCAGCGATAGCAGTCCGTACCTGCCTCTGGGGTCCGAGCTGATAGCCGCAGCTGGCGCCCATCTATGGAGCTCACTTAGGCGGTGCTCTTCCATCTGTGGGCACGCAGAGCAGGAAGCCCTTCTCCTCGTGCACCCGGAAACAGTGGTCTCTTGCCTCTCCATCAGGTCCAGACTTTTTCCTGGACTCCCAGCTAGCTGTGGTGCACTAGCCCCCTTCAGGCTGTCTTCACACAACCAACCCCAGTCCTCTCCCTCATGTCTGACCTCTGAAGCCAGAGCCTCAGCTCCCAGCCCACGCCCGCCCCGGCGGGTGAGCAGACAAGCCTCTCAGGCTGGTGAGTGCTGGTCGGCACCGATCCTCTGTGCAGGAATCTCTCTGCTTTGCCCTCTGCACCTCTGTTGCTACGCTCTCCTCCATGGCTCTGAAGCTTCCCTCCCACCACCCCCATCTCCGCCAGTGAAGTGGCTTTCTAGTGTGTGGAAACTTTTCCTCCTTCACAGCTCCCTTCCAGAAGGGCAAGTCCTTTCCCTATTCTTTTGTCTCTGTTTTTTGTTTTTTCTTTTGCCCTACCCAGATACATGGGGATTTTCTTGCCTTCTGGGAAGTCTGAGTTCTTCTGCCAGCATTCAGTAGGTGTTCTGTAGGAGTTCTTCCACATGTAGATGTAGTTTTGATGTATTTGTGGGGAGGAAGGTGATCTCCCCGTCTTACTCCTCCACCATCTTGAAGGTCTCCCTAATCATCATTTTTTATGGAATGAATTAATGTGTTAATTAAAATTTAATATTAAGACCATGTTCTAGTTTTGTGGCCTGTGTGAATGAAGAGAAATGTCTAATAGCTGAAGATTTATACTATTATACATAAGCACCTAGTATGTAACTATAGGTACCTATTATGTAATTATGTACATATATTGAATATCCAAAAGTATTTTATTTACCTATATATTTTATCTTCCTGTCTAGCTATCTCTCTCCCCCCTACCTATCTCTCTATTGTCAGTGTGTACTGTTCCTTTGAGGATGAGAAAGAGAAGAGACAAGTGCCGTTGATAAAGCAATAGACCACAAGGTTACTTGTTCAAAGTCAAAACACTATATGCTTTGGAGAAATGATTTTTATTGCTTTAGTTCAGAAGTGAGCCTACATTGCTGCTTTGTTTGGGCCTGGTGTGTTTTGGTTCTGACAGAGATTTTGCTGTTATAATGGTCTCAATGCAGTACTTAAACTAGAAATAGCAAGCCTAAGAAATGACATAATTTTCACCAATAACTGAGGTGACAATAACGAAATTTCATTTGCAGCTTCAGATACTTGGAGCTTCAAGTCAATACTGGATCCCCGAGCACATATTAATTTATTTGCAGATCCCTCTCTAACATATCTCTCTGCTCCAACCTCCATAACTGCCTAGTATAATTGTTATAGTTCTGATTTGTAGGGGTCGCCTCTCATTTCTATGCCACAGGCTACTTGCTCATCCAAAGCCAGTCATTTCATAACTCCCAAAGAAGTAGAGAAATGTCCACCCACATCCAGAGCTTCATTATTGTTGGCATATTATGCTTCTAATTAATCAGCTTTCTTTCAAATTTAGCCTTTAGGCTTTTGCCTCCAAAATCACCAAAAATGGCATCAAATCCTGAGTGCTTCAGTAGTATAAGAACTTTAGTATCTGTGTTTTAGAAAACCCTTACCACTTACTATATTATATTATTATAAATATTCAGAAAATATGCAATGATAATTTGTATCCAGTTGAAAATACATTATTAGCATGTAATTATTCCCTATTGAATTTATTTCTGATCTGAATATATTATTTATGGGTGAGAATAAGGGGAGAAAATCATTCCTTTTTTGTTCAATTTACCTCTTTATGATTTATCCAAACTACTTAACTTATTACTTTTTTGTTTGTTTTGTTTTGTTTTTGTTTTTGTTTTTTGAGGACAGCACTTTGAGATAATGCATCCTGGAAAATATCTGCACTCTGGTTAGGACATTTATTTGGAATGAATTAAAGCTCTTGAAGACTCTATTATAGTCTTTCTTTATCATGCATTTAAGAGATTTCTCAGTTGCTTTCAAGGTATTTATTATTTCTTGTTCTGAGTTTGATGTAAAATGTCACAAAACAACTCTAGGAGAGTGTGAGCAGTTTCCATACTGTCAAAGAGAAGTGATCCTCATTTATGATGAAATAGTTATTTACTTTAGGCTTGTAAGCCCCTTTGTCATTTGCAATTTTCCATTCAATCGTGACACTTTAAACAAAAGAATTATAAATAGATGGAAACAGCAAATCAATGAATATGATCACTTTATTAATTAAAATGATTTTAAAAGGGGCCAGGTAAGTTTAGGAAAACAAACCTCAGAATTTCATTTGAAATCCTACAGATTTTTGTCTGCTTTTCCCATGCTCTCAGATGCTGAAACAATAACACACTTGATGGCAGTGAACAAGAAACGTTTGTTAAAGTAATCTACTTGCCAAACATGACCTCACCTTGTTTTATTTTTTACATTGTGTTTCTATCTACACAGGTACAAGGCTTCTGTGTGCTTCTCAGACAGATTAGGCCCCAGAAGGGAAGTGCATGGGCAAGCAATGAAAAAAGTTTTGACATTGGCTGGCTTGTTTGTGAGCGGTCCATTCTATTATTGCTCTTAGGCTCAAATCTGATACTTGTGGTGAAATGAGAGGATGAGGATGTGGGGGTTGAGTTGGTAAAATTCAGTGGCAAGAAGAGGAAAACGAGCACACATCCTTAAGGAGAGCATGCTACTTCTGATCTTAGGTTTAGTATTGTACATCTCCCCCATTTCACAGATAGGATGAAACCAATTTAAAACCATCAAGATCTAATGTACTCACTAGATCTTGATGGTTTTCTTACCTTTTTCTCTTGTATATCTTCCTACACACCCTGTTCTGCCATTTGTTCCTGTATACTAAAATGGAGCTTCTCAAAGGTGGCACCATTGACATTTTGGGGTGAGTTGATTCTTTTTTGGGGAGTGAAGGCTGGGCTGCCTTTGGCTTTATAAGCCGTTAAGCAGCAACTCTGATTTTTATCTGCTAGATTTGAGTAACACAACCCTCCCCTGCCCTAGTTATGACAACCAAAAATATCTCTAGACATTACCAAATATCCCTTGAGATATTTGCAAAATATCCCCCCGAGTCACCCCTTGTTGAGAACCACTGTACTAAAAGAATAATTTTAAAAACTTCCTTAAATATGGTGCTCTAGCTGCTCTCCTCAAATCTCAGTTACTCAACACAATAAAAGTTTATGTTCTCCTCACTTTACCATTATGTGCAGATATTCCTGGTCAGATGGCCTTCCATAATGTAATGAAGGAATATAAGCCCCTTACATTTCACAGATCTACCCTTCTCAAGGGGCTTTGAGTCTTTTCTATCCAGTGAATGGAAAAAGAGAGCAGGAAAAAAACTGCCAAATTCTTAACTACTTTGGATAGGAATTGAGATGCATATTGTATTTGCTTACATTCCATTGAGAAAAGTAATCATTGGCATCACATAGATGAATATGAACTGGAAAATCTAGTCCCTAGATCGGCAACCATTTCCAAGCAATTATTCCACTCTAAAAAGAACAAAACAGAAGTCTTTGGGGGAAGAAGTGGTATGTCACTTATCCTTCTTTGCTTCATAACCCTAGAATATTTTTTTCTTCTCCATGGACCCCCTAAGTTGGGGCTGCTGATAGATATCTGGGAGAGGAACTAAACTGAGGTGCCACTGGGCAGAAGATATTTTAAGATATTTACCCTGAAGAGAAGTAAAAAATCTTAGAAACCTACCAACACTATAGTTCCACAATTAGATGAATGATAAACATAATTTTTGAGACTTAAATATTTACCATATTACATATTTATCTAAAAATAATTAAATGAATACTCATTTAAATAGACTATACCCTACAATATAGTGGGTTTAAAAGAACAGAAGTCTGATATTAGATTTTGAGTCAGTCCTTACTGGCTTGTGATTTGCGCAAGTCATTGAATATTCCAGCATGTTTGTTCTGCATGTGTAAAACAGACATAAAACCACTTAACGTTCTTACAGGGGATTCAAAGGAGAGTTATGTTATAATTTTATTTGAAAAATTCTTCATTCTAGCTAACTTCAAAGTATTATATTTATATCACACTACTTATTATGAGTTACTGTGTGGAGCTGGTAACTGATCACATATTAGTTCACTGTCCAGTAGAGAGAGGGATTCTGAATTATCTGAAGAAAAGAAGGCTGAGAGGCTGCATGGCATCCTTGTGAACCCAGTGAGCATTTGGACATATTCATGGAGACCTCAGGCTATATTAAAGGAATCTCCTTTATATTGCAGGTACTATAAAGGCCTCTGTGACAGTAGTTGAACAATAAGGAAGATGAATTTATAAGCCAGAGCATTCTCTGATGGGCAGTAGCCACCGAGTTAGGTCTTAATTTTTGAATATTGGATGCCTCAATAATATCTGGAGCAGAAGCAAGAAAAACTACAATCCTGCAGCCTGTGGAACAAAAACCACATTCACAGAAAGATAGACAAGATGAAAAGGCAGAGGGCTATGTATCAGATGAAGGAACAAGATAAAACCTCAGAAAAACAACTAAATGAACTGGAGATAGGCAACCTTCCAGAAAAAGAATTCAGAATAATGATAGTGAAGATGATCCAGGACCTCGGAATAAGAATGGAGGCAAAGATCGAGAAGATGCAAGAAGTGTTTAACAAAGACCTAGAAGAATTAAGGAACAAACAAACAGGGATGAACAATACAATAACTGAAATGAAAACTACACTAGAAGGAATCAATAGCAGAATAACTGAGGCAGAAGAATGGATAAGTGACCTGGAGGACAGAATGGTGGAATTCACTGCTGCGGAACAGAATAAAGAAAAAAGAATGAAAGGAAATGAAGACAGCCTAAGAGACCTCTGGGACAACATTAAATGCAACAACATTCGCATTATAGGGGTCCCAGAAGGAGAAGAGAGAAAGAAAGGACCCGAGAAAATATTTGAAGAGATTATAGTTGAAAACTTCCCTAACATGGGAAAGGAAATAGGCACCCAAGTCCAGGAAGTGCAGAGAGTCCCAGGCAGGATAAACCCAAGGAGAAACACGCTGAGACACATAGTAATCAAATTGGCAAAAATTAAAGACAAAGAAAAATTATTGAAAGCAGTAAGAGAAAAATGACAAATAACATACAAGGGAACTCTCATAAGGTTAACAGCTGATTTCTCAGCAGAAACTCTACAAGCCAGAAGGGAGTGCCATGATATACTTAAAGTGATGAAAGGGAGGAACCTACAACCAAGATTACTCAACCCGGCAAGGATCTCATTCAGATTCGATGGAGAAATCAAAAGTTTTACAGACAAGCGAAAGCTAAGAGAATTCAGCACCACCAAACCAGCTCTACAAGAAATGCTAAAGGAACTTCCCTAAGTGGGAAACACAAGAGAAGAAGAGGACCTACAAAAACAAACCCAAAACAATTAAGAAAATGGTCATAGGAACATACATATCGATAATTACCTTAAACGTGAATGGATTAAATGCTCCAACCAAAAGACACAGGTTTGCTGAATGGATACAAAAACAAGACCCGTCTATATGCTGTCTACAGGAGACCCACTTCAGACCTAGGGACACATACAGACTGAAAGTGAGGGGATGGAGAAAGATACTCCATGTAAATGGAAATTAAAAGAAAGCTGGAATAGCAATACTCATATCAGATAAAATAGACTTTAAACTAAAGTCTGTTACAAAAGATAAGGAGGGACACTACATAATGATAAAGGGATCAATTCAAGAAGAAGATATAACAACTATAAATGTTTATGCACCCAACATAGGAGCACCTCAATACATAAGGCAACTGCTAACAGCTCTAAAAGAGGAAATCAACAGTAACAGAATAATAGTGGGGGCTTTTAACACCTCACTTACACCAATGGACAGATCATCCAAACAGAAAATTAATAAGGAAACACAACTTTAAATGACACAATAGACCAGAGAGATTTAATTGATATTTATAGGACATTCCATCCAAAAACAGCAGATTACTCTTTCTTCTCAAGCGTGCATGGAACATTCTCTAGGATAGATCACATCTTGGGTCACAAATCAAGCCTCAGTAAATTTAAGAAAATTGAAATCATATCAAGATTCTTTTCTGACCACAACACTATGATATTAGAAATGAATTACAGGGCAAAAAACGTAAAAAACACAAACACATGGAGGCTAAACAATACGTTACTAGATAACCGAGAGACCACTGAAGAAATCAAAGAGGAAATAAATAAAATGCCTAGAGACAAATGACAATGAAAACACGATGATCCAAAACCTATGGGATGCAGCAAAAGCAGTTCTAAGAGGGAAGTTTATAACTATGCAAGCCTACCTCAAGAACCAAGAAAAATCTCAAATAAGCAATCTAACCTTACACCTAAAGAAACTAGAGAAAGAAGACCAAACAAAACCCAAAGATAGCAGAAGGAAAGAAATCATAATCAGAACAGAAATAAATGAAATAGAAACAAAGAAAACAGTAGCAAAGATCAGTAAAACTAAAAGCTGGTTCTTTCAGAAGACAAACAAAATTGATAAACCATTAGCCAGACTCATCAAGAAAAAGAGGGAGAGGACTCAAGTCAATAAAATTAGAAATGAAAAAGGAGAAGTTACAACAGACACCGAGAAATGCAAAGCATCCTAAGAGACAAGCAACTCTATGCCAATAAAATGGACAATCTGGAAGAAATGCACAAATTCTTAGAAAGGTATAACCTCCTAAGACTGAACCAGGAAGAAATAGAAAATATGAACAGCCCAATCACAAGTAATGAAATTGAAACTGTGATTTAAAATCTTCCAACAAACAAAAGTCCAGGACCAGATGGCTTCACAGGTGAATTCTATCAAACATTTAGAGAAGAGCCAACACCCATCCTTCTCAAACTCTTCCCAAAGATTGAAGAGGAAGGAACACTCCCAAACTCACTCTATGAGGCCACCATCCCCCTGATACCAAAACCAGAAAAAGATACTACAAAAAAAGAAAATTACAGACCAATATCACTGATGAACATAAATGCAAAAATCCTCAACAAAATACTAGCAAACAGAATCCAACACCACATTAAAAGGATCATACACCACGATCAAGTGGTATTTATCCCAGGGATGCAAGGATTCTTCAATATACGCAAATCAATCAATGTGATACTCCATATGAACAAATTGAAGAAGAAAAACCATATGATCATCTCAATAGATGCAGAAAAAGCTTTCGACAAAATTCAACACCCATTTATGATAAAAACTCTCCAGAAAGTAGGCATAGAGGGAACCTACCTCAACATAATAAAGGCCATATATGACAAACCCACAGCAAACATCATTCTCAATGGTGAAAAACAAAGCATTTCCTCTAAGATCAGGAACAAGACAAGGATGTCCATTCTCACCACTATTATTCAACATAGTTTTGGAAGTCCTAGCCACGGCAATCAGAAGAAAAAGAATAAAAGGAATCCAAATTGGAAATGAAGAAGTAAAACTGTCAGTTTGCAGATGACACGATTACTATACATAGAGAATCCTAAAGATGGCACCAGAAAACTGCTAGAGCTAATCAGTGAATTTGGTAAAGTTGCAGGATACAAATTAATGCACAGAAATCTCTTGCATTCCTATATACTAATGATAAAAAATCTGAAAGAGAAATTAAGGAGACACTCCCATTTATCATTGCAACAAAAAGAATAAAATACCTAGGAATAAACCTACCTAGGGAGACAAAAGAGCTGTATACAGAAAACTATATGACACTGATGAAAGAAATTAAAGATGATACCAACCGATGGAAGGATATACCATGTTCTTGGATTGGAAGAATCAATATTGTGAAAATGACTATACTACCCAAAGCAATCTACAGATTCAGTGCAATCCCTATC
Source organism: Eubalaena glacialis (assembly GCF_028564815.1). Classification (NCBI taxonomy): domain Eukaryota; kingdom Metazoa; phylum Chordata; class Mammalia; order Artiodactyla; family Balaenidae; genus Eubalaena; species Eubalaena glacialis. The sequence continues at coordinate 48,716,245 of NC_083729.1, read as the reverse complement.
AAATTACCAATGGCATTTTTTACAGAACTAGAACAAAAAACCTTAAAATTTGTATGGAGACACAAAATACCCCGAATAGCCAAAGTAGTCTTGAGGGAAAAAAGCGGAGCTCGAAGAATCAGATTGCCTGACTTCAGACTATACTACAAAGCTTCAGTTATCAAGACAATATGGTACTGGCAGAAAAACAGAAATATAGATCAATGGAACAAGATAGAAAGCCCAGAGATAAACCCACGCACCTATGGTCAACTAATCTATGACAAAGGAGTCAAAGATATACAATGGAGAAAAGACAGTCTCTTCAATAAGTGGTGCTGGGAAAACTGGACAGCTACATGTAAAAAAATGAAAATAGAACACTCCCTAACACCATACACAAAAATAAACTCAAAATGGATTAGAGACCTAAATGTAAGACCAGACACTATAAAACTCTTAGAGGAAAACATAGGAAGAACACTCTTTGACATAAATCACAGCAAGATCTTTTTTGATCCACCTCCTAGAGTAATGGAAATAACAACAAAAGTAAACAAATGGGACCTAATGAAACTTAACAGCTTTTGCACAGCAAAGGAAACCATAAGCAAGATGAAAAGACAACCCTCAGAATGGGAGAAAATATTTGCAAATGAAGCAATGGACAAAGGATTAATCTCCAAAGTATATAAACAGCTCATGCAGCTCAATATTAAAAAACAAACAAACAACCCAATCCAAAAGTGGGCAGAAGACCTAAATAGACATTTCTCCAAAGAAGACATACAGATGGCCAAGAGGCACATGAAAAGCTGCTCAACATCACTAATTATCAGAGAAATGCAAATCAAAACTACAATGAGGTATCACCTCACACCAGTTAGAATGGGCATCATCAGAAAATCTACAAACAACAAATGCTGGAGAGGGTGTGGAGTAAAGGGAACCCTCTTGCACTGTTGGTGGGAATGTAAATTGATACAGCCAGTATGGAGAACAGTATGGAGGTTCCTTAAAAAACTAAAAATAGAATTACCATATGATCCAGCAATCCCACTACTGGGCATATACCCAGAGAAAACCATAATTCAAAAAGACACATGCACCCCCAATGTTCATTGCAGCACTTTTTACAATAGCCAGGTCATGGAAGCAACCTAAATGCCCACTGACAGACGAATGGATAAAGAAAATGTGGTGCATATATACAATGGAATATTACTCAGCCGTAAAAAGGAACGAAATTGGGTCATTTGTTGAGATGTGGATGGATTTAGAGATGGTCATAGAGAGTGAAATAAGTCAGAAAGAGAAAAACAAATATCGTACATTAACGTATGTCTGTGGAACCTAGAAAAATGGTACAGATGAACTGGTTTGCAGGGCAGAAATTGAGACACAGATGTAGAGAACAAACATATGGACACCAAGGGGGGAAGGCGGCGGGGGGTGGGGGTGGTGGTGTGATGAATTGGGTGATTGGGATTGACATGTATACACTGATGTGTATAAAATGGATGACTAATATGAACCTGCTTTATAAAAACATAAATAAAATTTTTAAAAAAAGAACACACTTACGGCTGCTAAGGAGGAAAGGTGGGGTTGGGTGAGGCATAAACCAGGAGGTTGAAATTAGCATAGATACCTTTCCAAAGACCAAAAAATTAAATAAATAAGTAATAATAATAATATCTGTTACAAGGCTCTCAAAGGAGCTATCCATTGTTCTGATACTCTATTTCTGACCTTTCTGCATCAAAGGACCAGTATCCATATTCTTGGTACAATATTTGCCTTGAACCTTGTCCTCCTGATTGTAACTACCCTTAACATTACTGTGCTCTAGACCAAAACTGATCTGTGAAACCATTCTTATACCTTGAATGGTTTCCAATCTAACTTCCATTAACCTTAATAAGTTAATGAGTTACACTGCTGCCCAAGTTAATCGAAACCTAGCCTGATCTTCACATTCCCCAGATATGCCCCAGACCTACATTCTGGTTTCAAACTGGATTAATTACACAACAAAAAATGCATATTTTGTGCATATAGCCAATGGCTGGAGAATTACTTTCATAAGGCATCAATAACTATAGTGTAAGTCAACTAATTTTTATGGTTTATGACATTTTTAAGTACCTAAGAAGAACCTGGTTTTAGAACACAGATAAATCTTAGGAATAGTTTGATATGTTATGTGAGCAGTGATTTGGTTGTAAGTTAATACTTCTGCTGATTGTTCAGGTTTCTTATCTCAGCCAGGAATCCCAAAAGACTCAAATAATATTTTTAACAGATGATGAAATCACATGGGCAACTTTGATACTTATTATGTTATCTCACAGGATTCCATTGTCATGTAAATGCCTTACTCTGGTAATAAGTAAAGGAAAGATGGGAGGTCTGTTTTGGCCTTGAAGTTTGATTATTCTCTTCAATGACTTTTAAGAATATGAAGTGTATTATTTATGCCAAGCACCTGAAACACATTACCTGTACTAAGAAGAACAGTATTTTGCAGAGTTGATTCCTATTAAAGAGTGAGTTTTAACAGCCAAGGGCACAAATAAGCCAACTTGAGGAGTATTGATCAGGGAGAATTGTGGCATTGGCACTAACTGGAAAGTGCACGTTTGCTACTCAATTAGAATCAAATCCAGCAGCAAGAAAACTAGGGGGATTCCTTAAAAAAAAAAAAAATAGGGTGCAAGGAACTCTAACTTTCATAAGAATTAATTTTGGTTAAATCAGGTACTCTCAAGGTAAGGAAAAATGGATGAACTGGCAGGATAATGATTTACCTGAGACACTGTATTTTCATTGCATCTGGTTGACTTTTTTTCCAAACAATGATATAAAAATGTACATGGTTTTTAGATCTCTTAATGAATATAAAATAAATATAGATATTTTAATCTGTGTTTCATTAGACTAACACAGTAGTACCACGACTAAACATTGCAACATTTAGAAACACGTGTCTATTTCCCCTTGGTAAATTTCCCATGGCATATATATATATATATATATGTGTGTGTGTATGTATATATATATATATATACATACACATAAAGTCTGATAAATATAGCAGAATTTCTCTACTTACATTCCTTTTTATGTGGCTAGGACCCATGGTTTTGAAGATGGGAAGGGAAGAATGCTACCTAAGTGATAGTAACAAAAATATTCATTGGCAATTATTGCTTTTACTTTTACCTTTTCTATATTGGATATCATATGAACACAGATAAAAATTTATTAAGATTTTGGCCTCATTTTCAGTGATTTAAACAGAGGAATCAGCTTAAAGAAAAAAACAATATCCAGGCCCTAGGGTGGTTAGTCTAGTTTGACAGTAGTCCTATATTGTTGATTATATGCTTTGAGTTTTGTGAATGCTTTCATTTCACATTTGGCAGTTTTACTGTTTACTCCATATACAATTAGTTGAAGGCCTAAGAAAAAGAATTATTGTTAAAGAATGGCATTGTCCACTTTAAGTTGGGTAACACGTGGTCATTTTCTTTTCTGCATGTCTGTGTTCTTTCTTAAATGTTCTTTTGGACAGTGCTTTCAAACTTTAATGTGCATGTGAATCACTTATGCATCTTGTTAAAATGCAGAATGTGATAGTAGGTTTGTAGTGGAGACTGAGATTCTGCATTTCTAACAAGCACCCAGGTAATGCCAATGCTGCTGGTCTGCAGACCATACTTCTAATTTCTATTATGTAATAGCTATTAGCTGTTACATCATAGAAGTAGCTATTATAGTAAGCTATTTGACCTTCCTATTTCAGGACCAATAGGGATGGTGAAATGTGGTGATTAAGACCATGGGCTCTAGTGTCAGGTGATCTGAGTTTGACTTCCAGCTTTCACCTTTACTTAGCTGTGACTAAATTGTTAAATGTTTCTAAGCCTCAGTGTCCCATTATATAAAAAGTAGATAATCTCTGGTCCTACATCATGGAATTCTTACGTTGATTTCATGAGATAATGCTTATAAAGTACTTAGCCCACTGATGGGCATATATAGTAGATACTCTAAAATATTAGGTACGATCATTTTATTTGCATTTATATGAAGCAGAAGGGGCTTTCAGAAATTATATAGTTTAACCCTGTTAAAGCTTGGAATATTGAGACATGTAAGATAAACTGAGTTTCCTTGGATCGATCAGCAAGTGCTGGTTAATAACCTAGATAAGATGGCATATCAGAGACAGCATCTGAGAGAAAATTTGGAAGGATTAAGACAGTTAAAACAAAATTCATTATTTTGGCAGATTCATTAATCAAAAAAATAAACCCAGCATATACTATATTACTTAATAGATTTTCATATTTTTATGAACACACTTCTATTTTTTCAAGCATCATTTTATTTGTGCTATTTCAAACACTTTATGATACAGCTCATACAATTTTTAAAGCCATTTTAGCAGAGAAAATCTTGAAGTGCAAGTAGAAATTTATAACATATTCTTCAACAGAGTAATTGCTTGGCAGATATCATCACTTTTTTATGCTTAAGAAAAAATCTCTATGGAGGTCTATCACTGTTTGGCCCTGAGAATCAGGAGGTATGCAATTTAATTCTATTTCTGTTGCTCACTGATTGTGGGTTCTTGGGTAAGTCAATTTATCTCTGGCTCAGTTTCATCAACTATAAAAATATACATTTTTCCTCCAAGCATCAAGTATAGTTCTGGGTGTTGAAAATTTGTTGTTGGATTATCGTCAATATGAGTTCATTATTATAATGGCACCTTCACCTTCAGAATATGACCAAGGCTATCAATGACATCAGCCCTTTATCGTAGGAAATCCTATGTCAGTGACTTCCACAGTGATTGAAAGTGAGGGCCCATTTCTTTAGGGTTAAAAACACTGAGAAATTGGGTAGCAGCTGTTGACATTGCACAAGCTAAATTATTAACCATATATGTGTAAACCTATGCATTTCCTTTAGGATAAAAAGTACCCTACACCATCGTAAAATGTGGTGGCATTAACTTTATCTCCAGCTGAATTTTAAAAAATAAACTTCAATATTATTATAATGCAGATGCAAGTTGTCTATGAGGCTTTCCAAAAGATTTTCTTGTGCTTTGAGTTGAGATCTTTTTAAAAATTTTATGCCTTTATGTTTTTTCTCTCTCACAAAATGTCGTCCAAGTGCAAACATATGTGGACAGAAAAAAATCCTGGTAAAGTGGATCCTCATCTTTTCATTAGAGATGGATTAATATTTATGGGTTTACCTTTACCTTAAGTATGTTTTTACAGGAAATGCATTTCAAAATTCTGGATTGTCTGTAAGGTTTCTTTACATTCCTGGGAATGTTCTTCCCAGTGAAGATCAAGATTTATATAAGAAAAGTTTATTGTACTTGTAATTGGAAAAGCATAAAAACTGATTTCTGTCAGTTCCCTCAAGTAGAGGTGCCAAAACTATTTAGGCCTCCACTTATTTCTTTCTGGAACTTCTGCATACACACACCTTTACCTACTGAGGATATCATCATTTCAGCATTCCCATGTGCCTGGTGCTGTTAGTTCGTGAAGCCCCATCCCTTTTGCTGTCATTTGTCCCCCTGTGGGTCACGTAGAAATATCAGATACAGCTGTTGCTTTTACCTATAACTTTGCCCCAAGGTAATAGTTGATGTAAGTGTGAAGAATATCTTGAGAAGAAAATTTGGCATTTAAAATAGAAAGTACAGTATCTTTCTAGGTCAATTTCTAAAGAATGCTGTCATTTTGAATTAACACTTTTATTCAAAGTAAAGGGCTGAAAGATGTCTTGGCCTCATTTATTAAGCTCTTTTCTTAATTTAGAAGGTTTTGATTTTTAAATATTCTATATTAAATGTGAAAAGTAAATATACTGGAGTTTTCTGAGTCTTTTATTTTTTATTTTTACTTACAATGTTGTGTTAGTTTTAGGTGTACAGTACAGCGATTCAGTTATGTGTATACATATATTCATTCTTCTTCAGATTCTTTTCTCATGTAGGTTATCACAAGAATATTGAGTAGAGTTCCCTGTGCTATAGAGTAGGTCCTTGTTGGTTATCTATCTTATATAGAGTAGTGTGTGTATGTTAATCCCAAGCTCCTGATTTATCCCTCCCCCACCCACATTTCCCCTTTGATGACCATAAGTTTGTTTTTGATATCTTTAAGTCTGTTTCTGTTTTGTAAATAATTTCATTTCTGTCATTTTTAAAAATTATATTCCACATATGAGTGATATCATATGATATTTGTTTTTCTCTATCTGATTTACTTCACTTAGCATGATAATCTCTAGGTCCATCGGTGTTGCTACAAATGGCATTATTTTGTTCTTTTTTTAAGGCTGAGTAATATATCATTGTATATATGTACCACATCTTCTTTATCCATTCCTCTGTCGATGGACATTTAGGTTGCTTTCATGTCCTGGCTATTGTAAATAGTGCTGCAATGAACATTAGGTTGCATGTATCTTTTTGAATTATGGTTTTCTCCAGGTATATGCTCAGAAGTAGGATTGCTGGATCATATGGTAGCTCTATTTTTAGTTTTCTAAGGAACCTCCATACTGTTTTCCATAGTGGCTGTACTAATTTACATTCCCATCAACAGTGTAGGAGGGTTCCCTTTTCTTCACACCCTCTCCAGCATTTATTGTTTATAGAGTTTTTGATGATAGCCATTCTGACCGGTGTGAGTTGATACCTCATTGTAGTTTTGATTTGCATTTCTCTGATAATTAATGATGTTGAGCAGCTTTTCATGTGCTTTTGGCCATCTGTATGTCTTCTTTGGAGAAATGTCTATTTAGATCTTCTGCCCAGATTTTGATTGGGTTGTCTGGTTTTTTTGATACAGAGCTGCATGAGCTGTTTGTATATTTTGGAGATTAATCCCTTGTCAGTTGCTTCATTTGCAAATATTTTCTCCCATTCTGTGGGTTGTCTTTTTGTTTTGTTTAAGGTTTCCTTTGCTGTGCAGAAGCTTTTAAGTTTAATTAGGTCCTATTTGTTTATTTTTGTTTTTATTTTCATTAGTCTAGGAGGTGGATCAAAGAAGTTATTGCTGCAATTTATGTCAAAGTGTATTCGGCCTATGTTTTCCTCTAAAAATTTTATAGTGTCTGGCCTTACATTTTGGTCTTTTATCTCTTTTGAGTTTATTTTTGTGTATGGTTTTAGGGAATGTTCTAATTTCATTCTTTTACATGGAGCTGTGCAGTTTTCCCAGCACTGCTTATTGAAGAGACTGTCTTTTCTCCATTGTATATTCTTGCCTCCTTTGTCATAGATTAATCGACCATAGGTGGGTGAGTTTATTTCTGGGCTTTCTATCCTGTTCCATTGATTGATATTTCTGTCCTTGCACCAGTACCATACTGTTTTGATTATTGTGGCTTTGTAGTATATTCTGAAGTCAGGGAGCCTGATTCCCCCAGCTCTGTTTTTCTTTCTCAGGATAGCTTTGGCTTTTCAGGGTCTTTTGTGTTTCCATACAAATTTTAAAATTGAGTCTATTTTTAAAGTCTGTGATAAATGATGTACAGGAATCTGCCTTTTGTACAAATATTACTGTAAGCACATCAGCATTCTGTCTGGGCCCTGGATAACATTTTGATAGATGCCTTAATCCAACCTCAGACCACATAGTCATTTAGGGAAACAGATTTTTTTTTTACAAGTGAAAATAGGCTTTGCTGATTGCTCAATATGTCGAGTTGTCTGAAAAATATTCAGCAAAGATACAAAGTAAAATAAAAATAAAGCCCTTTTCATAAAGTATTAATTTAAAATGAATTTTGCAATGATCATGAAATACACTTTCTTTCTTAATATGGATATAGACCTTTTGATTTGAGTCATAGGGACAATCTGGGATGTTGTGAGTGATTCTGAGCAATCTCTTAGAGTATGTGCCTGAAATGTAATAAAACTTAGAAATAAAGGATCTCTCCCAGTAAATCACTTTTATTTGACCTCTCAGCAGTGAACATTGATATCTGACAGATTTGAAGTTAGCATGTGAATGTGAAATATATCAGTTTTGTAAGTGCATAGGGAAACATTGTTTTGCTACACAGTGATGATCTATTGAAGAAAGTAACCACTGTACCAGAAAGACTCACTTTCTTTGATGTATATATTCACTGGGGGCGTGCTTGACAGCTGATTCATTTAGGAAAATCACCATTAATACTGAAATTCTTAAACTTAAGCTGCAACTGGCTTTTAGGCTCAAACATGGACCCAATTTGTGCTAATATTAGTACAAATACCCTACAGCTCTCATTGCCAGACTGCTTTACATAATGCATAAAAGCAGCTGTATAATTTGAATTTATCCTTGGAGTCGGCTTTGATCAGAAATAATTTCTGTCACATAAAAAATTTGATAAGCTTCCTATGTTCCATGTTTGCACAGTCACGATAGCTCATCCCCTTGGAATTATCGATGGAATGACTGGGCCCTCAAGACCTGCTCAGTTAGTGTTTTTATTTACAAGGCACTCAATCCCTTGGAAAGCAGGAACAGTTACTACTACTCAAAGCAGATCCTGAGACAAAGCATTAAAAAAATCATAACTCATAATAACAAATGCTGATATTAAGACATTTATTCTTCAAGGGGGTATGTTTCAGAGATGGTTTTTTTCTTTACAGGCTTTGGTTTTCCCCTTGGTAGAGTGATGGTCTCTTCCCAGTCTGGGATGTAACATCCTCCTGGCTGGAGAACTGGTATAAGAGACGTGGAGAAAAAGTCACATTGCTATTCCTGACTGAGGGGACTGTGACCTCTGTTGACTTTACATTTTCTTGGCTTGTAGCTTTTAAAAGTGAGGCCAGGTTTTCTGCCATTCTTCTCTCAGCTGGACTCTCACTTGAGATTCACAGAACAAATTGCAGGAGGTAAGCACAGCCAGGTCTTGAATCCACCTGCAGGCCTTTGCCTGAGCCAGCCATTTTGTCAAAGTCTACATTTTACCTCTTCTGAATGCATAGGAGGGAAAAAATACAGTTGATCCTAAATGAATTCATCAAATTCAAAGGTAGTTGTCAGGAAAGGTAGTTTGTCAAAAAAAGAAAAAAAGGAAATCTAGGATAAGAGTTTATTTGCAAAATGAAAAAGTACCTCAGTTTTTTCTTTCCAGACAAATTTGTAAAGTGCTGTTTTCTTTCACTGGTACAGCATACCTTAACCAAAAGTGGAAAATTGAAACAATTGTTTACATATCATAGGTAGTGATATCAATTGGAGTTTTATAAGACACACACACAAACTGTTTTATTGTATATACAATATTGTATATTGTATATATGTATTTCTAAAATGTATTCCTATATAATGTATATATGTGTAGCTATAATTATTTCTTTGTACCCACTTTACGTCCACTTAGATCAACAACTTAATTTTGGCCTTTTAAATAATTAAGGTGAGAGCTGCTATTTTAATGCATTTCTGGTTTTGCTTTGCTCATGTCTTATTATTTACTAGTGGTTTGTTACCAGCTGGAAAGAAGTTTTTGTTCATTCCTTTGTTCTATTCCCTTTATAAGTCAGGCTCAAAGGAATATATTCTTTAGCAAGCAGCCAGAGCCACTCTGATTACAGATAAGCTAATTGATGCTAAAAAATGAGGGAGACGCGGAGTGCTGCTCTGAGACCCTGCAGCTCCTAGGGCAGGCATTAGAGACAGTGGCTGCCCCACTTTCCTCTCCAAAGCTGCAGTTCCCCTGTCTGCCAAGCCTCAAGAGCAGGGGCAGGGTGAGCAAGGGACAGGGGTTATGTAAAAACATGGGAGGGTAAATTCAAAATCATAATGGGATAGGTATGTAATGGACTTGAAGTTCACTAGTCCAGCGTTTCTCACAGTGTTGTCTGAGGCCTTCCTGGCAGAATCCCCCTCCTCCTTACTGAGTCAGTCTCTGTGGGGTTGTGGGCCCAGGTTACAAGCACACCAGGTAATTTTTTACTACACACTAAGGTTTGCAAATCACTGATTCTAATCTAATAGTCCTTCTAGCAATATTGATTTACATTGGTTACATCATCATCATTCTCATCAGCATCATAATTGCTAAGATTTATTGAGAATTTACTCTTCAGGGCACTGTGCTTTTCATGCTTTATCTTCTTTAATCTTCACAACAATCCTATAAATTAGAATCATATAAGCCTTTATAAGTAAAAAGAAACAGGCCTAGAGAACTGAGGAACTTTCCCAAGTTGACAACAATTAGTAAGTGATAGAGACAGAATCCAACCCCTCTTCTGTATGACTACAGAGCCTTTACTTGAATACTCTGTAGATACAAATTTTAAAGAAAACAAATATTGCTTTTTGTAGAGACTCTAAAATAGTGGAAATGAATAGGAAATATTTTATGGAAAAAATACAATTAACTGAAATACTTGAAAGATAGTCAGAATAGCTTCATCTTATCTGGTCTGTTGTATTAACAGAAATATTGGACTCAGCCACAAATTAGAAGAAATGGACATGGAGATATGGAACATTGAATAAGACCAGCATATATGCCCTAAAATTTTCCTAGGGAACTTGGAATTTGCATAGGCAAAAGTTAAACAAGGAATAGTGGAGGATCTTGTGGGTGATTAAGTAAAATATCTTTAGTTCCAAATTTTAAATTCCTTTTGTTTGTTTGTATATCCACATTGCCTAGTGCAGGGTTTGCTATATAATAAGATTCAAAATTATTGTTGAATAAATTGAATTGGGTGTGGAATTGGAGAATAAAAAGTAATTGTGAGAGGCCATCCTGGTAGCTTTTCAGATCTGTCATGTCTTGATGGAAAAGAAGCTCCTTAGGACCTGTTATGCCAACAGTAAGACTGCATCTTAGTGAAGCTTTTATTTGGAGAGTGTATGAATGAAACATTTTAAAATATTAAGGGGGATCAGAGAGATCATCATGACATGATACCAAGGACTTTTAGTGCATGCTCTATGAGTAAATGCAGTATTAAAAAGTGATCTGTATTGAGATGGGCTGAGGTCATAAGTCTAAAATTTAGTGTGATTTGGATGTTAATACCTCAGATGTTAAAGTCAGAAAGACCTAGTTTCAAATCATAGCTCTCCACAATGTTGTATGTGCCAGGACAACATACAGAGTCCCCTCACTTATGAAATATGGATGAGAATGCCTAGATTATTGATATGTGGGAGGACATGAATATCTTCTGTGTAAAACACCTCAAAAGTCAAAATTATAGAAGCAAAACTATAAAAGGGAAAATTGGGACCATCTGATATTTTACTAAACATAAGCACATTTTTCTTTTGTGTGTGTATAAAACATGTTATATGATATTAGAAATATAAGTTGTTGCTACATGATACTGAACACCAGATGAAAAATTAGAACAAAATTAACCAATCATTGCTGATTATATAAACATCCAGATGTTTGGCATCAGATAGATAAAACATCTGGCTCGTGAATTGAAATTTTTACTTTTCATATGCAAGTTGTGATAACACTACTTGCTGTTTACTTGTATAAAAAATTTTTCCTTTCTAAAGTAACAAGCTTATGAATCTCACAAGAGAAATGTATAAAGCAGGGAAAACATTTTAATTTTAGGTAGATTTTAATCTCACAATTAATTTTTACTCTCCAATTTCACACCAAATTCAGTTTATTCAACACTACTTTTGAATCTTATTATATAGCAAACCCCGCATTAGGCAATATGAATTTTAAGACAAACAAACAAACAAAAAAACCACCAATGCCTAGAGATAGGTCACTTTTGAAGGAAGGAAACAAATGTTTAAAACAATAAAAATTTAGCATCAGCACTGAAGTAGAATCAGGGTGGCACAGGCACACAATAAAGAGGCTGCCTTCCCAGCTCCCAGCTAGAGGAAGTGGAGAGAAGAAGGCATGTCTGTAGAGACTTCCAAGAGGAAACTGATGTTGGAGTTGAGTAATAAGGACAAATAGCTGTATGTCGGGAGGATTCAGAAATTATGGACGTTCAAGGAGCTCATGGGTTTGCCCCTGGAGCTTAGGACCTACATGTAAGTTGTCTGGGAGATGAGGCAGCAAGGAGAGATTCTGAATGGCTTTCTCTTAGTCAGTGGGGTGACAGAGTGGCATTGCACAGAGTGTGAGGGGAGTAGAATGCAGGATGAATGGTGAAGGGAGACACGAAACCAGTAAGGAGACTACTGCAATGATCTGGGGTTATGAATTCCCTACCTTAGGAAAAAAAAAAAAAAAAAACAACAGAGAAGAGGGGACAGATTGCAGATATAGACGAGCTAAAAGCTCATTTGGTGCTATCAGGATGGAGAGCAAAGGAAAAGGAAGTTTGCCTACAGCTTTCAGGTTTCTGTTTGAATGACAGGGAAATAATGCCATCTCTATATGGAAGAAGAAAGGAGAAAGAACAGCTGTATGGATAAATGTAGTGAAACTAGTTTTTGACATCCCTGTGAGATGCAAGAGGGAGATGTCTAGAAGGTCATAAAAAAGTAGTCTAGATTGAAGTATTGATTTTTGTGGATGTTGAAATCCAAGTTAGAACAAGAAGAAACACTGTAAACGTTATAAACACTAAATTTAAAATACCCTCTAGATTCATTTAAATGATAATCCAGAGCATCAAGGCAATGGGTATATCTTTTGAAATTGCTTCATTATGAACTCCACCTTGGATGATCAGAAAATTGGAAATAAAGAAGTATATTATTTATGCCCTGATAGAATCTGTGAGCCATGATGTCAGTGTTGTCATATGTCGCTCTTACCCAGAACTATATGATTTTGAGAATTATCTTCTAGAACATTTTATTCAAATTCAAACACTAAAGATGTGAAAGGTATTATGTCTTTTATACTCCTGAGAGTTCATTTGTATATTTGATGGGAACTGAACTGTATTTTTCATTCAGATTTTTGTCTGTGGGTTTAAATGGCAGAAACAAAATTTAAGTGCCCCTAAATTTTTTGAAAAATTCAATCATATATGGCTTTGTACATAGTATCAATTATTTTGTGATTGAAATATTTGTGGCCGTAATCCCCAACATTGGACTAGTCCTAACTGTTGACTCTGTTTCACCTCGCCTTGGATTTCTATCCTAATCTGCTGTTATGTGGAACCAGAGGGTAATCCCCGTTGTCAGACTACAGAGCCCAAGCCTTACTGTCATTTGGCATGCTCTATGGAGCAAAGAAGATTTGCGTTTTGCCTAGAGCTTGTCAAGAGCCATAAACACACAGCTTTGAATTAGAGGTGAAGCTAAACTTCTGAATAGCCATCCACAGGCTAGGTCTTTGTAGCCCTTCACAGCAAGATCTGAGCTATAATCTTCAATTTTTTTTATTTCACCTCTTAAGTGATAGATTCTGGAATAAACCTCATTTTCCTGATGGCCAAAGTATCTTGACTCCACTTTATACGGATACTATATGTTATTAATCTCAAAATCACCCTTGCTCTTCTTTATTGCTTAAGCAACATAAAAAATTAAAATGATAGTATTTTGTTTATAGAGGGCTAATGGTATGTTTTAATAGCCATAAAACTTTCATTGCTTTTTTTTCCCCCTCTCAATGCTTTTTTTAAAATAACTTTCTATTATACACAAAATTCATGCTATGTGCTTCCGCACATACTTTCAAAAAGTGAGAAATTTTCTCATATATTCATGGTCATTATAATACCAATATTAAACATAATTCCTAACTTACTTAACAGGTAGTCCGTATTGAAATGTCCTGGGTTGCATCTCAAATGTCTTTAGTTTGCTGTTGTTTTTTGACTCAGTATTCAGATTCTACGCATTGCATTTTGTTGTTATATCCCTTCAAGCTCTTTAAGTTTTTTTTTTTTTTAATTGAAGAATAGTTGACACACAATAGTATATTTATTTCAGGCATATAATATAGTGATTCAGCATTTATATACATAACAAATTGATCACCATAAGTCTAATAACCATCTGTTTCCATGTAAAATTATTATAATATTATTGACTGTATTCTCTAGGTTTTACATTACATCATTGTGGCTTATTTGTTATAACTGAAAGTTTGTATCCCTTAATCCCTTTCACCCATTTTGCTTGCCTTTCACCCTCCTCTTCTCTGGTGACCACAAGATTGTTCTCTGTACCTATGGGTCTATTTCTATTTTGTTTTGTTTTGTTTGTTTGTTTTTTAAATTCCACATATAAGTAAAATTATATGATATTTGTCTTTCTCTTAAAATTACCTCTCAAAATGTTATATATAGAAAAACAAAGATAAGACTGATAACCGACTTCTTGTGAGAAATAATACAAATGAAGAGATATTTTTTGAACAGTTTTAACATATTAAAAAAAAGAAAACCCTGCCAACTTATAATTGAATAATTGGCAAAAACATTATTCAATATCAAAGGACGTTTTCAGGCATATAAAAGGTGAAAAAAATTACCACTAGCAAATCAATGCTGTAAGCAATGTTAACGAAAATCATTCCATCAGAAGGAAAAGAGATAGAAATCAGTATTGACACGGAATAAATAACACGGGAAATAGTAAATATGTGAGTAAATATAAAAAGCCTTTTTTTCTTACTTTTAATTCTATTTGAAAGGTAATGGACTGTTTAATACAGTAGTTGGCAAAATACGGCCTGTGGACCTACAACCTATTTTATATGGCTTGAGACCTAAGAATAATTTTTTCATACTTAACTATAATAAGACATAAGCAAAAACAAAAACCAAATAACCATGTGCAACAGATCTCATGTGACCTGCAGTGTTTAAAACATTTAATGTCTGGCCCCAGAAAAATATCCTCAGTTTAAAGCAAAAATACTAATGTTGTGACATTTACACCATTTAAAAAAGCGAAATGTGTGAAAACAATAGGACAAAATCCAGTGGAGGGAAGATGGACTAATAATGTCACAAGATTTTTCTACTATCCTTTAAGTGATACAATATTACTTAAAGCTAGATTGTGAAAAGTTAATTGTATAAGTTAATGATAGTTAATGATAAAGTAATAACTTAAAAAGATGAATAGTTAATAAGCCAATAAAGAAGATACAATGGGTTGAAAAATAACCAGTTATTCCAGAAGATGGGAGTAAAGATGAAAAAGGATACAAAGATCAGAGGGGACAAATAAAAATGATAAGCAAGATGGTAGAACTAAACCTTAAAATAGTAGTAAATCATATTAAATATAAATGGTCATGTACCCCATTAAATGACAGATAAGTCAGATTGCATAAAAAAGCAAGATGCAAATAAACATATGTGGTATACAGTAAGCCCTTCTGAAACATAGAGACATAAATGGTTCAAAGTCAAATAATGGGAAAATATATGCAGTGCTAAGCTAATATAAAGAAAGCTGCAATGGCTGTATTAATATGAGATGAAATAAATTTAAAGCAAAGAATATTGCCATCAATAAAGTGGGCCAATTTTTAATGATAAAGAGCATAAAACATTCCTAAATGTTTATGTTCCTAATACCAAAGTTTACAGATAAATTAAACAAAAATTAATAGAATTGAAAGCAGATACCCAATTGGACAGATACCCAATTATAGTGAAAGATTTTATACTGGATAGAAACAAAACAAAAATAAATAAGAATCAAGAAGACTCAAATATCTCCTCCCTGTTATAAAGCAGAAACTAACACACCATTGTAAACCAATTATACTCCAATAAAGATGTTAAAAAAAAAAGACTTGAATAACACTATAAATAAACTTTACTAATAAATATTTTTAGAACCTTCTACTCAATAGTAGCAAAATATACATTCCTCTTAATTGCACATAGAAGTTTTACCAAGATAGATCATATCATGGTCATAATGCATATCTGAATAAATTTAAAAGCATTCAAATATTGCAAATTATACTCTATAACAAACATGAGATTAAATTAGAAAACCATAAGGGAAAGAAATCTGGAAAATTCCCAAAGAAAATAAACCAACATCTGTAAATAAGACTTGGATCAAAGAATTTATTTTTGTACATGGTGTTAGAGAACGTTCTAATTTCATTCTTTTACATGTAGCTGTTCAGTTTTCCCAGAACCACTTATTGAAGTGACTGTCTTTTCTCCATTGTATATTCTTGCCTCCTTTGTTGTAGATTAATTGAACATAAGTGTGTGAATTGATTTCTGGGCTCTCTATTCTGTTCCATTGATCTATGTATCTGTTTTTGTGCCAGTACCATACTGTTGTGATTACTGTAGCTTTGTAGTATAGTCTCAAGTCAAGGAGCTTGATTCCTCCAGCTTTTTTTTTTTTTTTTTTTGAGCAAATTTCTTTCAGATAACTATTTTAATTTTTTTTAATTTTTATTTTATATTGGAGAATAGTTGATTAACAATGTTGTGTTAGTTTCAGGTGTACAGCAAAGTGATTCAGTTATATGTATACATGTATCTATTCTTTTTCAAATTCTTTTCCCATTTAGGTTATTATAGGATATTAAACAGAGTTCCCTGTGCTATACAGTATGTCCTTGTTGGTTATCTGTTTTAAATATAGCAGTGTGTACATGTCAATCCCAAACTTCCAATCTATCCCTCCCCCTAACCGTTCACCTCTAGTAACCATAAGTTCATTTTCTAAGTCTGTGAATCTTTCTGTTTTGTAAATAAGTTCATTTGTATCATTTTCTTTAGATTCCGAATATAAGTGATATCATATGATATTTGTCTGTCTCTGTCTGACTTACTTCACTTAGTATGATAATCTCCAGGGCCATCCATGTTGCTGCAAATGGCATTATTTAATTCTTTTTAATGGCTGAATAATATTCCATTGTATTTATGTACCACATCTTCTTTATCCATTCCTCTGTTGATGGACATTTAGGTTGCTTCCATGTCTTGGCTATTGTAGACAGGGCTGAAACGGACATTGGGGTGCATGTATCCTTTCGAACCATGTTTTTTTGCAGATATATGCCCAGGAGTGGGATTGCTGGATCATATGGTAGCTCAATTTTTAGTTTTTTAAGGAACCTCCATACTGCTCTCCCTAGAGGCTGTACCAATTTACATTCCCACCAACAGTGTAGGAGGGTTCCCTTTCTCCACACCCTCTCCAGCAGTTATTGTTTGTAGATTTTTTGATGATGGCTGTCAGAATGGTGTGAGGTAATGCCTCATTTTAGTTTTGATTTGCATTTCTCTAATAATTAGCAATGTTGAACATCCTTTCATGTACCTATTGGCCATCTGTATGTCTTCTTTGGAGAAATGTCTGTTTAGGTCTTCTGCCCATTTTTTCATTGGGTTGTTTGTTTTTATGATATTGAGCCACATGGGCTATTTGTAAATTTTGGAGAATAATCCTTTGTCGGTCACATCATTTGCAAATCAGCTCTGTTCTTCTTTCTCAGGATTGTTTTGGCTATTTGGCATCTTTTGTGTTTCTATATAAATTTTATAATTATTTGTTCTAGTTCTGTGAAAAATGCCATTGGTTTTTTGAAACAGATTGCATTGAATCTGTAGATTGACTTGGATAGTATGGTCATTTTAAGAATACTGATTCTTCCAGTCCAAGAATACAGTATATCTTTCCAGCTGAAGAAAAATAGAACATATTTGGGACTGAATGAAATTGAAAACAAGATATATCAGAATTCTTGGGATGCAGTTAAAGTAGTACATAAAGGAAATTTAGAGCTTAAACAGTTACATTACTTTAAAAAAAAAAATGAGTCCACATTGTGACCTATGCTTTCTAAGACATTAGGAAAAGAAAACTAAATTTAACCCAAAGTAAGCAGAAGAAAAGAAATCAGAAAGATAAACACAGAAATAAATAAGATAGAAAACTGAAAAACAAGCATGAAAAATCAATGAAATTGAAAGCTGGTTTTTTGAGAATATCAATAAACTTGAAAAACCTATTAGCCAGAGTGATCAGGAAAAAGAATATGTTACCGATCCTAACGTGAGAAAAGGAACAACGCTATAGATCTTATAAGTCTGAAGAGGATAAAAAGGGAAATCTTTAATCAACTTTATACCAACAATTTGAAAAGTTAGGTGATACAGACAGATTTCCTGAAAGACAGGAACTACCAGCTCTCACTCAAGAAGAAACAGATAACCTGAAAAGCCCTATACCTATTAGAGGAATTGAATTTGTGGTTAAAAACATTTCCACACAGAAAATTTCCAGTCAAATGGCTTCACTGATGCATTCTACCAAACATTAAAGGAAGAGACAGTATCAACAATACTAGCACCTAGAACATTTGGCACATGGAAATTATGTAATAAATATTAATTTAATTGATAAACCTGTTTTTAATATCTCTCTCTTCAAATATTTATAAGCACAAAACTGTGTATGCATGCTTCATATAGTTTTCATTTAGGGGCCAGTATTTAGTTAGAAATTTCTGCAGATGCAAAAGGGGAATACCTTAGGTTTGTTACTAAAATGCACACCTACAGAGTGTGAACTTTTGAATTTCAAAAAAGGGAGATTACATAGTTAGCATCCCACTTTGCTCTCTGTATATTATGAAACTGCCCTACATTCATCACTGTACTACAAAAATAATCATTTGTTATATGTGTGTATATGACATGTATATGTGTCTATATAAAAACCGTTTTTATTCGTTACAATAAACCATATGACTTTGCAGTATTCTTACCAACTAGAGTCACATCTGACCCAAATAGGAACATTGACCCAATTGCATGGCACATTTGACAAAACCAATTTTATCACCCTGGTATATTTTTGGACTCCAGCAAAGGAGATATAATGATACTCTCATAAATAATTTGGGGGATTTGATTATTTTGCTTTTTACCCCAGTCATGCTCTGCCTCAAAGTTTATCTATGTAATAGCAACTGACTTGGTGTGACAGTTTCTGAAACTTTCTTTTCTCTTCTGTTTCCTTTTCAAAGTAACTCTTGTAAGGTTGTTTAAACAGATGTCAATTTTAATAGAGCAAGGATAAGTTCTCAGGTTATATCTAAGAAATCAATTATAAATGTTCACTGACTTTTACTGACTCTAAAAGCCACACACCTAAGTAAAAAATATTTATTCATTTAAAATAAATGAGAGCAAAGTGTGAGATGGCAGGGGGTTTGTGGATGGAAATTTCAGGAGTCCTATCTTGGGAGATGTCCAATATTTACCTATTTTTATTTTTAATGTAATTTTAAAATTAAAAAAACAACCTTTTATGTGTATCCTTTCCAAATTTCAATAATTTAGATTCAAAATTTTAATAAGTGTAAAATTGGATCTTTATGTTTTTTAATTGTATTGATTTGGTTAAGAAGAGAACAGGAAATGATAGTCTTCAAATTGAACTTGACTTCTATTTGCTTTTGCTTTATGCTCAAATTTTTTAAGCTTTGCTTTCAAGAAGAGAACTGTATAACGATATAAAGTTTATCAGAAAAATCAGGTATCTTTTCCTTCTAATAAAACCTTTAAAGAATGAAATGATAGGAATATTGGCACTGATTTTTTTATCCAAGAAAAACTTAAATTTCTTTTTTATTTTTATATTGGAGTGTAGTTGATTAACAATGTTGTGTTAGTTTCATGTGTATAGCAAAGTAATTCAGTTATATGTATACATGTATCTATTCTTCTTCAAATTCTTTTCCCGTTTAGGTTATTACAGAGTATTGAGCAGAGTTCCCTGTGCTATACAGTAGGTCATTGTTGGTTATCTTATTTTATATATAGCAGTGTGTATATGTCAATCCCAAACTTCCAATCTATCCCTCCCCCACCCTACTTCTTCCCCCTGGTAACCATAAGTTTGTTCTCTAAGTCTGTGAGTCTGTTTCTGTTTTGTGAGTAAGTTCAATTTATCATTTTTTTAGATTCTGCCTGTAAGCAATACCATATGATATTTGTCTTTGTCTGACCTACTTCACTGAATATGATAATCTCTAGGTCCATCCATGTTGTGGCAAATTTCATGTTGTTGCATTATTTCATTCCTTTTATGGCTGAGTAATATTCCATTGTATTTATGTACCACATCTTCTTTATCCATTCATCTGTCAATAGACATTAAGGTTGCTTCCATGTCTTGGCTATTGTAAACAGCACTGCACTGAACACTGGAGTGTGTGTATCCTTTCGAACCATGTTTTTCTCCAGATATATGCCCAGGAGTGGGATTGCTGGATCATATGGTAGCTCAATTTTTAGTTTCTTAAGGAAACTTTATACTGTTCTCCATCATGGTTGTACCAATTTACATTCCCACCAACAGTGTAGGAGGACTCCTTTTTCTCCACACCGTCTCCAGCATTTATTGTTTGTGGAATTTTTGATGATGGCCATTCTGACTGGTGTGAGGTGATACCTCATTGTAGTCTTGATTTGCATTTCTCTAATGATTAGTGATGTTGAGCATCTTTTCATGTACCTGTTGGCCATCTGTATGTCTTCTTTAGAGAAATGTCTGTTTAGGTCTTCTGCCTGTTTTTTGATTGGGTTGTTTTTTTGTTTGTTTGTTACTGAGCAGCATGACTGTTTGTAAATTTTTGAGATTAATGCCTTGTCTGTCGCTTCGTTTGTAAATATTTTCCCCCTTTCTGTGGGTTGTCTTTTCATTCTGTTTATGGTTTCCTTTGCTGTCAAAAAGTTTTTAGAGTTTAATTAGGTCACATCTGTTTATTTTTGTTTTTATTTCCATTACTCTAGGAGATGGATCGAAAAATATATTGCTGCATTTTATGTCAAAGAGTATTCTGCCTATGTTTTCCTCTAAGATTTTTATAGTTTCTGGTCTTACATTTAGGTCTTAAATCCATTTTGAGTTTATTTTTGTGTGTGGTGTTAAAGAATGTTCTAGTTGCATTTTTTTTTTTTTTTACATGTAGCTGTCCAGTTTTCCCAGCACCATTTATTGCAGAGACTGTCTTTTCTCCATTAGATAGTCTTGCTTCCTTTGTCATTGATTAATTGGCCATAAGTGCATAGGCTTATTTCTGGGCTTTCTATCCTGTTCCATTGATGTACATTTGTTTTTGTGCCAGTAGCATACTGTTTTGATTACTGTAGCTTTGTAGTATAATCTGAAGAGAGGGAGCCTGATTCCTCCAGCTCTGTTTTACTTTCTCAAGATTGCTTTGGCTATTCAGGGTCTTTTTTGTCTTCATACAAATTAAAAAAAAAAAATTTTGTTCTAGTTCTGTGAAAAATGCCATTGGTAATTCGATAGGGATTGCATTGAATATGTAGATTGCCTTACATAATATAGTCATTTTGAGAATACTGATTCTTCCAATCCAAGAACATGGTACATCTTTCCATCTGTTTGTGTCATCTTTGATTTCTTTCATCAGCCTCTTATAATTTTCAGAGTACAGGTCTTTTGCATCATTAGGTAGGTTTATTCCTAAGTATGTTATTCTTTTTTTGTTTATTTTCATTGGAGTATAGTTGCTTTACAATGTTGTGTTAGTTTCTGCTGCACAGCAAAATGAATCCGTTATATGTATACATATATCTCCTCTTTTTTAGATTTCCTTCCCATTTAGGTCACCACAGAGCATTGAGTAGAGTTTCCTGTGCTATACAGTAGGTTCTCATTAGTTATCTGTATTATACATAGTAGTGTATATATGTCAATCCCAGTCTCCCAATTCATCCCACCCCGTTTGCCCCCTTGGTATAGATAAGTTTGTTTTCTACATCTGTGTCTCTATTTCTGCTTTGCAAATTAGTTCATCTGTATCATTTTTCTAGATTCCACATATGAGCAATATTATATGATATATATTTTTCCCTTTCTGACTAACTTCACTCAGTATGACAGTCTCTAGGTCTATCCATGTCTCTGCAAATGGCACTATTTTGTTCCTTTTTATGGCTGAGTAATATTCCATTGTATATATGTACCACATCTTCTTTATCCGTTCCTCTGTTAATGGACATTTAGGTTGCTTCCATGTCCTGGCTGTTGTAAATAGTGCTGCAGTGAACATTGGGGTGCAGGTATCTTCTTGAATTATGGTTTTCTCTGGGTATATGCCCAGGAGTGGGATTGATGGCTCATATGGCAGTTCTATTTTTAGTTTTTTATGGAACCCCCATATTGTTCTCCCTAGTGGCTGTACCAATTTACATTCCCACCAGTGGTGTAGAAGGGTTCCATTTTCTCCACACCCTCTGCATCATTTACTGTTTGTAGATTTTTTGATGATGGCCATTCTGACCAGTGTGAAATGATACCCCATTGTAGTTGTGATTTGCATTTCTCTAATAATTAGTGATGTTGAGCATCTTTTCATGTGTTTGTTGGCCATCTATATGTCTTCTTTGGAGAAATGTCTATTTAGATCTTCCCCCCATTTTGTGATTGGGTTATTTGGTTTTTTTGATATTGAGCTGCATGAGCTGTTTGTATATTTTGGATATTAATGCCTTGTCGGTTCTTCATTTGCAAATATTTTCTCCCATTCTGAGGGTTATCTCTTTGTTTTGTTTATGGTTTCCTTTGCTGTGAAAAAGCTTTTAAGTTTGAATAGATCCCATTTGTTTATTTTTGTTTTAATTTTCATTACTCTACGAGGTGGATCAAAAAAGATCTTGCTGGGATTTATGTCATAGAGTGTTCTGCCTATGTTTTCCTCTAAGAGTTTTATAGTGTCTGGCCTTACATTTAGATCTTTGATCCATTTTAAGTTCATTTTTCTGCATGGTGTTAGAGAATGTTCTAATTTCATTCTTTTACATGTATCTGTCCAGTTTTCCCAGCACCAGTTATTGAAGATACTGTCTTTTCTCCATTGATTATTCTTACCTCCTTTGTCATTGATTAGGTGAGCATAGATACGTGGGTTTATCTCTGAGCTTTCTATCCTGTTCCATTGATCTATATTTCTGTTTTTGTGCCCGTACCATACTTTCTTGATTACTATAGCTTTGTAGTATAGTCTGAAGTAAGGGAGCCTGATTCCCCCGGCTCCGTTTTTCTTTCTCAAGATTGCTTTTGCTATTCGGGGTCTTTTGGGTTTCCATACAAATTGTAAACTTTTTTGTTCTAATTCTGTGAAAAATGCCATTGGTAATTTGATAGGGATTGCATTGAATCTGTAGATTGCTTTGGGTAGTATAGTCATTTTCACAATACTGATTCTTCCAATCCAAGAACATGGTATATCTCTCCATCTGTTTGTGTCATCTTTGATTTCTTTCATCAGTATCTTATACTTTTCTGAGTACAGGTCTTTTGCCTCCTTAAGTAGGTTTATTCCTAGGTATTTTATTCTTTTTGTTGTGATGGTAAATGGGATTGTTTCCTTTAATTCTCTTTCTGATCTTTTATTGTTAGTGTATAGGAATGCAAGAGATTTCTGTATTAATTTTGTATCCTACAACTTTACCAAATTCATTGATTAGCTCTAGTGGTTTTCTGGAAGCATCTTTAGGATTTAGTATGTATAGTATCATGTCATTTGCAAACAGTGACAGTTTTACTTCTTCTTTCCCAATTTGGATTCTTTTCTTTTTCTTCTCTGATTGCCGTGGCTAAGACTTCCAAAACTATGCTGAAAAAAAAAGTGGTGAGAATGGACATCCTTGTCTTGTTCCTGATCTTAGAGGAAATGTTTTCAGCTTTTTATTGTTGAGTATATATTAACTCTAGGTTTGTTGTACATGGTCTTTATTATGTTGAGATGTATTCCATCTATGCCCACTTTCTAGAGAGTTTTTATTATAAATGAGTGTTGAATTTTGTCACAAGCTTTTTCTGCATCTATTGAGATGATCATATGGTTTTTATTCTTCAATTTGTTGATGTGGTGTATCACAATGAATGATTTGCAGATATTGAGAAATCCTTGCATCCCTGGAATAAATCCCACTTGATCATGGTGTATGATCCTTTTTAAGTGTTGTTGGATTCAGTTTGCCATTTTGTTGAGGATTTTTGTGTCTATGTTCCTCAGTGATATTGGCCTGTAGTTTTCTTTTTTCGTGGTATCTTTGTCTGGTTTTGGTATCATGGTGATAGTGGCCTCTTAGAATATGTTTGCGAGTGTTCATTTCTCTGGGATTTTTTTTTTTTTTTTGGAACAGTTTCAGAGGGATAGGTGTTAAGTATTCTCTAAATATTTGATAGAATTCACCTGTGAAACCATCTGGTCCTGGGCTTTTGTTTGTTGGGGGTTTATTAAATTACAGTTTCAATTTCAGTACTTGTGATTGGTCTGTTCATATTTTCTATTCCTTCATGGTTCAGTCTTGGAAGGTTGTACATTTCTAAGAATTTGTCCATTTCTTCTAGGTTGTCCATTTTATTGGTATATAGTTGTTTATAGTAGTCTCTTATGATCCTGTGTATTTCCGTGGTGTCTGTTGTAACTTCTTCTATTTCATTTCTAAATTTTTTGATTTGAGCCCTCTCCCTCTTTTTTCTTGGTGAATCTGGCTAAAGGTTTATCAGTTTTGTTAATCTTTTCAAAGAACCAGCTTTTAGTTTCATTGATCTTTGCTATTGTTTTCTTCATCTCTATTTCATTTATTTCTGCTCTGATCATTATGATTTCTTTCCTTCTACTAACTTTGGGTTTGGTTTGTTCTTCTTTCTCTAGTTGCTTTAGGTGTAAGGGTAGGTTGTTTATTTGAGATTTTTCTTGTTTCCTGAGGTAAGATTGTATTGCTATAAACTTCCCTCTTAGAACTGCTTTTGCTGTGTCCCATAGATTTTGGATTGTCTTGCTTTCATTTTCACTTGTCTCTAGGTATTTTTTAATTTCCTCTTTTATTTATTCGGTGATCCATTGGTTGTTTGGTAGCATATTGTTTAGCCTCCCAGTGTTTGTGTTCTTTACATTTTTTTCTTGCAGTTGATTTCTAATATCATAGCGTTGTGGTCAGAAAAGATACTTGATATGGTTTCAGTTTTCTTAAATTTACTGAGGCTTGCTTTGTGACCCAGCATGCAA
This sequence comes from Eubalaena glacialis, assembly GCF_028564815.1. Classification (NCBI taxonomy): domain Eukaryota; kingdom Metazoa; phylum Chordata; class Mammalia; order Artiodactyla; family Balaenidae; genus Eubalaena; species Eubalaena glacialis. The sequence goes on along the minus strand of NC_083729.1, from coordinate 48,691,264 downwards.
TCAATCCTGGAGAATGTTCCATGTGCACTTGAGAAGAACGTGTATTCTGCTGCTTTTGGATGGAATGTTCTATAAATGTGGATTAAATACATCTGGTCTAATGTGTCATTTAAGACCTTTTTTTCTTTATTGATTTTTCTGTCTGGATGATCTGTCAGTCGATGAATGTGGGGTGGTATATTTCTCCACTATTATTGTGTTACTGTCAGTTTCTTCTTTTATGGCTCTTAGCATTTGCCTTATATTTTGAGGTGCCTTTATGTTGGGTGCATATATATTTATAATTGTTATATCTTCTTCTTGGATTGATTCCTTGATCATTATGTAGTATCCTTCTTTGTCAATTATAACAGTCTTTATTTTAAAGTCTATTTTGTCTGATATGAGTATTGCTACTCCAGTTTTCTTTTGATTTCCATTTGCATGGCATACCTTTTACATCCCCTCACTTTCAGTCTGTATGTGTCCCTAGATCTGAAGTGGGTCTCTTGTAGACAGCATATATACAGAACTTGTTTTTGTATTCATTCATCTAGTCTATATCTTTTGGTTGGAGCATTCAATCAGTTTACATTCAAGGTAATTATCAATATTTATGCTCTTATTGCCAGTTTGTTAATTGTTTTGGATTTGTTTTTGTAGGTCTTTTTTCTTCTCTTCCTCTTTTGTCCTCTTCTCTTGTGATTTGATAACTAACTTTTATGTTGTGTTTGAATTCCTTTTTCTTTTGCGTGTGTGTATCTATTGTAGATTTTCAGTTTGTCGTTACCATGAGGTTTTGATACAGCATTCTATATATAAACAAGATTGTTTTAAGTTGCTGGTCTTTTAATTTCAAATGCATTTCCAACACCCTGCATTTATGCTCTCCTCTTCTCACAGTTGCTGATTTTGATATCATATTTGTGTGTGGTTGATTTCTTACCTTTACTGTATGCCCTTACTGATGAGCTTTTCCATTCATAATTTTCTTGTTTCCATTTGTGGCCTTTTCTTTTCTGCCTAGAGAATTCCTTCAGCATTTGTTGCAGAGCTCCTCTGGTGGTACTAAATTCTCTTAGCTTTTTCCTATCTGTAAGCTTTGGATTTCTGCGTAGAATCTGAATGAGAGCCTTGCTGGGTAGCACATTCTTGGTTGTAGGTTCTTCCCTTTCATTATTTTAAATATATCTTGCCAATCCCTTCTGGCCTGCAGAGTCTGCTGAGAAATCAGCTGATAACCTTATTGAAATTCCCTTGTATTTATTTGTTGCTTTTCCCTCGTTTCTTTTAATATTTTTTCTTTGTCTTTATTTTTTGTCAATTTGATTAGATGTGTCTTAGCGTGTTCCTCCTTGGGTTTATCCTGCCTGAGACTCTCTGTGCTTCCTAGACTTGGGTGACTGTTTCCTTTCCCTTGTTAAGGAAGTTTTCAGTTATTACATCTTGAAATATTTTTTTCACATCCTTTATCTCTCTCTTCTCCTGCTGCGACCCCTTATGCAAATGTTGGTGTATTTAATGTTGTCCCAGAGGTCTCTTAGACTGTCCTCATTTCTTTTTGTTCTTTTTTCTTTATTATGTTCCACAGCAGTGATTGCCACCATTCTGTCTTCCAGCTCACTAATCCGTTCTTCTGCCTCAGTTTTTCTGCTATTGATTCCTTCTAGTATATTTTTCATTTCAGTTATTGTATTGTTCATTTCTGTTTGTTTGTTCTTTAGTTCTTCTAGGTCTTTGTCAAACATTTCTTGTATCTTCTCAATCTGTGCCTCCATTTTTTTCCCAAGATCTTGAATCATCTTTACTTTCATTACTTTGAATTCTTTTTCAGGTAGATTGCCTATCTCTACTTCACTTAGTTATTCTTCTGGGATTTTATCTTGTTCCTTTGTCTGGGACAGATTCTTCTGCTGTCTCATTTTGTCTAACTTTCTGTGATTGTGGTTTCCATTCCACAGGCTGCAGTGTTGTAGGTTGTAGTCTTCTTGCTTCTGCTGTCTGCCCCCTGGTGGATGAAGCTGTCTAAGAGGAACGTGTAGGCTTCCTGGTGGGAGGGACTGGTACCTGCCCCTGGTGGGTGGAGCTGGGTCTTGTCTCTTTGGTGGGCAGGGCCATGTCAGAGGTTGTGTTTATTAGGCAGCTGTGTGCTTAGGAAGACTTTAAGCAGCCTGTCTGATGATGGGTAGGACCATGTTCCTGTCCTGTTGGTTGTTTGGTCCGTGGCATCCCAGCACTGGAACCTGTTGGATGAGGCCAGTTGTTGGTGGGAAAATGGTGGACTCCAGGAGAGCTTATGCCAGTGAGTACTCCCAAGAACTACCACAGCTAGTGTGCATGTCCCCGCAGTGAGTCACAGCAACTGCCCCCCTGCCTCCACAGGAGACCCTCTGATACTAGCAGGTAAGTCTGGCCCTGGGTCCTGGTGTGCATGAAACCCTGTGTCCACCCTCTAAGAGTGGAGTTTCTGTTTCCCCCAGTCCTATGGAATTCCTGCAATCAAAGCCTGCTGGCCATGAAAGCCAGATTCTATGGAGGTTCCTCCTCCTGTTGCCAGATCTCCAGGCTTGGGATCCTGGCCTGGTGCTCAGAACTTTCAATCCTGTGGGAGAACTTCTGTGGTATAATTATTTTCCTATTTGTGGGTCACCCACTCAGTGTGTACTGGATTTGAGTTTATTGTGATTGTGCCCCTCCTACCGTCTTGTTGTGGCTTCTTCCTTGTCTTTGGATGTAGGGTATCTTTTTTGGTAGGTTCCAGCATTTTTTTGTTGATGGTTGTTCATCAGTTAGTTGTGATTTTGGCGTTTTTAGTGGAAGAGGTGAGCTCATGTCCTTCTACTCTGCCATCTTGTCTCCTTCCGCCAGCACTGATTTTTGTTGTTGTTGCTGTTAGCACTGAATTTATTTTGAGCAACACTAGGCGGTGAGATTAGAGTTGCAGTGCCTAAATTATCTGATATGCTAAAATGGAAGCCATTGCTAATACATACATCATCAGCATATGTGATAGATTACAACAGAAACCTCATTTATTTAAACTTCTATATATCCACACCCTTTGCCAATTGGTTTTGCTATTCCTTTAAAAACAGGTAGCACCAGTTTTCCACCCCTTGAATTGAGTGGGCTTTGTAACTTTATTTGGCTCATAATTACAATATTCCCAGCATCAAAACAAACTATGTATTTTCACTTGCCTGTTATTGATCTCTTCTGTGACCATGATAAAATGGCATGATGATGAAAGAAATGTAGGACAGTTTCATGTTGACCTTGTTGCCTTGGACAAGGCCATTATATAGATAAGCTAGTAGATAGTCCACCCCCAGACATATGAATGAGTCAAGCTAAGATCAGCAGAACTCTCTCTAGCTCCTGAGTGAGCCCAGCTGAGATCAGTTGAACTTCGAGATAAAGAAAAGTTATGTGTTGTATGACACAATGACTTTTGCGAGTTAGCTACACAGCTATAATTTTTAAACTTTTTATTTTGAAACAATCATAAATTTTCAATTTACTGAAGAATTATAAAGATTGTACAGAGTTCCTATATACTCTTCAGTAAGCTTCTCCTAATGTTAACATCTCAAATAACCATGTTACATTTACCAAAATTGGGAAATTATCATTGGCACAAACTTTATTTGGATTTCATCAATTTTTCCCCTAATGTTCTTTTGGTGTCCCGGGACCAATCCAAGATACCACATTGCATTTAGTTGTCATTTGTTGTTATTTATCTAGCAGGTGACCTCTTGAATGCAGTGAATTATACCCGGGATAAACATCTGCCTTCTACTGATTCGGTTTTCCCTCTTTATACTTTAGGTTAGGGCAGTGCTCCTCAAACTGTAATATGCATATAAATTACCTGGGTATCTTGTTACAATGCAGATTCATATTCAGTAAATTAGGGTGGGATAAGAGATTCTGCTTGTCTAAGAAGCTCACAAGTGATGTTAATATTGTCCATCCATGGACCATACATTGGATTACAAGGACCTGAAACACAGAAATTATGATTAAGATAGTCTGAGTGCTAACTCTGTAAAGATTTAGTGCCAGACTTAGCTTTGTAGCAGCCCAATCATGTGGCTAACAGTTTGAGGAAACAGCAACTGAGAAACTTGCAGAGCCCTATTCTGAGAAAGAAGATAAAGCAGATGTGAAGCCTCTAGGTTCACACAGCTTCTGAGAGAAATGGAAATGAAGATGGACCTTCTTAAATAATAATCAGAATTCCAGGAACCCAGCTGTTAGAAATGAGTCTCTAAACCCAACTCACACTCTCTTCTGCTCTAAATTTCAATCAATTTTAATCCCACTTTATTTATATTATTGTTAATGGAACCCTATTTCTTCCTTCTAAACATCCTAATTTACACCCATATAAGAATAATACCCCCAACTGTGCAAAGAATAAAAAAAAGGAAAGAAGAAAATAAAAGATAATAACTCTGGGAGTATATGGACCTAGAAATATGTCAGTCTTTCTTTAAAGCTCATTATAATTTCTGTTCATGCAATACCTTTCTCCAGGAGTTCAAACACCTCATACAGAAAAGAGAGATTCTTCTAAAAACAATTGGTATATTTATAATTCAAACATAAATCTTAGTAGCAAATAAAAAAGAAATTTCATGTAATTTTTTAAAAAATAATTAGAATTTCTGGAACCAGTCTAGTGTATTTTTTGTTAGATCAGTATATCCTATTAAGACAATGTGTGGCTGTGGGGTTAGGACTGAAATCACAGCTACAGTTAGCCTCCAAGGTAAAAGGATAACTAGATGGTCCCTCAAAATTTCATCTCCTGTTACTATTATATTGATACCAACAAACTGGGCAGACATTGCAACATGTTAGGTAGGCTTTGATTTTGTCTGTTTTAAATGAGGGCAACAAAAATCCTTAGATAGGATCTAAGGAACCTAGTACTGATAGCTTCTCTGGACTCTATAATAATATTACTGAGTAGAGTGACTACTCTGTTGCTCCTTCCTACCCTGAAACTCCCTGACAATATCCACGACATGTGTTGAATTTCTTTGATTCATTCATTCATTCATTCAACAAGAAGTTATCAAGCACATATATACCTCTATGGAGTAAATGCAGAATTACACCACAACCCCATTAAAAATTTGAAAAACCTCATTTGCTGTCTAAGCAATTTGGACATTTATAATTACCTTCTCTCCTGTGGTGCTGTACAAAGTGAGTGTGCCTATGAACTCCTCCAAGCTAATAAACCTCTTTCTGATTCCTTTTGAGTTAATATTACCAATAATCTTGTATATAAATTCTTACATGTCTTGCTACTACAATAGGAAACAGTCAATACTTTGTATATATTGTAATATATATATTTATATATATTGCTTTTAATTGTGAATGTATTTCATAATTTAAATATGGGTTTGTGGGACTCTTGTTTTCATATTTGTTTACCTAAGCATTTTTGGATTTGTACATACAGTTTTGTTTTCTATCATTTTATGAGTTTATGTCTTATTTTCTGTTCCATATTGTACATCTTTTTTTTGTTTTTTTTTTAATTATTTATTTATTTATTTATTTATTTTTGGCTGTGTTGGGTCTTCGTTTCTGTGCAAGGGCTTTCTCTAGTTGCGGCAAGCGGGGGCCACTCTTCATCGCGGTGCACAGGCCTCTCACTATCGCAGCCTCTCTTGTTGCGGAGCACAGGCTCCAGACGCGCAGGCTCAGTAGTTGTGGCTCACGGGCCCAGTTGCTCCGCGGCATGTGGGATCTTCCCAGACCAGGGCTCGAACCCGTGTCCCCTGCATTGGCAGGCAGATTCTCAACCACTGCGCCACCAGGGAAGCCCCATATTGTACATCTTATCTTTTATTTCACAACACAGGCCTGGCCCTGAGGGGTCAGATGACAATCTCTTATGACCTCTAAATGGTCAATTGGTCATTGATATGTCTATTTTTATTTGGTTCTTTAGTCTGTTTCTCTTTATGATCTGGGGGATAAAGCCTTGAGCTCTTCTTTTTTTCTCAATTTTGCTCTATATAAACCTGGAGAATTTGAATGAATGTGATTCACTTCTTAAGTATGCCTAGAATGAATTGCATTTCTTTTATTATCAAATCTTGATCATGATTCTGTGTGAGTTCACTGCTAATATTGTGTCTGGGTATGCAAATGTTAAGTTGATGTGCCATATAAACTCATCTCTGAGCCACAGGGTCAGTGATATAAATAAGTGTAACAAGCTGCATTGTTAGAAGTCAGGGCTCCAATATGGAAAGATGATAATAGAAGCTTTTTAAATGGGGTCATGAAATATCAATTTAAAAAGTTCTCTGTTAGATAGGTGACACTGTTGCTGCTTTCAGTCAGAGGGAAGCATATTGACAATATTGTCTATTTTCCATGTATGTTTTTCAAATGGGAGAATTGGCATCAAAATCTCAGAAGACGTTTTCCCCAGATTTAATAATTTCGTTCTTCAGCCCTTGGAAAAACAATAGCAGCCACCTTTCATTGTGGATATTTATTCCAAAGCATATTTTGTCAGATTGGGTCATGTTTTTGAATAAATAAGGCACTTAGTTTTTATTTATTCCATAAAGCACCTGTTAATATTTTTCCAGTAGCATAAGGTCATAGTCTAAGATGCCCTAAGATTTCCCGAAGATATAATTGAAAATAGCTTGGCCATCAAGTAGATTACTTTCCAAGGGCAGCCTTTGCACTGCTGGTCCTTACAAAGTCAGCAAATGTGTTACTGTCTCTTTAAAGCAATGGGGCTTCTGTACTTCTACAATATGATACTCAGACTTTTTCTTTATTTTTTAAATTTCAGCTTTATTGAGCCATAGTTGACAAATAAAATTTTAAGGTAATTGAAGTATATATTGGGACAATTTGATATGCATATACATTTGAAAGAATTCCCCCCATCTAGTTAAAACATATCTATTACCTCACATATTTCTCTCTTTTTTGAGAACATTTTAGTTCTACTCTCTTAGCAAATTTCAGTTGTACAATACAGTGTTATCAACTATAGTCACCATGTTATACATTCAGTCCTCAGACCTTATTCATCTTACAGCTGAAAGTTTGTGCCTTTTTATCCACCTTTCCCTCTTTCCTCCAGCCCCCAACCCCTGGCAACCACTTTTCTGTTTCTATGTGTTTCACTTTTTTTTTTTAGATTTCATATATAAGTGATACTGATAGTCAAGACTTTTTCAACCCTCAGTGTATACTTTGATTACCTACCTTTCCTGGCTACTTGAAACCTTATTTATTGGCGAGTTTAAATTTAATCACTTTGTAAACAACTCTGAATAAAAGCATAATTTTCACATAGTCACCTACATTAAAAAAATCAGTTTTGAGTGGTCTGGCAGGTCTGGTCTGATCAGAAGTATCTGTCAGTAGTAAGCAGTAATTCACTTGCTTATCTTAACTCCAATAAAGAAGCCTTCTTAGACATGGCCCAATGTTGTCTAGCTGGCTAATTCCTAAAGTGTCAAAGGAGGCTAAAAAGAACCTAAGAATGTCCAACCACATAGTGAAAGGAATTGTATGAAGTGGAGAAGCTCTGTCTCGGTGGCCAACAGCATTCTGTGCCTGTTCTTCCCCTCACTTCTTGGCTTCTCTATTTTTTTCATCCTCGTGTTGTGCTCAGAAACCTTCCCTTTTGGCCGAAACTAGTATAGCAAACTTTGCTTTCAGAAAGTAAAGTGTAGAAGAGGTTGTATAGATAGTGGTTAAAAGTGTGGAGTTTAAAGAGAGACAGTTTGGGATCAAATTCTGATGCTATCACTTACCTGCTACGTACCCTGGGCAAGTCCATTAACCTCTCTGTTTACTCTTCAGTCCTTTTTGGACTGTTTATTACTGACCAGCGCATAGGATCCTGTAATGGTTAAACCAATTATCCATTTGAGGGACTGTCATTAATAAGTATTCAATGAATATAGCCATTACTATTATTATGTTCATCTTTTACAAGTTACTATGATATTAACTTGTTAATTTTTGAGGGATATATGGATATTAAATCTTATCTCTAATAATGAAGTCATTTGATGTTTCTTCAAGCATTAGGAAGTCAGAAGAGGGAGTATTTTAGAGTATTTTAGAGAGAGCTACCTTTCTTGGTACCCATGATATGATAATCACCACTTTTCAGGTCTCTTTTCTTAGTGAGGTGATGTAACTATATATCTCATTTAATTCTCATTGGATCCAGATGAATCACTAAAGTGACTCTTGCATATCTTCAGGGCAGAAATTACCTCTACTAATTTTAGGCTCTGATCACTAGAGAAGACCTTCCATATAAGCATTTGAATTGCTTATCATTTATACATATTTATATTCCTCTTGGCTATTCTCACCATGATTACTGTCTAGATTTTCAGAATTGCCCCCTCCCCCAACACTCCTCACTTTGTAACTGACTTCCTGCTGTTCTTGACTCAGGAGTGTTTAAGTCCTATATTTAAATGGTGAAGCATTTGTTTGTGACAAACACCATATGTCCAGAATTCTTGTACCTGTCGAAGAGGCCTTGCAGGACCTGACAGGTGGAATGTCTGCATATGGGTTGTTCTGGCATGATCATTCATAATGATTCTCAAAGGGAGTATGAGTAATTTACATATCAAAGGTCCTATGTCAGGAGTGTATATTAAGTAAGAAGCTCACCAATATTAAATTTTTGATCAGGAAACTTATTCAGGGACCATATCTCAATTTTCAAGGCATTTCTAGTAAAGACAACTTAAGTAACCGCTTTGATTAACAGTGTCACCTTTCCTATTTGAAGGTATTGCTGACTCAGATTCATATCTCATTCAATCCTCATTATAACCTTGAGTCAAGTGTTAGGGCCCACATATAATTATGATTCATACACTGTCCACCATGCCACTTAGCTAGTGTTCCATTATCCCACTTTGCCTCAAATATGACTCTCCTCTCAGATATTAATTTATAAAATACTCATTGTTTTACATATATATGTATAAAACCATGTAAGATGGAGATGTTTTGTGGTGGGGGAGTGCTTGCCAGTGGCCCTGTGATGTCGTAGAGTACAGCACATCTATTCAGGTGAAGTTGGTTCCATAGACCAACTTTCTTTAAGGGTGTAGCTCAGTGTTTTCCAATATGTATTTTGGAGAACAAAACTAGTTTTGTTGTTGTTATTGTTTTTACTACTAGATTTCTCAGAACATTTATTATTACTAATGTACATTTGTGAGTCTACAAGGGAAAAAAGACATACTTTTCAACATTGCCTGAATTTATTTAATCATAGAATATCTTTTTTTCACAGAGATACAAAATAACTCATGGCTCCAAGGCTTTATACAAGGCATTCCAGAAAACACTAATATGACTATTTGAAAACCTGGAGAAAATCCCTATTAAATTAGGAGGGTGGAAGGTAGAGACAAAGTGCAATAGAGCCTCTACTGAGGATCTTGGTTTTGCCTAAATATTTTACTATCTCATTGAGTGTGAAAATGAAAAGAAACAAACTATCATCACTTCAACTGCCATAATTGCTTTGGTAAAATAATGGTAAATAGCAACATAGCCATTTTTAAATGTTTGTTTTTTTCACATTTGCCATGTTACTTATGGACTCAAGCCCAGCTACTACTGTAACTTCCTTTACTTCCTTATTGCTGATGTTTTAAAATGTGAACTTCCAATCCATTTCCCTTGATTTGCCCAGCTTCTCACTTTGCTTCCGGTCTAGAAGGATGGGGAGTGTTAGCCCCGGTAGACACTCCCCTGTCTCAGACATGCATTCTCCCCACCCCTGTCCAGTCCCTCTACTATCCCAGACATAGCAAATTTTGACATCTGGTTCTTTGGTTCTTTATCACCAATTCTTTCACCTTAGTCCACTTGCCTTAGTCCCAGCTTCATCAGATCAAATGCTCATATTTAAGGCTGCGTTATTTTTCTTTGTAATGTAGAGGGATCTTCTACTGTTAAAGTTTAAAAATCCACCTTTCATGTGCACTTTAAGTCCCCTGTTGAATTTAACTACAAAGAATAAAAGATAGAGAATGAAGTAGAAAAAGTCCTGTAAATCACTGCCTATATTTTCTGATAAGCATATCAAAAGCCCACTCTTCCCCATTCTAGTAAACCTCCAAAGTGATGGATTTAGTTGAGGGGCAGGAATGCAGGTGAATAGCTGTGGGGTAAGGACAGGGGGAGTAAAACCAGAGCTGTGCTGCAGCTATGTTTCCTGGTGGCTCAGCAGAGCCAGTGGTTAGATTTCCACGATCTGTGAAAGCTGGCCATTAAACACAGCCATTATTAAGAAGTAAATTATATAAACTTATATTTAAATAATTTACATTAAAAACAAAGGTAATACGTACTCAAAACTCACCACTTCCTAATTATTTTATTACATGTTACTATTATGTATGATCAAGGTTATTTATATCCATTGTATTTGCCTTGTGGAAATAGTATACAATAATGTGCTATTGTGCACCTACTCCCAATTCCCTGGTCAGGTTTGTAACTTGAATTTGGCCATTGGGGGAATTTTCATGCCATAGAAATCAGCAAATATTACACAGCAAGGCTCATTTTATTGTTTTATTGATTATCCAGAAATTGGCAAATTTTTTCTGTACCTGTGTATCAATAAAATGATTTACCAAAACAGGAGATTGCCCAGATATGGCCCATCAGCCAAGATTTGCTGATCTTTAGTCTAAAGTTAAGAAGATGATGCTGAAATGTTTATAATGCATTTAAAGTAACAGTGTATTATAACTGTATCCATTACATTGTGAATCGCACAAAAAATTCAGGAAATATTCCAGTATTTGAAAACTATTATCCCATTTGGCAAGAAAGCCACTAGCATCACTGAGGAATGAGTGCCATTCTGGCATATGTCTTCTATGTTTCACTTTCATATTACTCAGTAATGTAAATGAAAATATCATCCGGTATTTAGGTAAGAACTACACTTGTTTGTCAACTGCAATAATAGATTGGTTATGGACACCAGAATTTGGCAAAAATCAACCAAAACATTCTGTGAGGGTCAACTGGTTATATGGAATTGTATGTTGTATTATTTTTATTATTATTTGTAAATTGCATGCTACCCATCCTTTAGATTGGTAAAGGATTTTATGTACACATATGGGTATATATATTTTTTTATCCTGAAGAGTCTGTTGTTAAACATTTATCAGTTTACCATTGAGGGAAAGAAATCACATATGGGGGTAATTGGAAGTAGCCGTGGAAAAGGAAGAAGGTGGGTTCACCTCTGGAACACTCAGAGAGAAAGGAAGAGGGTGCTTAGGAGAATATGAGTTTGGCTAGTTTTTTAGACGAGGACTCAGGATTCCTCTAGATTTGGAGTGGGGGATGGGACCATTGTGCTCTTAGCAGGCCAAGGTGAAATTATTACTGTAAGTATGTTAACATACAATGAAAGCACCTAATGCCACACTTTGCCTTGAGGTAACTTGTGTGTTGAGTAGAAGTTGAAATCCGATATGTGTACTATGCCAGAGTTTTCAACGTGGTTTCAATGGGAAAAATACCCCACATGTCTAACAAACAACTTATATATTTTGGGGAAACATATCTTTCATAAAAACAATCTGGATTTTAAATGATTAAAACAAACTCTCCTGCATAGCATGCTTTGGAGATTGCACTTTTACTTTCTTTTGTTATTATTATCTTCAGTGCTGACTACTTTTTAAGAGTGTACTTGTACATTTTCTTTCCACAGCTTCAATTAAAATGAGGTATGGCGATTTATCAACATTGCAACAGTGACTTTAGGCTATCTGCATGCTGATGGTTCACTATGCATACTTACCTGGAGGCCCAGATTGAATCCTGAGCCAACTTCCTTCCTTTGGTCAATTTTCCATAACAGTGTCCAGGATTGTGTGAGTTCAGGCAATGCTAATTTATGTTGGTATTACTTAAAGCCTGAATTTAGGGAATTACTCCTATGGCCTAAGGAAACCTTATCTAGCCTCAAATCAAATATCAATGAGTTTTCATTTTTATTGGATTGCTGTTTGGATTACTCATCTGACATCTTTCCTTTCCTATCTCACTCAAAGTTTGCCTTCATTATAAAGATTATTCAGACTTGCCTGTGCTGCTATTCAACTATCCACTACAGTGGCTGGGCACTTTCCCAAAATCTGATTACTAACTATCACTTTGTAAAACAGAGCCAATATATTTGTCCCTCTTCCCAAACTGCATAATAGCATCTCCAGTTCTAGAAGGAACCATTTGATATTCTCCCTGTACAATTGTTCACCTGGTATGTTGTTGCCAGGAGGTGGCAATGGCAGCACTCTAACTCCTTAGTAGCTTGGTAAGAGCAGTTTAAGAAGTGTAAATGGTGTTTGTTTAAGGTGAAGAAAATGAAGGGTGCCTTCTGCCGTGTTGTTTATAATGAAAATAAAAATTTTGTATACTAAATGCCTAGTTCAATAAACAGTGCATACAAATGAAACACTATGAATCATAAAATAAATTTAAATAAAATTTAAGAAAAAGGAAATAATAATTAGGATATAATATTTAGTGAAAAATGATGGAGTTAAAATTATATAGGCACACCAGCCCTAATTTTATAAATGTATGTTATGTGTATTTGTGTATTACGAACGCATAAAAAGATTTGAGTAATAGGAGTATGAGTGATTTTAATTTTCTTCTTTAGTTTTTTCTGTAGTTTTCAAATTTCTATAATGGTCATGTCTATTTTTGTAGTCAGAATTTAAAACATCATTATTACAAAAAAGAAATTTCTAAAATCAGATAACAATAACTGCCCCCCCCCACCCACCCCGTCATTGCCATTTGCTGAAAATAAGAAGAAATCTGCTTAAATTACTCAGATTTCTTCATGTGGTTTCATGGAACCATGGATCCTTTACAATACATAAAACCATTTATTCTGAGTCTTGAAGAAACAGAAATGAAGCAAAGAGTATAAAATGTTTACAAGGCAAATGCTATTGTATCATTTTAACCCCTAAAATACCTGGAAAGATATAGGAACTTTAGTGATCAATATGAGTCATACTCATGCAATCCAGCGTTCTGATTAAAATCTGGAAAAGAATAGGGCATAGTCCATCACCAACAAGAACCAAATCTTTCCAGCAGAGAGTCAGGAATCTTCCTGGCATCCAGAGTTTGGTGCTGTGGGCCATGATAGATTCTCTCCCGTGGACTTTCCTTTTCCTATTCCTCTCCCATGAGTCATACTTTATCCTACACTTGCACGCAATCTGAAAAATTAAGTTTCATGCTTTGTCTTTTGAATCTGCATCACCAAGTCAAATTCCCTGGTTGTTCAAATTCTTCAGCATATACTAAAGGCCTAATGAGACCATAAAAAAAGGAGATGTCTCTCTTACTGAAGAGACAAATCTCATCGTATAACTTGTGCTCACCATGATGTCAGAAAGCCTCTTCAGAATAGGGTTGAGGATGGAGAGGGATGAGGGGGATAAAGGGAAGAGAGCTCTATTCTGCCCTAATGATGAAAATGGGAAGAACACAAGGGTGAAGTAGATGATCTCACTGTGGGTGAGTGGGTGTGTCACTGTTTTGCAATTGGGTGAAATGGAGATCTGACCCATGGTAGAAGCATTACTTCATGAAAATGGAGATGAGAGGGGGTGATATCTACCACCCTTGGCACTGATCCTAGACTCCTTTAGCCTTAACTCCTTAGGGAGACCTGAAATTTCTTTTCTAGTCATTTCTAATTCTTTAAAGAATTATTTTGTCTTCTCTTGGTAGGCAGGGTATGCATGTATTTCTCAAAGATCTTCTCTGTGAGAAGCATTTGGTATTATTAAGAACTCATTGCTGGACTCCTTATTTCCAGAAAGTTATGATTCTTATTGACTTTATTGCTGCAGCTGGATTGATTTTAAAAATCAAAATGCCTTCTTGTTAATGCAAAGGCTAACAATGAGTAGATCTAATGATTTTGTAGCAGATAGTCCTATACACAGTGGTCTTGTACACTGTTAAATCTCTAATGATAAAGGTGAGTGGTGTGATAGTAGTTAATGGAGGTGCTCTGTCTCTCCTTTTTATCCACATTCCGTTATTATGTTTTTAAAACATATAAAAATAAAGGCAATCTCTGAGACAATGTACAAGGAGATCCTTCTCTCTCATCTTAGTTACTGCTCACCTGTAAGCTAGAAAAAAAAGTCATCTCCTTTCCATTTGGTCCAGCTCAGCTCACAGTGAGTGTTGGGTGTTGAGTTTGTCTCCCCTGTGACTCCAGTCAGGATTTTGGGAGGGTGTGTATCATCTTACATGCTTTAAATGCTGATGTGGTCTCTGAAGTTACCATCTCACTGACATTTAGATATTTTCAGGAAGCAGATGAAAAATGGGTCAGGATGGAGAGTTTTATACTCACTGAATCATAGAAATTTGAATGATGATTTGTTTCAACTGAGGTGGAAAATCAAAAGCCAATCGATTTTTGACCAGTCCCACTCCTTCCATCAGCTCTCATATTAACATCATTTGTGATTTTATTCCATATTTTGACTTTTTCTCATATATTGTGCAAACCAAGTTTATGCCTAGCTAGAGGCCCCACCTTCTCCCCCTTTTCTTGTGTAAAGACCAGTCTTTCTTTATTTAAAAATTATTTTATTCCCATGCCTTCCTCTCTTGAATTTCTGTTGTTTTTTTTTTTGTTTGTTTTACAGGGGTGCCCTTTAGTAATTTTTTTTTTACAAAAAGTCTAAATATTCTTAGTCCTATACATCCTTATGCATTTTTTCATTCTGTTCTCATACTTGAATACTAGCTTTAAGTTATTTTTCTTAGAAGATTGAAGACATGATTCCATAGTTTTCTGGAGGCTGTTACTGACAAAAATTCTGATGGCAGTTTGATGTTCACATGCCAGTAAATAAGTTTTTATTTTTCTCCAGGGAAGCTGTTGACTTCTTCTCTTCCATTTAACTTTTGGAAAGTTTACCACAACATGTGTCACTGCAGGTTTCCTTTGTACTAACACTACATTCAGTCATCAGACTTGGGTTTTTATTTGACTTTATTCATTATTATTCCTTCCTGTCCATTTCCTCTGAATTTTTCATTCTGCAACACATAATTGATGGGCCTTGAAACTTCTGGATCTAACCTTTCTGTGTCTCAGCTTTTCTCTCGTATTTATTGTCTTACAGTGCCTGCCTCCGCTTGTCGTGGGGAGGGATGTAGTGCAGGGGATTGATTTGTCTTCCTAGTGTGAGAGCTCTGTGTCCCTCCAGAAACTGTAAACTACCTGGGGTCACAGTGTTGCTTCTTTGGTGCCTGGGCTGAATTGATACTTCACAGAACAGCCTTAGTTAGCAGGCAGCCATCCTTTTTGATTTTCTGTCTTTTTAGAGACTACTCTTGTCTCAGTGCCGTGTATACTGTGAGCACTCCCTGGATAGATGGTCCACAGGCGTTCAGGCAGCAGTTTCCAGGGCATCAGTCTGGGGGCAGGAGACATTGCTCTCATCTGCTCTACAGATTGAAAAGCCAGCCCTGTGCTTGATGTAGTTCTTCTTCACCTTGTTACCATGATGCCTGCCAGGCTTGGAATTTCTAATACTTCACTGGGCCTCTGATGTTTTAGGTCTATTTTTTTTCCTCTGCTTTTCCCTATCAATCTTGTTTCATTTGCTTTCTATCCTTAAAGGAATTTCTAAAATTTCAAAAATGTGAATGACATTTTCCTGTGATGTTACAGGAACATATATATATATATATATATATATATATATATATTTATTTATTTATTTATTTATTTTATTTTTTTTTAAATTTATTTATTATTTATTTTTGGCTGTGTTGGGTCTTCGTTTCTGTGCGAGGGCTTTCTCTAGTTGTGGCAAGCGGGGTCCACTCTTCATCGCGGTGCACGGGCCTCTCACTATCGCGGCCTCTCTTGTTGCGGAGCACAGGCTCCAGACGCGCAGGCTCAGTAGTTGTGGCTCACGGGCCCAGTTGCCCCACAGCATGTGGGATCTTCCCAGACCAGGGCTTGAACCCGTGTCCCCTGCATTGGCAGGCAGACTCTCAACCACTGCGCCACCAGAGAAGCCCTATATATTTATTTTAAAGAGATTTTAAGTTGGAGGGGCTATAGACATTTGGGCTCAGTTCAGTATTCAGACCATAGGAATTCCAAGACAACAGGCTGAATGCTCAATGAGGTTTTTCAGCCACAGTTGAGGGTTTGCCCCCAACACAATCAAGGACAATCTCTCTCCTAGGAGCTCCCTTCTCAGATCTACTACAAAACTTGGTAGCTCTCCTAGAGTAAACAGAGAAATATCCAAGTTACATTAAATACTTTCTTACAGTTTGGAACCTAGCAGTGCTTTTCCATAATGCAGTTATCCTTACTATCTTATTTCACCCACATACTTCCTGAACTGTAAAGTATCGCTAAGTCTATTTTTCGGCTGGGGAAAATGAGATACAAAGTGACTAGTCATCTTGCATGTCTAAGAACCTGGACAGGACTATAATTAGAACCCATATATCCTAGTCTAGTAGACCAGTGTCTCTTACTGCTTTTGCAGAGCAACACAGATGACAGAGAAAGCTCACGTATTCACCACATTCCTCAGGTTTCTGGTGCACTAAACCCAAACTCCACTCTCATTTTATCATTTAAAGAGCTGGGTGCATCTCAAGGTCTGTTGCTACTTGGACTAATATGAATTACTCTATTTAAAAAACAGTAGTAAACATTTATTGAGCACTCACTCAGGCAGAGTTATAGTGCTTCACATATATTAACTAAGTCATCCTCACAGCTATCAACTGAGATAGGGGATGTTATTATCATCATCTTTATTTTATAGATGAAAAAACTGAGAAAGAGATTAAGTACTTCCCAATGTCAGTCTCACAGCTGATTACAGGTGATGCCAGGATCCTGACCGTCTGACTCCGGAGCCCATGCTCTAAACCAGAGACTAGCAAACTAAAGCCTGTGGGCTAAATTTGATCAGCTGCCTTTTTTTTTTTTTTTACTGCCCATGAACTAAGAATAGGTTTTACTTTCTTTTTTTGGGGGGGGCTGTGTTGGGTCTTCATTGCTGCGTGCGGGCTTTCTCTAGTTGCGGCAAGCAGGGGCTATACTTCGTTGCGGTGCGCCTCTTCCATTGTGGTGGCTTCTCTTGTTGCAGAGCACAGGCTCTAGGCACGTGGGCTTCAGTAGTTGCAGCACGCGGGCTCAGTAGTTGCTGTGCTCGGGCTCTAGGGTGTGCGGGCCTTAGTAGTTGTGGCGCACAGGCTCAGTAGTTGTGGCTTGCGGGCTCTAGAGCGCAGGCTCAGTAGTTGTGGCTCACGGGCTTAGTTGCTTTGCGGCATGTGGGATCTTCCCGGCCCAGGGCTCGAACCCGTGTCACCTGCATTGGCAGGCGGATTCTTAACCACTGTGCCACCAGGGAAGTCCCTAAATTTTACACTTTTTAATTGATTACATTTTAAGTGGTTATATAAATGTCTATGTAATATCTTCAATTCTGCTTCTTCGCCCCACAAAGCCTGAATCATTTACTCTCTGGCCCTTTAAAAAAATGTGTGCCAACTCCAGCAAGTCTAACCATCAGGCTCTAATTCACACACTCCTGTATTTTATTTTGAGTTACAATTAGTTGGGCATAGCTCACTGTTAGCAGGTTGAGACGTGTAGTTGAGAAATGCTGCACTAGTTTATACCATGGAGTCCAGACAGCGTAAACAGGCAATTTGTAGCTTTTATTGCTTCTCCTGCCCATTTCTTCCTCCCTCATAAATAAGGTCTTAATAGGCTGTATTTGTTTTTTAACTATTAGAATGAATTGATAAAATTTCTCCTTCTCTCTTTACCCCTTTCTAAATGTATCCAGTTTTTCCTAAGGAAATAGGAAAGGATTGTGCAGATAGAGGAAATCTGAAAATAAATCAAGAACTGTGCTTTAAGATCTCAGGTGTTGTTTTCAGGATTCATGTTAGCAATTAATCTGGCAGTAGGAAGGCCCTGGAGAAAGAGTCAGACATATACCTAGGCTGAAATCTGGGACAGGCCTTCTGTGTGGGCTTTGCTTTGCAGGTAGGTAGATTCATACCAAACCCCACATTATGATCATAGGAGTCCATGTTAAGAATACAGTTAGGGAAAAGTAATTGGTTTATATAAAGAATCTTTTCATATGTAACATATGTCACTGATCATAGTTTCATGGAATGCTAAAGCTGTTTGGTGTTGAGGAGTCCGGACACCCACATGGTTAAATAAATTTGAAAAATTCTTGGTTAAACAAAGTTAACAAGTTTTCTTAGTCAGAAACTCTCCTAGAGGTCATAATCTGGTAATGTCCAGTATCAGTCCATAAGTGGAGTATGTAGTGAACAGTGTTTCCTAAAGTTACGAGATGATGAACCTTTGTTTGTTTGTTTGGTTGGTTTTAATCAAATGACTTGTGCTCCAGGGAACACAGTTTGGGGAACGCTGAGAAACATATTGAATTGCTCTTTTCCGCCTTGGAAGCTTTTTCTGCACACTGAATCAGTACCAGCTGATAGAGTCAGAGCACCATTCCTCCTGGATATTGCAGAACCATGTTTATAAATCCCCTTTCTCCCATTCCTCTTTCTTATTTTAGATTCCATGCAGACTACCAGCCTTCTGTGCGCATTTGACATTATATCATTCTTTTCCATTCCAACATTTTTTATAACCATGAAATTTTCAAGTTGCCAAATCATTCCTCATTGCTTTTCTTCTTGATTTAACTGCTTCATGCACACTCAAGGAGTTACCTTAATCTAATCAGCCAGTTCTCTCTAAATCACAATGTAAGATAACGACAGTTAATTCTTACCGAGGTGGTGAGTTTCTGCTAACTTAGATCTCAGAGGCATTCTGTAAACCAGTACTTAGGTTTGTAAGTTTATAACACCTTGTAGGGAGGTATAAAACCTTTTGGCACCTGACCACATTGTTCATCTATAACGTAAAGTGTCACCAAGCTCTTACTTTTGAAGTTCTATCTTACATTCTACCCAGGGATTGTATGAAATGGATTTTGGTGGTTTTCTTTTTTAAAACAGTCTTCAGATAGAGGAAGTTACTGAATTCTCTAAATAAAGATCAGTCTCACCTGCCCTGATAACCTTTGGCAATCCTGCCCTGTGTGGCAGAAATCAGCATTCCCTGTTTCCAGCAGGTCTCCAAAAACAATAGCAATTTCCTTGTGCACATCAATTTCTCCTTGCGGATGGGCAGCTTGTTGCTATAATCAGATCTGTCAGCTCTTTGCAAAAGAATTGGAACGTGGCCTTACTCATGTGGAAATCTAATAGCGACTTGTTGTCTCTCCCTCTTGGCGGCATAGCCCGGGCTGTCAACATGGTGTCCTGTGTCCTGCAGTTGCAGAGGGCTGGGTCCCTGCCTGAAAAGAAGCTGCTGAATTGGGCCACTTTGCTCACTCTTGCAGAATTTATGATCTACCCAGTGCCTTCCCTCTCATGATTGACTTTTAGAAAATGAGATTGCCAAGTCCTGGGTATTTTAGTCTGTCAGTAACTAGTACAAATTCTACCATCATAATTCACACAACAAAAACCAATTAATGAAAACAATCCAGCTATTGGTACATCATGATTTCCGTGTACCATGAAAAATGGGGTACCCCGTTGTAGCAAATTATTATCCCACATCTCTCTACATTGTACTTAGAGATTGTATCAAATGACAGAGGTAAGATTCTTTTAAAAGAAATTCAAAATATATCCCAGGCAGTCATTCTTTTAAACATTAGATGCCAACTAATCTTTAAGTTTTTACTTTTCAGCTCCATTACACTTTACACCTCAGTATATTTTTGTACCCTCTCACATTTTGTAGAGATATCCGATTTCTAGCTTTTAACAGAATTGTTCCGTAAGTTAAGTCAATTCCTGTTAATACAGCTGTTAAATATTGAGATCATACTGCATGTTAAATGAAATCAGTTTTCAAAGTAAATTAAATCCCTGAATGAAGGTGGGTGTATCTTTCCACATGAAGGAAGAAATCGTAAGAGAGTTGCATATATAATCAGATCTTGGGGACATAAACTGAATTGTCTACAGAAGAGTTGTCTTATGATGCAACAATCCTATCCTTCTCAAAGAGCCTTAAAAAATAAACTATATTTAATATGAGTTTAAACATGGAGGACAAAGATACAGATTTTGAGAATATGATAGTTTTTGTCTGTCAGCCGGTTGTTTTTGCTTTAAAACATCTGTATTGGTCTAGAGTCGAATAAAGCCCGATTCCTCATTCATTTCTTCCAACCAGGAGAGAAAAATGGGGTTGGAGTAAGTAATGTCTCAAAAGCAATTTTTACACTTTAATTAGCTGGCTCTAGCTATAACTGGATTGACAGGGTTCGTATATCATTTTAACAATACTGAATGCTGTATTCTTCTATTAAACCCATATTTGTCTATTGCATACTAAAAAGTAGGTTTTCACTTCAGATCCCCTATTTCTCCTCTCTTTCTCCAATGTTCTTTACCATGTAGAGAAAACAGAGAGTAAGAAAAACCTTAAGCAGTGTGAAAGAATAGAATAATCCCCACCCCCATCTTCTATTTTAGTGTGGCAATAAGTCACATGATTATGTATTATATAGCTTACAGATTATAGGATATATGAAAAGCATCATGTATATAACTCATATGCTCATTCAACCAGGCTGAACTAAAAAGCTTTATGAGGTTTTCTTTGTTTGTTTTCTCATATTCCATAATATTATGAAATGTAAGATAAGTGCTCAGTCACTTACCAAATACTTTGTCACATGGTCTCAGGGCCATGTTCGGTAATTCAGAGGGGAGACAAGTGGAAGAGAAGTCACAGGGAGGGCTTTCATGTAACTTGTTATCTGGTTTTTGAAAGATAAAACTTGCCAAGTTAAAAATAATGGTAAACCCTTCAATCCTTTCACAGGGGAAAACTATATGAAAGATTATTCTTTGTGATTCTAAAAGAATAGATTTAAAGTTGAGGCAAGTTGAGGCCTTGAGGTGGAGTGATTACAGCCAGGGGAGCAAACTGAGGGGTCACTGAGGAGGTAAACTTGCTGATAAAAAGAAAAATAGGAAGGTGGACACATTGGCTTTTCCAGTGAAGGGGAATGGTCTAGAGGAGAGATTGGCAGATTGTGACCTGAGGGCTAAATCTGGCAAATGGACAGTTTTTATACGGTCACTGGTTAAGGTTAGTTTTTACTTTTCAAAGCATTGTAAAAATACAAAGAGGTCTCTACAAATACATAGAGACCCTATGGCCCAGAGCCTAAAATATGTATTATCTGGCCCTTCACTGAACAAGTTTTTTGACCCTTTGTCTATAGTAACCCTCTTCAAACTTTCTGTGACAGCAGAAATATCCCATCTCTGTTCTGATCAACGCAGTGGTCAGGAGCCACTTGTGACAACTTAGCACTTGAAATGTGGCCAGTGTGACTGAGGAACTGAGGTTTTAATTTACTTAATTTTAATTACTTTAAAGTTAAATAGCCACAGGTGGCTGGTGGCTACGCTATTGGACAGCACAGTTCTAGCCAGTTGTGAATGTATGGACCATTTTATATAAAAGCAAAAGTTCTAGACTAATTCCTATTCCATACCTCAGGTTGACTGCTCTGTATGGTGTTAGCTCTGAAGCAAGCTGGGAGTGACAGGGCACCAAACTGAGAGTGAGGGGTAATATTTGGAAGGCTGAAAAGTCTTGGCAGGGGGAGATGGCAGGACAATCCTATGGAGAGTTCCCATGCTAGGGATACAGTCTGAGTTCTAACTGAGGTGGCCAGAATCCATCTATTTCCAAAACATATGCTAAGAATCCAGAATTAGAGATCCGATCTGGAGGAAGTCAGTGTTTAGACTGCAGCGCAGAGACAATTGTAGTGTGAGACAAAGGATGAATCAAGTGGAGGAATCTGTCTGTGGTAGAAAAAGTCCAGAAATATGATCCATATCTTCAGAAATAGGGCTGGCAGAAAAATGATGGACAAATAGGCCTGTCAAGGCAGCTAACGTATAGGGAAGTGTCCCATCTTTCCAGAGCACCAGTATTCTGGTGGGAGGAGGTGCTATAGATTGGACAGGTTTTAGTGTCTAAGGGATAGGCATAGGATACGCACATGGATTTAGAGGTGGGTGGGAGCAGCAGGTGCCTTGAAACCTCTGTCCCATTCATTCATGGAGCTAGGATAGGGTTGCCAGATGAAATACAGTATACCCAGTTAAATTTGAATTTCAGATAAATAACACATACTTTAAAAAAAAGTATATCTAAAGTATTATATGGGACATACACTAAAAATATATTTATTATTTATCCAAAATTCAAATTTAACTAGGCATCCTATATATTTTTTTTTTAACTTCTGGGTTTATTTATTTATTTATTTATTTATTTGTTTATGGCTGTGTTAGGTCTTCGTTTCCGTGCGAGGGCTTTCTCTAGTTGCGGCAAGCGGGGGCCACTCTTCATCGCGGTGCGCGGGCCTCTCACCATCGCGGCCTCTCTTGTTGCGGAGCACAGGCTCCAGACGCGCAGGCTCAGTAGTTGTGGCTCACGGGCCTAGTTGCTCCGCGGCATGTGGGATCTTCCCAGACCAGGGCTCGAACCCGTGTCCCCTGCATTGGCAGGCAGATTCTCAACCACTGCGCCACCAGGGAAGCCCGGCATCCTATATTTTTATTTGCTAAATCTGGTAACCCTAGGAAGGGCCATTGACACAGCCTGCTGACCTTCCATGAAAGGGTGGGGTAGCTTAACGGAGGCTTCATCCAAATGTCTGGAATCAGGCTAGGTTGACACTTATTAGACATATGCTTTTGGCCACATCACTAAAACTCTCTTTGCCTTCTGTTCTCATTAGTGTGGAGCAAGGAAATTCACTCAATGAGAGATATGTCTGTCCTGCCTTGAATGGCAAAATGTTAGAACTACATGGGACCGTAGTTATCTTCTGTCTAAGGCTGTTATTTTTACAGAAGAAGAAGCAGGCCTAAAAAAATAAGGTGACTTTTAAAAGAACCCACATTTCTACCTGTGATAATGTGACCATTCCTGGAATCTGGATATCTTGCTGCTCAGTTCAATGCTTTTTCTCTCTCTACTGCTCTGTCATCTTCTATCTTCAAAGACCATAGGAAATAATGCACATTAAAGTGATTTGCAAATTTTAATATGTAAAATATAAATGTATAGGAGAACTGTTTCTAGGCTGATACCAGAGCATGGAAATCACCTCCCTAATTATGCTGATTCACGATTCTCTGTCTGGAAAAATGTTTGGGTATCAGCACTTCAGAAGTCCAAAGTCTTAATTTTTGGGGGTTGTCTCTAGAAAGCACAACTGATAAATTAAAAACAAAGTTATCAAAACAAGTTACAATTCTAGATCTTTTAAAATCTGGCCCCATGGGAAACCAACCAAAGCTGTTTGATAAAGGTAAGCATCCTTAGATGCACACCAACCAGCCTTTTGCATTTCATTGTTGACAAGTCAGGCTAGATGTATAACTTGTATGCTGCTGTCTGCCTCGTGGGAGATGGATTCTTATTGCAAGGCAAGTCACATCCCTGACAACATTTATAGCTGCTCTGTCACTGTGGCAGTGACAGTCTGATACCTCCCAGATGCCTGGATTTTTCCCCCAGTGTTAATAAACAGTTGTGGTGGGAGTGTGGAAATGAGGTGAAATAATATTCCTGTCCAGGCAGTTAATGCTAAAGAAACATTTAGATAAAGGAGGAGCTGATTTGAGCATGGAAATAGATATCCAAAGGTAATGTTTAAGATCCAAAGTCTAAGAACTCTTTAGAGGCACCTCCATAGCGGGGAGAGATCTGAGCCTCTTTGGTTGCTGCTTCTTTGTGTCATTGCCAAGGACTATACCCTCTCTTTCCTGTAATTGTCTTATTTTGGCTCAATTAAGAGTTTGGGAATAAGAGTTTTAATCTTATACTGAGATATATAACTACTGGTGGTACAACTGGTTCATTGTCTTTTGAATGTGTTTAAGATTTCCTCTTCATAAATGATTCAGTGGGAGTTGGGTTTATTTTTATATTGCTAAATGTTTTATTATATATGTAAATGAAATTTTGGTCAAGGAAATTAGAATGGAAATATTTTAAGATATGTAAAACTTTTAATCCAACAAATTATTTTGGAAATAAAAAGATCTTTTCCTCCTGTGTGCTTATTGTTTGGCCCAAAATTATATGTCTTCCATAAATACCATGAATATTCTCACAGAGACTTAACACTGTCCAAAAATTCTTCATTTCTTATAGATTTTTTAAAAACTCAATTACCTTGTATTCTCTTGCACATAACAAAATATTTTGTTCTTCCACAGAAGTCTAGAATGTAGTTTTCATCTGCATTGCCTTTAAGTGGTATCTAGGTCTTTAGAATTATCAAGAATATTAGATTTTGCTTTTCTTTACCTTATTACAGCAGCAGAGGAGCTTTTAATTTACAAATTAAATGATATGCATGTCTTTCTTTTCTTTTTTCTTTTCTCTCCTCTTCTCTTTTCTTTTCTTTTCTTTTCTATTCTATTCTATTCTTTTCTTTTTTTCTTAACCAAACCCAGTTGACAGTGACTGTTAAGGGTTTACTTTTCTGAACCCAAGTATCTTGTTAGGAAGATGCTCCTAGATTTCTGAGCTGTACTGATGAGGTTTGAGATAGTATACTCCTTGCCTCTTACTGGTGGCAGGGACAAAGGCTTTAAGCAGAACTGTCCAGTTTAGCATCTTTGATTAATATATTATAGTAAGTTTCCCTGTAGGGTGTGTTTTGCCCTTTAGAGGAAAAATCTGTTTTTAAAAACACTTGGATAAAGAACACCCGTGTATATATACACGGACAAATCTCTAGGCTTCAATCTGGTACAGAAACAGTTTGGGGCTATGTCACTTTGGGTTTATGGCTGTGAACACTTCTTGTGTGCTAATCACTGTACTGAGTAACATTATTTGAACTGATGAAACGCTTGCTTGATTGATTGATTACACCAGCCTTTTATTTCAGTCTGATACCTTGGAGGCTCTATAAACTCTTGAGTTTGTGGGCTAGAATTAGTATTAGTATTAGTGCTTTGGGAACTTGCGAAAGTATGCAGATTAAAAATTTATTGGGAAGGGGTAAGATATTCATTCATCTTTTAAAAACTGTGTGAATGGGACTTCTGTTTTGTTTTGTTTTGTTTTGTTTTTTTGACATTTTGACCCCTCTTCTACCTGGATCATTACAAGATTGTTCTGATTAAACTTTCTTCTCCATTCAGGGTCCACACCCCTAAAATCAATTAAGCAAATTAAAAAAAAAAAAATCCATTCCTTATCATGTCTCTGAATAAGGTAAGAGGTAAGTTTTCTCATGATTGATTATTCTCAGGACTTATAAGCATTCATCCCAGATTTTTTTCGGAAGAAAATGAACTAAAATTAGCTTATAATCAACAAGCATTTAACAGAGTCGCATGGAGAATTTCTGAGTTTCATGGAGTACTGCTTTTTTAAAAAGAATTTTTATTGAAGTATAGTTGAATTATAATATTGTGTTAGTTTCTGGTATACATCAAAGTGATTCAGATATATATATATATATATATATATTATATTTATATATATATATTTTTTTCCATTATGGTTTATTACAGGATATTGAATATAGTTCCCTGTGCTATACAGTAGGACCTTGTTGTTTATCTATTTTATATAGAGTAGTTTGTATCTGCTAATCCTAAATCTAATTTATCCCTCCCCCATCCCTTTTCCCCTTTGATAGCCATAAGTTTGTTTTCTATGTCTGTGAGTCTGTTTCTGTTTTGTAAATAAGTTCATTTGTGTCATATTTTAGATTCCACACATAAGTGATATCATATGATATTTGTCTTCCTCTGTCCAAATTACTTCACTTAGTATGATAATCTCTAGGTCCATCCATGTTGCTGCAAATGGCATTATTTTGTTCTTTTTTATGGCTGAGTAGTATTCCACTGTATATATGTACCACATCTTCTTCAACCATTCCTCTGCAACATTTAGGTTGCTTCCATGTCTTGGCTATTGTAAATAGTGCTGCAGTGAACATTGGGGTGCATGTATTTTTTCAAATTAGAGTTTTCTCTGGATATATGCCCAGGAGTGGGATTGCTGGATCATATGGCAACTCTATTTTTGGTTTTTTAAGGAACCTCCATACT
Source organism: Eubalaena glacialis (assembly GCF_028564815.1). Classification (NCBI taxonomy): domain Eukaryota; kingdom Metazoa; phylum Chordata; class Mammalia; order Artiodactyla; family Balaenidae; genus Eubalaena; species Eubalaena glacialis. The sequence goes on along the minus strand of NC_083729.1, from coordinate 48,664,945 downwards.
CTTCTCCATAGTGGTTGTACCAATTTACATTCCCACCAACAGTGTAAGAGGGTTCCCTTTTCTCCACATCCTCTCCAGCATTTTGTATTTGTAGACTTGTTTATGATGGCCATTCTGACCGGTGTGAGGTGATACTTCATTGTAGTTTTGATTTGCATTTTGGAGTACTGATTTCTAAATTTCGTTCCACAAACCTCCATAGAAGAGCCCCTTGAAAGCTGATATGAACATGTTGGGTGTTTTATTTGAAGCTGGCCCTGTCCTCAGGAAAGACTGGGGATCCGCAGACGGAAAAAGGTATCTCTTCTAGAGCCAAGGTTGCAAAACTGTGCAGTACATGACTGTGCTGTTATAGACACTGTGTCTTTATTTTGTACATAAAGAAACTAAGAATTAGTGTTATTTAATGTAAGCCCTTGAAAGGGGGGGGGGAAGCGCTTATATAATGATAACTAATGCAATGTAAAAAGAGTTATTTTGGCGCAATGGTGATGTGTTTTCCCCTTGCAGTTTTGTAACAGTTTCCAAGCTGTTAGATAACTATGTCAGCAAAGTTGTATTGGATTTGACTTTTCAAAAAACTTAAAGTAGTTCATTATTTTTGTTCCATTTTCAAAAGAAACCTCCAATTTCTATGTCTCCAATGGAAATGATTTCACCAGCAGTTAATTATTTACAATTGTACCACCATCCTCACAGCCACCCGAGCGAACTCCTAGAGCCAGTCTAGTCTGCTTCAGCTCTCTCACGCTCAAATTACTGTCCAAATCTGTTACCTCCTCTGAGATTTGTCTTGTATCTGTCCCCTTCCCTCTATCATCACTGCACCCATGTTCTCCATTCCCTCATCTTCTCTCGGCTGGACAGTGCAGCAGCCCATCTGCTATCTCCTTGTCTTGAATCTGCCCACACTCCCATTTGTTCCCTGTAAGAGCCCTTCACTCCTCCCCATACAAACCTCCCGTTCTCCCTGTAGCCCTCAATCTGAAGCCTAAGCTTCTGGAATGCCATTCAATCTTCAGTCAGTAACTCAGCTCTCCACTTGCATCTTTCACTATTTATTCCTTCCTACTTTTAGATTTAGAGTTTTTGAACTACTCATAGTTGCAAGATTCTATCCAGTTTCTGTGCCTTTTCTCAGGCCGTTCCCTCTTCCTGAAACACTCTTCTCCAGCCCCTTGGTTTCATGCCCCCATTAACCTTGCTAACTTCTATTCATCTTTCAAAACTATCCCCAGGGAAGAGCTGAATCACTCCCTCTTCTGAACTGAGGCCCTCTAACTTGGTGCTCTGGAACTAGACTGCTTAATACCATCTTTTAGTAGCTGTGTTACCTTGGATAAGTCATTTTCTTTCCCTGTGCCACAGCCAAGGCCTCATATTTGAAATAATAATGCCTCCATCATTGGGTGGTAGTTATCAGGATTCAATTAAAAAATAAAATATAAGAGTGCTTGTTATACAGTAAAGGCTAATATATCTATTATTATTACTACTTGTATATTCAATTATTATCACATTTCACACTGCATTATAATTATTTCATGATACTTCAATATCTCACACACTTACCTTTAATGAGGACTTTGAAAGCAAACACAGCATTTTATTCATTTTTATATCTTCAAAAATTTCTATAAAGCCAGGAACATAGTAGACAGTGAGTATGAAGTATGTCAAAAAGAGCAAAATTCTGTGTAAGTATGTGGCAATATCATCCTATCATGGGAAAGAAAACACAAGAAAAATTCATTAGAGGTGACTTAAGAAAAGTTAGACTTGATATGGTTTAGATTTTAACATGTACCATGTTTAGGCAAACATCAAAGTATGATTAAATTTTCAAGTTAAGTGCCTATAATGGTGAAAAAACACAAAGAGTGTTCTGTTGGGCAGCTTAGTTAAAAAAAAATCCGTAATTTACATTTTCTGTTCGCTAACACACAGAGCCCATCAACTCTCACGAGAAACTCCAACTGTTAAGTATGGATCCCCTGCTGTACCCCTAAATGCCTGCCCCCCTGCATCCCTTCTGCTAGGGCTACACCCCTGCTGTCATTGGCCCATTGCCCCGTAGGTCTGCATATATGAACCCATGGGATCATTCCCCCAAGACCCACACACCCTTCTAAGTTTCCGTCCTCCTACCAGAATGTCCATACCTCCCAGAAGCTTCTATGGCCCTGGTAATGGCCTCAGGCCCCAATTTTTCAGAGCCCTTCTCTCCAACCATAAATGCTGTACTTGAAGTGGGATTGTTTGGTGACAGGACCACATCTAGAATTCCAATAAACTGAGTGAAAAAGATCTTTTAAGAATAATTTGCAAGTTGAACACAGTCTAGCTTACTAAATCCATGTAAACTGGTAACTGAGAATAGACTGTACATTTCTTCAGACTGTACCTTTTTACGTAAACTCATAAAAACCAGAAGAGCACACCATCTTCTTCAGATGCATTTTTGCAAACTTTGTGCACTGTCCATGGAAGAATGGAAAAATATTTAAATAGATGATGTAGCTAAAATTCTGTTTGACAAAACAAGAAGAAGAGACATGGAATTAGGGATTGAAATTAAACTAACACAATCACAAACAGCAATCATGAAACTACAGAAGTAATGCTCGGCTCTCTGAGCTGATGTATTCCTCAATTCACATGTCTCAGTGGTCTTTTTGAGAGTGAAAATTGTCAGAGGCTATGAGATTAAGAATGAAGTCACAGCCCACTTAAGGTGAAACTCCTTGTAAGTGCATTAAAGGAGGGATGCAGGGAGAATGGCTCTATGCAGCGGCTCTAAGAATAAATATTTATTGAATATTTTACAAAACAGGCTGATTTTGGTGGGATTATTTGATTTTTGTGAAAGTCAAAGACTCTTTAATAATAATAATATCAATAAAAATAAAAACATCTTGACAGTGTTTTAATAGCATGTACATTTTTTCTTTAACTCCAAGAAGAAGAGCTAATGATATGCATGTAATTTTATCATGTTAAATGAGAAAAAAAAAAAAAAACCTGAAAATTAACTATGGCCTGTGGCAAATTCCTGAATTTCATACTATTTTTGGACTTTGCCCCAGGGAGGGAGATATATTATTTTGGATGTGAAAGGCCGTCCAGTGCATTAGCTGTGACAAGATTGCACAGACAGGTATTAAACTGGCCAATAGGAATTTTTCAGACGTAGTAGACATTGTTTCATAGTCAGTTGCTGCAATTTTCTGGCTCTGTGATGATATGAAATTCCAATATGAATGTGAGGCAAATGATATGAGTAGATAAAAAAATAAGAGACTCCTGTTGACAGTAAGTACAAGACAACATATGATATTGGGGGTACACATACCACATGGCTGGTTAATCTTCAAGGCTCATTTCATGTCAGAAAACAGAGCCAAGTGAGAACAGCCCCTTCCAAATCCAGACAGCCAAACAGAAGCCAACAATCCAATGCAACATTATCTCATAAAGCAAAGCTGTTTCCCCCGATCAATCTTCTTGAATAAAATAAAATGATGTTCAATTTTTTAAAAAAATATATAAGATTGGTGAAATTCAAGAAAGCTGTTGGGGCTTCCCTGGTGGCGCAGTGGTTGAGAATCTGCCTGCCAATGCGGGGGACACGGGTTCGAGCCCTGGTCTGGGAAGATCCCACATGCCGCGGAGCAACTAGTCCCGTGAGCCACAACTACTGAGCCTGCGCGTCTGGAGCCTGTGCTCCGCAACAAGAGAGGCCGCGACAGTGAGAGGCCCGCGCACCGCGATGAAGAGTGACCCCCACTCGCCGCAACTAGAGAAAGCCCTCGCACAGAAACGAAGACCCAACACAGCCAGAAATAATAAATAAATAGAAATTAGAGCACTGAATGTAAGATGAGAAAAGTTTAAAAAAAAAAAAAAGAAAGCTGTTGGCGTACGTTCAGGCTGCACCATGCCATTGCTTCCTCAGCATGAGCTGTTTTCAGGAAAAACAGCAATTGACACTAATTAATACTAATTACTCATCTTGCTCTTATTCTTTGAGTTTTTCTGGCCTTACCAATATGTACTGTTCAAGTTCAATGCTTGCTTGAGGACTGGAGAATTTTTTTCAGCTCAGCCCTAACACATGCTACTTTCCAACCAGTGTCAGGAGGAAAAGGAACTGCAAATGGGCTGTGGTCATGTAAGAATAGAAGTTTTCATAGGTCTCGGGGGAAGTTATAAACTTATTAAAGATTTAATGTTTTATTATGGGATTTATTCCAACAATACATTTTATATCTGTATAGTTATTATAAGTAGGCAACACTGAAACTATTATTATTGCTACTGTCCTTATTCTTGAAACTATCTTTGGTATTATCCTATTATTATTGGTACTATCCTTGTCTTATAGTATCTTTACTATGTGGTACCCTCTGTACCATCAATGACTCTTCCTTACTCACTGAGTTAAGAATAAGTTTTCCAATTTCTACAAATAATATAGTCCCATCCTCCCTCTTCAGCCTCAGCTTATATTATTCCCTTGTCATACCATGGGCTCCCACTAACTAGACCAATTGTAAGTCCCAACCACATTCTAACTAATGCATTTTCTTGATTTTAAATATATTTGCATAATGTAAATACTTAGGTATGATTACAGCAGACATAATTTTTTGGTTTATACCTAAGCACATATTTGAGTATATATTTGGAAGCTGCATATTTGAGTCCCTCTAAATTTTGTACTTTTAGCTGCTGCTGTCTGGGAAATTTTGTCCCAGAAACTGCTATTCAGTTCCACAAGTGGCCTTTCCAATCTATATCAGTCTATAAACATGGCTTTTTCTCTTCTGTGATCCATACCTTGTCTAGGTTGAAACTTGACGACAACTTTCACAGACAGGAATTTAATGGTAACAGAAACTTGTAATTTTGTTTTCTTACCATTTAGTGTTCGTTTGCTCCTTTTTCTCTCAGATATTTCCCCCAAGGTACAGTGGATCTGGGTTTCTGTGAGATGTTTCTTAATTTAAATCCTGTTCAAGACCTAACTCTTACTTTTCCCTTCTAAGTTAATTCAGTATACTATATTCTTAACGCCATCAGTACATCACAATTTTTTAATAGAATTAGTCACTGAACCTTGTATATGCATAATGCACTCTAGTCCCTATTTAAGTTAAACCCTTCTGTGGCTAAAGGCGAATGACACCAAACCACAAATATGTATGTTACAAATATCCATATGTATAATATCCTGGCAAAAAAGTCTTTGAGTCACATAGCAGATTCCGTTGAGTGACTTCTGTGGGTGGGGAGAGTAAAGGGGCAGGGGTTTATAAATGCTGATTCCTCAAGAGAGACACATAACATTGTCATACCTTGAGAACTGGTTGGTGGTACAGCAGAAGTGAATGATGTAACAGAAATGATCATCTTTTCTTTTCCTTCTTCCTGTCCTCCAAACACTTCCAGAGAAATAAGTAATCACTGTATTGAAAACTTGCAAGCACATTCTGTGTTCCTGAGGCATTTTTGCCATTTTATGATTGAACTTAGGCTCTTCATCATGTACATACTTTTAAGGTGGTGGAGCGCTGTATGAATTAACTCACCTCCAAGATGGTTAAACAGCATTTAGAACATTCCCTCTCCTAGACATAGAAAGGATTTCTCTTTGGGAATACTTATTCCCACATGACTGGTTTACTTATTTGAGCATTCAGACCTCATTGCTCTCTGAAGAAGAAATTACTCTGGAGAGAATCAGTATGAGATGGTTTCAAGCAAGGGAATAAGCAAAGTAATAGCCTTCTTTATCATTAGTACTTATTCAGAAAGCCATCTGGAGTGTTATAGCCATAACCCTCCAAAAAAATTAAAAAGGAGGAATTATGGGATGGAGACTGCCTATTCTCTGGGGAGTTCTAATCCTTCAAATGAGTTCTCACCAGTACAATCCAACAGCTCCCAGGACATTTCTAACAATTTCTGGGTGGCAGTTTACATTTATCAACAATTGCTATGAGACCTCAAAATTGAGAAAAGTATAAAACTAGAGCTCTAATACTTGCTAGATTGATCAATAACCTTAGGGACTGTAGCTTCATGCTTTGTCTTCCCAAACACAAACAAGTTTTAGAAGAAAAGTTAATAAAACAAAAATAAAAACCATGGGGACTGGAAAAGTTCTTCAGAATAGGAACAAATCATGATTATGGAGGCAAAAGGGTGTAGGCAGTGCTGGATTAGCATACAGGGATGTGTCGAAGCACGTCCCAACAAGTTAAGGATCACATTAAACAAAGCTTGGTAACCTTCTCTCAAGTAGGCTTTATTGGTATTCAGAAGGGAAGAGACTGATGCTCAGGGCAAGTCGGCCTCTTGGCAGAACCTAACAGTTTTGGAACACAGAGGAGAATCTTATTTTTAGCTTTACCGTCCCAGAAATTTAGTTTTGCCACGGCACACGGTTTGGTCACATTTAGAGAGACTGACAGAAGCTAACCAAAGTTAGAGGAAACTAACATGTAGGATAACCCAATCAAAGGATTTATAAAAGGCACATGGAGCTTATATATTTTTAAACATCATCTCCTACTCCTATAGAAATGCATACATTTGTCCATGCTGTGAAAGAACAGCTGTGTGGAAGGACGATTTTACTAGGTGAGAAGGCAGGCCTGTTCACTGCTTTGCCATCTTTCCTAGTGTGAAATGATGGTGCCATCAGAATTCGAAGTGGCTACTTTCCTAGACCAGGAACAAATTTTCTAATAAAATTTGCTAGGAGAAGACTTAAAAAGGCAATTTTCTTTCCACTTTGATATTCAAATGAGCAATGTGCAGGCTTCAGCTTTTCCCTCTCTTTCTGTAATAAGGTGGTAGGAAATGTGTTTGTTGATTTTCTTTTTTCACTCTTGATTATCTAAAACACTGGGATTTGCAGTCCTTTAAGTTTCCCTTTGAGCGGCCATGAAATTAACAATGTTTTGCCTGTGTATGAAGCAGTATTTTTATTGTCCATTAGCTTTGGTTTCCATCAGCAGCTATCGCTATTTGGAGGATGTGGCTCTCCCTAACCTCTGATGGGGCACAGGCCTGTGAGTGTTGAGTCTCTGAGGTGCTACTTGTACTAGGATAAGCTGGGGGGCCTGGCAGACCTACCAGCTCACTTGCAGAGCCTCCTCCGCAAGTCGCTCTTGAGAGACAGAACATTCCATGTTGGTACAAGGCCAAGGAGCCCACAGCTGTGACTAATCAGCTGGGTGTTCCCTCAGGCTCTTCCAGAGAAACTGAGGTGGGTGGAAGTATGCATACTGAAAATTTGGGTACATATTTTGTTTCTCAGTGCCCTCTGATTTAGGATACAAAGGCAAAGTAAGAAAGCATTTTCTTTCCCTTTTCATGGGTAGCATCACTCTGGACCTAGACAGGGGAGCAGATCTTAGCCCTTTTCTTGGTTTCAGAAGTTTTATTTGTGAGTTTTTAATACTTTTGTCATTGTTTCAAACAGCTGTTTTTAGAGTTCTGTGAGGGTTTTGCTTATCTTGGCAGATTCAGTATCAAGAAGGCATATATCAAGCTTTATAGCAGCTCAAAAATAGCGAGACCCAAAATGCTTGAACTTTTTTCTAAGTGACATTTCTTAATAATGCAGTACATTTGGAAATATAGTTACTAAGGTTTTCATAATCATCCTAGGAATGTAATATTTCTGTGGGATATGGAGAGCAAAAATCAAGCAGTTTTCCTAAGATGAGGATTTATCTATAGCTTTTAAAATACTTTTTTATCCTCAAGAAAATTTAATAGGAACAGCAGAATTGTGGGACCCCTGTAGAGGTCATGTCTGAGCAAACGTATCTTCATTTGTTAAGTTGTTTACATGTTTATAGAAGCCTCATTCTCGGCAGCAGTCCAAGAATTCCTACTCAACCAGTTTTTACCTTTGCACAATCATTCTCAGTTTCTGAGTAAGCTGAAAAGGAAATTGAATATTCATTTTAAATTTGTTACTTGGCTTACTGTTACTAAAGACATGCTCAACCATGAATTTTTAAATCCGTGGATTGTTTTAAAAAAAGCCTTGCCAATTCTTTTAGAAATGTGAAAAGAAAACAACTTGGGAAGTAGGGAAAGTATTGAGCTATGAAAGACAGGATAGGGAGAAGTAGAAGGGGAAAAATGAGAGGTTGCTTTCTGTAGTCAGTGCATTTGTCTTAGAAGAAATAATTCTGAAGGGGAAAAAAGTGTCTTTCCTTAAGCACATGAAAGGTGCCCAGATTTTATCTAATATTAAAAATCATGACATGTGTCAGATGGCTGTCAGGATTCTGAGATAATATTAACTTTCATTTCATGGCAGTGCTCTGCCACTACTAATTTTATATTTAACAGAGTCCATTTCTTCATCTTGCCTTCAGAGTCTCTGAACTCAAGATTTATTGATCTGGTGTCAATCAAATATGCTTTATTTTCTGAGTACCTTGCCTCACCTAACTGTCTGTAGCCCCTGCAAGACAGGACACTGTTAACACTGGTGAATGTGTGTGAAGGCCTAGCAAGTGAGAGAGGAAAGGTTTATCTGGGGTCAGTTTGGGTGGAGCATTAGTGCTAATTGAGAGAGTTCTAGGTCATAGAGCTTCTAGGTCATGGTGCTTTACCTACAGAGAGAGTGGATGTGGCCAGAAGGAGATCCTCTAAAGCAGGACTCACATCAGGAGAGGATAGAAGTAGTGATTACAATGCTGGGGAGAATGACAGAACAGCTTTTTTGGGGAGAGTGGGTGATAGTGGAGTATTAGCATTTTATGAGAAAAGTAAGCATAATTTATTTAACAAAATAATCAAATCTAATTACTCAGTGTTATAAAATATATTTGAACAAAATGTATCCAATGTAAAGTTATGAACAAATATAAAAGTTAGAGAAAAATATCATTAAATATAAATTACTAGCTACTAAGTGACATCTCTGGGCTCTGCCGTTTGCTTGGACTCCATTCCTCTCCATCCTGGGACCAATGAGATCACTCAGAGCTGTGACCTCCGATGGCGTCAGCCCGATTGGCCTTCAGTCATCTTCCTGTCATGTAGCTCCCCTGAGTGGAGTTGTCACTAATACTGCCTCTGGGTAGCTCCTCTGCGTGGGCCAAAGCAGTTTTACTTTAGCAGTTTGATTTCTTTGCTTGCCATCTCCAAAGAAGTGGTCGTGCCGTAGTCACTTCATTCTCAGCTGAGACATCTGCCTGTGCTGTGCACTCCAGCCAGGTCAATCCTGGGCTTTTTGTGTGAGGCTGCGATGAAGTTGGGGGAAGGATATCAGAGGCAGCAGGAGATCAGTGACAAAGAACAGGAGGAATGGCTTGCAGTAAGGATGTCAGGAAAGGGGATTGGGCAGGAAGTGGAAGAGGAGGCTATTAGAAACAGAGATAAAAATGGCCAACTAAGCTACTGACCAGTGTCTCTAACATTTGCATGACCACAACGAAAGTACCAGTGTTTCAGTTTTTAAAAATAGAAAGGTAAAAGGTAGTGGTTTTCAATTTTGGCTGCACATTGGGAAGTTTATTTTTTAAAATACTGAGGCTTGGGTCACACCCCCTACTCCCCCACCAGAGATACTGATTGAATTGTTCTGGGGTGTGGGCTTCTCATCAAAAGTTTAAAAATCTTACCAAGAGAGTTGCAACATGCAGCCAATGTTAAGAACTGCAGTTATAAGTGAATGCTAAGATTTTGAAAATCAGTATTAAATCCATAAATGGAACGTGCAGCTGTTACCTTTATTTTAACCAAAGGGAAACAGGTTCATTTTTAAGGAGCATCTTCAGGTGCCAGGCATGGTGCTGAGTACTATTACCTTTTTTATTTTTATAGTAATACTGTGAAGTGAGAAGAGTAAACCCGATTTAAAAGGTGAAGAAAGTGAGGCTAAGGGAAGAGAAGTAATTTGGTCAAGGTGACAGTGTTTGTGGAGGTGAAGCTAGCAACTGGGACTCAATCCCAGGTCTATATGATTCATCTTTTTTCTTACCTTTCCTTTAAGACACAGTTGTAAAGGGTAGCTTATCATGGCTTGCTTGAAGACCTACATTCTTTTGTGCCTTATATCTAGGGATAAGAAATGAAACCTGTATGTTCTAATCACTATAACCTATAAGATTGCTCAAAATCAGTGTTCAACAAATTATAACCCACTGTCAGTTTTTGGGTGGCTTATGAGGTAGAATGGTTTTTACATTTGTAAACGGTTGAAACAAAATTAAGGAAGGCTATTTCATGGCCCGTGAAAATGATACGAGATTCAAAATTTGGTGACCACAGATTAAGTTTTATTGGAACACAGCTACACTTATTTGTTATGTTTTATCTGGGGCTGCTTTCCCACCACAGCAGCAGGGTTGAGTACTGGCAGCAGAGACCATATGGCCAGCATAGCCTAGAGTATTTACTATTTAGCCCTTTACAAAATAAAGTTTGTTGACTTCTACTCTAAAGTAAAACCTGATAGAGAAATCTTAATGTACAAAACTGACATATAGTATAGAGAATGCTTGTTCACATTAACAAATATATAACAATACAAAACAATTTTCAAGGTTCTTTGAAGGTATAAGCTACCCTAGTGCATTTAGGTGTTGGTTTAAAAATCATTAGGTGCCCCTGGGGGTTGATGATTATATAAATGTAAAGCAAAAGCACCATGAACCATTATTCACAGAAGATTAGTCAGAGAAAAAGGTAAAAACCCTTACAAATGATGTCACTAGCAACTCAGGATTAATTGTAATAACTCCATTTATTTTTAGCTTTCCTTGTAAATTAAGTAGATCACTTCATGATTCTGTTTCTATTTTTGCACTAAGTTTCTTTTTCCAAAATTTCTACTTTTTAAAATACTGGTATATACATCAATGTTTTCAGAAATGTACTAATTCAGTAATATGCTATCTTTGCTGTATCAACTGTACCAGAGTCTCTCAAAATGTGTTCCTTGGATCACATGCATCAGAATCATATAGGATGCTTGTTTTAAATACAGATTCTAGGGTCTCAGACCAGACCTACTGATTCAGAACCTCTAAGGGCAGGATTCTGCCTTTCTCCAAGCTCCCAAGGTGAATCTCATGTGTCTTGGAGAGTAAAAAACCCATGCTACATCATGGGTGATTCTATTGACAGTTATACTAGGAACATAGATTTAGAGGAGCAGCAAGCAGGGTGTAGAGACTCCTGCAGAGAAGTGGAGGAATAGCAGGATTCTGTATTCCCGGGGTGTATGATTGAAAGCAAATAGGGAAACCATCTTGCTAGTAAGAAGCAGATTCATCCAAGTGGACAGAGAAATAATAGAAATGAGGAAACATTAAAAGAATGAAAGCTGGGATGGATTGCTGCTAGTTTTTTCTGCTTATCAGAATATGATTGGTCTAAGCGCCATTTCCCTTCTTGGCATCCTTTCTTCATCCTAGAAATGACCAAGTGTGCCAGGCATTTATGTTTGCTCTTTCAGATCCACTCTCCATCCCTTTCCATCTACCCTGTTCTCTGTCTGGGGAGGCTAAACTGTATGGACTCCCCTGCCATGTGGCTTCTAGTTGGGGTCATCAGTGGGGTGCCCAAGAAGGAGATCAGAGAGAGGGAGGGGAGTGAGGCCCCCTCACCGTGGAACCAATCTGGCTACCTGTCTCTTTGGACTGATAGTCATTGTTCTGTTCAAGATGGCCTTTTCTACATAATACTCCACTGCGAGGTTCTGTTACATGCTTTTGCCTTGTCCCTTTGGGTCTGAGGGCAGTAATAGCTCCATGGTTGCAAACCCCAGGTTAACTACAAAATACTTTACATTTCTACAACCTGCCCACATGTTTATATATATTTAAACACTCTTTGAATTATTCTAATTTGACTATAACATCTGTTTCCTGTTTGGACCCTACTGAAACAGCAACCAAATGTCTACAGGTGGAATCCAAAAGGAAAGGGGGCATCATCTCTTTGGTGAGCAAAGTTGTAGTTCATCAAACATGACAAGAGACCTCACATGTACTATTATCCTGCCTAAGACCCTCTTCTCTCCACCTCTTTATCTGGCTAACTCCTGGTCATTTTAAAAGTCTCACCTTGAATGTCAGCTTCTAAGAAATTCCTCAAATGGTTCCACCAAACTAAATTAGTTTCCCCTGCTATACCTTCTCATAATATGCTTTATTTTTTCCTTAATTGTTCTTATGCATATTATAAGTCATTTATCTTATATTATCTTTGGGCATCTCTCACACTAGACTGTGATCTCTAGGAGGGTTCTGACTATTTTGTGTTTAACACCTGCCCTTTGCAAGTGCTCATTCAGTTTTTGTTGAATATGTGCATGAATAAAATATATCTATCCTAGCCAATTTCACTGTTATCCTTCTCCCCTGGGAAAAACTATGACATATATAAACCGTACCTATATAGCATGCTATTTTCTGTACTTCCATAAACCCAATAATATGGACCAATTATGCCAATGCCCACACAGAGCTCTAAATCTCAGGTGAATGGTTCTACTTGTTTCCCAGAAACTTGTCTATTTTTTGAAACATTTGCTGTAAGAAAGGAGGCAGAAACCTATCAAACAAATTGTCAGTACTTGATAAAGTAACAACAAATCATACAAAGCAAGAACAATTGCGTGGTAAGTGTGGGACTGGTGCTAGGTTAAACTCGGTGAGTGGGCATTTAATTTACCTTTTCCTAACAAATGGGAAAAAGACCCACTGGATCCCCACACTCTCCTTTCCTTCTCTCCAAAGTATTTCTAATCAGAGACAGTAGCAGACATCTACTTATAATAAAAGGCTTCTCCTTAGAGAATCAAAGTGACAGAAATTTTTAGGTAGTAAATTTGGCAAAGCGGCAGGTTTTCATTTACTGTATTCTCTTTCTGAGAACTTAGTTACATTTCCTAAATAAGTAGCCTGGATTAGATGAAGAGAAAAAAAATTTTAATCACTCCAAATATTTGGAGATAGAGTAACTAGTGAGAACTCTTCATAATTTGTTTTCTCCATTCCAATGCCTCATCCTGTGTGGATTTTGGTTTCTTTGTAGCCTAAGTCTTTGGGGGACACAGATGTGAATAAGTAAGGTACCCCTACAGATCCACATCAGCCTGTGTTTAATTCGCATTCCTCATTTCATCCATTCACAGTCCCCAGCCCATTTCAGTTTTTCTCTTCATGGAACAAAATATCCCAGCCCCAAGGACTCATCTCTTTCTCTTCTTGAAGGACTGCAGCCAGTGCGGTTTCTCTTGCCAGCTGCCACCTCATGCTGAGAAATCATGCAGATAACCACCCTTCTCCAAGTCATCACAAGCCCAGAGATGCTCTTTCTGCATTGCACCAAATACCACAGTGAAGAAAAGAAAATCAATCAGAATCTTCCTGCATTTCAGTATGGGCTGACTTTCCTCCTTTGTGAGTGATTTCAGGGAACAAGAGAAAACTATTTAGGTCCTGTCCACTAATTTGCTAATGTTTGAAATTCCTTTGTTAAAGACTTAACTTAAGCTTAATATTATAGGCCCTGTTTAAAAACAATTTCCCTGTGTGAGATAACACATTGTTAACCACTGACATTTCAGTTTGAATAAGATCACCAGATGCATTTTGAAAGTAGATTTCTATAACGAGTAGGGGGCAAAAAAACATGAGGACCCCGAATTAAGCACAGGGGAGAGCAGAAAGGGGACACTTGGCTCTCAGTATAAACAGCATCTACTTTTGCTTCCATACTTCCCTTACCTCAGTCCCAATTTCAACTAACATTGTTACATTTTGTCAGGTATTGAAGGCATTCCAAATAAAGTAATAGGCAGTGAATTTTCTCTGATTATTGCCAAGCCAGATAAGTATTGACTTCATTATTAAAGTATGCATATATTACAGAATTAATATAAAAATGCACGTTTTAGACTTGTCATTATTCGTGTATATATATATATGTGTGTATATATATATATATATTTGTATGTGTGTGTGTGTATTTCTTAACATGAGTTAAAACTGTATATGGATTCAGCATTACCCAAGGCAGTGGAATTTAAAGACGTGAAAATACAGCAATCATATACATTATTTTGTACGGTTACCCTTCAGTAAATGCAAACAGGGACATTTATTAAGCGCTTCAAAATTTGTATCTCCACCTAGTGGTAACTGATGGAAATAACATGTTTTTTTTTGTTTGTTTGTTTGTTTGTTTTAAATTTTATTCATTTATGGCTGTGTTGGGTCTTCGTTTCTGTGCGAGGGCTTTCTCTAGTTGTGGCAAGTGGGGGCCACTCTTCATCGCGGTGCACGGGCCTCTCACCATCGCGGCCTGTCTTGTTGCGGAGCACAGGCTCTAGACACGCAGGCTCAGTAATTGTGGCTCACGGGCCCAGTTGCTCCGCGGCATGTGGGATCCTCCCAGACCAGGGCTTGAACCCGTGTCCCCTGCATCGGCAGGCAGACTCTCAACCACTGCACCACCAGGGAAGCCCAATATCATGTTTTTAAATTAATATTTTAAGCACTGGGAGTGGATAAATTGAGATGTTCTTGGTCAATCAGCATTCGTTATCAATTCAGTTATATTTTTATATGGGATGGAAAGTACAAAGTAAAGCTAGACGTGCAGTTGGCAAAGGGAAGCCAAGTACTGTTCTACTACCCGTGAACAATATAGAGTAGGCGTAAATTATTCAATATGGAACAAGCCAGGATTTCAAGCAGTATTTATATAGCAGAAATCTCATAGGACTAAAGGATAAGGGTGGACGGTTTATTTTGAACACCAAGAAGGGAGCCAGGGAATCACCTCCATTTGCTCTTTTTTTCTGAGAACATCACCTAATGGCCATCCTTCTCCATGGCTTCCCAGAGTCAGTCTCCTTGATGACAAAGAATGTTTGCAAGAGAAGTCATTTTGGTATATGAAAGAACCCCTTGGTTTCCTCAAGTGTCTCGTTTAAAATCCTACTGAGTGGAAATATCAATAAAAATTTATCTTAAACTGATATAGGCACAAAGCATATCTGCCTCCAGACTCTGAGGCTGCCAAAGAGAAACACTTAGTTGAGGGAACAACTTGTTAAAAATGTGTAAGTTCCCTGTTCCAAATTTTCCCAGAGCCTTTCTTACATGAATTCTTTCCCAGATAAGGTAGAATAAGTCCCTGAGAGAAATACCTAGGATTTTTTTTTTTTAATATATAAAAGAAAGACAAACCTGGTTCCATTTTATCTTTTTTTTATGTGATAAAAGAAAGGATTGCTTAGATTTATCAACTACCATAGAGCTTTCATCCTGCTATGGATGGGAAAAAATAAGTCTAATAAACTGACTGACCATAACATTTATAGATTCACATAATTTACGTAAAATTTCATACTATTTATTGTGAGTTGCCTCAGTGCTGGAAAAATCTAATAATAGAGACCTTATGTATGCAGTTCCTTAGGCTTCGCCTGTGCTTGCAAAGGACAATGACCTGAGAATTTATTCCAAATTCCATGGACAACTAGGACACTTTATATTTTTTAATTTAGTCTTGAATTTCTGGCTTGAATCACAAGAATTTTGATTCTTCACTTGAGCTTGCTTATTTATTCACTCACAATGCAGTGGTGATAGTGACAATACCCTGATTTTGCCTTGAATAATATTTTATTCATTCATTCATTCATTTATTCTGATTTGATTAAAAGAATTCTTTCTGGATTCAATGGCTTTTGGCTGTAGCACATAGTTTTCTGTCTATGTATTTATTTAACAAATGCTTATTCATCATGTTATATATCATGTGTGGAGTTAGGTGCTGGGAATACAATCATAATTTGGGACTAGATGGGAGGAAGTTTGTAGGAGTTGTTTCTTCGAAAAATATTTACGCCAAGTGCCAAAGCTATAACAAACCATGACATAATTAATGTTTACCTCTGATGACTTTTTACCTTCCTTTTAGTTCTGCAAAGATTTCTGCAAGGAACTGCTCTCTACCTTTTCGCAGTCATAACTTAACCCTCCCTGCAGGATGCTGCCTGCTACAGAAGCAACGTCCTTCTGTCGTCTCTTACCTACAGAATTCTGTCCTTCTGAGGCTGAATCACATTGTCACAAAGCACACCCGTAGGCCTGAGTGTAAGCAGAACCGTTTGGGGCGGTTATAGAGGGAGCTTGGGCACTTAGGCTGGGGTGTCCACCAGCCTAAGGCATCTGAGACACCACCTGCAGGGCTGGACAGAGCCTGGTCAGGAAGTAAAAGGGTATGAGCTACAGGCCTCCAGCCAGGGGTGACCAAGAGCTCCCAGTGCTGTCAAGTAGAGGATCATATGAAGGTAGGGGGATAGAAGAGATTTTATTTGTCATTCTAGTAGCTCTATTTACAACTTTTAAATATTTAGATATACATTATGTTGACTCCATTTATTCTCCTGCCCCCAACCCTGCAGAGGTTTAGGATAGGCCTGATCACTCCTTCCCACCCGCCGCCTCTGCTCTGCGCCCGCCCTGCTGGGCATCCCTGCCTCTCACCAGCTCCCCTGGCACTGCTCCTCCCCAGCTGCTCTGCCGCTGCTTCTCTGGCACCAAGGCCTTTACTGCTGTTCCTCTTAGGAGGTGTGAGAACCCTCCTGGTACGAAAGCTGTTTGGGAAGCACGCTTTGCTCCAGGTTTGTCTTTAATGTTACCCTCTCTCAGAGGTGAACCCAGACTGTACTGCATGTGCTCTTGTTTTGAAAGAGACACTAAGTAAAATACATCTTTCTGTTTTTATATACAGACTTCACAGGACTCAGATATGAGTCCAGTAAAGATAAGAGACATATTCCCATGACAGAGAATATTATCCTGTGAGGAGATCAAAGTTAAGTAATTTGCCTAATGATGTACAGAAATAAGTGACAGAACTATGCTTAAATCTGTGTTTCTGATTTCAAATCTAGGGCTCTGTATGTGATACCAAGCTGGCACTTGGTTTCATTTTATCAGCACTTAATTACTTCCTTTTGAATTGTTCTCTTATTGTTTTATTCATGTTTATTTTCCTTGTCTCTTAAGACTGTAAACATCTGAAGGCAAAGTCAAACGTTGCCAGGGCACTATAGGATAATGCTGAGAAAATAGTAGATGCTCCGAATAAATTATTGGATAGCATAAGCTTGGTCTTTGGGATAATAATGTGCTCTATCAAAGACAAAAAGTCTTCAGAGACAGGAAAACCTAATTCAAGTCTCTGCAATACCACTTACTATTCGTGAGATCTTGGACAAATTGCTTAATCTAAGACTTTGTTTCTTCATCTGTAAAATGGGCATGTTAAAAAAAATTTACCTAATGGAATGATGATGATAATTCAATTATATAACATAGGTAAAGCACAGAGAACATAATACACTCTTAATAAATACACTGTCTAGCTTCATCCTCATCATCATTTTCTAATAAAATTTCAGAAATCACATGGCGGATAATATTTTGCCATTTTACTAAGGAGTCAATTTGCTTAATAATCAGGGACAAGAACCCACTTTAAGACTGGTAGATGTGTTAGCAACCAGCTGTCTCATTAACTCCATGAATATTTTAATGAGGTTTACAGCTCCATTGGATCTATTTCTTCATGAACATCAGCAATAAAAACTTAGTAGATACCAAGGATGTGTTTCAGAGAGTCCAATAGATCATGAAGAGCTGACGCATATTCATTTCTGGATGTAGTGGGCATGGGTCTCAGGGGGGCTGAGCTGGCCTGAAAAGGAGCATCATAGCCACTACTTCTGCTCAGCCCACTTGGTTTTGCAGAGAAAATATTCGGCAACACTCAGAGGCATTATCTGCAGCACTGGGCCACGCACTTATTGTTCTTGAGTGAGCTCATTTTCATACTATGAAAAAGAAAACCTTACTCCTCTTTATCTAAGAACTAGTCCTTGTTTTCTATGTTTTGAGGGAAGAGTTACAAAAGCTCTTTTTATTATAAATGGGGTCCATTTTACTACCTCATCATAACTCTAGGAATTAACACTTGTATAGCACCTGGAAGTCTTAAAAAGACAGCACTGTCTAAAGATAAGTTGTCCCACATTTCTCCTGTGTCATATGTATTAGACTCATTTGAAAGTTCCTTGAGGACAGAAACACTGCCGTTTTCTCCACTGTATACAGCCCAGTGCGAAATACATGCTATGAAAACCAGGGCAGGCAAATCTTTCCTCGGACCCCTCCCCATCATATTTGCTTATCCCCACATTCCTCATGTTTGATACAGGCCTCAGACAGGCCACCTGCCAGTTGAAGAAACCTATTTAAAGAATTGACTGTGGTTCAACATCTATCTTTCAGCTCCAGACATAGATGGTTTATTGTGCAAAATAAAAGGCTTGGGTATTCAGCTGACAGAGAAAGTAGAAACCTCTTTGTTTGTTGACAGAAATAAAATGTGTCTTGTCATAGATGTTGCTATCACATATTAATCGCCCCTGCTGGGGAACATGGGCCCCCTGGTGTGGTGTGCTATAAATATTGATGTGCTCACCCTGAACCGGGAGGATGCCTGGGAAGCCATGAGAGGTATAGATGAAAGGATTTTTTTTTTTTTTAAAGAAACTTTTTTTTTTTAATTTTATTTATTTATTTATTTATGGCTGCGTTGGGTCTTCATTTCTGCGGGAGGGCCTTCTCTATTTGCTGCAAGTGGGGGCCACTCTTCATCGCGGTGCGCGGGCCTCTCACTATCGCGGCCTCTCTTGTTGCGGAGCACAGGCTCCAGACGCGCAGGCTCAGCAATTGTGGCTCACGGGCCTAGTCGCTCCGTGGCATGTGGGATCTTCCCAGACCAGGGCTCGAGCCCGTGTCCCCTGCATTAGCAGGCAGATTCTCAACCACTGCGCCACCAGGGAAGCCCCAATGAAAGGATTTTCATGAAGGTGTGCTCAGTTGCTCTCCATCCTCCTTTTTTTCTGCTTTGGAATCTATGCATCTCCAACTAATTGCTTCCCCATCCAACTGCACAAAGTTTGAAAAAACCTTTCCAGATATTCCAGGAATATGGTGGACTCTCCTTTCTCTTTTCAAACAGAACACCTAATCCTTTTATCTTGTACATTTTATATGGTTTGGGACAGAAGTCACATCTTTCCCAGCTGGCCGCCTGTCCATTAGAGTGAAAAGTTGTCTGGCATCGGCTGCTGGCGAGGAAACATCCAGGCCATTTCAGCTGCAGGGGCAGAATTTGGTGCTGTGATGTTCTTTTCAGTTCAGGGGACACTTTCCAGTAATCAAGTTGACAGTCTTTCTTAAAGTTACATGCCGGCCAGAAGAAAACTGTTGTTTCTGAAGACTGAGCAAATGTTGATGCTCACAATTGCAAAATGCCAGTTATCTTTTGGCATATTTGCTGTTTTTTCACTGCTGTTTACAAATCCTTGCCAACCATAAGATATAGTCTGAATTGTGACCAGACTGAAGTCAAAAATAGGGTCCCTTCATGGAATTATAGGGACATATTCCTTCAGCAGACTGCATTGTAGACGATTTCTGCAATAATATATTTTATTTTTTTCATCTAACAGATATTTATTGCGCAACCAGTATATGTCAGGCACTGTTCTAGGTACTGTGGATATAGGGATAAACAAGTGGGGCAGACAGACAGGGTTCTCTGCTGTCACTTTATGGTCTCATAATAGGATCTCCAAAAAGACGAATAAACAAGGAACCACATCAGTTATATATTCCAAACATTAAAACCGAATAGGAGACCTGGTGGTTACTGTGGATTGGGTAGTCAAATAGTATGAAGTGTACATTTTTTAAAGTTACCAGCAGATTACAGATGGGGTAAGAGATTGTGCCAAGCAGCATGTATTCCTCATGCAAAGGTGCTTAATGTGGGAGCGTTAGGCATTTTTAAGGAACAGTTGGTCAGTGCCTTTGAATATTTTTTAATTTTAAATGACAAGAGAGGCAAATTTGACTGAGGGTATGTGAAAAGAGAGTGCAGGAAGCAATTCTTTAAGGATATTTCACAAAAAAATTACTTTAAGGGCTTCCAACAAAGGTCTGGACAACTAGGACCGAGAGCAGATGGCAAGATCACCCAGTCTTATCCAAGATGAGAAATTTGTTGGTGAGAGAGACTCTAATGGGTCCTCTATCTCAAAAGGCTATCCTGGCACCCTTAGTTTGGAGGAAAGCCCATTTGCCTTGGGAAGCAATGACAGTTCCTCTCTTTTGTATCTGTTCTTAGCACTTGGCATAGAAGTTAATAAATGTTGCGTGCTCACATTTTATAGATGATATCAGTGAGTAAGCAAATGTGAAAAATCTGACTCCTTACCCCAATTTGGAAATCTAGACGAGCCGGAAAGCTATGTAGAATGTCCTGTCCTAATCTCTACCATTCTGAAGCACTTGGAGAGAGAACTTTTAGGTAGAAGGCAGCATATAATTCAGAATATTGCTTAAAATTGCTCTAGACCTTTATTTTTCAATATTTGCAAATGAACATCTTATGAGAAATGCCAGTGAATTGTAGTTACTGGCCTAACTTAATTTGACTTCTTTTTGCAATCTCATAAATAAGCTTAGTCCAGGAAAATGAAGTTTTTTTGTAATGTAGTGTAAAGCGTGCTTCAGATTATTCTCTCAGGGAAACATACATTTAAAAATAGGTCACGTTGACTAAATTTGTCTGACTTTTTTTTCATACGGAAGATTTTTTTCAAAGCAATTTTTTGGCTTTAGATGTTTTCCCAGAACCTAAACTATCACATTCACCTCAAATTTCCACATGGGAAGTTTCTTTTTAGAAATGGTCTGAGAAATGCAATTAGAATTTTTTAGGTGGGGAAGTAGCTCAGGGAAGTTTCTTTTTAGAAATGGTCTGAGAAATGCAATTAGACTCTTTTAGGTGGGGAAGTAGCTCAGGGAATTTTCTGTATCCAAGGTTTGATAATGACTACTAAAAAAAGTTCTCATATTTAAATGACAATTGACAGCTTAAGAAAGACAGGTTGGATCCCTGTGCCTATCTTCAGAAGCTTAAAGTTAAAGAGATCAAATAATTCTGACTGAAAGCCATGTTAAAGAGCCCAACCAATGTGGGAAATAGATTGTAGAGTCTGATCACAGGATTTATGCAGAAATTGGATTTCACAGATATAATGTGAATCACAAAAGCAATCTATCCAACAGGGGAAGGATCTGACAGTGCTTAGAGATTTTATTTTGGAAGGGTTTGAAAACACTGGGTATTTCAGTTTATTTTAATGACAGATGAATAGGAGACGCTAAATATTTGATATCAAGAATTTTTTATTGAAATAAAATTGTATTAAATTATTTACAAAACTGTTGCAAGCAACTTTACCAAAACTATAGGGCTTGAATCAGTTCTGTTCTTTGCAAAGCATTCTATCTCTGTTCTGGATTGGTGAGACAGTAAACATTTGTGAATGTTTCTGGTCCCTACTGAATTTTGATTGAAAAGAGAAGAATAGGTATTTTGATACTTACTGTGTTCTTTTTCTTGGGCTTTCTGACCTTTCCAAAATAGAACTGTCAATTGAATTAAATCTTGTATTGAATACTTTCCAGTGCAAGGCTTGTACTTGAAGAAAAATGAGTGAAAAAAGGTCCCTGCCCTTAAGCTATTCAATCTAGGGTTACAGGCATCTTTTTATTGCCCATTGGTATCACTGTCTGAAATTTCTGTATCATCTTAAATTCATCCCCTAAGCTGAATTTAATTCTCACCTTGGTTAATGTTAGTGGTGAAATACAGCCTGAAATATAGAAGACATTCTTGAAGCCTCTCTTTATTTACCCTTCACACTCAATCAGATATCAAGTTCTTTCAAATATATCTCTTCAATATGTCTTAAACTGAGTTTATATTCTCATGTCTAAGGACATAATTATTGTTCCTGAATTACTAAAATAATCTCCTAAATTCTGTATACATGTCTATAAGTATAAAGTTATCAATTATCTTTTCTTGAAAGGTCTGTCCTCATTTTAACTACATTTTATTATTGTTCATTTGAAAAATGCTTGATTATGAATCAATTTAAATAAGAATACAAATAATAATTACTACAATTTATTGAATGGTTCTGATGGCTCATGTGGTGTTCCCAGGGCTTTATGCATATTCTTTCATTTATTCTCAAAATAACCATATCAGGTGAGTATTATTAGTATCTGCATTGTAAAGTTAAGCATATAGTATTTAAAGGTTTACTTTTTATAATAAAATGTATATTCTTTTTATGAAAATAGTCTTTATTTTTCTTAGTTGGCTAAGTAAAATATTTGGCTCTTCTAGAGTAATTCTAATGTGTTGATTGATTGAAAGTTAGCTGAAATGCAAAGTAGACAACCTCTGTTTGATTGTGGGATGGCTTTGATAGATTCTTTTCCTTGATTAGGCCTGTCATTTAGAAAGATACTCTGACAACAGTTTATATGATGTTTTATTGGATATTCTACCACATGGCAGGTATTCCCTAAATTTTTGTTCAATAAATAAGGTTTAAAGACTAGTTGATATCCTGTTATATAGATCAGGAGAGATGAGAACTCAGAGAGAGTGGAATTCATGTGAAAAGGAGAGGTCAGATGTTACGTGCCCATAGAGATAAAGTGATCAGAATTTGGTGATAAAAGGAAGTGCCCAGGAGAGCTCTGGAACTTTAAAAGCCACCAGGAGAATAGTGATGTTGCATTGGTACAGAAAGATGAGAATTTTCATGGGGGTGCTGGAATTGATCGAAGCTTTGAACATTTGAGTACAATTACACAATGGTTTTGTCTGTTTATTTTGTTCATTCTTAAGATGATTATTCTTATTTCAAGCAATTAAAGCAAGTTTCTTCTAGTTCTGTCATACTTTCTAAATAATTTCCAGTCCCCATCCCACTATCAGTATCTATTAAAGAAAAATCTCTCATAAAAATAATTTAGACTGGCATAGTTTTCTTATGGGCATTTATATTTTAAACCAACTTTTTGACTGTGGAATTGTATTAGTGTGTACAGCAAATTACCACAGCATAAAATAACCTGCATTTATTATCTCAGAAGTTTTGTGGGTCGGGTGTCTGGGCACGGCTTAACTGGGTCCTCTGCTTAGGGTATCATAGCTTACAATCAAGGTGTCGTCCAGGACTGGGTTCTCAGCTGGAGGCTCAGGTGGGGAAATATGCACTTCCCCTCTAGCATTGTTGTTGGCAACATTCAGTCCCTTGTGATTTTAAGTTTCATGGAAGCTTGCTTTCTCAAAGCCCACAAAGGGAGAAGTAGGCTAACATGATTGAGTCTTTTATAATGTAACATGATCATGGGAGTGAAAACCTATCACCTCTGCTATATTCTGTTGGTTAGAAATGAGGCATAGTTCCTGCTCTCAAGGGGAGGGAATTTACAAGGATATGAACCCCAGAAGGCAGAGATCATGGGGCCACTTAAAGTATGTCTGTTACAGGAATAGAAGAATTGGCTCATGGTGAAAATTTTACTGTAGTTTAATTTCTTGTTTTCCAAATCTCTTCTCAATATATTAACTTTGGTTAATGAGGATTTAATGCTGTTACCAACGTTCTACTATGGCAAAATGTACTCTATGATGAAATATCTGCTCTATTTTTTCCAACTTTATTGAGATATTATTGACATGTATGTAAGTTTAAGGTATACAGTGTGATGTTTTGATACACATATGTATTGTGAAATGAGTACCACAATAAGGTTAGTTAACATACCCACCCCGTCACATAATTGCCTTTTTATTTTTATTTTTTTGATGATAACATTTAAGATCTATTTTCTTAACAAATTTCAAGTATATAATACAGTATTGTTAATTGGAGTCATCATACTATAAATGAGATCCCCAGAACTTATTTATCTTATCACTGGAAATTTGTACCCTTTGATCAATATCTCCCCTTTTCCCCCATTGTCTCTGGCAATCACCATTGTACTTTCTATTTCTATGATTATGGCTTTTTCAGATTCCACATATAAATGAGAGCATGCACTATTTTTCTTCCTCTGTTTGACCTATTTCATGTAGCATAATGCTCTCAAGGTCCATCCATGTTGTATAAATGGCAGGTTTTCCTTTTTTTATAGCTGAATAATATTCCATTGTATGTATATACCACATTTTTTTTACTCATTCATCCTTCCGTGGAGACTTAGGTTGTTTCTATTTCTTGGCTATTGTAGATATTGCTGCAATGGATATTGAGATGTAGATACCTTTTCAAGATAATGATTTCATTTCCTTTGGATATATACCTAGAAGTGGGATTCCTGGGTCATATAGTAGTTCTATTTTGTAATTTTCTGAGGAATCTCCATACAGTTTTCCATAGTGGTTGTACCAATTTACATTTACACCAACAGTGCACAAAAGTTTTCTCTTCTCCCATCCTCATCAACACTTGTTTTCTTTTGTCTTTTTGATAGTAACCATTCTAACAGGTGTGAGGTGATTTCTCATGGTGGGTTTGATCTGCATTTCCCTCCTGATTAGTGATTTTGAGCATCTTTTCATGTATTTTATGGCCATTCATATGTCTTCTTTTGAAAAATGTCTATTTAATAAATCCTTGTTCATTTTTCAATCAGATTGTTTGCTTTTTTGCTGTTGAGTTTCTTTTTTATATTAACCCCTTATTAGATAGATGGATTGAAAATATTTTTTTCCCATTCTATACTTTGCCTTTTCATTCTGCTGATTGTTTCTTTTGTTGTGCAGAAGCTTTTTGTTTGGTATAGTCCCAGTTTATTTTTGTTCTTTTTTGCTTGCACATTTGGTATCATAGCGAAGAAATCATTACCAATACCAATGCCAAGGTATCTATGTTTTCTTCTAGGAATTTTAGTTTTGAATCTTATATTTAAATCTTTAATCCATATTGAGTTAATTTTTGTGAGTAGTGTTAGAAAGGGGTGCAATTTCATTCTTTTGCATGTGACAATTCAGTTTTCCCAACACCATTTATTGAAGGGATTATCCTTTCCCCATTTAATATTCTTGACTCCCTTATCAAATATTAGTTGACTATATATGGTTGCATTTATTTCTGGACTCTCATTTCTGTTTTATTGGTCTGTGTTTCTGTTTTGATGCCAGTACTATACTGTTTTGATTCTATAGCTTTGTAATAAAGTTTTGAAATCAGAAATTGTGATGTCTCGAAAGTCAGAATTACATTGGCTACTTGCAGTCTTTTGTGGTTCCAAACAAATTTTAAAATTGATTTTTCTATTTCTGTGAAAAATTGCTATTGGAATATTGATAGGGATTGCACTGAATCTATAGATGGCTTTGGTGGTATGGACATTTTAACAATATTAATTTTTCCACTCAATGAGCATGAGATATCTTTCCATTTATTTGTTTCTTCTTCAATTCCTTTCAACAAAGTCTTGTAATTCTCAGTGCACACATCTTTCACCACTTTTGTTAAATTTAGGCTTAAGTATGTTTTTATTTTTGATGCTATTATAAATGTTTTCTTTATTTCTTTTTCAGATAGTCCATTGTTAGTATATAGAAACACAGCTGATTTTTGGATGTTGATTTTATATCCTGCAACTTTACTGAATTTGTGTATTAGTTCTAACACTTTTCTGGTAGAGTCTTTAGAGCTTTCTATATATAAGGTCATATCATCTGCAAAAAGATAATTTTACTTCTTTTGGTCTGATTAAGATTCTTTTTTTCTTGCCTAATTGCTATGGCTAGGACCTCCAGTACTGAACTGGGTTAAAATAGTGAGAATGGGTAACATTGTCTTGTTACTGATCTTATAAGAAAACCTTTCAAGTTTTCACTATTAAGTATGTTAGCTGCGGGCTGAGCATATATGGACTTTATTATATTGAAGTACATTCCTTGTATACTCAATTTGTTGAGAGTTTTTATCTTAAATGGATGTTGAATTTTGTCAAATGCTTTTTCTGCATCTGTTGAGATAATCACATGATTTTTATCATTAATTCTATTAGTATGATATATCACATTTATTGTCTTGCCTGTGTTGAACTATCTCTGCATCCCAGGAATGAATCCCAATTAATCATGGTGTATGGTCCTTTTAATGTGCTGTTGAATTCAGTTTGCTAGTATTATGTTGAGAATTTTTGCATCTATATTTATTAAGGATATTAGCCTGTAGTTTTCTTTTATTGTAGTGTCTTTCTCTGTCTTTGTATCAGGGTAATGTTGGCCTTGTAAAATGAGTTTGGGATTGTTCTCATCTTTAGTTTTTCGGAAGAGTTTGAGAAGAATTGGTGTCAGTTCTTTAAATGTTTGGTAGAATTCACCAGTGAAGCCATCTGCTTCTGGGCTCTTTTAGTTGGCTGGTTTTTGTTTACTGTTTCAATCTTCTTACTCATTATTGGTCTGTTCAAATTTTCTATTTCTTCATAATTCAGTCTTGGCTGATTGTATGTTTCTAGGAATTTATCTATTTGTTCTAGGTTACCCAATTTGTTGGATGTTTATAACTGTTTATAGTAGTCTCTTATGATCCTTTGTATTTCTGTGGTGTCAGTTGTAATGTCTCCACTTTCATTTCTGATTATTTATTTCAGTGTTCTCTCCTTTTCTCTTGGCTGGTCTAGCTAAAGGTTTGTCAATTTTGGTTATCTTTTCAAAAAATCAGATCTTAGTTTTGCTGGTCTTTTCTACTGATTTTCTATTCTCTATTTCATTTATTTCTTCTTGAAGTGTAAAAGTTAGGTTGTTTATATGAGATTTTTCTTTTTTTCTTAATGTGTAGGCATTTATCACCATGAACTTCCTTCTTAGAATTGCTTTTGCTTATACCATTAGTTTTGGTATGTTGTGTTTCCCTTTTCATTTGTTTCAAGATATCTTTTGATTTTCCCTTTTGATTTCTTCTTTGACCTGTTGTTTAGGAGTGTGTTGTTTAATTTCCACACATTTATGAATTTCCCACTTTTCCTTCTGTTATTGAATTTATAGTTTCATACCACTGTGTTCAGAAAAGATACTTGATATTATTTCAGTCTTTTACATTTGCTAAGGCTTGTTTTGTGATCTAACATAGTATCTATACTGGAGAATGTTCTGCATGCTCTTGAGAAGAATCTATATTCTGCTGCTGTTGGGTGGAATGTTCTGTATGTGTCTGTTACATCTATTTGGTCTAAGATATAGTTCAAGTCCAGTGTTTTCTTATTGGTTTTCTGTCTGGATGATCTATCCAGGGCCAAAAGTGAGGTACTGAAGTACCCTACTGTTTTTGTATTGCTGTCTACTTGTCCCTTCAGATCTGTTAGTATTTGCTTAATTTATTTAGGTGCTCTGATGTTGGGTGCCTGTTTATTTATGCTTGATATATCCTCTCAATGAATGTACCCCTTTGTCATTATATAATCACCATATTTGCCTCTCATGACAGTTTTAACTTAAAGTCTGTTTTGTGTGATATAAATTTAGCTTCCCCTACTCACTTTTGCTTTTACTATCCCTTCACTTTGAACCTATGTATGTCCTTAAAGCTGAAGTGAGTGTCTTGTAGGCAGCACTTAGTTGGGTTTTGTCTTCTTGTTTTTTAATCCATTTGGCCACTCTATGCCTTTTGATTTGAGCATTTAATACATTTACATTTAAAGTAATTATTGATAAGTAAGAACTTACTAATTCCATCTTATTAATTATTTTATGCTGTTTTGCAGTTTTCTTGTTCCTTTCTTCTCCTTTTGTCATCTTTCTTTGTGAATTGATGATTTTCCAGAGTGAAATGCTTTGATTCCCATCTCTTTATCTTTTATCTATCAACTGTAAGTTTTTGCCTTGTGCTTACCACAAGACTTACATAAAACATCTCATATAGAGATATAATAGTCTCTTTTAAGCTGATAACTACTCAACTTTAATCACATATAAAAATTCTACCCTTATACTCTCTCCCCATATTTTGTTTGATGTCTTATTTTACCTCTTCTTATATTATCTATACATTAAAATTATTATAGCTATATTTATTTTTAATACTTTTGTCCTTTAAACCTTTTTTATTTGAGTTAAGTGATTTACACACCACCAAATTACTGTATTAGAGTATTTGAATTTGACTATATACTTACCTTTACCAGTATGTTTTGTATTTTCACGTCATTTCATGTTACTAATTAGAGTCCTTTCATTTCAGCTTGAAGAACACCTTTCAGCATCTTGTAAGACGGGTCTAATGGTGATGAACTTCTTCATTCCTGAAAGACAACTTTGCCAGGTAAAATATTCTTGTTTGGCAATTTTCTCTTTCAAGAGATTGACTCTATCATCTCACTCTCTCCTGGCCTGCAAGGTTTCTGCTGCGAAATCCACTGATAGCCTTATGGGGATTCCCTTATATATGAATTAATTTTTCTCTTGTTGTTTTGTTGTTAAAATTTTTCTCATTGTCTTTTATTTTATTTTTTTTAACATTTTTATTGGAGTATAATTGCTTTACAGTGGTGTGTTAGTTTCTGCTTTATAACAAAGTGAATCAGCTATACATACACATATATCCCCATATCTCCTCCCTATCCCACCCCTCTAGGTGGTCACAGAGCACCAAGCTGATCTCCCTCTGTCATGTGTCTGCTTCCCACTAGCTATCTATTTTACATTTGGTAGTGTATATATGTCCGTGCCACTCTCTTTGTCCCAGCTTACCCTTCCCACTCCCCGTGTCCTCAAGGGTGTGGAGAAAAGGGAACCCTCTTGCACTGTTGGTGGGAATGTAAATTGATACAGCCACTATGGAGAACAGTATGGAGGTTCCTTAAAAAACTAAAAATAGAACTACCATACGACCCAGCAGTCCTACTACTGGGCATAATTCAAAAAGAGTCATGTACCACAATGCTCATTGCAGGTCTATTTACAATAGCCAGGACATGGAAGCAACCTAAGTGTCCATTGACAGATGAATGGATAAAGAAGATGTGGCACATATATACAATGGAATATTACTCAGCCATAAAAAGAAATGAAATTGAGTTATTTGTAGTGAGGTGGATGGACCTAGAGTCTGTCATACAGAATGAAATAAGTCAGAAAGAGAAAAACAAATACCATATGCTAACACATATATATGGAACCAAAAAAAAAAAAATGGTTCTGAAGAACCTTGGGGCAGGACAGGAATAAAGAAGCAGACGTAGAGAATGTCTTTGATTTTAGACAGTTTTATTATAATGTGTTTGGAGAAGATTGTTTTGGGTTGAAATTCTGGTGTGACCTTTTAGCTTCGTGAACTTGGACATACAGATGTCTCCCCAGATTTAAGAAGGCAAAGTCCTTTACCAAGTCAGCCTGTCCTGAGATTCTGGATGGGCTGTCTGGTGGTATCCACAGGTGGCTTGCTGCTGGTGTCCTTGGGTGGGCAGGTTTGGTATCTGAGCCAGCAAGTGGGCAGGCCTGTTGTTTATGTACACAGGGGCCATCCTGGTGCCTGGGTCCATGTGGATAGGCCTAGCGCTGGAGTCTGCAGTGATGGGCCTGGGACCTGGGTCTGCATGGGCAGGCTTGGATCATGGGTCCAGAGGGCCAATCAGGACCCAGGGACCACTGGGGTGGGCCTGGCATTTGAGCTCACCTCACCCTCCTTCTCCCATGGGGAGAGGGTATCTCTCTGTGTGTTGGGCTGCCTGGGCTTGGGGAGGAGTGATGAAAGTAGTATGAATCTGTCTTTCCTACTGCCTTCATGCATCTTTTCTAATTTCAGTGCTTCACCCAGGTGCTATAATACTTTACCTGGAATTCTTGGCTCTTGTAAAATTATTTTTACATGCGGATAGTTGTTCAAATTGATGTTTCTGGGGACGAGACAAACTCTGAAATTCCTATGCCACCATTTTTGCTGATATTGCTCTCCCCATATTTTAGTTGTTGTTCTTTAATCTCAGATATTAGTTCCAAGTATGGTAAAAACAAAGGAAAAAACCAATAAGCTAGCAAACCAGAGCCAAAGTAAATAAGCAAGCAAGCAAAAAAGCAAGTAAACACAACAGAATCTTCAGCCATCATGAGAGTCAAATCCAGAAGGAGGAGAAGTTTAGTTTCTAAAGGCAACAGGGCCCAGAGAAATATTTATCAACCCAAAGTCTCTTGGTACTTTCCTGAAATCTCCAGTTTATTCACAGATATGTTTTTTATTAAAGCAACTTGGCCCATATAATAGGAAAAAGCAAAACTGTCCCTTAGAAAGATAATTGTCTGCTCATTAGGTGTTTATTTTTAAAAATGAGTTATATTCTCTTTCCTTTGCATTTGATTGCTGAGTCATTGAGTTGTAGGGGATATATTGTGGGTGAAGAGGAGAATCATGTAAGAACAATAGCAAATCCTTTGCCTGGAATTTGTTTTTTAGTTTTTGACTTATGCCTTCAGTCCTCATAAAGATTCTTATAGTGGTGAATTTCAAAATTTATACTTGTGCTTTGATTTATTAAGATAGTAACACAAGGAAAATAAAGTTGTAAAGATTTTGTAGAAAAGTTTACTAATTTGGTTTCGGTTACGATTTTCTGTTTACTTATTTAGAAGAAAGATCTGGGAATATTTAATCATCAACTTTTTTTTTTAACATCTTTATTGGAGTATAATTGCTTTACAATGGTGGGTTAGTTTCTGCTGTATAACAAAGTGAATCGGCTATACATAAACATATATCCCCATATCTCCTCCCTCTTGTGTCTCCCTCCCAAATGATATATACTGATCCATCAGTTAGACATGAAGCTGTCGCCCTTTATATCAAGTTTAAATAAAGCTTTTAGACCCAAAATATTTTTATTTGATCTGAAAAACAGTATTGCAAATCCTGCCTGGAATCTTTGAAAATTGATTGAGGCTGTACTTATGTAACTCATGGTGTACACAAAGATCATGGGCTTGTACAGACAGTCACTTTGGAAGGATTATTTTAATGTAGAATTGTCACACCTACAAATGAATTACTTGATGGCTGAACTTATGGTGTGACTAACACATGCTTTGCTAGTTAACTTCTGTGTGTGTGTTTGAACAGATAGATAGATAGATAGATAAATTAGAATTTTATTTAATAGTGAAAATAATTGTTTGGATAATATATTCAGTCCCTCCTTACTAAGGAATTGGTGATACCCTTCGATGTATCAGGTCCAGAGAGTGTTTCTGTCATGGTCCTGATTGTATCATGTTTTGATGTCCTGATTTGATGTCATCTCAAGAAAGTTATTCTTAGTTTCACCCTGATAGAGGTTAGGTTAAGCGAGCCATTGCAGATTGTATGCAGTCTCTTTCTGTAGTTTCTCAGCTATATTTCTATGGTTCTGCCTACTATTTTGCTTCATTTTCTTTTTATAGGTATTTGAGATGCTTGAAGTTGAGGAGTTTTCTCATGTTCAGTATATTTCTGGTAAAAGGCTATGTCTGCCCTAGAAAGTAAACATTTTTCTGTGCTATTCAGACAGATATTCCAGGTTAAAGTCATGCTCTCATTTTTTTGGAGGAAAGGAATGATCTCTAGGTTGAATATTCTGAAAAAAATGGGGTACAATATTCATGAAGAATTAAATCAATGTTTCCTCCAGTTTTACTATTAAATTATCAGGGTTTTGATATTTACCTGGTTCATTCCAATGTGTTTGTGAGATGACATCTACAGAGATTTATAAGCTTTTCAAACCAAAGAGCAATATTACATCAATATTCTTAAGTGCTTTGAAATGAGGCAGTGTGAAAATCAGATCGAAGAGCTTGACTATCAGAATTCATTCCTTCTTTTTACTCTGTTATTTTCCCTATACCTAGAACTCCATCTTTCCTCTGTACATGGTGCCTTTTCTTTTATCCTAACTCTTCTCCCTTCCACCTCTCACAATAATTATATAACATGTAGCTCTTTGGCCCCAGACTTAAATTTTAATAATTTTATAATTTTCATCTCTTACATTCTGTTCAGTCATTTCACCTTAGAAGACAGTACTGAAAATAATCCCTTCAAGGTGACATGCTAAGAATATGGTTATACAGTACTTTTAAGGTTTTTTTTTTTATTGTTGACTTTTAAAATTAAAATGTGTTATTTTAATTTAAATGATATATTTTGGAAGAGAGAAGTCATATTGGCTCTAAGTAAGTCAAATGTAGATAATGACAGTAAATTAACAATCCTTTATCTATAGAATATCTGTTTAATGTATAGTTGACCAGGAAAGTAGCTCAATGCCTTAGTTTTCCTCTTTTTAAATAGTCGCTTGGCCTCATATTTCATTAAACCCCTGCAGTAGGAAATTTGAGCTCTAATAATAAATTGGATAAAAACAACACTGAGATATAGATAAAATCTTGCTATTTTAGCAAAGATACTCTACATGTTCTTCCAAATGTTCATATTTTACAAGGAATGTACTCCATATTGAACTTATGCTGGATGCTTTTAATTATATAGAATGGATCCTGAGGTTAAATGTGAGACCGTAGAGATAGCATTGCATGGTTAGTTATTAATGTTAATTGAGCTCTCATTCTGTGAGGTGCACAGTACAAAAGAAATAGAAGTTCAGATGCAGGCTTCCTTGCAAACTGATCATCTAATGGGGAGATAGAATTCATTAAAAAGCGGCACCCAATCCTGAATTTCCATGCCTAGACATCAAAAGGGCTAATGTTATTAAACTCTGTATTTGTATAACACTTTGAAATGTACAATCTGTTCTCATATATGATATCTCTTAAGATTTCTTAGGATACTGTGAAAACTACAAGGTGTGGTGAAAGAGCATGAATTTGGTTTCAAACAGAGCTGGTTCTAAATT
This sequence comes from Eubalaena glacialis, assembly GCF_028564815.1. Taxonomy (NCBI): domain Eukaryota; kingdom Metazoa; phylum Chordata; class Mammalia; order Artiodactyla; family Balaenidae; genus Eubalaena; species Eubalaena glacialis. The sequence goes on along the minus strand of NC_083729.1, from coordinate 48,632,096 downwards.
CTGTTCTGCCTCTTAAGTTGAAGATTTAAAGATCTCTGCACCTCAGTTTCCTCAGTTGTATAATGAGGATAATAACATGCCTTTTAGTGCTGATTTGAGATTTATAGGAAATGACATGTTGTAGGATGGTCACTTACTTCATATAGTAAGTGACCAATAAATGTGTGCTCCTCTCATTATCCTTTTGCAGATGAGGAAACTGAAGCCTTTGATTGGGACTAGGTCCTAGGCCTCCTAAACAAGATCAAAGCTCTGTTCATTATGCCTCACTGTTGGGGTTATCAGGTGTGCTTAGTAGTCTGAAGGCTTACCATAAAGAACATCTTAATTTCAAGCCTATGCTTTTTAGCCTATGCTAAAGACTTACCAGTTCTTATTATAGTTTTTCCCCAGAGATTTTGCATCCCTATGCTCCCTTTGATTTGGTAAAGGTTACTTTGTCTGATAGAAGAAAATAGTATATATCTATTGTTCCCTATCCACAGATCAGCTTTTTTGTACTTGATAAAACGTTTGATCCTTTCAGAGATGCTATGAGCTCCACAAATTTCATCGTATCTTGCATATCTTATACTAATTCATAAGTTTTATTGTCCTTTCTCTGCCATGTATCAAAGGGGGTTGGCAGGGAGTAGAAGTTACTAGATAAAAATATATAATCAATGGGAAGATGGTAGGACCTTACAAAGGTCAAACAGAGAAAACAATAACAAGAGAAATATGTGGGCATGTGTATTGGCCAAGACCATGGATATGCCCAGGGTGTTCTAAGAAACACACCAACTTAAAGGAAAGAGTGAAGCTAACCATGCAGAGAGGAAGTGTGGGCATGTGATCTGCCTGTGCACACTCCCTAATTTGATATTTCTTGGAAGACCCAAGGCAGTACTGATGTAGAAGCATACTTATTGATCTTGAAAGGAATTTTAAAAAATATAACATTAGCTTTATATAACTTCATTACCCTTACCAAATATGTTTTGTGTAGATATACTGGCTACCTTTTTCTTGGGTATCTGTGGTACAGATACATTGAATAACATTGAGATGAGATTTGTACACGTTCTCTAGGTTTCAAGAAGACGGTGTCTATCTCTAAAGTTATTAGAAAAGTGATCACTTTTGTTCATGCCTGATTAGTGTTATATGGGAACTAGAAAGAAAAAAAATTTTTTTCTTGAAATAGATTTGTCTTCCTACATAACTAGTTGGAAGGGATACTTACAATATGATTTCCATTGTTTTGGCTTGTCTCCATTTATGGGCTATGAGGTTTATAGTTCTAGCTTCTTAGCAAACTTATTTTAAGAAACAGCTGGTTCCAAAGTCTCTCTCAGTATGTGCAATGGGTACTCAGCTGTATGTTTCTCCTGATGACCAGTGCTTTGAAGGAAGCTAAAATATTTTTAAAGCTCAAGTACTCAACTAGGAATATTTGAGATTCTGCAGATTTAATAGCAGTGCAATATTCCCCAAAACTGTAAAAGTAGAAAAGCTGGAAACAGAGTGGAAATAGTGGAAAAGTAGAGGTTTTTTTTAGGTAGTTGCTGAGCTTATGATAATAAATACACTTTTCTGCAGTTATAGCAGTCATGTCTAAACATCATGGGTTAGTAGAGTCAGAATAACCTACAGATCATTTATTTTAACTCCCGGTATCACAAATGATGAAGGTGAGACTCAAAAAGGTGAAGGTGAAGGTGCAGGTTATGTAACTAGTTATTGGTCAAATGAGTCATAGCCATATCTCTTGATGTTTCTTTTTCATTGTATGATGCATAATGCACCACTCTCTTTGCAAACAGGTCTTTTGCCCAGAAGAACTTCCTTAGAAATCTAATTATGTGAGGATTACAAGGCTGAGAGATAGTGATAGCTCAATGTCAACTCATTGATCTGGTGCAGATTCACAGTGAATGTAATTGATACACAATTACAGAATCATCAGATACCAATATTAGGTTCTTTCATCTTAATTACTTATAGAAAAGATATTTTATTTTCCTTTTTATATATAGAGATGACCCAACAAATCTCACTTCTTATACCTCTTTTTAAAATTCCAGACAGAGATTCAGTTTCCTCACTGGCATCATTCTATGGAGAGCTCATTTTAGCCAATGAGAAATAAAGTGGCTTTATTCTAACCTTCTTGATGTCCTCTGCCTGGACCTCCCCAAACACCAGAATCACCTAAGACTTAAAATCAATTACAGTTGACATAGGTACCATGTTGTAATCCTCCTGTATAATTAAACAGTTTAATTGTCATTGTTTCATAATGTTTGCTAACAGCAGAAACCATCCACCTGGTGGCTGTGTTCTTTCAAGAGGCGCTTAGTACAATTCTAGTAAACTGAAGAGAACTTAGATGCAGATAAAAATCACAACCTCTTCAGTTTGCATTTTTAGCACATGCCACCTTGTAGTATATTCACCTTATGCATTTTTGTTGAAAGTTGCAAGAATATGAAAATAAAGAAATTAGTTAGAGACTGGGCTGTAAAGAAAAGAATGTAGAATGGAAATATAAACTAATGTGAAAAACTTGCTTTAAAACTAGTCCTTTAAATATTCATATTCAAGTTCTTTAATGGAATGAGTTTTGTTTTATATGCAAATTAGTGTTTCTGTTTCACAATTTGATTTTATAATTGTGATATGATTTCACCTCTTTGAGCCTTAGTTTTCACATCTATAACATGGAGATGGTGATAGTTCCAACATCTCTGGAGTTTTAGATTAAAAAAAATACTATATGCTTGAAAACACTGTATATGTTTTCAAAATACATAGGCATATATTTATGACTGTATACTGTTAAGGAAGCAATTTGATGAAATGATATCTAGTTTCATTTCCAACTCCCAAATTCTACAGTACCCACTCCGTATCATCTAACACATCAATACTTCCATAAAGAGCCAGTCCATTTCTCTCAGACCAATGGAAATGCTGCCTTTCTCTTCTTCTTCTACCCCCTGTAGCAATTACTTAAAACCCCACTCCTAAAAAAATGTGGGAGAGGTCACTTAGTCACTTCTGCATCCTAGGCTTAGTCATCTCTGCATCCACCAAGTTTTACTATCTTTCTTAAAAAAAAAAAAAAGAAGCAGTCAAAGAATGGGTTGATTATTGGAAACCTTTCCTCCCTCCACTCCTGAAGGTGTAACTCGTCAGCAGCTCTCAGTTCTTACTGTGTATTGCCCAAGTGTTGAAATGTCTCTATTGTTGAATTTATGAACTAATCTTGGTCTTCATCTCTCTACACCTGATCACCCACACCCACTAAATAGAATGACAGTAGTTACCATGTATCTGCCTTCTTGTAAGAACCTTTGAAATATCTTTGCAAAGTATTCTGAGGCCAATAAGAAAGAGACACCCCAAATATATACTGGTATTTTCTCTTCCTAAATTTCAATGCTCATCTTAAAAGTTAATATTTTCTCTTTGGAATTCTTGAAGATAGTATTATAAACTGGCAGAAAAGTTTTCAGTACGATGTTATCAAGCCCCTATGCTCTTTTTTAAAATTTATTTTATTTATTTATTTTTGGCTGTGTTGGGTCTTTGTTGTTGATGTGCTGGCTTTCTCTAGTTGTGGCAAGCAGGGGCTACTCTTCGTTGTGGTGCGCGGGCTTCAGTAGTTGTGGCACGCAGACTCAGTAGTTGTTGTTTGCGGGCTCCAGAGCGAGATAAGCATCTAAATTTGTTGAAATATTGACCTTATTCTCAATAAAGGGCAGATATCTAAGATGTTGTCTCTGAAAGCATAATAGGGAAACAATACAACACTCTCTAGAAGATGAAGTCATACAAACCAGCAGTTCACAGCAATCAATGGCATTCTCCTGTCAGAGCTCAGATGCTCCTTTACTCTGTCAGTAACATGGAGGTCCTTGCTCTCAGCCTAACCATTTTCCTCTGGGGCTCTTTGGAATAGAATGTAAAGTTTCTCACATGCTTTGCTAACCTGAGTTCAGCCAGGTGAAAAGGGAAACAGGCAATTTTGCTGTCACCATTCTTGTTATCTCAACTATGATGTAGGTATTTACGGTTTAGGTGGTCTCAGTGCCTCCTGGCTTTCTAACAGCACCCCTCACTATGTTTCCCTCCTCCAGCTTTTCCTTCCAGTGAGAAGCCTAATCTTTTAAAACAACTTGTCAAAAATTATCACTGACATCCACTGCCTGCACATAAAATCCAGACATCTTAGCCTAACGTCCAAAACCTTCCATGATATGACCCTAACCTGCTTCCTAGTCATAAATCTGATTTTTCCCTTGGTTGAACTGGTATTCTACACAAACTATTCTACTCAGTGCTTATTTAACCTGTTGTTTAATATTCCATGTCCTATATATTTGCTGTTTCCTAGCCTCTGTTTTTCCTTCCACCAGAATTGTAGGCCATGTTAAAATCCCTCTTTTTTAGCCATCCTGGGGGGGGAGTAGCACCTATATTTGGGACAGTTCAGTACTACCCTTAGGTATAACCTCTGTTGTTAGTATTGTTATTGTTTTTATATGTGTCTTACATCTGTCACTGTACCAAAAGTTCCATAGGACCGAGTTTATGGATCAGCCAGCCTTATCATCCTCACAAGATCATATTCCTAGTCTGTGCTCAAATATGTATTTGCTCGAAGATACCTAACAATTTATCACACCACTATGGTTAGTGTTGCAGGCCCTGCCACAGAAATTTTAAATATATACTTTTATTAAGTTAATAAATCTTCACAATTATATTGCAAGATAGCCCCCTTTACTATTAATTTTTTAAAAAGGCGAATCAAACTAAGATCCAAGAAAAAATGAAGTGACTTGCCAAGACCATAGAATCAAAGTGTCTGTGGCAGAGTTTTTGAACAGGTTTATTTCACTCAAGGAACATCATCCCAGTAAGGCTGAGGCAAGGATTCTAATATTAAAAACAAAAACAAAGGCAAAATCATTTGTGCAAAGCGTGTCAGGCTGGTTTGTGAGACAAGAGCCCTCCAAGCTCCTAAGACAACATGAGTATGAGAAATATCCAGAGACTAAAACATTTCAGGAAAAATCCCTTATCACAGAATGTATGCATGTACTATGTTTACTGTCAGATTTGAGTTATGCTTCAGACAGTGAGATTCCGTGTTCACTATTCTGCTTGAAGCTGATGTATTTAGGGTCAGCTGTAAACCAATTTGTGAGGGAGAAAAAGTTGTGTTATATATGCTTGTGTGTCATTTGCTGGAGCATAGCCTGACCTACATGAGTCCCTCCAAAATTTCTTAGTCTGCCTTATATGCTCCACTGGCAGCCCATGTTTAGATCCAATTTCTGAGCCAATGTCAATCAAAGCTGGCCTTCTGGGGCTTAGAATTATGTCACCTGTCTTAGATCTGGTAACTGGGTTGTGATTGCTAACTCTGAAATTATTTCCATGTTCCTTTTGTTGTCAGGCTATGTCTTGGTACATCTGGAACTGATTTTCCTAGGAAGAGAGTTTAGATGTGGACATGGGAAGTGCAAACTAAAGCACAGTGCCAAGATTTACCAAGGATGTAAGCAGCCAAGTTGTATTAGAACAAAAATGTTGCCCAAAACATTTTACCAAACAAATAGGATGAAAAAAGATTTCTAGGATATAGAAGTCAGAGTTGGTGCTAAATGATCTAAAGCAAAGGAGTAAGTGGATGAGAAGCACTGAGTCAGAGAAGTCCATGACTAGGGGAATAGGATGAGACCCTGGGAGGATCAATGCAAGAATGATCTTCGGGGGCTCAGGACATGTTCTGAGGTCAGTAAGATGATGCCATAGGCAAAGCTTGCTTTATTAAAATTTTTTTAAAAAAATTTATTGGAGTATAGTTGATTTAAAATGTTGTATTTATTCATTCAAAACATATCCATGTGATGACTTCCATTCAATCATTCATCCATTTAGCAGAAGGGATACAGTGCCGGTTCAAAAGGGAGTTTTCAGTTAAGTAAGTAATACAGACAGAAATCAAATAATTATACAAGTAGTTGAGTAATTATAATTTTGAAAACTTCTGTGAAGGAAAAGACTTCCATGGGGAAGAATCATAGATGAGACTGGCAGTGAGATATTAACCACCTGTAGGATGGAGGGTGCACCTCAGGCAAAGGAAACAGGAAAAACCATGGTATATTTGAGGAGCAAAGAGAAGTCTGGTATCACTGGAACATAGCAAGAGTTAAGTGAGTGGCATGAGAAAAGATTAGAAAGGTAAACAGGAGCCAAATCCGTAAGGCAGATATTGCTCCTGTTATCCCAGTTTCCAGATGAAACATCTGAGACTCAGATAACTTAACTCCTTAACTCACCAGCTAGGAAGGGGTAAAACCAAAATATGAATCAGGGCTATTTAACTCCATAGGCTATTTCTATAACCTATATCACAAATGCCTTTATATAGTTCCTGCAGACTATATTAAGGTTTTAAACTTAATCCTAAAAGCAATGGTAAGTACACTGAGAGATATTAATAGCAAAGTGGGATAAAAGATAATTTGGGCTGGTGGATGGAGGATGGATTGGAAAGTGACACTGACTAGCAGCCTGTTGGAGTGGGTAGAATACTGTGCTATCTAACACGTGCTTAAATTTCCGCATCACCTAACTGGGTGGGAACTTTGAGATCAGCTGATCATTCACCTCCACTGTCTATCCAAGAAGGTGCTGAGGCCTAGAGTTATTTCCTCTGAGCCACAGTTTTATGCTGCTGTTCATTTCATGTAAGTGTAAGCAGTTTGGAGGACTGGCAAATCATTCAATACTCCAATATTTCTTATTGCAAGCTGAGTAGTTGCCAGTAAGAGTCAGGTCAATTTTATCAGTCATTCTTCCCTGAAATCAGCAGACACTTACATAACTCAAACCAGTTTTAACTCTATGGTACAGACAGGGGCTCAAATTAGTGCAAATTCAAAAGGTAATAATAATGTAATTTTAACATTTACCAAACCTTTCTATATGTACTAGGAATATACCTTTGAAAAGCATCTAAACCATTTCATTTATTTATTCCTATGTTTAGTCCTCTGTATCTATGTCAAGAATACTCTGTGTATCAGGCTTTATGCCCTAAGTACTGGGTATATAGTGGTGAACAACATAGAATCCTTGTCCACATGAAGTTTAAAATATGATGGAGACATACTGATGATGGGAATATAAAATGGCTTAATTGCTGGGAAAAACAGTTTGGTGGTTTCTCAAAAAGTAAAACAAAGTTACTGTATGACCCAGTGATTCCATTTTTAGGTAGATACCCAAGTGAAGTGAAAACATCTATTCACACAAAAATTTGTACCCAATATTCATAGCAACATTTTTCACAACAGCCAAAACAAGTGGAAATTAACTGATGAATAAATGAACAAAATATGATATATTCATACAATGAAATATCATTCAGCCATAAAAATAAAGTACTAATACATGCTACAGCCTAATAGATAATTACAGTTTGTTTAATCACTATAATAGAGACAAACAGGGCACAAAAAAAAATAATAATAAAGATAATATGTAGGTGCTAAATAAATGGATGATCTGGCAAGGACTCTCAGAAGAGGTAATATTTAAACAGCCACCTGAAAGGTGATGCTGGGAATTTATCGGAATAATAAATAAATTCCTTGTTTCGGGTCTAAATATGAAACAACAAAGAGATATAAAAACAGATGGAAATGAAAATATGTGCTTTATTGTCAACAACATCTAGGTAAGGGGGTGTCTTACCAAAGTCCAGAATTAAAGACTTATACACCTCAGCACAGGCAACACTGGACACTTTTGAGCTGCTCCTTGCAGGTAAAGAATCTCTATCCCTGAGCTTTATGGGTGGTCCAGAGCAAGACAGAACATAAAAAGAGAGATTAAAAAGTGCTGAACCTTTGTATCTGATCCTGCTCCAAATTACTACTCAGATTATTTTCTCCTTCCCTTGAGGAGACTGAGTGAGGAGATAGAGGCCAGAAGTGTTATATTAATAGAGGTCCCACTTCATAGAAACTAGAGAAAAGGGGAAAAGAAGTTTTCTTCTTAGAGGTAAAAAATTACTAGACATTTGAAGAAGCAAAGGATAATATGAGAATATCTAAAACATGTTTATTCTGTTACCAGAAGCTGAAATAGGTAGAATGGAAGAAGACAGTGGTCAGAGAGATAATGGATGAGAATATTTCAGACTGACAAGAGATATAGGAGGCGATATAGTATATAATCAAATAAATAAAAAGGAATATATACAAATACACACTATAATGATCCCACACAATGCCAAAATACAAAGAAAATATCCTAAAAGCATCCAAGGAAAAAGACAAATAATTTTAATGGAAGGTAATGAGATTGAAATTAGCCTGCTCAAAAGCAAAAATTCAGGCAAAAGAAATGTATCTCTCAGAAAAAAATTGTAGTTTTAAATGCATATATTAGAGAGAAAGGAAGCAGTGAACTGTTTCCACTTTTAGAGCTAGAAAATTAAGAGCAAATTAAACCCAAAATAAGTGAAATAAAGGAAATAATAAAAATAACAGAAATCAATAAAAAAGAAAAGATAGAAACAATGGAGAAAATCAACAAATATAGAATTTGTTGTTTCTAAGACTAATTTAGAAAAAGAAGTATAAAATACACATCAAAAATATCAGGAGAAAAAGGGGACAACCTACAGATCCCACAGAGATTAATAAGCTCAATCAGGAACATTATGAACAGCTTTATGTCAATAAATTTGATGAAGTGGACAAATTTCTTGAGAGATACAACTTACCACAGTTGAAATGAGAAAATAGAAAGTTTAGATATACTTATCAATTAAAGAATATAATTTATAATTGAACAAAATTACATTTCCACAGAGAAAACCCTCGGACTAGATGCTTTCACTTGTGAGTTCTACCAAACATTTAGTAAAGAGATAATACTAATCCTATACAAACTTTTCTTTTTTTTCAGAAATAGGATATGAGGGAACAATTTCTCAACTCGTTTTATGAGGCCACTTAACTGTGAAACAAAAATCAGACTGATCTTCTTTAAGAGAATATGAAATTCCAGACCAATAATCCTACTGAACATTGATACAAAAATCCTATGTAAAACTTTATGGAATTAAAGTTAGGAATATATAAAAAGAATACTACACCATGATGTGTGATTTAATCTAGGAAGGCAAGGTATTTTTTAACATACAAAAGTCAGTCAATGTAATTCATCACATTTATATACTAAAGAAAAATCATTTTTAATAAATGCATAAATATTTGACAAAATGTAATATCTATTTATGATTAAAAAAAATCTCTCAGTGAACTAGGAATAGATGAAAAGCCTGATAGAGCAATTCAGTATGGAAGGAAAATATTTTCCAAATATTCATATGGAAAAAGAAACTTGAGTTCTACCTCATGTCATACCAAATAGGAATTAAAGGTAGATCAGAGATCTAAGTATAAAAACTGAAATAATGAAGCTACTAGGAAACATCATAGGAGAATATCTGTCCAACTTTGAGGCTGACAAGTTTTCTTAGAGAGGACGTGGAATGAACCATAAAATATAAATTAATAATATAAATTTCCTGAAAGTTAAAAACTTGCTCATCAAAATACAGCATCCAGAAATTATACAGCCAGTAAGATTAAACAGAAAGGAATAATATATTTACAACACATGTATCTGACAAAGGACTTCTATTAAGAATATTTTGAAACTCTCACAACTCAGTAAGGAGATATGAAATGTGGAAAAGACTTAAACATCTCACAAAATAAAATACACAAAACATCTAAAAAGCAGAGGGAAATGTGCCAAATCTTATTCACTGTCATGGAAATACAAATCAAAACCACAATGAGATATCACTATAAATCTGAAAGAATGGTCAATATAACAAAAGGTTGTCAACACCAAATGTTGTACAGGCTATAAAGCAAACAGAACTTTCATGCATTGCTCTTTGAAGTGCAAAAGGGTACAACTACTTTGGAAAATAGTTGGGTAGTTTCTTTAAAAATAAACACCTACTTATCATATGACCCAACAATTCCACTTCTAGATTTTAAGCCAAAAGAAAAAATGCCTCAAAAGGCACCCTACAAAGAATGTTTATAGCAGCTTTATTCAATATAGCCAAAAGCAGGAGACAACCTAAATTCTATCAGTAGGGAAATGTGTAAACAAATGATAGTCTATGTATATAATAGACTACTCAGTATTAAAATAAAATGAACTGATGGATCCAGCAATGGTATGCTGGTAAAAGAAGCCAGACTCAATCATGCTATATGATTCCATTGACATGGAATTCTAGAATAATTAAATAAACCTATAGAAATAGAAATGAAATTAGTGACTATTTCAGGAGGGGTTACTGACTAAGAAAGGCCATGAGGGAATATTCTGTAGTGATTAAAATGTTCTGTGGTTTGATAATGCGTTTGTCAAAACTTATTGAATATCATATTCAATATCTGAGCATCTCATTGTATGTAACTCTAACCTCTATTAAAAAAAATATTTTTGCGAAAAACAGAGTGAAAAATAGAAGTCTAGGAGACCCATAATGCTTATACTAGAAAAGAAGAAAAGGTGAAAAGTTAAGATGAGTATTTAACTTAAAAGTAAAGGGGGAAGAATATTATTTTTTACCTTAAATAGAAGAGAAGAAAAGGTGAAATTAATAAGCTAAGTATCTTACTTAAAATAGAGGGGAGAAGGAATAGACTCAAGGAAAAAGGAACTCAAAAAGAAAATTAAAAAAAAATGTAGAAATTAATGGAATGAAATAGTGATGAAAACAAAATCAAATATACATAATATCTGTTGTGTGCCAAGCACAGTTCTGAGAGCTTTACTTACACTCTGTGCCTCCCAAACATCCTATGATTTAAATATTATTTTATAGGTGGGAAAACTGAATTTAAAGAGGTTTAATAACTTACCAAAAAATCACATAAAATTAAATAAGTAACTGGGAATTCCCTGGCCATCCAGTGGTTAGGACTCCAAGCTCTCACTACCAAGGGACCGAGTTCAAACCCTGGCCAGGGAACAAAGGTCCTATAAGCTGCACAGCACAGCCCAAAAAAAAAAAAAAAAAACAACAAGAACAACAAAGAAATAAGTAACCTACTCAAGATCACTTGGACAGTGTATAATAGGGATGGAATTTGAACTCTAGAAATTTGTCTCAAAGTCTATGGTCTTCAACCTGTTTGATTTTCAGTCTTTATGGGAAGAAGCATAAAACTTTAACTTAAATAGACAAATTCTTAGAAAAATGTAATTTGCAAACAAGAAATAGCCTGTGAATAGCCCTATGCATATTAAGTAAATTAAATAAATGGTATAAAATCTTCTACAAAAATTATAGGCCTATGTGTTTTAGAAATTATTCATATAAAACTTTCAGTTAAAATATCCTTTAATCTAATAAATACTCTTTCGTAGAATTTAAATGTGTAAATACTACCCAACATATTCCTCATAGCGATAATAACCAGAATACCCAAGTCTAATATAGGCAAAGGAACAATAAAAGAACAAAAATTGATAGGCCAGTATTACTAAGGAACATTGATGTACGTATATTAAACCAAATAGTAAACAACCAAATCCAGTATTTAAAAAAAGGTTTTACATCATGAACAAGTCAAAATTTATCATAAAATTCAAGGATAGTTTAACATTAGAAAATCTATAAATGTTATTCAGTACATTAATATTTAAAAGAGCAAAATGAATGATTATTTTAATAGATATGGAAGATATTTAACAATCATTCTTGGGTTAAAAAAAACTCATGACAAATTGTCAATCAAAAAAATGTCCTTAATGTGATCAAGAGTAACTATACAAAACGTATGGCAAACACCTGTAAAAATATGAAATGTCAAAGTATTATTCATTAAATATGGAGCAAGGCAAGATTATCCACTGTCATTATTTGTATTCAACATTGAGTACTATATTGTTCTAGCCAGCACAGCAAGCAGAAAATAAGTAAGTAAACAAATGATAGTGCAAGAATGTAAATAGAAGGAACAAAACTCTTACTTAAAAATAATATCGGTCTTCCCTGGTGGCGCAGTGGTTGAGAATCTGCCTGCTAATGCAGGGGACACGGGTTCGAGCCCTGGTCCGGGAGGATCCCACGTGCCGCGGAGCGGCTGGGCCCGTGAGCCACAATTACTGAGCCTGCGCGTCTGGAGCCTGTGCTCCGCAACAAGAGAGGCCCGCGCACCGCGATCAAGAGTGGCCTCCGCTTGCCACAACTAGAGAAAGCCCTCGCACAGAAACGAAGACCCAACACAGCCATAAATAAATTAATTAAAAATAATAATAATAATAATAATATCATTGTCTACCAAGAAGTAATATGCTGACAAGTCTTTAGAATAAATAAGAGAAAATTTTTAATTGGCTAGTCATAAGATAAACATGTAAAATATCAATTTATATATGACACCAAAATAAGTTATAAACATAATTAAAATAGAAAATATTTACTACATCAAGAAGAAGTGAGGTAACAAGAAATACATATAACAAAATGTGTGCCATATCTTTCAAAAAACTTGATTACAAAGAATTACAGAGGCTTCAATATAATGAGTCACATATGGTTCTAGATTAGAGGACTCAATATTCTAAAGTTGATTCTCTCCAAATTGATTCATAGGTTCAATAGAATTCTGATAAATTGCTGACATAGATTTTAAGAGATTTGAAAAATAACTTATTACATCTATATGAATCAATCTGATTTTAACATTAGTGGAATTCTAACCAGAATTTCACCATAGGTTTTTGAGAAATTTGAGTGACTAATTACTACATATTTCTGGGTTATCCTGATTCTGAAATTTACCTGAAGAACAGAAACTCATTAACTAAATCACTTAAGAAGGGAAAAATCAGATGGGGATACTTGCCCTTCTGGGTGTAAGAACATATTCTAAATCTCAAGTAGACATAACATTGTCTTATCACTTCTGGGGAAAATATTCAACAATAGAACCAAGTAGCAAACCTAGAATCAAAACCACAAGTATTTGTAAACTTGATACAAGGGAAAGCATTAGAGACCAGGAGCAATGGGAGAAAGATGGTCTATTCAGTAAGTGGTAGTGGGACAGAGATATCTCTGGAAATAAGTAAAATTCATTCCACTCCATGTACCATACACAAAGTTCATCCAATATAGATTGAAGAACTAAATGTGAAAGTAAAACTTTAAAACATTTAGATAAAATCATTAGATCATAATTTTATGTCTTCTGGTTGGGAAATACTTTCTTAATCAAGGTATTAAGCATAAAAGAAATGATTAACCATAAACAAGGTATGAAACATGATTGATGAAGTTGACTACCTTAAAATTTGGCACTTCTGTTAATCAAAATACACCATAATGAAAGTGAAAATAAGTCATAAACTATGGCAACACATATAACACGTGAAGTACTCATGTCAAAATTTAAAAACTCCTACAAATCAATCAGAGAAAACCTAATAGAAAATATACAAAATCATGAAGCAATGTCTTTTACAGGAGTACAGCAAATGCCTAATAAATATATAATAAATCTCATGGTCATCAGAAAATACAAATTTAAAACCAAAATAAGAGACCATTTCAACTAAGTGTTAGTGAAGATACAGAAAATGTGTACATTCTTGGACAGAGCAAGTAAGTCTGTATATTGCTATAAGCAATTTGAAAACATGTTGGCCTTAATGTGTAAAACTAAGTATGAACATATATTGTAACACAGCAATTTCACTTGTTATTATATGGCTTTTTCAAACTTTTAGGAACCAGACCCACATTACATTACATTGTACACTTTGATCCCACTACTATCATAAATATATAAGTATACATGTGTATAGGTATATAGAAATAACTGGAACCAACTTTCATGAAACAATATTTCTATTCTATTCTTTTTAAAAAGATGAAAAACTGTTTATAGTAACTATGTTGATTTCATTACGATGTGACTCACAATATGAAAAGCCTCACCCTGAAGAAACTCCTGCACATATACATCAGTAGGAATCAAAAATTTTTCCAAAGAAATTCGCTGAAGCAAGTATTATAAAAACAAAATTTTGGAAACAATTCATATGTTTATTGACAGGAGAATAGATAAATACATTGTTGCATAGCATTGTGAAATAAATTCATCAGTAAAAATGAACAAACTACTCCTATGTATATTAACCTGTATGAATCTTAGAAATATATTTTGTGAAATGAGTGATTTCAGATAACTACATACAGTATTACTACTTTTGTTAACTGCAAAAACAATAAAATAAAAGAATACATAGTTTACAGATAAATACACTGAAGGTAAATCTCTTAAAAAGTGAAAACCAATTGCCTCTAGTAGAAATGGAGTTCTGGGAGAGTAGATGAACTGAATTTGGAGAAAGCACACAGGAGTTTCAATAGTATTTTTAATATTCTAGCTGTTCAGCTAAGTAACGAGTTGACCAGTTTTTATCCTATAGTATATAACGTATATGTGCGTGTGTGTTTCTGTGTGTATGTTTGTATGTATCAACATTACATAATACAAACTTAACACATAAAAAAGTATTTCATGTTGCCTGTGGAGACAGCAGATACACCCCAAAGAAAATGTGAAGTAGAGGTATTTTCTTCATTTTTAGTTATTGACTTAATTGTGTAATGGTCAGAGTAGGCCACCTAATTGAAAATTACACAAACTGCTGCTCCCATAGGACTGCTGCATATCTATATGAAAATGAGGGAATACATTTTCTTTGGTGTATTTTGATTTTTACCTGCTTTAGAATACTTTTAATAAAATGCCACTACAAGAAGAAAATCTCATATCTCAAGTGCTCTGAAGTTCTTTACATTTTACAATTAAAACAATATTTATTGTTTTTTACTAACTCTTGGTGGGAACTATTAGGCAGTTGGCAGATACTCTGTTAAGACTGACCTTTACTTGCTTCTTAGCTATAGCTGAGTTGAGAACCTCTGGGTTATTAATTATTAGTAAAGATTTTGCATTTCAATAGGTTCATCCTGTTCTCAAAAGCCTTTTACTTCAGAAAATCAATTGTTCTCTCTTTTGAATTGTAATGTTTGTATGATTAGGTAAGTTTTGTGGACATCTGTGATATATTTCATCTTCATAACCAACTGTGGTATTTTGAGAACTAATGCTGTTACGTGTGACATTTGAGGCTAATTCTCCTCTCCTTCAATAAGTGATTTTTTGATATGAATTAGTAATGTAGTTCCACCTTAACTGCACAAAGAAGAGATTTAGCAATCTTCTCACTAATTCAGTCTATGTAGAGTACCTATAAAATAAAATGAAACCTACTTTCCTTGTAGAAATTCACTTTGTGTAACCTTGGGTATTTTCCTAACAGTTGTTACTTGAAATTAATGTGTATGATGTATGAAACAGGATGTGTATGGATTATTTAGAATTTGAAACAGCGAAGTTATCATCTTAAATGTATATGCCATTTTATACTTTCCAAAGTTCTCTTTCCTTTATCTCATATGTTACTTGAAGGAAGGGTGCAAATAATCCTAAAATTGTTGGTTAGTTTTCAGTGTTACCCTTACAAAGACTTTTTAACTTATAATGGAATTACTTTGTGAGGAAGTTTTACCCTGATGAGTAGTATATGATAATTTTAGATTACCAAGTGGAATGATGTGTAATTCAGTGACATTAAATGGTAATTAACTTTTGTTTTATAGTTTTAATGGGAAATTGAAACATGAATTTTGTTTCTATCTTGCTAGGAATGTAACTGGCTAATGTGAAAAATGAAAAATTTCCCCTGCATCACACTTTCACTCCTAGAGATGATGAAAGCTGAGCATGGCTTTAATACATTGGGATATATCCTTTTTATTTTTAAGGCATTACTAAAGAGAGTTGATCTACAATTTGGAATAAGCTGGTTGTAGAATATCTTAAAATAAGTAACACTTGTTTATTCTTCCATCCTCCCCCTTGAAATTATACTTCAACATTACTTTTTGGATAAAAAGCAATCACTTATGTTTCATGGTTGTTTAAATAGCGAGTGTGGCTACTGCTTAAGATGTATAAAGCAGGAAAATAATGGAAGACATTAATCAAAAAATCCAAGAGGCTCAGTGAGCTTTGTACAGGATAAATACTAAAACAAAGGCAAACAAAAAACGAAATAAGGAAAAAAAAAAAAAACCCACAACCAAGTGCATCATAGTCAAACTGCTAAAGACCGACAATAAAGAGAAAATCTTGAAGGTATCCAGGGAAAAATCAAATTACATAGAGAATAACAAAGGAAGCAATGGAAATGATAGGAAATAAGATAGACAGGAAGAGGTGACTGGGAAAAAATGATGAAAGCATCAGTGAGTTGTGGGACAACTTAAAGAAACCTTAAAAATGTATAATTGGAGCTTCAAAGGAGGTTGGGGTGGGGGACAAAAATTATTTGAAGAAAAAATGGCTAGATTTTTTTCTAAATTTGATGAAAATTATAAAACCACAGATCCAAGATTTACAAACACTAGAAACATGAATAAAATTACATAAGACTATTCATAATTACATTAATTAAAACCAGTTATAAACAGAAAATCTTAATGGAACCCAGAGAGGGAAAAAGATAATTATATACAAAGGAACAAAGAGATGAATGACTGTAGACTTCTCATTGGAAACAATGCAAGGGAAAGGACAGTAGAGCAACATCTGTATGTACCAAAAGAAATAATCCCATCATCATGCTTTATATGAAGTAATATTACTCTTAAAACTGAGGTGAGTGATTTTATCAGGGATTGCAGAGAAAGGACTTCCAAAAATCCACCTCTCATAAAAGAAATGAGAATATTGGCAAAATTTGTCAGAATCAACTTTTTCAGATCTCTTAAGTCTTTGAACAATCTGAGAAGTGTTTATTCAAGAAAAATGGCTAAATCTTGGTAAGAACAGTTAGATTTGTGGTACTTAAACTTGCCCTATTACCATATCCCTCTCCCTGCTCCAAAGCAGTTTTGAAAAGCAACAGTCCCATGGTCCTGTATAAAAGCACAAGCCTACCAGGCACTAGAGAGGTCAGAGAAGGTTTGGAGCTTCCAAAATCACCTTTCTTAGAGAATTGTCATTATTTATGCTGTCTGACAGTTCTCTGGAAGCATTCATGTACAGGATTTATCTCTTTTTGACCATATTTAGACCTGCTCTGAGTGAAGAGTCTTTCCCCTGGGGGTATTTGGCAGTGACAGTTGTTGAATATCACAGCTGCCTGAGGTAGTGATAATAGTTGGGGCAAACGATAGCTCAAAAGAATCCAAAAAAACAAAAACAAAACAAAACAACCTTTGAAAGAGGACCTGGACAATGGGAATCTAGAAGACCAGAAACATAAACAGGGCAACACGCCTGGCCAGGGCTATATATTTGCCTAGAGAAAACTGGAGAAGACCCTAAACACCTCTCTGGCTGACCTTGAGATTTCCTGCAGAAGCAGAAAGTAAAGACTAAGGCAGAGCTGTAGACAGCTTATCTGAGCACAGAAGTTGTACCCCAACACACACACACACAGAGTCTGTCAGCAAAGGCTGTGAGACCTGGTAGTTCCAGTCATTTAAAAAAAGCTATTTGCAATGATTAGCTGACCCCTGAGCAAAGCTAGAAGAAACCTCAGTGGCCACACACAACAACAAAAAATACAGACTTTATAGAATTGCTTCAAGAAAGTCATTAAAACAAAACAAGCAAGCAAAAGAGCAGCAAAGTCGATGCAACACACAGCAACAACAAAAGACCTTGGTGGTTGTGGGGAGGCAGTCTGATTTCCAGAACTGCCCATTTTATTATTTAAAGTGTCCAGTTTTCAGCAAGGATTAGGCCACATGCAGAGACACAAGAAATATACCCCATCCACAGGAAAAACTATAATCAATAGAAACTGTCCTTAAGGAAACCCAGAAGTTGAAATTACTAGAGAAATCACTTAAATTAGCTATTCTAAATATGGCTAAGCAAGTAAAGGAAGCCATATTTAAAAACTAAAGGAGAGACTTCCCCAGTGGTCCAGTGGTAAAGAGTCTGCCTTCCAATGCAGGGGACATGGGTTCCATCCCTGGTTGGGGAACTAAGATCCCACATGCTGTGAGGCAACTAAGCCCGCACGCCACAACTGCAGAGTCCATGCGCTCTGGAGCCTGCACGTCACAACTAGAGAGAAGCCTGCGTGCTGCAACGAAAGATCCCACATGCCGCAATGAAGATCCCGCGTACCGCAACTAAGACCCAAAGCAGCCAAAATAAATAAATAAATATAAATAAAATAAATAAATAAATATTTTTTAAAACATAAAAACTAAAGGAAAGTATGAGATTGATGTCTCAAAAAATAGAATTTTAATAAAGAGGTAAAATTTATGAAAAATAACCAAATAAAAATTCTAGATTTAAAAGGTATAATAACTGAAATACAAGACTTACCAGGGAGGCTCAACATTTGATCTGGCAGGAAAAAAAAAATCAGCAAACTTTAAATTTGGTCAATTGAGATGATCTAATCTGAGGAACAGAAAGAATAAAAAAATGAGGAAAATGAACAATGACCTGTGGGACACCAAGTGTCCCAACATACACATAATAAGAGTATGTATATGAGAAGAAGAGGGAAAACAGGCAGAAAGAATATTTGAAGAAATAATGCCTGCAAGCTTTTCAACTTTCATGAAAAATACTGATATACATATCCCGGAGGCTTAACACACTCTATGCTCAAAAACTTCAAGTAAATCTACACTAGAAACGTCAAAATAAAACTTTTGAAGATAAATACAAAGAGAGAATCTTGAAAGCAGCAAGAGAGGAGTGGCTCAACATGTATAAGGGATTTTCAATAAGACTAACTGCTAATTTCTCATCGGAATCCATGGAAGACTGAAAGCAGTGGATGGGCATGTTCAAAGTGCTGGGAAAAAAAGATGCTTTAAAGATGTCAATGAAAGATGTTTTAAGCAGCAAACTATCCTTCAAAAATGAAGGAGAAATTAACACTCCCAGGCTAATGACAACTGAGAGACTTTGATGCTAGAAGACCTTTGATGCTGACCTACAAGAAATACAAAATTAAAAATTTTTGTGCTTCAAAGGATACCATCAAAAGAGTGAAAAGACAACCCACAGAATGGGAGAAAATAGCACATATATGGTAAGGGACTAGTCTCAAAAATATTTAACAAACTCTTAAAATTCAACAATAAAAACAGAAATAACCCAACTTAAAAATGGACAAAGGATTTGAGTAGCTATTTCTCCAAATAAGGTAAAAAATGTCCAGTAAGCACACAAAATAAAAAGTGTGATTTGTCATTAGGGAAATACAAATCAAAACCCCAATGAAATACTACTTCACACCCACTAGGATGACTATAATAAAAATGATAGACAATAACAAGTATTGGTGACTATATAGAGAAATTGCTCATACATTGCTGATGGAAATAAACAATGATACAACTGCTTTGAATAATAGTTAAGGAGTTCTCTCAAATATAATACTTAGAATTACCATATGACCCAGCACTTCCATGCCTAGTTGTATACTCAAAAGAATTGAAAACATGTCCTCACAAATACTTTTACAGGAGTGTCCATAATAGCATTATTCATAATAGCCAAAAAGCGGAAATAACCCAAATGCCCATTAATTGGTGAATGAATAAACAATATGTGGTGTATCCATACACTGGAATAACATTTGACAATGAAAGTTAATGATAAATGCTACAAAAAGGATGAAACTTGAGACTATTATGCTGAGTGAAAGAAATCAAACACAAAATGCCACATATTCTATTTATATGAAATGTCCAAATAGACAAAATCATAGTGGCAAAAAATAGGTTAGTGGTTATAGGGCTGGGAGTAAAGAACAGGGAATAACTGCCAATAAATATGAGTTTCTTTTGGGTGTGATGAAAATGTTCTGCAATTAGATAGTGGCAAGGGTTGTACTAAAAACCATTCAATTTTATGCCTTAAGAGGTAATTTTTACGATACGTGAATTATATCTCAATTTTAAAAATTGAAGTCAAAATCAACTTTTAAAGGCATAAAAAAACGGCAAGAATTCATTATTAGTAGACATTCATTTAAAGGCATTTTAAAGGCAGTTCTTCAGTCAGAAGGAATATGAGAGCATATAGAAATCTGCATTTAAACAATGGAATGAAAAGCACCAAAATATTTACTACATGGATAAATATATTAGAATGTTCTTTTTATTGCTGGATCTAATATTTAAAAGGTAGTTGAGAGGTTGAGAGGAGATTTCCATTGTCTGCCAAGATGGAGTAACAGGGATTGGATTTACACTTCTGCATAAAACAACTGAAAAAAAATGGACAAAATATATGAAACAGTAGTTGTCGAGACACATGACTTCAGGTGAGAAAGGCAGTATTCCCTGAGATACAGGAAATGATGAAGTGATCGCTTTTGTTGCCCCCTTATACCTTGAAAGAATATCCTGGCTGTGACAGAGGGGACGGACTCAAGGTACCTTGGCAAACTCCCTGAGAATTTGGGAATATTCAAGGCTTGACTTCATAAGACAGAGTCCCAGAGAGGAGAGATCTTTACAAAGAGATAACTCTGTATCTATGCAGAGGGTTCCTGTGGAGTATTCAGCTGAGTACTGATTAGCACTTGTGTGTAAATAACCTACCCAAGGGGATACTGAGAGCTCTTAGGGGAATGACCTTGTGCTTATGCAGGACCAGGAATCATGTCTGTTCCTACAACCAGACTGGAAAAACCTCATGATTCAAAAGACATTTGGTACTCAGAAGGGTTTTACCTCTTTAGTAGTGACTAATTTGTCCTAGGTCAAACATGGCTGTGGGCCTGTATAATTGTTAATTTTATGTGTCATCTTGACTGGATCACAGGGTGCCCAGGTATTTGGCTAAACATTATTTCTGGGTGTTCCATGAGGGTATTTCTGGATGAAATCAGCATTTGAATTGGTGGACCCAGTAAAGCAGTTTGCCCTCTTCAGCATGGGTGGGTATCTCCCAGTCCAATCAATCGTGGGCCTGAATAGAACAGAAAACAGAGGAAGGAAGAATTTGACCTTTCCTGCCTGATTGCTTAACATTGATATCCTGCCCTTGGAGCTCCTGGTTCTCAGGCCCTGAGACTCTCACTGAATTACATCACTAGCTTTCCTGTGTCTCCAGCTCGCAGGTGGCAGGCTGTGGGACTCCTTAGCCTCCATGATTGCATGAGCCAATTCCTTATACTAAATACCTCTCTGTCTCTTTCTCTCTCTCTCTCTCTCTCCACACACACACACACACACACAGACTCACACAGACATATACACACATATATCCTATTGATTCTATTTCTCTGGAGAACCGACTAATACAGCCTGCTTCACAAAACTAAAAAGTAAGACCCTAAATGATCAAACTATAAGTAACTTAACTGCATCTCTGATAACAGCATAAGAATATTTATAGAAATACAAAATATCTATCAATAAGCAACATGAAATCTTTAATATCACCATACAACAAAAAGGTTACCAGTATGAAAAGAAGCAGCAAATATGACCAATAATGAAGAGAAAAATAAACCAATGGAAAACAATCCTAGACTGACAGGAGACAAGGACATTAAAATACTTATTATAAATACGTTTAAAAACTAAAGACATGGAAGATATAAAAAAGACCCAAATCAGACTTCTAGAGATGAGAAATAGAATGTATAAAATGTGTAATACACTAAATTTGATTAATTACAGATTAGACAACTTAGAGAAAAGATTAGTGAACTTAAAGATGTAGCAATAGAAACTATCTAAAATGAAACACTAAGGGAAAACAGGATTTTCTTTTTAAAAGAAGCACTAATGACTTGTGGGACATTTTTAAGTGACCTATTATATGTGTAATTGGATCCCCTGAAGGAAGTGCGGGAGAGCAGTTACAATATTTTAAGAAATTATGACTGATAGTTTTCCAAATTTGATGGCAACTCCAAACCCAGAGGTTCTAAGAGGCTCTGGAAGTTTCAACAACAACTAGAAACATGAAGAAAACTACACCAACGCAAATGCAGTGATAAAGAGAATATCTTAGATGCAGCCAGAGGAAAAGGACACAATATATAGAGAGGAAGAAAAAGAAAGATAACTCATCAGGAATAGTGTTAATGAGAATGACTAGTATATTGAAATTACTGAAAGAAAAAACTATCAACCTAGAATTTTATTCAAGTAAAGATATATTTTATTGAGAAATGACTAATGGCCTGAAGATATGAACACTTTACTGAATGAATATATGGAAGGCAAATAAGTACATGAAATCATTCTCAACATCTTTAGTCATTAAATAAATATAAACTACAATCACAAAGATATATACCTATTAGAATGGCTTTAAAAAACTGACAATGTAAAGTGTTGAGAATGCAGAGCAATTGGAAATCTCAGACATTGCTGGTGAAAATTAAAATATGGTTTGGCTACTTTGAAAATCAGTTTTCAGCTTCTCTTATAGTTGAACATGCACTTACATTCCAATCCAGCCATCCTACTCCTAGGTATTTGTACAAGTGAATTGAAAACTTATGTTCACACAAGAATCATTATATGAATATATGACCTTATTTATAATAACCAAAAACTAGAAACAACACAAATTTCCTTCAACAGGTGAATGGATAAACAAAATGTAACACATCCATATGATTGAATAATACTCAACAATTAAAAAGGAATGAACTACCCATACAGACAAGAACATTAATGAATCTACAATGCATGTTTAGAAACTGAAAAAAGCCACATCTAAAAGGCTACATGTGTATGCTCTATTTTTATGACATTCTGTGAAGGAAAGGGCAAAACTAAAGGGAAAGAAACAAATCAGCAAATTCCTGGGGTTTATGGTGGTGGAAGGTGTTGTCTACAGTGACATGCAAGAGGGTTTTAGGGAGTTGATGATGATATTCATCGTCTCTTTGTTGGTGGTGATGTTGTTATATGACGGTTATGTGATTGCCAAACTCACAGAATTGCATACCAAAAAAGAGTGATTTTTACTGTAGCATATAAATTATACTTGAATAAAATTATGATAAAAAGAGAGAATGTGAAAATTTCTGAGGACAAATGGGAAGCTAGAATAGAGAGAATCTCTAAAATGCTCATACATTCAGGCAACAGGTTATTTATTAGGTGCCTGTAGTTTGGAGGGATGGTAAAATGTGGCAAGCCAATATAGATATAAAAGTAAGGCTATGTGTTAACTAACAGAGATTCTAAAATAAATATATTTCTACCCTTAAGGAGCCCATGGTTTACCGAGGGGAACAATCCTTTTAACTGACAGACATGAAATAATGTGGTAAGAGCTATGAAAGAGCCAATGTAAGATATTCTTGGATCCTGCAAGTGGGATAGATGACTAGACATAGGTGATAGGGCAAAAGACTGCCTGGAAGAGAAATCATCAAAGATATGAACAGATAGCTAGTTGGAAGCAGCTGCATAGCACAGGGAGATCAGCTCGGTGCTTTGTGACCACCTAAAGGGGTGGGATAAGGAGGGTGGGAGGGAGACGCAAGAGGGAGGGGATATGGTGATATATGTATGCATATAGCTGATTCACTCTGTGATACAGCAGAAACTAACACAACATTGTAAAGCAATTATACTCCAATAAAGATGTTAAAAAGAAAAAAAAGATATGACCAGAAATAAGCTTTTCAAGAAGGGAAGCGGCTGTTTTGTAAAACAAAATAGGTTCTCATTTACCTAAAAATTTTTAAAAAGCTAACACATGCATATTGGGACACATGCCTATAGTACTAAATTCAAAAGATTATGAAGATTTTTACCCAGAAGGATCCTCTCTTATCAATACTTGCATGTATTTATAGAAATATTCTTTGCATCTAATAAGCATGTATATATGGATTTTTTTAAACAGCCGTATAGCATATTATATACACTCTAAATTTTACTGTTTTCAACTAAAATGCGTCTTGGAGATTATTACCTATCAGTATAAAACTAACCATAATAAAACCATTACAGTTCCATTTGTATTTGGGGGTTTTCTGACTGATAATTATAAGGTTTGTAGTTATTCTGCTTATCTTCATCGAGTCCTTTGTGAAATACATTCACATTTCTATTTCTTTTAATAGCATGAGACTTTGATACGAATGATGGTGCATTCATCCACTTTTTCTCACCACCATTCCTTCCCTTCCAAATCTAACTTTAATAGCTTGTATTCTTAGATTTTGTTTGCCTTCCCCTCCTCGCCTAGAATCTCCATGTTCTAGTTGCTGGAGATACAGCAGTGAACAAAGCAAAGCAAACAAATAAACAAACATGTCATAGAGTTTATAGTCTAGTGGGAGGGTACAGGCAATATAAAAATGTTATGTACGTATAATGCCGTAAGACCTATGGGGGGAAGCAAAAGTAAGTTTGAGTAATATAGTGTGCCAGAGGGAAGAGGGTAGATTGCAATTTTAAGTAGATTCATCAGAGAAGGACTCACTAATCATGTACCATTTCATAAAGGCATGAGAATGTAAAGGATTGAGCTTTCTGATGTGTATTTCTCAAGGAGGAGCATTCCTATTATCTTTCTCTTTGGTTTTTTTTTTTCATTTACTTATAGGTTAATTTCTCAACTTTTAACACCCCATATTTCTTTGGACTTCTTCTTTCTGTCATAATGTCCTATTGTTTCTAAGAACTCTTTCAAGAAATGTTCCGTTTATCTAATATTCTATTCTTATTTCATGTGTACAATATCTTCTCCTCTCTGAGAATATTACTTATATCTTTTAAAGATTTCTTATCTTTCTTGCATTTCATATATTTTAATCTCACTTCCTTTTGTCTTTCATTTTGCAGTGTCTTCTTGAACGTTATCTGTTTCTATTTCAGACCAAGGCATTAAAAGCTAAATGGAAGTTATGTCAACTGATAAATTATTTGTGTAGACTGATCACATCAGGATCAGGGCTTTTGACTGGGACAGTCCCAAATATTAGAATTTACAAGTATATTTTTTCTGTGACTTCTTTATTTGTTCAGAGAGGAACCTTCTGCTCTCCTGCCTAGGGGAATATATGCCTGCGTGACAACCCTCTTGGGTCAGAGTTATGTGAAGGGGCAAGAAGCCTACATATTCAGTACACAGACTTCCACTTATTCCCACTGTTTTTAATAGAGCATATCTCCCTCACTCTTCCCTTTCCTCTTCCTGAGTCTGGAGCCTGTAGATTAATTTCTCCAAAGAATACATTTATAGTCTCTTAAGGATGGTCACCTGGCCAACAGATGTAGAGGAAAAGGTCTGACTGGTTTAACTTCTTGCATGCACTTTGTTCACCAGCATCTTTTAAGCTCAGAAGTTCATCCTCAAGAGATTCTGCAGCGAGGTGCAGCTTGCTTCTGGCTGGATTCCTTCTCAGTAAGCATTTTTAAGTTTTCTCAGCTCTGCTAAAGATTCCATCCACCTTTTCCCCTTCTTTTACTTCTGTTTCTTCATCTGCAATACATGAAGAATAACACCCAACTGGAATTCTTCCCAGGAAGGTTATGGACATGAAATAACATAATGAACTTGAAAGCATCTTCTAACCTCTTCAGCCCATTCTGGTCCTCTCCTCTCTCTGCTCCTGGCTGTCCAGTTGCCTTCTTTTAATTCTTTTATCACTTCATATTGCTTCTTGCCTTGGGGGCTGTCTTACATGTTCTTCCTTCTGCCTGCAATGCTATTTCTTTACTCTTCTTCATTAACTCTTTTTGGTATACCATCTAAAACATAAAAGATTATATGTATAACATATATAATATATAGTGTAGATTCTAGAGCAAAATAATATTATGAACAGTAAATCAACACCCAACCCAGAAAATAAAACATTACCATCTACTTCATCTTCCTTTGTGGCTGTCTCCCAAATGAACCCTCTCTCCTCTTTAGAATTAATCTTTCTCCTACATTCTATAAACACAATTCCTTTTGTGCTTAAAATTATTCTATCACATATTTGTATATGAGTAAACACTATATTGCTTAGTGTGTTTGACTAGTACTTTATAAGTAGTATCATACTATGTGCAGTGTTTTGGACCATGTTTTTCTCTCTCAATATTATGCTGTCATCCTTCATTCATATTGTTGGGTAGTTTATGTTCATTATATATATATAAAATGAAGCATGATATTATGAACATCCTTGTGCATGTATTGTGGTGCACATGTGCAAAAGTTTCTCTGGGGTAGTACCTTGGAGTGGTATTGCTGATTCAAAAGTTGTGAGAGAGTTGAATTTTACAGAATAACGCCAATCAGCTTTTCAAAGTGATTGTATCAATTTCTACTCCCCAAATTAATGTTTAATTGTATATATTGATCCACATTGTTTCAAAGACTTGTTTTTGGCCATCTGTCTATTTCTAATAATTCTTGTGTGTAGTAGTAATACCTCATATAGTTTTAACTTACATTCCTTTAATGATTTTGAGCTTGTTTTCCATATTTTTATTGACCATTTGTATATATCTTTTGGGAAGTGTATGTTCAAGTCCTCAGCCCATTTTTACATTGAGTTTTCTGTATTTTCCTTTGGATTTGTAAGAGTTTCTCAAAATTATGTATTGTGGATACAAATTCTTTGTCAGTTGTTTATTGCAAATATCCTTTTCCAATGTGTGGCTTACCTCTTCACTTCTCCAAAGGTATATTTTCATGGACTTTCAGTGTAGCCCTATTTATCTATTTTTGCCATATGGCTAGGGCATTTTTAGTATATCTAAGAACTCTTTTCCTAATTCAATTTTATGAAGTTATTCTCCTGTGTTACCTTCTAGAAATTGTTATTGTTTTGACTCTAACATCACTTTGAATATAATTCTTGGTATGATATGAAGTCATACAACATTTTTTCCCCATATCTAATGTCCAGTTACCCAGAAACAGCTTTATCATATGTTTGTTGTACCTTCTTTTTCATAATTCAACCATTTGTGTGTATAGGCTTTCTATTCTTTTCCATTTGTCTCTTTATATATCTTTACATCAAAACTACACTGTCTTTACTTCTAAATTTTTTAAAAAGTACTGATTTCCCTGAAGCAAGGTTGAGCAAACCTTAGCCAGTGGATCAAATTCATCTGATAGGAAAGTTTTCCTGGGACAACACATGTTTGGTAAGATTGAGAGCCACCAAGAAACCAAAATTATAGTGATGGGACCATGAAATACTGCCCTTAGGGAGTGAGACATGTAGACCCAGGAGAACTATAGAAATCACGTAAAAGGAAGAGACAGATATCAATTGTGCTCATCTTTCCATGTGAAGTTAATGCTCCCATTTATCAAGACACAGACTTTGTGTTGAAATATGGACTTGGGCTAATGTACCCTTGGAACCTTGCTGCTTCCACTTTGCATACCCTTGGAAAGGGGCTGGTTGTTGAACCCTATAGCCATGAAATAGAGACAATCTAATTGCCTCCAGCTGCCATTTGTTCCTCAATAGCAGAGAGTTCTAACAGTATGAGCTAACTGCCAGAGTGAGTCCATCTTGGTTCACTGGACTATGTACTTTACAAAGAACCTCTAGAGCTGATGATTTAAGGTACAGATGACTATGGATATGTGTATTGCAATTACAGATGCAGCTTTTTTCCCGAGCATTTTCACTTGGTTTATTAGATATCTTAGGGGAAATTCCTGGTGCTGAGCTCCTGTGCTGCTGCTAGGTGTTGAATTTAGAAATAGTAGTGGTGACCTTGACCTTGATTCAACATTGTCGGAAAGTGCCAAGATCAAGGAGTTCAGTTTCAGGTGATTTTTTCCAACCATCCTTTACCCTGGTAGGCAGGACCAAGGGTAGGCTCTGTATATGAAACAACAGTGCCCCAGCAATCCTTTGAAGTCTTTTGGCAGCTGAAAACTAGATCTAGAATTAAGAATTCTCGTTAGTCAAACAGGGAGCTTTCAAAGTTAAAATTTGCAATGTAATTTAAGGAAAAAAATGACCTTAAATCTGGTTCACAGGCTATAAACTCTCCAATGCTTTTGAATTTATTTGTTAATGATATGGCATATCAAGACTAATTACATCAATAATAATATAGTATACTTAATATTAATTTGAATCATAAAATTAAAATACAATTTCAGGTCCGATGATCAAAAGTCATTTTATTTTTAAACATTTAAGGAGAATATGGACATCAGACTGAGAAAACAGGGATATCTCTTGAGAATAGTCACTCTGCAATACTTTTTCTAGAGAATCATTGCTGAAAATTCTATTTTTATAATGTGATTAAATGCATGTTCATGAATGTGGCTCAGAATTAAGACTGCTTGACTTTTTCATTTTTCTTGTTGGCTACCTTTTGGGTAGTAGTTTCCTCTTCTTGTCCACTGGGGAGTCATTTTACAGTAACCATATATAGAAGTGAAAATATTATAACCAAATAGTATATAGTAATGGCCTCATTATATTGATATAAGTTTGTCAATGGCAAAAGGTAATTGGTTTCTCAGATTGCTTGACCATAGATCAGCAGTGTGCCTTTATTCTCTAGTTCTACCTGTAGAGTGCTGTTAAGTCTATATCGGTCCCCTCACCACCCCAACTCAAAGCCTTCTATATTAAAGCTGGAGAGAAGGTGTAGTGGTGTTTGTCACGCTCTTTGACCACCCCAAATCTTTTTCTTTTATTGGATATGATACATAAAGAAAAACAACACAGTAAGTATACAGCTCAATAAATTATCATGTGAAAATGCCTGTGTGATCACCACTGTTGGCAGTAAAGTGAACATTGCAAATACTGCAAGAGCCCCTAACATACTTCCTCCCAGTTATTAAACTCACTGTTCCACCAGCAATGTATGAAATTTCTGATTGCTCTACATCTTCAGCAGTATTGTTGTCAATCTTTTTTATGTTAGCCATTCCAGTGGGTATGTGGTGGCATGATACTGTGATATTAATTTAGAGAAATTCTATAGTGAAATTAGACTTCACAACTGCCTAGGTACTTCAAACCTAATTCTCTGGATATCCCAGAGATTTTGAGAATGAGCAAATCATGAATATGTTTAATTTATACTTAAACTATTTAAAGTGTATTCTTTTGTTTGCAGCTAAGAATCCTGCTGATATCAAGGAGAAGTAACATATGATGCTGGCAGTTAATTGATTAATAAAGAAAGATATTTACAGAGAAAAGATGGCAGAGAAAGAGGAGATATACAAGGAGAAATAAACAGTTGTGTGATGGGTTATTGAAAATAGATAAGTCTAGGCAGGTCTATTTTCTATGCCACATTGCCCTTTTACAGTGATTAAAATAGAACTATTAACTACCATTCTATATGCTGGGATTTTGAGAAATACATAGAGACAATTTTGGAAAAGTGAGTAATGGATGCAACAGTTGGAGTTTGCTCAAAATATAGTATTAAGGAGATATATCACTGACCAACTGAAAGCAGAAAGAAATTGTAAGGATAATTTTTAAAACTCAGCTTCGCCTCACGAAATACAGGTGCTTCTTGGTACCTTACATAATCTTTTGCATTTTCTTAAGTAGTGCTCATATCATCAGCATGCTTCCCTTTTAATTTTGTCAACCAAACCTAGCTTATCATCAAAATTACCAATTCTCACCCCAAACCCAGGTATAGTAAATCAGAATTTCTATAGATGGCATCTGGAGAAGATGTTTTTTTTTTTTTTTTTTTTTTTATTTATTAATTTATTTATTTTATTATTATTTTTTTGGCTGTGTTGGGTCTTTTGTTTCTGTGCGAGGGCTTTCTCTAGTTGTGGCAAGTGGGGGGCCACTCTTCATCGCGGTGCGCGGGCCTCTCACTGTTGCGGCCTCTCTTGTTGCGGAGCACAGGCTCCAGACGCGCAGGCTCAGTAGTTGTGGCTCACGGGCTCCAGACGCGCAGGCTCAGTAGTTGTGGCTCACGGGCCTAGTTGCTCCGCGGCATGTGGGATCTTCCCAGACCAGGGCTCGAACCCGCATCCCCTGCATTGGCAGGCAGATTCTCAACCACTGCGCCACCAGGGAAGCCCAGA
Organism: Eubalaena glacialis; assembly: GCF_028564815.1. NCBI lineage: Eukaryota > Metazoa > Chordata > Mammalia > Artiodactyla > Balaenidae > Eubalaena > Eubalaena glacialis. The sequence continues at coordinate 48,601,887 of NC_083729.1, read as the reverse complement.
AGATGTTTTTTGAATGCTTAGGTGGTTTGTTTTGGTGATCATAAAGCTTTGAAAGTTACTGGTATAAACTTTAGTTCACAGAAATTAGGTATTTTATTTCCTAACAAAGTTTGGAGAACTTAATATACTTACCTCATCTAAAGCCTTAAGGCAAATCCCATTTATGTATAAAGAGTGTTTAACAAACTAGCTTGATTCAAATGATTATCGAGTATTAGTATTAACCTGCCCTTCTTCATTTCTTTCAGAATTTTTATTATATATGATTTTTCCAAGTTCAAGTTTAGAGTCAAAATTAAAAACGCTGGAAATGAAGCAAGAGGCATTGGACTTGGGTATTATCTCATCTATTTTTTAGCTTTGGGAAATTATTTAATATCGTAAGCATCGTTTTTACTAATGTATTAAACAAGAATATTGCCAGACTTTGTGTGAACTTTATTTGAGGAGTGTGGTGTGTGTGTGTGTGTGTGTGTGTGTGTGTATGTATGTGCATACTCAGTTTTAGCTGCACAGAAGTCATACACTAAGTGTTTTACTTTCTTAGGTGACATTTTATTAAAAGGATGATTAGCATCATACTTCTTTTACTTCTCAGTACCCTCTTTGCATGACAAGTTGCCTGGTGACACTGTGTTTAGTGTTTAATTAGTGGTGCATAACTGTTTACAATTTCTTTCTATAAACTAATAAAATACTTGTGTTAATGTATCTTGAGTTTCTATCAGTTTATCCGTACAATGGTAGCACTTTCTTGAATTCTTCTAAAAACATACCTAGATTTGTAATGGTGTTCATTCATTTGACAAATACTCATTAAATGCGTACTATGTCTCAGGCACTGTTCTTGTTTCTGGAGAGTATAGTAGTAAATAAAAGAGCCAAGTCCCTGATTTTTGAGAGATTAAATTCCAGTAGTTGGAGATAGTGTGAATAGAAAACTTATTCACATAAGACTCATGGAATCTAAGCTCAAACCTACTACAAGTATCTTAAATTTGGCCATTGACTTGCCTTTTTATTAAGCTAACATTTCTAGCATCAGAAAAGAATTATATAAATGTATCACTTTGGTTCTGTTCAGCACAGCACTGGATAAACAAACAGAAAATAAATCTGTCCAATCAGGCTGCATTGACATTGAAGGTGTATTGTTTACAAAAAAGTAGGTGGGAGAAAGAGCAAAGCTTTTTAGGGGGCACTGCTTGAAATAATGGTAAGAGGTAGAAAGATTTTCCAGTCTCCAACCCTGAAACCCTAGAGCCAAAGGTGAGGAGGAGGGGTTAGATTCTGTGAAGGTCCAGCATTACTATGAAGGATCCTATGGGGACAAGACCATTATAACATGGGAATAGTATCTAAGTTGTCACCAAAGGAGACCCACTACAGCAAGTCAGAAAAACAGTCATGAAATGAGAAATAAATTGCCAAGCTTTTTAGCTGAAAATACAAATAAACCAAAATTTAAAAAATGAAGAAGTGAGGCCTAGAAGAAAAGCAGAGAATTACATTTAGGCATGAAATGTGGTGGCTAGGAATAACTCTGGCAAATATTGCTTCAGATTGCTGTGTCCTTTTGAGCCACTCATGCCTGACTGGGGCAAAGCTTTAAGAAGAATTTCTAGCTGGATAAGGAAGGGGAAGGGAATTGTATTCAAGGCTGTTCAGTAATATGTGTTTTTATACATGTCATTTTAGTCAATCTGTATCCCTTATTTTAAGTGGAAAACCAGGTTTATAAAGACTGTGACTTAGCCAAAGTCCTACCAAGTTAGTAGTAGAAACTATTAATAAAATGATCTTCTGACTTGCAGCCAAGTATTATTTTATGGCCTCCTCTATAAGTCACCTAGCTCTCTTTCAGAAGGATTCCACCATCCACTCTATTCTTCTTCCAAGTGAGACCATAAATCATTTCAATTCCATTTTATTTTATTTTATTTTATTTTTATTTTATTTTTCTTTTCTATGCTAACACCAAGTCCTGCTTAGAAAACAAATGCAAAAAATACATGACTCATCTATACCCAGTGTGTAACTGTATTATTACAAATGTAAGCTTTTCATCTATATTAAAATACTTATTAACAAACCACTAGAGTCAAAGTATTTGTATCTAATAAGATGTGCAGTTATGCGCAAGAGCAGACACATTTCCTAAGCTTAATTTTCGAAACTGGAAAAACTAAACTCATAATGGCAATGTGTTGAATATAAGTATTGCAATCTTTATTTCTCACCCTTGTTTCAGCAAAGAATTTGATGGTGTTTCTCCCTTATGAAAAGAAAGACTTCTCCGATAGGATTATTAATGAGTTGATATATGAAGGAAGAACATGGTGGGCTGGGTGGGAGGAGAATTCTAGGAAAAGTGAACAAAGGCAAGAGCCTGTGCAAAGATTCTGTGGTGTAAGGCAGCGGTCCCCAACCTTTTTGGCATCAGGGACCGGTTTTGTGGAAGACAGTTTTTCCACGGCCGGGGAGGGGGGAGGGTGGGTGATGATTCAAGCAGTAATGCGAGCGATGGGGGGGATGGTTCAGGCGGTAATGCGAGCGATGGGGAGTGATGGGAGTGGCAGATGAAGCTTGCTTGCTCACCTCCTGCTGTGCGGCCTGGTTCCTAACAGCCTGCGGACCGCTACCGGCCCGCGGCCTGGGGGTTGGGGACCCCTGGTGTAAGGGACATCAATTATTTAAGAACTTAAAGTAGCCAGAGTGACTAGAATGCAGAGAACTGAGAGGACCGTGATGTTAAGATGAGGAATGGTAGCATGACCTTATAGGACCTGGAAGACCATGGAAAGACTTTTGGTCTTCCTTGGAAACTCAGTAGGAAGCCAGTGGATTATTTTAATAAAGAGATGATTGTAAGATCTCATAAAGTTAGGTTCATAATTTCTAAATAACTGTCTATAGGTGGAACAGTTTCTGGAAGGGGATAAGAGTAGACATAGGAAGGCCAGTTAAAAGTAAATTGGGGGGCTTCCCTGGTGGCGCAGTGGTTGAGAATCTGCCTGCTAACGCAGGGGACACGGGTTCGAGCCCTGGTCTGGGAGGATCCCACATGCCGCGGAGCGACTGGGCCCGTGGGCCACAATTGCTGAGCCTGCGTGTCTGGAGCCTGTGCTCCGCAACAAGAGAGGCCACGATGGTGAGAGGCCCACGCACCGCAATGAAGAGTGGCCCCCACTTGCCGCAACTGGAGAAAGCCCTCACACAGAAACGAAGACCCAACACAGCCATAAATAAATAAATAAATAAATAAATAATTTAAAAAAAAAAAAAAAAAAAAGGACCTGGCTACCGCCACTGTTCAGCATAAAAAAAAAAAAAAAAAAGTAAATTGGTCCAAAAAAATGTTTAAATTAAAAAAATAAAAATTAAAAAATTAAAAGGCTGTGCAGTAGGGTAGGTGAGGGATTGCGGTGGCTTTCAATAGGGTGGTAGAAATGGAAGAAGAAAGGAACAGAGGTGGCATAAATTCTAGAGCAAGAGCCAACGGGATGGGCTACTGGATTGGACTTGAAGGGGAAAAAGGACTCCAAAATACCTCGTGGGTTTCTGACTTGTATAATTGATAGTTGTTGATTGAAGTTGATAGTATTCACTGACATAGAGAACACTAAGAAAGAGAAGAGCAGTTTTGGATATGGGTCATTAACTTATCCCAGAGATTGGAATATATAGTCCTAGAGTTCTGAAGAATGGTCTAGCATGGAGATAAAATTTTGAGACTCATCAGTACATGAGTGGTAATCAAAGCCTTCAGTGAGGATGAGATTCCATGGAGAGAAAAGTTTTGAATGGTAAAAGAGGAGGGCTAAGTCTGAGTTTTTAATTACCCAGAGAGTACAAGGGGACGAGTCTGTAAAACTGATAAAGGAGAGCATAACATTATCTATATCAGTGAAAGAGAATCTTGTAAGTGACAGAGGTTAGCAGTATTGAATCCTACTGAGAAGTCAAGAAAAATAAAGACTGTAAAATGGCAACTTCCTGCAAATAGTGTATGTAATTAAGCAGGCAGCCAAAATGATCTGTTGTTCATGTCAAAGTGTTAGGGTGCTTTATTCCACACTTGTTTAATGGTGAAGAGAGGGAAAGTATATTTGTGTGCAGAACATTCTGAAGCGTCATCAATTTTCTGTGGCCAATGTGGGGATACAACTGGTGACCCTGAGAAACAATTCCAAGGAAAAATGACTAGAAAGTAGCCATGGAGGTACTGACTGGCCCTAGCACTAAATTAGATTTCTCCTGCTGTTTCTTTCTCAGCATGGTTTTCCATGGCAACCAAGTTTAAATGGTTCTGTTAGGTGAACAGGTCAATACAATTATAGCCATTTGTCTTATTACTCTTATTTGTCACATTAGAAAGCCCAATTTTGTTTGGGAGCCTATTAAGATTTGGTCAAACTTCTTGGAATTGTTTCAAGTCAAAGCTTTTAAAAGTTCTTTTGCAAGCAAGGAAAAAAATATATCTTAAAACTAAATTTAAATGATGAACAGTTTTCACTATAGATAAATTAGGGATCAAGTTTTGAATAGAAGAATATAATGAATTTTAAGCATAAAAACATATTATATCCTGCTGGAGAATACAAAGGGCTCGATTAAAAAGCTTTACAAATCAAATAATAATTAGAAGTAAAATACATGACTTTTTGAAGCTCAGCACACTCTTCTAAGTTTATTTTTCTTATTGAAGACAGTAGATATAAAATAATCAGTGAATCACTAAACTCAAAATATAAACATGATTTTTTTTATTTATGAAAGATAGTAGTGCATTGATTTTAATCTTCACATGTACTACCTAATACTTAAGAAAAAAATCCCGAAATAATACTTTGACTGACAAAGTGGAGGTGGTTTTCCTAAAGTGACTTTAAACAATGGAGATGCAAATTACATGATTGTTCATGCAAGCCTGTAATAGGGCACTATAAACTGGCACAGGTCCTTTTAACCCATGTTCTTTGCTTTGTGTTCTGTGACGTGAGACATATTTTTTGCTGTCACTATTCACGTGCCAATAATTTGGGCTGAGTATTAAAATGATTTGGTTTTGAATTCTAGGTACGAAATAATTGTAAGGGTCCAAAAGTTGTTAATTTATAGTTGGAAAAAAATGCCTTTTTGACATCGTTTATAGTTCTATTTGAAATGAAAATAAAAATGTCAATTTCAAAAACTCAGTTTAATTTTAAGTCTCAAGAAAAAAAACAGGCTGAAATTACAACCTTTAGAAATCACATGCAGTTAATACGTCACAAAACTGAAAAATAATTAAAGCCTAATTATTCATTAAATATTTACTTCAGTTCAGGGTTTCCTTTGATTAGCTTATGTTGATTTCTGGGAAAGATTATACAATTTGGATTTATCTGTGCCCTGAGCTACTGATTACTGTGGATCACTTGTTCTGAGCATCATCTGAATTTGCAGATGTTTAACTGCTCTTCTAGCATTTATGACTAAACAAGGTAGGATTGCTTGCTCACAGAAGCAAGCAATTTGGCACAAAATTTCTATTTTAAGCTAATGAATTCCACTTGGGACAACAGTGCTCTAAGTTTTAGGGAGACCCAAACACTTGACCCATGAAAGATGTTTATATTTTTTTTGGTATATAAAATTTTATTGAATGAAAGATTCATTAAGTTCTGTAGTGCTTTACAATTTTCAAAAGTTTCACACACATGATTTCTATAATCCCACAATAACCCCTTTTCCCTCTACCTCTATATTTCCCCTCCCCCTCCCCTCTCCCCACTGGTAACCACTAGTTTGTTCTCAACATCTGTGAGGCGGCATCAAATTTTTTTTTTAATGTTTATTTTTTATTTATTTATTTTTTCTTATTAGTCATCCATTTTATACACATCAGTGTTTACATGTCAATCCCAATCTCCCAATTCATCCCACCACCACCCCCACCCCCCACCGCTATCCCCCCTTGGTGTCCATACGTTTTTTCTCTACTTCTCTGTCTCAATTTCTGCTCTAGAAACCGGTTCATCTGTACCATTTTCTAGGTTCCACATATATGCGTTAATATACGATATTTGTTTTTCTCTTTCTGACTTACTTCACTCTGTATGACAGTCTCTAGATGCACCCACGTCTCTACAAATGATGCAATTTCGTTCCTTTATATGGCTGAGTAATATTCCATTGTATATATGTACCACAACTTCTTTATCCATTCATCTGTCGATGGGCATTTAGGTTGCTTCCATGACCTGGCTATTGTAAATAGTGCTGCAATGAACATTGGTGTGCATGTGTCTTTTTGAATTATGGTTTTCTCTGGGTATATGCCCAGTAGTGGGATTGCTGGGTCATATGGTAATTCTATTTTTAGTTCTTTAAGGAACCTCCATACTGTTCTCCATAGTGGCTGTATCAATTTACATTCCCACCAACAGTGCAAGAGGGTTCCCTTTTGTCCACATCCTCTCCAGCATTTGTTGTTTGTATATTTTCTGATGATGCCCATTCTAACTGGTGTGAGGTGATACCTCATTGTAGTTTTGATTTGCATTTCTCTAATAATTAGTGATGTTGAGGAGCTTTTCATGTGCTTCTTGGCCATCTGTATGTCTTCTTTGGAGGAATGTTTATTTAGGTCTTCTGCGCATTTTTGGATTGGGTTGTTTGCTTTTTTAATACTGAGCTGTCTGAGCTGTTTATATATTTTAGAGATTAATCATTTGTCTGGTGATTCATTTGCAAACATTTTCTCCCATTCTGAGGGTTGTCTTTTCATCTTGTTTATGGTTTCCTTTGCTGTGCACAAGCTTTTAAGTTTCATTAGGTCCCATTTGTTTATTTTTGTGTTTATTTCCATTACTCTAGGAGGTGGATCAAAAAATATCTTGCTGTGATTTATGTCAAAGAGTGTTCTTCCTATGTTTTCCTCTAAGAGTTTTATAGTGCCCAGTCTTAAATTTAGGTCTCGAATCCATTTTGAATTTATTTTTGTGTATGGTGTTAGGGAGTGTTCTAATTTCATTCTTTTACATGTAGCTGTCCAGTTTTCCCAGCACCACTTATTGAAGAGACTGTCTTTTCTCCATTGTATATCCTTGCCTCCTTTGTCATAGATTAGTTGACCATAGGTGCGTGGGTTTATCTCTGGGCTTTCTATCCTGTTCCATTGATCTATGTTTCTGTTTTTGTGCCAGTACCATATTGTCTTGATTACTGTAGCTTTGTACTATAGTCTGAAGTCAGGGAGTCTGATTCCTCCAGCTCCGTTTTTTTCCCTCAACACTGCTTTGGCTATTCGGGGTCTTTTGTGTCTCCATACAAATTTTAAGGTTTTTTGTTCTAGTTCTGTAAAAAATGCCATTGGTAATTTGATAGGGATTGCATTGAATCTGTAGATTGCTTTGGGTAGTACAGTCATTTTCACAATACTGATTCTTCCAATCCAAGAACATGGTATATCTCTCCATCTGTTGGTATCATCTTTAATTTCTTTCATCAGTGTCTTATAGTTTTCTGCATACAGGTCTTTTGTCTCCCTAGGTAGTTTTATTCCTAGGTATTTTATTCTTTTTGTTGCAATTGTAAATGGGAGGGTTTCCTTAATTTCTCTTTCAGATATTTCATCATTAGTGTATAAGAGTGCAAGAGGTTTCTGTGCATTAATTTTGTATCCTGCAACTTTACCAAATTCATTGATTAGCTCTAGCAGTTTTCTGGTGGCATATTTAGGATTCTCTATGTATAATATCATGTCATCTGCAAACAGTGACAGTTTTCCTTCTTCTTTTCCAATCTTTATTCCTTTTATTTCTTTTTCTTCTCTGATTGCCGTGGCTAGGACTTTCAAAACTATGTTGAATAATAGTGGCGAGAGTGGACAACCTTGTCTTGTTCCTGATCTTAGAGGAAATGCTTTCAGTTTTTCACCATTGAGAATGATGTTTGCTGTGAGTTTGTCATATATGGCCTTTATTATGTTGAAGTAGGTTCCCTCTAAGCCCACTTTCTGGAGTGTTTTTGTCATAAATGGGTGTTGAATGTTGTCCAAAGCTTTTTCTGCATCTATTGATATGATCCTATGGTTTTTCTTCTTCAATTTGTTAATATGGTGTATCACATTGATTGATTTGCATATAGTGAAGAATCCTTGCATCTCTGGGATAAATCCCGCTTGATCATGGTGTATGATCCTTTTAATGTGTTGTTGGATTCTGTTTGCTAGTATTTTGTTGAGGATTTTTGCATCTATATTCATCAGTGATATTGGTCTCTAATTTTCTTTTTTTGTAGTATCTTTGTCTGGTTTTGGTATCAGGGTGATGGTGGCCTCATAGAATGAGTTTGGGAGTGTTCCATCCTCTGCAATTTTTTGGAAGAGTTTGAGAAGAATGGGTGTTAGCTCTTCTCTAAATGTTTGATAGAATTCACCTGTGAAGCCATCTGGTCCTGGGCTTTTGTTTGTTGGAAGATTTTTAATCACAGTTTCAATTTTATCACTTATGATTGGTCTGTTCATATTTTCTATTTCTTCCTGGTTCAGTCTTGGAAGGTTATATCTTTCTAAGAATTTGTCCATTTCTTCCAGGTTGTCCATTTTATTGGCATAGAATTGCTTGTAGTAGTCTCTTAGGATGCTTTGTATTTCCGTGGTGTCTGTTGTAACTTCTCCTTTTTCATTTCTAATTTTATTGATTTGAGTCCTCTCCCTCTTTTTCTTGATGAGTCTGGTTAATGGTTTATCAATTTTGTTTGTCTTCTGAAAGAACCAGCTTTTAGTTTTATTGCTCTTTGCTATTGTTTTCTTTGTGTCTATTTCATTTATTTCTGCTCTGATCTTTATGATTTCTTTCCTTCTGCTAACTTTTGGTTTTGTTTGTTCTTCTTTCTCTAGTCCCTTTAGGTGTAAGGTTAGATTGTTTATTTGAGATTTTTTTTGTTTCTTGAAGTAGGCTTGTATAGCTCTAAACTTCCCTCTTAGAACTGCTTTTGCTGCATCCCATAGGTTTTGGATCGTCGTGTTTTCATTGTCATTTGTCTCTAGGTATTTATTGATTTCCTCTTTGACTTCTTCAGTGATCTCTTGGTTATTTAGTAATGTATTGTTTAGCCTCCATGTGTTTGTGTTTTTTACGTTTTATGCCCTGTAATTGATTTCTAATCTCATACCGTTGTGGTCAGAAAAGTTGTTTGTTATGATTTCAATTTTCTTAAATTTACTGAGGCTTGATTTGTGACCCAAGATGTGATCTATCCTGGAGAATGTTCCATGAGCACTTGAGAAGAAAGTGTAATCTGCTGTTTTTGGATGGAATGTTCTATAAATATCAATTAAATCTATCTGGTCTATTGTGTCATTTAAAGCTTGTGTTTCCTTATTAATTTTCTGTTTGGATGATCTGTTCATTGGTGTAAGTGAGGTGTTAAAGTCCCCCACTATTATTGTGTTGCTGTCGATCTCCTATTTTAGAGCTGTTAACAGTTGCCTTATGTATTGAGGTGCTCCTATGTTGGGTGCATATATATTTATAATTTTTGTATGTTCTTCTTGGATTGATCTCTTGATCATTATGTAGTGTCCTTCCTTGTCCCTTGTAACAGTCTTTATTTTAAAGTCTATATTATCTGATATGAGTATTGCTATTCCAGCTTTCTTTTGATTTCCATTTTCATGGAATATCTTTTTCCATCCCCTCACTTTCAGTCTGTATGTGTCCCTAGGTCTGAAGTGGGTCTCCTGTAGACAGCATATATATGGGTCTTGTTTTTGTATCCATTCAGCAAGCCTGCGTCTTTTGGTTGGAGTATTTAATCCATTCACTTTTAAGGTAATTATCGATATGTATGTTCCTATTACCATTTTCTTAATTGTTTTGAGTTTGTTTTTGTAGGTCCTCTTCTTCTCTTGTGTTTCCCACTTAGAGAAGTTCCTTTAGCATTTGTTGTAGAGCTGGTTTGGTGGTGCTGAATTCTGAATAGCTTTTGCTTGTCTGTAGAGCTTTTGATTTCTCCATCGAATCTGAATGAGATCCTTGCTGGGTAGAGTAATCTTGGTTGTAGGTTCTTCCCTTTCATCACTTTAAGTATATCACGCCACTCCCTTTTGGCTTGTAGAGTTTCTGCTGAGAAATCAGCTGTTAACCTTATGGGAGTTCCCTTGTATGTTTGTCATTTTTCCCTCGCTGCTTTCAATAATTTTTCTTTGTTTTCAATTTTTGCCAATTTGATTACTATGTGTCTTGGTGTGTTTCTCCTTGGATTTATCCTGTATGGGACTCTGCGCTTGCTGGACTTGGGTGGCTATTTCCTGTCCCATGTTAGGGAAGTTTTCGACTATGATCTCTTCAGATATTTTCTCAGGTCCTTTCTCTCTCTCTTCTCCTTCTGGGACCCCTATAATGAGAATGTTGTTGCATTTAATGTTGTCCCAGAGGTCTCTTAGGTTCTCTTCATTTCTTTTCATTCTTTTTTCTTTATTCTTTTCTGCAGCAGTGAATTCCACCATTCTGTCTCCCAGGTCACTTATCCGTTCATCTGCCTCAGTTGTTCTGCTGTTGATTCCTTCTAGTGTATTTTTCATTTCAGTTATTGTATTGTTCATCTCTGTTTGTTTGTTCTTTAATTCTTCTAGATCTATCTTAAACGTTTCTTGCATCTTCTCGATCTCTGCCTCCATTCTTTTTCCAAGGTCCTGGATCATTTTCACTATCATTATTCTGAATTCTTTTTCTGGAAGATTGCCTATCTCCATTTCATTTAGTTGTTTTTCTGGGGTTTTATCTTGTTCCTTCATCTGGTACATAGCCCTCTGCCTTTTCATCTTGTCTATCTTTCTGTGAATGTGGTTTTTGTTCCACAGGCTGCAGGATTGTAGTTCTTCTTGCTTCTGCTGTGTGCCCTCTGATGGATGAGGCTATCTACCATTTTTGTTTTATTCACTAGTTTGTTGTGTTTTATAGATTCCACATATAAGCGATATCATGCAATATATCCCAGAAAAAAAAAACACTAATTTGAGAAGATATGTGTACCCCAATATTCATTGCACCATTATTTACAATTGTCAAGGTATGAAAGGAACCTAAAGGTCCATCAACAGGTGAATGAATAAAGAATATGTGGTGTGTATATATATATATATATATATATATATATAATGGAATACTACTCAGCCATAAAAAAGAATGAAAATTTGCCATTTGCAGCAACATGGATGGACTTGGAGGGCATTATGCTAAGTGAAATAAGTCAGACAAAGAAAGACAAATACTGTAAGATGTTAATTTTTTACAAATCCTACCAGGGAGGGATTTCAGTGTTTCTGGAAGACTGTGAAGATGGCCAGCCAGCCTTAATAGCTACTCCTTTGTTTCATTACATCCCACTGTTTCAAAGTATGCTGTTAACACAAACCAAAAACTCACAACATCATGACTTGGTGAAAGTTTTTTGGTTGTGAAGTATCTCTTTCTCTCTGTCTCTCTCTCTTTCTCTCTGTCACATACACACACACACATACACAGGCACTGTGCATGTGTACCATAAATTCTTTGAGTTTTAATCTACCACCAATTTGGACACATTAACACAAAGTATTTTTGCTACACCCTTTCATGTACAGAATAAACAAATGTTAGAAAGCTTGGAACTAACAATAGCAACTGAAGAGAGAAGGGGTAGAACCTTGTTCATCTTGTATGTTTTCTTTTTATATTTCTTCATGGTCTAAAATTAGGCAAAGCAGAATGAAATATATTTGATAAATTGAATCATTTGATAAAATTTACATGCTTTAATCCACAAGGCAATATAATGGTATTAATTTTAATAATTCTAATTACATTATGGAACATGAAAGTGAGGCTCTTGATAGGGTGGATGAAAGGGTTACTATCTACCCAGCAAACATTTTTTGCACATATTCTCCATAGGCAGGTTTTCAATCATGAAGATGTTTTGAAATAGCTGGAAAACCATTATTTTAATGTTTTGCTTGGCTTTTCCTCTTGCTGGATTCAACACTTCACAGCAAGTTTCATGCTTCTGAATCATTTTAATAATTATGTTAACTCAAGTTTCAATTTTGGCAACTAGGAAAAGAGTTGGAAAACAAAGGAACAAAAGGGGACTCTTGCTATTTGCATGTCAGGAAGATTGACAGTCTGTTTGTGTCTACTTTGCTGGTTATAACCTAATGGAATATAGGTCATAGGGCAGTGTAAGTTAGCTGTTCCCAATAATGGAATTGAGACTCACTGTCCGACTCTGTATTACAAGAAATAAATTACTTATAACATATAAACTACTAAAAATGCACAATCAATCAAACTGTAATAATTTACTAGATTATTGTTCTAATTATACCATTTTCCCTTGCATTCCAATATCAGTTTTTGAGTGGGAAACATAGTATTGAAATAGTAGTGCAAACACAAGGAATTGGTCATAATCCTGGGTAAGCACTTGAGCAAAAGTGTTGTATAGTTAATATCATATGTGTGTGTTCTGGTGTAAAATTATAGAATCACTGATACAGGTTATGGGTCAATGATTCTAAAATTATATATATGTGTGTGTATATGTATGTATATATCACAGAAAAGACAGAAAAATCAACGTTTCTCTTGATCATAATACTTTTCACTACTGACACTACTGACACACTGTATAAGTCTTCTGTTAACTTAATGATCTTCTTATTAGTATAAGTAATCAGCTCGAAAGTAAGGGCTATGCATAAGTTTTCAGTGACTTGTGGAGTGGCTGGCATTTTGCAAGCTTGTTTAAGTAAATGAATAATGATTTGACACTTAGGTATTTATTTGCTCAGTACCATAAGCAGATAATGCAAATTCTAACTGTATTTGATTGCTTGTATGTGACACAACTATTCCATTTGTTCTTTTTTTTTTTAAATTTTTATTTATTTATTTATTTTTGCCTGCATTGGGTCTTCATTGCTGCGCATGGGCTTTCTCTCGTTGCGGTGCGCGGGCTTCTCATTGCAGTGGCTTCTCTTGCAACAAGAGAGCACGGGCTCTAGGCACGCAGGCTGTAGAGTGCAGGCTCAGTAGTTGTGGCACATGGGCTTAGTTGCTCTGCGGCATGTGGGATCTTCTCAGACCAGGGCTCAAACCGGTGTTCCCTACATTGGCAGGCGGATTCTTAATCACTGCGCCACCAGAAAAGTCCCCCATTTGTTCTTCCAAACTCAGTCTCCACCTTTCTCCCCTCTGTGCTATGCTCCAAGAGGTTGAGCTCTCTGGACTACGTCAGCTTTGGTCTGTGGGTAACTCTGGCAAGAGATCTGAAGAAAGAAGGGAGGAGAGTGAGGTCAGGACGTTTATTCCCCCAGCTCACTCTAGTAGCTCTGTCATTGGCTGAATCCTTAAGTAAAGATCGCAGCTCTGTCGGGTGGCCATCTACACAAAGAGCTTATTCTATCACTCCCCATCTCACCCCCACTGCCCTGGTTCCAATAGCAGGCCTCTCCTCCCCCTCATCAGGACTAAAGATGATGATGGTGTCCAGCTCCCTGATATGACTAGGCTGGGATCCTTCAATCTCTTGAGGTCTCCCTTAACCCTGCCCACACTTTTAAAAACAGTTCCTTTACTAAATGTCCCTTAAATTATTCAATCTGATGTGCCTTCTCTTTGCTCATGCCTTATCTGATACACTAATCTCAGTGGAATAAATTCTGAAAATAGAAAATGTTCTTGACATTGCCAAATCATGTTGATTTAATTTTTAACTATGATTTTAATGTTATTCATGGAATTGTAACTTTTATTCCACCTAGAGAGTGATGCTTTTATAAAAACCGATTCCCTAATGCCATCCAAAATCAAAACTCTTTGAGAGATTTCACAGTTAACTTAAAGAAGAAAACAAGACATGATTTCAGCTGAACTACCATACTATGAAATGATACTGTTAAGCATTTAATATGACTTTTCACTCTTGGATATCTCTAATAAAAATGTTTGAGATGAACAAGGTATGGTTCCTTTGCCTACCTCCGTTTGTGATGTCCACGGCTTCATTCCTTCCCTTAACCCCCAGTGGTTCCCTGTGGTTCTTTGAGTGTATGCCAAGCTAATTTTGTACTCAGGGCCTTTATACGTGTATGGACCACCTTCCTCCTACACCTTTCTATGTTTTACTCCTTCACGTTACTCAGGTCTTAATGCAATTGTGACCTTTCCAGGGGCTTCCTCTGTCCTCTCTAAAATATCTGTCTACCACCCACCAAACTCTGTACCTTTACTCTGATTCATTTGCTCTCTAGCATTTTTATTATCTAAAAACATATTATGTTTTGCTACGTAAGGTTATATTTGTATTTATTATTGGTCTTTACCCTCTCCCCACATAAGCTCCATGGAAACAAAGATGGCATTTTCTTCAGGAATAGCATAAGCAATATTTTTAGCAGCTCTATTGATATATTTCATATCAAATATATGTATATATCCAAAAAGTTTATAAAAGTATATATCAACAAATATAAATAATATAAATATATAATATAATATGAATATATAAAATATATAATATGAACATATATAAATATATCTACTATAAATATAAATGTATATAAAATTATATAAAACATACATCAATAAACATATAAAATTTAAATACATAGATAGTTTATTTAAAACACACTTTTTAAGCGTGCAGCTTAGGGAATTCCCTGGCAGGCCAGTGGTTAAGACTCCGAGCTTTCACTGTCGAGGGCAAGGGTTCAGTCCCTGGTCAGGGAACTAAGATCCTACAAGTGGCACAGTGCGGCCAAATAAATAATCAAGTGTGCAACTTATTGCATAGGGTTGTACATCTGTCACCACAACCATTTTTAAAACATTTCATTACTCCAGAAAGAAACCCTGTGTCCTTAGCGATTCCCTCTCCCTCCATCTTCCCAGTCTCCTGACAACCACTAATCTTCTTTATATCCTATAGATTTTCCAGTTCTAGATATTTCATATAAATGGAATCATACTATATGTGGTCTGGTGTTTTATGACTGGCTTCTTTCACTTAGCATAATGTTTTCAAGGTTCATTCATGTTGTAGCTCTTATTAGTATTTCATTCCTTTTGATGGCTGAAAAACATTCTACTGTATGGATAAACCACATTTTATTTATTCGTTCATCAGTTGATGGACATTTAAGTTTTTCTCATCTTTTGGCTATTATGAAAAATGCAGCTATGAGCATTCACATATAAGATTTTACATGGACGTATGTTTTCATTTCTCTTGAATATATATACCTGAAAGTGGGATTGCTGGATCATATGGTAGCTTTAGGTTTAATTGTTTGAGGAACTTCCAGACTATTTTCCAAAGTGGCTGCAACATTTTACATTCCTGTTAGGAGGGTCAAAGCCTTCAATTTCTCTACTTCCTCCCCAGATAACACGTTGTATTATCTGTCTTTTTGATTAGAGCCATCCTGGTAGGTGTGAAGGCAATCATTATTTTTGATTGTATATACGACCCTGCTTATTCTAATTTGGGTCAAAGTTAAAGTCTTAAATATTAAATACAATCCTATAGTATTTTTTCTTATTTTTATTTTTATTTTTAACTAGTGCCGTGAGTTTAGAGACTAATTTTTTTTTAAATGTTTGTGTAAATATTTTTTGCTTTATCCTATTATGGGGAATCTTCAGTGGACTTCTACTATGAATTGCATGTTTATGTACACCCCAAATTCATATGTTGAAACCCTGATCCCCAGTATGGTCATATTTGGAGACGGGATCTTTGGGAGGTAATTAGGTCATAATGGTGGACCCCTCATAATTGGATTAGAGCCTTTATAAGAAGAGACACCAGAGAGCTCTCTCTGTCTCTTTCTCTTTCTCTCCCTCTCTCCCTCCCTCCCCACCATGTGAGGACATAGCCTGGAAGAGAGCTCTCCCCAGGAACCAAATCACCTGACCCCTTGATCTTGAATTTCCCAGCCTCCAGAACTGTGAGAAATAAATTTATGTGTTTAAGCCACCCAATCGTTGATATTTTTTTTTATAGCAACCTGAACCAACTGTGAAGACTACAGTGAATTTATTTTTTCTAGAATAATAGTAGTTATAGAATGGTGTTACTCCACATGCTCCATATAACATGACAGTGGATCTCAATTTGACAATGGGTAAGATTTTACCCATTTTAGAATTTTAGAATCTCCTTAAAGTCTAAAAATAACAGTGGACTTAAAGACAGACAGAAGTTTACCTGGAGAAAGACTTGTATATGTGTGTCTAGGGGTAAGGACAGGGTGAGTATTTTCTTGTTGTTAGGAATTATCCCCAAGAATAAATAAATGTATCTATTGTAACACATTCTGCTTAGAACCCTTTTTTTGTCCATTCAAGTACATGCCCTTTGAAGGTGAGAGGAGACCAATTTCTTTCATAAGGCAATAAGGAGTGCAGATTGCTTCCTAACAATAACAAATTGTCAAATAAGGAGAGGCGTAGGTTTAGAAGAGGGATTTCAACAACAGGCTGCAATCCCAGGTCCAACTCTTTTATGATAATATAAAAATAAATTTTAGTGAAGAATTCCAGTGAAGATCGATAATAAAAAGTCTGACAGTTTCTAAGGAGGAAATAAATTGGTATTTTTTCTTTTATACTTCATGTTTATCAAAAGGATGACAAATTTCAAATGCTAGTGATATTTTATAATCAATTAAAACAACTATTTACCTTAAAATATTTTCTATAGCATGCACAGGAAATATATATTGTCTTTTTCTCTTTTCTTCTGACAATGATCGTAAACTACTTAAGAGAGAACTTCTTTATGTGATACAACTCCCACAGTAACAAGAAAAATATGCTTTCCACTAAAGTTCAATATTTACTGATAATAATTAACATCAAAATGACCCCAGAAAAACTTTACACATCGTTTATTTTACTTCCTCTTTAAAATCACCTTAGTAATTTCATCCACAGTATTTGAATTATAGTTGAGGCATATTAGAATATTTTAATGTAATTTACATTGCAAATGAATGAGAAATTCTGCTCTGTGGTCTTATGTGTAGATATCTAATAAATTAAAGGCAATTTTTCTACCCCACCTTCCCTTTCCTTTCCTGCATCCCAACTTTCCTTATTCCTATTGAGTTTATTCTAGTTGATAGAAAAGGTCATTAAAATATATAACAAATAAAATATGAACTTATAGATAAAATAAGGAGGGGTGTGAAGGCTGTGGGAGGATCTTGAACTGATTAATAACAACCTCTAGTCTGTGTTTGAAAGGTATCGCTGTAGCTGCTGTGTGCAACATAGACTGTGGTGGGGGTAATTGTGGAAGCAAGATGACTGCTAGGAGGCTATTGCAATAATCCAATTGAGAAATGATGGTGTTCGGGACTGGAATGTAGGCAGTAGGGTTAATGGGAACAATATATAGAATAGTATATTTTGGATATAGGAAAAGAGAAAATGAGGAGTCAAAGATGGCCTACACGTTGGTGGGGTGATGTTACGAGTTTTAGTGTGAGGGCAAACAAAACAAAACAAAACCAAAAACCTGATGCTATATCTACTATGTGGACCAAGAAAAGAATATGGGTAATTTCCCAGTTGTAAAACATAATCACAAAAAATTAATTCAATGGGTATGTGATAAATATCAAGTGATGGCCAATGATTGTTATATGATTGTTATATGATTGTTATATGATTGTTGTCAAATCACATTAATTTTCACATTTCCCTATATGTTTTCATAGTTTTCTGAAGGAAAAATAGAAAGCAGATTAAGCAGGAACTTTGTAGAAATTCTACTATTCTCTCTCATCTTTGGTATTTCTGTAGTAGACATTAGAACACCCTCTGCCAAGACCATAAAGGATCCAACACATTGAGTTCAAGATGTTGGAAACCATTTCATTACATCCCAGAACAATAGCTTTCTGGAAACAGAATTGAATGGAAGTATCTTAAAATGACCCGTGCTTTTTAAAAAGTGAAAGAAATGTGCTATTACGTGTAACTGTGTCCCTCTTTTCAGTTTATAATGTAATGAACTTTTAACTAATGGTTAAATTGTCAAATATAAAAACCTTCAAGATTTATACAAATTCCATTGTTCATGGAATATTTTACTGGAACAAAACTTTGCTTTTAATGAATTTGAAATTTAAAAATTAGTGTGAAATCCGGAGTGCTTTCCTTAAGCAATGTTGCTAAGTATAACAGAAATAGTCCTGCTTCCAGACAGTTGCAGTCTCTTCCTGCTGACTACAGCATTATTTTGAAAGTTAGAAACTAGACTAATGATAGAAATAAGCAAAAATAATCTATAAGGCTCAGGTTATCCTGCTTTGAGGAGCCCAGATAACAAATGTCTGAGTTAACTGCCTTTTATTTAGAGTGAGGTACAAGATTTTAAAGCTTCCCCTCCTGAAGTATTTCTGATGTTTTCACATAATATCCCACATTCCACAGATATTGCTTCTCTATACCAGGGGTCAACAAAGTACAAAAACATTGCCTGTTTTTATAAATAAAGTTTTATTGGAACACAGCCACTGATATTCATTTAGAGTTTTAACAAAGACGTTATGACCCAGAATGCCAGTAATGTTCCCTATCTGGCCCTTCACAGAACAAGTTTGCTGACCTATGGTCTATACAATGGCTCCAGGCCCCCCTGCTTTGCCTCTGGTGTTGTCCCCTCACCAGATCCTCCAGAACTACGCAGTTGTCCCTGGACTTCACCCCATTGGAAGCATAATCCCCACACCCAAGACCCAGAAATATGGCTAAGACCAAATAGTGATATTCAACAAAGATGCACGAAGCCAAGCTTAGGATGGTGGCTTACAGGAAGGACAGTGGTGGCAGCTAATGTTCTCTTCCCTGATCTGAGTGTTGGCTACAGAGGTATGTTTGGTTTGTGAGAATTCATTGAGTTGCACAATTATAAGATACACACATATCACAATTTAACAAAAAGTAAAAACCATGTATTGAGAGCTTGTGCATAAGGTGAAGAATCATAGAACTGACAGAAATACAAATTTCAAGTAGGGTTCTATTTCACTTAGTCATGAGCCATGCATTTCTGGTTTGGATGCCCCTGCTACGTTTTTACTCAGAGGCACCTTTTTAAACTTGGCATATTAAAATTTTTATTAATTTAAGTATGGTTTTGCCGATATAATAATCTCCTTAGGCACAGGCCATGCTGCTCTGCCTGAGATGTCCTTCTTTCTCATTCTCCTTAGCTTAGAGCTGGGAGCCTCACTCAACTGTACAGATGCTCCCATGCATCTTTCCTTTACTCAAATCCAGACTCCTCATTCCCTGCTTTTTACAAAGAAAGGAAGAAATGTTTTCACCTCCATTCAACCTCATAATAATCCCTATAATGATACAAGGGTGATCACAATGAAGTCAGGCTCTCACAGCATTATGCAGAATTATGTTTGTCTTGAATGTCCATTCTGAATAAAATTTACCTTTACCATGAAATAACTAAAATGCCTATAAAAGCGCTTCCCCCCACCCCAGGAAAGAAAAAAGCAAGAGTGTTGCTTACCTTTATGACGATTTCTCATCCATGCCTGAGCATTTATTGTCTAATGCACACTTTGACAGCTTTAAAATACCAGTTTACTCCTCATGAGATGCTCACAGATCTTTTGAAAAATGGTCAGTGGAGTGCTAACACAAATTTAGGAATCAACATTCCATCTTTTATGATGCATGCTTCTTGCTTTGGGTGCAAACCTGTGCCTAGGTAGCTTATAGAAAAGTTATTCTAGGCAGGTACCTATTCTAGGGTACAGTACCTAAAACCATTTTTAACAAGTACCACTGTGTTTGGGTGTAAATTAGTTACTTAAAAGCATACACACCGATGAAAGCAACACTTGGCAACTATGTCCACAGTTTAAACTGAGATAGTTTTCCAGCTGCTACCAATGAAAAATGGAAATTAAATTACCGTGACAAAGAAACAAACACAAATACTCTGGTTCACTTAAAATGATAACTATTCACTCCGACGCTGTCTCCCTCAAGCATCTCCTGGTTCACCCAAACTTTAACCTGTGGAAATTGGATCCTGAACCTTCACTGACCCTTGGTCAGGAATTGCTCCAGGTAGCTCTGCCTTTTCCCTCCTCCACAACTCCCTCCCCCAACACGTACTATTTATTAAGAACTTGTCCTCTCTTAATCCCTCCTAACTTTTCATCGGCCTGGCTTTGCATGGGTTGTCCTGGATTTACAGGCTTTATCTGGGGTTGTTCCCTGGGATGCTGCTTCCAGTAATTGTTAGCTGCCCTCACACTTGGGCCCACAGACCTGAGCTGAATCACAGGCCTAGAGTTTTTTGTGTGTGTGTTTTTTAAAACCCCAAGTAGTGTTTTGTGTGTTTAATTGGTTGGTTTTGTTTTGTTTTATTTTTTAAGGGAGTTGGGAAAGCGGCGTTGCTTCTGTCATCTTCATCTCATATCACCTCTAACAAAGCTGTTAATTGTTGCCTTTGTAAATGAGTTTCTTCCAGGCAGGCTGTTTGAGAAGTAGAAATAATACTGTTAAATAAAACGCTTTTACATTTATGGATACGATCCTCATAGTCTGAAGAGCCCTGTTCCATGGGGACTTAGATTCGGGGCCAGATCGGCAGATGATATATCATTCCATAATTAATATGAACGCATTGCTGGAGTTCTCCTAATTATTAGCACCTGTGCTAGAGATAGGTGTGGGGATGCAACTAAAAGTATGCAGAAAACACAGTCTTCACTCACAAAGGTCTCAGGGTAAGTTGCTGCCTGGTTGGAATTCTAGGTGGGCTGTCATAAAGCAAATAACTGTCCTGGTTTTCCCAGGACTGAGGGATTTCCTAGGACATGGACTTTCAATGGTAAAACCAGGGGTCCCAGGGAAACAGAAACAGTTGGTCACCCTACTGGAGAGATTTGTTTACTTTCTTGAAAACTTTCTGCAAAAGGAGCTTCTAAAATCCTTGGAAAAATGTAATATAGAGGATGTTTTAGCATGGAGTCAAACTAACTCTGGCTGTAATCACACTAGGGATCAACTTTTTCTATAAAGGACTTTGAGGGCAATATGGTTTTTATTGCAACCACTCAACTCTGACAAGGTAGTATGAAAGCAGCCATAGACAATTAAATTAATGCATGTGGCTCTGTTCAAAGAAAACTTTATTTACAAAAATAGGCCATGGGGGCTTCCCTGGTGGTGCAGTGGTTAGGAATCCGCCTGCTAATGCAGGGGACACGGGTTCGAGTCCCGGTTCAGGAAGATCCCACATGCTGCAGAGCGGCTAGGCCCGTGCGCCACAAGTACTGAGCCTGCGCTCTAGAGCCCGCACACCTAGAGCCGGTGCTCCAAGACGAGAGAGGCCACCACAATGAGAGGCCCGTGCACGGCAATGAAGAGTAGCCCCGGGCTTCCCTCGTGGCGCAGTGGTTGAGAATCTGCCTGCTAATGCAGGGGACACGGGTTCGAGCCCTGGTCTGGGAGGATCCCACATGCCGTGGAGCAACTAGGCCCGTGAGCCACAATTACTGAGCCTGCGCATCTGGAGCCTGTGCTCCGCAACAAGAGAGGCCGCGATGGTGAGAGGCCCGCGCACCGCGATGAAGAGTGGCCCCCACTTGCCACAACTAGAGAAAGCCCTCGCACAGAAACGAAGACCCAACACAGCCAAAAATAAATAAATAAATTAATTAATTAATTAAAAAAAAAAAAAAGAGTAGCCCCTGCTCACCGCAACTAAAAAAAAGAAAGCCCACGCACAGCAACGAAGACCCAACGCAGCCAAAAATAAATTAATTTAAAAAAAATAAAATAAAAAAATAAAAGAAATGTATTTCCAATAAAAATTAAAAAAAAAAAAATAGGCCATGGCTGGATTGGGCCAACTGGCTATAGTTTGCTTACCCTGGATCCAAACTTTTCTTATTTTAAAATTGTTTTCTATAGTCTCCATTTATGGTCATATATATTTAGGTATATACAAACAAATGTTACCGTTTGGTTCACAAGTTTTATCACAAGGTTTTTCCTATCTATTTATAGAAGATGTGTCATAGAATTTAAATTATTACAAAGAAAGTATAGGAAAATGTAGAACATAGAGTTACTATATTAAAAATATATTGTACTAGTCTAATCCCTAGGATAATTTTAACATCACCTCTTATAATATTCTAATATATTTATTGATGTAGAAGTGTGAGAAGGAAGAACTGTAAATTGGAGGCTATATTTACAATATACAGTTGACCTTTGAACAACATGAACTGCATGGTTCCACTTATACATGGATTTTTTTCAATAGTAAATACTACGGTACTACATGATCTGCAGTTGATTGAATCCGCAGATGCAGAACCACGTATATGGAGGAAACATGGCTACAGAGGAACTGCATATATGGAAGGCCAACTATAAGTTTTACTTGGATTTTCCACTTCATGGAGGGTCAGTGTTCCTATTCCCTGTAGGAACAGCTGTACTTCTATATAGTTTATAGCGTTTGACTGTTTTAATTGTACTCTGTAACTTTCACCTCCCTAATCAAAGTGTACATAATCATCGTGAGAGACATTTCCCAAATCCAAGAAGCAGGTAGTGGCACAATTTAGAACAACAGCTTAGCTGCACACCATACTTCCTTCCCTCTTTGCTCCAGCCAGAGCCTCGGTGGTCCCATTCTGTTCCTCCTACCTGCAATGCTTCCTTCTGCCATATTATCTTTGTCCAAGCTCTTCCCTCTACTTGGAATGTTCTTCTAGTTCCTTTTCATCAAGTTAACATGGACCATCCTTGATGTAGTCCTACTTGTCTATTTATGCCTTTAGCGTCAGATCCAATAAATCATCGCCAAGACCAATGTCAAAAACTATTTGTTAGGTTTTCTTTCAAAAATGTCACAGTTTCACAGCTTATTGAGTTGATTTTTTTGTATGGTGTAAGGTAGGGTCCAATTTCATGTTTCTGTGTGTGGCTATCCAGTTTTCCCAGTACCATTTTATTGAAGAGACTATCCTCTACCCATTGGTTGTCTTCTTGGTACTCTTGTCAAAGATCAATTGAGCATATATGTGTGGGTTTATTTCTGGGCTCACTTTTCTATTCCATTAATCATTAGATCTGTCTTTATGCTAGTACTATACTGTTTTAATTATTATAGTTATTAATATAGTTATATATTTCAAAATCAGGATGTGTGATGCCTCCAGCTTTGTTTTTCTTGCTCAAAATTGCTTTGACTATTTAGGGTC
Source organism: Eubalaena glacialis (assembly GCF_028564815.1). NCBI lineage: Eukaryota > Metazoa > Chordata > Mammalia > Artiodactyla > Balaenidae > Eubalaena > Eubalaena glacialis. The sequence goes on along the minus strand of NC_083729.1, from coordinate 48,578,591 downwards.
TTTTGTGGTTCCATATGAGTTTTAGAATTGCTTTTTTCTATTTCTGTAAGCATGCCTTTAATATCCTTACTCATTATTGAAATATCTGTTCAGATTTTCTGTTTCTTCATGACTCAATCTTGGTAGGCAAAGGAAACAACGAACAGAATGAAAAGGCAACCTCTGGAATGCAAGAATGCATTTGTAAACCATATATCTGATAACAGGTTAAATTTCCAACATATATAAGGAACTACTACAACTCAACAGCAATAAATAAATAGACAGACAGACAGATAGATAAAATGGCAAAGGACTTGAACAGACATCTCTCCAAAGAAGACATACAAATGGCCAACAGGTATATGAGAAGATGCTCAATGTCATTAATTATCAGGGAAATGCAAATCAAAACTGCAATAAGATATCACCTCACACCTGTTAGATAACAAGTGTTGGTAAAGTTATGGAAAAATCAGAACCCTTGTACACTGCTGATGGGGATGCAAAATGGTGTAGCAGCTATGGAAAACAGTATGGAAGTTCCTCAAAAAATTAAAAACAGTATTATCGTACGATCAAGTAATCTTACTTCTGGGTATATATCCAAAATAATTGAAATAAAAATCTCAAAGATAGCTGTATTCGCATATTTTCTGCAGCACTAATCATAATAATCAAGATGTGGAAATAACCTAAGTGTACATTTACAGATGTATGGATAAAGAAAAAAAGTGGTATATACATACAATGGAATATTATTCAGCCTTAAAAATGGAAATCCTGTCTTTATAACAATCTGGATGAACCTTGAGGGTATTATGCTAAGTGAAATAAGCCAGTCACAGTAAGACAAATACTGTATGATTCCACTTAGATTCCACTTATATGAGGTACCTAAAATAGTCAAACTCATAGAAGCAGAGAATGTAATAGTGGTTCCAAGGGCTGGAGGATGAGGAATTGAGGGGTTGTTATTCAAAGGGTACAAAGTTTCAGTTATGTCAGATAAGTTCTTGAGATGGCCTGTACAACACAGTGCCTATAGTTAACAATACCATATTGTGCACTTCAAAATTTGTTAAGAGGGTAGATCTCATGTTAAGTGCTCTTACCACAAAACAAAACAAAATGAAACAAAACAAAATGACAAAACAAAGGGGTAAAGGAAACTCTAGGAGGTGTTGGATATGTCTGTTACCTTGATTGTGGTGATAGTATCATAAATGTTTGCCCATGTTCAAATGCATCAAATTGTACACATTAAATTTGTACAGTTTTATGTTGTCAATTACACCTCAATATAGCTTTTTCAAAAAAGATAAAAAACTGACCATCTTTCAGATTACAGTTCAAATGTTGCTTCTTCAGGACATTCTTCCCTGACCTCCCTAAATAGGTCAAACTCTCTATTTTAGAGTCCCATATCACAGTGTTCCTTGCTTTTTTAAAAGCATTTGTCATAGCTGCAGTTTTATGATTTTATGCTTGATTCTGTATTTTTTTTTCTTTTTCATGAGCCTGTATGCTTCATACCTTTTTTAAAAAAAAAAAATTGAAGTATAGTTGCTTTGCAACATTGTGTTAGTTTAAGGTATACGACATAGTGATTCAGTATTTTTGCAGATTCTGTTCCATTATAGGTTCTTACAAGATAATGGGTATAATTCCCTATGTTATACAGTAAATCCATGTTGCTTATCTATTTTATACACAGTGGTTTGTGATACTGTAGTTTTTTAAGGGATGTCTATCTGCCCTTCTATGTTATAAACTCTAACAAGACAGGGACTATATGTGGTTTTGCTCATCACCTTATACCCACAGTGTAGCATAGTACACTAGCATTTAATTAGTTGAATAAAGGGACATTGAATGAAGGAATAAATACATGAATGAAATTTTAATTTGAAAGAATAAGAGACCAAATACTTAGGATATGGGAGGATTTCTTTTGGTACAATCAATAGTAGGAGGAATTTTGAAAGAAGGGATTTTGACCTGTGGTTGATATGTAAACATTTAAAAATTTGTGTTGGAGACGCCACTGGTCAAGATTATTTTTACTTTATTAATTATCATGCACATTTATAGAGGAACGTGCATTAGTATGTAAAATGTTTCAGATCCATAATGAGTTTTTATTGTGATAATGGTGTGGAGAATTTAAGCCCAACTGAGGTTTATTTCCATAGTACTGCATTACTTGCAGATTAAGATATTGACAACCAGTATCATAATTAAAACTTAATCTTGTTTTCATTTGCTGCAGCTGCTATCAGAATCTTTTTCCTTTACAGATATGGATGTTATATAAAGTATTACTTTTCTGTAATAATGGGGAGATTGAAGCTGTTTCCATATTCAGCATGAAGCTGAAGTTGGGATTCACTATGAATTATCAATCAATGTGTGCATGTGTGAATTAAAGAAAATTTATATTCAGAAAGTTGTGTTTTTCCTTCCTTAAGACTGTAGTGAAATAGGATCAGCAAAATGTGCATCCAACTAAGAGAAAAGATGAGAGGGCATCTATGGACCTTATTCTAAAAAGTCCTCACAAATTTGCCTAAAGAACCCCAGTGGAAAATAATCAAAACAGCTAAGGGTTTTGCTTGATCTTCCTGTGTTGATGTTTTTAGCAATCATGACATCTGTTCAAGTGCTTGCTTACTGAGCTAAAGTTAGGAAGAGCTGAGCTTAAATTTTGTTTGTTAAGTCATTAAAAGTCAATCTAGGCCAATGTTTCTCACTCTTGGTTACACATTGGAATCACCTGGGGACCTTCAACAACCAGGGGTGCTGGGCACTACCCCTCAATATTCTGACTTAATTGATTTGGGATGTGACCTGGGCAGCAGGAGTTTTGAAAACTCCCCAGGTGATTCTAATGTGCAGCCAAGTTAAAAACCATTGATGTAGGATAGTTCAGACTAAGAGGGACTTTAGAGAAATCTGAAAAAGCAAGCTCCTCTCTGTATGATGCTGATTTACCTTTTGATTTCTTCATAACCATTTTTCAAGTAGTGTTCCCCAGACTAACAGCATAGATATCACATGGTAACATTTAGAAATGTAGACTCTCAGACCTACCAAATCAGAGTCTGCATTCTAATATGATGCTCAAGTGTTTAAAATGAACATTAAAGTTTGAGAAATGTGTGTTTATAGCACACTTATTTTTCTTTTGCTTTGCTCCTTCCGGTGTTTTCCCAGACTGCTTGTCTTGTGCTATTAAATGGACATCAGATATCACTGGAATGGATGGCCATTCTCTTTTTCTAAAAATAGCTGATCATTTGTACAGTATTAAGTCCCCCAAACTGGAAGCTTCTAAGTCAGAAATTCATGTCCACTCTGCATATTCTTAATTTCTTTGAATGTGGAAATATACTTCTAATTATGGAAAAAATATCCTTTTATGTGTAATTTTTTAAAATACCTGCTGGTTTTTATTAGGCATAGTTGCCCTGCTGGTGAGTATTGGCTCATTCTGGTCCGTTTTTTTGCTGAAAAATATTTTAGAAATTCAATAACTTTTTGTTCTGAAGACTGATGGTTAAAAGATAAGATGCTTTTGAATGCTTCTAATATTTTATCTTGTTTTGAACTTATGACAAAGAACATTCTCTAAGAGCTCAATGTTACCTGTGAAGAATGCTTTGGAGCTTTCAGTTACCCTTCTGTTATAGAAATAGGGAAATTTGCATCTGTCTAAGTGGATGATTTTGTTATTGAAGTTAATCCTGTAGTGGAACCATTGTGATGCTGCTTTATCCGGCATTACAAATTATAGTTTAATGGGCTAGAAATACATTTACTACAGGAAAGAGTAGTTCTGTCTCTTTGATCCTGAATTAATCATACAGCAGTTTCTTGTGTGCTGAATCAGCACTTGTTATTAGTACTGATCCCCAACTAAGTTGGCATTTCATCTACTCCACTCCCTTCCCTTGACAGAATACTATGACTGTACTCCATAGTGTGAATTGATAAGAATAATGGGGAATGAGCTTGCCTGGTATGCTACAATGACAAAAATGAATTGGTTCATCATCACAAATGATGACGTGGCATTGAGTTCCCAACCATGTGTTTTTCTTGTGACATTTTGCAACAGTTGGTTCATCGCTAAGTTGTATTTTTTATAATGTAGTGCTAGTGGAAATTATTTTCTGTAATTCAAATTTGCCATGCATGGTAAGGAGACACAGGGACCTTTTGGAAAAGGGAAACTTTTGGCAGAAGTGGGAAACTTGTTTTGACTTTCACACTAAGCTTTTTTAGTGTGAAATAAAGTCAGCATGGACATGGTAAGATTGACTAGTCAGCATGGACGTGAGTAAGGATCGAATCCCCTCATTAGAAGGGATTTTTCACATAACTGTATAACACGATACCACATTTCCTGCCTATGTTATGCCACACTGGAAACAAAACCCTCACTCAGTTTCATGATTTGTGAAACATGGTGTTCATGCTGCCCAGCGCTTTTAACAACTCCCTTCTTTATCATACTTTGGAACCTTCACTCTCTTCTGATTTCCACCCTTTAAGTCACGCATGAATTCTTGCTCTCTGCCTGGCCTCTTTGGACTGGTGATGCATTTGGATATTGGACCTAGGCTTTTAAATTTTGGCATTCAGTTTATCTAAGTCAGCTTGTTGCATTACCACTCCTGACTGTAATGAATCCCCCAGGCTAGAACTTCTTGACCTCAGATTCCTGTTAGTCTTGGAAGAGGAATTGGACACAATCTGATCTCTAGAGACTTTTGACCTTTTGCTTGTCTTGAGTTAATGGCTAAAGCTCAAGAAATGAAGCACTTACATTTGATCTTGGTATGATCTCCTGTTTAGGTGGAGCTCTACCAGGAGCTTTAGGTTGCATTCCTGGCCCTACTGATGTGAAACCCAGTGAGATGAACTACTTTTCAGAGCCTGTCTAGGCCTCCTGAAAATGAAAAGCAATGTGTGTGATGAAAAGATGAGCATGACCTCTGGGGATTTTAAGCTTCATGATTTAATAGCAAATCATTGTAAATTCACCAGACTTGACTTTCCCAATAAACATTTACTTTAAAGGAGAGAACTGTTTCTAAATTTTGTAGGTAGCTGCTCTTTTCTAGTTGCTAAAGTCTTACTTTACTATCTCACCCTGCCCCAGTCCAGACTTAGAGCTAGGGGCAGGGATATAGGGTGTTCCTATTCAAGTGTGTGAACCTAGTGGGTCTCAAAGTCACGTCTACTTGGAAGCTGGCTCTGGAAGCGACAGTGGGAAAGGGAATTCTTACTATCACATCCACCTTTAATTTTGGAGATGCTACCTCCAAAAAAGCCAGATACCTCATGAGCGTGAGATCTGGCCTAGAATAATTGCAGTGAGCCAAAAGCTTAGCTCACACCGGGTCCTGCTGCCTAGGCTTAAGCCAACAGAAGCACTTCATGTGGTTAGCGGGTACATCAGTGCCTATAATTATAGGACCTAAAAATTCAGAGCACCTGAGGGCAATTTTCATTTGTTTGTTTTAAATCTAATATTTAACTGAGCACTTAACTATGCCAGGTACTGTCTTAGTCTCTTTGCATCTATTATCATGTTTAATCTTTACAGCTGAGTTGCTATGTTTGCTTTATCCTCTTTACATATGAGGAGATCCGGGCTTAGAAATGTCACATAACCAGTTAAAAGTTCATCTAAGTATTACCTGATGGAACTAGTATTTGATCCAAGGGTTGTCTGACTTCAGAGGCCAGGTTCTTAACCACTGTGTGATTCTGTACACCAGGAAGAGCTAAGGAGGCCTCCTCTAAAATGGCGTGTGAAAAACAAGAGCTCACTTGCAAAAGCTGGCATCGAAGTATTTCAGTTATCCTTTAGAACATGTTTAAAACATTGAAGACTACCTTCAGAGATTTCTGGTGACAATATACCATCACCTATGGTGTTGGTCCTTAGTCACAGTTTCAGGTAACTTGAGAGGCTGTGGCCCATCCTTTCATCCTTTACATATTCCTGGAATATTCTTCATCCAAACCTAATCTCCAAGCTATCTGGCTCAAATATTGGCAACATTGCCCTAGTGATGGTTGGCACTCCACTGAATATAGCACATTTTATCTTCTATGTTGACCCACCAAACTCTGTCATTCTATTGATCAATAAGACCTTCTCTTACCACATGCTATCAAGATATCAGGTATCTAGATTCAGTTATTCTGGTTTTGACATTCTGAGTGATCAGTGACTGGAAGTATACAAACTGGGCACTTGCTAATGAGAGAGCCTTGGGTAATAGCGTGGAGTTTCTATAAGATTTACTCATTATTTCTCACTGTGCCTCCATTCAGAAAACTTACTTTCAAAGAAATTCAACCTTTTATTCCTGGTATCCCTGGATTGATACCTCATCAGCCTGTTAGTATGTGGGAAACTATTGCTTGATCAGAAGTTATTTCCAGTATGCAAAGAGGAAGCTGAAAGTGTAAACTAGCGGGTAAGATGACTTGCGTCCATGGCTTCTCAGTGGGATGCTCTGCAACCAAGTAGAGACTCTCTCTGTTTTTAATGTAGGCACAAATACTGCCCACCCATGTAGAAAGCTGAAGCTTCCTTTGTCTCCATCACATATTCTCTCCTTGTTTAGGTGAGAGAACACAAACATTTGGCACATTGGTCATGGCTCTCTCTTCTTATATCCATGAGGGTGATGGCTAATCAATCGTAGTACTGTATCACCCTGAACTTGGCTGTAACCTCTCATTCTTCACCACCTCACATTCTTCATCTATCGCTTCTAGCAAGTGATAGGCATTAGCATGTAAGATGAAACCTCCTTGCCATTGCTTGCTGTTTTAGATCGACGACATAGACGTGGCTGTCTGCCTTGGTCTTTATTTCAGTTTTGCTATCTCGGTCTAGCTCTTCTGTTTCACTTGCGGCAGCTCCATCTCATTTCCCTTCCAGACTCCTGCTATACTCTTCATCAAGTGGATTTCAGTGGCCAGGCCCCTTTCTCCCAATTATCTGGTGTTGTAATCAGAGGTCTGGTAACCACTACACATGTCTCCCGGACTAAATAGATTTTATAGTAAAAAAATCATTTTCATCAACTCATAGTGTGACTAAAACTATAAATAAAATGAAAGAGAGAAAGATATTTCATGAATTTAGAATGAGAGCAAAATAAGAGTGAACATCAAAGCTAATCAAGAGAAAAATGAATGAGAATGTCATGATGGGCTATTGCTAATGTGTCTTCTTTCTTTTATTCATAAAATAATAATTACTATATAGTATAATTAATCCCTCACCAAAAAGAATCTTCCATTAAACAATAAACTTTTTCCCAAGTAGCTTTATTCCCTCTCTATCTCACTGGAAGAAATGGTTAGGAGAGAGAGTGTAAAGACTGAAGTAATAAAAAGATTTAAATTTCCTTTAGTAAGTTACTCTCTGATTGTTTTCACTGTTTCGCTCAAATAAATAGGCTCAGGCATTCTATCCAAATCTTCTCACTATGCAAGTAGGCCCCCAAATATCTATCTTGCTTAAACTTTACTTTCAATATTTCTTGTTTTCATAGATACAAAGGAAATCAAAAGAAGTCTTTCACTGAATCTTTCAACGTATTTTTTTAGGACTGAAATTTCCTTAGAAAAAGACACTATCTCAGTGATGTTTCATGTCTTGGCTGTTTGGATGAAAAGTCAAATGGAAAAAAAAACTATTTTGTTGTGATCTTTTAGAAGTACATATTGTTGTGCACTCCTCCTGGAAGATTCTTTCTGTTTCAATGACTTTAATTTGTGCATTAGAAAATATTTCTCAAAATTAGGCTCAAAACCAGTCAGACTAAAATGATTGGATCTTAGACTTCAGACATGTGAAAATTTGCTTGAAAGAAACACTATAAAAATGTATGCCTATTTCAAATCTAATGGCTTTTACATAAACAGATATGTTATTTATCAAGTAAAAATTATCTAAATTCTTTTTTCATTAAATGACTTTAAAAATGGTGTACATAGGTTATGATTTAGGTTATAGGAACTCAAGTCTGTTTTTTGTTTCATTCTATCATTTTATTTATAGTGTATAAACAAAGACTAATTTGACTTTGATCAAATCTAAGAATGCTAAAAGTGTCAGATGAAGGCTACTCCTTAATCACTTGATTAAATTATTGAAGAACCATTCTGGTGTCTCTTTAATCACAAAAGAAACACATCACTCATTAAGAAGCAAAAGAAGGCAGAAACAAGGTTGGGAAGTAGAATAAATTTTTCTTGTGGCAATAACAATTTTAGCAGGTTAAAACTGCATTGTATAAATTTACTACTTATATTATGCCACTGATGTAATGTTTGTGTATGTATATGTTCATGTTATGCATTATTTAGTTACATATAAGGCTCTAATTGAGCCTATTTACAGGAACTTTTGTTCTTTTCATTACTTATTTTTATGGAAAAAGAACAGTAGTTTCAAAAGAAGTGAAAAATAATATCGTGGCTCTTAGTAACCTAAACATACCCATTTTCACGGCTCTCTCTGCTTATTAGGATTCTAACAAGGTTAAAATGTAACCTGTTAAGCAACCAAGATGTCTTTCAGTAGATGAATGGATAGATAAACGTGGTACTTCCAGACAACGGAATATTATTTGCACTCAAAGAAAATGAGCTAAATAAAAAGCCATGAAAAGGCATGGAAGAATCTTAAATGCATATTATTAAGTGAAAGAAGTCAATCTTTATAGGCTGCATACTGTGTGATTCCAACTATAGGACATTCTGCAAAAGGCAAAACTCTGGAGACAGTAAAAAGATCCAAGGTTGACAGAGGTCAGGAAGGAGGGAGAGATGATAGACATAGCACAGAGGATTTTTAGAGCAGTGAAACTATTCTGCATGATATGACAATGGTAGATTAATGTCATTATACTTTTGTCTAAAGCTATAGAGTGTACACCAAGAGTGAACCTTAATGTAAACTATGGATTTTGGGTGATAATGATGTATCAGTGTAGGTTCATCAGTTGCAGCAGATGTACACTTCTTGTGGGTTATGTTGATAGTGGGGTGTGCTGTGCACAGGGGTCAGGGAGTATATGGGAACTCTCTGTACTTTCTGCTCAATTTTTCTGGGAACCTAGAACTGTCCTAAAAAATGAAGTCTAAAAGAAAAAAATATACATAATCAGTTAATATTGTTATACTTAAGAAGACTAGGCATAGTTACATTGATTATATTTTTAGAAACAATTGTCTGGACCTGTGGTTCATCAAAGAATTGTTTCCTCATTTGTGAACTCATTTATGGACAAAGAAAAAACATTGTTACATTATTTATAACTTAATAAGCCATTTATGTAGAAATGAATACTATTTCCAAAAATAGCTATACACCTATGTATAGTTATAGATCAGTTAACACAAAATTTCCATTATTATTTTATAATTCATATGCTATAAATATGGGTATATTGTCTTACTATTATCTGAAGAGCTCAATTTGCCCAGAACTGTTATGCTTATTTTCTTCAATTTATATTTGTATTTCAGTTGAATTTCCTAGAGAGACTTTATAGTCTCAATGGCCATTGCCTTTTCTGATTCATCCAAACTGTTTTAGTTAATTAAATATAGGTTTTAAATTTCCATGATTGTACTTAAGCAAAAGTACAAGCATGATTGTAGTTAAAGAAAAATGTGTACATTTTTCACTATCAGTGAGACGGATTTTCATGATAATGAATAAAACACTTAAATACTTTCTACTATCTTTGATCTATAGATGAATTCTTTGACTTAACTGGTTACCAAGTTCTCATCAAGCTATCATTAGGAAATTATAAATATTTTTACAATATACAGTGGTCACTTTGGAAAAAACATAATGTCTTGTTCATGTCATTCCATTAAGAATTTCTCCAGTAGGTCTGTGTCTTTATTCCCGTCTTGAGGATATGGGGAGGGGGAGGGGTGAGATGTGACAGGGTGAGAGAGTGTCATGGACATATATACACTACCAAATGTAAAATAGATAGCTAGTGGGAAGCAGCCGCATAGCACAGGGAGATCAGCTCGGTGCTTTGTGACCACCTAGAGGGGTGGGATAGGGAGGGTGGGAGGGAGGGAGATGCAAGAGGGAAGAGATATGGGAACATATGTATATGTATAACTGATTCACTTTGTTATAAAGCAGAAAGTAACGCACCATTGTAAAGCAATTATACTTCAATAAAGATGTTAAAAAAAAAAAAAAAAAAAGATTTTCTCCTCCATAACTCACCCTAAGTCCATCCAAGATGACTAATCATTAACAATCAGGTTTTATCTCCTAAACATTAGTGTGTCCTGAAGTGTGTTCTTTGGGCCTCAGATGTTAATAGATAGTATATGGAAATATTTTGTCATCAAATATATCTAGGAAATGCTGAATTAGGTAGGTTTCTTTTTTGCAGAATTTTTCAGATCCTTTAATTTGCTAATGTGCAAAATGAATCTCCAAGCCAGAGTAGTACAATGTATTTTACTGCAGGGTCATTTTTCTTTTTGGAAGAGCATTCTGCAGGATGAGTGTACCATGGATGCACTTTGGAAAATGTTCATCTAGAATATTCAGACAATTAATGCAGATGTCACTGAACTGTTGTACCATTTCTACGTTATAATGAATTATCTTTGACTATTTTCCATCTGTAATTCTGAGTAGCAATGTCCCAGAAAAGTTTTCTTCTTCTAAATCATAATACAAATAGAATTGTTCCCAAATCACTATTTTTTTGCTGATTTGTTCTGTACTTCTGTTTTAGAAATTATGAATCATAATAGAAACCTGGCTTATGAAACGTAACATATATTATACCCTAATGTTTCCAGAAATTTTCACAAGAGTTGGCATTCTCAACTGACAAAAAATAAACTCACAGAGGGTGGAACATTATAAGCATTCTCTCAGGAAGAGGCTATTAGCTTTAGAAATGATGTCCAATTCAACATAATTGGTTTGCCCTTTTCTTCTACAAAAGGGGGATTTTAGTGTCATCACCAATATCCTAAAAGCTTGAAAAATGTAAGTTTATGATAATTTTTAACTGAAACAATAGCAGATGCATTATTAATACTATTATGGGGAACTCTATCTAATCTTTTACACTCCAAATTTGGGAAAAGGGATTCTGAAGTTCAACTATTAAAATCTGTCCACAAGTGATGTTATCAGCTGTATATGAGAGGGAAATAGGAAAACTTAAATAAGTGATCAAAGTGTCTAGAAACTAGCAATACTTTTTATTACCACCAGTACCAAGGTGAGGTGACCTAGTTATAACCTCAGTAAAGACACACTGGCATACCATTTAAATGTACTATATGGAAAAATATCCAATTTCTCACCAGTTTCTCCGGTGAGAAATTGGATATTTTTCCATATAGTACATTTGGGTTTTAGCCTAGAGAGTGGCCCACAGTAAACTACTTATCAGAGTGTTCTGGGAAGATGATGAAAGTTAAAAATACCAGTGCCCCACATTTGGAGAGTCTATTTTAGTAGGTTTGGAATGGGTCCCCCAAATTTATATTTTTAACCAGATCCTTAATGGATCCTTATGTAGCCAGCCTTGTGCCTTGTTAATGAACCTGCATTTGGAGCCACTGATGTAGAGTACGAAAGCCCGAAGAGCCAGAAGTGAGCAGCATTATTCTATCAGTAACTGGAGGAGAGACCATGAATCTGGTGAACATGGATATAGTCACAAGAAAATAATAATCTGTGGGTTGGGAATAATCAATCAAGTTGCCAGAGAACTCACCTCTCCTTTATTAAAGACTTCAGTTTACTAATTCAATATACTAAATTGTCAGAAAACAGGAAAGTTTCATTCTGCTTGTCACATGAGTACTATGATTTAGTACTTTTAGTTAAAGTCATATTATCCATTACAGATTAATAAACTTGATTAACTTGATTCATCAACTCTAGGCCTGTCAACAATAGAACCCTGCACAATCAGAGAGCCTAACCCTGGGTGATAACAAATCCATCAAGAAAGTGACACTTTGGGGGTAGATGTTGGATTTTCTCCTGCTCAATCGTGAGGGGAGGAGAAATTTCAGCCCCCTCACCCCATCTTAATCCTTTGTCTGCTGCCCTCTCCTAGATATCCCATCACAGCTTGGGTTCCCTGAAAAGCAGAATAAGATGAAGAAATTTGAGGAAAAAGTAATAATAATTGGAAAAATTATTTCTATTATTTGAGCAGTTATTATTATTATTATTATTATTATTATTACAGATTTTTCCTAATTGTTGATTAGGCACACCTTGGCCTTTTGTTCTTTGTAGCTGTACATAAGCACCAAAGGATATAGAATGCAGTAAAAAGTAGCATATTTTATCAATTTTGTCATCTCCTTTTTGTATTAGCCACTGGGCCAGATTATTGATCGTGAGTAACAAATCAAAACAGATTAGTTTGCTCTTGAATCTTAAGAGCCTTCTCTGGTAGTCTGTAATATTTCACAGAGACACATCACAAGCTGTGATGGACCTCCGAAGCCCTATTCCAAGTCAGTGCTCATTTTTGTTGCCCTCTTCCTCTTTCTCCACATCTACTGCTAAGTCTCATTTCCCCAGTCTGTTGCCATAGATTGTTTGTCTGTAATGAAGTCCTGCCTTAGAAATGTCAAACATAATGAAAAAAGGGGAAAAAACATGGCCGAGTTGGCCATTGAAATTCCTGGGGGTCTCACATTCATAAAACACACCAGTTTTGCAAATTCATCAACTAAACTTTGAAGTGAAGGTACTATGGTCTTTTGGCTCTTGTCTCTGGGCAGCACTATGTCTTATTTTTCTGCCCATGCACTACAATGAGATATTTCACTGTAAAATATAATAGTGAACATTTGGAGAGTTTCATATATTTCTATAAGATAAACAATCCAAATCAAGTTTTAACTTCTAAAATTTTAGTTGGAAAATAGGAAATGAATCGTTAAGAGAGAATATTTTAAGGTAAATTTTTTTTGTTGTTGATATATTATCAAATTTCCTAGAAAAGATTTTACCTCTTCTAAAAAATGGGTTAAATATGCTGACTACCCACCAAATGTTCTGCTTTATACTTGTCTCTTGTCATAATTCGATAATGAATAAATGTTGAGGCATTTAACCACATAATTAATAGATATATTTTATTTTTACTCCAATTCTATCACCTTATCAGAAGATAAAGTGAACAATATTCTTAATTCTAGACTTTGCCTGAGGAAAAAATTGGTGCCGGAATATGTTTGAAAGAAAAACAATGAAATAAAAGTAATCTGAAGATAAGAGTTCTGTTAACAGTTCACTTCTATCCCTGCATAAAGATGGTCTCTACTTATGTTTTTAGAAACATTATAAAACAAAAGCAAAACCAAAGAAAAAGACCAGTCTGAGTTATTTATTTTTAGCTTGTAAATGACTTGAGAAGAATACTATTTTTTTCACTTAAATATCAATTAAGCATACTTCAACCACCTGCTTATGTGAATTACAAGGCATTGAACTAAATGTATGTTATCCCATTTAATCCTATGTTAAGTGAATACTTATAATATTCCTCTTAAAGGTAAGAAAATCAAAGACAAGAGATACCCAGTAGATTCCCCCTTTTTACACAGCTAGTTATGTAGCTGTGTAGCCATACCCTTTTCTGCCCAGGTGTGGTGGATGAGGCCTCATGGCCAGAATTTTTTGCTTCCAGAATCCATGCTTTTTCCTCTATACCACATCTTTCAATTATATTGTAATACAGTTGGTATGAAAGAGCAAATAATTCATTTATTCATCAAACATTCATGAATTATTCCCCCAAAGCTTAGCACTATGCTGGGTGATTTTGGGGAAATCACAAAATAAGGCAATGAGGACCTATCTCCAAGATATTTACAAAAATAGAAGGAGCAATGAAATATAAGTAAATAGGTGCCTATTTTATTTACCAGTGATACCCAACTGCTTTTGATATCTTCCTGATGATTGTTTCCCAGAATGTTAAGAGATCCATCTCACCTCTTTCCACTTGCCCTTAATTTTTTTAGTTTTGTTGGCAATAACCAAGTACAGTACTTGATTAGTCAGGGTGGCTAACTGTTGTAACAAACAACTCCAAACTCTTGTGGTTTAACACAACACAATACAAATTCCTTTCTTACTTGTGGCACATGTAAAACAAGTTGAGGGGATTATGGGGAGAGGAGAGCATGGGAAACACTCTGCTTCAATCACTCAGGGACTCAGTGTCTTTCTATTTGTGGTGTTATCTTCTATACATGACCCATAAGATTAAACCTGAATGAGGAGAAAGGATGACGCAAAAAAGATTTTTATGGGGCCACTTTTTATCTACATACCATTTGTTGGAATGTAGTTGCATGACCCTGAAATAAATGCACCGGGGTTGGAAAATGTACATTAACTGTGTTCCCAGTTGGAAAATAGGATGATTCTGTGAATAAAAAATAGTGTCTCTGCCACACTTTTGCCCCATTGTTAATTTAAGAGGCTTGATTATCAGAAAATGATACCTAAAATGAAGATCAAAAATTAGTTTTCTAGGGTGTATATGGGCATGGAGAAATCCTGGGCTTCTGATCTGTAAAAAATCCATACACCCCAATTCTAATGTCTCATATCCCCCAGTCCTCTGATACTTCATTTCTCACATAATCTGAGCAGGTATGGGGGAGAATTTGCATCTATATTTAGCCTTTCATCATTCCCTGAAATTCACTTCAAGACTGAGGTTCAGAATTCTTCAGGGATCCTCTTTCATCTCTGTCTCAGAGAAAGTGACAGATCTGTCCAGTGATACTGTCTCTGTGTCATGTACTCATTCATTTTTTTTTCAAAAGTATGCATTCAGTGTCTACTATGTACTAAGAATTAAGGCTGAAGAGAGTATATACACATACACACACATATACACACACACAGATATTTCTCTTTAGAGGCAATACTCTCCTCATTCCCATTCCCAGTACAAATGGCACCTCCACTTATAACCTTCTGAGAAGCCACAGACCCTGCAATAGCAATTGTGTGTCTAGATTTTCAACCAGTTTCACAGGATGGAGAAAATCATATGACCCCTCTCTGAAGTCTCTGGGGAGAGAAAAACCTCTGTTGATGAATAGGAGTCTTTTTTTTCTCCTCTGCGTCTAACACTTTTACTGTCTTGATCAGAAAGTTAAATCCTTTTAGGTTGGGCTTCCCCGTGGCTTTTCTGATGATGTAAATCTCTAGTGCCCCTTTCTATTCATTCCTAAATAAAACTTATCCATTTTTATAAGAAATGACATGAGTAAAACAGTGATGTAGTTCTGTTGACATTCAACTATGAAATCATTCTAGAAATAAATGGGTATGTGTTCATTTAAGTGTCCTAAGGTGCTTCAAACAATGAAGAAGGAAATAAACTGTGGATTAAGTACATCAATCCTATAGTAACCAAGGCCAGCACTTTACAGAGAAAATTATAATTATGTTTCAGGAGAGCTATAGCCAATTGGTGTGGAGCTGGCTATATTGATGCCAACTGGAAGTCAAGTATTGATTAGCAATTTGAAGAATTACTTTTAATTTTTGTTTTATTCCTAGAAAATTAAAAATTTAGATTCTTCAAGCAATGATTAACTTGATTAAGGTATTAATAGCCAAAATACCACATTAATTTTATTTTTAGCTCTGAAATATAAGAATGTAATTTTCTAGCAGGCTTATGAATTATGAAATTCAAGCACAGTTGAAGTTATAATGGACACTAATGATATGTAATCAAGGCTGAGCCTGTTAGCTAAATAAACAATTTTAATCCGTGTTTGAAGTGTAAACACAGTGTAATTCATGAATTTAATTTGGTCCCTACTTGCATTCTAGCTGACATTTTGTCTTTATCCTAGACATTAGCATGGTGAAAATGTTTCCAAATTTTTTAAATTTTGTTTTGTTTGGGGATTTTTTTTGTTTTGGTTGTTGAAGGGATCTTTCTTTAAAATTATTCACAAGTCATTGCAGTATTTTATTTGACAGGATAGCTGTGACCCACATTCCAAGCAGTGTTTTTAAAACCTTCAAAGTCAAAGATATTCCATTCAGCAAATTTAACATCAAACACAGAGATTAGAAAAATCTGCTTCACCCACTGTGTTTTGGGGTAGAGCATGAATAACCCATCGTTCAAGAGATTTAAAAAACATATTTTCCTCTGGAATGACTGACTATCTTTTTCTATCACAGTATATTAAATATTTCCTGCAACTGCAACGCCAGATGAACTTCCTTTGTTGTACCAAATATCAAGAATTTGATTTTCTGTCCTTCTAAGGAATATTCTATATGAATATGATTTTTTATCTTGTAAATAATAAAAAACCCTACCCAAGGTGGCATAAACAATAACTATTTTATTGGCTCACATAACTGAACCATCCAGAGATAAATCATCAGATTTAATTTGTTTAACGTGTTTGCAAGCCTGAGACCCCGTTTTTCTATGCTCTTTCCTCCTAGGGGTACTGGCTTTGTCCTATAGGGGGTTTGTCTCAAAGTACCTAGATGGCTACTGCTAGTTTTAGGGCAACAGGATTTTGTGTTTATATTCACTGGGAGAGAAAGAGGGGTTCTTTCACTCAACCACCCAATTTGGACCAAATTAAGAAACTGCCGTGAATGTAGGCTCCGATTTATTATCCATCCCTAAAGCAGTAACTGTTAAGAGGAGTAATTGGGTCACCTTGAGTTCTGGGTGATCAGTTCTTAAATGGTAAAAGAGGGGCTAGACTGAGTAGAATGTCAAGAAGACAAGCAAACTATCTAACAAGTGCTTCTTTTTTCTTGCTAGTCCTGAATTTGATACATTCAGTTCTTATAATAGCATTGCTAGACTTCTGCCCATAATGTTGAAAGTAATTTTAGTATAAATCCTAACCTGCACAGAGCCTCCAGATTAGTCTGGTATCCCCTAAACTTCACTAACCTTATTACTTTTCAAGGTACACAATTTGTGTGGCTTTCAGGTTGAAGAATGATATCATAACACCAAAGATACACATCTTTCCTCTTTATAAAGTAAGAGAAATTTAAAGGAAATCAGATGTTGAATGAAACTTTGGAAATTTTTAGAAGCCTATGTTCTTGTTCCTCAGGGGAGTGCAGTGGGAAGAGCCAGAAGTATTTGTTTTCTGGAAAGCAAACCCATCCTAGTATTAAAGTGGCATAACTTTCTCATTGTATTTTTGGAATTTATTTTATCTTGCCTTGAAAAGTAAGGTCTTTTAAATTTTTTATGCACTTTTAAACTTTCATGTTGTGGGTATGCTAGAAACAAATCTTCAGAGGCATTTAAAAGAAAATTAATTAAAGTTTCTGGAAAACTATTAAAATTATAGCATTTGATCCTATTTAAGACTCTGCAACACATAGAGAACAGGGGATAAATGTGAAAAGAAAAGTGTGATTTCTGGCAAACAAAATGGGAGGCCATAATAATTATGAGGAAAACATGAATGTGCTGTTACCATGTAGATCACAGACATTCCCAAAATACTTACATTTTGCAAGGACTACATGAAAGTCCAGAGAAGCAAACATGCCTTGGCGTACAATTAATCACATATGACATGACTTCTTTGTTGGTATTCCCTAAGTATAGGTGCACACAGTGAATTTATACTACCCACTTCTATCATTCCTTACTTATCATGTGGATAAATATGTAAAATATTGCTAATATTCAAAGTGTTCAGGGGGTATAGGAAACATGCATCATTATAAGTTGCTAGTGTGAGTCTAACTCTATACACATTTTCCTGGGAATAAGTTTAATACTTATAAAGGTTTAAAAATGCATGTACCATGCGGTTTCACTTCCAGAGATTCCTGGAGTGGTAATTGGAAAATGAGTATGAAAAATATAGGGAAGATGTTCAGGAAAGCATGGCTTATAAGCATGAAGAACTGAAAATAACCCATGTAATAAAATACTATGATACAGTTAAAGATGATATAGTTCAATATTTATTAGAATAGAAAAGTGCTAAGTGTTTTATCTACAGTTATGAATAAATTTAATGGGATTTCTAACCAAAAATGCCAACAAAAGTAAAAATATGAAGTGAGCTAATTTTTTTTTAAATGAAGAATAATTAGAGGGTACTAATTTTGCCACAGGTAAGTACAGGAAAGAAAGAGACAGAAAGGAAGGAAGAATGAGGGAGAGGGGAAGGAAGGAAGAAAAAAGGAAGGAGAGAAGGAAGGGAAAGAGGAAGGGAGGGAAGAAAGAAAGAAAAAAGAAAAAAAGGAAGAAAGGAAGGGAAGGGAAGGGAACAAAAGAGAGCTGAAACATTGAGGACTTATTTGACTATTGAGTTAGTTTCATGTTGCTGCATAACAAACCACCCCGAGATTCAGAGGGTTAAAACCGCCAATCATTTATTATGGCTCTTGGGTCATGAAAATGGACTCATCTCCACGGTCTCTCTAAAGAGACTATAGGTTGGATGGTTCTAGAATTATCTAGACTGACCTCATCTGAGACAACTGGGTTGGTTTGGGTGTATTCCACCTGACATCCATCCTCTGCTGGGACTGGTGGGCTAGTCTGGCCATGTCCTTCTTGTGACAATGATAGAGTACAGTACAACAACAGAAACACAGAAGTCCTTTTGAGACCAAGATGCAGAATTTGCACACCATAGCTTCGGCCACTTACTAATAGCCAAAGCAAGTCACAAAGGCTGCTCAGATTTAGGAAATAATATAGGAATTACAGAGTTACAGGATGAAGGGCATGGATAAAGGGTGAAGATAAAGGGTTCTTAATATAATCTATGAAAATACCCATTTAATAAATTACACATTTTTTTAATGTATGGAGAGTTCTTACACATCAATCAAGGATTAATTATGCAAAAGGAAAAAATGTGCAAAGAATAAGAAAATATAGTTCACACAAAAAGGAATACAAAAGTCTTATAAACATATAAACTTCATTAATAAATCTCAACCTCATTTATAATTAAATAATACATATTAAGATAGTGAAATACTTTTTCTTCCATCCAGGAGACTGACAAAGTTTAAAATTTTGGTAGTAGATTACAGTGGTCAGGGTGTGAAGGTGCATACACATTCCTCTTTGTAGAAACCTAATTGTTTAGACTTCATTGAAAGATAATTTGGTAATAGCCATCATAATATGAAATGAGTATATTTTTTTAAAAAACAGTTTTACTTCTACTAACATGACCTCTGAATATACATGTCTATATGAATAGATACATGAAGGGGAACATTAATTGTCTAAGAGCAAAACACTTGAAACAATTCAAATACCCATCAATATGCGTATTTTTACATAATTTATGGTGCATTCATTTAGTATATTTTGCAAGCATTGAAAAAATGAAGTGAATCTATATATTGTTTTCTGTATGTTTTATTGTGTTTTAAAAAAGAATTTCAATTTGAATAGTACAAGAGGTCTGAAGTTGGAAATAGTTTCCATTTTATTATGTAAATGTTTATACTGTTGATGTTTTACCATGCATAATTACAAATGGCCATAAAGAAGCAAAGTGTGCATGGCATATTACTTAGTAAAGCTGTAAGTGAACACATTATTTATTTATTTATTTATTTTTTTAACATCTTTATTGGAGTATAATTACTTTACATTGTTGTGTTAGTTGCTGCTGTATAACAAAGTGAATCAGCTATACGTATACATATATCCCCATATCCCCTCCCTCTTGCATCATCCCACCCCTCTAGGTGGTCACAAAGCAGGATGGTTTTGATTTGCATTTCCATGGTGATTAGTGATGTTGAGCATTTTTTCATGTGCCTATTGGCCATCTGTATGTCTTCTTTAGAAAAATGTATATTTGCTACTCTGCCCATTTTTTTTTTTAAACATCTTTATTGAAGTATAATTGCTTTACAATGGTGTGTTAGCTTCTGCTTTATAACAAAGTGAATCAGTTATACATATACATATGTTCCCATATCTCTTCCCTCTTGCATCTCCCTCCCTCCCACCCTCCCTATCCCACCCCTCTAGGTGGTCACAAAGCACCGAGCTGATCTCCCTGTGCTATGCGGCTGCTTCCCACTAGCTATCTATTTTACATTTGGTAGTGTATATATGTCCATGACACTCTCTCACCCTGTCACATCTCACCCCTCCCCCTCCCCATATCCTCAAGTCCATTCTCTAGTAGGTCTGTGTCTTTATTCCCATCTTGCCACTAGGTTCTTCATGACCTTTTTTTTTTTCCTTAGATTCCATATATATGTGTTAGCATACTGTATTTCTTTTTCTCTTTCTAACTTACTTCACTCTGTATGACAGACTCTAACTCCATCCACCTCATTACAAACACCTCCATTTCATTTCTTTTTATGGCTGAGTAATATTCCATTGTATATATGTGCCACATCTTCTTTATCCATTCATCCGATGCTGGACACCTAGGTTGCTTCCATGTCCTGGCTATTGTAAACAGAGCTGCAATGAATATTTTGGTACATGACTCTTTCTGAATTATGGTTTTCTCAGGGTATATGCCCAGTAGTGGGATTGCTGGGTCGTATGGTAGTTCTATTTGTAGATTTTTAAGGAACCTCCATACTGTTCTCCATAGTGGCTGTATCAATTTACATTCCCACCAACAGTGCAAGAGTGTTCCCTTTTCTCCACACCCTCTCCAGCATTTATTGTTTCTAGATTTTTTGATGATGGCCATTCTGACCGGTGTGAGATGATACCTCATTGTAGTTTTGATTTGCATTTCTCTAATGATTAATGATGTTGAGCATTCTTTCATGTGTCTGTTGGCAATCTGTATATCTTCTTTGGAGAAATGTCTATTTCGGTCTTCTGCCCATTTTTGGATTGGGTTGTTTGTTTTTTTGTTATTGAGCTGCATGAGCTGCTTGTAAATCTTGGAGATTAATCCTTTGTCAGTTGCTTCATTTGCAAATATTTTCTCCCATTCTGAGGGTTGTCTTTTGGTCTTGTTTATGGTTTCCTTTGCTGTGCAAAAGCTTTTAAGTTTCATTAGGTCCCATTTGTTTATTTGTGTTTTTATTTCCATTTCTCTAGGACCTGGGTCAAAAAGGATCTTGCTGTGATTTATGTCATAGAGTGTTCTGCCTATGTTTTCCTCTAAGAGTTTGATAGTGTCTGGCCTTACACTTAGGTCTTTAATCCATTTTGAGTTTATTTTTGTGTATGGTGTCAGGGAGTGTTCTAATTTCATACTTTTACATGTACCTGTCCAGTTTTCCCAGCACCACTTATTGAAGAGGCTGTCTTTTCTCCACTGTATATGCTTGCCTCCTTTATCAAAGATAAGGTGACCATATGTGCATGGGTTTATCTCTGGGCTTTCTATCCTGTTCCATTGATCTATATTTCTGTTTTTGTGCCAGTACCAAACTGTCTTGATTACTGTAGCTTTGTAATATAGTCTGAAGTCAGGGAGCCTGATTCCTCCAACTCCATTTTTCGTTCTCAAGATTGCTTTGGCTATTCGGGGTCTTTTGTGTTTCCATACAAATTGTGAAATTTTTTGTTCTAGTTCTGTGAAAAATGCCAGTGGTAGTTTGATAGGGATTGCATTGAATCTGTAGATTGCTTTGGGTAGCAGAGTCATTTTCACAATGTTGATTCTTCCAATCCAAGAACATGGGATATCTCTCCATCTATTTGTATGATCTTTAATTTCTTTCATCAGTGTCCTATAATTTTCTGCATACAGGTCTTTTGTCTCCTTAGGTAGGTTTATTCCTAGATATTTTATTCTTTTTGTTGCAATGGTAAACGGGAGTGTTTTCTTAATTTCACTTTCAGATTTTTCATCATTAGTATACAGGAATGCAAGAGATTTCTGTGCATTAATTTTGTATCCTGCTACTTTACCAAATTCATTGATTAGCTCTAGTAGTTTTCTGGTAGCATCTTTTGGATTCTCTATGTATAGTATCATGTCATCTGCAAACAGTGACAGCTTTACTTCTTCTTTTCCGATTTGGATTCCTTTTATTTCTTTTTCTTCTCTGATTGCTGTGGCTAACACTTCCAAAACTATGTTGAATAATAGTGGTGAGAGTGGGCAACCTTGTCTTGTTCCTGATCTTAGTGGAAATGGTTTCAGTTTTTCACCATTGAGGACAATGTTGGCTATGGGTTTGTCATATACGGCCTTTATTATGTTGAGGAAAGTTCCCTCTATGCCTACTTTCTGCAGGACTTTTATCATAAATGGGTGTTGAATTTTGTCGAAAGCTTTCTCTGCATCTATTGAGATGATCATATGGTTTTTCTCCTTCAATTTGTTAATATGATGTATCACGTTGATTGATTTGCGTATATTGAAGAATCCTTGCATTCCTGGAATAAACCCCACTTGATCATGGTGTATAATCCTTTTAATGTGCTGTTGGATTCTGTTTGCTAGTATTTTGTTGAGGATTTTTGCATCTATGTTCATCAGTGATATTGGCCTGTAGTTTTCTTTCTTTGTGACATCTTTGCCTGGTTTTGGTATCAGAGTGATGGTGGCCTCGTAGAATGAGTTGGGGAGTGTTCCTCCCTCTGCAATATTTTGGAAGAGTTTGAGAAGGATAGGTGTTAGCTCTTCTCTAAATGTTTGATAGAATTCGCCTGTGAAGCCATCTGGTCCTGGGCTTTTGTGTGTTGGAAGATTTTTAATCACAGTTTCAATTTCAGTGCTTGTGATTGGTCTGTTCATATTTTCTATTTCTTCCTGGTTCAGCCTTGGCAGGTTGTGCATTTCTAAGAATCTGTCCATTTCTTCCAGGTTGTCCATTTTACTGGCATAGAGTTGCTTGTAGTAATCTCTCATGATCGTTTGTATTTCTGCAGTGTCAGTGGTTACTTCTCCTTTTTCATTTCTAATTCTATTAATTTGAGTCTTCTCCCTTTTTCTCTTGATGAGTCTGGCTAATGGTTTATCAATTTTGTTTATCTTCTCAAAGAACCAGCTTTTACTTTCATTGATTTTTGCTATTGTTTCCTTCATTTCTTTTTCATTTATTTCTGATCTGATCTTTATGATTTCTTTCCTTCTGCTAGCTTTGGGGTTTTTTTGTTCTTCTTTCTCTAATTGCTTTAGGTGCAAGGTTAGGTTGTTTATTCGAGATGTTTCCTGTTTCTTGATGTAGGCTTGTATTGCTATAAACTTCCCTCTTAGGACTGCTTTTGCTGCATCCCATAGGTTTTGGATCGTCGTGTCTCCATTGTCATTTGTTTCTAGGTATTTTTTGATTTCCCCTTTGATTTCTTCAGTGATCACTTCGTTATTAAGTAGTGTATTGTGTAGCCTCCATGTGTTTGTATTTTTTACAGATCTTTTCCTGTAATTGATATCTAGTCTCATAGCGTTGTGGTCGGAAAAGATACTTGATACGATTTCAATTTTTTTAAATTTACCAAGGCTTGATTTGTGACCCAAGATATGATCTATCCTGGAGAATGTTCCATGAGCACTTGAGAAAAATGTGTATTCTGTTGTTTTTGGGTGGAATGTCCTATAAATGTCAATTAAGTCCATCTTGTTTAATGTATCATTTAAAGCTTGTGTTTCCTTATTTATTTTCATTTTGGATGATCTGTCCATTGGTGAAAGTGGGGTGTTAAAGTCCCCTACTCTGATTGTGTTACTGTCGATTTCCCCTTTTATGGCTGTTAGTATTTGCCTTATGTATTGAGGTGCTCCTATGTTGGGTGCATAAATATTTACAATTGTTATACCTTCCTCTTGGATCGATCCCTTGATCATTATATAGTGTCCTTCTTTGTCTCTTGTAATAGTCTTTATTTTAAAGTCTATTTTGTCTGATATGAGAATTGCTACTCCAGCTTTCTTTTGATTTCCATTTGCATGGAATATCTTTTTCCATCCCCTCACTTTCAGTCTGTATGTGTCTCTAGGTCTGAAGTGGGTCTCTTGTAGACAGCATATATATGGGTCTTGTTTTTGTATCCATTCAGCCAGTCTGTGTCTTTTGGTGGGAGCATTTAATCCATTTACATTTAAGGTAATTATCGATATGTATGTTCCTATTCCCATATTCTTAAATGTTTTTGGTTTGTTATTGTAGGTGTTTTCCTTCTCTTGTGTTTCTTGCCTAGAGAAGTTCCTTTAGCATTTGTTGTAAAGCTGGTTTGGTGGTGCTGAACTCTCTCAGCTTTTGCTTGTCTGTAAAGGTTTTAATTTCTCCATCAAATCTGAATGAGATCCTTGCTGGGTAGAGTAATCTTGGTTGTAGGTTTTTCTCCTTCATCACTTTAAGTATATCCTGCCACTCCCTTCTGGCTTGTAGAGTTTCTGCTGAAAGATCAGCTGTTAACCTTATGGGGATGCCCTTGTGTGTTATTTGTTGTTTTTCCCTTGCTGCTTTTAATATGTTTTCTTTATATTTAATTTTTGATAGTTTGATTAATATGTGTCTTGGTGTGTTTCTCCTTGGATTTATCCTGTATGGGACTCTCTGTGCTTCCAGGACTTGATTAACTATTTCCTTTCCCATATTAGGGAAGTTTTCAACTATAATCTCTTCAAATATTTTCTCAGTCCCTTTCTTTTTCTCTTCTTCTTCTGGGACCCCTATAATTCGAATGTTGGTGCGTTTAATGTTGTCCCAGAGGTCTCTGAGACTGTCCTCAGTTCTTTTCATTCTTTTTTCTTTATTCTGCTCTGCAGTAGTTATTTCCACCATTTTATCTTCCAGGTCACTTATCCGTTCTTCTGCCTCAGTTATTCTGCTATTGATCCCATCTAGAGTATTTTTAATTTCATTTATTGTGCTTTTCATCGTTGCTTGGTTCCTCTTTAGTTCTTCTACGTCCTTGTTAAATGTTTCTTGCATTTTGTCTATTCTATTTCCAAGATTTTGGATCATCCTTACTATCATTATTCTGAATTCTTTTTCAGGTAGACTACCTATTTCCTCTTCATTTGTTAGGTCTGGTGTGTTTTGACCCTGCTCCTTCATCTGCTGTGTGTTTTTCTGTCTTCTCATTTTGCTTATCTTACTGTGTTTGGGGTCTCCTTTTCACAGGCTGCAGGTTTGTAGTTCCCGTTGTTTTTGGTATCTGTCCCCAGTGGCTAAGGTTGGTTCAGTGGGTTGTGTAGGTTTCCTGGTGGAGGGAACTAGTGCCTGTGTTCTGGTGGATGAGGCTGGATGTTGTCTTTCTGGTGGGCTCGTCGACGTCTGGTGGTGTGTTTTGGGGTGTCTGTGGCCTTATTATGATTTTAGGCAGCCTCTCTGTTAATGGATGGGGCTGTGTTCCTGTCTTGCTAGTTGTTTGGCATAGGGTGTCCAGCACTGTAGCTTGCTGGTCGTTGAGTGAAGCTGGGTCTTGATGTTGAGATGGAGATCTCTGAGAGATTTTCGCCATTTGGTATTACGTGGAGCTGGGAGGTCTCTTGTGGACCAGTGTCCTGAAGTTGGCTCTCCCACCTCAGAGGCACAGCCCTGATGCCTGGCTGGAGCACCAAGAGCCTTTCATCCACACGGCTCAGAATAAAAGGGAGAAAAAATGGAAAGAAAGAAAGAAAGAGGATAAAATAAAATAAAGCAATTATAATAAAAAATAAGAAAAAAATTATTAAGAATAAATTTATTAAAAAAAAAATTTTTTTTTAATTTTTAAAAATAGATTTATTAATTTTTTATACTAAAAATAAGAAAAAAATTAAGAAAAAATTTATTAAGAAAAAAATTTTTTAATTTTTTAAAATAAAAAATATGAAAAAACTTATTAAAAATTTTTTTTAATTTTTTAAAAATAGAAAATAAGGAAAAAATTATTAAGAAAACATTTATTAGGGGAAAAAAATTTTTTTAAGTAAAAAAAAAACAAAAAAAAAAAGAAAAAAAACGGACGGACCTAACCCTAGGACTAAGGGTGAGAGCAAAGCTATACAGACAAAATCTCACCCAGAAGCATACACATATACACTCACAAAAAAAGGAAAAGGGGAAAAATTAATATATCCTGCTCCCAAAGTCCACCTCCTAAATTTGGGATGATTCATTGTCTATTCAGGTATTCAACAGATGCAGGCACATCAAGTTGTTTGTGGAGCTTTAATCCGCTGCTTCTGAGGCTGCTGGGAGAGATTTCCCTTTCTCTTCTTTGTTCGTACAGCTCCCGGGGTTCAGCTTTGGATTTGGACCCGCCTCTGCGTGTAGGTCGCCTGAGGGCGTCTGTTCCCCGCCCAGACAGAACGAGGTTAAAGGAGCAGCTAATTCGGGGGCTCTGGCTCAGTCAGGCCGGGGGGAGGGAGCGGTACGGAGGAGGCGGGGCGAGCCTGCGGCGGCAGAAGCCGGCGTCACGTTGCAGCAACCTGAGGTGCGCCGTGCGCTCTCCCGGGGAAGTTGTCCCCAGATTACGGGAGCCTGGCCGTGGCGGGCTGCACAGGCTCCCGGGAGGGGCGGTGTGGAGAATGACCTGTGCTCGCCCACAGGCTTTTTGGTGGCGGCAGCAGCAGCCTTAGCGTCTCATGCCCGTCTCTGGGGTCCGCGCTGATAGCCGCGGCTCGCGCCTGTCTCTGGAGTTCGTTTAAGTGGCGCTCTGAATCCCCTCTCCTTGCACGCCGCGAAACAAAGAGGCAAGAAAAAGTCTCTTGCCTCTTCGGCAGCTGCAGACTTTCCCGGACTCCCTCCCAGCTAGCTGTGGTGCGCTAACCCCTTCAGGCTGTGTTCACGCCGTCAACCCCAGTCCTCTCCCTGGGATCCGACCGAAGCCCGAGCCTCAACTCCCAGCCCCCGCCCGCCCCAGCGGGTGAGCAGACAAGCCTCTCGGGCTGGTGAGTGCTGCTCGGCGCCGAGCCTCTGTGCGGGAATCTCTCCGTTTTTCCCTCTGTGTCCCTGTTGCTGTGGGATCTGCGCTGATAGCCGCGGCTCGTGCCCGTCTCTGGAGCTCGTTTAGGCGGCGCTCTGAATCCCCTCTCCTTGCGCGCTGCGAAACAAAGAGGCAAGAAAAAGTCTCTTGCCTCTTCGGCAGCTGCAGTCTTTTTCCAGGACTCCCTCCCGGCTAGCACCGAAGCCCGAGCCCCAGCTCCCAGGCCCCGCCCGCCCCGGCGGCTGAGCAGACAAGCCTCTCGGGCTGGTGAGTGCTGGTCGGCACCGCTCCTCTGTGCGGGAATCTCCGCTTTGCCCTCCGCACCAATGTGGCTGCGCTCTCCTCCGTGGCTCCGAAGCTTCCCCCCTCTGCTACCCGCAGTCTCTGCCCACGAAGGGGCTTCCTAGTGTGTGGAAACCTTTCCTCCTTCGCAGCTCCCTCCCACTGGTGCAGGTCCCGTCCCTATTCTTTTGTCTCTGTTATTTCTTTTTTCTTTTGCCCTACCCAAGTACGTGGGGATTTTCTTGCCTTTTGGGAGGTCTGACGTCTTCTGCCAGCGTTCAGTAGGTGTTCTGTAGGAGCAGTTCCACGTGTAGATGTATTTCTCATGTATCTGTGGAGAGGAAGGTGATCTCCGTGTCTTACTCTTCCGCCATCTTGTCCCTCCCTCTAATCCAACACATTATTTAACTATCAGCCTTTTTCTACAAAATTATACACACAAAGACATATGCACATAGAAAAACCTGGAAGGTTGTTCACCAAATTATTAAAAGCAGTTTTAATGAAATGTCACATGGTATTTATATTTATTTTCATATATCATGTTTTTTTAAAAAATTTTTCAAGTAGCATGTCATCCTTCTAGTGAAAAGCTAGTTTTATTTTTTAAGGACATCTTCTTAATCTAAATCCACAAATGGGGAACCTTTTAATATATTCCTTTAACGATCATTTAGCAAATTTTCAGTGCCTGATCACTCTGTACCAGGAAGTGTTCTGGATGTTACCACTGCATCCATATTAAGGAACTAATAGTCTAGTAAGGGAGTCAGACAGTGAACAACGGTTAAGAAAATGAATGACAGATGGAGTTTCATATAGTGATTAATATATTTAAACACATAAGAAACCACCCAGTTTGCTTCCTGCTCAGAGGAGCTTCATTCTGCCTTCACCCAAATTTTTGAGACAAATGTCTGCTTCTCTCAGCCACTTGAACATACTGCTTTAACATAATTTTTTTAATTGACTATCTGCTTTGTGAAAGGCATTGTGCTGAATGCTGAGGATATGATATTTAATGAAATATGTATTACCTCATGGTGTTTATAGTCCTTGATAGAGCAGGCTATTTTTCTGTTATACTTGTATTTCTCAAAAGAGGAATTTGACCAGATCAGTGGTTCTCAAATAGGGGAAATAGGAGTATTTAAGCATAATTTGGGACTTTTACCAAAGTACACATGACAGACTTATACCTCCTTACTTCTCCAAACCCACAGCATTCTTTTGGGTCTGTATCTATGGCGGAGTATGTGTGGGTGGTTCCTGAATTTTAAACACTCCCCTGATGATCGTGATAGACGTCCCTAATTGTGAATCAATGAGTGTGATCATCAATATGGCCAATTCCAGCTCTAGAACAGAACATCGCTTTAGCTTATTTAGGCAGCCAGTGGGGAAAAAAAGGAAGAAAATAAGTATAAAATTTATGTCTATGTCTCGGTTAGATAATAAATAATTTCTGTGAAAATACTAGTTGGAATTACTCCCCCCCCCAAGAATTGTCAGACATGTTTCTTTATGTTCAGAAATGATGCTACTGACTGCTATAAGCAAATGTGACTTCAAAGTCCTTGAGCACGAAGAGTCCGTGGGAAGACAAGTCATTTTCATCATTTGTGTCAAGAAGATAAAGCTACCAATTGAGTTACTGGTTTACTGAAGCACAGTTTTGGTAACAACTGCGGAAAGTTTTGGAGTTTCACTTTTCCAGACATGGGGGGCGGGGAAGGGAGAGGGAGAGGAAAGAATTGGGGGGGGGAGGGGAATGGGAGGAAGAGAGAAGAGGGGAGTCATGGACTAAACGCACTTCTTTGTCTAATTTCATGGGTTATCTTCCATCCATCTGCAAACATTGAATATCTATTGTGTGTTCAATGTTTAATTCACTCCTTTGCCCCTTTTTCTTTGCCCTTCCTCCATCCTGCTGCCTGAATCTGGCAGCACCTTGGATCCTGAGTTCTAGGCCACCTTGGTGATGTCAGGGAGAGTGGTGACCTGAAAGATGCCTGGGACCCTGAAAACTGTGTAGCCTTGTCTAATTCCAGAATACTCATCGTTGGGCTTTTATTTAAGAGAGAAATGCATTCCTATTTGCTAATTTGGTGTTATTTAGGTTTTCTTTTGTATATAATCATACTAAATCCTCAGTGATGGGAGTGCTCATATGTGTACATGAAGGAACCATGACAGTTTTGGGTTTGTAAATCTAATCAGCATTTTCACAGGAAACTCTTCTTATCTAACAGAGGCTCTCAAATTTTATAGTTAAATTTAAAAAACCCACACACCTTTAGTAATGATTAAACAATAACAATATTTGCATATGGAGGTGAGGCTAAAGATATAAAATTCAAGACGTAGAAAGGTCTATAAAACTTTATTATGTACTAATAAAAATAGCAATGGTAATTCTAATGTTAAAATTATAAAGCAGAGTATTTACAGTTGAGTGTTAAATATTTGTATCACTAAAATAAACAATGCAGAGTTGCAGAAGTATATTAGCAACATTTGATTTCTGAATGATTTTAGTGGTGGATTAGGGAAGAGATTTTTCCACCTAATGTTGTTTGTCATCCTTAGGTAACTATTAGTAGGTCACCTTTCTAATAGAATGGTCCTGGTTGTCTACTAGGTATTTTAGTGTATTGTGATTAATTTGCTTAGACAGAGAAGTAGATAGAATAAAATAAAAATCCCAGCCTTGAAATGGGATGAGATCCTGCAGAGACATGGGATTGTTAGTCAGATGCAGAGGTGTCTGTTATTTTGACACAAAACTTTTCTGTCTAAGCATTTTGAAGGGATGATAAAGCACAAAGCATGTGGCCTTAGAGTCCTTGACAGGAGAGACACCATTTGATTAATGAGATGTGATGTATAGTTGATTGATTTTAGAGCACATTTGCTGATTTTCACAAATGATCCATCTTAATTTTGGATATATTATCAATATATTCAGCAACTGTCATTGGTAATGCCTGTTAACAGCAGACATGGTTTTCTACGAAAAGTCTAATTTTTCCCGTAATTCATCATTTGTGTTTAGTTCAGGCCCAGTTTTATGTAGCTTCCCATAAATATTGATCTTGATGGAAAAACAGAGGAAAAGCTCTTTTACTACTATCCTATATTTGTTAATGTTAAATCTAAATACTGCTATATTATAACAGTACATCATTGAATCCATCACATACAATGTTAGATTAGTTACGAATTATGTTTTTTGTATATCTGTGGGCTTGCTTCCAGACTTTAATGTTCCTTTAGTCAATTCTTGCATCAATACAATACTAAGTTAATGCAGTGTAATAATAATAATTGATATCTGATAAGACAAGGACCCTACTTGCTTTGCTTCCTGTTAAACACTCAGACTCCTTTAGAAGAGTTGATTTCTCACATTAATTATACAACCAGCTTTTAAAATTCCTCCCCCAAAAGTGATTTGTTGAAAAATTAGAATAATCACTAATTTGTAGATCCATTTTTGAGGGAGTGGTATCTTTGTAATCATAAATCTTCTAATCCACATATAAAATACCTAGATGCATTGATTTAGGTGTTCTTTAATGGTTTTCAGTAAAATTTAATCATTTGATCTATCAAGTCCTTGCATATTTTTTTTTCCAGATTTATTTCTAGGTATGTTATATTTTGTTTGCTAAAGTTATATTTTCTATTTATTCCTCCTGTAGAGAGATACAATTATTATTTTTTTAATTTTATTTATTTATTTATGGCTGTGTTGGGTCTTCGTTTCTGTGCGAGGGCTTTCTCTAGTTGCGGCAAGCGGGGGCCACTATTTATCGCGGTGCGCGGGCCTCTCACTATCGCGGCCTGTCTTGTTGCGGAGCACAGGCTCCAGACGCGCAGGCTCAGTAGTTGTGGCTCACGGGCCCAGTTGCTCCGCGGCATGTGGGATCTTCCCAGACCAGGGCTCGAACCCGTGTCCCCTGCATTGGCAGGCAGATTCTCAACCACTGCGCCACCGGGGAAGCCCCTAGATACAATTATTTTTGTATTTTCATTTTGTATTCAAAATTTGTTAATCTCTCTTACTAATTCTAATGATACATCTGTAAAATTTTGGGGGTCCACCTGTGTAGAGCAAGGGTTACAGACTCCAGCCTGTGGAACAAATTTGGCCTGCTCTTTTTTTTGTAAGTGAAGTTTTATTGAAACCCAGCCATGCTCATTTGTTTTTGTATTGTGTGTGGCTGCCTCCATGATACAGATTTGAATAGTTGTAACAGAACCACTAATTTTTTAAATTAATTAAAAAAAAAAAAGATTAGCGTTATTTCCTCCATGTTTGTTAAAATTGACTGTTAAACTGTCTGGGACTGGAGTTTGTTTTTGTTTTTTTAAGGTAAGATGTTTTAACTACTTTTTCAATAATTCTAGTGACTATAGAACTATCTAGGATTTTTGTTAATTTTTTTAAAAAATTATTTTATTGCGGTAAAAAGACAGTGTGAGATCTACCCTCTTAACAAATGTTCACGTGTACAATGCAGTAATGTTGAATGTAAGTATAATGTTGTACAGCAGATCTCTAAAACTTATTTATCTTGCTTAACTGAAACTTATGCCCGTTGATTAGTAACTCCCCATTTACCCTTCCCTCACAACCCCTGACAGCTAACATTTAACTCTTTGATTCTATGAATTTGACTATTTTAGATACCTCATATAAGTGGAATCATGCAGTATTTGTCTTTCTGTGATGGTTTATTTCACTTCGTATAATGTCCTCAAGGTTCATCCGTGTTGTCACATATTGCAAAACTTTCTTCTTTTTATAAGGCTGAATAATATTCCATTTTATCATTTTCTTTATTCATCTGTCCGTGGACTTTTAGGTTGTTTCCATATCTTGGCTGTTGTGAATAGTGCTGCAATGAACATGGGTGTGCAAATATCTCTTTGAGATCTTGATCTCAGTACTTTTAGATAAATACTTAGAAGTAGGATTGCTGGATCATATAGTAGTTCTATTTTTAATTTCTTGAGGACCTTCATACTGTTTTCCATTGCAGCTGTACCATTTTGCATTCCTACCACAATGTACAAGGGTTCTAAATCTCCCACCTTCTCGCCAGCATTTGTTATCTTTTATTTTTTGATAATATCCATCCTGACAGGTGTGAGGTAATATTTTGCAGTGGTTTTGATATACAGTTCCCTGATGATTAGTTATGAGCATTTTTTCATATACTTGTTGGCTATTTGTATATCTTCTTTGGAGAAATGTCAAGTCTTTAGCCCATATTTTAATTGGATTATTTGGGTGCTCAGATGGATGACTTTAGTATTTTATCTTTAATTTGAAATAAATTTAGTTTGAATTATTATTTTAGTTATACCCCACAATTTTAATATGTAGTATTTTTTATTATTTTATAATTCTTAATGTTTTCCTTGATTTGCTTTCAGTTTTGCTTTCTGTATTTTGAGATCATGTTTTATATACTTATATTAGCAATTGTACTTCTATATTTCTGGTGAATTAAAATGTTGATCATTCTGAGTTACCTTCCTTTATCTCTTGTAATGATTTTTTGCTTAATGTCTACTTTATCTAGTATTAATATAGCACGCTTCCCCCGCCTTCTCATTTATCTATCAAACCAACTTTCAGTCATGGTTTCTTGCTATATCTTTTTTCCATTGCTTTACTTTCAATTATTTTGTATCTTTATGTGGTAAATACGACTCTGAATTTTAAATAAAATATTTACTCCATTTCATTTACTGTAGTTATTGATATATGTGAGTTTCTACCATTTGTGTAAGTTTATTTTTGCCCTACCTGTATTATATTTATTTTTCTTCATTTTTGTCTTTATTTGAACTGGTTATGATTCCTTTTTCACTGATTTTTTCCCCCCTTTACTAGTTTTAAAGCCATACACCCTTTTTCTTTTCCTCTAGTGTTCACATTGGAGGGCTTTTACAATATGCATCATTGACTTATCAAAATCTAATGTCATTTGATTATTGTTACCTAACTCTCCTCATGGGAAATGCAAGGAACTTAGAAAATTTATTTTTAACCTCCTGCTGACTTATATGCTTTTGTTTTTGTGCATTCGTATATATAAATGTATGTGTGCATATGCATATTTACCCCAAATCATTGTTTTATACAATACATATTTATATTTATCTATATATTTACCATTAATTTGCTCTTCTTACCTTCTTACTTCTTTAACCTTCTATCTGATATCATATTACCTTCAGCCTAAAGTACACATTTTATAATTTCTTTTAGTGCATATCTGCTGATTGGAAATTCTCCCAGTTTTATGGCTTTTATTTACCTTCATTCTTTAAAAGTATTTTGAGGCTTACAGAATTATGATTTCACAATTACTTTCTTTCAAACCATTTATGATATCATTCCTCTAACTACTACTACCTTCCAATGTTACAGTTAACAAGCCTGCAGTCAGTCTTTCACTCTTTTGATTTTCTCTTTTTTTTTCTCTCTTCTTTCTTTATAGCTCTCCCGTGACATTTGTAAGAGTAGATTCCTGTTTAACTAAACTCATTTGGATGTATTAATGTATTTCATTTGTTTTGGAAATCCCTAAGGCATTAATTACCTCTTCAAGCCTTCCTTTGCTTCATTTCTTCTCTCTTCATCTTCAATTAAATAAATGTTATATATTCTCACTTTATTCACTGTCTGCTATTCTCTTTTTTCTAATTTTTAACTTTTAATCTCTCTGAACTTCATTGTAAATAGTTTCTTATCTATATCTCAGTTTACTACTTTTCTCTCAGCTATTTTTAATACAGTATTAAACTTATCTAAGGAATTCTGTTCATTTTTTCCAGCCTATTATTTCTCTTTTTCAGTTTCTATAAATTATATATTAATCTCTCCTCAAGTTTACTGATTCCATCCTTTCTCATCTCCACTTGACTCTTGAAACAATTCAGTAAGTTTTTCATTTAGGTTATTATATTTTTCAGTTCTATAATTTCAATTATACTTCATATTTTAGAATGGACTTAGATTTACCCAAAAAAATTGTGAAAATAGCACAGAGAGTCCTATATACCCCACATCCAGTCTCTCCTAATATTAACATTAAACATTAGTGTGGTACATAAAAAATGAACCACTTAATGAACCAATATTGATACATTATTATTAACTAAATGCTATACCTCATTCAGAATTCCTTACTCTTTACCTAATTTCATGTTTCTGTTCTAGGATCCCCTCTAGGCTACTACTTTATTTTATTGCTCAGATTTTTCTAGCTTTGCACATTGGGAACTCTGTCAGTTCTCTGTGTCCCACTGACATAGTCTCATCATCAGAGAGTTATTTTAAAAACTTTACTATTTCCTGAAAGATTAACTCCATGTTCAGAACTGCTAGACACCACTCAGCAGATGGCTCTTTGCCCCTAATGAAACCATGAACCACGGCAGGGGGTATGTGTGTGTGTGTGTGTGTGTGTGTGTGTGTGTCTGCAGTTTTCCCATTGGTGTTTCACAGCAGTATAGCTGGTGTTTTCCAGTTTTGTTTTTTTTTTTTTTGGAGGCGGGGAGGTGGGTGGTGGGTAGAACAGGCTTTTCATGGAGCTTCTTTTATCTATATCTCTTGGCTGTTCTGTGTCAAAGGCTTCTCTAGTGCCCTGTCTAGGATATATGCGGGGCAGGGCAGTGAGGAATCTCAGGTTCTCAACAAGGAGGTGTATGTAGTTAGTTTATAGTCATGTCTGATAATTTTAGTATCTAAAGGGCTATGTATGTGTTTGTCTGTTGTTTTTGCTATTTGAGTCATAGTATTTTTTCTTCTCATGTCTTTTTCTTTGGTTTTGTACTGTTTATTAGGTTTGAAAGGAATGTTTGTTTAAACATTTTGAAGACTATGATGATGTTGCTCAAGTAGTTAAAGTGTTTTTTTGCTGAAATTTGTTGGCTTTGTTAGGAAAAAAAAATGCTTGGCCAAATTTATAAGTCAAAGACTGCTGCTGCTCTATATAGAAATAGAAAATACTACAAAAATTAAATTATCTTAACTTTATGCTAAACCCAGCATATTCAGCAGATAAATTTGAACATCTGAGTAAAAAGTCTGAGGTTTCAAAGGACAAATTCTAATATTTCTTATCTTCTGAATAGTTTGAGCACAAATCTTGCTATAGATATTATGAATTGTAGCTATAAAGATAAGTTATCTAATTTTTACTCAATTATGCTCTTAAGGAAAAGTACTCTTTTTAATCGATTTCACAAGGCAAATCAAGTATTACATTCTTGTGTAGAATATGTATTCAAGCTTTAGTTTGACCTCATGTTTGAAAATATCCTTGGAAGCTTGGAAGAAATCTTTTTTTTTTTTATGATATTTAACAAAAGATTCTCAAGAGGAATTTAGGAACTAAAATGTGACTCAGTAGCCAAATGTAAGTTGCAAAATATATCACTTTGCACCATAGAGTATATTCCTTTTACCCCCAATAAATGCACATGGTTTTTGTTTGTTTGTTTTGGCTATTATTCCCCCCCATACCTTGTTTATGGTAACATGAAATAACAAAACTTCTTTTATGGATTTTTCACTTTGAAAACAAAGCAGACCTAGAAAGTTAACAGAGAAATTGACCCATTTAATATGAAACTAGGAGAGAAAACTTGGGTCACAATAATATCAAGACATTATTATCATATGATTGACATTTAAAGAAATAACTTGCCACATCAAAATGATCATTTCACTTTATTATTTTTATTTGTATTTAATCACAATATTTAATTCATTTTGAAATGCTTTTAAATGGGATTATGAGTTTTTACATTTTTTTAAGAGGAGGCACAAATTCTCAAATCTTAATTGCTTTGACTAAAACTTTTATAATTTTTAACTTAGTAGATACTGTAAGGCAATTCAATAGTTTTGAATTCTTGTAGAAAAATGAAGAATAAAAATTACCAAATGAAGTGTTTAAATCAAAATACTATAATATATAAAACAAAAAATATCCCTGAGGTTACCCAGCAATTATGAATAGTACATAAAGCATAAGCTAATAAATTAAAAATATTAAAAACAGTAGAGTTGATAAATAAATCCAAGAACTGAATTTTTGAGGGTAATAATTTTGACAATATATGGCCAATGCAGTCAAGGAAACAAGAAAAATGTCTAGGGACATAAATTTAGAAATGTAGAAATTATTTCAGATTATTTCATTAGAGAGGAAGCAATAAAATGCATTATAAGGGAAAACTGTTCGTCTATACACAAGTAAGTTTAAAATCTCAATATAGTGGATAATTACCAATATTTACTGATTCATGATGGTACAATAGTTTAAATTCTTGGGATAAGTCACATACCAAAATTGCAACATAATCTGTATTGTAGGAGTCAAATAATTAAAAGGAAGAAAAACCTAACAAACAAGAAACTAAAAACCAAAGCAGAAGTATAAAAAAATAGGTGAATGATTACTTGATCTAAATTTGAGAACTGAAGAATATAAATGGTATTTAAAGCCTTATGTTTTTATGTGGCTGTCTAGTGAGAGTGTTGGACAAAGAAGGGAAGGTAGTTCAAAAATAAGTCTTGAAAACCCTAGTGTTTACAGACAATTATAAACCATCAACCAGTACACACTATTAAGTTTTGTGATCACTTTCTGAAATAAAGCCATAGTTGTATGAGTTTCATCGTCAATGTTCATATGCTCAGATTCTAACACAGATAGAAAATGGTTGGAATGAACTGGGCTCAGTGTCTGGCTAGGTGAGTGTGATGACAGGACAGAAGAGCCAAAAAATTAAGGATATTTTTAAGGAGGAAACTATTGCAGACCATTGAATTTAAAATAAATCTGAAAGAAGACAGGGTAAAGGTGGACAGATACTGAGAAATAGGTGTAGTCAATTCCTTCACTCATTCAACTAACGTTTATTGAATTTTTATTATGGGTGAGATACCCTTCCAGAAAATAGGGAAAGGAGAAAAAAAAAAAAGATTGGCCTTGGAACCTACAGTCTAAGCAGATGGTGATCTGAGAAATACACAAACACACCAAACAAAAAGACACCTAAGTTAAACAGGAGTGTTTTGTGATGCACTGAAAACATTATAGCAGGGGAATTTGATCCACATAGGGAGTGTCAAAGAAAAAAAATTGAACTGGACAGAATTAAACAGGCAAGGGAGTCATTATTCAAGACTCTTGCAATAGGGAAAAGAGAACTCAAACCCTCTGAAATAAAAGACAGGAGAGTTTTTAAGCACTGAAGTGAGCAGGTGGAAAAGTACTGGAAGATGTTAGGTGAAAGTTTGGTGAATGTGATTATGCTGTCCTTTTTTGCTAATTGTCACTTATCAGAAGTTAGGCTTCTACCCTCCCACAGAGCCTGGGCGATAGGGGCACTATTTTTCTTGATGATTACATTTCAAAGGAATGGCTCCTAGGTCCTTGAGACAGACATTTCTAGGTTTTAAAATTGACAAGAGGCTGAGAGAAGATTTACATTTCAAAGGGACAGAGAAAGAATCTTCAATTGTAAGTTGTCTAAAGTAAATGCTCCAAGAAAAGGGAGGTCAGAGGCTTACAGTCAGGAAGAAACCTGTCTAAAGTTTAGTCAAGCTGAGGGGAATATCAAAGCTACTTGGTCAGATATAAGAAAAAAAAATTTCCTGAAAAAATATGAGAATTTAAAGAAGAATGGCTGCCAACCAGAAAAAGAGTGTGTTTGTGTGTGTGTATATATGTGTGTGTGTGTGTGTGTGTGTGTGTGTGTGTGTGTGTGTGTGTGTGTAGTAGAGGGATTGGCTAAGAAATTCCAGGAAGAGTGAAAAACAGGTGCAAAGGTAGTTGACTCTGTAGAAGAGAACAATGACAAGCCATAAGCGAATTTGGAGGAAGATATCCAACTTGCATTCCCAGGACAACTTTAGGAAGTAAGAATTTCAGGGCAGAAGCATCAACAGGGTAAAATGCTGTTGAGAGTTCAAGAAATATCAGGATGAAAATGTCCACTGGGTTTAGCTCTGTAGAGATAGTTGTGGACAGCAGCAAGAGCTATATTGGAGGAATGACGGGGCTGAAGCCTCATTGGAGTAAGCCTTCGAATGAAGGTAAGGTTTGGAAACAGGGAGGTGAGGAAACAGAATGTAGGTTACTTCTTTCAAGGTATTTTCTTATGAAAGTCAACATGTTACATCATAGCTAGGAAAATGTGACATCAAATTATTACTGATTTGTTTAGTTTTATCTGTTATTTTTGAGAGAGAGGAAGTTGAACTTAAACATGTTTAAAAGTCAGTGGGAATGTATTAGAGGTTGATTATACAAGAGAATTAGTATAGAATTTTTTTTTTAACTATAGGAAAGAACAGGACCTAATATATAGGTGGAAAGATTAGTCTTAGATGAAAGGTAGAAAGCTTTTTTATTTATGAGGGTTAAAGGACTTAGAATGAGTACAGATGTGAGTAATTTTGTGTTTTCATAGCAGAAAGATGAAAAGATGCAGTCAGAGGTTGAAGTAAAAGATTAGATCATCTGCTGAGAGTGAGAACACATCCAGTGGTTGACGGCCATGGCCATATATTTTGAATAATTGTGAAAATGCTTTTTGTACTCATTTGGGGTTTGTAATTAGTGAAAGCTATTTTGGCCTCTTGGGTGACAGTTTCCATAATTTCTAATCTGATTGTAGTTTTTCCATGTGGAATGGGCAAAAAAGCCAAAAGGACCAGGGATTTTATGTTATTAATAAAATAATTTATTAATTAATGGACCATGAATTTTAAGAAAAAAGTGTGAAGAAATAAGAGTCCGGTTCATTGGGAAAAGTAGGGATATTAATTGACTGAATAGTCTAAAACAATTAAAGCATACTCCTAGTAGGTGGAATAGAACCAGAAAGACTGATGAAGAGAAGATTGTGTGTAGACAGAAGGATGACCAAATTAATAATCTCAGAGGCCATTAGAAATTCCAATAAGTGACAATGGAATTGACTGTCTGAAGTAGAGAAAACATTTTGGTAAAGATGAGAAGGTCAAGAAATGTAGTAGCTAGCATGTTGGAAGAAGATATGTTTTAGATGCTGAAGGTAACAAGGAAGATAACAAAGTGGAGAAGGATTGGAAATCTGTAAACCAGAAGCCAAGTCTTCAATAAATGAAAATTTACCCAAAAGTAATAGCAAGAGGAGCAATTGATATAGCCAAATACTTTAAACATTAAAGAGAAAGATATTTTCCAGAAGACAGGTGGAGAAAACGTCTGGAATAAGCAAAAGGGAGCAGAGAGAATACCCATAATACCTCTTGGACCGGAGATGTTTTAGGATGGGAGAGGAAAGTAATCCTGCCAATTGAGAAGGCTGTCAGGAATAAAACAGGGAATCCTGTGTCAGTTCAGGAAAGAAGAGAATAAGGTTTTTGAGAACAACTTGAGTATATAGACATGTACAGTTTACAAGGTGAAAGTTCTAGAGGAAAACAGAGTGAAATGTTTGTGAAAGAGAGCTAAGGAAAATTAGGGCCAATCTAAGGAAGTAAGGGAAGGAGAATGCAAAGATAAGGGTTGGCTAGATAGCCAGAGATTCTGTAGAGTAACTGAGGAGAATAAGGACATTAGGCTTAATGAAAAGCATTTTGATAATCTTTGAAAGGACAATAGAAATATAATGCATTACAGTCCCAAAAGCTTAGCTCAGGGATGTGAGAGTTTGGAGTAGGCAATATTCTCCTCTCTTATCTACAGCATATGGTGATACAGCAGGTAACTCCCATGTTTTACTTGCCTGTAGACTGTAATTTAGCCTTGGTATGTAAACATTAGGCATTCAGAGATTCTGTTAAAATATGCATTCTAGGCTTTAAAGATAAACATGCCTGGTAAGATCCATCTTTATTTTTTAACTTAAGTATTTATAGTTAAAAGAATGTGTGTGTTGAGAACACAGAGCTAGTGAAGTGGCTTGGAAAAGTAGTGTTTTAGACCATTTTTTAAAAGTCTGGTTTCTGAATGTTGCTCAATTAGAAGAAATGTCAGTGACCCTGGATGCTCAATAATTGGCTCCTATGTGACCTTTACTGGAACAGAATATATATTTTTTCTCACTTTTCCAATTTAGAGCTCAACAAGAGTGGTAAGTGGCAAGTTTTAGACATTGACTTAATGAGATTAGACTTCTGAGTATAAATGATTTGGGCCTTATATGTGAAACCATTGTTTGTTTTCTATGATGCGGTGTTTGAACACCTATGATACATCCCAATTATCATTGAAAATGGGCTCCATAACACACTAAATTTAGCTGCCAGAATTGGTAGTTCTTTTCTGGTTCAATCAGTTTTATTTCTTGCCTAATAACAAGAAGAAAACAGCTTAGGTCTTGCTTTTAACAATAACTTGATTTTTTATTTCATGTCCCTTTGAACAAGTTTAACATCACTATACTCACCTCTAAAAAGAAGATAGTTATTCTTTTCTCAAAGTTTGTTTTAACAGTTTTAGATAAAAAATGTAAAGCACCCAGGAAAAGTGCTAGCTCGTATTGAAAACTCATTCAATGTTAGTCTTTCTAACATGGATATTTCTATGCCAATTCCATAATTTTTAAATTAAAAGAGCTAAATCTATATGATAACATATTTAATAAAGCAACAGGTAATTTTATGGTCCCATTTCAAGTGAGTTATGCCTTCCCCATACACAAATATTCCGATTTTGACCATTCAATAATAATATTGTAGTAATGATATTCTGATTTTAGAATATATAAAGGGAGAAGCAGAGTAATATTTGTGGCTTTTCTCAGATTGCGTAAACCAATAAAATTATTTTAATAATTAGGCTAGTTAGAAATATAAAGGATTAACAAAAATCATTAGTATTATTTATTGTCATTGCCTCTATGAAAATTAGATACTATAGATTCTCATATTTAATGTAGCAGTTTGTAGCATGGGTTAGTAGTGAAAGAGCATTCAGTTTAAGTATCATTGCTACTTGTATGGTAATTAAGCTCACAAGGACCAAAGCTAATATGTAATATGCATAACAAGCAGAAACATTAGGGTGATAAACAAATTTAAAAGGTCTTATTATTCATTAGTGTACATATTTTGACTAGGAAATGTCAAAGGTAACAATGGAATTACATTGTTAACTATCTTAATACCAGGTAGTAGAGTTAATTTCACACATGAACTCAGTGTTTCGAATAATTTTATTAGCAAACATTTGATTCCACATTGTCTGTAAGGCGAGTTTGTTTCAAACAAAAAGCACCATTTTTTAAATTTTCCATCACTTATTCTTTTAATCAAGAAGTATTTTATGTATATCCTCAACCAAGTACTATACTGGATACCAGGGCTGCAACGCTGACCCTACAGTTAAGACCCTAAGTAAAGCCTATGGCTAACCCTGTCCTGTGTGTGGCTAGTAGGAAGGTAAACAAAGAAACAAAAAATACAAAATCATATGATAATTGGAAATGTATGTTAAATCAGATGAGGGGCTAGAATGAGGAATATCTGAAATTTCCTTGGAAATTCTAGAAAAGTTTCACAGAAGAAGCAGTAATGAAGATGAGACTTAGTAGTTAAAATTGTTAATTAGAGAAAATAGGGGAGTATTGACAGAGAGGACAAAAGGTACCAGGGGTATAGAGGCAGGAGAGAACATGATGTTTTCTGTTTGTTATAATTTGAGTTTAAGCTTCATAGGGGAGAATATCAGAAGATGGTTAAGCAGGAGAAAGATGATAAATAATTGTGTAACTCATGCTAAAGTATCTTGATCTTACTTTACTATATCTAGCTATCTATGATGGTTATTTTCATATGTCAACTTGCCTAGGCTATCGTGCCCAACAGCTTGGTCAAACGTCAGTCTAGATGTTGTCATGAAGGTATTTTTTTATATGTGTTTAATATTTAAATTAGTAAACTTTTAGTAAAGCAGACTACCTTACTTAATGTGGTTGGGTTTCATGCAATTAGTCAAAAGCCTTGAGAAGACACTGAGGTCTCCTGAGGAAGGAATTCTGCCTCCAGAGGCTTTGACACTCAAGATTGCAACAATTCCTCCCAGGATTTCCAGCCTGCTT
Organism: Eubalaena glacialis; assembly: GCF_028564815.1. Classification (NCBI taxonomy): domain Eukaryota; kingdom Metazoa; phylum Chordata; class Mammalia; order Artiodactyla; family Balaenidae; genus Eubalaena; species Eubalaena glacialis. Next base: position 48,536,274 of record NC_083729.1, on the reverse strand, counting down.
ACCAGCCCTGCAGATTTCAGACTTGCCAGTACCCACAATTGCATGAGCCATTTTCTTGAAATCTCTCTATATAGACAGATATAAAATACAGACATAGATATAGATACATCCTATTGGTTTATTTCTCTGGAGAACCCTAATTCTTTCTTTCTTTCTTTTCTTCTCTTCTCTTCTCTTCTCTTCTTTCTCTCTCTCTCTCCCCCACCCTCCCTTCCTTCCTTCCTGCCTTTTTTCTTCCCTCCTTCCCTCCTTCCATCTACCGACCTACTGACCTATCTGTCATTGAGAGGAGATGAGATGAGAGAGGGGCATGGAAGAGAAATAGCAAGAGAGAGAAACACCAGAAGATTATTGGACAGTGGCCATGAATATCTGAAATCCTATAATCTTGCTGCAGCTCTCCTAAGGTAGTTTGGGGGACAGATACTCTGGTATCTGATCTTACAATGATAAACTTTTGGCTCTGTTGAATATAACCGACTTAAAATCCTTTATTTGACCTTTCAAGCTTGTTGTTTGAAATTGGTTTCTCTCTGGCATGAGGTGTTGGAAACTGATCTCTCTGACATGTGGTCTCAGCTCTCTGTAGACTCATCTTGGAATTGTATTTTCTGACTTTTTCCTCTCCATATCACTTTGTATCCACATCTTATACTAGTTTTTAGACTCAAGCCCAGTTCACTTATTTGGACAGTCAAGATTGTCAGATGAAGCAGAGTACAACAATAATTGAGAATGATTTTAGAAGTGGTTTAAGTAATAAATTCAAGTGAGTAATTCAATATGGAGCATGCTGGCTGATTTTGAAATTTCAGCTGTGAAAGGACAAAGAGAAAGTGCTGGGTAGCTGGAAGATTTTTTTTCTAATTGTGAATTACTTTAACCATGATTATATGCAGAAGGAAAGATGACTCCAGAAACAGGGGTAATTGATAGCCTCAGGTTTCAGAGATGATGGCAGTGGCTAAGATACTAAGAGCAGTTGGATGTGTTAATTTTTGATGGGAAGAAAGACACTTTTTCCTCTACAATGATGGGAAAAGGGGTTGGGTGGGATGCAAATACAGCTAAATCTGTTAACTGGAAAGGCAAAAAAAATGTCTTCCTTATGGCCCCTATTTCCTTCATTAAATAAAAGTTTTCTATCACTAAATTATATAACAGAAAGGTAGAAAGCTTAAAAAGACTGGAATATTTGGGATAGCTTCTGAGAGGAATCACAAAATTCTAGAATATAGATACAGAAGTACACCTAGAAGAGAGATGATAAATGAGAGAAGAGGGCGGGGTCAAGAGCTACATATAACAGTAGATTAAGAGAGTAGGTATAGGGGAAACAAGAGAATGAAAGGACAGGATATTATAGTAGAACATGTAACACCAGTACCTGAGATTTTTAGATGGGAAACAATCTCAGATGACGACTAGGTCAAAAGTGTGTTCATGGTTCCTAAAATGGACAATGAATGACAGTCATTGAAATCAAGCAGCTCCAGGTGTAGAATGGGTCCTACTAAAATGCTCAGGTGACAATGACATTTAGGATGGTGGGGAGCTGCTGAGATGGATGTTTAAAACTTGGCTAGATGTGAGTACCCAGGAGGTCTGTAGATAATATGGGCAAGAATGCATATGGAATAGTAAAGATGGATGCTTTTTGCCTAAAAGAATGAGTGAACAGTGCATAATAGTGGAGTGAAAAGGTCTAAAAGTGATGAAGGAAATATTTGCGTATCTAAGTCTCTTTTCCAAATTATGTGCTCAAGAGATGTACAGAGGAAGATTATTCTTAAGAAAGAATCGTGCTGAAGCAAGGGTGGGTGTGGGGAATTTATGTAAACATTTGAGCATGTAGAAGAGGGTAAGATGAAATAGGGATTGCAGTCAGTGATCAGCAGTTGGGGATGGAACAACAGAGCAGAAGTACCCATAAGCATGCAGGTGACAGGATGGATGATGGGAGAGCTGGGGCTTGGGGGTAAAGAAGAAGGCTTACATTAAGGACCATCATCAAGAAAAATGTAGCCTACCATTCATTCATAGAATTAACAGGATGAAAGATTCCAAAATAAATTTTATCAGGTAATCTAATGCAGTTCTTTAAAACTGGCTTTGGGGGAGTAGGCATTGTTGATAATTCTGTGCAGATGTTGTTGGGTCTTACATAAGGAAGAGAAACAGGACTCTAGGTGCTGAAGAGATTGTGGGGAAGTTATTACTGCTTGATGCTACAATACACTTAGGTGAAATAAACTGGGTAATAAGTTTAATTCATAATGGACAGCTTGGTCCTAAATTATTTTATGTCTACAAAACACTAAAACACCTACCTGAAAAGTTAAAAAAAAAAAAATTTCAGCCAATCTTCCTAAAAATAAATAAGTTCCTTACTTGATGTTGTAATTGTTGTGTTGTTTTTTAAATTTGGATACAGCTGGTTGGCTTAGAATTGTTTTCACAAGCCTCACTATCAACCTTGGAGAGGACTTCTAATGAGCAAACCAAATAATATTCTGAAGTTTAAAAATAAATGATATGGGAACATTTGCAAATTTGAAACCTAAAGCTTTCAAATTTTTCAAAATTAATTTAAAAGATATGACAATACCAGTGTTATGGAATTTTGAATTTATGTTTTGATACCTAAAGAAAATATCATAGAAATAAAATCATATTGCCATTCATTACAAATGTCTTTATGAAATGAAATCCCAAATGCTTCACTGGTCACTATTCCACATCAAAAGGAGGAGATGTATCTTCAGACAGTGCATTCTTGACATCATGATCTTTATCTTTAGAATGAGGGAACATTTAATAAAGGTCCAGTAAACTTCTCTTATGAATCTCTTTCTGTCCTAAGTAAGAGACCAGGTTGTTTACTTATAACCTTGAATCAAGTTCTGTGGCAGGATCCTTAACTGATGTTAAGGGAATATGAGGTGATAAAATGTCTCACCACCAAAAGGAAAATATAACCTCTACTTCCTTAGTTACTTTCAATTCTCAGTTTACTTTCCTTGAAAGGAGAAACAATCTTTTTTTTTTTTTGCTTTAGGAAATCCAGTAGCACATAATAGAGTGTTATTTAGAATGAGATAAAGTGAAATACATAGGTACACGTGTGTGTAAATGTGTCTGTGTGTTTTTGTATCTATATATAGTAGAAGACTGCCATGGAAATTATTTTCAGAGATAAAAATCTTTTTTCAGGGGAGAGAGGATGGAGAGAGGTGGAAAGCAAACATATATAATACAAGGCATATAGAGAGGGAGGCTGTGTTGAAAAGTACGCTATTTCTGGGCTTCCCTGGTGGCGCAGTGGTTAAGAAGCCGCCTGCCAATGCAGGGAACACAGGTTCGAGCCCTGGTCCGGGAAGATCCCACATGCCACGGAGCAACTAATCCGTGCGCCACAACTACTGAGCCTGCGTTCTAGAGCCCGTGAGCCACAACTACTGAGCCCATGCTCCACAACAAGAGAAGCCACTGCTCGCTGCAACTAGAGAAAGCCCACGCACAGCAATGAAGACCCAATGCAGCCAAAGATAAATAAATAAATAAATATTTTTTAAAAAAAAAAGTACACTATTTCTAACACAAACTCAGATTCCTAAAAGTAGTAATTAACATTTCATTATATGACAACAAATCTTATAGTCCTCCAAACAACAATTTAAGTACATTTGTTTTTATTCACTGATTAATTAATCCTCTGACATGTAACAAATAGGATAACATTTATTCGAGCCTCATTGCTTACTGCAAATTATGGCCAGGTCACTAAAATCTGCATGCTTTTGAACTGTGGAAGGAAGCCCCATCTTATTCTTTCAACTGTGAACACGAACCCATTAAGAGTAACGGATACTTCACTTATCCGTGTGATTTACATATGATAGACCTAAACTAAGTATCAGTTTGCCTAGATTTTATTGATGAAATATTGGATTGGATGCAATTCACTTGTTTCCTTATTCATCCTTCTTTGGGCATTAATTTCTTTAATTTTTTTAAAAAATTATTATTTCAACATTTGTGAAATGATATTTTTTGGACCTCCACAATTTATCTCCAGCATGGACTTTTCTTCCTCTGTGTCCTTTGGGCTTTGTTCCTGGGGCCCTTTCTCCCCTGGAGATGCCATCCTCTCAAGCAACTTTAATTACTCCTTCTGTGCTAATGTATTATAAATGCTATCTTAGAGATCCATCTTTAGATCTACGTTTCCAGGTATGTGACAGATATATTAATCTTGTTTCTTACAGGTAAGAGAAATTCAATAGATTCAAACTAAACTCATAATCTCGCCTCATAGCCTATTCTCTTCTTGTGTTCCATTCTTGGATCATGACATTATCATTTATAAAACAGATTTATTCATTCTACAATTATATAGTGAATATTTATTATGTACAGGCATTATCCCAGATGCACCTATGGTAAACTATTACCTCAACTAGAGACAGATTTTGCATGAAGCTAACAAAGCAGTGGGAGGTAACTTGCCCTTGGAGACCAATGCACTTCTCTTCCTCCACTACTCTAGGCTCAAAAACTACTCAGGAGAAGGAATCTTTGAAACTGGTTAGATGTCCTTAGTTAATGGTATGGAAAAGAGTCTGGAGTCTCTGGGCAGTACCCAAAAAAATCAGATATAATTTAGGAATTAATTTTTAATATTTTCAGATACTCAGATAGGTACTGAATATTATTTAAAGAATTGTTTTCAGATAATTATTCAGATGAGAATTTTTTAATGAATTGCTTCAAAACTTCATTTTTCTTTTTGGATTTTTTTCATTATTTAAAAATCATTTGCATACCCTATAATATATATTTATATATTATATATTGATATAAATTATATAGAATTATATAAATATATGAGATGATATAATATGTAATATATTGTGACTGATCGTTGAAATTGTCCTAAAGAGCAAGGAATTAGCTTTATTATAGTATAATTAACATATAGTAAAGTACAAACTTTGATAAGTTTTGACATATATTTGTGCGTATTTGTCTATCTGGCCATCTATGTATATATGTAAATATCATCATCACCATCAATATAATGAATCTAACCATTGCCCCCAGAGTTTCCTCATGCCCCCATTTTCATTCCATCCTTCTCTCCCCTTACAGGTTTTCCCCTCCCCCATTCCTATGCAACCATTGAGATTAGTTTGCATTCTCTAAAATCTTATGTAAACAAACTCTTTCTGTATGTATTCTTTCAACTCACATTATTATTTTGAGGTTCATCCACATTGTTTTATCTATCAGTAGAGTATTTATTTAAATTGATGAATAATATTCCATTCTATGCATATAACATAATTTGTTTCTCCGTGGACATTTGGGTTGTTTTTAGTTTGGGGCTATTACAAATAAAGCTGCTGTAAACATCTGTGGACAGCTTTTTAACTAAAAATATTATCTACTTCTCAATTTCCTGGAGAACTTTTGTAGAATTTGTATTATTTTTTCCATATATATATATATTAGAATTTCCCAGTGAAGCCATTGGGCTTGTGTTTACTTTGAGGGCAGTAATAGATATAGAAATATTCAGATTATCTATCTTCTTGAGTGAGTTTTGATAGTTTGTGTCTACCACAATATATGTCACCTACCACAATAATATTCTTTATTCTGAAATCTACTTTATGTGATATTAATGTAGCCACTTCAATCTTCTCTTGATTAGCACTGGCTTAGTATATCTTTTCTTACCATTTTAATTCTGACCTATTTGTGTCCTTACAATTATAGTGGATTTCTTATAGTCAGCATATAGTTGGATTGTGATTTATTATGCCTTGAAAACTGTGGTATCATATGTTTTATCTGTTTTTAATTTATTTCAAGAAGGAAGGTAAATTTGGTCCCTCTTACTCCATCTTGCCCAGAAGTGGATGTTGTTGATGCTTTGGTTTTTTTTGTTTGTTTGTTTTTTGGGGTGATTCTTTTTTTTTTTTTTAACATCTTTATTGGAGTATAATTTTGATAGAGATTGTAGAGCCACTGTGCATGCAATCTCAAACAATGAAACATTGGACATCGAAGATCAGTGAAGAGATTTTAATGATCACTGACTGGAACCATGAAGTTGAACTCACTTAATAACCACAAGACAGAATACAGTCTTCAAGAATTCTTTTGTAGTTCCTAAGAATAGTACCATAATCCAGGAACCTATCTTTTTGTAGTTTGGTTCTGGGAAAAACTTAAAGAATAATTTGATATGTCCATAGATTGCATTCCTAGAGAGGACTATCTTTTTAGGATAATTGATAATATATACAAAAGAATAAAAGTAGACATTTGGAGAACAGCTTGAATGAAGAGTTTCTAAAAATATATAATGTAAATTTTAATATTTTAGAAAATGTGATCTTTAGTTATATTTTTAATCATCTACAGACTAATAAAGAATGACATTTTATACTATTTGTGTAACCTTTGTTTCCTTAGTGATATCGTGTATTTCCTAAGTCATAAAACTCTTGGATGGTAGTTTCTCCTTTAAACTCTTACGAAATCTATTCTGCATAGTAAAATCAATGCTCTATTTATATAATCAGAATAAGATAAAACAGATGAAGTTAACCAGAAAAAGCAATATAAATTTTAATTTTCATTTAGATATTTCTATGCATTTCTAAAGAAAATTTTGTTCATAAAATGTGTATATATTTTTAATCTTCATTAATGCCAAGCTTTCAGCTTAAAAAATTGTTGATCTTCTGGCATACACAGTACCAAATAGTTTTAAATAGCTTCCCATTCTGCCCCCATCTGCTAAATTCATTACGTTTTCACTAATTAATTGGCTCTTTTTGTATTATTTGTAGACATTCTAATAGCAAGCATTTCTCTGCTTGAAAAAAAGAAAGCTTACATTTTTGTATACTAGTCAATAGAGAGGGATGTTGTCAACAATAATAAATGCTTGTATAGGCTTAAAAACCCACAAGTTACTTTTATATATGAACCTACCCCTACACCTCCAAGTTAAGTATAATGATAACAGTTTTAACAGGTGAAAGAATAAAGGCTACAAAAAGGAAAGTCATGGAGTAATTTTCCAAGTTTATGGTTTATGACCCTGGGAAAATGATAGAGTTATGTCTTACATCTTAAGTTTCTGATTTCTAGTGTGATACTTATACTTAAAAAGAAAAAAGTCACAACATAATTTTGTTCAAGATCACTTTTGAACAGCTATTTCGTGAGGAAATGTTTAGCATTTGGCCCACAACAACATCCATGAATGTACTTTTAATTTGGCTTTATTTTGCTCTACATTTCCAAAATCAGCTCTGACTTTACATAAAAGTGTTTCCATGTACACATTTGCATATGTAAGACTGCCCTTTCAATAGGACTAGTGTTTATCCTAATGTTTTCATCTAATTTTTCTTTAATCACATTAGGAAACCATGGCAAATCTAACATGGCTTAATTAACGATGTAATTGTAAGAAGACTGTTATATTAAATTTTCAAATAATGATTATGAGGTTAAGTTTTAAAGACCAGGAATAAACTTACAACATCACAGTTTGGTGCTAATAACTCTAAAAGCTAGCATAACTTTCTTCCTGAAATAACAGAGAAAAAATGGTATTTTTCCTAAAATTTAAATTAAAACAAAGCCAGAAATAAATATGAAAAATACTGAATAAGATATACCTCCAATTTGTAATAAAACCATAAAAATATTATTGCAAACTCTTCATAGAAAACTATAATTAAGGATTTTATACTTCGGTGAAAGCTGATATTTAATGACATGCACATAGCTATAAATTACTCTTGTATTTAAGATCTCTCTAGGTGTCATTCTGTTGTTCTTCAGATGAGCTTACAAAACTAAAAAAAAATCATGATTTTTAAAATATACACAAACTACCATTGTACCTTGAAGATTTTTATATAAGCGCATTAGAAATAACTTTATTCATTTTTATACTTTATTTTAAAGAAAATCAGTTAATAAACTTCATGTAAAGATCAGCCTATAATTTATTGCTGTCCCTTTGGTCAGAGATTAATTTTGAGACACTTTGTTAGTGGGTTATAGTTCAGATTACTCCATAATATGAGATGTGGAAAAGTTATAAAATATTAAATAAATGGTAGATTATCAGTAGGTAAGTGATTGCTAGTACAAAAAAATGAAAAATTGAGCAAAAGTACTTGTGGATCAACTCTTAACACTGTTTTAAAGGCAATCTACAGATTCAGTGCAATCCCTATCAAAATACCAATGTCATTTTTCACAGAACTGAAACAAATAATTTAAAAATTTTTACAGAAACACATAGGACCCCAAATAGCCAAAACAACCTTGAGAAAGAAGAACAGAGCTGGAGGAATCATGCTCCCTGACTTCACACTATACTACAAAGCTATAGTAATCAAAACAATATGGTACTGGCAGAAAAACAGACACATAGATCAATAGAACAGGATAGAGAGCCTGGAAATAAACCCATGCACTCATGGTCAATTAATCTATGACAAAGGAGACAAGAATATACAATGGAGAAAAGACAGTCTCTTCAATAAGTGGTGCAGGGAAAACCAGACAGCTACATGTAAAAGAATGAAATTAGAACATTTTCTCACATCATATACAAAAATAAACTCAAAATGGGTTAAAGACCTAAATGTAAGACTGGAAACCATAAAACTCCTAGAGGAAAACATAGGCAGAACACTCTCTGACATAAATTGTAGCAATATTTCTTTTTGATCTGTCTCCTAAAGCAAATAAAAGCAAAAATAAATAAATGGGACCTAATTAAACTCAAAAGCTTTTGCATAGCAAAAGTAACCATTGACAAAATAAAAAGACAACCGACTGAATGGGAGAAAATATTTGTAAATGATATGACCGATAAGGGATTAATATCCAACATATTTAAATAGCTCATACAACTCAACATCAAAAACAACAACAACAACAACAACTCAATTAAAAAATGGGCAGAAGAACTGAATAGACATTTTTCCAAAGAGGAAATGCAGATGGCTAATAGGCACATGAAAAGGTGCTCAACATCGCTAATCATCAGGGAAATGCAAATCAAAACCGCAATGACCTAACACCTCACACCTAATGAAAAATGTCTATCATCATAAAGAACACAAACAACAAATGTTGGCAAGGATGCAGAGAGTATTATTCTTAGTGAAATAAGTCAGACAGAGAAAGACAAATACTCTATGTTATCAATTATATGTAGGATCTGAGAAATAAAACAAACAAATATACATAACAAAACAGAAACAGACTCATAGAGAACAAACTAGTGGTTACCAGTCGGGAGAGGGATTGGGGAAGGGACAAGATAGGTGTATGGGATTAAGAGACACAAACTACTATGTGTAAAATAGATAAGCAACAGGGATATATTGTTCAGCACAGGGAAATATAACCATTGTTTTGCAATAACTTTAAATGGAATATAATCTATAAAAATATTGAATCACTATGCTATACACCTGAAACTAATAAGACGGAGAGAAGGGGCACTATTGGGGTGGGGGTGGGAGGCACAAACTATTGGGTGTAAGATAGGCTCAAGGATGTATTTGTACAACATGGGGAACATAGCCAATATTTTGTAATAACTGTAAACAAAAGTAACCTTTAAAAATTGTATAAAAATTTTTAAAAATTTTAACAAAAAACAACACTGGTTTAGAGGAGGCTCTATCTTTACTAAAGTAAATGATGACTGAAATTATAGGAATGAGTTTGGCATTTCTAAATGACTAGACCTAAAAAGAAGAAAAAAGTTGATAACAAAAGAGGGGAGGTTATTATGTAAACAGAGCATGGAAATGATTTGCTTATGAGCATGACAGAAAATTTTAGACCTATCATGTCATGATATAAACAAATCTTGTCTCAATGAAAGAAAGCATGTTTACATGGGTGAATAAAATATAAAAGTTTATCTTGCTGTATTACTAAGATTTATGCACTTTATTGTATATAAATAATGCCTCATTTTCAAAATAAGGAAAAAAGATTTGGATGGGTTAAAAGGCAAATATATGTGAATTCAGGTTTATATGTAATGGAAACTCAGTAAAAGAAGAAAAGTCTACAAGAAAATGAAACAAATACAATATAGAGGAATTTAAAACTAGATTGAAAGGAATAGACAGCAGAATAGATACTATTTGCGATTGAGTGAATATTTGTGTCTCCCCAAATCTCATGTTGAAATCCTAACCCCCAATGTGAGGGTATTTGGAGGTCTGGCCTTTGGGAGGTAATTAGGTCATGAGGGTGAAGCCCTGATTAATGGGATTAGTGCCTTTATAAGAGACACAAAGTGTTTGCTCTTTCTCTTCTCTCTGTTATGTGAGGATACAAGAAGACAGTCATCTGCAAACCAGAAAGTGGGCTCTCACCAGACATCGAATCTGCAGGCACCTACATTTTGGACTTCCCAGCCTCCAGAACTGCGAAAAATAAATATTTGTTGTTTAAGCCACCCAGTTATGGTGTATTTGTTAAAAGCAGCCTGAACTAAGACACTATTTGAGGTACTTCCAAAGAAGCTGGAACAAGTTAAACATAGGGATAATTTATGGTTAAAAAAAAGAGCAAAAAACTTTCTGAAGTGAAAATCAGATTCTATAGATTAAAAACCTTCATAATTTGCAGGCATAATTAATAGAACCCATTTTAAGAAAAATCCCTGTGACATTTTTGAATTTCAAGGGCAAAGTAAAATCTTACACACTTAAGAGTTTTCCTCAATCTGCTTCTCCAGTTCATTTAGTACGAGGTGACAATGAAGCAGCATGAACAGTTTTGGTGGTTGAAGTTTGATCTAAGTTTTATATTTTTAACCACATGATAGCACCTTATTGGGAACATGTGCTAGGAAATACTTCTCAGATATAGCAAAATTCCGAAAATACATGACTCATAACTTTTGAAAATACATGACTTGTAATTTTTGAAAATACATGACTCATAACTTCATGAAAAAGTTTAGTTGAAGTACTACAGCTGAACTTAATTAAAATTAAAATATCAAGAAAGGGGAAGATCTAACATAAAAATAATGGCCAATATTGAACCAAGTCAAATATGTGTACTTATGCCAATTTTATATTAAATATTGATACGTAATTTGGCAACTATACTAAAATGATTCTTAAAGAGAAGGCATTAGTTAAAACAAATTTAATATAACAATTGAGCTTTATAATCTCAATAAATTTGTCAAATACAGTATAAGCGAACTAAATTATTTACCTCAATCTTGCACTCAAAAATATATATTTTTGAATCTGAAAATTATAGGATTAAGCTCAACTGCATTTTTTAAACTGAAAAATAAACAATAATCAAATTTAAGCTAAGATTACTTCAAGTTCTTATAGATATAAAAGGAATAGCACATAAACCACATAACAGTAATTGCTGAAACAAATCTGTTACATAAAAGAAGTGGAGAGGAGCAATAACATTTTATACATTTAGCAGATCAAGCAAAATTAAAAAAGAGAAAAATGTAAAATACATCAATTATATATATAGTAGAAGTATTCAAATATCTCTGTATATGCATATACATATACGTATGTGTGTATATATATGTATTTTTTTGAAATAGCATTTTAAAATATACTCTTAAATATATAATCATACTTACGGTCAAAATATAAGTTGTAGTATATTACAGAAGGAAAAACATCACAGATATAGAACTTTTGACACATTACAAAAAGAACAGAAAACAATAATAAGAGTTTAGAGAAGACATTCTAACTCCTTCCTTTAATTAAAAAAAAAAAGAAAAAAACTTAAAACATCTCCAGTGTCATCAAAGAAATCAAAACAGAATTTTAGAAGAAAAATAAAAAAATGAAAGTGTGACACGTTAAAGTTACAGAATATAACCAAAACTAGATTCAAGATATTTTCTTAGACTTATATATTCCTATATTGAGAAAAACGTTTTTACTCAAGAAGAAAACAAATTTAGGAAGAGCAGAACGAAGTTAATTAGCAAATGTAAGAGCATAAATTAATAAACTGGAAAACACAAAAAAAACAGAATACATGAATAGTATTAGTTTTCTAGGGCTACTACAACTAAGTAACACAAACAGGTGACTTAAACAATATAAATTTATTTTCTCCCAGATCTGGATGCTAGAAGCCCCAAATTAAGGTGTCAGCATGGTTGGTTACTTTTGAGGGCTGGGAGGGAGTATCTGTTCCATACCTCTCTTGTAGCTTCTGAAAATTTGTTGGCAGTCTCTGCTATTCCTTGGTTTGTAGATGCATCACTGCAATCTCTACCTTATCTCCACATGGCATTCTCCCCGCTGTATTCACGTTGTTTTCCCTCTGTGTTTGTCTGTAGCCAAATTTCCCCTTTGTATAAGGACAACAGTCATATTGGATTAGGGCTCACTCTAATGACCTCATTTTAACTTTATTAACCTCTATAAAGATTCAGTTTACAAATAAGGTCATATTCTGAGTTGCTTCAGGTTAGGATTTCAACATACCTTTTTTGGAGGATATAGTTCAGCCCATAATATGAATGAACGCAAGATTTGGAGGGTAAAGTAATAGGAAAGATATAAATAGTTTAATACATAAAAACACAAATTGAAAAATAATAATAGAAAAGATAATGTAGTACAGATATAGTAGTTATTAAGGTATGTGATAATGGCATGCCATTTAATGAAGTGTATATATTTTGATAAAAATTTTAAAAATATAAGAAAAATAATTAAAACATTTAGAAGTAGAAGCTCAAATACATTTATTAAAACAAATATACCTAAAAAATGAAGTATAAAATGTAGCAGAGTTATAGTCATTGCATAATAATGTAGAAGACAATCATCCCTTATTCCTAACAAAGGACAGTGGATCCAGACAGTAATATGGTGAGTTTTCCCATTATTTATCTCAATTATTTTTATAACTCCACAAAATTTACATTTGCAGTACATTCTTACTACTGCTATCTCTTGATGTATTCAGTAATTCACAAGTATTATGAGACATATGTAGTTTTAAATGTTGGGTAAGGAACTTCTGGTATTCACCCCTCTACACACACACACATTAAATATTTCTGTTTTTAAAGATGAGATGATTTACATTCCATATACTCTGTTACCAATATAAAATGATGGAAAACTTTCCAGTTCTTTTAAAAATTATTTCACAGCATTAATAATAAAAACCAAAAGAATTAATAACGAATAAAAACAACACAACAACAGAGATCAATCTCACAAAGACAGGTGCAGAAATCCTAAATAAAATGTAACCCAAATTCTGCTTTATATTAAAAAATAAAAATGGTGCAACATAGTAATTGTATCTATATCAAGTAGTCTTAAGATATAAAAAAACAAAATAAAACCTTCACATCTATTTAGATGTTTAAAAAGTATTTACAAATTCATCTATTCTTAGTAAAATAAGCTTATTAAAATGATAAATCATATTTATCTAGAATAATAACAACCAAATATTAAATAGACTATATTAGAAGCATTCTCATTAATGTCAGGATCAGAGTAAGTACATCACTAGTTAAAAGAACAGGTCATTTCTATAGGCAAGCACATTGTATGATCATCTGCCTGGAAAATCTACAAGATCAACTGAGAAACTCAGATCGTTTCCAAGAGAGCTTACTAAATTAGCTGATATAAAATTAACACACAATTATAGGATTTTTCTACATATCAGCAATGGTAAGTTAGAATTTTAATAAAATTAAAGTATTTAAATAAATTTGATTAAATAAATTTAAGTTAAAATTTAGAATAAACTAAAAAAGAACAATTAGCTTACTAACATTATTCAATGATGGATGATATTTTTTCAAATAGTATTTTGATTATGCTTGATTTTTGACTATTTACAAATAGTCCCAGAAGTTTGGGATTAAATAAAATACGCTTATGTAGTGGAATTCTGGGTAAATTTTTAGTGGTAAAACTTATTTTGAAATTTAAATATTTCCAGAGTAATTATAAGAATTTTTATGAAAATATAATTTAAAAGATTAAAAGCAAGAAAGTGCCTGGATGGATTGGTCAGAAAGCAAGTAAATTTCAAATTAAATTCCACTAGACACATAATAAGATCAGGGAATATGCTAAAATCCTGATGTATAGATAGGTTGGTTTGGAGTAATTAATGGAAGTTCCAGAAATGGCAGAAGGATACCTGATATTTGTGCATGTGGGTATAAAACAGGAATTATCCAAAGACTGCTTTGCCTTGGACAGTCTCTGAGTCAGTTTGTTGTCAGAGATAGCAGTTAGTGAGACCACCATCTTTCTACTGTGAAAGCAGTACTAGTCCAGAAATATGTAAATTTCCAAGTACCTTGGTATCCTCAGAACAGTTTCTGGAAAAGAGAAAGAAACAGATATTCAAATCTCTATAACAACTCCAGAGAAGAAATTTTCAATATCCTTTTTGCCTTTTTCTTATTTCACAGTAGTTAGTTCAACTTCTAGTTAAGGGAATATTTTAAACCTCTAACTAGAAAAATTTGAGAGGCCTATTTTTTTTTTTTTCTGAAGTATGCCATGGTTGGCTGAGAAATCACAGAGAAATACTGCTTCTCAGCAGGTATTAAGAGAACTTAAAACTGCTTACTAGTTTGTAGAGGAATAAACTTTGTAGCGAAAATTCCAGTTATGTCATACTCAGGAACATATTTTAATGAATTGAAAAAATGTGTATCATTTATTCTTCCACTTATTTTTTTTCCTAAAATTTCACTCATCTGATCTAAAAAGGAACTTCTTCAAAGTATGTTAAGAATTCACAGGAAAAATATAAAATATGTTTCTGGAATATGGATTTCTTAAATGAAGAATTCAATATTTTTTTTTTCAATATGGACTACTGTCCCAAATGAGTGTTTCTCCTGCATTTTTTTAAAGTATTTATTTATTTATTTATTTATTTTATTTTTTGACTGCGTTGGGTCTTCGTTGCTGTGCGCGGGCTTTCTCTAGTTGTGGCGAGCAGGGGCTACTCTTTTTGCGGTGTGAGGGCTTCTCATTGCAGTGGCTTCTCTTGTTGCAGAGCACGGGCTCTAGGCACACGGGCTTCAGTAGTTGCAGCACGTGGGCTCTAGGGCACTCAGGCTTCAGTAGTTGTGACGCGCAGGCTCAGTAGTTGTGGCTCACGAGCTCTAGAGCGCAGGCTCAGTAGTTGTAGTGCCCAGACTTAGTTGCTCCGCGGCATGTGGGATCTTCCCAGACAAGGGATAGAACCCGTGTCCCCTGCATTGGCAGGCAGATTCTTAACCACTGCACCACCAGGGAAGTCCAAGAATTCAATATTTTTGAGTCTAGTAATTATACATGAAAAGTCTCTTATGGGACAAGTCAGCCAGCAAGGACTTAGTCTGGTTACATATTCAGAGGAGGAGTGATGAGAGGTGGGCAGTGGGGGTGAAAGATAGAAGATGAGGGAAAAGCATTGGAATGAGATGGGTAGAAAATAATACTTTAGCTAATTTCATGGAGAAGGGAATTATAAAAGTAGTTGCCTTGCCATGACTATTTTTCCTTTTTAATCCTTTCATGGAAATTTTTTCCAAAAATAATAAGATAAATTCTAAATATATGAATTTTTTTTCTGGCAATGGCTTTCATTTACTGGGCATTTAATTTGCTTTTAAGTCTTAATTCAATAATATAGATTAACCCAATGAAAATGTTCTTAACTATTTTAACACTTTGATATTAGGTCAAAAGATTTTCTAATACTATAATTCAGAGTCAGAGACTATATTTTACTTCTTTACCTTTTAACATTTCCATATGATTAATTGTCTTGAAAATGTGGAGCACCCACCAGTTATAAAGAGACAAATGAACCATAGGCCAACTGCTTTAATTTGTTTCTCCCAAGCTCTTATCCAGCCTAGGACATATTAAAATATGTTTGAGAGTTTGAGAGTTTTCATTGAAAATGTTTTGTTCTTGTTGTTTTGTTAATACAAAAACTTGGCCATGTAAATTTAGCAGGTTTTAGTAAGTTACATAATTTTATATTTATTGCATAAGTTGCTTATTTTGAGCTGCATTATTCAGAATGCAGATGGAGAAAAATCAGTACACAAAAGGAAATATGGTATTAATTGCTGAGTCAATAGATTTTAACACACCAAAACCACATGTTAATTTGCAATTAAAAATCCTTTTTAATGAGAAATTAATGTCTGATGATTTTGACCAGCAAATTTGGACAGCAATTATTTAATTACTCCTTCTGTTCTCAACTGTATCCCTTTCTGTTCAGGCAGATAAATTTTTGAAAAAAAACAGAAGTGTGAAAGGTACAAACTTCCTATTTTTTATCAATGTGTTATGCCAACTTAAACTTACAATATACTCACTAGCATGAGATAGAGGGAAAAATGTCTTTGAAAACATGTTTTTATTGAGTTACATTTATTCATATTTTATACATAATTAGATGACTCCATACACTAAGATTTTTAAAAACTAAATCTCTAATTTCTGGCTTTATTTTTATAATATTATTGGAAAAATACCACCAGGCACAAAGAAACTAGATTAGTAAAATATGATTAAAATCTGCCGTTGACTCTCTTATTCTCTTTATCACCATTTGAGGCATCTTCTCTCCTAAAACCTTCCTGTGTGGATATTTATGGAATTTATAACTAGCTGTTTTCTTAGATATACAAATTATCCTTTATAATTCAACTCTTTAAGACAAGTGTCTTCCTTCTTTCAAACTGGTAAATTCTGGGACCCTATTCTGTTTTCTACTTTGTTCTTTTCAAATGAGACTTGGCAAAGTATTTTTGGCCTTTTTAACCAGACTATAATTAACTTCTGTTTTCTGTCTAGGATTCTTTCTATTCAGACATTTTGCCTTTCTGAATTTCTATAATCAACACATATCAAATGAACTTAAAATGTTGACAGTAGAAATTACTATGCGATTTTCTTCAAGATTCAACATTGTGATAAAAGACATCTGTCAATGTGCCTCAGGCTTCCAGAAGGGATATAGATATAGGACAACATTATCTGAAACAATTTAGGATTGAAGCCCTTTTTTTTTTTTAATCAATAAAGAAAAATATGGATGAAAGGGATCTCACCGATTACCTAATCAAAATCTCTAATTATGGGAAGAAGGAAATAGAGGTACAGACAGATTTCGCAAGTTGGACAACATATCAGCTCTCTAGTGTCCTGTCCTGAAACTGCTGCTTTATGGAGTCTTAGTAAGTATTTAGCTTCCCATGGGGGACACAGATCCCCTAATTGTCTTCCTTGTCCAAATAGATGTGAACATTCTCAGGGAAACTAGGCTATTTCCAGTGATCTTTAATTAGCTGTCTCTACAGATCCAAGTTACAGTTTCATACTGTAACATTTCCCAGGTAGGATACCAGTATCAGAAAAATAAAGCAATGTCTTCATTATATATGACAGGGAACTACAGAAGTAACAATGACAGCTTAGAAAGAGTAAATACCTGCATACATAGAAGCAATGGCATGGAATACATTGAACATGTTTTTTTTTTCTACAGTACATTTCAGACAATTACTTTTCAGAGTGGCATTTTGTCTTTTCTTCCTTAAAAAAAGGAGATACAATTCTGAATGGCTCCAGAAAGGTTTATGCCATTCAATTGTTATTGAAGAGGTTAATTTTTATCCAATAAGGAGTAATTCTACATAATTATCAATTTTATTGCACAGATATATGACTACATCAGAAGAATTCAGACATTTTATTCAAGGCAAATATCTGGGGCTATTTGAATTCTAAGGTTTGTAAGAGTTATATATGCCAGACAACAATTACAATATTAGAAATAATTCATTATAGTTAATTTTTTTTCCTCTACCTTTCAATTTAACTTATAGGATAGAGCACAAAAATTAATATTGTTACAAATGTAGCATCTTCAATAAGTCAAAGGTTCAAAAAATATTGGCAATAAAAATAAACATATGTGCAAAAGTGCAATAGGTAAAGAAGCCCTCTCCAACTATATGTTTGCAGATCATGCTGTCTACCTCGTGAAAAATAGCTATTTACTAATTTGAGGAGTACAAAATCTGTCTAAAGCATAGAGAACTATACACTCTATAAAATAAAATAACTGGTCAATCATTTAAGCCCCACATAATAGTTTTTTGTATCATAATATTTCTCCCAAATCATAAAACAAAAAATAGAGTGTTATAAAATGTTATTCAGAAGACATAGTTCTTTCCAGGGCAATAATTTAATTTTCTTAAATCAGTTGCTGTGCTCTGAAACTATTATTCTAAATGAAAAAGTAAGATCATACAAACCTTAGAAGTAGATCATTGGTGTCCCCATTTTTTTTCATGATTTCATCGTTGGGATGCATTTCACAGCTGTAATATGTAGTACATGTATATGTATAGAGCACTGCATTTGTTATTATTTCTTCCACTCTACATGACAGATCCATTTCTCCATTTTTCAACTAGTATAAGTGTTTTTATAAACTGTAAAAAAATTGAGTGAAAATAATTTTGAGAGCTTGAGCATGGTTTCCATGGCGATACAAAACCCTTTACTGGTGTAGATTTACCATAATCTAGAAAAATTCAGTTGCTGACTTTTATGCACATTATTTATTTGACTTGAATTACCAAGAACTATACTCTCAATGTTTAATAGGACATGGTTTAATAAGTCCATGTAATCCAGGTATCATATCCTTTTGGATACTTTAAAATCTGTAAAATTTTTCTTTCTTTTTCTTTTCCTTTCTTTTCTCCTTCCTTCCTTCCTTCCCCCCTTCCTTCCTTCCTTCCTCCCTCCCTCCCTCCCTCCTTCCCTCCCTCCTGTCCTTCCTTCCTTCCTTCTATCTGGCAACTGAATTGTGAAATGTTGGGGATAGTCAGACATTAAATGCTTGGTTTCTACAACTGATGTCTTGAAAGTGTGGTAACAGTATTTCTGTTATAGATCTGGTCTGTTTATTACAGAACCATTTAGCACTTGTGTATGAAAAACTCTATTCTACCCTGAGATCATTTCCAGTCTTCTCTTTTTTTTCACATATGTTCTCAGCGATTTATGCGTATATGCTTGAAGAAAAAGAAAAGAGCACCTAAATTAGTATGGAATAAATGGTGTCTTACTGTTGCCAGTACCTCAGGAGCTGAGTGGCCAGTCTGGTACTACAGGTCAAGTTAAGGAAACAGAAAGAATAAAAGCTCATTGCTGCAAATTAATTTTGTTGTGTATGTCAATAATTCAACAAATATTTTCTTATCCAGGGCAAGGTGTGTGGATTGGGACAGGGGCCTTCCTTTGGTAGGATGTAGTACCCTGCAGCACCCTAACAAACTACTTGGCCTGGAGGAATTATATGTCTGCCAGTACTTAGGATATTGAGAAAAAGAGAAGCCACCATACTGCACAGTTATGAAGCATGTCACTGAACATGAAGAAGGTATCCTGAAGCCACAGTGGCTGGAACATTGCAGGAAAAAAGAGATATGAGACTATCCAGTTGTTTCCTGGTAGAGACAGAGAGGAGAACAGAAAAGTCAAAGGCAGTGGTTCTCAAACATTGTTACCTGTTAGCATCACCTGGGAAACTTTATACATATTCCCAAGTCTCACACCAGACCAATTCAGTTATGATTTCTGGGGTGAGTCCCTGAAATTAGTCTTTTAAAAAGTCTACATAAATGATTGCAATGTGCAACAAAAGCTAAAAAACACCTTTGAGACCATTGGCCAAAAGTGATATCACATTGATTCATGGTATGAGATGTACACTTTGGTCATTAGTAAATTTGACATTGCTTAATAGTGCATTTCATTTGGTTTGTTATGCTGTGCTGTGTTTCTTCATGTGACTTGGTTGTTTTGAACATCTGAATGGATGAGGGTATATTTGACGCTGAGTAACTAAACTTTATATAATTTGTTGACTTTGCTACCCTACTATAATAGTTGTATTTAATTGAATTACAGTGGTTTGATGATATCTTACAAGTATCATACGTCTGGATTACCCACAAGGTTTTCCTCACTATTATAATCTGTGGAGTCCAGAAAAATAGTTTACTTAGGATGCAATGTAATTTCTGCCACTGAATAATTCAAATCTTCCTTATGGGGGTACCAGGAAGGGGTTGCAGGTATGTGACAAGACATTGATCCCCTCTGTTCCCTTAGAGACAAGGTCAAGCTTAGGTGCCTAGAGATGCCTTGTCTTATATCTCTGTCTGTAAATAACTTTGAACTTCTTTCAAAGACAGTCTGATCAGAGAAGTCTAAAAACAAAACCCATGGTCAACCACAGGTACAAAGAGAATGAACGAATTTGCTGCCCTCCTGTACTATTAGTGAGGCGAAAGAGAAGCTCTCCCATCTGAACATCTAATATAGCTGCAACTACCTAGGGCTCAACTGCCCAGTGAGTATAAGGGGCCTGATGAGATTCTGGAACAGCAATCCAAGAACCCAGGTAACACTGTGAGCAAGCCAGGCTAAGGCTGATGGGGGAGGTGGCAGTGAGGCAGGGGGAGCTCCTGGCAGGTACAGATCTTGGCAGCAGCCAACTTTAATCTCACTTCATGCATGTTAAATGTGTGTGTGTGCATGTGTGTGTGTCTGTGTGTGTAAGAAAATATACTATTTTTCCCCCACTGGGGTCCCTATAGAAGCCTCCAAATTCCCTTCAGTTTGCATCAGTTTACCATAAGAATATTATCACTTTCTGTGTGCCATGACAAGAAAAAAATTGGGAAGCACTAATAAAGTTTAATTTTGAATATATCAGAGGCACTATGAACAACACAAATTGGCACAGTCAAGGTGATAGGGTTATTGTATTCCTTGGCTATAATTCCAAAGAGTATGTTTCCAACTTCATCTTCTTTCTAGTATGAAACCACTGCATCATTGACTTTTTGGAGGATCAATAAACTCAGCACCTTACAGATCCTTGGTTTTACTAGGGATCCAGTTTAAATGGAGCTTATTAAATTTATCTAGAGAGACATAGATTTAAGTATTATATGATAACATATTATATATTAATTATAATATAATATAGCATATAATATAAATGTAATAAATTATATAATGGATTGGAAAGAGTATTCTGGAGTGACTAGATATTTGAAGGCAAGACAGTAAGCAACCAGAAATAAGACTACTACTTGCAGTGATATTTGTGGATTCATTTACTCTCAACATCATCTAAGTTTTAAATGACAAGTATAGAAAACTTTTCTGAACCAACTTTGGAGTAGACTAATGATCAATGTTTGTCTTAGAAGATTTTTATAATAATCTGTAAAAAAAAAAAACTATAAAAGGAATAACTAAGAGAACTCCGTTCACTGGAACAATTCAGTTCAACTCAATTCAACAGCTATTTATTGAGTGTCTATTAAGGGAACAGAACATGAAATGTTCAAAAGCCTTGATAACCTCATTTGCCAACATATTATGAATTGTATTATACAGGGAGTTGTACAATAGGTAAGACAATGACTTATTTTTCCCAGATACGTTGCACTTGATAGGCAGAAATAAGTCTGGTAAAATAAAGTTGAAACCAGATAAAGTCTTTTATTGCCTTCTAAATGTATTCTTGTGTGCATTTTATTTCTCTACAGAAATTGGCCTGTTATTGTTTACACAATCTAAGGTTTCCTCAGTTATGTCAGTTAAGACCTAGGCCTCCACAAAATGAATATATGTTTAAGTTTGGCTTTGCACTTGCTCTTTTTGTGCGTAATTTCCGTCTTCTCCGACTCCTCCAACAATTATGAGCTGAGTAATATTCCATTGAATATACGTGCCACATCTTATTGATCCATTCATCTGTCGATGGACACTTAGGTTGCTTCCATGTCCTGGCTATTGTAAATAGTGCTGCAGTGAACAATGTGGTAGATGACTCTTTTTGAATTATGGTTTTCTCAGGGTATATGCCCAGTAATGGGATTGCTGGGTCATATGGTAGTTCTATTTTTAATTTTTTTAAGGAACCTCCATAATGTGCTCCATAGTGGCTGTATCAATTTACATTCCCACCAACAGTGCAAGAGGGTTTCCTTTTCTCCACACCCTCTCAGCATTTATTGTTTATAGATATTTTGATGATGGCCATCCTGACTGGTGTGAGGTGATACCTCATTGTGGTTTTGATTTGCATTTCTCTAATAATTAGTGATGTTGAGCATCCTTTCATGTGTTTGTTGGCAGTCTGTATATCTTCTTTGGAGAAATGTCTATTTAGGTCTTCTGTCCATTTTTGGATTGGGTTGTTTGTTTTTTTCATATTGAGCTGCATGAGCTGCTTGTATATTTTGGATATTAATCCTTTGTCAGTTGCTACATTTGCAAATATTTTGTCCCATTCTGAGAGTTGTCTTTTTGTCTTGTTTATGGTTTCCCTTGCTGTGTAAAAGCTTTTAAGTTTCATTAGGTCCCATTTGTTTATTTTTGTATTTATTTCCATTTCTCAAGGAGGTGGGTCAGAAAGTATCTTGCGGTGATTTATGTCATAGAGCGTTCTGCCTATGTTTTCCTCTAAGAGTTTTACAGTGTCTGGCCTTAGATTTATGTCTTTAATCCATTTTGAGTGTATTGTTGTGTACAGTGTTAGGAAGTGTCCTAATTTCATACTTTTACATGTACCTGTCCAATTTTCCCAGCACCACTTATTGAAGAGGCTGTCTTTTCTCCACTGTATATGCTTGCCTCCTTTATCAAAGATAAGGTGACCATATGTGCATGGGTTTATCTCTGGGCTTTCTATCCTGTTCCATTCATCTATATTTCTGTTTTTTGTGCCAGTACCATACTGTCTTGATTACTGTAGCTTTATAGTATAGTCTGAAGTCCGGGAGCCTGATTCCTCCAGCTCCGTTTTTCTTTCTCAAGATGCCTTTGGCTATTTGGGATCTTTTGTGTTTCCACACAAATTGTAAAATTTTTTGTTCTAGTTCCATGAAAATGTCATTGGTAGTTTGATAGGGATTGCACTGAACCTGTAGATTGCTTTGAGTAATATAGTCATTTTCACAATTTAGATTCTTCCAATCCAGGAGCATGGTATATCTCTCCATCTGTTTGTATGTCTTTAATTTCTTTCATCAGTGTCTTATAGTTTTCTGCATACAGGTCTTTTGTCTCCTTAGGTAGGTTTATTCCTAGGTATTTTATTCTTTTTGTTGCCATGGTAACTGGGAGTGTTTCCTTAATTTCTCTTTCAGATTTTTCATCATTAGTGTATAGGAATGCAAGAGATTTCTGTGCAATAATTTTGTATCCTGCTACTTTACCAAATTCATTGATTAGCTCTAGTAGTTTTCTGGTGGCATCTTTAGGATCTCTATGTATAGTATCATGTCATCTGCAAACAGTGACAGTTTTACTTCTTCTTTTCCGATTTGGATTCCTTTTATTTCTTTTTCTTCTCTGACTGCCGTGCTAAAACTTCCAAAACTCTGTTGAATAATAGTGGTGAGAGTGGGCACCCTTGTCTTGTTCCTGATCTTAGTGGAAATGGTTTCAGTTTTTCACCACTGAGAACGATGTTTGTTGTGGGTTTGTCGTATATGGCCTTTATTATGTTGAGGTAGGTTCCCTCTATGCACACTTTCTGGAGAGTTTTGTCATAAATGGGTGTTGAATTTTGTCAAAAGCTTTTTCTCCATCTATTGAGATGATCATATGGTTTTTATTCTTCAATTTGTTAGTATGGTGTATCACATTTATAGATTTGCGTATATTGAAGAATCCTTGTATTCCTGGGATAAACCCCACTTGATCATGGTGCATGATCCTTTTAATGTGCTGTAGAATTCTGTTTGCTAATATTTTGTTGAGGATTTTTGCATCTATGTTCATCTGTGATATTGGCCTGTAGTTTTCTTATTTTGTGACATCTTTGTCTGGTTTTGGTATCAGTGTGATGGTGGCCTCGTAGAATGAGTTTGGGTGTGTTCCTTCCTCTGCAATTTTTTGGAATAGTTTGAGAAGGATGGGTGTTAGCTCGTCTCTAAATGTTTGATAGAATTCACCTGTGAAGCCATCTGGTCCTGGGCTTTTGTTTGTTGGAAGATTTTTAATCACAGTTTCAATTTCATTACTTGTGATTGGTCTGTTCATATGTTCTATTTCTTGTTGGTTCAGTCTTAGAAGGTTGCACTTTTCTAAGAATTTGTCCATTTCTTCCAGGTTGTCCATTTTACTGGCATATAGTTGTTTGTAGTAGTCTCTCATGATCCTTTGTATTTCTGGAGTGTCAGTTGTTACTTCTCCTTTTTCATTTCTAATTCTGTTGATTTGAGTCTTCTCCCTTTTTTTCTTGATGAATCTGGCTAATGGTTTATCAATTTTGTTTATCTTCTTAAAGAACCAGCTTCTATTTTATTTATTTATTTTTTATATTAAATTGTAATTATGGTTTGAATTTTTTATTTTATTTAATTAATTTATTTATTTTTGGCTGCATTTTGTCTTCATTGCTGCGTGCAGGCTTTCTCTAGTTGCAGCGAGCAGGGGCTACTCTTTGTTGCAGTGTGCGGGCTTCTCATTGCAGTGTCTCATCTTGTTGCTGAGCATGTGCTCTAGGCACTCGGGCTTCAGTAGTTGGGGCACATGGGCTCAGTCTTTGTGGCTCGCGAGCTCTAGAGCGCAGGCTCAGTAGTTGTGGTGCACAGGCTTAGTTGCTCCATGACATGTGGGATCTTCCCAGACCAGGGCTTGAACCCATGTCCCCTGCATTGGCAGGTGGATTCTTAACTACTGTGCTACCAGGGAAGCCCCAAGAACCAGCTTTTAGTTTTATTGATCTTTGCTTTTGTTTCCTTCATTTCTTTTTCATTTATTTCTGATCTGATCTTTATGATTTCTTTCCTTCTGCTAACTTCGGGGTTTTTTTGTTCTTCTTTCTCTAATTGCTTTAGGTGTAAGGTTAGGTTGTTTATTTGAGATTTTTCTTATTTCTTGAGGTAGGATTGTATTGCTATAACCTTCCCTCTTAGAACTGCTTTTGCTACATCCCATAGGTTTTGGGTCGTCGTGTTTTCATTGTCATTTTTTTCTAGGTATTTTTTAAATTTCCTCTTTGATTTCTACAGTGATTGATCATTTTAATATGTATAGAAATATTGATTCACAGTGTTGTACACCAAGGACTAACATAGAATTGTAGGTCAATTATAATTCATAAACAAACAAACTAACTCATGGAGAAAGAGACCAGTTTTGTGGTTACCAGAAGTGGTGGGTGGGGGAGGTGGAACTGAATGAAGGTAGTCAACAGATGCAAACTTCCAGTTAGAAAATAAATAAATACTAGGGATGTAATACACAACATGATAAATACAATTAACACTGCTATATATATATGAAAGTTGTTAAGAGAATGACTCCTGGGAGTTCTCATCACAAGGAAAACATTTTTTTTTCTTTTTCTTCTTTCTCTTCATATCTGTATGAGATCATGGATGTTCACTAAACTTATGTGGTGATCATTTCATGACGTATGTAACTCACATCATGATACTGTATATGTTAAACTTATACAATGCTATATGTCAATTATATTGCAATAAAACTAGAAGGAAAAAATTAAATAATGTAGTCTTTAAAGTACTTACACCTAGTCAAAAAATTGAATTAAAAATTCTCATAAAGAGCTTTCTTTGAGTTTAAATTCATGGTTATCTTGGCTCAACAATTCAGAAAAATAGAAAAGCATATATTTATCCAAGAAATATCTGGTCAGAAGTTATTATTTAAGAGTAAAATATTAGAATCTACAAGTCTAAACAGTATGTAACTTATAATCAGTTTAAATTACATATTTCAATCAATAATATTTTGTAATCTTCACAATTGGTAATTGATTTAGTTAAAAATAAAACATATTGCTCATTTAAAAACTCTTTATTTTGTAAAGAAGGGTCAAATGTTCTTCCTGCCAAAAATTATTTTCAAACAAGAACCATCCTTTTTCAAACTGCTTTAGAACAGTCCACATATTTTGCTAATGCAAGGAAAATTATTCTTCCAGAAAATACATTTTGATGAGACAGACACCAGATGTAGACATTGTTATTTCCTAAAGCAAAATATTTCCAGACTCTTAAAAAAATCCATGAGTTCTCGATATATGGTAAGCTACTTATTTATACTAAAGACCTCAAGAACATTATATAGTACTTCATAATTTTCAGCTTTGCAAATAAAATTTACTTGCTAATGGTTACCTACTAATCGTGTTGTCTCTACAAAAATGTTATACAGTGAATAGCATGTAAGTACTCTGCTTCTTGGTAGGAGAAATAAAAGATACAATTAGAGAATCTAAAAAGTAGCAGCACTATCATTCTATTAGTTTGCTACTTAAAAAAAAATCAAATGCAAAGTAAATCTTCAGTATTACTGAAGACTCAGAAGTAGCTTTGATAATGTATAGAGTTTTTAAATTTGTTTTGTTTTTGTCTTCATAGTGATTATAAATCTAGTGATCTTTTAAATTCATGTACAGTTGAGCCAGTCAGTAGTTCTCCTCAGATAGCTGGGAAATACTATCACTCACTGATCAAAGATCTCAGCAAATCTTAACTGCATGTCAACTATTCAACAAAGGATTTCATCAGTTACTTTTCATTTGAAGAAAAATGTGCATTCCATATGCATTAGTTATCCAGTTAAGAATACAATTTTATTTCATTTTTAAAGTTCACTTTTTTAGATGTGAGATATACAATTCAGTCATTGAAGGTCTATTGCCTTTTCAATGCATTGGAAATAATAGCCTTTAATTATTTATAAATACTTTATCTAGATTTCAAAATAATTTTCCCAATAGATTTTTAAGAAGATGCAAAAACATGATTTTCCTTAATGTTTTTTAAAATACTTATTCTGAGCACAATGGAGAGATTAAAAAATTATCCATGTGATTAAAATATGTAGAGCATTTTTTATTTGGATACTTGAGGCCAAAGTAGTATTTTGGCCTGAATTATCTAGATAGTAACATTAAGTCTTTATTCGTATCTAGCTATATCTCCCCTCATGATGGGGATAAGTTATCTATTACACAGATGAACATGTGCATATTTTTCTATACAGTTTGTCTAAATCTAACAAATAGTATAGTCATTCTTTTCATATATGCCAAGCATGCTTTTAAAATGTTTATAGTTCCCCAAAGCAATAAATGAATTAATTCTTTTATCTGTAGCCACAGGGGTAAGACATATAGAGTAATGATGCTTTATGCAATATACATGCACACGTACTATCAAAATGAAGCAGATTAAGAAATAAAATTCCTTAAGAGACCATGCCCCCATGGCATATGATCTTTCTTTAAATATGGTGTAGATGTATTTCTGTCACCATTTCAGTGACACACTGAGTTTAACATCATCCCATGGGCAGGGGAGTTTTTTTGTCCTGACATGGTCAAGCCAGGACTGTAAAAATTATTTCAGGTCTCTGTACAATGAGCACCTTTCCATAAATTATTGTTTCTTATGTGTGCAGAGAGCATGTCCTAGGGATCATTAATTACTGAGCTTACTGGGCAGGATGTGGGTCTCATGCCACCATTGTTTTATTGTTTTGGGGCGTGTCTCATGCTTCTGTCGCATGGTTTTGTGGCTCTAGGCAAGCCTGTTTGGTTTTGTGGTTAAGTAAACGTGCTTTCTTGAGTAATCATTAACTTACAGGGGTCTCCCATATTTTTTCTACTTACAATCCCCTAGTGGGATTAGCTATTTAATCACCTACATTGTCGCTTTACTCTGTCCCTATCATCCCTATGACCCAGAATCTGTCTGTCCTGAACATCTGAAAGGTATCTGGTTCTGGACCACATCATTCAATTAAATTTCATAAAAACAACAAGTAAGCACCTTAATATGTGCCCATTTATATGAATCAGATGGAATCTTTGGCCTCAAACTGTCATAATCAAGAATGAGACAGAAAATTAATTTTACTTAGCAATTATATTTATGGCACATGCTATATGATTCACTATTAACTCATATAATTTTCAAATTAATGCCATAAGAAAGGTAATAACATTATAATTTTATAGGTTATTTTAAGTAAAATTTATACTATAGAGACTGGTAAGCAGGGCTTCCCTGGTGGCACAGTGGTTAAGAATCTGCCTGCCAATGCAGGGGACACGGGTTTGAGCCCTGGTCCGGGAAGATCCCACATGCCGCGGAGCAACTAAGCCCGTGCTCCACAACTACTGAGCCTGCGCTCTAGAGCCCGTGCTCCACAACAAGAGAAGCCACCGCAATGAGAAGCCCACGCACCACAAGAGTAGCCCCCGCTCGCCGTAACTAGAGAAAGCCCACGCGCAGCACTAAAGACCCATTGCAGCCAAAAATAAATAAATAAATAATTTTAAAAAAAAAGAGAGACTGGTAAGTAGCAGAACTAGAATGTGAATCCAGGTTGTGGCAACTCGAGTTCAGCTTGTAGCCACTGTGCTCTGCTACCTCACTGGTATATACCAAGTGTGAAATAAGCCAGAGCTCACATGGAGCAACTTAATTTTACTTGAATTGCCACAGGAGAGATGAGCATTTTCTTCTCAGAGGATGCTCACTCTATTCTCCTCAGTGTAAACACTTGGAAGAATCATTAAGGAGAGTGGAAGGCGGAGTAAGGATAACAATTCTAAAGGACTATCATAATCACTGTAATAAGGTGTTTATTTCCAATAGAGCATATTTACTTGTGTGAATTGCATTCTTATTGGCTACATTGAAAGCATATAGGCACAAGGTAGATTCTGACCACGTGTGTTGTCATCATATTCTTTTAGATACAGGCTGAGAATATTGAGTGAGTCTGTACAGGTGATAAGAATTGCAATCTTCATTTGGACAAGGTATGACCCAGAGCCCTGAAGTATAAAGTAATAAAAAGTAAAGTATGTCTCTTTAGCACGTTTACAGTTGCAGGCACCCATCAATTTGACATATAATCCCAGTGTCGTTTAATCAACAAACTAGGAGTAGGATTTATGTATCCAACACGAAGATACCTCGGGCCCTTCTACAAGTTCTTCAATTTCTTTTCCATCTGTAAAATGAGAAGTATATATATAGCTATCTATTTTCAATAGACTCTGAGAAAATGATATGAGACTCCAGATTTAAGATAGTGTGTATATACACCTGATATGCTTCCTTACAACTGATTCCCATAATAGCTTTTGACAAAAAACAAAAAGCTTATTTGCAAAGAGTACAGGTATATCAGATTCTAGAAGAATCACAAAGTACAAACATAAATATATAAAGGAGGAAAAACACTATTACAAAGCGTGCCAACTCTATATTAATCTGTTCACAGTGGAAGAACTGAATTTTTTTTTTTACTAGTATATTGTATCTATGAACGTTGTGATTTATCTTCAGTCATCAGTACTGAAAATGTTGAGAATGAAGTGGCGTGACTAGTATAGTTCAGGCTTACAGGAAATGTTCAAACTTTTATTTATTTGGGGACCAGAACCACATATAGTGGCGCTGTTATTTTGGTGTTTATCTTTCAATATGCTGTTGGATTTGGCTTTCTAGTATTTTGTTGAGGATTTTTGCATCTATATTCATAAGGGATATTGGTCTGTAGTTTTCTCTTGGAATAGCGTCATTGTCTGACTTTGGTATCAGAGTAATGCTGGCTGCATAGAATGAATTAGGGAGTATTCCCTCCTCTTCTATTTTTTGGAAGAGTTTGAAAAGCATTAGTGTTCATTATTCTTTAATAATCTGTTAGAATTCACCAGTGAAGCCATCTGGTCCTGTTTTTTTCTTTGTTGGGAGGTTTTTGATTACTGACTCAAACTCTTGGTATAGGTTTGTTGAGAGTTTCTATTTCTTCTTGAGTCAGCTCAGAGGACATGTGTGTTTCTAGGATTTTCTCCAATCTATCTAGGTTATTTGTTGACATACAGTTATTTAATTGCTTACTAAAATATGCTACTGAACCCCTCTACTGAATTTCTCATTTCAATTATTATACTTTTCAGCTGCAGTATTTTACTTGGTTTCTTTTTATAATTCTATTTATTGATATTCTCATTTTGTTCACACATTGGTTTCCTGACTTATTTTAGTTCTTTGTCCATGGTTTCCTTCAACTCTTTGAGCATATTGTATATTTAAGATAATTGAGTTAAAGTCTTTGTCATGTAAGTCCAATGTCTGGGCTTTCATAGAGATGGTTTCTATCAATTTGCTTATTTCCTTTGAATTGACCATACTTTGTTATTATTTTGTATGCTGTGTAATCTTTTTTGTTGAAAACTGGCATTCAAGTATTACGGTTTGGTAACTTGTCAAATCAGATTCTCTCCTTCCTCAGGGTTAGCAGTTCTTGACTGCTGAATGTTTAGCTTGTGTTTTGCCAGTATTTTGACTGAGATTTCCTTGAATCCTGGGAGTCTTAAATAATAGCAGCAATGACAACTAAACCACCTCTTCTACGTTTTGTGATTAGGCTTTGGGCTAGGACACTCCTTTAACACTTAGCGAGGCCATTTGCGATTCTGCCTCAGCCTTCACTTCTTTTTGCACTAAGACTATAGATTAGCCAGTAGTGAAATCTTAGGGTCTTCTCAGTTCTTCCTAAGCTTGTACCTTGTCCTGAGCATACACTGTGGCTCTCTTTTTTTCCCAGTATACTCAAATACTTTGAATGTCCTCCCCAATTTCCCAAAGAAATTCTCTCCTGGACTCTTCCAGGATTTAGAAGGACTTTTGTGTATCTCAACCATAATCTTTTGCCAAGCAAATGTGGATATTTTGATGGCTTACAATGTTTTTGTGCAATACCCACAACATATCCTTACTGAGTGGATATTCCTGAGTATCCACTGAGTGGATTCTGAGATAGATGAAACAGTGACAAGAAACTTGCATCAATCCTTCAGGTCCCCAGACAGCTTATAACAAACACCATAACTTACAAATAAGTTTTTTCTGTTCCCTCCAGATCCAAGGACCAGAGTCTCATATTGGGAACATGACTACCATCTTCAAGACTTCTATAGACCTGGAGAGGGGTTGGATAAAGCACAGATAAAATATCCAAAGACTTCCTAAAGTTAGATTTTTATGTGAGATTTTTCTTGATTCAGTGTCCTTTTGATTGCTGTGAACTTTTGATTGTTTCTGGATTTGACAAAATTATTTCAGACATTTTCTGGTTGTTTCCTTGACGTTTCTGTGAATAGATAATGGGAGTGTGGAGCTACCTACTTCTGCCATTTTGCTGACATCTATTAGTACTATTTCAACCATTATCTCCGTGAGAAAAACCCCCTTGGAACTTCTGTCCATTGATCCCTCTATTTTATTCCTATTCATTAGTCTCCTGTTGTATTTACTTCCCTCATTCCTCAGATTAAGTTTCACATTACATCATTTCGACCACTTTTTCCCAATATCCTAAATTCCCTTTCTGCATTCCCTTTCTATATTATACTTTTATTCTTACTGCTTTGGCAAATGCTCAACTATGGATGAAACCAGGTAATTGCTTTCTTTTTTCCAAACATGGGCTTCTGGCTCTAACCAGAACACCACCTATCTATTTGGAATTGCTAACAATTCCTGGTCACTAACATCAGTTGGGTTTCAACATTGCTCTGCTACGTTCCTATGTTTCTCTAGTTAGGTTGTTTTCTCATTTTCTATGTTTTACATTTTTCTTAACGTCTTCTCTTCTTCCACCTTGCTCTCATTAATTACTTTTTTTTTTTTTTTTTACTTTGCAAAGAAAATAGATATCAGCAAGGTGTTGACTTTTGGATACTAAATCCATAAACCAAATTACATTTATACCCATCATGTACTTCTTTTTTTTTTTTTTTTTTTAAACTTTGGGTTTTATTTTTATTTATTTATTTATGGCTGTGTTGGGTCTTCGTTTCTGCACGAGGGCCTCCTCCAGCTGCGGGAAGTGGGGGCCACTCTTCATCGCGGTGCGCGGGCCTCTCACCATCGCTGCCTCTCCTGTTGCAGGGCACAGGCTCCAGACGCGCAGGCTCAGCTACCGCGGCTCACGGGCCCAGCCGCTCCGCGGCATGCAGGATCCTCCCAGACCAGGGCTCGAACCCGCGTCCCCTGCACCGGCAGGCAGATTCTCAACCACTGCGCCACCAGGGAAGCCCCATCATGTACTTCTTTCTGCTAACAAAATCATAGAGGTTTCCTTTTTCCCATCCAAGGCTAAATCTTCTACATCTGCATCCCTTCTTCTTACATCTTAGTGACTCTGACTGTGGTGTTAATCATCTATTTAATTTGCCGAAGCCAGCTTGTACTGGCTCACAAGAACTGATGGATGAATTTTAAGGAAATTTGAAAGCTATCAATTTGATAGGTGGAAATTGTTTATGGTGGGAGTATTTACCCCATGTAATTCACCAAATCCTACAATATGTACTTTTTTTAATTTTCAGAGAAGTGGATGTTAAACATTTGTCAGCACGACACTGTTTATCTTCTACTTCTCCATTAAATTTTATTCCAATTAACATTTTTACCTAATGAGGAAAGAGAATATCAAATCTTTATGAGGAGTAAAATCATAGAATTACTTTAACAACACAAAGGTATATGATTATAGTCAATTAATATAGCTTGATTAAGCTGCCTGATGCATTTCTATGGGATGAAAGTAGTACAATTTGCAATGTATTGGCAAGGGGAATTAATCAAACTAAAATTTTTATTGAATTAGTTTTACCTTTTCCTTAAAGTTTCTGTCAACTTAGCTGAGGAACATCATGCATTTCAATATATCATATAGCAAATTTTATAATAATATCGATAATTTATGCTAAGAACATTTAAAAATTTAAAATCAAATTTAATTAATTTGTCTGTTGGACATGATAAAGAAATAAGCTTCTGCTTGGTAACGCAGTTTATTTATCTTAGCACTGGGTTTCTAATTACTTTTAAGTAACTGTGTTATTTATTTTCATTTACTAAAATTAAGCAGTAAATGTAATATTATTACTGTCCCTAGGAAAATCTCTAAATACATGGGATAGATTTAAGAGTGAACTTGAATGAAATATTACAAATACATGTGATCTTGAATGATTAAAGCATTTGGTAGTTTTAGATTACCCCTGTTCCAGAAGATATTCTCATTAATTTATTTTATTATATAGAAAAGGATGAATTAGTTGAAAGACTAACTAAATGGTCAGCTTTTTCTTTTTAACTTTGAAATAGTATCATTAAAATTAAAACTTAGGAACTTGTTTCAAATGTTATTCAAGATGCTATCCATATGTCTAACAGCTCGGTGAGATGAACAGATAGCTACTAATTTTCTTTCCAAGATAGACAAAATAGATTATTCTGTTTCATATGTATTCATTTCTTGGTAAATGAGTATCAATATTAGCAAAAATCTCTTGCTTCTAACTCCAAAGTCTTAATCTATATATTATCTATATTTATATTTGTATCTGTATCTCTATCTATATACATATACATATATACAGTTGATCTTTGTACTTGGAAGGGGCTAGGGGTACCCATCTCTGTGCAATCAAAAATCTCTGTATAACTTTACAGTTGGCCCTCATATCTGTGATTCTGCATCCTTGTATTCACCCAACCATGTTTTGTGTAGTACTGTAGTATTTATTGAAAAAGATCATATGAATGAACCCATGCAGTTCAAACCTGTGTTATTCAAGGGTCAACTGCAAATAGATAGATAGATATAGATATATTTGGTTTTGCCTTTAAAAGGGAAACTAGCTTTAAAACAATGATAGCCTTTATACATTCTGAGTCTATTGTACATTTTAAGTGCTTTCAAACTTAGCATGCTCATTGAGGCAGAGATCACCAAATTCCATCAACTATACTTTCTTAGTAACAGAATGATGATCTTTTTTTAATACAGCAGGGTGTCCAGTTAAAAAAATCATCATTTCCGAAGTTCCTTTGCAGGTAGGTGTGATGATGTGACCAAATTCTAGCAAATAACTTAAGCAGAAATTGTTTGGGACTTTAGACAAGCTAGAATGGTGGAGCCAGAAAGATTAAAGGAATATGGTTCCCTGAGGAAGATGGGGCTGCCATGCTCATTCTGTTTTATCTATGCCTGGCTATTTTTTATGTAAAAAAGAAACTACCTTATTTAAGTTATTGTTTTAGGAAGCTCTGCTGTTCATACTTGAATGAAATTTATAACATATCCAGTCAGGTTATATATTCTTCAGTTTCCCATTATTACTATACCTCATATCTAAAGGATGTGCCATTTAGACATACACAAGTCATTTAGTTAGGTTATAGCTGTCTGTAAATAGCACAAAGCAACAGGACAAAAATGTGAAAAAAAATCTTGCATTTGTACATTATAGTGAAAAACATTTGCACAACTCTCTCTTTCTTCTAGTAATAGCACCCTTACCCTGCCTCTCCCACCAGCTTTTGCAGATCCATTCCCATCTCATTCAAACACCTCCAGGTAGGAGTGTCATCATCTTTTAAGTGACTCCACTTCCCTGGTCACTCTCTACTATTTATCCCCTCACCCAAACTAAGGTAGTAATTGCAACCTTTGCTCCTGATTTGTCCAGGCGGTTAGCACAAAGACCCAATCAGAAGTCAGAGTTTTACCTAAAGTGATTTTTAATTGGTACTAAGAAAAGGACCATTGCTTTCTAGTATTGAAAATTGGAAAACATGAGGTAAGACTTGGTAGCAGCTGTGATTTTAATGTTTAAGCGAAAACTGGTATAAAACAATGAACAGGAATAGAGCAGATAGAGTGACTCACAAAGACCGTCCAATGGTTTGGAGGTTACAATGACCAATTGTCCCTGAAGCCCTTATTATTGTTCACTTATATGAGTTGATAATTCTCTCATTAGGCTAATTTTGTCTCATTTTAATTTCAAACATTTTGCAACAAGAAGTCCTGAACTACAAGTTGACTTACGTGTCTTTATTAAAATAGTTCAATTGGTCTTGTGATGTTTGACTTTGGACAACCAAAACATATATAGCTTCTTGCGTGACTGTTTCATTAACCCTTTGTAAACAGTCTTTACCTACTCCTAAGACAAGCTTGAGACCTACACACCCTCAAGATATGAATTAGGTACATTCATATCAAACATTTCAAGATTTCAAAAAAAATGTATACCTTGTTGTTGGAAGAGTATAAAAAAAGACAGCTTCCTATTTGAATGAAAAAGAATATTAGAATCATGTATGCTGTCAAGAAATGTATAGAGTACATAAAGTGATGTACCAGATAAGAACACATCAGTACATTTTCTCAGGAAGGAAAAGAAAGCTCAGGATTACCAGGATTTAAATTGTTTATTGGCAAGCAATCCCTTTTTTCAGGCTTCTTTCTGAAACTTAAAGATTTGGTGGAATAACATATTGATTACTCTTAAAACTCCAGAAAGTAATCTCTGTTCTTCTAGACTCTCTGTGTAACTAGGGACTAGAAAAAGAATGTCCTCTCTGTTTATGTGAGTAATTCCTCAGAAGCATTAATTATTAGATCCCATTTACCAGAATTTTGCACTGAAAAAATGAGAGTGGAAATTGAGTAATTATCTTCTTCCCATATTGCATATTGTATATTTTCTTTCTCCTTTTTATTTTTCACCAATATACCAGGTAAGATGCAATACTTTTTTTTTAAAGATGTTTTTGATGTCGACCATTTTTCCAGTCTTTATTGAGTTTGTTACAATATTGCTTCTGTTTTATGTTTTTGGGATTTGTTTTGGCCCCGCGGCATGTGGGATCTTAGCTCCCCAACCAGGGATCGAACCCACACCCCCTGCGTTGGAAAGCGAAGTCTTAACCACTGGATGGCCACGGAAGTCCAAGATGCAATACTTTTATGATGAGATATTTTAAGTGTGGTTTTGGTACACATACCCATTCAACAGAAGCAAACATTTTAAGGTTTTAATTATGTTTATTTTAAGTTAGATCAGATTATTTTTTGGTTTATATACTTTCTAGTTTATATCCCACTTTATTTTATATATTCATTCTAATTTATGTCCTTTATTTTAAAAAGGATACAAATGACTTACAAATATGTACAAAATGTAACAACATAAAGTAAGTTTAAATAAGCAGGAAAATGAGTGAAGAATAAATTATATTAAACAAGGGCCCAGGAACCAGAGCATGCCTAGTTCCCAATATCCATGCCATCAACTCAAATGCACTTACAAGGAGCAACCTGTGTTTGACATACATTCTTGAAAATCCAATAGAAAGAGGGAAAAATAATTAATTATTAAATATTTAGTATCTATGTTCATGTTGTCCAATAAAGTAGCCACTAACCACATGTGACTTAGCCACTTGAAATGTGGCTAGTCCGAATTGAAAAGTCCTATGTATAAAATGCACTCTGAATTTCAGACCTAGAATAAAAAAAGAATGTAAATATCGCATTAATAAGTTTTATAGAGGTTACATGTTTAATGATAACATTTTTGATACAGTGTTAAGTAAAATATATTATTAAAATTAATTTTACCTGTGTCTTTTCACTTTCAGAGTGGCTACTAAAGTATGTAAAATTACATAGGTGGCTTGCAATTGTAATTCATTATATTTCTTTAGGACACCACTGGTCCATATGGTAAAACAATTTCATTACTCTAGGAAATCACTACTATTCCTAATGCAGGCAGTTCTCACTTTGCATAGTTCTGATATGCATGGATTTCAGTTTCTATTAGTTTAGTTAGCTAACAGTAGTCCTCCAACACATGATCCAAATTGTAGTTACCATGGCATATTAACCATGAGTTATTGTATAAAGTGTAAATTTCACTGCTAGCTATTCATTCCACAAATATCTAGTACATCATGTTCAGTGACCAATCATGACACTTCCTTCTCAGTCTCTTGATGATTGGTTACTGCATATCTGTTTTCAGACAGCATGCACAGACAGTAAAGCATGTACTTGTGTTGCCTTCTTGTCTCCAAGTGATAACCCATGTGACACTTTACAAAATGAATAATCAAAAGAGAGTATAGGCCAACAAAGATAAAATGCAATAAATAAACAAAAAATCATAACAATGGAACTGAAATTTTAATTAAGTGTATATGGAGTTATAAAAGAAATAGTTGATTGTGAAGATGTTGGCACTGCCATCATTAGAGAAACATAGATATGCAGTCAGGGAAACTTAGTGAAAGCCAACTTATAGACATAAATGAGGAAAGTGGTTGTGTTAAAAAAAGATGCAGAGGAAGTGATGCTGGCAAAACTTCACATTAATGGAACTTTCTGAAATTATTTACATCACTGAAAGCATAAAGAGGAAAATGTGTTGGAAGCTGATGCAAACTTAGAAAGTAATATATAACAGTTTGTCAAGGCATGTAAAAGGTGCTTGCTCCCTATCCTAAGTTATAAGGCAAGAGGAAGGCAAGCACTGTTCAAACTACTCTTGATAAGTTTTGTTTTTTTTTTTTACTAAGAGATAAAACACTTTAATTCTCAATGTTTCTTATGGTTTAAATTATAGTACACTTAATCAATATTAGTTTTGCTATTTTTAATTCCCTATACATTTATCCCTAAGTCTAAGAGAATATTAATGTTCTGAAAAAAATTTTTAAAGTTTACAGAACAATAGAAAAACATTTTCTATTGATTATTAAGAGAGCTTTGCACAGTTCTAGCTTTAATAGTCATTTTTACAATCCTGCATGGAGGCAAAGTGAGGACTACTTGTATTAAGATCAGGGAGAAATATTTTCTGAAGTTTCTCATAGAAAGGTTATTGTTTAATGTTATGGAAAGCATCTTAATTCCTTACAGCAAAGTCAGTGATGAGATCTACTGGACTGTTTTTTGTAACCTCACCAAAGTACCTGATGGCCTCCTTAGAACAAGGGAGTTCTGTGATGGGACAGTGTGATGAGATCCAGGGGTAACTAGCTCACTGATCATTTCTCTTTATTCACTGATAGATTTGAGAATGGGCTATCAATTCTTAAGGCAAATTTTTATGAACATAGTTTCTTTCTAATCTTAAAAAAGGGAGCAGTGGACAGTTTGGGATTACATTCTAGAAGATATACCACTAATGGGAATATTGTTATCAGTTAAGTACAAAGGGCCTTATGTTTTAACAAGCAGCAGAATAATATAATTATTAAATTAAATTAGCTATTAAATCAGAAGAATATTGATGTTTTTAAAAGGTATGCATATTCTGAGAACTGACCTTTTATGTCAGTTTTTCTTTCTTGGTTTGAGATGCTGAGCCAGCCAAGTGAGATTTGGTATCAAGACCAAGGTATAGATCTGTGGGTACTGCTCGTATTTGTCTTTCTTTGTTTGTTTCGGATCCTGGTGAGTATCTCTTAATACTGGTAAAACTGAGCACTGTCTGGAGTACTAATTGGTTTCATATCTCTTTTTTCCATAGAGAATTACTTTACCACAGCATGTTAGATCATATCTGAAAGGTATCTGTTCTCCCTTTCCATTAAGTCTTCCCTTTATCTTCCCTTTATTGACTATGGAACATTTTCCATTTTCAATATTTTGATGTGAATTCACTTGTAGGATCCTCACAGGGGCCCTATGAGATAGGGTAGGTATTTTTATTTCCCTTTGTCAAATGAAAACAAAGAGACCACAGGGAGTTGGGTGACTATTTGTGACGACCATGAGAATGCAGCTGGCATATTTCCAACTGCTGGGAGCTTAATTGACTGAGGACCCCAGCTGCTTCCTCTGACATCCATCATGGGAATGCGAAGGAAGCCTCATTCCTAGGTAACAGGAGACTCCTCAGAGTAGCTGGCTTGGTTTGAGGACTCCCAATGGCTATGTTTAATCTTTCCTGGACTAGGGCACTTTCACCCACCCTTACTTCCCTCTCCTTAACTCTGGATCACAGTTGTGTCATGGTCTAATGACTTTCTCAGCCTTTCCAGCCCCTGCCTGATTTTCTTTCCTGCAGGTATTTCCACTAAGAAAATTAGATCAGGAAGAGCTACTGCTGACTTTCAGAAAGTGAACTATTGCTGGCCTTCAAAAACACAAAATATGCAAACAAAGAAACTTGATGCTGGAGATTACAGCTTCCTGTATCAGCAAAATATAGCATTTGCAGGAGCTCACAGGGAAGCCACTGCAGCTATCATACTCTCTCTACCAGCACGTCTACCTGCTGGAGGAGAATAAGGGCTTCTTTCCCTCTTGCACATTTCAAATTTCTTAAGAGTACCTCTCATTGGTGTAACTAAACTAGAACCCATCAGGCAAAGGAGCCTAGGAAAGGGGTCCAGTTCCTGACATGTAGGAGAAGTATAGAAGGTGGGGACATATACATGATGTCTAGCATTGATAGAAACAATTCAAGGAACAAGGGCTGCTGAAGACTATTTTTTAGCTAGCCATTTTTCTGAACCCATTCAATTTCTTCGGTGCCGTTTCATTGTAGATTTTGTTCTTTAAACTTGACTCAGGTTGGGTCACTGAAATTCCTTAAAATATGATTAATCTAACGTTCAGCATCACTTCTTCCATTACCCAGATGTTTATTTTTCAATCATTTACATACATTCTTTGCCAGCTTCCTTGTGCTCTGCAAGTGACTACTGTGCTAATATAGGAATAGATGGGGTTAGAGAGAGCAAAACATATCTCTGCTTCTTCAGCAACTTCAAGACAAGAGTTTCATTTATTTTTCTAACTTTTCTTTGTGTTTTATTAACCTTTTTTGGTATGTGTGAAATGGTGGTAATAAATACTTGAACATTTAATCTTCTACTGAGCTTACTTAACTTCTTCAAGGGAAAAAAAATCAGAGCATGGTCCTTATCTTTAAAGCTACAATATTTTGCATTTTTTCTTTTTATTAAATCCCCCACCTGACTCTCCTATTGAAAGATTCATTTAATTATAGAACATGTGCCATCTTAAGTCATTTATTATTCTAGACTCTGAAAATATAGTAGTGAATAAGATGAAAATGTCTCCTGCTCTTGTGGAATTTTCATTTCTAGTGACAAGAACTATCAATAGTTAAATCAACTGAATCAAAAAAGAAAGATGATTTCAGACAACAGTCAAGTCTGAGAATAAAATAAAACAACGCAACATGAAAGAGAGAACAGCTGAGTCTGAGCACAGCATGGTTAGGAATGTTTTGCTGGAGAATTGCATTTATTTGGGACCTGGAAGAAAAGAAGTTTCCAACTACTAAGGGACGGAACATTCTAGGCAAAGGAAATGATATATGCAAACATCTTAATGCAAATTTTCTGCAGAAAAGAACATACATTCAGGAATGCAAAAGGTCAATATGGCTGTATCATAAAGGAACAAGAGGGAGTTAAGAGAGTTATGAAAGGTGAATTTGGACAACCAAATCAGAACCTAGAGGGTTCTGTAGCCACGTTGAATTTGTTATTCTAAGAGCAAGTACACATCGTTGTAACAGTGAAAACACAAGTGTTACATGTTCTGATTTGCAGTTTTAAATAAACAATAGAACTAAAATAAGTAAACCATGTTTTTATCAAGCCTTTATTCTATATAACTACTACATTTTAAAACATTAATTAGTCATTATCTTTAAAGTAATATAATGAGCATTTTATAATGGGTTTTGGTTTCATTATTTTCACTAATACATACAATACTTTTACACATAAGTATTTTAAAAATCTGATAGTTTTTTTTTCTCTGATTTGCAAAACTGTGCTAAAATTAGAAGATTTTGACAACAATGACAATTTCATTGTTGCTTGTAAACTGCTTAAATATTAAAGATGTATTGATTACTTGTCCTGGAAGTCTCAATAGAGATCCAGACTGATACAAGTCCTGTATAAATAATCTTTGTGAGAAAAAAATTACAAAGTGATAAGAGGTAGAGAAAGGGGAAAGTGTTATAGCAGTGAAGGGAAGGGAGTAAGCATTTTGTGAAGAAATCCATCAGATAACATTACAGAGTTTAGCACCGGATATTACTTGTATTAGGCTGCTGGAGCATTCCCATAGACGAAAGGAATGTAAGCTTTATTTTCAGCCTCACAATTCTAATGAAAGGCCC
Source organism: Eubalaena glacialis (assembly GCF_028564815.1). NCBI lineage: Eukaryota > Metazoa > Chordata > Mammalia > Artiodactyla > Balaenidae > Eubalaena > Eubalaena glacialis. The sequence continues at coordinate 48,495,060 of NC_083729.1, read as the reverse complement.
TCTCTTCCCCCACAGAATGAACCCCAGCCCAGTGCACGAGACAAACTCTTCCAAAAGCCTTTGTGCCAGTGACTTAAGTGAAGGACTTTGATCTCTGTCCCCCACTATAAACAGCATAGTCTTGCACAGTTCATCTCGCTGTACTTATGTCCACTCAGCAATACAGTTTCTGTGCTGAAAGTACTTCTTTCTAGCACATTATACAAAATAAATATTCAAGAACATTGTTAAGTTCCTCTAGGGGAAGATAAATAACAACGAATATTAACATTCTTTTTTCCGGACTTGGGTTTAAGAAGCAAGGTTGACAGGCAGACCACTGCAATGCTGTGACTTCAGAAGCATTTCCTGCCTGAGCTGAATGAGACTTCCATTTAATGACTTCATTTTCAAACTTCCTTTTCCTGTACTCCTTCAGAATATGTTTTAATTCATTCAGTCAGTCAGAATTGTTGAGTGTCTACTTTATGTGGGGCAATTTGTTTTCAACATTGAGTTGTGTATACAGTAAGCTGAAGTTAAGTGTGTGTGTGAGTTTCTGAGTGCCAGTATATGTGTTATCTACTAATTATTTTCTCTTCTGTAACAATTTATTTTTCTTTTCTACAACAGTTTGTTTAAAAAAGGTGAAATGTTGCATTACTAGAACTATTTTTTGAGAAATAATAAACAGCTTATACAAATTGCATTTTGATTTGGAGCAAGAATAAAATTCTACCTAAATAGTTTTATTTCTTTTTAAAATGATTATTATATGGACTAAAAAACTTACCTTGTTTACTTAGCATTTTATTAAAGGTAAGTGCACATTAAGTTTTTTCTTTCAAATGTGTAACTACGCCATTCCAGTATCATGTTTTATCTCATTGCATACCTAGAGAATAAATAAGAGATTACCACTGATTTCATTACCAGAGACAGCATGTACACAACTGGATAGAAACCTTAGATCATTAAACCATTTCTCACTGAAAACATAACTTAAAATCCTTACTCTGCTTATAGCCCCTAAACATCTGTATGACGATCTTTCTATTCTTTATTGACAAAAGTCATACTTCTGTTACTGAATATTTAACCATGGGTCATTTCTGCTTTTGAGATATAATCTCTCAGACAAGTTATTTGATTTCCTGTGTCAGTCTTGCTTCTTCCTTTAGAATAGAAATCATAATGCTTGCCATCAATCTGTCTTAGCCGTGTAGGTTGTCTCATATAAAAGGATTAAGAGCATACTTTACTTTGGGGGTTTATAAAAAATTTTACTCCCCACCCATATCCCAATCCCGCTTGGAACCCTAGGTTTCTGCCAAAATTATGCTTGCTAAGTGCACTCATATTCTCCATGTCATGGAATTGGTTCAGTCTTCATTCGGAGGCTGCATAGTCCAGCCACTAAAGTGGGGGTCTTTGAAGCCCTCTCAGCAGCACACATGGATGGATACCATCTCATAGTCTCTGATTACAATCACTCTTCTCAGGAGGAGGTGTTTATCTGTGCCCTTCAAAATCTTCAACCTTTAAATGATGAGGGTCATCACTGACCCAGGTTCCTGGGGTCATAAGCATTAGGGCTATATGCTCATGACTTCCCCGTGATCTCTTCTCTCCTAGCATATTCAGACGCACACTCTGGGCTTCCTACATATGCACTACTGGCTTCCACTTGGGGCAAAATTCATATGTAAACTCTTTTAGCCATACCATCATCCAGTTGTTCCTTCAGATAAACTCAAATAGCTATTTTTTTAGGACTTTTTTTTCCCCCTACTTAACTAACATAAGATAGTTGGAATTTGTTTAAAACATGGAACCTTAAAAAATTAGCATGACTTACTAATGAAAACAGGAGAAATCCATTTAAACATTTAAAATTTTTGGTGGCTAGCATTGGTGTTTGAATTTTATCCCAAAAGACTAATCAGACTAAGCTTGAAAGCAGCTTTCATGGAGCGATGGATTAAAAGGCCCAATTCTGAGAGGAAAATATTGGCAACTTTTTAATGATGGCTTTAAAAGAAAGTACAACAAATTTTTTCTGACCAAAATTTAAGATTCTTATTTATATATGTTCTACATATCAGCAGGATTTCTAGAATTTAGTGTGTGTGTACATGAAACTCACAAATATGATTTTTAAATGATTTTTAAAAATGATATGTATAACAGTTGTCAAACTTTAAATGACAAACGTTGCTCTGGTGTCATTAAAAGAACTGCAGAGCCAGAGTGGGTAAAAAGCCTTTGATTGCTCCTGCAATGGTTTCATTTTAAATACATGTGCCATTAAATTAAGTTATGAAGAACAAGAATAGGGTGTTAGTGGAGGGCGGTTTGGAATGGTGCGGTAAGTTCATCTTTGATGCTCTCCTCTGATACAAACACAAAGCAATCTTGGATAGAAATTAAGGGGAAAATTAAGAAAACATAGCTGAACTCAAAACAAGGATAAACATCTCCAGAGATCAGAAATGGAAAAAAGAAACAAAGCAGTGTGTGATGCTGAAGCCACACCCAGCTTGGCAGGAGCTATCCTCTGTAGGAAATGGGGACTAAACGTGCTCCAGGTCAAGTCTGACACAGGACCAAGCTCCTTGCTTGCATCCAGAGCTAAGATCAGTTTCCTCAGATGTATAAAATAATAAAAACAATAGTGTTTTTTTTTACCTAATTCCCTGATCTGCAAATTTATAACAAGCAGTAGGTCTAGAGAAGCGGAGGATAAGGACACTTCTGGCAATCAGGAACAAAATCAAGCCACTCTCTGGCCCATCAGATTGACCAATGACTTCTTCAATGAAATGACAAGGATGAAGTTTTGAAATACCATCATAAGAATTGGGGACACTGGGGGCTGAATGTAGGGGTAGGCAACTCTATAGTTACTAGGTAATGGTAGGTGAACATAGAAGAAGAGAAGAAGTCAAGGAAGAAAGAGAGAGAGAACAGTGAAATCTTACTGCTCAGAATGAACCTGCACACCAAGGTTATAGAGTAAATGAAAAATAAATAAATAAATAAATAAATTTCAAAATGAAAGACCACCAGCAAAATCAACAATCTGAATTTGAATTTACTCAAGATTAATTTTAGGAGACAGCATGTTAAAAAAAAAAAAACTTAAATAACATACTTAAGATGTTCATGTATGAAGGAATAATCTCTAATTAAAATTAAAAAGGTAATAAAATAAGATAACCATTAGACCAGTCACAGCTGAAGAATGAATAAATTAGAAGATAATATGAGTTAATCACCCAGAATTAAGAAAATAAAGATAGAAATATGAAAGAGCAGTTCAGAAACATGCTAATAAGAGTAACAAGAGGAAGAATTGAATAAATAGAAAAAAACTGGTATTTGCCTAACATGAAGTCTCAATAGTATAAATACTAAAATTGAGTAGTGACAATTCAAGAAAATAAATTACATCTGAACTTCATTTATAAGCATGGATTTAGCCTTTTAAGTAAACTACCATACCATTCTACTTTTAAGGGAAAAAGCAGTTTAGGAGAGAAAATGTATTGTCCGTCACAGTTTATTCAAAGTTTGGAAACTTCAAATAGTATTGTATATAAGTTATATATAGATACATTTTATTGTTATAGTATAAAAACCTACGTGGGATGGAGGCAGAGGAATGGGATTAGAGAGGTGGTTTACCTGTGTCTATAATGTTTTATTTCTTTTCAAATGACAAAAAGCCCATGTGACATATTATGATTTGATAAAGCTCAGTGCTCCTTACATTGTCTTCTGTATTTTTCTGTATGATTGAATTATTTCATTTATTTTAAAGGTATGTGAGTTGGGGGAAAAAATCAGATTTTAATGAAAGATGAATAAAATGTAAAAATAAATGAAGACTGGAAAATCAGTTTCTGCCAAGTTAGAGTAGCCTCATTCCTCCAGTTCCATGCTTTATAGCTGAATATCCTTTTATTTCTTCTTCTTGCCTTATTGCAGTAGCTAGAAATTCTAGTCCTATGATGAATTAGAGTAGTGAGAGTACTCATTACTCTTGCATTGGTCCTGATGTTAGAAAGAAAGTATAATATGAATGTTGTTAGCTCTTTTGTTATGGTCCCACAGGTCCCTGAGACTCTGTTGGTGGTGGTAGGGTTTTTTTTTTTTTTTTCTATTTTATTTTCTCTTTGTTGTTCAAATTGGGTAAATTTTATTGATCTGTCCTTCAGGTCACTGATTCTGTCCTCTGTAATCTCTACTCTACTATATATTAAGCCCATCCATTGAGTTTTTATTTTGGTTATTGTATTTTTAAGTTTTATAATTTCCATTTGCCAAAAACTGGAAACTGTTCTTCAACAGGCAAATGGTTAAACAGGCTGTGATACATCCATATCATGAAATATTAGTCATCAATTAAAAAGAACAAACTATTGATACATGTAACAATTTGATGTATCTCCAGGGAATTATGCTGAGTGAAAAAAGCCAATCTCAAAAGGTTGTATGCTATATGTAGACATGAATATAGCATTGTTGAAAAGTATAGGCATGGAGAATAGATTCAGTGGTTGCCAGAGTTAGGGACGTATGATGGTAAATATATGAATATATGCTCCCCACTTAATTTAAAGTTGTTTCCTGGCTATCTCTGTACCCACTGACCCCCCACCCACCCTGCCCTTCCAGTGTCTCTTGCCTTTACTCTGCACTGAGTGACCAGTGTTTGGGGCAGGGGCAGGATCAAGGAAAAGTAATCTAATCTATAAATGGGTTCATTCAGTATACTGAACAAAGAGGTCAGAAAACACACACACACACGCTATTCAGTGGAAGGAGTAAATCAACCAGACAACCAACCAGAGAATCTCCAGTATTTTGGTTTCATTATGTATGTGTATATAAGTGTGAAAAAATAATTTTAGCAAGGAATTTTAATTTTAATATTATGGAGCAGGGTGATTCCAGTAGGCTGAAGGAATCCATATATTTGGTGATTCAATAGAGTCACATCCTGCAGATTTTCACAGGAATCTTCCAGTTCCAGCCTTCCTACTTCCCTCTCCCAGTAGCAGAACACCTCGTGTACTGTTAACTAGCAGGACACATGCTGGGAAGATGGAAAAAACAGGGCTTTCCAGTGTGATTGACTCCAACTCAGCCTTGTGAACTCTAGTTAGCTTTTGAAATAGAATACACCGCCATGAGCACTGAACCTTTTCTAGTGGATTCTGGCTTATTAGCTATCTGGACATCAAAAATATCACTTAAATCCTTATTTGTCATCTAGGAAAAAAGGTAAAGGTCAGCAGGAATTGAAAGTTTTACTAGGTGGCCCTCTTCAATAGATTTGCAAGTGCAAATCTCAAAAGACTCTCAGGATATTTTATGCTAGAGAATTAAAGGGACAGGAGGATATGGCTCTATCTTGGTACTATATAAGTAAGGGCCTACTGAAAATCTCCCTGTTTGGATCTACTCTTTCCTCAGTGGAAATACTGGTTAAGCTATAGATGAAATAAAGGTGATAAGGAAGAATGACTTGTTTTTGAAAATTTTAGGGAAGCTGAAAGAGATAGCTTAAACAGTAGCTAAGTGAAAATTGGAATTGCTATGACATACACAGCATCTTTTACCTCTGACAGAAAAAGCCTTGAGTTCCAAATATAAAACACTTGGGGGAAGGATGTTAAGACACTCGAAAGAATTCGTGTGTAAGGTGGATGTGTACTTCATGGTTTAAAAAGAATACTCTCAGTTTAGGTAGAAAGTCTCTCAGATGTCTTTAAGTTTCCCACTCTTTGCCTCTCATCCTCATTTTTGAGTCTCCAAAAGTTTGCTGCTGCATCATTATTCTCTCTCTACTACTTAAAGACAATAACTTTAAAACTGTGCTTTGAAGAGCTCTAGGAATTCTGTACAGGTCCCTCAATGATGAGCACCCACAGCAAAAGAGAGAGATGGTAAGCATCATACCATTCTACCAGAGCAGGTCTGCTCTATTAGTTTTATTTGTTTATGCTTCTAGGCATCATTTTCTTTTGAGTAAAAAAAAATAAAGTTTGAGAACAAATGTGTTGGCAAATCCCTAGATCTTTGACTGTAACATTAGAAAAACTGTGTCAACATGCTTTGCTATAAAAATGATATCCATCTATAATGTATCCTGCTGAAATCCATACAGTAAGATGAAAATCCACATTTTAAAATGTAAGGAGAAAAATGATTTTGGAAGTAAGCTGACAAAAGCAAATATTAGGTCTGAATCTTAGTGTAGAATTTGTGTTTCTTATGGCTTCTCAAATTTTGATTCAACTAATGGAAGACTAGAGAAATAACACATTAGGTCCTATATAACAGTTAATAAACCCTCAAATCCAATCAAGGCCCATACTGAAATAGTAGTTGTTTTATTAGTAATACTATAACAATACTAATTAATAGTGTTTTAGGTATATTTAAAACTACGTTAGTCTTCTTAACATTATTCCTGTATATGAATGTGAGGACCCCATCAGGGCAAATGGTCTGCATCAGGGATGTTTATCATGATTGTAGCTTTGAATCCAGTGAAAGGAGCTCTAAAATTTGGATAGATCTTTTGAAGTGAATATTTTCAAGATGCCAAAGGAGAAGAATTTTTTCCAGAATATAAGGATTATAATCCCATTGTACTCCAGGCTAGCCAGAACACTACCGAAATATTGTATATTGGTTTTGACAACATAATTTAAGAAGATCATTGACAAACTGATGCATGATCAGTGGATATTGACAAGTTCATAAAGCATCTGAGTACAATGGAATACCATGTCATCTGATGGGCATTAGAAAGGTTTCTGTGGAAAGTTTAGTCAAGAGAAGCCTTGGAAGATGGTGGTAGAAATTTTCTCTCCTTTCAGTCAAAATAGAAGACTATAAGACAACTGAAACATGTTAGCCGAAAGGCAAAGTAAGACTAACAATTGGAAGTTGTATGAAGCAAATTATACTGATAGAAACGAAATTTATGAACCGATGTGTTAAAAAATAGAGTGTGCTTCCTTCTGAAGTCCTACATTTCTTTTCATAGATACACACAGGGTACTAAATTTGGGATTTTATCTGTCCAGAACGTTGGAGAGGAATTCCTATCTTGGAAATGTTTTGTCCTAGATAAACTCAAAGTCCTTCTAACTCTAAATTGACATGAACTGTCACCGTCATCCTTTGAGAAGTGCTCTTTGAATATTTTAGGACTCTTTACAACTCAAGTATTTAAAAAGCCTTTGTAATGTTACATGCATTAAGCATACATTTTATATACATTATCCTATCTCATGACATTGATTTGTTCATTCAGTAAATATTTCCTGAACGCTATCTGCCTGATAACTATGCTAGGCACTAGGCTGATACAGGTGGAGCTTGGGTTTCAGTTATTTGGGAAAGATTTGGAGGGGAATAGTAATTTTGGACTAAGGAAGAGTAAAGTGAAAGAAGACTAAGCCTACACAGCATATAAGAGTGTGTTCTCCAGGTAGTCACCTGGGACTTGATCCACTGGGACCTTCTGCAAAACCCCAAAGAATGCATTTCAGAATCATCTGCCCAAGAGACAGAAGGGCAGAGACTTTATCCACAGGGTCCATTGGTCAGGTGTTGCTCCATGAGGTGTTCACTCTCATGCATATCCAGGCCATACTTGCATGAGAGCCTGGCAGGAATTCACAAGCATTCTAGTCAGGTAGTCAGAGAAACCTCATGGCAGAAAGCAAGAGCTCCACAGTGCAGCTGAAGGGAGATGCTTCCAGGTACACCTGTGTGATGCTAGTTGCTATGGCCATGGCTGGATAAAATGCAGGCCCGGAAGACAGTGAGGTGATCTACAAGAGGAATCTGAGTCCACTCTTATCCCTGATTCAGATCTTATCCATTATGAGAATTTGGTCCTTTTACTTTACTCTTTCTCTGCTCCGTCCTTCTCTTCTCTCTTTCATATCTCTTAAGAGGAAAATATCCTTAAATTTTCTTTGTGAAGAAAATTTGCATGAACTTTGTATATCCCCTGTCTACAAATGGAGCTCAGGACCACTGTCGCACATCCAAGGCCCAGGCAGAACTTTGAAATTACTGCTTAAAGCCCACTACATTAAGCTTTAAGCAAGACATCTTGCTTCTAGGTTGTTATTTGGGGTGTGCAGCACAGATGTGTGTGTGTGGTGGTGATGTTTGTTTTTTTATTTCCATGAAAATGAAATAAGAATACTGGAAGTTGGTAGAAGAAAAAACTTGACATTATAGATTCAATATGGGTGGGCACTTCTAGATATCTTGAAAGAAAATAGATCTTATTAGAAACATAAGCACATGCAGAAATTGCCAGCCCTTCTGTGCCATTGGAATGTTCTATTCCCAACTCTGACTCTTAAAAATATAAATAAACATTATCTTATTTTGTTTTATTTTGGTTGAAGAGAAGTTTAGATGTCTTTGTGGAAACTATATGTGGATTCTGAGGGAGAAAAATGTGTTCCCATTTGTCTCGCTGGTATTCTGTAGTTTGAAATAGTTTGCAATAATTAAAAAAGAAGGGGAGAAAAAACTAAATTACTATCACTTACTACCTGTTAGGGATTTGTTATTTTTTAAAAAAAAATCAACTCTCAACTATATAATCAGAAATTCCCTTCATTTCTGAAAAAAATTAAAATAAGATGACTTCTAGAATTTTTTTTTTAAATATGCACCTTGCTTTTTTTGTCTGTTTCTGTACTGTATCTACTGTGTGATTATATCTTCTAAACATATGAATATTGTAATACCATTTGTTCTTTTTTTTTTTTAATATTCACATTTTTTTAAAAAATACATCTACCTAATGTCACTGAACTGTGCACTTTATTAATTACATTTTATTTTTGGCTGTGTTGGGTCTTCGTTTCTGTGCGAGGGCTTTCTCTAGTTGCGGCAAGTGGGGGCCACTCTTCATCGCAGTGCGCGGGCCTCTCACTATCGTGGCCTCTCTCGTTGCGGAGCACGGGCTCCAGACGCGCAGGCTCAGTAGTTGTGGCTCACGGGCCTAGTTGCTCCGCGGCATGTGGGATCTTCCCAGACCAGGGCTCGAACCCGTGTCCCCTGCATTGGCAGGCAGATTCTCAACCACTGCGCCACCAGGGAAGCCCTAGAATTTTTTTTTTAAATTTACCTTCCATGTGTCATGTTAATCATGGATGACCTTTCAGAGCCTACAAATATATCAGTGACATTCATACAAACATTTCTCACGAAAGGTCAGGACAGAATTCCTTTTTCTGCTCACTTTTGAATAGAAGGATAATAATTTCTAAGAACCACTATCAGAACTGTTATTTCTAGCAAGATGCATTGAAGAATCACTCAGGTGTTTTCGTTTTTAAAGTATATCTGAGTTGGTACAGGAAAGAAGCAAATGTTTTGTGAAATCAGGAGAGAGGTCCATGAGGTAAAGGAAGAAAGAGAGGAAAAGCATGAGTAGGAGTGAGCATAAGAATGTGATGGAAAGTGCTGAATCTGCACAGAAAAAAGTCACTATCAGAAAGAAGAGAAATTAGAATTTAATTCAAGTATAGTTCTTGTGTGTGTTCATTGAGCCCCGTATCTGAATAGGCATCATATTCTTTTTAAATTCTTGGATTAATTTTCAGAATTTCAGACTGTATTGTTAGCTGTGAGACACTAGAGAGAAGGGAAAATGGCTTATTCATTCCTCTGTCATAGTATATGATAATTGTCTGTTGGACATAAGTAAACTGAGATGCCTTTGGCTATTTTTGAGGCATGAAGAATAAGCATGAAGTCATCAAACGTATTTTTAAAAGCCTCCCAAAGTAGAGTATGGAAAAATAATAAAGACAATTTTCAACACTGCCTGGAAGATCACTTATGTCTCAAATGAATAATGTCAGACTGATCTGTTTCCATTTTGTGAAAAAGGAAAAAAATCTTGCTTTTTAATGTGGAAAAAAACTTGTTGAAAGTTTGTTATTATGGACAGAATTCTTTTCTAGACGTTTGGGTTTTTATGGAGGAGGGGGAGTGCAGCATATGTGGTGAGAGTAGTATTGGGTGGTGTTATCTAAATGTTATTTTTATAAACTGGTTATGTTTTTTTTTAATCAAAAGCTCTAATAATTCAATAGAGGGCATACATATTAAATATATTGATAACACCAGGTGAAGAAGCCTAAGTTAAGTCCTAGAGGAAAAAAAATAAGATATTTAATTGACGTTGACAGAAGTATATAAAGAGGTTATGTTTCAATAGAATAAAGCACAGGGGAGTGAGACTATTTGCCTAAGGAAAAGTAGACAAATGAAAAATAATTCCTACAACCTGGTACAGCAAGAACAGTTTCTATGGAAATAGAACAAAAGGTGAACTATCACAAACACAGAACCTTGTATGCCAAGATAATTAAAGAGGGTGCAGAAGTCCATTTGACCTGGCATATTAAATACCTTTAAATACCCTTCTTCTCACAGCAGCCAGAGAGATAATATTAAAATCCTCTAATAAATGTCCATGGAACTTAAAGTAAAACCTTCACGTCACAGGCTGCCCTACCAAGCCCTGCAAGATCTGATCCTGCCAGACTGTCTCATAAACACCTTCACCTTCGTTGCTTATACAGCTCCAGTCTCACCAGCCCCTTGGCTGTTTAGAAAACAAAGTCTTTTCAACTTAGGGCTTTTCCTCTTGATACTTCCTCTCCTTGATAAGCTCTTTATCTAGATTTTTGCTCCTTCTCTGTGTCCTGGTCTGTGTCTAAATGTTACCGTCTTAGAAAACCTTTCCTAACCATGTGTTTAACCACCCTCCCCACTCCTACTCCATCCCGCCGCCAGCCGATTACCCTGTTTTATTTTCTTCATTATATGTATCTAATGCTATATTAAGTGGTTTATGTAGTTGTTTATGGCTTGAATTTCCCAATGAAATCTAAGCTCCACAAACACCAAGAACTTTACCATCTTGTTCTCCTCTCTTTTCCTATCCTTGCGAATGTGATTGGCATCATTATAGGACAAAATAAATATTTGTTGAAGGCATAAACATTTGTAAATTAGCCATTTCGAGAAAAAGAAAGCTCAAGAAGAGAAATCTCCCTTCCTGCCATGAAAGTATCTGTATGGGTTTTAATGTACTAAAATAACTTCTTGAGGGACGTTAAGGAAACATAATGAACACTGAGTTTATTTAAGGAGGTTTATTAAATGTAAAAGTATAGATTAGGTGCACATTGAAGAAATATACACTGTTCAGTTAGTAAATTGGAAAAAGCTTCTTTTCAGTATCAGAATACCAAGAATTCTAGCTCTCTATTGATTGCACTATTTGTTGGAAAATAACATTTAAAAAAAGCATCCCTGCACTGTTATACCACTGTGAATATGGACATTCTTGGTATGCCAGAATTTGTTAAAGCTAATTTAATCTAGACTGTATTCTGTTTGAGGGCAAGATTGTACCTTCTACTGGTGGAATCTACATGAAACTTAGTAAATCTATTCTGTAATTTCTTTATGTAAGGATATATATTTCAATATATTGATTGCTTAAAAATCTAATAAATGTTCCTTAAATAGAATTTATGTTCTGGATTAAAGTAGGTATTACTTGCTGTTGCAACCTTTACTACTAGTAAAAGTGAGTATAAGTGACACATCATAGTTCATTTTAGTATGGTAGTAATTTACACTTCAATTCTCAGTAAGCTTGTGTGTAACAACCACCAAGGACATTTAAAATAATGAGAGATTCAGTGAAATCATATACTAAGAATTATTATTGAAGGGCCTGAAAAGCTTCTCATCCCGTCAGTGATGCATAAAGGAGATGTCTGCCTGCCTTTTACAATTTCAAAGTGGAATCTTTTACCTAATGTTTCTTTCATCCTCTTAGGCCTTGCAACCTTCATGCATTTATTTTTCAACTTTCACATGAATATAAACCATCTCTTCCATAATACATGGCTTTGGTACCATTTGACTTTAGCTTATTTTGTTCTTTCTTTCTTTTTCTTTTTTTCTTCTTTTTTTTTTTTTTTTCCTAATGGCAAAGGACCTTCAAAAGCAGCAAGCATTACTTGATTATTTTCAGCTATCCATGCAGATTTCTCTGGTCACACACTGAGAAAACCCCATAGTTACAGGATATTTATGATAGCAGCACTGCTATTTCTGGGAATTACATTATAGTTCACACTAAAAATAAAAGGGCAACACATTTTACATGCTGGTAGCTGGTTTCCCTTGATAGATGCGGTTGCTTTTTCTATAGAATTAAATTTATCCTTCACCATCTGCTCTTCCAGTATTCCAGAAAATACAATATTGCATCTGAATTCCCCTGAAAATAAGTTATTCTTCCTCCTTACAGACTTCCTTGTCAGATTCATAGTCTTACCTGCAAACAAATGCCCAGTATTTGGGGAGCTCCACTAATTTTGTACTTCAGTTTAGAGACAACTTGGGAGAGCATTGTCAGTCACTCCCGTAATATTTGGGTGTGATTAACGAGACGACAGAGGCATTTTTTTTTTAACATCTTTATTGGAGTATAATTACTTTACAATGGTATGTTAGTTTCTGCTTTATAACAAAGTGAATCAGCCATACATATACATATATCGCCACATCTCTTCCCTTTTGCGTCTCCCTCCCTCCCACCCTCCCTATCCCACCCCTCTAGGTGGTCACAAAGCACCGAGCAGATCACCCTGTGCTATGAGGTTGCTTTTCGCTAGCCATCTATTTTACATTTGGTAGTGTATATATGTCCATGCCAGTCACTCACTTTGTCCCAGATTACCCTTCCCCCTCCCCATGTCCTCAAGTCCATTCTCTAGTAAGTCGGCGTCTTTATTCCCATCCTGCGCCTAGGTTCTTCATGACCTTTTTTTTTTTAGATTCCATATATATGTGTTAGCATACAATATTTGTTTTTCTCTTTCTGACTTACTTCACACTGTATGACAGTCTCTAGGTCTATCCACCTCACTACAAATAACTCAATTTTGTTTCTTTTTATGGCTGAGTAATATTCCATTGTATATATGTGCCACATCTTCTTTATCCATTCATCTGTTGGTGGACACTTAGGTTGCTTCCATGTCCTGACTATTGTAAATAGAGCTGCAATGAACATTGTGGTACATGACACTTTTTGAATTATGGTTTTCTCAGGGTATATGCCCAGTAGTGGGATTGCTGGGTCATATGGTACTTCTATTTTTAGTTTTTTAAGGAACCTCCATACTGTTCTCCATAGTGGCTGTATCAATTTACATTCCCACCAACAGTGCAAGAGGGTTCCCTTTTCTCCACACCCTCTCCAGCATTTATTGTTTGTAGATTTTTTGATCATGGCCATTCTGACTGGTGTGAGATGATATCTCATTGTAATTTTGATTTGCATTTCTCTAATGATTAGTGATGTTGAGCATCCTTTCATGTGTTTGTTGGCAATCCATATATCTTCTTTGGAGAAATATCTATTTAGATCTTCTGACCATTTTTGGATTGGGTTCTTTGTGTTTATGATATTGAGTTGCATGAGCTGCTTGTAAATTTTGGAGATTAATCCTTTGTCAGTTGCTTCATTTGCAAATATTTTCTCCCATTCTGAGGGTTGTTTTTTCATCTTTTTTATGGTTTCCTTGCTGTGCAAAAGCTTTTAAGTTTTATTAGGTCCCATTTGTTTATTTTTGTTTTTATTTCCATTTCTCTAGGAGGTGGGTCAAAAAGGATCTTGCTGTGATTTATGTCATAGAGTGTTCTGCCTACGTTTTCCTCTAAGAGTTTGATAGTGTCTAGACTTACATTTAGGTCTTTAATCCATTTTGAGTTTATTTTTGTGTATAGTGTTAGGGAGTGTCCTAATTTCATTCTTTTACATGTAGCTGTCCAGTTTTCCCAGCACCACTTATTGAACAGACTGTCTTTTCTCCATTGTATACCCTTGCCTCCTTTATCAAAGATAAGGTGACCATATATGTGTGGGTTTATCTCTGGGCTTTCTGTCCTGTTCCATTGATCTATATTTCTGTTTTTGTGCCAGTCCCATGCTGTCTTGATTACTGTAGCTTTGTAGTATAGTCTGAAGTCAGGGAGTCTGATTCCTCCAGCTCCATTTTTTCCCCTCAAGATTGCTTTGGCTATTTGGGGTCTTTTGTGTTTCCATACAAATTTTAAGATTTTTTGTTCTAGTTCTGTAAAAAAAAAAACAAAAAAAACTGCCATTGGTAATTTGATAGGGCTTGCACTGAATCTGTAGATTGCTTTGGGTAGTATAGTCATTTTCACAATTTAGATTCTTCCAATCCAAGAACATGGTATATCTCTCCATCTATTTGTATCATCTTTAATTTCTTTCATCAGTGTCTTATAGTTTTCTGCATACAGGTCTTTTGCCTCCTTAGGTAGGTTTATTCCTAGGTATTTTGTTCTTTTTGTTGCCGTGGTAAATGGGAGTGTTTCCTTAATTTCACTTTCAGATTTTTCATCATTAGTGTAGAGAAATGCAAGAGGTTTCTGTGCATTAATTTTCTTTCCTGCTACTTTACCAAATTCATTGATTAGCTCTAGTAGTTTTCTGGTAGCATCTTTAGGATTCTCTATGTATATTATCATGTCATCTGCAAACAGTGACAGTTTTACTTCTTCTTTTCTGATTTGGATTCATTTTATTTCTTTTTCTTCTCTGATTGCTGTGGCTAAAACTTCCTAAACTATGTTGAACAATAGTGGTGAGAGTGGTCAACCTTGTCTCGTTCCTGATCTTAGTGGAAATGGTTTCAGTTTTTCACCATTGAGGATGATGTTGGCTGTGGGTTTGTCATATATGGCCTTTATTATGTTGAGGTAAGTTCCCTCTATGCCTACTTTCTGGAGGGTTTTTATCATAAATGGATGTTGAATTTTGTCAAAAGCTTTTTCTGCATCTATTGAGATGATCATATGGTTTTTCTCCTTCAATTTGTTACTATGGTGTATCACATTGATTGATTTCCGAATATTGAAGAATCCTTGCATTCCTGGGATAAACCCCACTTGATCATGGTGTATGACCCTTTTACTGTGCTGTTGGATTCTGTTTGCTAGTATTTTGTTGAGGATTTTTGGATCTATGTTCATCAGTGATATTGGCCTATACTTTTCTTTCTTTGTGACATCTTTTTCTGGTTTTGGTATCAAGGTGATGGTGGCCTCGTAGAATGAGTTTGGGAGTGTTCCTCCCTCTGCTATATTTTGGAAGAGTTTGAGAAGGATATGTATTAACTCTTTTCTAAATGTTTGATAGAATTCGCCTGTGAAGCCATCTGGTCCTGGGCTTTTCTTTTTTGGAAGACTTTTAATCACAGTTTCAATTTCAGTGCTTGTGATTGGTCTGTTTATATTTTCTATTTCTTCCGGGTTCAGTCTCGGAAGGTTGTGCTTTTCTAAGAATTTGTCCATTTCTTCCAGGTTGTCCATTTTATTGGCATAGAGTTGTTTGTAGTAATCTCTCATGATCCTTTGTATTTCTGCAGTGTCAGTTGTTACTTCGCCTTTTTCGTTTCTAATTCTATTGATTTGAGTCTTCTCCCTTTTTTCTTGATGAATCTGGCTAATGGTTTACCAATTTTGTTTATCTTCTCAAAGAACCAGCTTTTAGTTTTATTGATCTTTGCTATGGTTTTCTTTGTTTCTATTTCATTTATTTCTGCTCTGCTCTTATGATTTCTTTCTTTCTGCTAACTGGGTTTTGTTTGTTCTTCTTTCTCTAATTGCTTTAGGTGTCAAGTTAGGTTGTTTATTTGAGGTGTTTCTTGTTTCTTAAGGTAGGATTGTATTGCTATAAACTTTCCTCTTAGAACTGCTTTTGCTGCATCCCATAGGTTTTGGCTCATCGTGTTTTCATTGTCATTTGTTTCTAGTTATTTTTTGATTTCCTCTTTGATTTCTTCAGTGATCTCTTGGTTACTAAGTAGTGTATTGTTTAGCCTCCATGTGTTTGTATTGTTTACAAATTTTTTCCTGTAATTGATATCTAGTCTCATAGCGTTGTGGTCAGAAAGGATACTTGATACGATTTCAATTTTCTTAAATTTACCAAGGCTTGATTTGTGACCCAAGATATGATCTATCCTGGAGAATGTTCCATGAGCACTTGAGAAGAAAGTGTATTCTGTTATTTTTGGATGGAATGTCCTATAAATATCAATTAAGTCCATCTTGTTTAATGTATCATTTAAAGCTTGTGTTTCCTTGTTTATTTTCATTTTAGATGATCTGTCCATTGGTGAAAGTGGGGAGTTAAAGTCCCCTACTATGATTGTGTTACTGTCAATTTCCCCTTTTATGGCTGTTAGTGTTTGCCTTATGTATTGAGGTGCTCCTATGTTGGGTGCATAAATTTTTACAATTTTTATATCTTCTTGTTGGATTGATCCCTTGATCATTATGTATTGTCCTTCTTTGTCTCTTGTAATAGTCTTTGTTTTAAAGTCTATTTTGTCTGATATGAGAATTGCTACCCCAGCTTTCTTTTGATTTCCATTTGCATGGAATATCTTTTTCCATCCCCTCACTTTCAATCTGTATGTGTCCCTAGCTCTGAAGTGGGTCTCTTGTAGACAGCATATATATGGGTCTTGTTTTTGTATCCATTCAGCCAGTCTATGTCTTTTGGTTGGAGCATTTAATCTATTTACATTTAAGGTAGTTATCGATATGTTTGTTCCTGTTACCATTTTCTTAATTGGGTTTGTTATTATAGGTCTTTTCCTTCTCTTGTGTTTCCTGCCTAGAGAAGTTCCTTTAGCATTTGTTGTAAAGCTGGTTTGGTGGTGCTGAATTCTCTTAACTTTTGCTTGTCTGTAAAGGTTTTAATTTCCCCGTCGAATATGAATGAGATCCTTCCTGGGTAGAGTAATCTTGGTTGTAGGTTTTTCCCTTTCATCACTTTAAATATGTCCTGCTACTCCCTTCTGGCTTTCAGAGTTTCTGCTGAAAGATCAGCTGTTAACTTTATGGGGATTCCCTTGTATGTTATTTGTTGTTTTTCCCTTGCTGCTTTTAATATTTTTTCTTTGGATTTAATTTTTGATAGTTTGATTAATATGTGTCTTGGTGTGTTTCTCCTTGGATTTATCCTGTATGGGACTCTCTGTGCTTGCTGGAGTTGGGTGGCTATTTCCTTTCCCATATTAGGGAAGTTTTCAACTATAATCTCTTCAAATATTTTCTCAGTCCCTGTTTTTTTCTCTTCTTCTTCTGAGACCCCTATAATTCCAATGTTGGTGCTTTTAATGTTGTCCCAGCGGTCTCTGAGACTGTCCTCCATTCTTTTCATTTTTTTTTTCTTTATTCTGCTCTGCTGTAGTTATTTCCACTATTTTATCTTCAGGTCACTTGTCCGTTCTTCTGCCTCAGTTATTCTGCTATTGATTCCTTCTAGAGAATTTTTAATTTCATATATTGTGTTGTTCATCATGGTTTGTTTGCTCTTTAGTTCTTCTAGGTCCTTGTTAAACGTTTCTTGTATTTTCTCCATTTTATTTCTAAGATTTTGGATCATCTTTTCTATCATTACTCTGAATTCTTTTTCAGGTAGACTGCCAACTTCCTCTTTGGTCTGGTGGGTTTTTACCTTGCTCCTTAATCTGCTGTGTGTTTCTCTGTCTTCTCATTTTGCTTAACTTACTGTGTTTGGGGTCTCCTTTTCGCAGGCTGCAGGTTCGTATTTCCTGTTTTTTTTGGTGTGTGCCCCTAGTGGATAAGGTTGCTTCAGTGGGTTGTGTAGGCTTCCTGGTGGAGGCGACAGGTGCCTGTGTTGTGGTGGATGAGACTGGATCTTGTCTTTCTGGTGCACAGGTCCACATCTGGTGGTGTGTTTTTGGGTGTCTGTGACCTTATTATGATTTTAGGCAGCCTCTCTGTTAATGGTTGGGATTGTGTTCCTGTCTTGCTAGTTTGGCATAGGGTGTCCAGCACTGTAGCTTTCTGTTCGTTGAGTGGAGCTGGGTCTTGGTGTTGAGATGGAGATCTCTGGGAGATCTTCACCTTTTGATATTATGTGGAGCTGGGAGGCTGGTGGACCAATGTCCTTAACTCGGCTCTCCCACCTCAGAAACACAGGCCTGACACCCAGCCGGACCACCAAGAGCAAAAAGAGAAAAAGGGAAAAATATATATATATCGTTGCTCCCAAAGTCCACCTCCTCAGTTTGGGATGATTCGTTGTCTATTCAGGTATTCCACAGATGCAGGTACATCAAGTTGATTGTGGAGATTTAATCCGCTGCTCCTGAGCCTGCTGGGAGAGATTTCCCTTTCTCTTCTTTGTTCGGACAGCTCCTGGGGTTCAGCTTTGGATTTGGCCCCGCCTCTGCGTGTAGGTGACCTGAGGGCGTCTGTTCCTGCTCAGGCAGGACAGGGTTAAAGGAGCAGCTGAGTTGGGGGCTCTGGCTCACTCAGGCCGCGGGGAGGGAGGGGTGCGTAATGCATGGCAAGCCTGCAGTGCCAGAGGTCAGCATGACGTTGAAACAGCCTGAGGCGCGCCGTGCGTTCTCCCGGGGGAGTTGTCCCTGGATCACGGGAGCCTGGCCGTGGCGGGCTGCACAGGTTCCCGGGAGGGGCGGTGTGGAGAGTGACCTGTGCTTGCACACAGGCTTCTTGGTGGCGGCAGCAGCAGCCTTAGCGTCTCATGCCCGTCTCTGGGGTCCGCGCTGATCGCCGCGGCTCGCGCCCGTCTCTGGAGCTCGTTTAGGCGGCGCTCTGAATCCCCTCTCCTCGCGCACCAGGAAACAAAGAGGCAAGGAAAAGTCTCTTGCCTCTTCGGCAGCTCCAGACCTTTTCCCGGACTCCCTCCCGGCTAGCTGTGGTGCACTAGCCCCTTCAGGCTGTGTTCACACCGCCACCCCCAGTCCTCTCCCTGCGATCCGATCGAAGCCCGAGCCTCAGCTCCCAGCCCCCGCCCGCCCCGGCGGGTGAGCAGACAAGCCTCTCGGGCTGGTGAGTGCTGGTTGGCGCCGAGCCTCCGTGTGGGAGTCTCTCCGCTTTGCCCTCCGCACCCCTGTGGCTGCGCTCTCCTCCGTGGCTCCGAAGCTCCCCCCTCCGCCACCCGCAGTCTCCGCCCGCGAAGGGGCTTCCTAGTGTGTGGAAACCTTTCCTCCTTCACGGCTCCCTCCCAGAGGTGCAAGTCCCGTCCCTATTCTTTTGTCTCTGTTTTTTCTTTTTTCTTTTGCCCTGCCCAGGTACCTGGGGAGTTTCTTGCCTTTTGGGAAGTCTGAGTTCTTCTGCCAGCGTTCAGTGGGTGTTCTGTAGGAGCTGTTCCACATGTAGATGTATTTCTGATGTATCTGTGGGAAGGAAGGTGATGTCCGCGTCTTACTCTTCCGCCATCTTGAAGCTCCTCTCCTTTTTTGTTTTAATGATGGTTTTAAGGAAAAGTTATTGCTGAAGAAGCTGTATGGTTTTTGTTTGTTTTTCTTTATTCATTTATTCCTTCTTTCAACAAAAATTTATTAAAATAACTCTTCTTAAAACAGTTTTGGAAAGAATTGTGCTAACTAACCCTATTTATACAGAATAAGTCAGAGTTGTATGTTGCCATCAGTTAGGGGAGCCTGAAAGGACACTTATACCCTCTCGACCTGATACAGTTTCCCAGTATAGGTAGTACAAACTAAAACTTTGGTCATTTGGTGTCTTCTGGAAGCATCCTTTAAGACAAATCCAAGCCTGCAAGTAGCCATGTTAATTATTTCTATGTGATTAATTTCTTAAACAGCAGGGCTTTAGGGAAATCTCAAGGTCCTTGTCTTTGGACAGGAGGAGAAAGGCAGAATTAGGTTCTGAATACTGGGAGGACTTGGCCTTTTATGTAGTCTATAGTCAATAGATATTTGTTGAATGAATATGAGAGGGTGAATAGAAAACCCTAAAATAAATCTGCCCTATTGTAAGATATCGCCCTGAGCCAGTCTTTTTTCTAGGCATTCAGACTTTGCCTTTGACTTTCAAATTCAACTGAAGTCCTACTTCTCTTCAGCCACTGGATTCTATCTTATAACAGGGAAAGAAGATGCTTCATCCGCATTTGATATTGATAGCTTCCCAGAGGTCTCAAAGCATTATCATATCGATCTTGATGTGAACACAACCAAGGAATTCATTGGCTATAATTAATTAGTCCTAAAACACTCTCACATTAAAAAATTTAACCAGAGGTCACTGAAAAGTTTGTAGCCACTTAGAAATGGTGTGATTGCTGTGTCACAAATTGGTGAATGGCTGAGAAAGTGAAGGAGTTTGTACATGAGCTGATTATCTAGGGATCAGATGAACCTGTGAAACTTCCCTGATTGTTCATTTGTGAAATAGGAAGTTCAGAATTGATGTTGCTGGAGTCACCTTTCTCGCACTGTGACTGATTGCAGCTCTCTTCTTCTCTGTGGGCATAGAACAGGCAAGTGTGCAGCGCCAGAAGAGAGGACGGATGCATGAGCTCCCCACCATGACTTTCGGCCTAAACTCATGTGAGAGAGATTCCAAGTGACCCTGATTGTTGACCTCACTTCCTTGAAAGTACATCACAGAGAGAATCTTACTTTGCCAAGGGCATTGTTTTAGTTGAGAACAATTGCCATGTTTGGCACTTAGTGTTTTTCTTTTCTCTGCTTGTTTTTGTGTAGCAAATGAGGGGAAAAAAACCACACACACACACAGTTTTATTTTCACCTTATTATTTTTTTAAAGGATCTCTTCAGAATCATATAATTTTAAGGCTGAAAGACACCTTAAAAGCAATCTAATCTTTCTCTAATGCATAAATCCCTTTATTTCATCCACTAAAATGATTTATACGCTCAAGCACTTTAAATGACTTGGAACTTACTGCCTCATCAAACATCTCATTCCACTTTAGCAGCTTTGAGTGTAAGAAAGTTTTTTTTTTTTAATATTGAGTTGAAATCTGTACCCCTCACCTGTCTGTAACCTGAACCCATTAGTCCTAATTTTGCTTTCTAGAAGTACACAGAAACAGTAAGCTCTCATTTACTTGGTAACCTCTCACATATTTTAAACTATCTACTGTATACTCACAAGGTCCTTTTAAAATAATGAATCACTCCAAGTTTCTGCAAGCATTTTTTTAAAATTCACAGATATGCAGGTTTTTAAGAAATGGAAGAAATTTTAGAAATCATCTAGTCTATTTTTTTTTTCTACAAAGACATTTCTACAAAATACTAATGCTGGAGATACTAATAGTAAAAAGCACACAGTAAGATCCTCATCTTTAGTCTCCTTATGCCTGTGATTCTGGAACTTGGGACTCCTCTTCTTAGAGTTATATGAAGGGAGCCCCAGGGTAATCTTACTTTTCCTTAAAGATTTTATCAAAGAATCCTCATTTTTATGTTAGAAAGAAACATTGACATAATAAGAATTTTAATATCAACTTGACATGAAATATGAGGTTTCAAATACTTTAAAACTTTCCAAGGGCAGCTGCTATGGACTGAATTATGTCCCCTCGAATTTATATATGTTGAAGCCCTAACATACAACGTGATAGTATTAGTATTCGAAGATGGGGACTTTGTAAGGTAAGTATGTTGTGATGATGTTGTGAGAGTGGGCACATTGTGGGATTATTTTCCTCATTAGAAGAGACACCAGAACTTTCTTTCTCATATTCTCTTCCTCTCTCTCTCTTTCTCCACCATGTGAGAACAACCAGAAACTGACCATGCTGGCACCCTGATCTAGGACTTCAAGCATCCAGAACTATGAGAATATTCATTTCTGTTGTCTCTGCCACCCACACTGTGGTATTTATTTATGGAAACCTGAGCAGACTAAGATAGCAGATTTGGTGTAGGCCTGTTCCTCTCAGCCAAAGGCAATTTGTCAATATCTGAACACATTTTTTATTATCACAATTTGGAAATGCTACTGGGATCTATTGGGGAGGGGCCAGGGATGCTGTTAAACATTCTATAATGCACGGGAGGGGTACCCACAACAAAGAATTATCTGGTCCAAAATGTCAAGCTGGGGTTGAAAAACTCTGGACTTGGTTATCAGTAGGGTATCATTGGGTAACTTAGTGGAATGTTTATTATTCATCACCATTTGTTATTCATCTTTTAAGTGCAGAATATGAAAACTGTCATAAGAGGAATGGTTTTTCTAAAATAAAGGAGGCTAGATGATTTTTCTCTTTTCACCAGCTCTGGATGAATTTACAATGATCTCCAAGCAGATTTCTTGTTCTTATTTCAACAGGATCTTTGTCGTCCTGTGAAGAATGTTGATTACCTCATATCTCAAATAACCTCAAATAACCTCAAATAACAGGGCCCTTAATGTTGAGGCTGCATTTCAGATATAGCTTTTATTACTCAGGGTTATTCAGAAGCAGAACCAATAGGCCGTGTGTGTGTGTGTGTGTGTGTGTGTAAAGAGATTTATTTTAAAGGAAGTAGCTCATAACAATTATGGAAGCTGGCAAGTCCAACGAATTATGGAGATCCAGCAAAGAGCTGATGTTGCAGTTCAAGTCTAAAGGCTATCAAGCTGCAGAATTCCTTCTCACTGAGGTCCAGTCTTTTGTTCTGTTCACGGCTTCGACTGGCCGCCCACATTATGGAGAGCAGTCTGCTTTACTCAAAGCCTACCCATTTTAATGTGAATCTTATCCAAATCACCCTCACAGAATTATCCAGAATAATGTTTGAGTAAATATCTGGGCACTGTGACCCAGCCAAGTTGACACACAAAATTAACCATCACAGTGCTTCTTTCCTAATCATGTTGTGTGTTAAACCCCATCTTTTCTCACTCTACACGTCTTTAAAAGTGCATAGAATATTGTTTTAAAGTTATCATATGTAATAGTGAAAAAGTAGTAACTTTAAAAAATGTAAGTAAATCTCGTTATATTTATTTATGTATTTTTCAGTTGAAGCCTACCTTACTATGAGTTTAATTTGGAGTATTCCAAAATTGAAAGCAATTTATTTGAGTAAATGTAAGAAGCACAGCCCATAAGTAAAAATTGGGACTATCTCCTCTGCTTGGAACTGGATGTCCTTCAAATCCAGCTTAGTAAAAATTGGTTTATTCCCTGTGTAAATGAGAAAGAAAATAAACGGTATCAAAACAGTTTCAGAAACTTCCTAGCACCGAGGACATGCCATATTTATATAACAGTTTAAAAATAATTTACCAGTGCAGTTAGAAGTCATATACCAGAGTAATTCCTTTTTAAACACTGGACATCATCTTTTCTTGAACATCACTTTCATAGCATCCAGTCTTGGTGCTATGCAGTATTTGTTTTGCAAAGTTGCCAAAATTCTCAGGCATTTTAGTGGATTTTTAATTTTTTAAAACAAATTTGCTTGTTCTCAACTTGCTTCTGTACTTAAGAAAGCCTCAGTAGTTTATCTGGAGAAGTCATAAGTATTATTTATTACTCATTTTAGCGTTGGAATTCTTTTTCCATTAACACCATTAGTGTTTGAATAATATGCATAAAGCACCATAGAAATCTAGAAAAATTCTATGAGTATTTAATGTTTTTTTTAAAATAAATTTATTTTATTTATTTATTTATTTATTTGTTTTTGGCTGCATTGGGTCTTCGTTGCTGCGCGCGGGCTTTCTCTACTTGCGGCCAGCGGGGGTTCCTCTTGGTTGCAGTGCGCGGGCTTCTCATTGCAGTGGCTTCTCTTGTTGTAGAGCACGGGCTCTAGGCACGCGGGCTTCAGTAGTTGTGGCACGCAGGCTCAGTAGTTGTGGCTCGCGGGCTCTAGAGCACAGGCTCAGTAGTTGTGGTGCACGGGCTTAGTTGCTCCACGGCATGTGGGATCTTCCTGGACCAGGGCTCGAACCCATGTCCCCTGCATCATTGGCAGGCGGATTCTTAAATCACTGCACCACCAGGGAAGCCCGAGTATTTAATGTTTAATGTGTGTGTTGGTATTACGAAATCACTTGTTTACTGCAAGGCATTTGATGTTAAGACAAGACTTTGGAACTGCCCCGCCCTCCTCCCTCTCTCCCTCCCTCCCTCCCACATATTAGCCCAGAGATGACATGACTCTCTATACTTTTCTGGGTTCAGGATTTATGTACATCATTTTCCTTTCATGGAAATGTAATCTGTCCTATAAATCACCACAAGGCCTTCAGAATTAACAAATCTGAGGAACAAACCTATGCTGAAGCTAATCCTCTGTTTGGATACAATGAGTCATCTACAATTCTCTTTTGGTTGTCCTAACTGGGAAAGTTCATATGACTTTTCATTCTATCTTCATGGAATAGAATGGGTTAATTGACCTATGTTCCAGTTTTGTTCAATGAACCATGTCAGGACAGAGTTTCTGTTCTCGCTAACTGTATGGAGAACTGCTTTTTCATAAAGTTTCAAACTGAGAAAAATCTCAAGGATATTTTCAAACTAGACACAAAATTGTCTTTAGTGCTCTATAATTTGAACGAATTTTTAAAAATGAATAAATGGATTCTAATATATTAGTGAAAACCAAGATAAATAATTCCTCAAATTCTCATGTGACATTTGCTATGATACTAATTATTATGAGGAAATAGAAGTGATTAAGACATGGGGCTGCTCTCAAGAAACTTACATTCTAGATATCTAGAGAAGATAAGTTCATAAATAATGAGACTTCAAAGCAATATTTGAAACATGGTGCAGTAGAGGTAAACTGCATGAACAAAGTTTAGAGAAGGTTGTGATCATTTTTAACTCACATGGGTAGGTCTTGGGGGAATGATGAAAATATTGAGAAATAGGGTAGGTTTGCTCTTAGAGGCAGTTGGTCGAGACAGGATGTATTTTCAGGACCACAGCTGCTCCCGTTGAAGGTAGTAACTTTCTCAGGCAGATCTTCACCGACTTATTCAGAATCTACTTGCTCCTTTGTTTGTTGAACAGTTGGACACACCTGACTTCAGGGGTTTCCTAGTCAGACTAAAGCTTAATTTTTGAAAGCATTAATTTTTGACCAGTAATATAAAATGTTTTTGTTCTGTAGCGAATAACAAATTCCACCAACTTTACAGCCATTTCATTTTGTGTGTGTGTGGAGAGGGTCAGTGAGGAGAGGGTAGGGGGTGGGGAACTCAAGGATGTTACAAAGGTGTCATGTTTTAGAGGTAGAACTCTGAGATATTTATCAGTCTGAGGAGCAGCTTGCTCCTCCAAAGTAGGATCAGCAGTAGAGCAACAGGTAACGCTTTCTGCTTCTCAGAAAAATAAGACTGGCCATTCTTCCATTCTACAAATGCTGCATAGTTGTAGAATGGGAAATAGGGAAATACTAAATTGAAGGATGAGCTGGGAAAAAGATGTGATGTAAATGCTTTGAGGATCCAGAGGGGAGATTGTTAGATCCTAGATCGTTCTATTATTATTAAAACAATTTTTTTGGAAATAATTGTTTTTCCTCTTTTTTTTAAATTAATTTTTATTGCTTTACAATGTTGTGTTTAGTTGCTACCGTACAGCAAAGTGAATAAGCTATACGTATGCATATATCCCCTCTTTTTTGGATTTCCTTCCCATTTAGGTCACCACAGAGCACTGAGTAGAGTTCCCTGAGCTATACAGTAGCTTCTCATTAGTTATCTATTTAATACATAGTATCAATAGTGTATATATGTCAATCCCAATCTCCCAATTCATCCCATCCACCCCCTCCCCCCTTGGTATCCATGCATTTGTTCTCTACGTCTGTGTCTCTTTTTCTGCTTTGCAAATAAGATCATCTGTACCATTTTTCTAGATTCCACATATATATGTTAATGTGCGATATTTGTTTTTCTCTTTCTGACTTACTCCACTCTGTATGACAGTCTCTAGGTCCATCCACATCTCTAAAAATGACCCAATTTGTTTCCTTTTTATGGCTGAGTAATATTCCATTGTATATATGTATGGCATCTTCTTTATCCATTCCTCTTTTGATGGACATTTAGGTTAGTTCCGTGTCCTGGCTATTGTAAATAGTGCTGCAGTGAACACTGGGGTACATGTGTCTTTTTGAATTATGGTCTTCTTTGGGTATATGCCCAGTAGTGGGATTGCTGGGTCATATGGTAGTTATATTTTTAGTTTTTTAAGGATGGAAATAATTTTAAATTTACAGAAATGTCACAAAAATAGTTCAGAGCATTCATGTATATATACCCTTCACCCAGTTTCTTCCAAATGTTAACAACTTACTTAACCACATTACAAATATTACAATCAGGAAATTAACATTGATACAATATTGTTAACTATTAACTAACTATTAACTATTGGTACAACATTATTAACTTAAAAGACCTTATTAACATTTCACTAATGACATACCATAATGCTGTTTTTCTGTTCTAAGATCCAATCAAAAATCCTGCATTGTATTTAGTTGTGTCACCTTAGTCTCCCCCAATCTGTGAAAGTTCTTCAGCCTTTTAATTTCATTAAAATGGAATCATACAATATATACTCTTTTTGTCTGTCTGCTTTTGCTCAGCATAAATTTGATATTCATCTGTGTTACTGCAAATAACACTAATTCTTCCCTTTTTATTTTTGGATATTATTCTATTTTAAGAAAATAACTCAATTTTTTATATTCATTCTCCTGTTCATGGACATTTGAGTTGTATCCATCTGGGGCTATTATGAATAGTCTCTATGGACATTCAAATCTAAGTTTGTTTATTTGTTTGTCTTTATGGACACAATTTTTAATTTTCTTAGGAATGGAATTTTGGGATCATATTGTAGATGTATGTTTAAGATGACAAGAAACTGCCAAACACCCTGACAAAGTGATTTTACTTTTTTTTACATATTTGCAATCGTATCAGAGTTCCAATTGCTACACTTTTTTGCCAGCATACATAATTGACAGTCATTTTAAATTTAGCTTTTCTTTCTGATGTGTAATGGTATCACACTGTGGTTTAATTTGCATTTCCCCGATAACTAAAGGGATTATGCATCTTTATGTGCTTTTTGACTATTCATATGTCTTCTTTTGAATTGTCTATTTAATTATTTGCCCATTTTTATGTTTTTTTTTATTTTTCAGTTGTAGGAGTACTTTATATATTCTTGATTCAAGTTCTTTGTCAGATGTATTTTTTCCAAACGTTTTCCTCCCAGTTAGTGATTTACATGTTTATGTTCTTGTTTTTTTCTCTAGATCATGTTAAAAGTTCAGACTTATTTGGAATCATATAACAGAACTCTACTTGAGCTCTCTGAAGCAAAAGTAGGTGAGTTTGGGGGATTTACTGTAAGAATATAACAATAAAGCACAAATTAGAAAAGAGAGATACTATCAGACCTCAGAAAAGAATTAGAACAATAGACTTTATGCCAAATAGCAATTGTTCTCCCTGTTTCTGTCATCACGTTCTCTTTTTCAGCCTCCCTCTTCCACTTTTAAGAATCATTGTGATTACCTTGGGCATACCCAGATATTCTAGGTTAACATTTTTTACTTAAAGTTAGATGGTTACTCCCTTAATTCTATCTGTGAACAAAGTTCCCTTTTGCTGTGTAACATAACATAATCATATGTTCCAGGAATTGATATGGACATCTTTGGGGGAGCCATTATTCTACATATCTCAAATGAGTTTCTCTTCTTTAAGACAAGAGTGCTGGTAATTAAATGCCTCAAAGTTATGTAGTTGACAGTAGTAATATTTGTATTTGGTCTTAATGAATTTTGATACTGCCTTTAGATCAGTGTACATATGAAAATCGAATAGATTCTAGAAGAGTTTTGGTTGATCTTCATGGTACTTTTGAAATCTTATTCCCTGATAAGTTACAAGAGGACACTAATGAAGACCTATTTCACATACAATGCCTTGAGACATCCTTCACATGTGAACATGGACTTTTATCATTTTTCTATTTAATTTTGCCATTGAATGAGTTGGAAGACTAATATATTTGTATGATCCATGGTTCTTCAGTTTGTGGCAAATGAGCAGAGTACTGAAGGAATATTAGGATTTATATAGAAAAGAGGGATTAGGGTGATGATATTTCTAGAAGAGAAAACTCCACCTGCTCCAGGAAATATGAGCGATTCAGTGTCATTAAGTGTAAGCTATAAACTTAGGTACCCAGAGACAAAGCTAAAAAGATAAATAAGGTCCAGATGGGGTCATAAAAAATAATTTAAATTTATCCTAAAGTAAATGTGAGTATTAATAATTTTAAACAAGGAATTATTTGACTAGGGTTTGTATGGTAGATTGATTTATAAACCCCTTAAATTATATTATTTTTTCTCTTTTTTTCCACCCACATTGGTGGTGGAGATTTTAAGATGTGGTTGGATACAGGATATATCTAAGATATAGCCAAAAGCATCCCTTAGTGTCCTGAATGTGGTATGAGAGAAAAAGAAGTGTCAGTGATGATTCCATGGGTTTGGACCTAAGCAATTTGAATACTGAACTTAAAATTCACTGAGTTGAGGAATAGAGAAAACATATTGAGAACTGAGATAACTAAGATATTGCTTTTGGTCAGTTTATTAATTAATGCTTTTTAGAAAGAAACCTAAATGAAAATGGTAAGTGGAAGCAAGATATAAGAATCTGGATTTCAAGAGAAAGGTCAAAAATGGAGGCATCTATTTGGGGTCATCAACATATAGAGATTCTTTAAAACCATGACATCAGATGAAGTATTTAAGAACATGAGTGCAGATTAGAAGGACAAGGCCCAGAGTTACTGTAACATTTAAGGGTTTTGTGGAGAGAATGAAGAACCGGTCAAGAGAATGAGGAGGAGCACTCACTGAGATAGGAGGAAAGCCAGGAGAATGTGACGCCTTGAAATCTAAATGAAGAAAGTGTTTCAAGAAGGAGAACATGATTAAATATGTCAAATGCTGAAGGTAAGTAAAGTAAAATGAGGATTCAACTGACCAATAGAATTAGTAGCATGAATATCATTGATAACTCTTACAGGAGTCAATTTAATGCAGTGGTACGGATGAAAGCCTATTTAGAAAGGAGTCAAGGCTAAGTGAATTGGTGACAAATCAATTGGTATAGACCAATCCTTAAAAGAATTTTACGTCAGAGGTGTGGTAGGTAAAATTCAGAAATCATCCTTGAAACATCTGAGTTCACCCGCGCTCAGTGTACATGCCCTGTGTCATCTCTCCTTGACTGTAGATGTAACTGCATATATGATGGATTTCACCCCATGATTAGTTTATATTACAAAGGTGAAGAAATTTTTGCATTTGCAATTAAGGTACCAAATCAGTTGACTTTGAGATAATCAAAAAGAAAATTATTCAGGTGGCCCTGGCGTAATCAAATGAGCTGTAAAAGGGACAAGGCATCTCCAGAAATCAGAGATTCAATGTGTGAGGTAAATTCGTCTCCTGGCCTTGAAAAAAAAGCAAACTGCTATGTTCTGAGAGAGTCTGTGAGCTGGAGTCTTCTAGGAGCTTAGAGGGGCCTCCAGCAAATACCCAGCAAGAAAACATGGAACTCAGTCCTACAACTCCATGGAAATGAATTCTGACAGGAACTAGTGAGCTTAGAAGAGGAAACCTGTGAACCCCTCATTTGAAATCACAGTCCCAGCTGACCTCTTGATTCAATCCACTGAGCGCCTGAGTAGAGAACCCAGCTAACCTATGCTTGACTCCTGACCCATAGAAATTGTGATATAATTATTTGTCTTGTTTGACACCACTAAGTTTATGATATTTTAAGGCACACTTTTAAAATAGGCAATTATGTTTTAATAGACAATTAATACAAAAGGGGTTCAGGAAAATAAAGCATTAGCTAAAGGAGATGTAGAGGTCGTGAGGGCTTTGCTTTTTAAGATGTCTGTATGCTGATGGGAAAAAATGATGCAGGAAAAAACTGATTGGGTGTAGTGCATGAATGGATGAGTTGGCTTTACATGGACAACTTACACAGTAGCAGAAGAGAAGGCAGAGTGTATTGGTACAAATGATGGCAAATTAGTTGATGTGATAAGGATATGATAAAATTCTTTGCAGATTTTATTATTTCTCAGTGAAATAGGGGCTAAAATAATCAGCTGAGTGTGAAAATAGTTGAAGCTTGGGGAGAGGGAATAAAGTGTGAAAATATCCTTTAGGAGAGTAAGCAATTAATTGGAATACAGATACATAGCAGAATTGCTACTAATTGATAACAGAATTGCAGTGCGAATTGATAAGTAAACTTAAATTAACTAGTCACAAAGATTGCATGTTTTCTCTAGTCAGGTTGAGTGGCCTTAGTGAAGGGAGAATAGAGGGAGAGTTGGGCTTTCGCGTATGAGTGTTAAGGAGGGATAGCCTGGCAAGGAAGGTGAAGGTGGATGAAAGGGAATTATTGCAGTGATGGAACATTTTCCAGGTTGACATGTGTAGCTCAAATTTATTTTTTAACTGATGTATCGTTCCATTTTGAGGTATACCACTATTTATTTCTCTTCGGGTGGGCATTTAGATTGCTACCACGTTTTTTGTTATAACAAATAATGCCACAGTGAGCATATTTGTGCCTAATTTATTGTACATATGTGTAAATATACTTCTAATATATGTATCTAGAAGAAAACTGTATGGGAAATAGGTAATTTTCCATTTTAGTAGTACTGCAAATTGTTCTCAAGAGTAGCTGTAATTTACATATTCCCACCAATGATATATTGATACTAGCCTATTCTGCTGTTCCTCACGCCCTGGCCAACTCTTGATAATGTGGAACGTTTTAGCCAACATATTTGTATTTTCTGTTTAATTTATTGCTTTTACCTTAACGTTTTTCCTACTTTATTTCTATTTTTTAAAAATAACATTTTTAAAGCATATAAATTTTCAATAATATAATCATGTTGCCCACTTAATTTGGAAGTTGAGCATTGCAAAATTTAAAATCTTCTACAATGTGTCTTTTCCCGGTTTTGTTTTCACGTGAACACTTCTTATAGCCTTAGCACATAACTATCACTACTGGCTTCTTGTTTATCCTTCCAGGTAATTTTATTCATTTCAAACCAATGCAAATATATGTTACTTTTTTTTCCACTTTTTTACGTAATTGGTTACATATACATATTATTATTCACTGTTTTCACATAGTAATATATCTTGTAAATCTTTATGTCAGTTCATAAAGGACTTCTTATCTTTTACATCTATATAACATTCCATTGTCTGAATATAATATAATTTCTTCACTGAATTCTTTTTTCTTTCTCTTTTAGATTGTTTCCATTCTTTTGCTCTTCCAAAGAATGTTACAGTAAATAACTTTGAGCATAAATCATTTCACATAGCATGGATGTGTCTGTAGGGGAATTTATTACAAGTGGAATAGCTGGGTTAAAGATACATGAAATTGTTTGCACACAGATTCTCCAATGTAATTTGATTATGTTACCAGATTTAAGAATTTTGCTGATTTGATAAATGCAAAGGTTAATTTATATATAGTTTAATTGTGTTTCTTATTTTATGAGTTAAATTAGAAATATTTCATATGTTTAAGAGCCATTTATATTTCTCTTTCTTTGAAAAGAGTGTTGATATCCTTTGCCCATTTTTTTTGGTAGTTGATCTTTTTCTTTAACTTTAGGTAGATTAGCCTTTTTTAAAAATGAATTAAGGCATTTTTCCTAGATCATAATTTTTGAATTTATCATTATTATTACTATAATTTTTATGTTTTAAGAGATTGAATTTTTCATATTTGATTTTGTTAGGATTTCTGAATTATGCTATAGTTTAGAAAGATTGCCTCACTCTTAGATTATAAAAATACCCCCATGTTTTCATATAGGTTATTAAAAGTTAGATTATTTTTTATTTATGTATTTTATCCATATAGAATTCTTCTTGGTATATGGGAAGAGGTATAAACAGGGCTTTTAAAAATATTTTTATAATGTTTTTCCAACACCATTTACTGTCTAGTTCATCTTTTCAACCACTGTTTAATTGCTCAACATTTTTTCCTATTTCATTGATTTTTACCTTTTTTAGTTTTTCTCCTCAATTTTCTTTAGTTGTTTTGCTTTTTCTATCTTTTTGAGTTTAATACTTAGCTGATTTATTCTAATTTTCCACATTTTGAAAGAATTTTTCCCTGCTACTGCTTTGGCTATATCCACAATTTTAGATATGTAAAGCTCTTGTTGTCATTCAGTCATAAATAATTTATATTTTCTACTTTTATTTTCTCTTAAACCATTGTAGCAAGAAACCTCTAAGATGGACCCAAAGACTCTTGCCTCCTAGTGTTATGCCCATGTGTATTCTCCTTTCATTGAGTGACATCCTTCAAATAAATAGTAATTCTGACATTATAGATGCCACTTCTGAGATTATGTTACAAAGAGACTGGCCTACGTCTTGCTCAGTCTCTCTCGTTGCCTCATTCTGAGCGAAAGCTAGCTGCCATGTTGTGAGCTTCCCCACATAGAAACCCCCATAGCAGGGGCAGGAACTGATGTCTCTGGCAAACAGTGAGAAGCTAAGGATTGCCGTAGTCACATGAATGGACTTGAAAGTGGATTCTCTGAGGACTGGGAACAACCACTTGTATAAACTTGGAAGTAGATTCCCCCCTAAGTTGAGCCTTCAGATAACTATAACCCCAGATGATACCTTGATTATAGCCTTATGGGAGACTCCAACCCAGAGACACCCAGCTAAGAAGCACCTGAATGCTGGACCCAGAGAAACCATAATATAACAAGTATTTATTTTTTGAGCTATTAAATATTGGGGTAATTTGTTACACAGCAATATATAACTAATATAATCATGAATCAAAGAAACATATGTATTCCAATATCTCAAATAAGTGGGGCAGATGAATTTATGTGATTTCTAATTTTATTTAATTTTAGTTAGGGAATATGTTTTGTGTAATATTGATTGAAGATTATTTTATGTTCTAGTAGCTGGTCAGTATTGATATAGGATTGATAATATTTAATATGGGATTGAAGATAATAAGTGTTTTCTCTTTGTATGGTACAGATATGCAGCTTATTTTTTTGTTTATTTCCATGGTTGATATTCAGCTGATTCAGACTTTGCACTTCAAACTGATTGTTAAAGTCCAACATCTCTTCTACTTTGTTGACACCTTTATATGATTAATCAGTGCCTTTGTTACTTTGGCTATTAAATATTTTTTAGTAACAAACCTGGTTATTTCAGTCCTATGTGTTCTTATTTATTTTTTGCTTGCTTGAAATGTAAGTATATGAGAACACCATATTAAAGTTCCCCACTAGGAACTGGGAATTTTTCAACTTCTCCTTGTTTTTCATTATTTGGATTGATTTATTTTAAGACTCTATTGTTAGCTACATCCAAGTTCATGAGTATTATTGTCTTTGTGGATCAGTCCTTTTATAAGGGAGGAATAGGCACTTTATCTGCTTTAATATCTCATAGTATGTATTGGTTACAAGAATATTTAGCATCCAGTGATAAAAATGAAATAAAACGATAACTGTGGCTTAAGCAAGACACACATTTATTTCTCTCTCTTCAAAACCTAGGCCACCTAGGGCTGGGAGGGTCTTCACAGCCGTCAGGAACTCAGGCTCCTTTAAAGTAATTACTGAGCCATTTTCAAATCATTACATGTTTATATTCTTTTGTTGCAACTTTTTTTTTCTTTTAAGCTTGTCCTGTATGAACAGATACTAGCTACATTTTAAAAATCCATTTATAACTTATGCTTTCTAATAATAGTTTCAACTTAAATATGCCTATTTTAATTAATGGTATACTTTAAATTATTTCTGCCATCTTAGCATGTGTTTTTTTTTTTAATGTTTATCAAACTTTTTCTTTTTTTTCCTGTCCCTCCCTTTGTTTTAATGTATAATTTCTTTGATGTTCTTGTTTATTTGTTCCATTTTTTTCTCTATAGGTTTATAAGTTTTACAGTCTGATTCTTAATATTTCTTCCTCTTCCTCCTCCTCCTCCTCCTCCTGGGCCGTCCCTTTTCCTTCCCCTTTCTCTTCTCCTTCCCCTTCTTCTTCCTCATCTTCTTCTTCTTGTTGTTTGGGATTTCTTTAAATTTTTATTCACAAAACATCAACTTTTTTTTAAACAAGTATATCACGTAGTTCTGCCTTTCTTTGGGACAAGACAAAGTTTTTAGCATACTTATACTTTCCTTTGTACCATTTCACCTCTCAACTGTTACTATTGTTTCCAATTTATTTATTTTATTAAACTACTATCTTTAATGTATTTTAACTTTGTTTTATATTTTGTATTTTTTTTTAATCCTTTGCTCTATATTCAAGAAAGTTTTCACTGATTTTACAACTCACTATTTCACTTTTCAAGTCTCTCCAGTTGGCTGGGTAGTAAATCTATTCAAATATTTCTCATTTAATAACCATCAACTTCTGTGTCATAATTTTTTATTCTTGTTTTGGTTGCTTTCACTTTTATTTTTCTGTAGAAGACATTAAATTGATTACTTTAAAGTTCTTTTCAGATTGCTGTACTTTTCTCTATGTTCTGAGTTATAACTCTGTTTTGCTCAGTTGTGCAACCCTTTCAATTGTTTTGGTTTTCCTCTAGCACTTTGTGATTCTTATTTGTAAGGCTATCTTTGGACAGATATTACTTTATTACACATCCAGGGAATACATAACTGTCTTAAAGATGCTTAGTCTTGGCCTTCCATGACACAAGGCTTCCACGACAGTCTTTGCATGTTTCACCTATTATTGGATTCAGATCCCATGTGGTTAGTTTATTTCTGGATTTATTTCATTAAATACATTACAGAATTCTAGATTGGCTTCACATGTATAAGAGATCCTGCTTGAGTTTTCAGTCAATAAAAATTTATTCCTCTTCTTGTATTATGTTATATTTTCTGATTCTTTACCGTTATGCATGTTTTATGAGCACCGCCCAAGTAAATCACAGGTTCTGTTACACTGACCCTCCTCCCCAGACCTTTGATGTTCTTGACTTAGCCCAGAATGTTTAGTAAATATATGCTTCATTTCTAGTCTATGAAGAAAATCTCTTTTTTAATTATGGCAATTTTGTTTGGCAGTGCTTGTTCTTTCATTTATATGTGTTCAGATGACATTGTGGGAGGTTTGAGCAGTTGTAAATTTGCAAAATTGATCAGAAGTTGTGAATTTGCAAAATTGATCTGCTATAATTTTAGAGAGCTCTTCTTTCTGTATTTTAAAGTATTACCTGTTTCCTCCATTGCTCTCAGGTTGTTAACTTCCTTCTGTCATCACTGTGACTAACTCTAGAGCTCCTTAGTTCTGATTAATTTTAATTCATTGATAGTCAGAAAGCTAGGTGGACTTTATAAAATTATTACTATAACAGTAAAAAAAAAATTGTATATCAAGTGCTTTCTTCATATACAATGGCCAAATCAAGTGTTTTGTTAAATCAGGTCAAATCAAAAAATGTACAGACATCTCTTCCTATTCTCTTGGGCCTTTCTTCATTATTACCAAGTTCTCACTGATGTTCCAAACTGCTGATTTGTAGGATAAGTGACCTTCAGATAAATGACATGTTACTGCTTTATCTTCTCTTCATAGGACACTTGAGACATGATCAAGCCATGAATGAAAAGTCAGTGTATTTTCTACTATAGAAAACAAAAATGCTGGCATCTTTCCGTTTTAGTTTTTATTCCGGTTATATAAAATGAAGGTTGTTTTCAATTCATGTATATGTACTTATATTTTTACATAACACACAAAAAAACAAAGTTTATTTTATTTCAGGCACTGCATTGCAGCCAAACTCATCCAAGTTGCCTGAAATTCTCCTGAGCTAACTCAAATATTGGCTGAGATGATAATATATCCTCATTTGTTCAGTACAAATTAAATCATAATGTGGCAATTTTGCCATTAAAAAGCTATTTGCAAAGGTATGCAATGACTACAGAAATATTTAAGGACCAGTTCAAGCACTTCATTTTAGTCACTTTTTTACTGAATCGATCCCAAATGATGCAAGGACCTTGAGGCCTGGTGATGAATGCTTAAGTGAGAACTGTCGAGTACATTTTGTCCTTAAAGTGAGGAAACATTACCACTTAGTTACATGAGTTTAAATCAGTAAAGGAATAGAAATGAAGAGTAGCTATCTTCTTCTTTTTTGCCATTTGTGAACAATAATAGTCAACTATTATTGCATCGTTCTATGTTAAGTTGCTTGGGATCCTTTTATAGTCATAAACTAATGTGATATAAGTTGAACATTGGAAGAAAATAACTTACCTGGCTAAGCTAAAATGCAGAATGCATTGTTTACCAGAGAAGAAGTGGGGGGAATCTGTTGGTGGAAAAAAGGAACTCCTCAATTGGTCTCCTTCAGTCCTTTTCTCTTTTCTTGGTCTATTTATTTCCTAGGGCTGTAATAATAAACTACTACCAACTTGGTGGGTTACAAGACAACAGAAATCTATTCTCTCACAGTTCATGAAGCCAGAAGTGTGAAATCAAGGAATCAACAGGGCTGGCTCCCTCTGTCATAATTTCATACTGTCAAAATGTTGTAATTTTGCCATTACATGCTCTTTGTCTTGCCAGCTCTGAGCGGGAAACTTTCCCATGCCTCTCTCCTAGCTTCTGGGGGTTACACAATATCTTTAACATTTTTTGGCTTATGGACACATCACTAATCTCTGCTTCCATCTTCATATCACTTTCTTCTCTGTGTTGCTCTCCTTGTGTCCTTTCTGTTTCTTAAAAAGAAGGATACTACCATTGGGTTGGTTTTTTATTTTAGCAATATTTATTATTTATTTATTTACAAGTCATTCTTTTTTTAAAAATTAATTAATTTATTTTGGGCTGCGTTGGGTCTTTGTTGCTGCACGCAAGCTTCATTCTAGTTGTGGCAAGTGGGGGCTACTCTTCATTGCGGTGCACAGGCTTCTCATTGAGGTGGCTTCTCTTGTTGTGGAGCACGGGCTGTAGGTGTGCAGTGTCAGTAGTTGTGGCTCACAGGCTCAGTAGTTGTGGCTTGCAGGCTCAGCAGTTGTGGCTCACAGGCTGTAGAGCGCAGGCTCGGTAGTTGTGGCACACGGGCTTAGTTGCTCCACGGCATGTGGGAGCTTCCCAGACCAGGGCTCAAACCCATATCCCCTGCATTGGCAGGTGGATTCTTAACCACTGTGCCTTCAGGGAAGCTCTATCATTGGGTTTTGATCTAAGCCTAATTCAGCATAATTTCTTATCTCATTCCTTACGATAATTACACTTGCAAAGAACGTATTTCCAAATAAGGTCACATTCTGAGGTTTCCAGTAGATATGGATATTGAGGGTGACATTATAAAACTCACTATACTTGAGATTCTCTCTATCATTGCTGTTATCAAAATCAGACACATACTGTGTGTGTGTGCATGTGTGTGTGTGTGAATCTAGCCATGCTGTTTTAGCATAACTCTGCCTCCTTAACCATAATTGATTGACTGGCTTATTTTGAGAATCTAGTCTCTGCCAATAAGCCATCCCTCTTAAATTTAAAATTGGGAATTTAAAATTGAATTTAGAAACCCCAACTCTATTGTGGAGTTGTAAGTAAAACTATGAATGATTACTTTCTGCCTTGTGGACTAAAATTAAAAAAAACTTGACACACAAAAAGAAGAATGAAGCCAAGAATCATGAGAGGGCAAAAGTAAAAGAAGGATAATTATTTTGTATAAATTAGAATATTCTGATTCTTCCCCTAGGGCTGATAATATCTTCCTTTTTTTAAGTCTCTAAAATATATTGTCATATTCTTAAAATCAACCCTTGAAACCACCATCTTTTGTTATGGAGAGCTCAAATGGAGTTCTCTTTTATGACCCTGAATGAGTCTGAACTTTGATACCACTTTTGTATAGACATGAACAAATATTTTATGGGGGAAGCTTATGCCCTGTAGCCAGGGGTGGAGAAAATCAAAGTGAGTGAAACGTAAAGGAAGGTGCAAACTGAGAACAGGGTCTGATTCACTTAGACTGGTGACATCTCGTTCAGAACTCTTCTTTGCTTGATGTCTGGATGGTTTTGTCCTTTTGTCATTCTTTGTAAAAAGGGAGGTCATTCTTTGAGACATACGTACCAGTAAGCCCACAGACAGCTAGTGGAACTCTGGGGAAATGAGTACTTACTCGTTTGATATAACATTCAAAGAACTTAGAAATATCAATAGAGATATAATGAAAATTATGTTGAGCATAACTAAAATACTTGTTAATATTTAAACCCCCTCAAATTTGTCAAGAGCCTCATAATCATTATTATAAGTCTATATTAAACAATTGGCTAATAAAGGGATTCAATTCAAATCATGAAATATTGAGTACCTCACGTATGCCAGGTGCTGTACGTGGTCCAAGGCCTACAGGATATAGTAAAGACAAAATCGGGCATCTTAGGGAACTTAGTAGTGCCCAAATTATGGAACACTAAAAGCTGTGATTCAAAAATAATGTTTAAAATTTAATGAGGAGGAGCTTCAAGATGGCGGAAGAGTAAGACACAGAGATCACCTTCCCACAAATACATCAGAAATACATCTACATGTGGAACAGCTCTTACAGAACACCTACTGAACGCTGGCAGAAGACCTCAGACCTCCCAAAAGGCAAGAAACTCCCCACGTACCTGGCTAGGGCAAAAGAAAAAAGAAAAAACAGAGACAAAAGAATAGGGACGGGACTTGCACCTCTGGGAGGGAGCCGTGAAGGAGGAAAGGTTTCCACGCACTAGGAAGCCCCTTCACTGGCGGAGACTGTGAGTGGCAGAGGGGGGAGCTTCGGAGCCACGGAGGAGAGCGCAGCCACAGGGGTGCGGAGGGCAAAGCGGAGAGGTTCCTGCACAGAGGATCGGCGCCGAGCAGCACTCACCAGCCCGAGAGGCTTGTCTGCTCACCCGCCGGGGCGGGCGGGGGCTGGGAGCTGAGGCTCGGGCTTCGGTTGGATCGCAGGGAGAGGACTGGGGTTGGTGGTGTGAACACAGCCTGAAGGGGCTAGTGCACCACAGCTAGCCGGGAGGGAGTCCCGGAAAAGGTCTGCAGCTGCCGAAGAGGCAAGAGACTTTTTCTTGCCTCTTTGTTTCCTGATGCGCGAGGAGAGGGTATTAAGAGCGCTGCTTAAAAGAGCTCCAGAGACGGGCGCGAGCCGCGGCTACCAGCGCGGACCCCAGAGACGGGCATGAGACGCTAAGGCTGCTGCTGCCGCCACCAAGAAGCCTGTGTGCAAGCACAGGTCACTATCCATACCTCCCCTCCCGGGAGCCTGTGCAGCCCGCCACTGCCAGGGTCCCGTGATCCAGGGACAACTTCCCCGGGAGAACGCACGACATGCCTCAGGCTGCTGCAACGTCATGCCGGCCTCTGCCGCCGCAGGCTCGCCCCGCATCCGTACCCCTCCCTCCCCCCGGCCTGAGTGAGCCACAGCCCCAGAATCACCTGCTCCTTTAACCCCGTCCTGTCTGAGTGAAGAACAGACGCCCTCAGGTGACCTACACGCAGAGGCGGGTCCAAATCCAAAGCTGAAACCGGGAGCTGTGCGAACAAAGAAGAGAAAGGGAAATTTCTCCCAGCAGCCTCAGGAGCAGAGGATTAAATCTCCACAATCAACTTGATGTACCTGCATCTGTGGAATACCTGAATACACAATGAATCATCGCAAATTGAGGAGGTGGACTTTGGGAGCAACAATATATATATATTTTTCCCTTTTTCTCTTTTTGTGAGTGTGTATGTGTATGCTTCTATGTGTGATTTTGTCTGTATAGCTTTGCTTTTACCATTTATCCTAGGGTTCTGTCTGTCCTTTTTTTTATTATTATTACTTTTTAAAAATTTTTTCTTATAATTATTATTTATTTTTTACTTTAAAAACTTTATTTTATTTTACCTTTTTTTATTTTATCTTCTTCTTTTTTTCTTTCTTTTCTCCCTTTTATTCTGAGCCGTGTGGATGACAGGCTCTTGGTGCTCCAGCCAGGCGTCAGGGCTGTGCCTCTGAGGTGGGAGAGCCAACTTCAGGCCATTGGTCCACAAGAGACCTCCCACCTCCATGTAATATCAAACAGCGAAAATCTCCCAGAGATCTCCATCTCAACGCCAAGACCCAGCTCCACTCAACGACAAGCAAGCTACAGTGCTGGACACCCTATGCCAAACAACTAGCAAAACAGGAACACAACCCCATCCATTAGCAGAGAGGCTACCTAAAATCATAATAAGGCCACAGACACCCCAAAACACACCACCGGATGTAGACCTGCCCACCAGAAAAACAAGATCGAGCCTCATCCACCAGAACACAGGCACTAGTACCCTCCACCAGGAAGCCTACACAACCCACTGAACCAACTTTAGCCACTGGGGACAAACACAGTAAGTTAAGCAAAATGAGAAGAAAGAGAAACACACAACAGATGAAGGAGCAAGGCAAACACCCACCAGACCTAACAAATGAAGAGGAAATAGACTGTCTACCTGAAAAAGAATTCAAAATAATGATTGTAAAGATGATCCAAAATCTTGAAAATAGAATGGAGAAAATACAAGAAACGTTTAACAAGGACCTAGAAGAACTAAAGAGCAAACAAACAGTGATGAACAACACAATAAATGAAATTAAAAATTCTCTAGAAGGGATCAATAGCAGAATAACTGAGGCAGAAGAACGGATAAGTGACCTGGAAGATAAAATAGTGGAAATAACTACAGCAGAGCAGAATAAAGAAAAAGAATGAAAAGAGTTGAGGACAGTCTCAGAGACCTCTGAAACAACATTAAATGCACCAACATTCAAATTATAGGGTTCCCAGAAGAAGAGGAGAAAAAGAAAGGGACTGAGAAAATATTTGAAGAGATTATAGTTGAAAACTTCCCTAATATGGGAAAGGAAATAGTCAATCAAGTCCAGGAAGAACAGAGAGTCCCATACAGGATAAATCCAAGGAGAAACACACCAAGACACATATTAATCAAACTATCAAAAATTAA
Organism: Eubalaena glacialis; assembly: GCF_028564815.1. Classification (NCBI taxonomy): domain Eukaryota; kingdom Metazoa; phylum Chordata; class Mammalia; order Artiodactyla; family Balaenidae; genus Eubalaena; species Eubalaena glacialis. The sequence continues at coordinate 48,453,994 of NC_083729.1, read as the reverse complement.
ATACAAAGAAAAAATATTAAAAGCAGCAAGGGAAAAACAACAAATAACATACAAGGGAATCCCCATAAGGTTAACAGCTGATCTTTCAGCAGAAACTCTGAAAGCCATAAGGGAGTGGCAGGACATATTTAAAGTGATGAAGGAGAAAAACCTACAACCAAGATCACTCTACCCAGGAAGGATCTCATTCAGATTTGATGGAGAAATTAAAACTTTTACAGACAAGCAAAAGCTTAGAGAATTCAGCACCACCAAAACAGCTTTACAACAAATACTAAAGGAACTTCTTTAGGCAGGAGACACAAGAGAAGGAAAAGACCTACAATAAAAAACCCAAAACAATTAAGAAAATGGTAATGGGAACATACATATTGATAATTGCCTTAAATGTAAATGGATTAAATGCTCCAACCAAAAGGCATACACTGGCTGAATGGATACAAACACAAGACCCACATATATGCTGTCCACAAGAGACCCACTTCGGACCTACGGACACATACAGACTGAAAGTGAGGGGAAGAAAAAATATATTCCATGCAAATGGAAATCAAAAGAAAGCTGGAGTAGCAATTCTCATATCAGACAAAATAGACTTTAAAACAACGACTATTACAAGAGACAAAGAAGGACACTATATAATGATCAAGGGATCAATGCAAGAAGAAGATATAACACTTGTAAATATTTATGAACCCAACATAGGAGCACCTCAATACATAAGGCAAACACTAACAGCCATAAAAGGGGAACTTGACAGTAACACAATCATATAGGGGACATTAACACCCACTTTCACCAATGGACAGATCATCCAAAATGAAAATAAATAAGGAAACACAAGCTTTAAATGATACATTAAACAAGATGGACTTAATTGATATTTATAGGACATTCCATCCAAAAACAACAGAATACACTTTCTTCTCAAGTGCTCATGGAACATTCTCCAGGATAGATCATATCTTGGGTCAAGCCTTGGTAAATTTAAAATCAAATCAAATCAAGCCTTGGTAAATTTAAGAAAATTGAAATTGTATCAAGTATCTTTTCCGACCACAATGCTTTGAGACTTCATATCAATTACAGGAAAAAATCTGTAAACAATACAGACACATGGAGGCTAAACAATACACTACTAAATAACCAAGAGATCACTGAAGAAATCAAAGAGGAAATCAAAAAATACCTAGAAACAAATGACAATGAAAACACGACGACCCCAAACCTATGGGATGCAGCAAAAGCAGTTCTAAGAGGGAAGTTTATAGCAATACAATCCTACCTTAGGAAACAAAAAACATCTCAAATAAACAACCTAACCTCACACCTAAAGCAATTAAAGAAAGAAGAACAAAAAAATCCCAAAGTTAGCAGAAGGAAAGAAATCATAAAGATCAGATCAGAAATAAATGAAAAAGAAATGAAGGAAATGATAGCAAAGATCAATAAAATTAAAAGCTGGTTCTTTGATAAGATAAACAAAATTGATAAACCATTAGCCAGACTCATCAAGAAAAAAAGGGAGAAGACTCAAATCAATAGAATTAGAAATGAAAAAGGCGAAGTAACAACTGACACTGCAGAAATACGAAGGATCATGAGAGATTACTACAAACAACTATATGCCAATAAAATGGACAACCTGGAAGAAATGGACAAATTCTTAGAAATGCACAACCTTCCGAGACTGAACCAGGAAGAAATAGAAAATATGAACAGACCAATCCTAAGCACTGAAATTGAAACTGAGATTAAAAATCTTCCAACAAACAAAAGCCCAGGACCAGATGACTTCACAGGCGAACTCTATCAAACATTTAGAGAAGAGCTAACACCTATCCTTCTCAAACTCCTCCAAATTATAGCAGAGGGAGGAACACTCCCAAACTCATTCTACAAGGCCACCATCACCCTGATACCAAAACCAGACAAAGATGTCACAAAGAAAGAAAACTATAGGCCAATATCACTGATGAACATAGGTGCAAAAATCCTCAACAGAATACTAGCAAACAGAATCCAACAACACATTAAAAGGATCATACACCATGATCACGTGGGGTTTATCCCAGGAATGCAAGGATTCCTCAATATATGCAAATCAATCAATGTGATACACCATATTAACAAACTGAAGGAGAAAAACCATATGATCATCTCAATAGATGCAGAGAAAGCTTTCAAAAAAATTCAACACCGATTTATGATAAAAACCCTCCAGAAAGTAGGCATAGAGGGAACTTTCCTCACATAATAAAGGCCATATGAGACAAACCCACAGCCAACATCATCTTCAATGGTGAAAAACTGAAAGCATTTCCACTAAGATCAGGAACAAGACAAGGTTGCCCACTCTCACCACTATTATTCAACACAGTTTTGGTAGTTTTAGCCACAGCAATCAGAGAAGAAAAGGAAATAAAAGGACTCCAAATCGGAAAAGAAGTAAAACTGTCACTGTTTGCAGATGACGTGATACTATACATAGAGTATCCTAAAGATGCTACCAGAAAACTACTAGAGGTAATCAATGAATTTGGTAAAGTAGCAGGAAAGAAAATTAATGCACAGAAACCTCTTGCATTTCTATACACTAATGATGAAAAATCTGAAAGTGAAATTAAGAAAACATTCCCATTTACCATTGCAACAAAAAGAATAAAATACCTAGGAATAAACCTACCTAAGGAGACAAAAGACTTGTATGCAGAAAATTATAAGACACTGATGAAAGAAATTAAAGGTGATACAAACAGATGGAGAGATATACCATATTCTTGGACTGGAAGAATCAACATTGTGAAAATGACTATACTACCCAAAGCAATCTACAGATTAAATGCAATCCCTATCAAACTACCACTGGCATTTTTCACAGAACTAGAACATAAAACTTCACAATTTGTATGGAAACACAGAAGACCCCGAATAGCCAAAGCAATCTTGAGAAAGAAAAACAGAGCTGTAGGAATCAGGATCCCTGACAGACTATACTACAAACCTACAGTAATCAAGACAGTATGGTACTGGCACAAAAACTGAAATATAGATCAATGGAACAGGATAGAAAGCCCAGAGGTAAACCCCTGCACATATGATCACCTTATATTTGATAAAGGAGGCAAGAATATACAGTGGAGAGAAGACAGCCTCTTCAGTAAGTGGTGCTGGGAAAACTGGACAGCTACATGTAAAAGTATGAAATTAGAACACTCCCTAACACTGTACACAAAAATAAACTCAAAATGGATTAAAGACCTAAAGGTAAGGCCAGACACTATCAAACTCTTAGAGGAAAACATAGGTAGAACACTCTATGACATAAATCACAGCAAGATGCTTTCTGACTCACCTCCTTGAGAAATGGAAATAAAAACCAAAATAAACAAATGGGACCTAATGAAACTTAAAAGATTTTGCACAGCAAAAGAAACCATAGACAGGACGAAAAGGCAACCCTCAGAATGGGAGAAAATGTTTGCAAATGAAGCAACTGACAAAGGATTAATCTCCACAATTTACAAGCAGCTCTTGCAGCTCAATATCAAAAAAGCAAACAACCCAATCCAAAAATGGGCAGGAGACCTAAATAGACATTTCTCCAAAGAAGATATACAGATTGCCAACAAACACATGAAAGGATGCACAACATCACTAATCATAAGAGAAATGCAAATCAAAACTACAATGAGGTATCACCTCACACTAGTCAGAATGGCCATCATCAAAAAATCTACAAACAATAAATGCTGGAGAGGGTGTGGCGAAAAGGGAACCCTCCTGCACTGTTGGTGGGAATGTAAATTGATACAGCCACTATGGAGAACAGTATGGAGGTTCCTTAAAAAATTAAAAATGGAACTACCATATAACCCAGCAATCCCACTACTGGGCATATACCCTGAGAAAACCATAATTCAAAAAGAGTCATGTACCAAAATGTTCATTGCAGCTCTATTTACAGTATCCAGGACATGGAAGCAACCTATGTGTCCATCAACAGATGAATGGATAAAGAAGATGTAGCACATATATACAATGGAATATTACTCAGCCATAAAAAGAAATGAAATTGAGTTATTTGTAGTGAGGTGGATGGACCTAGAGTCTGTCATACAGAGTGAAGTAAGTCAGAAAGAGAAGAACAAATACCATATGCTAACACATATAGATGGAATCTAAAAAGAAAAAAATGGTTCTGAAGAACCTAGGGGCTGGACAGGAATAAAGACGCAGATGTAGAGAATGGACTTGAGGGCACGGGGAGGGGGAAGGGTAAGCTGGGACAAAGTGAGAGAGTGGCATGGACATATATACACTACCAAACGTAAAATAGATAGCTAGTGGGTAGCAGCCGCATAGCACAGGGAGATCAGCTCGGTGCTTTGTGACCACTTAGAGGGGTGGGATAGGGAGGGTGGGAGGGAGGGAGACGCAAGAGGAAAGAGATATGGGGACATATGTATATGTATAACTGATTCACCTTGTTGTAAAGCAGAAACTAACACACCATTGTAAAGCAATTATACTCCAATAAAGATGTTAAAAAAAATGATTTAATGAACACATAGTATGTGTCAGATACTATTCTATGAATTTGTGCTTTAATTTATTTAATCATTAAAGCAATCCTAAGAAGAAGGTTATATTTTATTCCCATTTTACTTACAAGAAAACTAAGGCATGGAGAGGTTAGATGAATCATCAATATCATAAAATCAGCAAGTAGTGGGAAAGATGTTAGAACCCAGGCAGTATCTCTCCTAAACCTGAGTGTATAACTTCTGTAATGATCTCACATGTCTGAGAAGAGGTATTAAAATGACAGCTAGCACTGGTCATAGGCAAGAGATAAGACTTCCCAGAGAAGGTAGCAGTCCAACTTAGTCTTTTTTTAAACAGCTTTATTGAAGTATAATTGATAAATAAAAAAACAGTGCATGTTTAATGTATACAATTTGATGAGTTTGGACATAGCATACACCATCCGTGAAACCATCCCAACTTAGTTTATAAGGAAGGAATTTATCAAGATTAAAAATTTGAGTGAGAACATTCTGAGAAGAGAAAACAGCAAATGCAAAGGTGCAAATAAGTGAAGAACAAAATGGCATATTTTGAATAAGAAAAAAATGAGTAAGAACATTTAAACCAGAAGTCAGGAAAGACTTTTTACATGTTTTTGCACTTTTTATAATTGGAATCATACATTATACACTCTTGTAAGTGGTTTCTTTTGTTCATCATTGTGTCTATGAGATTAATCCATACTGTTGTTTATTGTATTTATCACTTTTAATTTATGACCATCCCTCATTTATCTCTTTTAGCAACTTAAACATATTTATTTTAAAATTTCTGTCAGGCTATTCCATAACATTCATTTTATCAGGAATGAATACATAATTCTGTTATCAGTTTGGTTAAATTGCTTAACATTAGATTTCGTCATGTGTTTGAGAATTTTGTTTCATGGTTATTTTGAGAGAGAAATTTTCTAAGTTTGTTCTTCTTTCCTTTCCTATTTAAGGGTGAGTTGGTTTTAAGGGGTCCTAACTTCCTCAGATCTTTAGGCCTCCAATCTGAACCTAAATCTCCCATAATCTTTCAGCACTCCTACTCAGTGGAGTGGTGGTTTTTTATTAGTGATTTTGATCTTACAAAAATAATTGTTTCATAACTTTGCATAAGCTTATCGGTCTCTAAGTGCTTTTGGTCTAAGTTAATAACATTGTTTTCCAGGCATGCAGTCATTTTATGAAACTAAACAATAACTCCAAATAGATTTTCTAATCAAGTAAAACTAAAACATAAATGATTTTTTTTCAATTCTGATTCCTTGGTGCCATCTTGGTAAAGGGGATGAAGTAGATGTTCCAAGTAAATAATACCTTGTGCTTTGAGTTGTCTATGTTATTTTAGTGAGCAGGAAATAATTACCAGAAGAGCTAAAAAAATGTACTTGGGGCAGAGTGCATTCCTGCCGAATTGATTTCTAGTATTATAGAGCCAAGAGTTTAAATACTAAGCACTAAGGTGAACAGCTATTTGATCTATTGTCAGGTAAACCCAATCAATTTTACCCATCACTGTGACTGCAAATAATTATAACTCTAGGGAAGTCCCCTTTTTCAATTCACAAAATACTCAAGGCTCTGAAGTGATATGTTCTAACTCAGCCCAGGGGAATTGACTCTCTTATCATTAAAAGGTCTGAGTCAAAACACCATAGGCATTGTGCCATCTGGCTAGAGGGGCTTCCTCATTCAGTGGATCATCCCAAAGCTGACTTCTTCCAGAAGTTGAACATAAATCTTAGCAGAGTGGATCTGAAGTCAGAGGGTCCTGAATTATTAGGGTTCATTTGTTTGGCTGGATCACTTTGAGGTGAATGCTCACCCACATCTTTCATGTCCATATTAGCAGTATTTTCATTATGAGAGGATTTGTGATGAATGGGAACCACAGTAAGATTTCCCTCTGGGTCCAGGATTTTTTTATTATTATTCGCATTATATCTCTAATAAAGAAGCTTCTTTTATATAGTCAAACTTACGAGAAGCCAAATGATGTACTTGAAGACTTACATTTAAAAAGAGAATTTTGTGGGGTGGCAACCAACCTCAGACACATATGGTTCAGTGCTCCATTGTTCTACCTGAGTCCAGTGCCTAAAACAATGCTTGCCAATGACCATTTTGAAAGACAAAAACAATTATATTGTGGGCAACAGCTGTGGAAATTAGAAAGTTTCTAAGACTGGAGAATTTTATGTAGCCTTTGAATATGATTGTTTTTAGCATGTAACAATATGATATTAAAAATTATTCTAGTAGATTCAAAGATAAGAAGAGTATGACAGAAGGAAAAAGAGAAGTTAGCAAACACCTTCATGTAGCCAGGTATGTCTGTATAGCTCTCAGGTAAGCAATTCAGATACAACACATCCAAAATAAAATTTTCTTTTATTTCAAATATGCTCCTCTCCTATGTTTCCCATTTCTGAGAACACATCATGCACAATTCACCAAGTGAAACAGCAGAGTATTATTAGATATTTCCCTTTCTTTCACCTCATCCATAAACTAACTCCTGTCCATTCTAATCTTGAAGGAGCTCTGAAATTCATTTCTTCCCCCTCTATCCTCACTGCTGCTCTCTCAGATCAGAACCGAATCCTTTCAGGCAAGCGTCTCAGCCTCCCAACTGGCTTCCCTGTTCCCTCCTCTTTTCTCCCATGCATCACCCATACCATCATCAGAGGTGTTTCTAAAGCCCACCTTGATCACCTAAACGTTCAGTGGCTTCTCCATGCCTACAGAATGCGTGTTCTTCTTAGAACACATATTATCTTTCACAGTGAGACCGCCACATATTTCTCTTTCAACCACATTTCATACATTCCCCAAAAGCCCTCTATGTTAAGTCATACCAAATTAGTCTATAGTTTCTTGAATTCTCCATAGTCTTTCATGTAGGTTGATGTGTCTATTCTCTGTGTAGACCATCTATCCATAGCATCCTACTGATTAGCTCTTAGTGTCCATTAAAACCTCTTACTGTCTACCTTTTTTCACATACCTCTATTATAACACAAGTAATGCTGAATTTAGTTGTATGTTTAATCTTCTCTTGCTCTCCCACTGGACAGTGAACTATTAAAAACAACCTTTTTTAAATTTTTATCCTCCCTTTGTTCCCACCACCCTCAGGATTCTAGCACAATCTATGGTAAATTATATATGTTAATACATATTTAAATGAAAAAATAATGACTAAACTTAGACATATAGAAAGGGAAATAAAGCAAAGATGGAGAAAAGTTTTTATAGCAATAGAATTTAAATGTTGAGGGAGATGATAGTTCAGTTGATTTTAAATGGTTAAGGAAAAATAATTTTAGGATATTTGTGATTGCTTTTACTGTAAACATATATTATTCCATATTTAAAACAACCCATGGTAAATTAGTGCCACTCAATTGGACAAAGCCACAAGGGAGATATTAAAAGATAATTGTTATCATCTCTCCTCTACATCTTTTAAGCTTGCTATATCTCTAAAGAATTCATGGACGAAATTGCCCAACAAATTAAGAGGTTGATGTTCTGTATATTTAAATTAAAATGCTCAACTATACTTAGTTTTCCCCCTTTGTGTTAGAAAAGACCTCAAGATCAACAAGCACAAGTTAGGAAATGGTGAGTTTCAATATCACACTAAAAAGATAAGCACCCTTCCTAACCTGTGTGATTAGCTCAGCTAGTAGGACATAAATATCTGCATGGCATTCATATTTATCATTATTTTTTAAATGCACTGGGTGGGAGGGTAATATTTCCAAAGATTTTGGCCCTGATCTATATATATATATATCTTAATTTTATTCATCTAATATTGTTCTTTTGAATCAAATAATCAAAATTAATGAGCAGCTAATTTCATGTTTATGAACAGAATTCTCATTTTTTTCCTCAAGTTAAAATCCCTAGCCATTTGATTTGTTTTTTCTTGCCTAATTAGTGTCGAGCAGTAGAGTAGTGGCAGAGGGGGTAAGACACAAGTTTACACATGACTGTTTAGGATTTTTCACCCCCTTATTACAATATCAACTCATCTTTTATGTATCTAGGCTGAAATTGTATTGGTATGCAGCATTTCTGGCTGTGTTATTGTTCCCACATTATTTGTGGGGTACATGTTTGTCTTACCAGCTAGAATGTATATTCCCCTATAGTTACAATTTTTTTTCTGCTTCTTCAGATGATTATCATATGGCTGGCAGTAATGGGTATGTATGCATGTGTTGGCACTTTTATGTGTGCTTCATGTAAACTAATTAATTAATTAACTTTTAATGTTTTAATGGGAAAAAATAAACTGGGGTAGAAAGAGTTCAATTGAATGCTGTCTTGATTTTCAAAAAACTGAAGAATCTGCACTTAGGAAACTTGGTCATTGAGAGGCATTGCAAAATGGGATAGGACATATGTTCAGCCAGACTCTGTGTCCAGAAAAGTGAATAGAAAGATTATCACAAGTTTATTTTATTTCTAGTTTCTGTGTTGCTGGAGAGCTCAGTCAAGGAGAAACACCATGTGCATGGAAGGCAAATCCTTCCCTCTTAAGTCCATCTCACCTGTGCCATGAAGAAGAGGTTGGGGTACCTCCACAGATGGGCTTATCCTCTTTCCATCCATAGTTCCATAGGTAGCAGATGAAGGTAGTAAAAAAGGTAAAGACCAGATCATTGGTTTCTCCCATTTCCAACAGAGTGCGAAGGGACATTCAGATTTTAGAGGATGGAATTGAGTAAATTCAAGACACATCCGTTTCTATGTTTAACTCTACTTGTCTTGGTGGATAATTTCTTAATTAAATCGAAGTAGGTGATAATGAAATATAGAGGTGGCCTTGAGATAGAATGAATTCACCAAGTGAAATACTCACTTGAGGAATTCACTGAAAGCCAAATCTCTGCCCTATTATGATTACATTTTTCTAAAATTAAAAGCAAAGCTTATAATTAAAGCAAGGTTTGAGACTCAAATAATTTCAAAAGTATTGCTTCTTGAATCACTTTTATAAATTTCCATTTCTAAAGGCAAAGCAGTAAAATTCAATAATTTAAAATTTGTAACTGTTCAGATCGTACTGTGTACCACAAACTGACTTTGCTATACCCTAACCTGATACTTACTTCTCTTCATACTTATTTTAAATTTACCTTAACTTTTTCTTTTTTCATTTTTATATTCCCATAATTATTCTATCTTTTTGAAGAAAGTTTGCTTTTAATTAAACAGTAATGAAAAGTCTGACTAAATTAAAAAAAAAAAACACTTTTTTTGACTGATGACAGCTTGTAACATTATTCCTCCCTTTTCCAATTCTGATCCACATCTAAGCAAGCAGGTAAGGAAGCCAGGTGTATGCTGACGTTTGATACTGGCAATGAGTTCAAACAACTTGCAGGAACCTTCAGCTAGGTCTTATTCCCTAACCACCATAAAAACCCAAGGCATTTTCACTTCAGTTTGGGAAATCTACCCTGCTCTCCCCCCAAAATCTCATAGTATGTGTGTGTCATCCTCATTCTCAATATCCGAACCAATTTTTGGAGAGGAGTCAATTTTGCTTCTTCAGGGGTCTCCATAAAATAACCAACCCGTATATCAGACCCTCTGTGCTCACTGCTAGGTATGTGATAAATTATCACTAAATGGGAAAAGATTCTTCTTTTCTTATTCTGGAGCATATAATTTTGGTCTAGTGAGTTCAAAAATAAACTTAGTCATTTAATTAATTCATACCAAACACTTTAATGGGAGGGGAGGTGTTATGTGCTTTCAGCCACACTGCCCTGATACTGAATATTTTTTAAAATGTTATTTGATTGTGGTGAGAACACTTAACATGAGATCAACCCTCTTAACACATTTTTAAGTGTACAAGGCAGTATCTTTGACTATAGATACAATGCTTTACAGTAGATCACTAGAGCTTATTTATCTTGCTAACTGAAACTTTATGCCCATTGATTAGTAACTCCCCATTTCTCCCTCCTGTCAACCCCTAGCAACCACCATTCCACAATCTGATTCTATAAAATTTATTATTTAATTATCTTACATAGGTAGAATCATGTGCAGTCTTTGTCTTTCTGTTATTGGCTTGTTTCACTTAGCGTAATGTCTTCAAGTTTCATTTGTGTTGTTGCATATGGCAAAATTTTCCTTTTTTTTAAAGGTTGACTAGTATTCTATTGTATGTATATACCACATTTTCTTTATCATTCCATCTATCAATGGACATTTAGGTTGTTTCCACATTTTAACTATTGTAAATAGTGCTTCAGTGAACATGAGAGTGTTAATACCTCTTTGAGATCCCAATTTCAATTATTTTGGATAAATACCCAGAAGTGGGATTTGGATCATATGGTGGTTCTGTTTTTAATTTTTTAAGTGAACTTCATACTGTTTTCTGTAGCAGCTGCACCATTTTACATTCCCATCAACAGTGAAAAAGAGTTGTAATTTTTTCACATACTCATCAACACTTGTTATTTTCTGTACTTTTAAAATAATGACCATCCTAACAGGTATGAGGTGATATCTCCTTGTGGTTTTGATTTGCATTTCCCTGATGATTAGTGGTGTTGAGAATCTGTTCCTATACCAGTAGGCCATTTGTATGTCTTCCTTGGAGAAGTGTCTATCAAAGTGCTTAGTCCATTTTTAAAATGGGTTATTAGGTTTTGTGGTGTTGAGTTGTAGCAGTTCCTTATATATTTCGGGGACTAACCCCTTATCAGATACATGGTTTGCAAATATTTTCTTCCATTCCATAGGTTCCCTTTTCATGTGGTATTTTCTTAGCTATGCAGAAGCTTTTTGGTTTGATGTAGTCCCACTTATTTATTTTTGTTTTTGTTGCCTGTGTCTTTTGGTGCCATAGCTATCAAATTATTGCTAAGATCAATGTCATGAAGCTTTTCCCCTGTGTTTTCTTCTAGGAGTTTTAAGTGTTTAATCCACTTTGTGTTGATTTTTGTGGTTAGTGTATAATAAGGTTCCAATTTCATTCTTTTGCATGTTGATATCCACTTTTCCCAGCACCATTTGTTGAAGAGACTATCCTTTCCCCATTGTATATTCTTGGCAATGAATGTGAATATTTATATACCTAGTTCTAGCTCTGGCTTTGAAAATGTTTTGACTCTCAGCATTCTTGTCTGTCAAATGGAGATAAAAACATCCCTCTCAAAGGTTCCTGGGAGGATTGAGTGGCCAAATATAAGTAAATCACCCAGGATAGGACTGCGCATATAGACAACACAAATGTTATTTTGCTACCCCACTGTTCCCTTCTGGCTACAAAGGATGTATAAGATATGGTGCTTAAATATTAGCTAAGAGATAATATTTGCAATCATAAGATAAATATTTAGTTAGGAGATAACATTTGCAATCATAAAATAAGATTCAGGTATATATATATATATATATATATATATATATATATATATATATACACCAAAATGTGTTTAACCTTTTTATGCACAGTGTTGGAGACAAGAATCAAACATGCATAAAATAAGGACAGAACCAACTCCTTTATCAAGTCAGCCAAACAGACCCTTCCCGCAATAGACCAAATCACATATAGGCACATTTAATATGCCAGACACTGGGTTAAATAGTTTATATTCCTTTTGTCATTTAATTATCACAGCTTTGTGAAGTTGATGATGATGATCATAATGATAATATCATTCACTGACATGTTCAAGGTACTTTTACATATTTTACATATCCTCATGATTTTCCTGTGAGGTTGGTGATGTTATTCGTCTTACTTTGTGGTTGTGAAAACTGAGACACAGTCAAATTACTTTTATAAGCTGGCATAGATAGTAACTGCCCAACAGGAGTGGGATTTGAGCCCAGGTTGGGTTATCTCTTGGGCCCACAAGTATAATTACTAGACTCTACGGCAGCAAGATAGTTCAGAAATTCATTCGGTTCATCTTCTGAATCACTTGAATTAAATTAAAATTCCAACAAGTGTTTAACTAAAATGAAACTGGAAGTGTAAGACATACGTGAAAAAAAGGTGTGAATTGCCTATCCTGTGACTTTGTGGGAAGAGCTAGTCTTACGCAGTGGGGAAATATTATGGCTGCTGCTCTTGTATCTGGACTCTGGTAAGATCTTCCACCTTTAAAATTTCTCCTATAAGAAGCAAAGTCTGTGAGGATAGAGAAAGTTTAAAATGTAAACCACCTGGGAAGGAGAAAAAATCCATGTTCAAGAATAGAAATGCCTCATTCCAAACCTCTTCTGACAGCTATTGTGGAAAGCCTCAGGCAGGAATCAGGTTCCTGGTTAGGAGCTGGAAGGGAATCCCTTGAGGGGTACAAAGGTGAGGACTGGTAAGTTCATCAAAACTCAAGGAAGATGTCACATGTTTTACATTTTTTAGCTGTTGTTGAACTTATATATCTGTTTTATCTAATGGATCATTTAAGATCTTGTGCCTTTTATTTAGAATAGATATAACAGATTTGATAATATTTACTCAATGTAAAACGGCACTAAAATTCTTCAAGCTGTATGAACCATTTCTTTTTTTTTTAACATGTTTATTGGACTATAATTGCTTTACAATGTTGTGTTAGTTGCTGCTGTATAACAAAGTGAGTCAGCTATATGTATACATACATCCCCATATCTCCTCCCTCTTGCATCTCCCTCCCACCCTCCCTATCCCACCCCTCTAGGTGGTCACAAAGCACCGAGCTGATCTCCCTGTGCTATGCAGCTGCTTCCCACTAGCTATCTACCTTACATTTGGTAGTGTATATATGTCCATGCCATGCTCTCACTTCGTCCCAGCTTACCCTTCCCCCTCCCCCTGTCCTCAAGTCCATTCTCTACGTCTGCGTCTTTATTCCTGTCCTGCCCCTAGGTTCTTCAGAACTTTTTTTTTTTTTTTTAGATTCCATATATATGTGTTAGCATACAGTATTTGTTTTTCTCTTTCTGACTTACTTCACTCTGTATGACAGTCTCTAAGTCCATCCACCTCACTACAGATAACAATTTAATTTCATTTTATGGCTGAGTAATATTCCATTGTATATATGTGCCACATCTTGATCCATTCATCTGTCAATGGACACATAGGTTGCTTCCATGTCCTGGCTGTTGTAACTAGAGCGGCAATGAACATTGTGGTACATGACTCTTTTTGAATTACGGTTTTCTCAGGGTATATGCCCAGTAGTGGGATTCCTGGGTCATATGGTAGTTCTATTTTTAGTTTTTTAAGGAACCTCCATACTGTTCTCCATAGTGGCTGTATCAATTTACATTCCCACCAACAGTGCAAGAGGGTTCCCTTTTCTCCACACCCTCTCCAGCATTTATTGTTTGCAGCTTTATTGATGACGGCCATTCTGACCAGTGTGAGGTGATACCTCATTGTGGTTTTGATTTGCATTTCTCTAATGATTAGTGATGTTGAGCATCCTTTCATGTGTTTGTTGGCAATCTGTATATCTTCTTTGGAGAAATGTCTATTTAGGTCTTCTGCCCATTTTTGGATTGGGTTGTCTGTTTCTTTGATATTGAGCTGCATGAGCTGCTTGTAAATCTTGGAGATTAATCCTTTGTCAGTTGCTTCATTTGCAAATATTTTCTCCCATTCTGAGGGTTGTCTTTTCATCTTGTTTATGGTTTCCTTTGCTGTGCAAAAGCTTTTAAGTTTCATTAGGTCGCATTTATTTATCTTTGTTTTTATTTCCATTTCTCTAGGAGGTGGGTCAAAAAGGATCTTGCTGGGATTTATGTCATAGAGTGTTCTGCCTATGTTTTCCTCTAAGAGTTTGGTAGAGTCTGGCCTTACATTTAGGTCTTTAATCCATTTTGAGTTTATTTTTGTGTACAGTGTTAGGGAGTGTTCTAATTTCATTCTTTTAAATGTAGCTGTCCAGTTTTCCCAGCACCACTTATTGAAGATACTGTCTTTTCTCCATTGTATATTCTTGCCCCCTTTATCAAAGATAAGGTGACCATATGTGCGTGGGTTTACCTCTGGGCTTTCTATCCTGTTCCGTTGATTTATCTTTCTGTTTTTATGCCAGTAACATACTGTCTTGATTACTGTAGCTTTGTAATATAGTCTGAAGTCAGGGAGCCTGATTCCTCCAGCTCCATTTTTCTTTCTTAAGATTGCTTTGGCTATTTGGGGTCTTTTGTGTTTCCATACAAATTGTGAATTCTTTTGTTCTAGTTCTCTGAAAAATGTCATTGGTAGTTTGATAGGGATTGCATTGAATCTGTAGATTGCTTTGGGTAGTATAGTCATTTTCACAATGTTGATTCTTCCAATCCAAGAATATGGTATATCTCTCCATCTGTTTGTATCATCTTTAATTTCTTTCATCCGTGTCTTATAGTTTTCTGCATACAGGTCTTTTGTTTCTTTAGGTAGGTTTATTCCTAGGTATTTTGTTCTTTTTGTTGCAATGGTAAATGAGAGTGTTTTCTTAATTTCTCTTTCAGATTTTTCATCATTAGTGTATAGGAATGTGAGAGATTTCTGTGCATTAATTTTGTATCCCGCTACTTGACCAAATCCGTTGATTAGCTCTACTAGTTTTCTGGTAGCATTCTTTAGGATTCTCTATGTATAGTATCATGTCATCTGCAAACAGTGACAGTTTTCCTTCTTCTTTTCTGATTTGGATTCCTTTTATTTCTTTTTCTTCTCTGATTGCTGTGGCTAAAACTTCCTAAACTATGTTGAATAATAGTGGTAGAGTGGGCAACCTTGTCTTGTTCCTGATCTTAGTGGAAATGGTTTCAGTTTTTCACCATTGAGAATGATGTTGGCTGTGGGTTTGTCATATATGGCCTTTATTATGTTGAGGAAAGTTAACTCTATGCCTACTTTCAGGAGGGTTTTTATCATAAATGGGTGTTGAATTTTGTCAAAAGCTTTTTCTGCATCTATTGAGATGATCATATGGTTTTTCTCCTTCAACTTGTTAATATGGTGTATCACATTGATTGATTTGCGTATATTGAAGAATCCTTGCATTCCTGGGATAAACCCCACTTGATCATGGTGTACAACCCTTTTACTGTGCTGTTGGATTCTGTTTGCTAGTATTTTGTTGAGGATTTTTGCATCTATGTTCATCAGTGATATTGGCCTGTAGTTTTCTTTCTTTGTGACATCTTTGTCTGGTTTTGTTATCAGGGTGATGGTGGCCTCGTAGAATGAGTTTGGGAGTGTTCCTCCCTCTGCTGTATTTTGGAAGAGTTTGAGAAGGATAGGTGTTAGCTCTTCTCTAAATGTTTGATAGAATTCGCCTGTGAAGCCATCTGGTCCTGGGCTTTTGTTTGTTGGAACATTTTTAATCACTGTTTCAATTTCAGTGCTTGTGATTGGTCTGTTTATATTTTCTGTTTCTTCCTGGTTCAGTCTTGGAAGGTTGTGCTTTTCTAAGAATTTGTCCACTTGTTCCAGGTTGTCCATTTTATTGGCATATTGTTTCTTGTAGTAATCTCTCATGATCCTTTGTATTTCTGCAGTGTCAGTTGTAACTTCTTTTTCATTTCTAATTCTATTGATTTGAGTCTTCTCCCTTTTTTTCTTGGTGAGTCTGGCTAATGGTTTATCAATTTTGTTTATCTTCTCAAAGAACCAGCTTTTAGAAACCCTATCTTTTTAAAAAGTCATAAAGATCAAATTTCTCTGACGCATGTCCAATGATATAAAAACCAAGAAATAATTCAAAAGATAGTAATTTTTAATTTTTATCCAAAAATGTTCTCCTTGTGAAGCAAGAATGTAAAATAATTATAAATCTAGATTTCAATAATCCATTTAATTTTATTTAGACTTGTATTTACTATAGGTGTTTTTCATGTGGTGCATTTATCTTAGCTCAATCTTTAAATTTGTACAACTCAGGATATCCCTTTATATTGACACTACAACGTCATATATCTTTTATTCACAACTTCCTTAACTTCTTAATCACAGTACATTCACTGTAATGTAAAGAAGTGTTCTGATCTGAAGGTTTTAGAAAAAATAAGACATACAGAAGATATATTCACTTTATTATAGTTACTCATCACTATCATATGTGCCTTCTGGGTCACTTTGGTAGTTCATGATACATTTTTCCACTTGTAAATTATTTTTATCATTTTACATGATGGAGAAGAAAGTACGCAGGTGTGCATCCATTCAGAAAAATAATTCATAATGCACAGATTATAAGTGCAGGCAGAATTGAAATTAAAATTCCTTATAGAATACAGATACAGATTTCCTTTTTAGGTGATGTCTAGTTATAATAAAATATGTCAGCAAAAGTAAGATTAATCCAAATTTCTTTTCCAGAGGTAACTCTTGATAGTTTTTCTAATTATCTGTCTCCTTGTCTAGTCTTTTAATTTAAATCTCCAAACATCCCATTATTTAGCTTTTAAATAAGGTCTCTTCTGCTACTGAGTCAGCTCTGCCTCCTTCAAAATTAGATCTGATTAGTTTGCCATTTTTTATTTTGGGGTCATAGTAGGAACTTTAAACTGAATTTTAACCTTATTCTGAATTATTCAGAGCTTGCTTTGAGAATTTGGGTAAAGACATTTTCACAGAATAATTCTGGAAATAGTGTTTCTGTGTGATGTTAATATTTTAGAATATAAATTAGACTGCAGAGGACTCTCTTGAATGTTTGGTAGCTTGAATTTGCATTTTTCTTTCACAGAGATGGACAACCACACCAATATCGTAAACCATCTCAGAGACAATAACATTATTTAGCTGGAAGTGGCAGTCTTTTTATATTTTACATATATTTTGTGTCTCATTATGAGGTAGGCAGGTTTTTAGTTGTAAGTTGTGACAGTCATCATGTTTGTCTCCATGATATGTCAGGATTTCAAAAAATAGAGCTATAAAGAAGAATGAATATCATTTATTTTGATAAATGTACACAGATTGGAGATAGCCAGACCTGAGGACTATACATTTTGGATATAATGGCAGGATTTGCTTTTTTCCAAGGCAGATTATATTTCATAGAGAAGCCTAAACGTTTTAATAAATTGATGTTTGAACCTCACTCTTAAATTTTCTGTGAAGATATTTGCGTTAGTATTTTAGTACTCAAACAGGCAAATGCTAATGCAAGTCTCTCCTGTTCAAACAGGATTGTATGCAGAATAAGGGTATAAGGTAACAGTTTTTGCTTCTATTGAGAGAAGATAACTCTATCTGAGAGTGGATAAAGAACTTAAATGGTCACAAGCCCAACCTATCTCTTTACTGAGATAGGGCAATAAGTACCCAACAAAGACCATTTTGCTTTTTAAATCAAAACAGAGCAATAGACAAGGTTCTTGACCGACCTTACTGGGAATCCTTGCCTACTGGGTATGTAACTTTTCATACAGATTCCATCCAACTGTAGACTATGCATCTGAATCTGCCCTAGAGCCCTAGGAACAGTGACTCACTAGTTCCATGGGCTGCTAGCCTAAGTGTTGTCTCACTTGATCCTTACTGGCTTTCCAATTTCAGGCTTATATATTCATGTTTATTAACTCTTTTACTGAGCGAAGAACACTTTTGGAAGAGAAACATAGGAATCAAGTGTATCTTTAAAGTACAAGACAAGCAAAAATTATTAGTACCAGCTAAACAAGTGAGAAACCCAAGAGTAGGGAAATTTAAAGAACTTGCTCAAAATCACAGATTATGAAAATATGAACTTAAATTCAGTTGTATATATCATCAAGGAACAGATATTCCTTACACACCAGCATACCCATAGAAACTTAATTGTGACCCTGAAAAAATCATAACCTGTTCAAATCTTCAGTTTATGGCATTCACCATGCAATTTTGTTATGTGATCAAATTTCAGAAACATATGGACTAAAAGAGAAAGGCACTTTAATTTCACATCAGCACCCTATGGTTTTCTATGAAGAAAAGCAATGCTGTGTTACTGAGGGTAACGTAAATTTGTGAATAATAGATGATAGTAATGGTTTTAGAAGATTGTGAATTCTTTGAAATCTCCCCTGCAACCCAGTAGTAAGCCTAAATTCTTCAGTGACAGAATAAAAAAATTTTTAAAGCATTCATATTTTAATAAAATAGTATAAGGTTTTCATTGTGATTTACTCTTAACATCATCCAATTGATAAGAGTGTGCAAAATAGCAGATTTTTATTAATTCAATATGTAAGGTGATGAATAAGCCATTGAACTATTTCCAAAGACTCCCCTTTGAAGGCGTATCAACCTACAATATATATTCCCATTAGTGGTCATATTATTTATGTTAAGTCAATCATTAATACATCTATGAAAGTAACATATCATAAAGATTATGTTACTACTATGGATGAATTCCAATATATAAAACTCTTCTCAAGGGTTTTAGTAGCATTAAAATTTTCAGGTTTTGTTCTCATGAACCAATGTATGTAAATGCATTTTTGTTAGTGATTCTTGCATTTAGTCCTGTTGAGAACTGACCTAAGCTAATTTGGGCAGTCATGGTTATCTGGTTCTTCTTTATAGGTATTGGTAGCCTCTTATGATTTGAGATAGAACCCCTTGTCCACAATGTATCAATGAAATTATGTCTCATGCTGAATTTTACCTCACATATAAATATTTACTAGCAAAAAGGTGTTAAATAGTTTCTTGTAAGTTTGTTACATTTCCAAATCTACTTCAAATCGTTTTCAGCTGTTAGAATTGCCATATGTGTATGCCTTCTTTGTGTCTCTGTATCCCTGGAAAATCCTCATATTTTTAACACACCTACTTTCCCCCAATAGAATCATTATTATCATCCTTGTGCAGTTATTCAGTTACCTACGGTTGATATTTATCTTGGGTGTCCATAGACTCCTAACTATGCTCTTTAAACAACTCTTCACCCTTGAAGTGTGTATTTTGAGTAGATTACCTCAAATGTTAACTAGCCAGCAGTAAGGCATTCATTAAAGTGGATTCATAAAGGCACATACATATACACACCCCAAAATGTCTGTGCTTAAAGTATTACAGATAATATAAAACACCTTGGGAAGAAGTATTATCTTTTAAAATGAGAAAAAGTTTTGGGTATCCTTTTAAGCTACATATTTTGGAAATTTCTAGGTTTCAAAAATAAGTAGGCAGCTTTCTCTAGCTTCCTGATGTGCTACAGGTTTTTTCTATCATATACCTTTGGATATTTCAAGTTATCCTGTTACATAATTTCAATTTCCTTGATTTTTGAAGATAACCTACTAATATTGAGTATCTATTGTGTGTCTATGAGTTTACATTCATGTCACTATGCACATTTTCAAAATGACCAATTTAACAGATTAATTTAAAAGTTCTACATCAAGGCATTTATTTTGAACCATCTTGTTCCTACAAAGATGATACACATGCACACACAAATATATATATATATGCATATACACACAAAATGATAACTCATGAAACATTTATAAAATGTCTTAGGGACATTTATGTCATACTTAAAATTTTAGATATATATTTACATATTTTGTATAACTATAAATTATATCCTGACAAATTATATATATACTTTAAATATTCAAAAATGCTAAAATTCAGGAACCTCCATACTGCTCTCTATAGTGGCTGTATCAATTTACATTCCCACCAACAGTGCAAGAGAGTTCCCTTTTCTCCACACCCTCTCCAGCATTTATTGTTAGTAGATGTTTTGATCATGGCCATTCTGACAGGTGCGTGATGATATCTCATTGTAGTTTTGATTTGCATTTCTCTAATGATTAATGACGTTGAGCATTCTTTCATGTGTTTGTTGGCAATCTGTATATCTTCTTTGGAGAAATGTCTATTTAGGTCTTCTGCCCATTTTTGGATTGGGTTGTTTGTTCCTTAAAAAACTAAAAATAGAGCTACCATACGACCCAGCAATCCCACTACTGGGCATATACCCTGAGAAAACCATAATTCAAAAAGAGTCATGTACCAAAATGTTCATTGCAGCTCTGTTTACAATAGCCAGGACATGGAAACAACCTAAGTGTCCATCAACAGATGAATGGTTAAAGAAGATGTGGCACATATATACAATGGAATATTACTCAGCCATAAAAAGAAACGAAATTGAGTTATTTGTAGTGAGGTGGATGGACCTAGAGTCTGTCATACAGAGTGAAGTAAGTCAGAAAGAGAAAAACAAATACCGTATGCTAACACATATATATGGAATCCAAAAAAAAAAAGAAAAATGGTCATGAAGAACCTAGGGGCAAGACGGGAATAAAGACACAGACCTACTAGAGAATGGACTTGAGGATACGGGGAGGGGGAAGGGTAAGCTGGGACAAAGTGAGAGAGTGACATGGACATATATACACTACCAAGTGTAAAATAGATAGCTAGTGGGAAGCAGCCGCATAGCACAGGGAGATCAGCTCGGTGCTTTGTGACCACCTAGAGGGGTGGGATAGGGAGGGTGGGAGGGAGGGAGACACAAGAGGGAAGAGATATGAGGACATATGTATATGTATAACTGATTCACTTTGTTATAAAGCAGAAACTAACACACCATTGTAAAGCAATTATACTCCAATAAAGATGTTTCTTAAAAAATGCTAATTCAATTAGGCTTATATAATGTTTTATAATTATATATAACCATTTTTTAAGTGCCTGTGTGATTTTTTTAATTTAATAAACAAATTTGAATACTAAGCCTATCCAACTTAAAGTCTGTGTGATAGAAAAGTAATGTAGTATATATTGTCTAATTTATAAAAACAGTATTGCTGCTGTAATGGTCAACAGTGAAAAGATAATTCAAAATATTGGGGAGAAAGCAGAATGATATTTTTGTCTCACATAGAAAATATTAAAACATTTATAATCCATACGTGCCATATGTATATATGTAAGTATGTATGCGTGTATGTATGTATCTATCATCTGTCTGTCTCTCAGTCATTTCTGTTAATGGATAATTCACTGACTGCTCCTTAACCCTTTCTCCGTTTCCCATATTTCACTGAAGGTGCTGAGTGAGATGTTTTCTTTCCCAGTTATGGGTGACCATGTAATTCAGTTCTAGCTGATGTGACATAGAAGATTTCCAAGGAGCATCTGGAAAATCTTTTGCTTATTTGATAAAAAATAATA
Organism: Eubalaena glacialis; assembly: GCF_028564815.1. Taxonomy (NCBI): domain Eukaryota; kingdom Metazoa; phylum Chordata; class Mammalia; order Artiodactyla; family Balaenidae; genus Eubalaena; species Eubalaena glacialis. Next base: position 48,432,256 of record NC_083729.1, on the reverse strand, counting down.
GATGGATTTTGTACTGCCCTTCCTCCTTCTTACTCACCAACTTTAATGAATGTGTTATATTAGAGGCTACACCAGCCATCTTACTAAAATGAAGAGAAAAAGCATAGGGCAAGAAAAAGTCAGTACGCTAGTAACAGTGGTACAGAAAGATAGAAGCCAAGACCTTGATGATGTTAAGTAGTTGAACAAATGCCAGTAAATCCTCTGGACTTCTTGCTTTGAGTTTGTCATTCTCAGTTAGGTTGTCGGTTACTTGCAGCTATAACCATTCCAATTAATATGTGTGTGTACCTTGTAATTTCTCCAAAAAGCCTCCTGCCTTTATGATTTGATTCTTTTCTTTAGCAAGGTTACTAACTTTAGGTGATAAATTTTGGTTTTTTTAATTAAAACTTAATTTTCATTGAGTAGTCTTAGGTTCAGAGAAAAATTGAACAGAAAGTACAGAGATTTCCCACATACCACCTGCCCCCACCCATGCATAGACTCTCCAATTATCCAAATCTTCTGCCAGAGTGGTACATTTGTTACAAGCAATGAATCTACACTGACACATCATAATAACCCAAAGTCCATATTTTACATTATGGTTCCCCTTTAGTATTGAACATTCTATGGTTTTGGACAAATGTTTAATGACATTTATCTACCACTATATCATACAGAGTATTTTCACTGCCCTAAAAATCCTCTGTGCTCTGCCTAATCATCTCTCTCCCCCAATATCAACGCTTGGGAATCACTGATATTTTTATTATATCCACAGTTTTGCCTTTTCCAGAATGTTATATGATTGGAATCCCAGTGTATGTTACCTTTTCAGATTGACTTCTTTCACTTATTTATATACATTTAAGGTTCTTCTATGTCTTTTCACGGCTTGATATCTCATTTCTTTTCAGCACTGAGTAATAGTCCATTGTCTGGAGGTACAGTTTATTAATCCATTCATCTACTGAAGAACATCATAGTTGCTTTTAAGCATTGATAATTATGAGTAAAGCTGCTATAAACATCCATGTGTTTTTGTGTGGACATAACGTTTCAACTCCTTTGAGTAAATACTAAGGAGCATGATTTCTGGATAGTATGGTAAGAGTAAATTTAGTTTTGTTAAAAACTGCCAAACTGTTTTACACAGTGGCTGTAATAATTTTGCATTCCCATCAGCAATGTTTCACAGTTCATGTTGCTCTACATCCTCACCAGCATTTGGTGTTGTCAGTGTTCCATAGTTTAAAGATTCTAATAAGTGCACATGTGAAGCATGCTTATTTGTCATGTGTATATCTTCTTTGATGATGTGTGTTAAGGTCTTTGGCCTATTTTTAATATGATTAGTTGTTTTCTTATTGTTGAGTTTTAAAAGTTCTTTGTATATTTTATCTAACAGTCATTTATCAGCTGTGTCTTCTGCAAATATTTTTTTCCAGTCTGTGACTTGTCTTCTCATTCTTTTGTCTTTTGTATAGCAGAGATTTTTATTTTAATGAAGTCTAGCTTGTCAATTCTTTCATAGAATGTCTTTGGTGTTGTATCTAAAAAATCATCACCATACATCATGTCATCTAGGTTTTCTCCTATGTTATAGTCTAGGAGTTTTATAGTTATGCAATTTACATTTAGGCCTGTGATGCACTTTGAGATAATTTTAGTGAAGGGTATAAAGTCTGTGTCTAGATTTATTTATTTTTGCATGTGAAGGTCCAGTTCTTCCAGCACCTTCTGTTAAAAAGACTATTTTTCCTCCGTTGTATTGCCTTTGCTTCTTTGTCAAAGATCGGTTCACTCTATTTATAGAGGTCTTTTTATGGGTCCTATTTTCTGTTTCATTGATCTATTTGTCTTTTCTTTCACCAGTACCACACTGTCTTATTACTGTAGCTTTATAGTGAGTCTTGAAGTCAGGTAGTGTTAGCCCTCCAACTTTGTTCTCATCCTTCTATATTGTGTTGCCTATTCTGAGTGTTTTGCCTTTCTCTATGAACTTTAGAATTAGTTTGTCAATATCCACAAAATAATTTGCTGGGCTTTTTTGATTGGAATTGCATTGAATCTATAAATTAAATTGGGAAGAATTCATATCTTGACAATATTAGTTTTTCTATCTATGGACATGGAATAGCTCTGTTTATTGAGTTCTTTGATTACACACATCAGAGTTTTGTAGATTTCTTCATTTTGATCTTGTACATATTTTGTTAGATTTATACCTAGTATTTCATTTTGGGGGCTGCTAATGCAAATGGTACTCTGTTTTTAATCTTAAATTTCATTTGTTCATTATTGGTATATAGGAAAGCAATTGACCTTTATATATTTAGCTTATATTCTGCAACCTTGCTATAATTGCTGATTAATTCCAGGAGTTCTTTTGTCAGCTCATTCAGATTTTCTACATAGACACTCATGTCATCTATGAATGAAGACAGTTTTATGTCTTCATTCCCAATCTCTAAACATTTTCCTTTCTTTTCTCCTCTTTTCTTTTCTTTTCTTTCCTTTCCTTATTGCATTAGCAAGAACTTCCAGTACAATATTGAAAAGGAATGGTGAGAGGAGACATCCTTGTCTTGTACTTGATCTTAGTGGGAAAACTTCGAGTTTCTCACCATTAAGTGTGATGTTAGTTGTAGATAGTCTTTATCAAGTTGAGGCAGTTCCTCTCTATTTCTAGTTTACTCAGAGGTTTTATCCTGAATGGGTGTTGGATTTTGTCAAATGTTTTAGCTGCATCTTGATATGATCGTGTGATTTTTTCTTTTTTGATATTTTGGTGTGATGGGTTACATTAATTGATATTTGAATATTGAATCAGCCTTACATATCTGGGATAAATCCCACTTGGTCATGGTGTATAATTCTTTCTTATACTTTTTAAATTCAATTTTCTAATATTTTGTTAAGGATTTTTGCATCTATGTTCATGAGAGATACTGGTCTGTATTTTTCTTTTCTTGTAATGTCTTTATCTGGTTTTGGTATTAGGGTAATGCTGTTTCATAGAATGAGTTAGGAAATATTCTCTCTGCTTCTGTCTTTTGTAGAGATTGTAGATAATTGACATAATTTCGTCTTTAAACATTTGGTAGAATTCACCAATGAACTTATCTGGGCCTGGTGCTTTCTGTTTGGAAGGTCTGTTCAGACTTTTACTTGTTGTTAGGATGGAGTGGAGACCTCAAGTTTATTTCTAGTGGATCTGGAAACTGGAAGTCATAAATTTGGTTTTAATATCATTAGTTTTTGGAAGGGTTTTGATTGACATTTGAATGACCATGAGACTAATTTATACTGGATATTATAGCTTAATATTATCTTATGGTTTTGTTCTATTTCTGGACCTAAGTCCTTTTCACTAAATGTCTGACAACTGGTGCCTAAGTAGTAATTGCAAAGCTGTCCCTCTACTCCAAATTTAAATATGTTTGGCCGCATAAGTTGAATCAAATTTTGGTTTTACTGAAAGAACAAATTAGCCCACTAAATAATTAGTCTTGGACAGAAAAAAAGTAATGAGGATATTTTTTTCCCCAACAATCATAGAATTTTTGTACACTTCTATAAAACTGATCAGTGGGCATCATTAGATAACTTCAGTTGGCTTAGATATACAGACTAATGAGGAAATATCTGTATTGACTATATCCATAAAAAAAACTTAAAATCAGAGCATGCAAAATGGTGTCCACTGAGTGATTCTTCTGGACTTAATGTACGGGCTTTTTTTTCACTGGAAGAGATGTAGAAACATTCTTTTCCACTGTTCTTCATGTTCTTTCAAACCCTTTCACCTCCTCTTTACTGTAAATATCCATCCAGCTAGGAAACAAAAGTTTACGTAGGCTCATAAACATCAAAATCAAGGGGACTGTAAAATTCCCAACTACCTTTTCAACTCTCCTGATGATGCACTGAGAAATAAATAGCGCTTCTAATGTACAATTTCTATTTTAACTTTCATCTGTCTAACAAAAGTTATAGATGACTGAATGAAAAATATTAAATGGCCTTTGAGTTCTTTGCCAAGATCCTTTGTATCATTGATTAAACCCTTTGGGAAGGTTGATCCTAACAGAGCTTTGTACTCAATATTTAAGGGAGTAAAGTGCAGAACAGTGATTAGTTTTCTAATGTTTTATAAAAAATCACCATCACTAGAAACAATTATTTCTTCTGTCTCACCCTAAAGGGACAAGTTACTGGTTGTAATAAGTAGTTCAGTTCTCTATTTGAGACACATTGTAAATTGGTACTTATGATTTTTTAAAATTATCATCAGTTGAAATTGTCTCAACAGCTGTCTTCAGAGACTTGGCTATTGCAAAGGCAATGATTCATGCTCAGTTATGAAGCTCAAACACATTTCATTTACTACCTAAAATATTTCTTTGCCAAACAGAGGCTGATGTATTGAGGCTGATGTTATTGTCAGGGTAATAACAATCAAATAAAAAATGAGTAAGGAATGGAGGAGTTCTGTTTGTTTGTTTGCTTTGACTTAAAAATCATTTAGCTTCTTTTTTTTCCTCATAGAAAAGCCCTTCTGTTGTCTTTACCTTGCAGTCATCTTTTCCAGGATTATCATAAAACAAACCCTAATGTATTATTGATTACCTGCTTCCTTTTTTTGTTGGCATGCATTGGCCGCAAAAATAAATCTTAATTCCATGTAGTGCAGTCACTAACTTAATTAATTAAGGCACTAATTACGGATTCTGGGGAGGAATTAAAGTATTACATTTTAGTAATATGTGTTACTATTTTTAGTGTTCATGTTTATGTCAATGTTAGAAGCTGAAAAAGAAATATATATATATATTTATGATAAGTTTATTTTAGCCACAGACATATTAATTATCAATTGGTATTGTAAATTATAAAAGTAAATCACTTTAACTGCATGCTTCCAATAGCAATATACAGCAATTTCATGGATTCACATTGTGAATATAGACAGCCTTGCAAATCAGTATGATATGCTTTGGAATTCCATATATTCATCCAACAGAGCAGCTGACTTCTAGTTAAATTACAAGCTCCTTATTTATACTTCTTGTTATCCTATGAAGTATTTTTAGATAAGCGCATGGATTAATCGATTAACACAGTTTTTCTTTTATTTCGAATACATCATTAGTTCTTTAGCTTAGTTTAAGAAGCACTATCAAAGTAAACCCATAGAATTAAACATGACTTTACATCTAAGCAAACTGAATCATGTTCGATGAATTCAGTTATGTAGCTGCCTAATGATGAGAACTGGGCTAAGTCCTATGGTGGAAATTAAGAAAAGTGAAACCTGTTCTTGGTAATTTATTTGTTAATTGAAGAGAGCAGAAATACACCAAAATTATCTAAGAAACTGTATGATAAGTTGTACAATATAGTGCCAAATGAGAAGAGATATTTAGCAGCACTGATCTCCAGCTATTGTTGTAGGAATAACCTCTCTGTTGACAAGGAAGGCACCATTTGTCATGAAGGTTTTAATTTTCAATTAGTGCCCCTCACCAGGCACGATCAGAGGCAGCTTGGAGATTATATTATAAACTTTTCACCTCTCTCCAATCTTTAAAAACCAACACACAAACACACATAAGCTGTATATACAGCACAGATAGGAAATGAATCACATGGGCATAAAGAATTTGTTTACTAAAGTGATGGCCTAATAATAACTGGGCCAGCTCAAGGCAGGTCAAAAAGGAATAGAGAGGGAAGCTCATAAATATGGCTTTGTGTTACATGTCCAGTGCTAGCCAAGCTTCTAGTATATGCTCCCCTAGACCCTCTAACAGCATTTGTTTTTGTTTTCAAAAAGACTAGCAGTAACTGATTTTCACATCCCTTCAATCAAGAATTTCCTCTTCTGTTTCGATGACTGTATCACATCTAACTTTTTACAATATGATGTTCTCTCTCCCTGAGAACTTCTGCTTCTAGTCATTTAATCAACAGTTATGCATATGCTATCTATTGTTTGAAATGTATTATATTATGTACTGCAAACGTTTATGAAAGATCTATGTACCAGGAAATACACAACAAATGGAGATCTTGTAAGACAGAAGGAACAAAATAAAAATTAATAGAAGGTATCAGTATGTTACAACAGATATTTACTTAAAGTGCTAAGTGAGCACCTAATTTCTGGCAGAGAGAAGGTCCAAAGGAGGAAGTGAGGTTACAGTTGAATTCTGAAAAATCAGCAGTGTATTAGGCAGAATAGAGGTGCTGGCCACTCTAAGTAGAGACATACAGTTCAGCATCAATGACTATAACGTAAACTGGGGGTGCGGTAGGAAATGAGGCTTCATATCATGATACGTAGCCAGCTCTATAACTCTTAGAAAATGCAGAATCACTGAAATGTTTTATAAATGAGAGTGATATGATAGATTTGCATTTTAGTAAGATAGGTCTTGGCCTATAAAAAATGGATAGGAAATGAAAAAATGCAGGACACATATAGGGACCAGTGGATATTTGAGTTGAATAGCAGCATCAGGTTGGAATAAGTTAACCTCATCCAGGTAGGTTGGACAGAATAATGTGGGTCTTTGCCATATTTTTATATGGAGTTGAGGCATCACTGAAGAACTTAGAGCAGGGGACAGAGGGTATTAATACCTGGATTAGTATTTAGAGAGATATCTCTAGCAAATCTATGTAGGACTAATTGGAAAATAGTGAGAGTGGAGATGGGAAACTGTTTAGGAGCCACCTACAATAGACTGAATCATAAAAGAACGTGTGGCTAAAGTTGGGTAAAGTCAGTGCTTATGTAGAAAAGAGAATAACTAACAGATTTCCAACTCAAAGACTGTCTTCCTTCCTTATTTAGAATTTCTCACTTATGACTCACTTATGACTATCGTATATACTATACAGATTTACTAATTTATTTTGCTTACTGTGTCTCTCTAGAACTGGAATATTAGCTCTGCAAAGACAATTTGTTTGACAATTTTTTGCTCAGTGTTGTATCCGAAGAATAGTACTTAATGCAAATTTGTTGATTGAATGAAAAAAAAAAGTATCAAGTTACAGAGATTTAAAGAGCTTTATATCCTATCACATATCACATATAGTACCCTCCCAAAATCTCTGAAAATTAGGAAAACACTCTCATAGTTGCTGGTCTAATTCTTATGGGGATATTTTTGTAGTTTAAAAAAATAGTAACTTTTAATTATTATTATTTTTTAAATCCAGTTGATTATCTTTATTTGCAGTAGTTATGTTCTATGAATATAAAGTCACTATAAATACTGTATTAGCAAATACTGAACCATTTCTCTAAGGGGAAATATGTATACATATCTCACATAATTTATAATCCTAAATCATAAAAGTACCTCATTCTGGTAGATTCCTTTTTTTTCTTTCACGAGGTTCAGAACTGTTAACTAAGTGACTTGCCTCAGGCTGCCCAACTAATAGGTACCAGAGATGAGATTTAAACACTGTGTAAATGGCCCCAGAATGGGAGCTTTTTACACTACCCTGCATTGCCCTTACCGTCTCCATCCTCTGGTCATCTCTGTGTGAGAGCTAAAACAAGAAGGCCTACCATTGTCCTCTTCAACCTTAGCTAGGAACATGTGTCAAGCAACTCGAATTTTTCACAGCTCTGAGAATGCCCACGAATGACCATGAAAATGCACTAGGAGTATTGATTTTGGGGTTATAAATATATTTTAGTGAGTAGGAGAATTTATAAATATGGACTTTCCAAATACTGAATCTATGAATAAAGAGAACAGGCTGTACTTAATAATCAGATTATTTTGTGTTCTAGAATATTGTGTCTCAAACTCAGGTATTTGGTCTTATTAATATAAGAATCAAATGTTAACCCTAGTTATTACTATACATTACCTGATATTTGATCGACTTAACTTGTGATTTGGGTTGCATATAGAAGCATCTAAAGTGTTCTAATCTTCTAACTTTATTTTCTTAATGGATTCACTGTTTAAAAAAATATCTCTGTGCCTGTCCTTGTATAAATTTGCCTTAGACTCTTTAATATATGGTCTCAAGTGTAATTCATAACACCTGCCCTCAATTATTATCTTTTTAAAGTTCATATATTTACCACATTATTAAAGTACCAGTTAATTATGAAATTTCAAATGTAATTTCAGCTGTCAGAACTTATCTTTTGATGTTAAAACATACTCTAAGGTAATCACTCTATAGTCTACACAAAATCAAATACAAGACATGTGTGCAGGGACTACTCAGAATCTTTTCAAATGCTTTTTAAAATACTCTTCTGGAAAATCTTGATTTTGGAGAAGTACTCCACTTTCCTATAAAGAATAATCAGAATTTCCTTTTACCCATTTTTTTTTTTAATTTACCTTTAACAACACATCACAGGTAATTTTCAACACTGGGAATTAGGAGAGAAAATTTGGGGTAAGTAGTGGTATGTAACATTCATTGACATGAAGCCAAGATTAATTGTATTTAAAATTTAACCTTGTCTGCCATGGATCAGCTGGAGCTTTTAGGGACAGGTACAGTGTCTGTCAATAGCACATCACTCTTAATCATCAATTGTTGTTTTCAGAGAAAATAATGAGAATATTGTTGCCTTTTATGCAAGACATGAACTGAGGGATAATAAAATTGAACCTAACTTTCCTGTTTCCTTGATATCTCTGGGTCTCCTGCAACAGAAGTCTCTTTTGAAACAAACAGAAGCCCGCCTGCTGCTGATATACACAGGGTCAAAAAGAGGGGTATTAACAGTATACCTCTTTAGTTTGTAATAGTTTGTAATAGCTGACTTTCTTGTTGCTTCACATAAAAATGTTCTTCATCTTCTTGTGTTCAGCTTACAATTAGAATAAAAGAACAATGGGATTCATCACCACCATGATAAATATATAACCTATGTTGGTCCACACCAGGTTCAATCGGTAATTGTGGTTTTCTAACCTCCACACATCCTTTGTCTGGTTTCAAGTTGGGAAACATCTTGGCGGTAAAAAAAGAGTGGCCTTAAAATTGTGGCAGTAACTGATCTGTCATGACCTATTACAGACTGAACATTTGTGTCCTCCCAAATTTATATGTTGAAGCCTTCCAGTGTAACTATATTTGGACATACGGCCTGTGAGGATGTGATGAAGGCTAAATGAGATCACGAGAGGAGAGCTCTAATCTGATAGGCCTGCTGCCATTATAAGAAGGGAAAATACACCAGAGTCCTTTCTCTCAGAGCACATGAAAGAAGAGCCATGTGAAGAAAGGGTGGCCATCCACAAGCCAGGAAGAGAGTTCTTACCAGAAACGGAACCCTACCGGAGCCGTGATCTTGGAATTTCCAGCTTCCAGAAGTGTAAGAAAATAAATTTCTGTTGTTTAAACAATCCAGTCTATGGTATTTTGTTATGGCAGCCCAAGTGGACCACTGTGATCCTCTTCATATTCCCAGCTGGATTGTGAAGTTCAATTACTTCTTACATTTCCTCTCTGAATTTAGAATCACATAGGTTATATGTGTGTCTTCCTTTCATCCTTTCCTTCCTCCCTTCCTCCCTCTCTGCTCTTTCTCTCTCCCTCCTCTCTCTCTTTCTTTCCCCCAAATGACTTTTTAGACTCTCTTTCAAAGAGAAAAATCAACATTTCCTTCCAATGTCTTCTTTTTATAATATTTTTATGTTAAAATATTCTTGTTGTAAATAGGTCAAATAATGCAAAAAATATGAAGTATGAAAGTTCTCCTTCGCCCTATGTCATTCTCATTACTCTCCACAGATGTAATAAGTGATACATTTTTCCAGACCCATATTTATACATTTATACACATAAGGCATACCTAAAACACTTATATATGTTCAAGTTAAAATTAGGTCACTAGGGTGGTCCACAATCCAGTATGACTGGTGCCTTTATATAAAGGGGAACTTGGACACACAGATGTGCACAGAAGGAAGACTATGTGAAGACACACAGGGAGAATACCATGTGAAGACGGAGGATTAGAGTGATGCATCTACAAGCCAAGGTGTGCCAGAGATGCTGACAAACCACCAGAAGCTAGGAAGATACAAGGAAGGATTCCCTTTAGGTTTCAAAGGGAGCATGGCCCTGCGACATCTTGATTTCAGACTTCCAGCCTCCAGAACTGTGAGACAGTAAATTTCTGTTGTTTTAAGCCACTCACTTTGTGGTATTTTGATATAGCAGTCCTAGGAATCTAAAATAATGACATATTTGAATAAAATTTTTTTTGAAAAGAAAACATAATTTTACAGATATCTGTTAATACATGTCCTGCTCAATCCTGGCTACTGAGAAGAAATAGTAAAATGAAATTAAATATTATAATTTAAGAAGTAAACCACACCATATATATTTTGAAGACCCACGTTTATAATATAGTTTTTATTGATAATTTCTTTCTTATTAAAATTCTTTACTTTCAAAATCACTTGGGATTTCCTTAAAATAAAAAACAAACAATATACTATGATGCTTTCAGTTCCTTAATTTCTTGAAAGGAAAAGTTGAGAAATGGCAGTGGAGGAACGTTCCAATGTTCCATTAAATATTAAAGAGTATCTACCAATCAAAAGTAACAAGAAATTAAGATAAAGCATCTCTACAATGAAAGTGGATATCAAAAGTAAACCAAGATGGTAGTGCATTGGCTTATATATTTGTTGTTTACATGGAGAATTTCAGTAAGCACTCTTTCATAAATAAGTTACATCTATTTTCAGCTGACATTTCACATTCTCATGGGTAGATTTGTTTTTCCTTGAGAAACCACTAAGGATATTTACAATGTTGTTTTTATCAATCAATGAATTATTATACACCAGGTATGCCCCCAAACAGTATTCTGGATATCACAACAGAATTTTTCAAAGAAATGCTATTTTCTTAGAAATGGTATTTTTTTAAAGTTAATACTACTATTCTACTTATGAACTAACAGGAAATACAATAAAGAATTATGACTTTGCCCATAATTTAACCATTCAATTATTATTATCCTTCATCTCACCTAGAGTTCTATGATACTGATATGTTCAATTGACAAAGAAATTACTTGCTTCCTCCTAAATGCCTGCTTCCTCATTTTGACATCTTGTCAACAAATGTCTGTTTTTCACAGCATATATATTTACATTTTTTTTTATATTTACTACTATAGTTTCTTGTTCCACATGCAGTTTTGTAAGTTCCACTCTTAAGTCACAGCTTTGCACACCCTCCCTCACCTGTGAAATGGCACCACAGACAACTGTGGGATATACCTTGTTTATAAATGTATCAGAGAGAAAAGCATACAATTATTTTCCGAGTGTCCTTTAAAGTATTAGATTCAGAGCCTCAACTCATCAGTAGTTTTTCTCGGTATTGAAAATAGCAAGTATTAAAAGGGCTACATATGTGTCAATCCAAGAGCAGAAATATGGGAGTGAGCCTTCCAAAGTGAAGGTAATGATTTAAATCTGAAGAGAATCATAATAATGAAACTGATCGAGATTAGTCAGCCTTTTATCACCATGACCCTGCAATATTAGCCTTTATTAATGATAAAATATTCCACCCTCAAAAAAATTGGGGGTCTAAATTCTAAACAATTGTGGTTACTGTTGGACACACACACATACACACAAACACATTTTTTTTGTTATCCTTTAGTAAATATTTTGTTCTACATAGAAATTCATTTGAGGAATTTCTAGTTAAACAGGTGGCTGTGCTACATACATGACTTTGGAAATTAGGATCAGGCTCTGGGCAAAGTTCTTTTTGCTGACTTCTGCGGAACTATATATTCCTCTGTTTAAACAGCCAATCTGAAATAAACAATGATAGCACAGAGATTGCATGATGAAGGAAAAGAAAATACATTACTGCATATTATTTTATGTGAGCACTTGGACAGTTTTATTTTTAAAACTTAAAAGATTGAAACATAGATAGCCTCATCCACCAGAGGGCACACAGCAGAAGCAAGAAGAACTACAATCCTGCAGCCTGTGGAACAAAAACCACATTCACAGAAAGATAGACAAGATGAAAAGGCAGAGGGCTATGTACCAGAAGAAGGAACAAGATAAAACCCCAGAAAAACAACTAAATGAAGTGGAGATAGGAAACCTTCCAGAAAAAGAATTCAGAATAATGATAGTGAAGATGATCCAGGACCTTGGAAAAAGAATGGAGGCAAAGATCGAGAAGGTTCAAGAAATGTTTAACAAAGACCTAGAAGAATTAAAGAACAAACAAACAAAGATGAACAATACAATAACTGAAATGAAAAGTACACTAGAAGGAATCAATAGCAGAATAACTGAGGCAGAAAAACGGATAAGTGACCTGGACGACAGAATGGTGGAATTCACTGCTGTGGAACAGAATAAAGAAAAAAGAATGAAAACAAATGAAGACAGCCTAAGAGACCTCTGGCACAACATTAAACACAACAACGTTTGCATTATAGGGGTCCCAGAAGGAAAAGAGAGACAGAAACGACCAGAGAAAATATTTGAAGAGATTATAGTCAAAAATTTCCCTAACATGGGAAAGGAAATAGCCACCCAAGTCCAGGAATGCAGGGAGTCCCATACAGGATAAACCCAAGGAGAAACACGCCGAGACACATAGTAATCAAACTGGCAAAAATTAAAGACAAAGAAAAATTATTGAAAGCAGCAAGGGAAAAATGACAAATAACATACAAGGGAACTCCCTTAAGGTTAACAGCTGATTTCTCAGCAGAAACTCTGCAAGCCAGAAGGGAGTGGCATGATATACTTAAAGTGATGAAAGGGAAGAACCTACAACCAAGATTACTCTACCCAGCAAGGATCTCATTCAGATTCGAAGGAGAAATCAAAAGCTTTACAGACAAGCAAAAGCGAAGAGAATTCAGCACCACCAAACCAGCTCTACAACAAATGCTAAAGGAACTTCTCTAAGTGGGAAACACAAGAGAAGAAAAGGACCTACAAAAACAAACACAAAACAATTTAAGAAAATGGTCTTAGGAACATACACATCGATAATTACCTTAAACGTGAATGGATTAAATGTTCCAACCAAAAGACACAGGCTCGCTGAATGGATACAAAAACAAGACCCATATATATGCTGTCTACAAGAGACCCACTTCAGAGCTAGGGACACATACAGACTGAAAGTGAGGGGATGGAAAAAGATATTCCATGCAAATGGAAATCAGAGGAAAACTGGAGTAGCAATACTCATATCAGATAAAATAGACTTTAAAATAAAGAATGTTACAAGAGACCAGGAAGAGCACTACATAATGAACAAGGGATCAATCCAAGAAGATATAACAATTATAAATATTTATGCACCCAACATAGGAGCACCTCAATACATAAGGCAAATGCTAACAGCTATAAAAGAGCAAACTGACAGTAACACAATAATAGTGGGGGACTTTAACACCTCATTTATACCAATGGACAGATCATCCAAATGGAAAATTAGTAAGTAAACACAAGCTTTAAATGACACAATAGACCAGATAGATTAAAGCGATATTTATAGTACATTCCATCTGAAAAGAGCAGATTACACTTTCTTCTCAAGTGCACAGGGAACATTCTCCAGGATAGATCACATCTTGGGTCACAAATCAAGCCTTGGAAAATTTAAGAAAATTGAAATCATATCAAGTGTCTTTCCCGACCAAAACGCTACGAGCTTAGAAATAAATTACAGGGGGAAAAAAACGTAAAAAACACAAACACATGCAGGCTAAACAATACATTACTAAATAACCAAGAGATCACTGCTGAAATCAAAGAGGAAATCAAAAAATGCCTAGAGACAAACGACAATGAAAACACGATGATCCAAAACCTATGGGATGCAGGAAAAGCAGTTCTAAGAGGGAAGTTTATAGCTATACAAGCCTACCTCAAGAAACAAGAAAAATCTCAAGTAAACAATCTAACCTTACACCTAAAGGAACTAGAGAAAGAAGAACAAACAAAACCCAAAGTTAGCAGAAGGAAAGAAATCATAAAGATCAGACCAGAAATAAATGAAATAGAAACAAAGAAAACAATAGCAAAGATCAATAAAACTAAAAGCCGGTTCTTTGAGAAGATAAACAAAATTGATAAACCATTAGCCAGACTCATCAAGAAAAAGAGGGAGAGGACTCAAATCAATAAAATTAGAAATGAAAAAGGAGAAGTTACAACAGACACCGCAGAATACAAAGCATCCTAAGAGACTACAACAAGCAACTCTATGCTAATAAAATGGACAACCTGGAATAAATGGACAAATTCCTAGAAAAGTATAACCTTCCAAGACTGAACCAGGAAGAAATAGAAAATATGAACAAACCAATCACAAGTAATGAAATTGAAACTGTGATTAAAAATCTTCCAACAAACAAAAGTCCAGGACCAGATGGCTTTACAGGTGAATTCTATCAAACATTTAGAGAAGAGCTAACACCCATTCTTCTCAAACTCTTCCAAAAAATTACAGAGGAAGGAACACTCCCAAATTCATTCTATGAGGCCACCATCACCGTGATACCAAAACCAGACAAAGATACTACAAAAAAAGAAAATTACAGACCAATATCACTGATGAATATAGATGCAAAAATTCTTAACAAAATACTAGCAAACAGAATCCAACAACACATTAAAAGGATCATACACCATGATCAAGTGGGATTTATCCCAGAGATGCAAGGATTCTTCAATATACACAAATCAATCAATGTGATACACCATATTAACAAACTGAAGAATAAAAACCATATGATCATCTCAATAGATGCAGAAAAAGCTTTTGACAAAATTCAACACCCATTTATGATGAAAACTCTCCAAAAAGTGGGCATAGAGGGAACCTACCTCAACATAATAAAAGCCATCTATGACAAACCCACAGCAAACATCCTTCTCAATGGTTAAAAACTGAAAGCATTTCCTGTAAGATCAGGAACAAGACAAGGATGTCTACTCTCGCCACTATTATTCAACATATTTTTGGAAGTCCTAGCCATGGCAATCAGAGAAGAAAAAGAAATAAAAGGAATACAGATTGGAATAGAAGAAGGAAAACTGTCACTGTTTGCAGATGACATGATACTATACATAGAGAATCCTAAAGATGCCACCAGAAAACTACTGGAGCTAATCAATGAATTTAGTAAAGTTGCAGGTTACAAAATTAATGCACAGAAATCTCTTGCATTCCTATACACTAATGATGAAAAGTCTGAAAGAGAAATTAAAGAAACACTCCCATTTACCATTGCAACAAAAAGAATAAAATACCTAGGAATAAACCTACATAAGGGGACAAAAGACCTGTATGCAGAAAACTATAAGACACTGGTGCAAGATATTAAAGATGATACCAACAGATGGAGAGTTATACCATCTTCTTGGATTGGAAGAATCAATATTGTGAAAATGACTATACTACCCAAAGCAATCTACAGATTCAATGCAATCCCTATCAAATTACAAATGGCATTTTTTACAGAACTCAACCAAAAAATCTTAAAATTTGTATGGAGACACAAAAGACCTGGAATAGCCAAAGCAGTCTTGAGGGAAAAAAACAGAGCAGGAGGAATCAGACTCCCTGACTTCAAACTATATTACAAAGCTACAGTAATCAAGAGAGTATGGTACTGGCACAAAAACAGAAACAGATCAATGGAACAAGATACAAAGCCCAGAGATAAACCCAAGCACCTATGGTCAACTAATCTATGACAAAGGAGGCAAGGATATGCAATGGAGAAAAGACAGTCTCTTCAATAAGTGGTGCTGGGAAAACTGGACAGCTACATGTAAAAGAATGAAATTAGAACACTCCCTAACAACATACACAAAAATAAACTCAAATGGATTCGAGACCTAAATGTAAGACCGGACACTCTAAAACTCTTAGAGGAAAACATAGGAAGAACACTCTTTGACATAAATCACGGCAACATCTTTTTTGATCCACCTCCTAGAGAAATGGAAATAAAAACAAAAATAAACAAATGGGACCTAATGAAACTTAAAAGCTTTTGCATAGCAAAGGAAACTACAAACAAGACGAAAACACAACCCTCAGAATGGGAGAAAATATTTGCAAACGAATCAGCGGACAAAGGATTAATCTCCAAAATATATAAACAGCTCATGCAGCTCAATATTAAAGAAACAAACAGCCCAATCCAAAAATGGGCAGAAAACCTAAATAGACATTTCTCCAAAGAAGATATACCGATGGCCAAGAAGCACATGAAAAGCTGCTCAACATCACTAATTATTAGAGAAATGCAAATCAAAACTACAATGAGGTATCACCTCACACCAGTTAGAATGGGCATCATCAGAAAATCTACAAACAACAAATGCTGGAGAGGGTGTGGAGAAAAGGGAACCCTCTTGCACTGTTGGTGGGAATGTAAATTGATACAGCCACTATGGAGAACAGTATGGAGGTTTCTTAAAAAACTAAAAATAGAATTACCATATGACCCAGCAATCCCACTACTGGGCATATACCCAGAGAAAACCATAATTCAAAAAGACACATGCACCCCAATGTTCATTGCAGCACTATTTACAATAGCTAGGTCATGGAAGCAACCTAAATGCCTATTGACAGACAAATGGATAAAGAAGTTGTGGTACATATATACAATGAAATTTTACTCAGCCATAAAAAGGAATGAAATTGGGTCATTTGTTGAGACGTGGATGGATCTACAGACTGTCATACAGAGTGAAGTAAGTCAGAAAGAGAAAAACAAATATTGTATATTAACGCATGTATGTGGAACCTAGAAAAATGGTACAGATGAACCGGTTTGCAGGGCAGAAGTTGATACACAGATGTAGAGAACAAACGTATGGACACCAAGGGGGGAAAGCCGCGGGGGGTGGGGTTGGGGATGGTGGTGTGATGAATTGGGCGATTGGGATTGACATGTATACACTGATGTGTATAAAATTGATGACTAAAAGAACCTGCTGTATAAAAAAATAAATAAAATAAAATTTAAAAATTAAAAATAAGATTGAAACAAATGAGAACCATTAGCTATATTTTCTTTGTCAATTAAACATTTTAAGTTCATATATAACATGTTTTAATTTGAATAGTGCCTTTAAAATTAAAATAGATCCTCTTTAACTGTTGTTTTAAAAGTGAAAAACATATAAAAAACTAATTATTATTACTGATTACTACATGACTATTACTGAAAATAATTTTGTCATATAGAGGAAACTACAAGATTTCAGGAGAGGAAGTGATAATTCAGAGATATTGTGATCTGGAGAAAATTTGTTGAGGGAAGGAATATTTTAAACATTCTACTCTCAGTAATTTTCAAACAACCATTTAAGGATTCTGTCCCTGTGGTTTTATTCCATGGCTGAAAGAAACTGCTAGTTAGTCATCCTCCATCAAAAGACATGTAAGGTTTGGCCTCTGAGTTACCTGACTATTGGCAGCTCATCTGTCCATTTTATATCTTCTCATTCAGGAGAAACAGAATAGAACATTTCTGACTGTCAGTTGGAGGATTTGATAGGATTTGGCTGATATATCTTTTTTAAAAGGAGAATACTGTTTTTTCTTAGATCTCATTTTCCATATCATTTGTTGTACTTAGCTTCCTGGAATGGAATCATACATATTTTCTCCATAAGGAAAATTTTATTTTTGTGAACCACAAGGCAGTTATAACTCCTGACTGCTTCAAGAACCAATGATCATTTTATTAATGAGTAGTGGATATTTATGCTGTTTTGATTACAAATTCCAAGAGAGATTTTGAAAAATATGTCCCATTTGAAAAAATTTTGCAAACTTCTTATATATATGGGTTGATAGAGTTAGGAAAATATTTTATTTCCTTAGTCAGGTTATAATTAAACCCTTATAATCAGGTATGTCTTTGAAGCAAATGACCTGATTTTCCATTAAGAGCTCTAAATGTCACCAACGTTTCTAGGAACACAGCTCTTATTCTTCATAAATGCTGCCCCTGTCTTCAGATTCCAGTACATTTTATAATTATTTATCTCTTTCCTCTATTTTTGGAGATCACCTTTTTACTGTGTCTAATATGCTCCTTATGTCCTTTCCTCCACCCATTCTTTGGTTTCTCCATGCTTCCATCTTGTTATTTTATTCTCACCTATTTCACTGATTCTTCTTTCTGCTGCTGTTAAACACATCCATTGGATTCTTACTCTCAGCTTTTGTTTTTGTTTTTTTCCCAGTTCTAGAATTTTCATTTGATTCTATTTTCTAGTTTCCTGTTCTGTGTGAAATTTTTCATTTTGACATCAAACTGTTACCCAACCGAACTTGGGTCTGCTCGCCCACACCCAGTAAAGCCAGTCTATTGATACCAGGTTACAGTAAAGGAAAGTGCAGCCATTTATTGCAGGGTGCCAAGTCAGGAGTCCAGGCAGTTAGTGCTTAGAAGACCAGAACTCTCCAATGGCTTTCAGGGAAAGGTTTTTAAAGACAGAATGAGGGAGAGGGTTGCAGGGTGCATGATCAGCTCATGGACATTCTTCTGATTGGTTGGTGGTGAGGTAATGGGGAGTCACCATCATCGACCTTCTGGTTCCAACCGGTCTGGGATTTTCATGCTTGTGGGCAGCATACAGTTAATTTCTTCCACCTGGTGGGGACTTCAGTATCTGCCAAACAGCACAAAAGATATGGCTCAGAATAATATTGATAGCCCTTGAGGAGGAAATAAAGGTCTTTGACTTTGTTTAATGGTTAAACTATTATTATTTTGTCTTGCCTGACTGTTTTCCTTTGCTTCTGCATTTTTCTCACTTCTCTGATTAAATTTATTCTCTGGAACCCTGGGGAAGGCCTAGGAAGCTAAAGTTTTTCTACAAACAGGAGGCAGTTGGAGGACATCGGGTGGGGAATCTGTCCCAGGAAAGCCCCACAGGGTCCTGCTCAGTTATAAAACATCAGGATCTCCCTTGGGCCTTTACCTGTTTGCTGTTTTCTAAAGGTTTGTGCACATCTGGTCACTTTTGGTTGTTTCTGAAAGATTGCAGATGTAATTTGAGGGTCTACAAAATATGTTCTTCCTCAGCCCTTACTTTTACTTTTGACATTAGGGTAAAAACAGATGACGAGAAATCCAAACAGGACATAAGTTTGTTTGAAATTGGCTTTCAGTCTATAAGCATTGATCAACTTCTGGTTCACCCTTGTTCTAAATGTTAGCCCTTTGAGCACCTTGGCTGGAAGCCTGAGCTGGGTGTCAGGACCATTCTTTCTTGGTGGGCTCTGAACTCCTACTTTTGTTTCCTCAACATTTGTGACATTGTCAGAGCATTTGCTCATCAGCAATTTGGATAAGGCTACTATTTTAGAATTGACAAATACCTTAAGACATAATGTGGTATGCAATATCAGTTCATTACACTAGGTTCCTCTTTTTTTTCTGAAGTATCCACCCCTCAAATTCTCATTCTCTTGGTGGCTTTTCAATGCCTTCATTTAGTTCACTATTATTTTCTTTTATGTATACAGTTTTTCTAATTGCTCTTTGCCAGAAGGTTTAACTCATAAAAACTAATCTGCCACAGCTTAAAATAGAAGTTTCTCCCAGTCCTCATTTCAAATTTTGTCTCTTTATGACTCCCTTGATTCTATTTCATGGTGATCATATTCTCTGTGTTTTCAGAAAACATTAGCAGGTGTAGCAAAAAGTTTTCCCCTGGTTTGTGGGTAATTCATTTTTTAGGAATTATTCTTTTTCAACTTTGGGGCCAGATTTCTATTTTCCTTATGCCACATCTTTATCTGTTTTGTTTAAGTGAGCTGTTTGTCACTTACAACCTAAAACTTCTTGACTCATGTATTTTCATTTTTGAGTGAACTCAGTTGTATGACATGCTAGGATCCCAGTGACAACTGAGTGGTGAGTGAAGAGTAGCCAGAGACCAGTGTATCAGGACTCTAGTAAAAAGTGTTCTACTGCTGTCATCACACCAGTAGGCCAGATATTTCTGTGTAGCTATTAGATAAGAGTTGTTTCCCCCATATCACATTTATTTGTCTTTTGAGTTCAAATCACAAGGAAAGACCAATTACATATTTTTTTCTTATCACATTTCAAAATTCCTGGAAAAAAATCCAAACTTAGGTCACATGTCTACTGCTAATTGAAGGCTTAGGAGAAGGGTCTGAAAACTTACTTCACCTAGGCCAAATTGAGTTTGCTGCAGACTTTTATAAATCATATGGGAAAACAACCACATCTATTTATTTACACATTGTCTATGGCCAGTATACACTCCATGGCAGAGTTGAGTAGTAGCAACAGAAACTGTACGGCCCACAAAGCCTAAAATATTTAGTAGCTGTCACCTTAAGGAAGAGCATGTCAAACCTTGGCCTAGGATTTCATAGAATAAACCAGGCAACTGGTCTACTGTGTGGAGTGGGGGAAGTTCTCAGAGTAAAACATTTAATCGATATCCTGAAACGTACATTGTATACCTGATGAGGGAGTTGGTTGGTTGTTGTGATGACCAGCAATCCAAATCTGTATCCGAAGTATTGTTAGAAAGTTGATGATTTCCTAAGAGATTCAGTGGGGTATAGGGGACTTGAGACACAACAGAAACAACATTTTACACTGTGACAATGTCAGAATAACCATGGTAATACAGTGTAGAGCCATGATTTTAGATGGTCTTAAGGGTTTGGTATTGGATTCTAGCTGGGTTTGGTATTGGATTCTAGCTGAAAACTGGAGGTAAAAACAGAATCAAAATTTACAGGGATAATAATAAATTAGAGCTATACAGTGGGTCCTGGTGAAGGGGGTAGGGTTCAGGACAAATAAAAGATCCTGGGACCTAAGAGTAAACTAAGGAAACTAACACAAAAACTCATCCTATGGACTGGGAGAATATGTTGAAGGTTAGCAAGCAAAACAACAAATCCTTTGGCACACAGATACTAAAGGCACACAGCAGCTAGTTTGGATAACTGCCTTAAGGCAGCAAGATTAATTTTGGGCTGCTGATTAATTTTGGCTAGTGAGTCTTAGTTCTTGGAAATAATTGTTCAGCTTTGTGCCAGGACTGTGCACAGTGACCCTATTGATGGTTCCATGTCTCCACTGTTAAACGTACCTTGGGGAAGGCAGGGTTATATATTATGAAAAGGAAAGAATCAGTGAAAACAAGAGACATAAATGATAGCTGGATTCAATGCACTGAAATAAAGTGTCTATATTTTTAGTTCAGATTTTCTGAGTTGCTGAACCTAAAAATTAATTTTTTCACTTACTTACCCTGTTAAAATCACAGATTTTGAATCTAGTGGGCAAGTGCCCTGACTGGGTAAGAATTCAGAAAGATTAATAAGAGAGATGTATATCCAGAATGAGGATGTCTGTATGGTGTCCTGAGGGAAGAAGAGACCACATTGTGTTCTAAAGGGCAAAGAGGCTGTTTGTAATTATAGAAGGAATATGGTGTGAATGGAAGGCTTCTATGCAAATAGTTACGTTGCATAAAAGGAGTGCTTGTGACATAAATAAATAAATAACGCTACAAATGCTGTAACAATGTAAAGCAAGAGAATAAAAAGGAGTGGAGGGGGCTTACAATCATTTCTCTAGGCATTGCTCCTTTTATGTTTGGTATCTTTTCTGCCGTCCAAAATACTGTCAAACTAGGAAAGAACTCAAAGGTGAATTAGTGAAAAGACCTCTTAATTTCAGCCACTCCTATCTTATTTTATAGATGAAGAGACTGAAGCTATAGACATGGATTAACCTGCTAAATGTCACAACCCCTATCTCCAAGTACAATATTATTTTCACTGGAAGGTATGATCTCACTGCCCCAATTACTCACAGCTTTCTTCTCTAGGTTTTTTCACATTTCAAGTGTCAACTGCCATTTTTACAGGTTACGAAGAAAAAGTCACAGTAGCTGCTGGCTTTTGGTTAGTAAATTTCCACAAACCCAGTCCAACTCCTTCTTTAATTCACTGGTTTCCCTCGTTGCCAATCTGTCTTTGACTTTGTACCATGATTTTTGCTTTCCTGTCTGAACCCAGTGCTACCTAGCTTTATTGGCATCACTTGGGACATGGTAATTTAGTGTACTTGGCCCTTCTTTCAACTAACCCTTCGAATGTGGCAATTCAGAATTTTTTTTATTGATTCTAGCCATTGAGTACTCCTGCCTTTGGTATCTATCTCTTGGATCATTTTTGATAATGGGAGTCCTGTCCCCACATTGAATTTGAAAGATCCCAATGGCAAAGATTGGGATCAGGTTTGAGTGTGGGGCGGGGCCTAGGTGGGGCGACGTTCAAGGGTGGGGTGGGGTCTCTTTTTAGGACCTGCGCAGAAGGGGAGAGGCCGCACGTCGAAAGGAGGGCCTCTGGAGTGTGGAGTTCCGGAGTTTGGAGGTATTTTGACGTTGGACTGCATGATTTCTTAGCCGTGTGGCTGACAGGGTCTTGGTACTCCAGCTGGGTGTCAGGCCAGAGACTCTGAGGTGGGAGAGCCAAGTTCAGGACATTGGTCCACCAGAGACCTCCTGGTGGAAATGTGCCATATTTGTATTTTGTGGAGTCTTTGCTGTTAGCTATAAAAAGAACGATTATTTAAAGGCAGTTTGAAGTACCAACATGGACCAATGTGAAAGTTGTGTCATGGACATTTTTAAAAGTCCCTCAAGTTGTCTCATGCTTAATTAGAAATCTGCTTTCCTTGAACTTGTGGTTGGCCCTGTAGGTAAAGCTTTGTCTCATATCCCTGACTCCCAGAGGATGTAATCTCCCACCTCTAAAATCCAGTAGAGTAGCACTTCTGTTGTATCTCTGATTGCATTGCATTATTAGTTGCTTCTGTGTGTGTTTCCCCTGAAGATGAGCTCCTTATGATCCAAAGGAAAATGTTATGTAAGCTTGGGGTCAGGAAATCAAGACTAAAGTCCACACTCCTCCATTTAATAGCCTTTGTATTTTACTCCTGAAAGTACCATTTTCCTTATTTTTCAAGTGGCAATAAAAATATAAGCCTAATTCCTGTCTATTAGCCTTACATTGTTATGTGGTGAAATGGTAAGAGCATGAGATACAGAGTCAGCCTTCCCGAGTTTGAACTCAGCTCCACCACCATCACCAGCAGGGTGACCTAGCTGAGTTATCGACACTCCCAGTGTTTCTTCTTCCTCCTCTCTAATGCAAAGTTGAGATGAGGATTAAGAGGGCCAACTCATACAAAGCACTGAGAGCAATGCCTAGCATGTAGTAATTGCTCAATATATGTTAAATTACTATTGAAAAAATCTATTAATATACACATAAATATTTCATAAACTGCTAATACAGGTATTCATTACTAAGATGAATTGCTTTAAAATGTGAATAATGAGTTAATTAATGAACTTTTTAAACTATATGACGTGTATTAATTTGTGAATATATATATATATATATATATATATATATATATATATATAATTTTTTTAACCAGAGCAGATTGGTATATTTAAAGGTCAGTTCTGCTTTCAGGACTCTTTATTTTTAAGACTGATATGGTGAGCTACAGCTTCACATTTGGAGAAAATTAAAGATGGTTACATCTAGCCTTTAAAAACTGCTACCCGTCAAGGTATCCTTGACTTGGACAGTCAGGGTCTATCTTTACAACAGGAGTGAACCGGTCCTCTCCTCACCATATGCTTTCTTGCCATAGTTGTTATAACAACCACTACTGCCCCTTCCCATAGTTCTGAGGTGGGAAACATTATCTCTCTGTGTTTTTATATAGTTGAATGCAATGGCTTTTCTTCCTTAAAAAATAACATTTGTTTAACATGCCTGATGTTTTGAAAAGAAATTTAACATAACAGTAAAACTGTCCTTACATGTTAATATTTAAATTTTAAAAAATCATTCCTTTATAAAAGCACAACATTTTTCTATTCTTGAAGACTGCATAGTGTTTAAGTAATTTGTAGGATAACCCTGAAGTGGTGTTTTATATGCAACTTAAATAACTTTTTATGTTTTATTCCATGGTTTTATATAGTGTCCTACTGACATGTGCTGTCCATATTTGAAATCCCATATTATTGCTGGTTTCATAGATTGCAGCTATAAAATAGTATGCAAGATTGAACATTTACCACAAATCTCAAAAAGCTGTAGCAAATAGGCTACAAATAGGCTCCAAAATATAATGTTTTAAATGACTTAGTAAAGCAGGGATTTCAGCAAATTTCTTTTGTTCGAAAACTACTGCTAAAATTGCCCAGCATTTAGAATAACAGGTAGAACTAGACTTGTAATTAATAGCCAATTTTGAAATAATTCAGAGCACCATTGTTTTAGGTAAAGTCTTTTGAAATATAAATGTATCTTGTTCTAATGGAGCTTATGATTTTTTAAAAATCCAATTTAATTTTCTTGATATTTACTTATATTAAAAATTTTCAGAAATGTAATGAATTACATTATCAATTAACTTAATATAATCATGAGGCTGTATTATATATCTATATTCTCTATCTCTCTTAAATGCTTCCTTAACAATACTTTTTGTCAGTCTGCAGAAATAGTCTTATGGGTCATACCAGTAAAACGCAGAAAGATCTCTAAAAATTCCATAAAGTGCAACAAGCTAAACTGAATTGATTTATTCTGAATCTTTCAGAAAGATGGTTTCTAGGTTTGCAGTTGGATTTGCATTTACTGCAAACATTTATTTTGAATTTTAATAGTCTTTGTATATATATATATTTTTTTTTCTTGAATAGACCATTTTACAAAACAAATTCTTATCTCCATAGCCAGAATATTAAGTTAAACAGAGGAATAAGAGGTCATCAAGTGTAGTAATGCAAAAGTTGCTTTTTGAGATAAATGTTTTGTCTGGAATTCTTTTTGGAGCAGGCAAAGTAAAAATAACTAAAGCATAGATGAAAGTAAATAACAAAAATATACAAGTGGTGTTTTAAACTAAATATGAGTCTTTATTTACTTGTTCTTACCTCCCCTCTGAATCTGATGATAACTGGATCATATTCAAAGTCCCTTTCAATTTTAAAATAAAAAACATCACAATAAAAAGCAGCTTGTATTACAGACTGTTTAAATTAGACTATGGGGCTTGGTGGTATTAAAGATCTAATTTGACTCATGTGTTAACCAGCTTCCAAGATGGCCCCCAGTGATTTACACTTCTTGGTAGTCACATCTTTGTGTATCCCTTACCACATTGTATCAGCTTCAGTCTGTGTGACCATCAGAGTACAGCAGAAGTGACGGTATGGCACTTCTGAGATTAGATTATTAAAGCATGGTGCCTTCTATCTTTGGCATGCTCTCTGATTTTTTTCTCTTAGATCACTCAGTCTGGAGGGAGTGAGCTAACAGACCATAAGTGATACTAAGAAGAGACCCATAATGTGTGTAACTAAACTTTCCTGCCAAAGGCCACATGAGTGGATTTAGAAACAAATTCTCTAGCCCTAACCAACTATAGCCCTAGCTGTTAGTTGTCTATAACCTCATGAGAGCTTCTGGACCAGAACCACTGACTTGAGCCATTTCCAGATTCCTGACCTTCAGAAAATTTGTGAGATAATAAATTTTTTTAAGTGGCTATGTTTAGGGTAATTTGTTATAAAGCAATAGGTAAGTAATACAACTCACAAAGAAAAGAACAAAGCCCCAAATTTCACACCTTTCATAGCAAATCAGGATCAGTGAATTGGCCATAGATAATTAAATGGCTTGAGGCCCACAAGCAAATCCTTTTGGTCTAAAAGGAAATTTTTCTCTTACACATATAAAAGTAACTGAACTATATTATTAATCTCATGCAACACTCCCCCGGGAAGGCCTCTCTGAGGGGCTCCCAGCCTCTCCTGCTTTCCCTAGTCCCATTATATACACATTTATCTCAATTATATTATAATTATTATTTGTTTATCTTCATTTCTAGATTGAGATTTCTTGAGGGTAGGGACTTTCTTTTTACTCATTGTAATTCCTGGTATTTGCTAGTTGCTTAACATACATCAGCCAAACACATGTCTAAATACTGTAGTTATCCTAAGATCCAAGCAAGAAAAAATATATATATTTTTAAAGTAAAAGGAAAGTGTCATCATAAGCACAGTTTAGACAAAAAGAAATTAGGCAGTCTAGAAGGATATTTTCCAGACCCAGTGTCTGTTGATAGTCACAGCCCCCAGGTTCCATGTCTCCCTGCTCCAGGTGGTCCTGAATGCATGCTGACAAAACTTACTTGTTTACTTCCTGTTTATCCCTCCCTACCACTCTTCTTCTCCTGATATATTTCCTTAGCTCTAAACATGTGATTCAAGAATGCATTTAAAGGACCCCCCTTATGCCAATGCACCTTTTTTTTTTTTTAAACCAGCTGCAACTTCTTTTTTTTTTAATAGATTTATTTATTTATTTATTTATTTTTGGCTGTGTTGGGTCTTCGTTTCTGTGCGAGGGTTTTCTCTAGTTGCGGCAAGTGGGGGCCACTCTTCATCGCGGTGCGCGGGCCTCTCACTGTCGCGGCCTCTCTTGTTGTGGGGCACAGGCTCCAGATGCGCAGGCTCAGTAGTTGTGGCTCACGGGCTTAGTTGCTCCGCGGCATGTGGGATCTTCCCAGACCAGGGCTCGAACCCGTGTCCCCTGCATTGGCAGGCAGACTCTCAACCACTGCGCCACCAGGGAAGCCCCCAATGCACCTTTTAAAAGGAAATACTTTAGAAGCAAAACCACATATGCACATCCCTACCTGGGCTACCTAGCAGTGTTGCTGTGAACCATTCATAAATCACTTTTGCTTCTCACCCTGGAACACCTGGATTACACACCTGTTGCCAGGTACCTTGGTGTATGCCACATTCGAAGCCACTGCACCAGGAAGCGGAACCATCCCAATTACCCTCCACATCTGCCAGATATGTGGCCAGACAAATCATTTTGCTTGATATTCTAATGAAATGGCAGAAAAAATAGGTGGAAAGTTCAAAATAAATTGAAATTTTATTTTATTTAGATAGAAATGCCATTTCTGGTATTTCAGATTGAGTCATCATTGACTATTTACAAGACTGGGCATTAATATCTGTTTGATCTAATAATTGATCAAATACTTGGGTTTATATTCTACCATTTTCTTTTCCTGAAGAGTTGCAGGTTTCCTAACTTAAACTGAGCAGATAACGTTTGTGTTCCAGTTAATGGCTGATGTGTGTTAGATGCAAAGATTCCACCAGTGATTGATTTCATTAATTTAATAATCATTTCAGCTGCAATAACCTTCAATCACAGGGAGCAGTGATGATTTCTGAGAGAAGCAAATGCTAGAAGCCTCTAGCCATATTTGCAAATAAGTCCATGTATCATGACATTCAAAGATTGATCCAGGGAAGCACATTTGGTGATTTTTGCAGCATAGCTTGCAGACAGTAATTTTTAGGGAGCATAAAGATTGATTAAGAAGAAGAGAAACTAATCACAGCTTCCTCCAGTCTTATAGTTTTAAAAGACTATGAAAGATGATGGCCTGCATACAATACAACTACAGTTATCCTAAATTAGCTCATCTAAAGTAGTAATATCAAGTATCAGGTTTTATTTTTATTTCCCATGATATCTAAAATCAGTATTGGGGAAGTAGGTCACTCATTCTGAAAGAAAAATGGAAGCCAGAAAATTACATAGAAATTATTTTCAAAGTATTTCAGACTCATTGGCATAATATGTATAAAAATTCCTCTCTAATCAATTAACTGATAATGACATGGATAAGCATTTGGCTAAAGGTAGAATGAATGCCTTTTTAAAGAAAAATATAAATAAGCCTGCATTTTCCAGACTCTCTTTGCTTTAAATAATGACCAAAGTATGTTAGTACTTCTAAAAGTCACAAATTTTTTCTTCATAGCTCAATTACTTATCAGCATCCTTTATTATTAATATCTTGAATACTATGATATTAAACACTTTTTCCCCTTAGTTTAACAAAAACCAAGGCTTATAAATTAAGGAAAATGAAGGTCTGTTTCAGTGGATTTTTGAGATCAGCTTTGATGTCTGAGCCCGTTTTTGTGTTTGTGTGTGTCTCTATGTATGTTTTTATGATCACAGTTTTTCACTTAAAAGTGTAAAATTGCTTCATTTGTAACACTTTTATAGCATTGAGAATGAATCCACGGTATTGAAAAAATGAGGTCATCTGGATGCCAATGACCTGCAAATTCATATTTGTTCCAAAACTGTTCTCTGAACTTCATACAAGAAACTACCTATTTGGCATTTCCACTCTGATGCTTAAAGCCATTTCAAACTCAAACTATCCAAAATAAAACACATGTTCTCCCTGCCCACCTCTCTCCTTCTCTAATCACTGCTGGCCAGACAACTATTATGGCCTGTTAAATATTCCTTCAGCATACACTGATGCTCTCTTCCAATTTTTCCACTTCTTGCTGCCTGAGCCATCTTTTAAAGATGCAAATCTGATGATGCAATTGGTTCTGAAAACTGTCACTCAAGTTTGAGATCTGTTTCTTGATTATTCTTAGGTTCTTTTAATTTTGATTGGTGTCTAGAGATAAAGAACTCATGTATACAAGTTCAGGAAAGCAAGCTTACCTTTTGTTCTCCTTCTTTCTTCATCCTTTAGTTCATAAAGGAGAGTCAGTGATGGGTGGGAAGGACCTTGCTCTTTGATGACAGCAGGCCTCACAATCTCCCTCTCTGGCAGAGGCTAGTACATCTTAAGGAGGGTAAGGAAAATGACAGCTAGCCTCATAGCGTGATGGTCCTCAAGACTTTGGGTTGTCTTCCAATCAAGGGAGAAATAACCTGGCTTTAACCTGGTCCTAGTGTTGTCAGCAGAGACCAGGGTACAATGGGACAAGGTTCTCCATAGATGAGGTACAGTGTTTCTTTGTATGTGAGGTAATTTGCTATAGCCAAAATTCAAGAAGTTTTTGCTGAATATTCCAGACTTCTTGACTCTTATCTTCATTATGAGTAATTAGTGATAATTCTCACTTCCTCAATTTTATGCCCAAAGGCTTCTATTAATTAGTTAATAGTCTGGGGATAAGTTTAAGGGGGTCTTTTTACCTGATGTAAAAAAAAAGCCAGGCAAGCCAGTACTGGTATTTCCTCCATTGATCATTATTATACTCAGTACCTCAAATTGCCTTTAGGACAAGCAGAAAAGAAAATCCTACCATGGCTTATAATTCCCCTGGCCTTTTAAAGTTTCTAAACAGTTTTATGTTTTCTTTAGTCTTAGAGCTTGTAAATGTCATTGTACTATGCACGAGATAGCCCCCTCTGCCTGCATCTAGTTAATGCATTCTTCAGGTCTCAGGTTTAGTAACATTTCTTCATCTAAGATGAGGTCATATTTCCATATTGTCTGTGTCATTGCATTCTTCTACTGCAAATCATTCACTGCTATGTTTATACTTGTGATTTTTTAATTGACGTCCATCTCTATGGTTAGAATGTAAGTTCCATATGGCCAAAGGCCACATATATTATGTGTGTGGTGCCTTGTACAAAATGTGCTCACTGAGTATTTTTTAAGTGGATCAATTCACTTAAATAAGAGAATAAAAAATAACTGGATCTTATAAATCTTTAAACATACATATCAAATGCAAAAATATAATCTTTACCTAGGTATTCCTTATAGGCAGTTAGGTACTAGAAAAATAAATGCCCTTGTTATATGCCATTTTAAAAATATAACTTATTAGAATATAAGAAAAAAAGAAATGGGAATTATCAGAATTGTGCACCCTAATGTTCATTTTAATCTATAGGGTTAATATTAATTATTTTCATGTCTGGAAATTAAATATAAGAATAAAACAAAATCAACTGTTTTCAAAATGTGTGTGATAACAATGTCTCCATTACACAGGTTTCTCCAGGGACTGAAGTGAGTTAAGGCATTTATGGCATTTCAAGTGTATTGATAGAGGACACCAGTCAGGACTCGTCTTCACATTAAAATATTGCTAAGAAAAATATTTTTTAAAGTGCATACATCCATATTAGAGGGGCATATACTACTCACTATAAATAGTCCAGTTAATGCATCAGTTAAAAGAAACAAAAACAAAGAGCTGTGCCCTTATGAAAGACAGTTTTGAGCACTATTTCTCCTTCCCTCCAATGAGGAAAAAAATAAGTAAAGATACATAGAGTTTTTGGAAAGGTAATCCATTTGCATTGTTTCAATTGTATGATAGCTGAAAACAAAAGGGATTTTGACAGATAGCATGCTTTTCCCTGCTTTTCTCTGTTGTGTTAAGCAGAATTTTCTTTCACAACACAATTAAAGCCTATTTCACTACATAACCAAATGCTCGAATGGATTCTGAGGTAAAATTTAATGTCAAAGAAAGCCATTGTCCAGTGCAAAATCAATGACCTGGTCAAGTTAAAGACATATTTTAAACCCGATTACGTTGGATGGCAAGTCTAATGAAACATTCAACAACTATTATCATATTAGACATAAATTCAACCACCAAGTCAAACATCATTAGTTTTGATTGCTTGGGGATTTAGAAATTCATTTTTATGAAATATTGTTTTGTGGAACACTGGGAAGAGTTTTTTACTTCTTTCCCATAATTACCAATAGGAAGAGGATAACACTGTTTCATTTACTAGATAATAGAAAATTTTTTAAAAACATGGCACAACTGTGCCAAGAACTTAAACTCTAAAAAGATATAAAATGAACTTGAAGAAGAAGTTGAGTGCTCTACTATAGATGAAGAAGTTATTTGGTGATCGTATAAATGAGAGAAAACATTTAGATTCAACAATATAACCTGGATTAATAGATTTAGGATGATGCCTGTCTTTTGGCAGGTGTTCAGTCATAGATGAATGAAATGAACATTACAGGTTATAATATTTGTTTCTTTTAATGTTAAAACTATATTAATTCTGCCTAGCCTATAGCATAGCACCTTTGTGTTTTATCAAGAAAATAATTTCTTATAATATTATTTGTTATGTCATTTTAGAATCTGACCGAAACACTTAAACCTGGAATATCCTGGTAATTTAAAGGTGTTTATTCTTTGCCCGTGTTATTTATTTTGCCTGTGATATACTATGCCTATATAAAGTTAGAGAACTTTGGATTTTTCATTTCTGACATTTTGAGTTTGCATAATACTCAAATCTACTGGTCTCTTCCCTCTTTTCTCTTACTCATTTCTAGGTACTTTATTGGTAATAGTATTCACTTTATTTTTAGGAAGAGCTATAAATTGTCTAACAATTCCTGCCCATCTTATTTTTATTACTAAACTAGACCCTTTTTCACCTCAGCAGGGAAAGATATTGTGTTATGACAAGGTGGTGTGTGAAACAAAATATATGGATATTGATTTCTAAACTCAAAACCCTCCGTTTTAGAACGGTAAAGAGGTTGACATCTGAACACAATATATTCCCTCATTGTGGGTGACCATTACCTCCCATTACGAAATGAGGTTGTCCCAGGTTCCATTATAAATTTCCTTCAATGTTTGTAACTCAGCTATAAAACAGGCTCTGAGACAGAAACTCAGCACATGGGGATTCAGCTTGGGGATACTTTATTTTTTAATTCAAGTTTAGTTTAAATTGGTTCAGCTGTTTCTAAATGACAGGAGAGTAGTAAAAAAAAAAAGTAAATATGGGAGTGCAGCATGTACGGTTTTGCATTACAGTAACTAGGAAATTAATTACTTTTGTAAAATAAAATTTTTGGATTGTTGGTTAGAGACACAATTTTATTGTTTAAGGGAGAAATATTAAAAATTGTTGAATAGGCAAGAAACTAACAGTTCAATACATTTAGATGAAAAATAAGAACTAGCGTTTCCCTGTAGGCATTTATTTATTTATTTTTTAAGATTAACAAGTCCTTATATGGCCACTGTCAATTTATCAGGTAGATAAGTACTTTTTCTATTAAAATAATTTTGCATAAATTTGGTGACAGACCTAGGAGGAGAAATGCAAAATGTTCATTTACATACATTTTCAGTTTTTTTAAAGATAATTTAGTCAATTCAATATTTACTAAGGTTATCCAAACTCTGTAACCCAGCACCAATTTCAGTAAATAATCAACCAGAAAATGCTATATATATAATAATACTATATACTAATATATAATATAATGTTATATTTATGGATTTATTTCTCTCCAACTTTACATCTGTACTGGAGTTTGGACAGAACAGTTATACAAATTACAAGAATAAAAATGCAAATCATAATATAATTTCTCTTTCATCATGAGGTTACATACTGATAGGTCATTTAATCTCTTCTAGACCCAAGCTTAGTAGGGGAACTGTTTTGTACTATTTATCCAGCAGTTGGGGGCAATTAAACTGTGCCATTCACTCTTTCCATCCTATAGTTACTTGTGTCTAATCCTGTTGGGTAAGATCATAATCACTGACTCTGGAACACAGAAGAATTCAAGGACTAACATAAGAATCAGACTCATCTGTTTGGTCTTGAAACCCTGAATTTGCTACCTATAATCCCTGTAGACACCAACTTCAATACTTTTAAAAGTCTGGGGTTGAAAGCCTGTATGGGAGGAATGGAAGAAAGGGCGGGCAAACAAAATTCTCACACTTAGGTTTGACCTGGGTCTTTGTGGATCCACACTTTTGCTGCCTTTGCTTTTCCTCTACCAGTCTGTATCTGATTTTCTGATATCTGATATTACACACAGCCTGCAATGTATTTAATTTGACTTGGATAACTTCTGCTACTTGATCATTGCCTCTGGTGCATTAGGTATAATCTCTGCCCTTGAACTTTCAGTCTCTGGAGTATCTCCTCACTTCCTTTCTTCCTTTTCATTCTTTTCTCCTTTGGTTCTGTAGCTTTAACATCAACAAATATCAGTATAGCACCTGACCCAAACAGACTTCTGACTTTTCTCATTAAACCCAACTTTGGGTCTACCCAGGTAAAGCTGATGTGTTGAGAGAAAGCAGAAGAAAAATACTCACACTGGTGTTTCAATTTTGGAGTGCAAAAGTAAAGTCCTGGACCTTTTCAAACCTTGATTAGTACTTTATATGGCATTTTTCATCTATGCTTTTGAGTGAAAGTGACCTGTAATTATTCTTTCCCATAATCTCTTTGTCCAATTTTGTAAGCAAGATAAATAAGTTGTAAGACAAGTTGTTGACTTTTCCCTTTCTATTCTCTTGAAAGAGTTTATGTAAGATTGATATTTATTCATAAGTGGTAAAACTTTTTGTAAAGCCATCTGCTTTGAAGTTTTCTTTGCACAGAGTTTTGTTTGTTTAATTGATTGGTTTCTTTGTTTTTATTAAGGATTCAATTTCCTTAATGGTTAGGAGAGAATTAAGATGACCTACTTTTGCTGAATTTGTTAAATGTACTTTTGTTGGATTGATGAAAAAAAAAATAAGGAGATTAATTAAATTGATTTTTGGCCAAGAAAATATTCCATTGTGAATCACAGTTTCAGCAGGCAAACATGACCAATTAAATTGTGAGACACTATTCTCAGTGCCAACTAGGAATTATTACCCTAAATCAGTAATTTATAGTAAAGATTTGTGTAAGCAAAAAGAAATGTTATGTATAGACCTAAGATAACTATATAGAGGGAAGGAAGCTATGTAGAGGCAAGTTGGAGCTAGTTTGTATGATTTCTTACAAGCCATATATTTTAGATATTATAGGTATTCTCTAATAAATATGATGTGTAGGTATTTAAAATTCTTTATAAATGATAACTGTAGATCAAAGGTTCTCATCCATAAATGAACAGTAGAGTCACCTATGGATACTTTAAAAAAATACTGATTCACAGTCCAAACCAAGTAAATGAGCAGCTTGGGAGTTGAGGCCTGCCATCTGTGTTTTGTAGAAGCTCCAAATGATAATAAAATAAAGCCAAGTCTGAGAACTACTGATACAGATGGATTGGTAAGTGATTGCTGTCAAGACAAAATATGTGGGTTTGAAGTATCACATTTTTGTTACTGAACTATGATACATTCACAGTAAAGTATGGGGCTGAAATATGATTTTTATGTTTCATTAATACTGTTACTGAGCACCTTCTATTACCTGAGACTATTCAAGACACTAGGAACAAAGCAGTAAACATTGTCTAACTCCCTGGTCTTACGGAGTATGTATTTGGGATGTGGCAAAGGAGGAGTAACAAATAAACAAGAAAACTCAAGTACTGATAAGTGCTGTTTGGGTCAAGGGGTACATATTGTAGATGGAAGATCAGGAGAGTCCTCTTTGGGAGTTAATAACTTACATTTAAGTAATGGGAAAGAGAAGGCTGTGATGGGATTGTAGCAAGGAAAGATGGCACAATAGTAGGTAGAAGTCACCTCATAGCAGGTCTTGTAGTTGAAGCCAATGTGTTTAGATTGTATTCAGAGCTTTTAACTCAGGGAATTATATAGTTTGATTTAGACTAAAAGAATGGGTCCATTCTGGGTATAATGTGAAGAAGAAACTGAAGAGGAATCAGAGAGGAAGCAAGGAGACTAGGTGAGAAGGTGTTCATGTGCTCACATGATAGGTGGTTTTGACTTGGGTTGGGGGTGAAAGCATGAGATGAGGTGGGTGGATACAGAATATATTTTGGAGTTTGACCTGACAGGACTTGGTGAAGAGAGTCTGAGAGAAAGAAAGGAATAAAGATGACTTCTAAATTTTTGGCTTCAGCAACAGGATAGGCACTAAGATGGTGAAAACTGAAGGGGAGGAGAATTATGTGAAGAAGATGAAGCCAGGAGTGGAATTTTGTTTTACCAGTGTCAAGTTTGAGATTCCTAATAGAAATCCAAACAAAGGTGTCCAATGGGCATTAGAAATACCGGTCTAGAGTTCAAGTAGCAGAGACAAGCCTGAAGTAGAAGTTTTTGAGTCAAATATATTGTGATAATTGAGGCAGACCCCCACTGAGTAAAAGAATGAAAGTCATGGGGAGACTGTGAGCCACAGGGACTGTACTGATAGGGTTGCTGCCCAGAGAATAAAAAGACAAGGGAAAACTGAGAGTCTTGATTGGCCTAGCAGAAAACCAGTTATTAGGAAGAGTTTGGGTATACATAGGAGTCAGAAGTCAAGAAAAGTTTGGAGAGAGTTATCAAGAAGAAAAAGATCACGTAAAACACTGAGTCCTAACTCAGCAAACAGAAAGACTGAGTAACTCTGCATCGAGTCTGGACAGCATTTTTTTTTGCAGCGTCTTTCTTTCTGATGAGGCTAGGGTCAATTCTGGAAGTGCATGGCCCAAAAGTGAGATAGGGAAGCTGAACAAATGGATTATTAACTAAATTAATGTAGCCAGAAATAAGGATAGATATTGACAAGATACTTAGGAACCTGAAAGATGTGGGCTGATCAGATATTCCCAATAAATATTTAACTTTCCACTTTACAAAATTCTGTAGACTTAGTTAAATCCATTAATATAGTTGATTTTGCTCACCAACCAAAAAAGTACTTTCTTTGGAGGAAAAGTGTTTACTAAACTTAGAAATATACATACATACACACATATACAATATATAGACACATACATATAGGTATATCAGCAAAGGTAGTGATCCTAGCACTAGTAAACAATGCAATAAAAAACAGGAATTAAGTAAAATTAAATTTTCTGTGCTATTTGAAGTCATTGGCATGTAAAGTCAATGTTCCTCAAACTGTGTTTTTTATGTCACTAAAGTGAACAAAGAAGATTATATTGCATAGTATGTTTGTGATAGTAAAGGGAGTAAAACGTTTTATAAAAGTATATATGTGGATTGGTTCAAGATGGCAGAGTAGAAGGACTTGAACTCACTCCCTCTTGTGAGAGCACCAGAATCACAATTAACTGCTGAACAATCATCGACAGGAAGACACTGGAACTCACCAAAAAAGATACCCCACATCCAAAGACAAAGGAGAAGCCACAATGAGATGGTAGGAGGGGCACAATTAAAATAAAATCAAATCCCATAACCACTGGGTGGGTGACTCACAAACTGGAGAATAATTATACCACAGAAGTCCACCCACTGGAGGGAAGGTTCTGAGCCCCACATCAGGCTTCCCAACCTGGGGGTCCGGCAATGGGAGGAGGAATTCCCAGAGAATCAGACTTTGAAGGCTAGTGGGATTTGATTGCAGCACTTCAACAGGACTGGGAAGAACAGAGACTCCACTCTTGGAGGGCACAAACAAAGTAGTGTATGCATCAGGACCCAGGGGGAAGGAGCAGTGACCCCATAAGAGACTGAACCAGACCTACCTGCTAGTGTTGGAGGGTCTTCTGCAGAGGCAGTGGGTGGCAGTGGCTCACCATGAGGACAAGGACACTGGAAGCAGAAGTTCTGGGAAGTACTCCTTGGCATGAGCCCTCCCAAAGTCTGCCATTACCCCACCAAAGAGCCTGTAGCCTCCAGTGCTGGGTCTCCTCAGGCCAAATAACCAACAGGGAGGGGACTCAGCCCCACCCATCAGCAGACAAGTGGATTAAAGTTTTACTTAGCTCTGCCCACCAGAGCAACACCCAGCTCTACCTACCACCACTCCCTCCCATCAGGAAGCTTGCACAAGCCTCTTAGATAGCCTCATCCACCAGAGTGTAGACAGCAGAAGCAAGAAGAACTACAATCCTGCAGCCTGTGGAACAAAAACCACATTCACAGAAAGATAGACAAAATGAAAAGGCAGAGGGCTATGTACCAGATGAAGGAACAAGATAAAACCCCAGAAAAACAACTAAATGAAGTGGAGATAGGCAACCTTCCAGAAAAAAAATTCAGAATAATGATAGTGAAGATGATCCAGGACCTTGGAAAAATAATGGAGGCAAAGATTGAGAAGATGCAAGAAATGTTTAACAAAGACCTAGAAGAATTAAGGAACAAACAAACAGAGATGAACAATACAATAACTGAAATGAAAAATACACTAAAAAGAATCAATAGCAGAATAACTGAGGCAGAAGAACGGATAAGTGACCTGGAAGACAGAATGGTGGAAATCACTGCCATAGAACAGAATAAAGAAAAAAAATGAAAAGAAATGAAGAGAACCTAAGAGACCTCTGGGACAACATTAAATGCACCAATATTCACATGATAGGGGTCCCAGAAGGAGAAGAGAGAGATAAAGGACCTGAGAAAATATTTGAAGAGATTATAGTTGAAAACTTCCCTAACATGGGAAAGGAAACAGCCACCCAAGTCCAGGAAGCTCAGAGAGTCCCAGGCAGGATAAACCCAAGTAGAAACATGCCGAGACACATAGTAATCAAATTGACAAAAATTAAAGACAAAGAAAAATTATTGAAAGCAACAAGAGAAAAATGACAACATACAAGGGAACTCCCATAAGGTTAACAGCTAATTTCTCAGCAGAAACTTTACAAGCCAGAAGGGAGTGGCACCATATATTTAAATTGATGAAAGGGAAGAACCTACAACCAACATTACTCTACCTGGCAAGGATCTCATTCAGACTTCTCTGGAGAAATCAAAAGCTTTACAGACAAGCAAAAGCTAAGAGACATCAGCACCACCAAACCAGCTCTACAACAAATGCTAAAGGAACTTCTCTAAGTGGGAAACACAAGAGAAGAAAAGGACCTACAAAAACAAACACAAAACAATGAAGAAAATGGTAATAGGAGCATACATATCAATAATTACCTTAAATGTGAGTGGATTACATGCTCCAACCAAAAGACACAGGCTCGTTGAATGGATACAAAAACAAGACTCATCTATATACTGTCTACAAAAGACCCACTTCAGACTTAGGGACACATACAGACTGAAAGTGAGGGGATGGAAAAAGATATTCCATGCAAATGGAAATCAAAAGAAAGCTGGAGTAGCAATACTCATATCAGATAAAATAGACTTTAAAATAAAGAATGTTACAAGAGACAAGGAAGGACACTACATAATGATCAAGGGATCAATCCAAGAAGAAGATATAACAATTATAAATATTTATGCACCCAACATAGGAGCACCTCAATACATAAGGCAAATGCTAACAGCTATAAACTAGCAAATTGACAGTAACACAGTCATAGTGGGGGACATTAACACCTCACTTACACCAATGGACAGATCATCCAAACAGAAAATTAATAAGGAAACACAAGCTTTAAATGACACAATAGACCAGATAGATTAAAGTGATATTTATAGTACATTCCATCTGAAAAAGAGCAGATTACACTTTCTTCTCAAGTGCACAGGGAACATTCTCCAGGAGAGATCACATCTTGGGTCACAAATCAAGCCTTGGAAAATTTAAGGAAATTGAAATCATATCAAGCATGTGTTCCGACCACAACGCTATAAGCTTAGAAATAAATTACAGGGGGAATAAAACGTAAAAAACACAAACACATGGAGGCTAAACAATACGTTACTAAATAGCCAAGAGATCACTGAAGAAATCAAAGAAGAAATAAAAAAATACCTAGAGACAAATGAAAATGAACATATGACAATCCAAAACCTATGGGATGCAGTGAAAGCAGTTCTAAGAGGGAAGTTTATGGCAATACAATCCTACCTCAAGAAACAAGAAAAATGTCAAATAAACAATCTAACCTTACACCTAAAGGAACTAGAGTAAGAAGAACAAACAAAACTCAAAGTTAGTAGAAGGAAAGAAATCATAAAGATCAGAGCAGAAATAAATGAAATAGAAACAAAGAAAAGAATAGGATCAATAAAACTAAAAGCTGATTCTTTGAGAACATAAACAAAATTGATAAACCATTAGCCAGACTCATCAAGAAAAAGAGGGCGAGGACTCAAATCAATAAAATTAGAAATGAAAAAGGAGAAGTTACAACAGACAGTGCAGAATACAATGCATCATAAGAGACTACTACAAGCAACTCTATGCCAATAAAATGGAAAACGTGGAAGAAATGGACAAATTCCTAGAAAGGTATAACCTTCCAAGACTGAACCAGCAAGAAGTAGAAAATATGAACAGTCCAATCACAAGCACTGAAATTGAAACTGTGATTAAAACTCTTCCAACAAACAGAAGTCCAGGACCAGATAGCTTCACAGGTGAATTCTATCAAACATTTAGAAAAGAGCTAACACCCATTCTTCTCAAACTCTTCCAAAAAATTGCAGAGGAAGGAACACTCCCAAACTCATTCTACAAGGCCACCATCACCCTGATACCAAAACCAGACGAAGATACTACAAAAAATAAAATTACAGACCAGTATCACTGATGAATATAGATGCAAAAATCCTCAACACAATACTAGCAAACAGAATCCAACAACACATTAAAAGGATCATTCACCATGATCAAGTGGGATTTATCCCAGGGATGCAAGGATTCTTCAATATATGCAAATCAATCAATGTGATACACCATATTAACAAACTGAAGAATAAAAATCATATGATCATCTCAATAGATGCAGAAAAAGCGTTGGACAAAAGTCAACACA
Organism: Eubalaena glacialis; assembly: GCF_028564815.1. Taxonomy (NCBI): domain Eukaryota; kingdom Metazoa; phylum Chordata; class Mammalia; order Artiodactyla; family Balaenidae; genus Eubalaena; species Eubalaena glacialis. The sequence goes on along the minus strand of NC_083729.1, from coordinate 48,392,658 downwards.
AATTTATGATAAAAACTCTCCATTAAGTGGGCATAGAGAGAACCTACCTCAACATAATAAAAGCCATCTATGACAAACCCACAGCAAACATCATTCTCAGTGGTGAAAAAATGAAAGCATTTCCTCTAACATCAGGAAAAAGACAAGGATGTCTACTTTCGCCACTATTATACAACATAGTTTTGGACGTCCTAGCCACAGCAATCAGAGAAGAAAAAGAAATAAAAGGAATAGAAATTGGAAAAGAAGAAGTAAAACTGTCACTGTTTGCAGATGACATGATACTATACATAGAAAATCCTAAAGGTGTCACCAGAAAACTACTAGAGCTAATCAATGAATTTGGTAAGGTTGCAGGTTACAAAATCAATGCACAGAGATCTCTTGCATCCCTATACACTAACAATGAAAGATCAGAAAGAGAACTTAAGGAAACAATCCCATTCACCATTTCAACAAAAAGAATAAAATACCTAGGAATAAACCTACCGAAGGCAGTAAAAGTCCTTTACTCAGAAAACTATAAGACACTGATGAAAGAAATCAAAGATGACACAAACAGATGGAGAGATATACCATGTTCTTGGATTGGAAGAATCAACATTGTGAAAATGACTATACTACCCAAAGCAATCTACAAATTCAATGCAATCCCTATCAAATTACCAATGGCAGGTTTTGTGTGGTTTTTGTTTTGTTTTGTTTTTACAGAACTAGAACAAAAAATCTTAAAATTTGTATGGAGACACAAAAGACCTCAAATAGCCAAAGCAATCTTGAGGGGAAAAAATGGAGCTGGAGGAATCAGACTCCCTGACTTCAGACTATACTACAAAGCTAGAGTAATCAAGACAGCATGGGGCTGGCACAAAAACAGAAATATAGATCAATGGAACAGGACAGAAAGCCCAGAGATAAACCCACGCACATATGGTAACCTTATCTTTGATAAAAGAGGCAAGGATATACAATGGAGAAAAGACAGTCTCTTCAATAAGTGGTGCTGGGAAAACTGGACAGCTACATGTAAAAGAATGAAATTAGAACACTCCCTAACACCATACACAAAAATAAACTCAAAATGGATTAAAGACCTAAATGTAAGACTGGACACTCTAAAACTCTTAGAGGAAAACATAGGAAGAACACTCTTTGACATAAATCACAGCAAGATCTTTTTTGACCCACCTCCTAGAGAAATGGAAAAAAAAACAAAAATAAAGTAATGGGACCTAGTTAAATTTAACAGCTTTGCAGAGCAAAGGAAACTATAAACAAGGTGAAAAGACAACCCTCAGAATGGGAGAAAATATTTGCAAACGAATTAATGGACAAAGGATTAATCTCCAAAATACATAAACAGCTCATGTAGCTCAGTATTAAAAAAACAAACAACCCAATCAAAAAATGGACAGAAGACCTAAATAGACATTTTTCCAAAGAAGACATACAGATGGCCAAGAGGCACATGAAAAGCTGCTCAACATCACTAATTATTAGAGAAATGCAAATCAAAACTACAATGAGGTATCACCTCACACTGGTTAGAATGGGCATCACCAGAAAATCTACAAACAACAAGTGCTGGAAAGGGTATGGAGAAAAGGGAACCCTCTTGCACTGTTGTTGGGAATGTAAATTGATACAGCCACTATAAAGAACAGTATAGAGGTTCCTTAAAAAACTAAAAATAGAATTACCATATGACCCAGCAATCCCACTACTGGGCATATACCCAGAGAAAACCATAATTCAAAAAGACATGTGCCAAAAAAAGACTGCAGCTGCCAAAGAGGCAAGAGAATTTTTCTTGCCTCTTTGTTTCGCGGCGCGCAAGGAGAGGGGATTCAGAGCGCCGCCTAAACGAGCTCCAGAGACGGGCGCGAGCCGCGGCTATCAGCGCGGATCCCACAGCAACAGGGACGCAGAGGGAAAAACGGAGAGATTCCCGCACAGAGGCTCGGCGCCGAGCAGCACTCACCAGCCCGAGAGGCTTGTCTGCTCACCCGCCGGGGCGGGCGGGGGCTGGGAGCTGAGGCGCGGGCTTCGGTCGGATCCCAGGGAGAGGACTGGGGTTGGCTGCGTGAACACAGCCTGAAGGGTCTAGCGCACCACAACTAGCCGGGAGGGTGCACGAGAAAAAGTCTGCAGCTGCCGAAGAGGCAGGAGACTTTTTCTTGCCTCTTTGTTTCGCGGCGTGCAAGGAGAGGGGATTCAGAGCGCCACTTAAACGAACTCCAGAGACGGGCGCGAGCCGCGGCTATCAGCGCGGACCCCAGAGACGGGCATGAGACGCTAAGGCTGCTGCTGCCGCCACCAAACAGCCTGTGGGCGAGCACAGGTCATTCTCCACACCGCCCCTCCCGGGAGCCTGTGCAGCCCGCCACGGCCAGGCTCCCGTTATCCGGGGACAACTTCCCCAGGAGAGCGCACGGCGCGCCTCAGGCTGCTGCAACGTCACGCCGGCTTCTGCCGCCGCAGGCTCGCCCCGCCTCCTCCGTACCGCTCCCTCCCCCCGGCCTGACTGAGCCAGAGCCCCCGAATCAGCTGCTCCTTTAACCCCGTTCTGTCTGGTGGGGAACAGACGCCCTCAGGCGACCTACATGCAGAGGCGGGTCCAAATCCAAAGCTGAACCCCGGGAGCTGTACGAACAAAGAAGAGAAAGGGAAATCTCTCCCAGCAGCCTCAGAAGCAGCGGATTAAAGCTCCACAAACAACTTGATGTGCCTGCATCTGTTGAATACCTGAATAGACAACGAATCATCCCAAATTTAGGAGATGGACTTTGGGAGCAGGATATATTAACTTTTCCCCTTTTCCTTTTTTTTGTGAGTGTAGATGTGTATGCTTCTGGGTGAGATTTTGTCTGTATAGCTTTGCTCTCACCGTTAGTCCTAGGGTTAGGTCCCTCCGTTTTTTTTTTTTTTTTTTTTTTTTGGCTTAAAAATTTTTTTTTCCCCTAATAAATGTTTTCTTAATAATTTTTTCCTTATTTTCTATTTAAAAAAAAATTTTTTTAATAAGTTTTTTCATATTTTTTATTTTAAAAAAATTAAAAAATTTTTTTTCTTAATAAATTTTTTCTAATTTTTTTCTTATTTTTAGTATAAAAAATTAATAAATCTATTTTTAAAAATTAAAAAAAATTTTTTTTCTTAATAAATTTACTCTTAATAATTTTTTTTCTTTTTTTTTATTATAATTGCTTTATTTTATTTTATTTTATCCTCTTTTTTTCTTTTTTTTTTTTTTTTTTTTTTTTTCTTTCTTTCCATTTTTTCTCCCTTTTATTCTGAGCCGTGTGGATGAAAGGCTCTTGGTGCTCCAGCCAGGCATCAGGGCTGTGCCTCTGAGGTGGGAGAGCCAACTTCAGGACACTGGTCCACAAGAGACCTCCCAGCTCCACGTAATACCAAACGGCGAAAATCTCTCACAGATCTCCATCTCAACATCAACACCCAGCTTCACTCAACGACCAGCAAGCTACAGTGCTGGACACCCTATGCCAAACAACTAGCAAGAGAGGAACACAGCCCCATCCATTAACAGAGAGGCTGCCTAAAATCATAATAAGGCCACAGACACCCCAAAACACACCACCAGACGTGGACGAACCCATCAGAAAGACAACATCCAGCCTCATCCACCAGAACACAGGCACTAGTTCCTTCCACCAGGAAACCTACACAACCCACTGAACCAACCTTAGCCACTGGGGACAGATACCAAAAACAACGGGAACTACGAACCTGCAGCCTGTGAATAGGAGACCCCAAACACAGTAAGATAAGCAAAATGAGAAGACAGAAAAACACACAGCAGATGAAGGAGCAGGGTCAAAACACACCAGACCTAACAAATGAAGAGGAAATAGGTAGTCTACCTGAAAAAGAATTCAGAATAATGATAGTAAGGATGTTCCAAAGTCTTGGAAATAGAATAGACAAAATGCAAGAAACATTTAACAAGGACGTAGAAGAACTAAAGAGGAATCAAGAAACGATGACAAGCACAATAAATGAAATTAAAAATACTCTAGATGGGATCAATAGCAGAATAACTGAGGCAGAAGAACGGATAAGTGACCTGGAAGATAAAATGGTGGAAATAACTACTGCAGACCAGAATAAAGAAAAAAGAATGAAAAGAACTGAGGACAGTCTCAGAGACCTCTGGGACAACATTAAAAGCACCAACATTCGAATTATAGGGGTCCCAGAAGAAGAAGAGAAAAAGAAAGGGACTGAGAAAATATTTGAAGAGATTATAGTTGAAAACTTCCCTAATATGGGAAAGGAAATAGTTAATCAAGTCCTGGAAGCACAGAGAGTCCCATACAGGATAAATCCAAGGAGAAACACACCAAGACACATATTAATCAAACTATCAAAAATTAAATATAAAGAAAACATATTAAAAGCAGCAAGGGAAAAACAACAGATAACACACAAGGGCATCCCCATAAGGTTAACAGCTGATCTTTCAGCAGAAACGCTGCAAGCCAGAAGGGAGTGGCAGGATATACTTAAAGTGATGAAGGAGAAAAACCTACAACCAAGATTACTCTACCCAGCAAGGATCTCATTCAGATTTGATGGAGAAATTAAAACCTTTACAGACAAGCAAAAGCTGAGAGAGTTCAGCACCACCAAACCAGCTTTACAACAAATGCTAAAGGAACTTCTCTAGGCAAGAAACACAAGAGAAGGAAAACACCTACAATAACAAACCCAAAACATTTAAGAAAATGGGAATAGGAACATACATATCGATAATTACCTTAAATGTAAATGGATTAAATGCTCCCACCAAAAGACACAGACTGGCTGAATGGATACAAAAACAAGACCCATATATATGCTGTCTACAAGAGACCCACTTCAGACCTAGAGACACATACAGACTGAAAGTGAGGGGATGGAAAAAGATATTCCATGCAAATGGAAATCAAAAGAAAGCTGGAGTAGCAATTCTCATATCAGACAAAATAGACTTTAAAATAAAGACAATTACAAGAGACAAAGACGGACACTATATAATGATCAAGGGATCGATCCAAGAGGAAGGTATAACAATTGTAAATATTTATGCACCCAACATAGGAGCACCTCAATACATAAGGCAAATACTAACAGCCATAAAAGGGGAAATCGACAGTAACACAATCATAGTAGGGGACTTTAACACCCCACTTTCACCAATGGACAGATCATCCAAAATGAAAATAAATAAGGAAACACAAGCTTTAAATGATACATTAAACAAGATGGACTTAATTGATATTTATAGGACATTCCACCCAAAAACAACAGAATACACATTTTTCTCAAGTGCTCATGGAACATTCTTCAGGATAGATCATATCTTGGGTCACAAATCAAGCCTTGGTAAATTTAAAAAAATTGAAATCGTATCAAGTATCTTTTCCGACCACAACGCTATGAGACTAGATATCAATTACAGGAAAAGATCTGTAAAAAATACAAACACATGGAGGCTACACAATACACTACTTAATAACGAAGTGATCACTGAAGAAATCAAAGGGGAAATCAAAAAATACCTAGAAACAAATGACAATGGAGACACGACGATCCAAAACCTATGGGATGCAGCAAAAGCAGTTCTAAGAGGGAAGTTTATAGCAATACAAGCCTACATCAAGAAACAGGAAACATCTCGAATAAACAACCTAACCTTGCACCTAAAGCAATTAGAGAAAGAAGAACAAAAAAACCCCAAAGCTAGCAGAAGGAAAGAAATCATAAAGATCAGATCAGAAATAAATGAAAAAGAAATGAAGGAAACAATAGCAAAAATCAATGAAACTAAAAGCTGGTTCTTTGAGAAGATAAACAAAATTGATAAACCATTAGCCAGACTCATCAAGAGAAAAAAGGAGAAGACTCAAATTAATAGAATTAGAAATGAAAAAGGAGAAGTAACCACTGACACTGCAGAAATACAAACGATCATAAGAGATTACTACAAGCAACTCTATGCTAATAAAATGGACAACCTGGAAGAAATGGACAGATTCTTAGAAATGCACAACCTGCCGAGACTGAACCAGGAAGAAATAGAAAATATGAACAGACCAATCACAAGCACTGAAATTGAAACTGTGATTAAAAATCTTCCAACACACAAAAGCCCAGGACCAGATGGCTTCACAGGCGAATTCTATCAAACATTTAGAGAAGAGCTAACACCTATCCTTCTCAAACTCTTCCAAAATATTGCAGAGGGAGGAACACTCCCCAACTCATTCTACGAGGCCACCATCACCCTGATACCAAAACCAGGCAAAGATGTCACAAAGAAAGAAAACTACAGGCCAATATCACTGATGAACATAGATGCAAAAATCCTCAACAAAATACTAGCAAACAGAATCCAACAGCACATTAAAAGGATCATACACCATGATCACGTGGGGTTTATTCCAGGAATGCAAGGATTCTTCAATATACGCAAATCAATGAATGTGATACATCATATTAACAAATTGAAGGAGAAAAACCATATGATCATCTCAATAGATGCAGAGAAAGCTTTCGACAAAATTCAACACCCATTTATGATAAAAGTCCTGCAGAAAGTAGGCATAGAGGGAACTTTCCTCAACATAATAAAGGCCGTATATGACAAACCCACAGCCAACATTGTCCTCAATGGTGAAAAACTGAAACCATTTCCACTAAGATCAGGAACAAGACAAGGTTGCCCACTCTCACCACTATTATTCAACATAGTTTTGGAAGTGTTAGCCACAGCAATCAGAGAAGAAAAAGAAATAAAAGGAATCCAAATCGGAAAAGAAGAAGTAAAGCTGTCACTGTTTGCAGATGACATGATACTATACATAGAGAATCCAAAAGATGCTACCAGAAAACTACTAGAGCTAATCAATGAATTTGGTAAAGTAGCAGGATACAAAATTAATGCACAGAAATCTCTTGCATTCCTGTATACTAATGATGAAAAATCTGAAAGTGAAATTAAGAAAACACTCCCATTTACCATTGCAACAAAAAGAATAAAATACCTAGGAATAAACCTACCTAAGGAGACAAAAGACCTGTATGCAGAAAATTATAGGACACTGATGAAAGAAATTAAAGATGATACAAATAGATGGAGAGATATACCATGTTCTTGGATTGGAAGAATAAACATTGTGAAAATGACTCTGCTACCCAAAGCAATCTACAGATTCAATGCAATCCCTATCAAACTACCACTGGCATTTTTCACAGAACTAGAACAAAAAATTTCACAATTTGTATGGAAACACAAAAGACCCCGAATAGCCAAAGCAATCTTGAGAACGAAAAATGGAGCTGGAGGAATCAGGCTCCCTGACTTCAGACTATATTACAAAGCTACAGTAATCAAGACAGTTTGGTACTGGCACAAAAACAGAAATATAGATCAATGGAACAGGATAGAAAGCCCAGAGATAAGCCCACGCACATATGGTCACCTTATCTTTGATAAAGGAGGCAAGCATATACAGTGGAGAAAAGACAGCCTCTTCAATAAGTGGTGCTGGGAAAATTGGACAGGTACATGTAAAAGTATGAAATTAGAACACTCCCTGACACCATACACAAAAATAAACTCAAAATGGATTAAAGACCTAAGTGTAAGGCCAGACACTATCAAACTCTTAGAGGAAAACATAGGCAGAACACTGTATGACATAAGTCACAGCAAGATCCTTTTTGACCCAGGTCCTAGAGAAATGGAAATAAAAACACAAATAAACAAATGGGACCTAATGAAACTTAAAAGCTTTTGCACAGCAAAGGAAACCATAAACAAGACCAAAAGACAACCCTCAGAATGGGAGAAAATATTTGCAAATGAAGCAACGGACAAAGGATTAATCTCCAAGATTTACAAGCAGCTCATGCAGCTCAATAACAAAAAAACAAACAACCCAATCCAAAAATGGGCAGAAGACCTAAATAGACATTTCTCCAAAGAAGAGATACAGATTGCCAACAGACACATGAAAGAATGCTCAACATCATTAATCATTAGAGAAATGCAAATCAAAACTACAGTGAGGTATCATCTCACACCGGTCAGAATGGCCATCATCAAAAAATCTAGAAACAATAAATGCTGGAGAGGGTGTGGAGAAAAGGGAACACTCTTGCACTGTTGGTGGGAATGTAAATTGATACAGCCACTATGGAGAACAGTATGTAGGTTCCTTAAAAAACTAAAAATAGAACTACCATATGACCCAGCAATCCCACTACTGGGCATATACCCTGAGAAAACCATAATTCAGAAAGAGTCGTGTACCAAAATATTCATTGCAGCTCTGTTTACAATAGCCAGGACATGGAAGCAACCTAGGTGTCCATCATCGGATGAATGGATAAAGAAGATGTGGCACATATATACAATGGAATATTACTCAGCCATAAAAAGAAATGAAATGGAGGTGTTTGTAATGAGGTGGATGGAGTTAGAGTCTGTCATACAGAGTGAAGTAAGTCAGAAAGAGAAAAACAAATACAGTATGCTAACACATATATATGGAATCTAAGGGAAAAAAAAAAAAAAAAAAAAAGAGGTCATGAAGAACCTAGTGGCAAGATGGGAATAAAGACACAGACCTACTAGAGAATGGACTTGAGGATATGGGGAGGGGGAGGGGTGAGATGTGACAGGGTGAGAGAGTGTCATGGACATATATACACTACCAAATGTAAAATAGATAACTAGTGGGAAGTAGCCGCATAGCACAGGGAGATCAGCTCGGTGCTTTGTGACCACCTAGAGGGGTGGGATAGGGAGGGTGGGAGGGAGGGAGATGCAAGAGGGAAGAGATATGGCAACATATGTATATGTGTAACTGATTCACTTTGTTGTAAAGCAGAAGCTAGCACACCATTGTAAAGCAATTATACTTCAATAAAGATGTTTAAAAAAAAAAAAAAAAAAAAAAAAAAGACATGTGCCCACCAATGTTCATTGCAGCACTATTTGCAATAGCCAGGTCATGGAAGCAACCTAAATGCCCATCGACAGACGAATGGATAAAGAAGATGTGGTACATATATACAATGTACTATTACTCAGCCATAACAAGGAACAAAATTGGGTCATTTGTAGAGATGTGCATGGACCTAGAGACTGTCATACAGCGTGAAGTAAGCCTGAAAGAGAAAAACACATACCGTATATTAATGCATATATGTGGAATCTAGAAAAATGGTGCAGATGAACTGGTTTGCAAGGCAGAAATAGAGACACAGATGTAGAGAACAAACGTATGGACACGAAGGGGGGAAAGCTGGCGGGCGGGGGAGGTGTTGGTGGGAAGAATTGGGAGATTGGGATTGACATATATATACTAATATGTATAAAATAGATAACTAATAAGAACCTTCTGTATAAATAATTTAATTAAATTTTTTAGAAAACCCGAAGTAGTGAGACAAAAAAAAAAGCATCCAGGATTAAAATAGGTAAGGGTTTACAGAAAAAAAGCAGTGTGATGAACACCAAAGCTATGATTTCTCAGCCAGGTTTCCTCCAAAATGAGAATTTTTTTAGAAGACTTTATGTTTTTGAGCAGTTTTATGTTCACAGCAAAACTGAGAGAAAGGTAATGCAGAATTTTCCCATATCCCTCCTTCCTCCACATGTGCACAGCCTCCCTCATTATCAACATCCTTTTCCTTTTACCTATAGCACAAGAATCCAAACTATAACCCAAAGTTGGGAAGAGTTGAGGATGTGACGCTCTTTGATGGTATGTTGGGGAATGTCTTCCAACAAACACCATTCAAATTCTAATTCCCACACTTGAGAAATGGCTCCCGTTGTACAGACTTGATAATTTGCACTGTATAATACATGCTGAGCCATGTTCTTTGGAATCCCCTTATGAATTCCACAGACAACATTGCTACTGGACACTCAGCCATAGTGTGAATTCCTAGACTTTGTCCTTTTATTTTCCTACTGACCAGCTCCTATAGTTTTATCCAGGTTTTGTGGGGGTTTTTTGGAGTTTTTTCGGGGGCCCAGGGATGTTGTATTGTCTTTACCTATAAATAATTTCCCCAATTTTAGAAATATGATTCTGGTCACATAAATTTAACTTATCTGTACATCTTAATTTATATATTGATTTTAAACCTTAATTGTATGTCTTTTTTAGACCATTCTGCTAAATTTTAATGTACAATTTCATATTTAAATTTTATATTTAAATTTTAATAAATACATATAAAAGTAAAATAAATAAATAAGTAAATATGTAAAGGAAATCCTTTGGATCTAAAATTTTGTATTGTTTCTGGCATGATTTCTTTATATAATAAAGAAGCCATCTGTAGACATCTGATTGATTTCTACATTTTTCTTAAAATAAAATCTTAAGAATATTTTTTGCACGTCTGCAGTGTTCTTGTATTTCAGATTCAACTCTTGTGAATTGCAGAGAATTTGTTGCATCATCAGAAAATATTCAAAGTGGGTAAAATTACTGCTTTGCAAGTAGATGACTATAGTTTTGAAGAAATGTTGGTATTTGCATATCGGGCCAGTTTGGAAGATCAAATTTTACCTGTTTTTTTGTTTAATTTTTAGAAAATACAGTGTAAGTATTCAATTATTATTTACATATTGTATGCACAGTTAAATAATTAAATTAATTTTTATGTGTCAGCACACACAAGAAAAGTAAAAAATAAGTGCTTATTTTGTGTAACGTAACCTCAGCAGTCAGAGGGTAGAGTGTCTATGTGGAAAATAGATACACTATAAGGTTTCTTACCTTCTGCCTCTTGGTCATTAGGACTGCCATTACAGGCAAGGAAGAAGAAAATGAGATATGAAATTCACATTACTCAGCTTTTCTTCTAGCTCAGAGTTACAGTAAAATGTGTAAGGGCCAAAAGAAAACTTGATAACAAAAACTTCCCATCTGAGATTAGAGTTGTCTTAGACTTTTCTTAGCCTGTTTCATGACCCCGTGTCTAACAACTCATATGTATGATCTCTTGTATCCTATTACTAACATAATTTAAATATGGCTCTTTTGGCAAATGGAGAAGAAGTATCTGTTTTCTTCATCCCAGTGTGAGTGAGTTCAAAAGTCAAATGTAACTGGGGTAGCATCTCGTAAGAAACAGAGCTGCAAAGTAAGCAGTGTGAACGGTGGGTACCAGATAACCATATGCAGGTAATAGGTAACCTGATTCAGGAAGTGACTGGAGGCATTGTAGAAAGCTAATGGAGGACTGATCTGTGTGGGATATCCAGTACCTACTCAAAAAGGAAGGAAGGAAAGAAGGGAAGAAGAAATGACTATTTCTAACTATTTCGATATTTTGGCTAGAGTATCTCCAGGTCATTAGGGATTGTATTATTTCTTCAATAAGGACATTTGAGTTGTGTGTAGCAAGCACTATTAGTCACTTTCCCTTTAGCTGCTACTCCATTACCTCCTTCTAACAGAACCTAATTATAATGTGTCCAGCCCCAGGCAATGTATAACAGTTGGGCAAAGACAACCACGTTGCTCTGATCCTTTGACAGTCAATTTTCCAGGCTCCCTTTCTGCTGTTGCTAGCCATGTGAACCATTCTTTCCAATGGGATGTTGCATGATCGCCTTAGATAGGGATTTTCTTTAAGAAATGTTGTGTTCCTAAGAAAGAGACAGATAGGATAGGTACCTTTCTTCAATTTCTTACTGCTTTGATTGTAGAAATAATGCCTGTATATTCAGTAGCCATCCTGCACACACATAGTAACAGATAGCAGACAAGTACATATGAGCTAAGTCCAGTGAAGCAGAAAAAGGAGCCCTGACACCTAAACTAGTGCTTGCAGCATTTTACCTCAAGACTATCATTGTAAGTGAAGTATTATTCAAGCACTGTGAGTTGAATATTCTGTTAACATATCCAGTTGTATTCCTAACATATATTCTGGCAGAATTATTTTTAAGTATATGTGTAGAGCTCTTTGATTCCAAAATTTTACCCAGTTCTTCTTGGGTAATGTTGAGAGAAAATTGTCATCCTCTATCTCTATTTGATTTACTTTGATTCATAATACCCAGTGAAATCATGAGATACTAATCAGTTTCTGGTCCTGTGCTTATGTCAAGTTCAGTTTAATTAAACATAGCTGTTTCCTCTGCACTACAAACTAGAATCTAGAATTGGTCTATTTATTTGCCAAGGGAAACTTTTATTTTGATCTTTTTTATTAGAAGAAATAATAGTGTTTTTGTCTGTGAAAAATATTGAACATTACTTTTCTTGTGTCATGTGATTATAGTAATGCCTTTGTTAATACTGATGTAAATATTGCTTTGGAATTTTAAAAATATCATATCAATATTTTTTTCAGAAGAGGTATAATCAGGAATGCACCCTTAAATTTTGGCTGGCATCATAGATAATCAGAGAACCCCTTTAGAGATGGGTCCAGAAACATCATAAAACAAAGGAATAAACATGTCTTCCAGCTCCATCCATGTTACCACAAATGGTAGGATTTTCCCAAGGTTGAATAATATTCCACCGTATGTGTGTGTATGTGTGTGTGTGTGTGTGTGTGTGTGTGTATACACATACATATATATGTGTATGTACCATATACTGCATTTCTTCATTCATTCATGGACACTTAGATTGTTTCCATACTTTAGCTATTGTAAGTAATGCTGCAGTGAATATGGGAGTACAAATACGTCTTTGAGATAATGATTTTTTTTGTCCTTTGGGTGTATACCCAGAAGTGGGAATGCTGATTCATATGGTAGTTCTATTTTTAATTTCTTGAGGAACCTCCATACTCTTTCCTGAGGTAGCTATATCAGTTTACATTCCCACCAACAGTGTACAAAGTTTCTCTTTTCTCCAATCCTTGCCAGAATTTGATATCTGTTGTCTTTTTGATAATAGCCATTTTAACAGGTGTGAGGTGATATCTCACTGTGGTTTTGATTTGCATTCTCCTCATAATTAGTGAGGTTGAGTATCTTTTCATGTACCTCTTGGCCATTTGTATGTCTTCTTTGGGAAAATGTCTATTTAGATCTTTTGCCCATTTTTAATTAGGGTATTTGTTGGTTTGCTACTGAGTTGAATGTATTCTTTGTGTATTTTGAATGTTAACCCCTTTTTGGATATGTGGTGGGCAAATATTTTTCCCATTCGATAGGTTGCCTTTTCATTTTGTTGATGGTTTCCCTAACTATGCAGAGGCCTTTTAGTTTGATGTAATTTTACTTGCTTATTTTTGCTTTTGTTACCTTTGCTTTTGGTGTTAAATTCAAGACCAATGTCAAGGATTTATCTCTAGGGTTTTTTTCTAGGAGTTTTACGGTTTCAAATCCTCAGGAAGAAGTTGAGAGTTGGGGGTTCCCTCCCAATCATATGGCACTACGCTGGGAGTGGGTTTTATGGCAAGAGTGTGTCTCAGCCTTTCCTATCTGTTTCAATGTGGATATTTTCTCATTCACCCTGTTAAAAGATCAACTAAAGTATATACAAAATTTTAAGAGTTTATTTGAGCAAACATTGATTCGAGTTAGCACCAAATGGGAAGTGGTTAGGAATGCTCCACTTACGGGAGCTAGCTGCAAGACTTTTATAGCGAAAACTCAGAAGCAAAACAAGGAAATTAACTGGCTGTAGCATAAGTGATCATCTTTTTTTTGTGAAAGCTTAGTTGGCTGTTTGTCCTTAGGTTTTGATTTCTTAACCTTGCGGTATTTACAGGCTTAGGTTTTGTTGTGCTTAAGTAGGCTGCTAAGGCATTAAAGCCACCTCAGTCTAAGGATCTCTCTGTTAATTAAACAACCCAGTGTGTAGAGTCCCTCAGCTAGCTTCTGGATCTCTTTCAGAGGGAATTACTCCTTGTGTGGCTGCATATTCCATGTGTCTGTGGGAGCAGGGGAGCTCAGGAGCCTCCTAGGTCACCATTTTAGCTGACCTCCACTCTAATTATTTTTTTACTTATGTTGCTAGTTTTGGTTTGCTATACTTATTTGTTTCTGTTTTTGTCAATAATCATAAGAGATATTGGTCTACAGTTTTCTTGTGATGTCTTTGTCTAAGTTTTGTATCAGAGTAATATTGACATTATAGAATGAATGAGTCATAATGTGTCCCCTCCTCTTCTATTTTTTGAAAGAGTTTGTAAGGAATAGATATTCCTTCTTCTTTACACTTTTTTTTTTTTTAATATTTGGTAGAATTCAGTGGTGAAGCCATCTGGGCCTGAGGTTTTCTTTACGAGTAGTTTTTTTTTATCATTAAGCTATTTCCTTAATTGTTACACATCCATTCAGATTTTCTGTATTTTTCTTGAGTCAGTTATAGTAGTTTGTATCTTTCTAAGAATTTTTTTCGTTTGTTTCATTCAGGTTGTAGAACATATTGACATATAATTGTTCTTAGTATTCCTTCATAATCCTGTTTATTTCTGTAAGGTCAGTGGTAACAGACCCTCCTTTATTTCTGATTCTAGTAATTTGTGTCTTAGCTCTTTTTTTTTTTTTTCTTGGTCAATCTAGTAAAAGTTTGTTAATTTTGTTGGTGTTTTCAAAGAGTCTGTTCTTAGGGCTTCCCTGGTTGTCCAGTGGTTAAGACTCCATGCTCCCAGTGCAGGGGGTGCAGGTTCAATCCCTGATCAGGGAACTAAAATCCCAAATGCCACATGGCGTGGCCTAAAACAAAAACAAAAACAAAACAAACAAACAGAGTCAATTCTTGGTCTTATTGATCTGTATTGCTTTTCTATTCTCCATTTCCTTAATTTCCACTCTAATCTTTACTGTCTCTTTCTGCTTGTTTCATGTTTAGTTTTCTCCTCTTTTACCAATATCTTTTACCAATGCCTTATTGGAAGGTTAAGTTAGTAATTTGAAATATCTCATCTTCTTTTAAAATAGGCATTTAGAAGCTAAAAATTTCCCTCTAAGCACTGCTATAGCTGTGTCCCATAAGTTTTGATATATTGTGTTTTCGTTTTCATTCCTCTCAAGGTATTTTTTAATTTCTTTTTTGATTATTTTTTTTAACAGATCATGTTTTTGGTGTCAGTTCTTTGCCTAGATCTCAAAGATTTCACTTTTAATGCTGAAATCACTATATTTAAAGTCAGTTTCTTGCATATAGTTGGGTCACGTGCTTTAGTTCGTTTTGCCAATCTGTCTTTTAATTGGTGTATTTAGACCATATACTTTTTATTGTATGTATTGATGTGTTTGAATTTGTCCGTTTTTGTTTGTTTTTATGTTTACTGTTCTCTATATATTCCTTTATCTTTTTTATTTTTCCTGCCTTGTGTGGGTTATTTGAATATTGTTTACAATCCTATCTATTAATAGTGTTTCTAAATAAATATCTTTATGTGGTTTTTCAGTGGTTGTTCTAGGAATTAAGTAATACATACATTATTCTTTACAGTGTACTGGTGTCATAATTTTATGAGTTTGAGCAAAATACCTCCCTTTATGACTCTTTATCCTTTCTCATATATAATATAATTATCTTAACTGTTTCCTCTACATTTATTTAGACCCACATCAGACTGTTATACTTAAAACCCAGTCTTGGATATGTGAGGCAAAAACCAACCAACCAGCCAGCCATACAAGCAAACAAAAAACAAAACTAGAGAACGCACCATTATGCTGTTCTTGGATCTTGAGGTCTTTAGCCTGTTGGTCTTCTCCTCTCTGCTTTGTCTTCTTAGAATTGTTTTACATATAATATCCAGAGTTTGTAGTTGTACTTAGCAAAGGAAATAGGGAAAAGTACATCCACTGTATCTTCTCATAAGCAGAAGTCTCAGTTCATTTCTTTTTAATCAGAACAGTGCTCTATTATATGGAGAGACCACCATTTGGTTATTACCCAGTTGATTTTTGTTGCTTCCAGTTTTTGACATATATGAATAAAGCCATATTAAACATATGATACAAGTTTTTTTTTATGAAAATAATAAGCTTTTATTCTATTTTGGTAAATACCTCAGAATAAAATTGCTGGTTTGGGTGGTAAGTATATTTTTAACAGCAAGAGACTACCAAACTATTTTTCATAAGTAACTGTACCATTTTTTGCTCCCACCAACAATGTATTATAGTTACAGTTGTTACATACTCTTATTTTTAGCACTTCCTACTTTCAGTTTTATTAATAGAACTTTTCCTGTACAATAGATATGACAAATTGCTTATCAAAGATATTTACACATACATATGCATCCTGGAAAGAAATTTTGAAATTAGGTATCAATTCCCCTCTCCAAGATTATGATATGGCTTTATATTTGTTTAGATCATATACTGTTATCTATTTAGAGTACTACAATTTTCATTATAGGGACTCTATAATTTTTTTACCAATTTATTCCCATTTCCACTTATAGGAATTTATACTTCGAGTAGAATAGACCTGTATGTTATTAACACCTCTTGTATTTAGCTATCTTAACTGGATTAGAATACGTATTATTAATTCTGATAGGTGTATTTTACTAGGGTCTCAAGTTTTATAAATTATATTTATATTACAGCAAAAAGATATCTTAAAATTATTTTTTATGTTATGTCAATCTTTTTTCTCATTTCTTTTTCCAAAGTCTTCCAGCACATATTTAACAATAACATGAGTGGACAGCTCTATATGTCACTGATTTCAATTTAAAGAATGTTGAGGGTTAGAATAATATTTACTGTTTTTTTTAATTATCTATATTTTGTTTTCTCTTATTTCTATTTTACCTACACTTTCAAAAATCAACTTTATTAAGGTATAATTTATGTGTAATAAATTGTACCTATATAAGGTTACAATGTGATGAGTTTTGACAGATATACATACAGACATAAAACCTCATAAAACCACCACAGTAAATGTACAGAATTTTTCCTGGGCCCTCAAAAATGTCTTCTTGCCTCTGCAGGCAATCCTGCCCTCTCTGTGCGGCTCCCAGGCAATTATATATCTGACTTCTGTCACTTTAGATTACTTTGTATTTCCTGAAGATGTGCATTGAAATATGAAATGCTCCTTTGTATCTAGCTTTTTTC
Source organism: Eubalaena glacialis (assembly GCF_028564815.1). Classification (NCBI taxonomy): domain Eukaryota; kingdom Metazoa; phylum Chordata; class Mammalia; order Artiodactyla; family Balaenidae; genus Eubalaena; species Eubalaena glacialis. The sequence goes on along the minus strand of NC_083729.1, from coordinate 48,375,566 downwards.
ACTAGCATAGTGTTTTGAGCAACATCGATATTGTTTCATGTACCATTTGTTTATTAATTTTTATTGTTAATAAGTATTCAAGTGCATTATCCATTAACCTGTTGATGTGCTTTCATCTTGATTCCTGTTTCTGAATATTACAAATAAAATTGCTATAAACATTTGTGTACAAGTCTTCTTGCACATATTTTGTGGCATGTATCCTTAAGTGTTTCATGGTTTTGAGGCTTCTAAAATAATATAACTTTTATAACCTTTTTTTTATAGTACATAGAGATACAATCAATTTTTGAAGAATTATTTTATTTTATTTTATTTTACATCTTTATTGGAGTATAATTGCTTTACAATGTTGTGTTAGTTTCTGCTGTATAATGAAGTGAATCAGCTATATGTATACATATATCCCCATATCCCCTCCCTCTTGAGCCTCCCTTCCACCCTCCCTATCCCACCCCTCTAGGTGGTCACAAAGCACCGAGAGCTGATTTCCCTGTGGCTACTTCCCCCTGGCTATCTATTTTACATTTGGTAGTGTATATATGTCAATGCTACTCTCTCACTTTGTCCCAGCTTCCCCTCCCCCCCACCCCCCGCCATGACCTCAAGTCCATTCTCTACATCTGTGTCTTGTGTCTTTATTCCTGTCCTGCCACTAGGTTCATCAGAACCTTTTTTTTTTTTTTTTAGATTCCATATATATGTGTTAGCATATGGTATTTGTTTTTCTCTTTCTTACTTCACTATGTATGACAGACTATGTCCATCCACCTCTCTACAAATAACTCAATTTCATTTTGAAGAATGATTTTAAACATTGCTATCTTGTTCAACAAGCTTAATAATAATTCTAGTAGTTTTTTGGTAATAGATTCCTTAAAATTTACTACTACCACAAAAAAAGAAAATTTACTTCTTCTTTTCCCAATTGACATGTCTTTTACTTGTTTTTTGTTTTTTCTTTTGTGCTTTACTGCACTGTTTAGAATCCATACAATAATGTTGAACATCAGTGGCAAGTGTTGAAATCTTTACCTTGTTTAAGACATTGGATAGAAAGCATTCAATATTTTGCCATTACAATGCTAGTTTGGGGTTTTACTTAGATGATCTTTTTAGCTTGAAGAAGTTTCTATTCTTAGTTTGCATGAATGAGTGTTGAATTTTATAAAATGCTTTCTGTGCATAAAGGAAATAATTATCTATTCATTCACCTTGATTATGTTTATATGGTGAAATGTTAAATAAATCTTTGATTCTCAGAATTGACCTCATCTGGTCCAGAGGTAGTATAATTTTTATATTGTAGGATTTAATTTGCTATCCAACAATATAAAAAATATACTACCTCTGTCCCAAATGAGGTCTATCCTGAGAATCAAAGGTTTATTTAACTTTATTAAGGATATCTACATGTATGCTCTTGAGGGATATTTGTCTATAGCATGGGTCCCCAACCCCCAGACTGCGAACTGGTACTGGTCTGCATCCTGTTAGGAACCGGGCCACACAGCAGGAGGTGAGCGGCAGGCAAGGGAGCGAAGCTTCATCTGCCACTCCCCATCGATCCCCATCGCTCACATTACCGCCTGAACCAACCTCGCCCTCACCTCCCCGCCCCCCGTGGAAAAATTGTCTTCCACGAAACTGGTCCCTGGTGCCAAAAAGTTTGGGGACCACTGGTCTATAGTATTTTTTCTTATAGTGTAGTTTCTGGTTTGGTGTCGGCCTGTTAATGGTCCTAGAAAATAAGTTGGGAAGTGTTTTCTCCACCTTTAATATATTTAGATTTTTAGTTTAGAATGGGTGCTAGGTTTTACTTGTCCTTTTGACGTATTTCAATATGAGTTTTTTTCTTTTGGCATAAATTACATCATAGTTTTTTGGTGTCACTCTATTACTTCTTTCTTACATTACCGGATTCTGTTTGCTAACCATTTATTTCTAATTAAGATTAAAAATGAGTGTCCTTTTGTGACCTTAATTTTGTCAGGTTTTGATATTAAAGGTAATTTTGCTATGTAAGTTAACTGAAGGGATTTTTTTCTTCTTTAGTAATTGAGCTATTTAAAGCTAAAATTTTGTTATCTAAATATAATTTGCTATGTCACATAGATTTAGTTACTACATGTTTTCTTTTTTTCATTTTCTTATCATTGTAAATTTTTCTTTTGATTTCCCCTTTGTTACAAAAGTAATTGTGTAGTGTCTTTCTAAATAATTAGTTGTAAATTAATTGAATTGGTTACATTTTATTCATATTTCTAAATATATTTTCTCACAACTACACTATGTTGCTTATAAAATTGCACACATTTGGACTTTATAAATATGTGCTTTATGTTTAATACAAGGTCATTTTTTGCAGGAGTTTTATGTACACATAACAAAGAATGTATATTTTCTCTTTAAATGATAAAAGATTTCCTTATATGTATATGTTAAACTAAGATTATTGATTATATTATTCACCCTATCTGCATTTCAACTCTTTATTTTTCCTTGACCAGATGTATTGAAATTTCAGCAGGGAATTTAGAAGTTTCAGAATTTTTACCAAGTCGTGTTCAGGTAATGTGCATTTTCTAATCAATCCAGCCTGGAACTTGATAAACCCCTTCAGTATGCAGGCTCAAGTCTTTATTCAGAGAGGGGAAATTTTCTTCTATATCATGTCTAAATATTGGCTCTTCTTCACCTGTTTCTATTTATTCTGATTTTATACATGCATTTTCGTTCATTTGTGCCTTTTACTCATGTGTCTCACCATTTCTTTCATGATTTTCATTTCATTGCTTTGCTTTGAAATATTTCTTGCTCTTGATCTTCCGGGTCACTAGTGAAAGACTCATTTTCCTGAATTCATGTAATCACTTTGTTTTATTTTTCAAAAAAATTTTATCTTCAGAAAGTCTGAAAAACTGGGTCACTTAGTCACAAGGAGAATATGGCTTTTGCTTTATTCAATAATTTTAAAGCAATTTTTATACATGAATGTTCTTCTAAGAGCTAAGGATAAAAATATAATAGGTAATGAAATACAGATAGATTTTTGTGAGTGCCTAAATAAATGAGGAGGCTGTACATATCTCAGGACTTAAAATACTTAAAAGGCAAAAAGAAACAATCCATGTAAAAATCTACAGAAATTTTGTGAAAGCTGGCATTTTGTGATGAGATAACAAAATGCAAAAAGCCTAGAGGCTTTTTGTTCATAAATTTCTATGAGGCCAAGTTTGGGAATGCTGGCTTGTCATCACATGGAATAGGGCTGAGTTTCCCTCACTTATTCTTCAGAGGTCATTGGAAAGAAAAGTTTCCAGAGCATGCTCATACCACTATCTAATGCCATGATTATTAGACTTTAGTCTGGATATGTATTTTTTTCACATGTGAATATCCTCAGTGTCATCATTAGTCTATGTTAGTGCTGTTTAGTGCATGGGTTGGTTACTGAGAAATGTATTTATTCTGAAAAAAAAATTCCAGCCTACAAAATTACCAGTGCTTATGAAAGAGTAATGTACTTTTTCTTATTATTGATTTTTTAAAGACCTTTAAAATAGTTTTATCTGCTCAATAATGTGGAGAAATATTTGTTTAATTTTTCAGAGATTATGATATTTAAAACCTTACTGCACATAAACTCCTTGTCAGAATGGTATTAAAGCACATACTATAAGAAATATTATTGAAGTGAACATTAGGAAGAAAATAACAAAAATGACACATTGAGAACTCAAACGCTCTATTCTCACACAAATCACACCTGACATCAAAACTTTTCTTTAATTAGTTAAATTTATCTAATTCCGCACACAAAAGAGACTGAAGCACTGAATTTAATATATATTTACTTGTTTGAGCAATATGATATGATATAACTTTGTGATTAAAATCAGAGCCTCCAGTCAAACAGTGGAAATCAATAATGTGGAATTAAAGATATTGAAAAATCTGGTACAATTTCCCGTCTCTTTAAAGAAAAACCTTTTTATTCCCCAGTGAGTCATGAAAAACACAGACTAAGTCTACTGACGCATTCTGATACACAAGATATAGAAGAGGAAAGTATCTGGAGCTCATTTAAACAGAACAGATTACCAGTTTATTCACACTATCCATTTTTACGTTTTTATCACTTGTAGCCAAGTGAGCTTTGTGCAATTTTTGTCCAAAGACCTCATTATAAAATCTTTCCTGCCCTTTCCCTGCCAACTAGGCATTGAATGTTACTGAGGACAAGATAATCCCTGTATTATATGTTCCTTTGATGGTTTAGGACCATCCCACATAAAATATTCAATATATATTCTAATATACTAAATTATATAGATGATAAAATGAAACAGAAGTGGGTAGCATTTGGCTTTGCTCTATTTTTGTGTGAAAATATCTTGAAGAATTTATCTTCTATTTTATTACTACCTTTTGGCAGTACACCACTTAATTTGGAGAATTTTACAGTTAAAAGATCCTTGGGAATTATATAATCTAGCCTACTCAAAGTACTCATAGTAGTCTTACCAATAAGAGAGTCTTTCTATAGAGGATCATCCAACTTATGCTTGATTACATCACAGAACAGGTCATTTCTGTAAGAAGCAGCTCAAGTTTTAGATTAATCATTCTTATAATCAACTGCAGTATTTTTTACTGGAACTTTTTTTTTTAATCACAATTCTGTTCTCTTGATCAATAGAAAACAAATTAATGTAGTCCTTTTTCTTCATGGCATCCTTACAGGTCTTTGTAGACAGATACCAGTTCTTTCAAAGTTCATCTATAATGGTAATTCTTCCTTGTCCTTTTAGTTATCTCACTTGGTGTTAAGAACACTCCCTGTTCTGTTAACTTTCTGTGAATGCAATCTATCATATGAAAGCCTCTCTTAAAATATTGTATCAGGAACTGAGTATATTATTCCATGTATGATTTAGTCAAGACAGGAATTACTTCCAGTAATTTGAACAATTTGCCACTTTTAATACAGTTTATCATACTGTTTGCCTTTTGAACATTTTTGCAGTCATGGAAGACTTGGCGCTTATAGTGACTGCATGGTTGTTAATACTACCAGGTTCTTTGCACACGAAACGCTATTGAGAAAAATTTCCTGACTTCTTTTAGACTCCACTAAAAAAATCACCATTTATTATTGCCAATTTTTTTCTTGAGTCTGTTTACCATTTCAAGCCAATCTGTGATCAAATCATGTAATATACTTCTCTTAATTTCTATCTCCCTATCCTCTTCTTTCCCCCTTCACATTCTAAGTGGTTTTACTGGGGCTGTCAATCACACAGTCCCACTCTTCTGCCATAGAAGTCTTTGTTTCTTGGAATTCTGAGTCTTGAGCTGAGACAAAAAGGCATGTAAAGCTGTTGGAACCTTGTTATCTGGTGACAGGAACACATAAGATTGTCTCAGAGCTCCATCTTCTGTGATCTCCTTTGCCTCCCGGTTGCAATTCCGCGTACTCAGCTGTTCTTGCAGTTCTGTGAGATAGCATGTGTTCCCCCAATCATTTCATTCCTTGCTCAACTTTATTCAGTGCTGATATAATTGCTTACAACCGAGCATTCTAATTGTTTCATACAATTCTCAATTTTGCATCCACCATAATTTTGATTATTAAAATTAGATTATTAAAAATTTTTAAACTTTGCATCCATCATAGATTAGAGCGTATTCATTAGCTGTTTATGTAGGCTTTTTTTTCTTTTTTCTGAGAACTGCATAGTCATTTACACAAACAAGGTGATTTGCTTCCTGGGAATAAAATTTAAGGGATAATGATTAGGAAAACTGCTTCAAAAATGTGCAGACAATAAGAAAGATGTGAAAAAATGTTTAAAGAATAGATTTCTTATACTTACATTTAAAACTCTCAGCATTGTATAAATTTACATTTTAAAACCTAATAGGCACAGTTTGGCATGTGTATATGTATGCACGTATGTGCATGCATATATTTTTTATTATACTACATATAATTTACTTTATATTATTTATTTTCTTTTAAGGACTTTTAGAAGATAGTTTCCTATGCTTAATAACATGGATAAGTATTTGTTTAATAAATTGTTCAAAGATTATGACACTTAAAACCTTACTGAACATGAACTCCCTGTCAGAATTACATTAAAGCACATGCTATTAGAGCAAATATTATTAAAGAAAATGAACATAAGGAAGAAATATGACAAGAATAACACATTGCAGAGTGAGAATATATTCTATTCTATCAACATGTTGGAGTGAGAGCGAAAATTATATGAAGTTAATAAATTAAATAAATAAAAATGTGTAGAAAATCAATTTCTATTGTGCTTATGTATGCAACCATCCATAAATGCATTTTAAAACCTATATAATCATATCTTTAGAAGTCTTGGGAAAAAAGTGTGTAATGAATGAATAAATGGATATGTAGAGAGCGTATTTCTCTTGTCCTTGGAGTAGAAGTTTAAACCTACCTTTTGTTTTTAGGTATAAAAGAGAATTTGCTCTACTCTACATCCCTTTACACAGATGTTTTGAAAATATGCAAGACCATGAACATTTAATTCACTTTTCAATAGTGAATGCTGAAATAAAACAAATGGCAGTGAGTTCATGTTTCCCTCATTTAGCAAAATTTTTTATTAAGGTTAAGTTACAGATATTTGTAAAAACTTTAAGGTAATTTCCAAACTTAAGCTTCTATGATCTGGAAGCTTACAAATATCGGAACAAATTCTCAAATACTACTTATGGTATTAAGGCACATTGCAACTTAGTCTCTAACATTCTCTGTGGAAAACTGAGTCAAAATACAGCATTTTATTTTTCTTTTAAAGTAATGTCTGAGTTTTTGTAATATTAAAAATTAAAGCATCTTAAAATAATTTTTTCATAGTAGTCCTGACTGTGCTGTTCAAGAGAAAAAAGAACTTAGAAAACTATGAATTCTGTGTTCCCTTTAAAAATAGAAGGCTTTGATTGAAAAACCCCTTAAGGTACATTAAAATAAATTGTACAACCAGTCCTACGTATTTTAAAAATTATGCCATTTAAAAATAAATGACCATCTTTTCAGAGAGACAGTTACTCATTTTTTCCAGGAAAGCAAACACAGGATTTCTGGATAAGAGATCCAGCTTATTATTTATAGCAGTAACAGCAATTTTCCTTGACTAATGCTGCTCGAGGGATGTGTCAAGTGCAGATATCAGTTGCATATACATAGATTTGTACTGCGCAAGAGGAATCCCATAATCTTGAATCTGGAAACTTACATAGGAGCTTGACAGCAACACAATTCCCTTCACATCCTGAGAGAAGGAGAGAAATCTTACACCGTTGACCCTTGAACAATGTAGGGGTTAGGAGCACGACCCCTCCCATAGTCAAAAATCCTTGTATAACTTTACAGTTGTCCCTGTGTATCTGAGATTCTACATCAGCAGATTCAACCAACCACAGATTGTGTAGTACATATTTATTGAAAAAAATCCACATATAAGTGGACCCACGCAGTTCAAACCCACGCTGTTCAAGAGTCAACTGTATTTCTAGTGCAAATAAATTCTATCTGGTTAGAAAGGGAGGAAGGCTCATACCCAGAATACAAGCATTTGACTCAGGAGAAAATAAGTTTTCTTACTCTTTGAATGGAGACAGGAGACTCTACCATAAAAGAGATCAGCTGTCTATTTATAATGTTATAACTGTTCATTATAATGTTATCTATATATTTTAGTTTTTGTAAATGTTTTTACATTTTATTAGACTAAAAAAGTATCATTATGTCTATTTTGGTAAGAGAATTTTATTAAGTTTTATCAAATTATTTTTCTTTTTGATTGAGATAGTTAAGTAATATTTATATTATATAAATATAAAATAAATATCAAATGAAAGAAATTAGAATATATAACTGAGGTAAGGATGTGAAAATGCATTCTTATGAGACTATAAAAACCAGTATATCTATTTATTGTTTCTTCTTTCTTTCTTTTGTTTTTCACTTTAGTATAGTGGCACTTAACACTAAATTTCATTTTTCACTATATTATAGTTCATTGGCTTCAGGATTCCTTTCTTGTAATCACAGAAATTACATACCTGTTTCCACAGTGGACAATTTTATTAGGCATGATTAATACAAATTTGAGTTGTAATTTTGAGATTGCATATAAATACAAGAGGAATAATTAACTTATTAAAAGCAAGCTTAATATCAGTTGTGTTTTTCCTTACAAGTCTAGGTATAGAATATATCATCTTTTACAAAATTACTATGCATTCAATAAAATGACTGTTCATTCTGGTAAAGTAGTAATGACTTGTTCTTGCATGAAATAAGCTCAGGTGAAAATTTACCATAATCAAGAATTTAATGCTGTATCATCATTTCCATAGAACAAATTTATTAAAATATCTTCCATCAGGTTAAGAAAACGTATGGTTTTCTATTTACAACAATTGGTGCAATTTATAGAGAAAACTGAAATGTACAAGCAGATAGTATTAAGGTCACAAAGCATGTTATTGAATTAGAAGTAAATAACTATGCTTTAGAAAAACAGCTACCTCAAATTTTAGAAGAATGAAGTTATATTTCAAAGTAACTTAAATTGAGGCCCGATATACTATGTATATAATTAAGAATATATAAATGGTAGTATTTCTAAGATCTCTGAGGTTATAAACTGAAGTGTAAATATCTATCACTATTCGATAAATTTATTACTGCTGTGGAAATTTTTTTAAACTCATAATTCATAGTCTCTTCACATTATGCTTTTTTTTCTTCACATCTTTATTGGAGTATAAATGCTTTACAATGTGGAGTTAGTTTCTACTGTACAACAAAGTGAATCAGCTATATGTATACATACATACCCATATCCCCTCCCTCTTAAGCCTCTCTCCCTCCCTCCCTCTCCCATTCCTCTAGGTCGTCACAAAGCATCGAGTTGATCTCCTTGTGCTATGCAGCAGCTTCCAACTAGCCATGCGTTTTACATTTGGTAGTGTATATATGTCAGTGCGACTCTCTCACTTCATCCCAGCTTCCCCTTCCCCCCTGTGCCCTCAAGTCCATTCTCTATGTCTGTGTCTTTATTCCTGCCCTGCCACTAGATTCATCAGTACTGCTTTTTAAAATTCTATATATATGCATGCATTAGCATACGGTATTTGTTTTTCTCTTTCTGACTTACTTCACTCTGTATGACAAACTCTAGGTCCATCCACCTCACTACAAATAACTCCATTTCATATCTTCTTATGGCTGAGTAATGTTCCATTGTATATATGTGCCACATCTTCTTTATCCATTCATCTGTTGATGGACGCTTAGGTTGCTTGCATGTCCTGGCCATTGTAAATAGTGCTGCAATGAACATTGTGGTACATGTATCTTTTTGACTTATGGTTTTCTCAGGGTATATGCCCACTAGTGGGATTGCTGGGTCATATGGTAGGTCTCTTTTTAGTTTTTAAAGGAACCTCCATACTGTTCTCCATAGTGGCTGTATCAATTTACATTCCCACCAACAGTGCAAGAGGGTTCCCTTTTCTCCACACCCTCTCCAGCATTTATTGTTTGTAGATTTTTTGATGATGGCCATCCTGACCGGTGTGAGGCGATACCTCATTGTGGTTTTGATTTGCATTTCTCTAATGATTAGTGACGTTGAGCAGCTTTTCATGTATTTGTTCGCCATCTGTATGTCTTCTTTGGAGAAATGTCTATTTATGTCTTCCAGCATTTTGGGATTGGGTTGTTTGTTTTTGTGATATTGAGCTGCATGAGCTGCTTGTATATTTTGAAGATTAATCCTTTGTCAGTTGCTTTGTTTGCAAATATTTTCTCCCATTCTGAGGGTTGTCTTTTCGTCTTGTTTATGGTTTCCTGTGCTGTGCAAAAGCTTTTAAGTTTCATTAGGTCCCATGTGTTTATTTTTGTTTTGATTTCCCTTATTCTAGGAGGTGGGTCAAAAAGGATCTTGCTGTGATTTATGTCGTAGAGTGTTCTGCCTATGTTTTCCTCTAGGAGTTTTATACTGTCTGGCCTTACATTTAGGTCTTTAATCCATTTTGAGTTTATTTTTGTGTATGGTGTTAGGGAGTGTTCTAATTTCATTCTTTTACATGTATCTATCCATTTTTCCCAGCACCACCTATTGAAGAGGCTGTCTTTTCTCAATTGTATATTCTTACCTCCTTTGTCAAAGATAAGGTGACCATATGTGCGTGGGTTTATCTCTGGGCTTTCTCTCCTGTTCCATTGATCTATATTTCTGTTTTTGTGCCAGTACCATATTGTCTTGATTACTGTAGCTTTGTAGTATAGTCTGGAGTCAGGGAGCCTGATTCCTCCAGCTCCATTTTTCTTTCTTAAGATTGCTTTGGCTATTCGGGGCCTTTTGTGTTTCCATACAAATTGTGAAATTTTTTTTTCTAGTTCTGTGAAAAATGCCATTGGTAGTTTGATAGGGATTGCATTGAATCTGTAGATTGCTTTGGGTAGTATAGTCATTTTCACATTGTTGATTCTTCCAATCCAAGAACATGGTATATCTCTCCATCTGTTTGTATCATCTTTAATTTCTTTCATCAGTGTCTTATAGTTTTCTGCATAAAAGTCTTTTGTCTCCTTAGGTAGATTTATTCCTATGTATTTTGTTCTTTTTGTTGCAGTGGTAAATGGGAGTGTTTCCTTAATTTCTCTTTCAGATTTTTCATCATTAGTGTATAGGAATGCAAGAGATTTCTGTGCATTAATTTTGTATCCTGCAACCTTACCAAATTCATTGGTTAGCTCTAGTAGTTTTCTGGTGGCATCTTAAGGATTTTCTATGTATAGTCTCATGTCATTGGCAAACAGTGACAGTTTTACTTCTTCTTTTCCAATTTCTATTCCTTTTATTTCTTTTTCTTCTCTGATTGCCTTGGCTAGGACTTCCAGTACTATGTTGAATACTAGTGGCGAGAGTAGACATCCTTGTCTCGTTCTTGATCTTAGAGGAAATGCTTTCAGTTTTTCACCATTGAGAATGATGTTTGCTGTGGGTTTGTCATATATGACTTTTATTATGTTGAGGTAGGTTCCCTCTATGCCCACTTTATGGAGAGTTTTTATCATAAATCTGTGTTGAATTTTGTCCAAAGCTTTTTCTGCTTCTATTGAGATGATCATATTGTTTTTATTCTTTAATTTGTTAATATGGTACCTCCCATTGATTGTTTTGAGTTTATTGAAGAACCTTGCATCCCTGGGATAAATCCCACTTGATCATGGTGTATGATCCTTTTAATATGTTGTTGGATTCTGTTCGCTAGTATTTTGTTGAGGATTTTTGCATCTATGTTCATCAGTGATATTGGTCTATAATTTTCTTTTTTTGTGATATCTTTGTCTGTTTTTGGTATCAGGGTGATGCTGGCCTTGTAGAACAAGTCTAGGAGTGTTCCTCCTTCCACAAATTTTTTGAAGGGTTTGAGAAGGATAGGTGTTAACTCTTCTCTAAATGTTTGATAGAATTCCCCTGTGTAGCCAACTGGTCCTGGACTTTTGTTTGTCAGAAGATTTTTAATTACAGTTTCAATTTCATTACCTGTGATTGGTCTGTTTATATTTTCTAATTCTTCCTGATTCAATTTTGGAAAGTTGTACTTTTCCAAGAATTTGTCCATTTCTCCAGGTCGTCCATTTTATTGGCATATAGTTGCTTGTAGTAGACTCTTATGATCTTTTGTATTTCTGTGGTTTCAGTTGTAATCTCTCCTTTTTCACTTCTAATTTTATTGATTTGAGTGCTCTCCCTTTTTTTCTTGATGAGTCTGTCTAAAGGTTTATCAATTTTGTTTATCTTCTCAAAGAACCAACTTTTAGTTTTATTGATCTTTGCTATTGTTTTCTGTGTTTCTATTTCATTTCTCAGCTCTGAGCTTTATGATTTCTTTCCTTCTACTAACTTTGGGTTTTCTTTATTCTTCTTTTTCTAGTTGCTTTAGGTGTAAGGTTAGATTGTTTATTTGAGATTTTTCTTGTTTCTTGAGGTGAGCTTGAATTGCTATGAACTTCCCTCTTAGAGCTGCTTTTGCTGTGTTCCATAGGTTTTGGATCGTCGTGCATTCATTGTCATTTGCTTCTAGGTATTTTTTTATTTCTTCTTTGATTTCTTCAGTGATCTCTTGGTTATTTAGTAATGTATTGTTTAACCTCCATGTGTTTGTGTTTTTTACGTTTTTTCCCTGTAACTGATTTCTAATCTCCTAACTTTGTGGTTGGAAAAGATGCTTGATATGATTTCAGTTTTCTAAAATTTTCCAAGGCTTGATTTGTGACCCAAGATGTGATCCATTGTGGAGAATGTTCCATGCGCACTTGAGAAGAAAGTGTATTCTTCTGCCTTCAGGTGGAATATCCTAAAAATATCAATTAAATCTATCTGGTCTATTGTATCATTTAAAGCTTGTGCTTCCTTATTTATTTTCTGTCTGGATGATCTGTCTATTGGTGTAAGTGGGGTGTTAAAGTCCCCCACTATTATTGTGTTAGTGTCGATTTCTCCTTTATGGCTGTTAGCATTTGCCTTATGTCTTGAGGTGCTTCTATGTTGGGTGCATAAATATTTATAACTGTTATGTTTTCTTCTTGGATTGATCCCTTGATCATTATGTAGTGTCCTTCCTTATCTCTTGTAGCAGTCTTTATTTTAAAGTCTATTTTATCTGATATGAGCATTGCTGCTCCAGCTTTCTTTTCATTTCCATTTGCATGGAATATCTTTTTCCATCCCCTCACTTTCAGTCTATATGTGTCCCTAGGTCTGAAGTGTGTTTCTTGTAGACAACTTATATAAGGGTCTTGGTTTTGTATCCATTCAGCCAGTCTGTGTCTTTTTGGTTGGAGCATTTAATCCATTTACATTCATGGTGATTATCGATATGTATTATCAATACGTATTGATAATAATGTTCCTATTATCATTTTCTTAATTGATCTGGGTGTGTTTTTGTGGGTCTTTTTTTTCTCTTGTGTTTCCCACTTATAGAAGTTCCGTTAGCATTTGTTGTAAAGCTGGTTTGGTGGTGCTGAATTCTCGTAGCTTTTGCTTGTCTGTAAAGGTTTTGATTTCTCCATCGAATCTGAATAAGATCCATGCTGGATAGAGTAATCTTGGTTGTAGGTTTTTCTCTTTCATCATTTTAAATATGTCATGCCATTCCCTTCTGGCTTGCAGAGTTTCTGCTGAAAGATCAGCTGTTAACCTTATGGGGATTCCCTTTTATATTATTTGCTGCTTTTCCCTTGCTGCTTTTAATATTTTTTCTTTGTATTTAATTTTTGATAGTTTGATTAATATGTGTCTTGGAGTGTTTCTCTTTGGGTTTATCCTGTATAGGACTCCCTGCTCTTCCTGGACTTGATTGACTATTTCCTTTTGCATGTCACGGAAGTTTTTGACTATAATCTCTTCAAATATTTTCTCAGACCCTTTCTTTTTCTCTTCTTCTTCTGGGACCCTTATAATTCGAATGTTGGTGTGTTTAATGTTGTCCCAGAGGTCTCTGAGACTGTCCTCATTTCTTTTCATTCTTTTTTCTTTATTCTGCTCCCTGGCAGTTATTTCCACCATTTTATCTTCCAGCTCACTTATCTGTCCTTCTGCCTCAGTTATTCTGCTACTGATTCCTTCTAGAGTATTTTTAATATCAGTTATTGTGTTTTTCATCACTGTTTGTTTGCTCTTTAGTTCTTCTAGATCCTTGTTAAACATTTCTTCTATTTTCTCCATTCTGTTTCTGAGATTTTGGATCATCTTTACTATCATTACTCTGAATTCTTTTTCAGGTAGGTTGCCTATTTTGTCTTCATTTATTTGGTATTGTAGGTTTTTACCTTGCTCCTTCGTCTGTAACATATTTTTTTGTCATTTCATTTTTTTTTTGATGGGTGGGGCTGTATTCCTGTCTTACTGGTTGTTTGGTCTGAGGCATCCAGCCCTGGACTTTGCAGGTAGTTGGGTAAAGCTGGATCTTGGTGCTGAGATGAGGACCTCTGGGAGGCCTGACCTTGATTAATATTCCCTGGGGTCTGAGGATCTCTATTATTCCAGTGGTCTGAACTCAGTGCTCCCACCACAGGAGCATGGGCCTGACCTCCGGCCTGGGAACCAAGATCCCATAAGCCATGTGGCACAGCAAAAAAAAAAAGGAACAGTACAATAACAAAGAATAAAAAATAAAATAAAATTAGAAAGATAAAAAATATATTAGGAAAACTAAAAATATAATTGAAACAACTGCAAGAAGGTAAAACAAAACCACAACAGAAAAAAGAAAAAAAAGGGGGGGTAACAAGCGAAAAGGAGCAGAACAATAACAAAGTATAAAGAATAAAATAAAATTAGAAAAATAAAAGATTTATTTAAAAAATTAAAATATAAATGAATCAAAAACAACAAGGTAAAACAGAACCCCAACCTAAAAGAAGAAAAAAGGAAAAAAAAAGGCCTTGGCTATGGGGGACAGAGTTTAAGTGGGGGGTGGAAGTTAGGCAGGGGCGGGGATTAGGGTGGGGCAGGGCCTAGGCTCAGGACCCACGCAGCCGGAAAAGGCCTTGGGGGTGGGCCCTCTGCTTAGGACCTGCACAGAAGGGGAGAGGCAGCATGTCCAAAGGAGGGCCTCTGGAGTGTGGCATTCTGGAGTTTGGAGGTAAGGCCCTGGGTGAGGGTGTGTGGATGGGGTTTAGGCCCAGCACTGTTGGAGGGGGTCTCAGAAGGGGTCTCTGAGTGAAGAGGTAGGACCCTGGGTGGGGGTATAGGGGCAGGGCTTGGGCTCTGCATGGTAGGAGGGAGGCTCCGAGGGCAGAGAATTAGGCCCAGGCACCCAACAGGCTCCCGGGTGCCTAAGTGGACAGGGAAAGTGCTGGCTGCATTCCCTTCCATTCCTCTGTGCCCGCCCCCCAGGGTCTCCCCCGTCACCGCCAGACCCCTAACCGTGTGTGGGTCCTGCTGGGTGTAGGAACTCCTCCTCTCTCCCAGCAACCCCTCAGGGGTGCCGGTCCCTAGGTCCGGCTTTTACCTTTGCTCCCCCTTCCCTCCCTCCCACTCCCTCAGGACCCACGTGGCTGGAGGGAGCCTCGGTGGGCAGAGGATCAGGCCCAGGATCTCAGCAGGCTCCCGGGGGCCCAAGTGGGCAGGGGAAACCTGGCCATGCTCCCTTTTGATCGTCTGCCCTCCCAATGGTCCCCCAATTTCCCCCTTTGGGCATGGGATCCCTTCCCCTCCCCCAGCCGCCCCTCAGGGGCACTGGTCCCATCCCGCCTCCACTTCTCCTCCCCCCTCACTCCCCCCGACGTCCTACCCGGTCACTGGGGGTTCCTCCCATCCCCTTAGGTGTCCGTGGTCCCGCACTGGTGCCTGGTCGGTGCCCTAGTTTTGCAGAGACGCGAATTCCGCGTCCTCCTAGTCCACCATCTTCCACATTATGCTTTAATTTACTTCCTTTACATCCTTTGGTCTTCACTTAGTGAAGTTTATTTTCTGTGCATATGTATGTCAACAGAAAAATTTCTATGATTTCTCCTTAATTAAAATTGTAATAATTATTTAACTAGTATGGTAGGCAGAATTCTAAGATGATCCCAATGATTTTTGTTCCTTCAAATTAAGCCCCTGACTATGTTATATTACACGGCAAAGGGATCTTGAAGATGTAATGAAAGTTTTTAATCAGTTGACTTTGAGTTAATCAAAAGGCAGATTATCCAGGCCAGCCTAACCTAATCACCTGAGCCCTTTAAAAGTAGGTTTTGTTTGGCTGTTTATAGAAATCAGACAGATTCAAAAAATGGGAGAGATTCAAGGAAGGTTCGCCACTGTTCTGATGGAGGTAGGGCACAGGGCAAAGACAAAAAGTATCCAATTAGCTCTCTCTAGCTCTATCTAAGCACAATCATCTATAGTATGTCTCCTTCTAAAGAGCTTTCTCTACTGCCCGAGAATTGTCCCTGATGGATTATTTCAGTTCCTGGATCCAAACAATGTCAGCACTGGGTTCCTGTGAGAGGAAGTGGGGCAGGCCAGGGAGGGCTTCTCGTCATTAGATGCGCTGACTGGTCCAGTCCTGATTCTGCCCTCCTCCACCTTCTATACACGCATCACATACGAGGCAGCATTTGACTGAGGGAGCTGCCTCAGCTGAAAAGAATGAGAGGGGGTAGGAACAGGCCTCGGTCAGGCCCTGAGTTGAGGTGTTGTGGGTCTAAATCCGGAATGCAACTGAGGAGCTTTCAGTCCACCAGGGACAGGACAAATGTGAGGAACAGATCATAGAAAAATGCCTACAAAGCAAATAGTTCTGGATGAACTCTATGCTCCAGGACTATTCTGTTAGGAGAGGCAGCCTATTCAAGATAACTGAGGAAAAAATGCTATTGTTACTGCCCTGTGGAGGGCCAATTCTTGTCAAAATTGTGAAATGGATTGAACTGGAACTTTCTGTGATAGAAACTCTATTCACTTTTCTTGGGCTAAAAAGGGAACTGGCCAGCTCACATTGTTGGAAAGAACAAGGGGTGGGCCAGGTTCAGGCACAGAGGAATCCTCAGGTCTCTCCCTCCCTCTCTCTCCTCTTGACTCCCGTGTTTGTTCCCTTTTAAGACATACTCTCTCCTTGTGGTGAGAGGGTCACCATTAGTATCTGGTTTTCACTGGACCCTGATAGGCCCTCCTTGAGTTACATCTGTATCTCCAGAGCCATCACTGTGTCAAGAGTCGGCAGTGGCGACAGGCTTGCTAGCACTATTTGATTTGGGATGCCAGAAGACGGAAAGGGCTGCTAGGAAGGGAAAACAGAGAGGTCCACCTGACAGCGAAGCAGCTTTATGGCTCCGCTCTACCTCTTCCTGCACCTGCCCCTGCGAGGCACTTAATGTCCTCTGACTGCCCGTCCTCCATCCAACACTCACTTCAGCTCTCCCTATATCCATAAATACCCAATTTCCCTCCACTCCATACTTTGTAGCCTTCAAATTCCAGCCCCCAATGAGGATGGAATGCATAAATTTAGAGCCTGTGACAGAAATGTTTGGAGCCTCCTCTGGTGACAGAGGAAGGTCAGAGCCCATCAGAGTACATTATGTAGGCAGTTGTCTTAGAGAATAAAAAGGTATTATTTCATTTATTTGAATTCATATCAGAGCTTCAGGATCCTCTCTAAGGTGCACAGAATAGCTGCCAAGTCTTAGAACGCTTCTAGAGAAGTCTGGAATTTGCCTTACCCATTCAGACAAACCCAAGCTTAAGCATCTGTTAGGATCTCAGCAGTAGAGGTCTGACCCTGGAAGCAGAGCTTTCTGCAGGTCTAGGGCTGCCAAAGTGACCCCTCATGGCCCTCACTTGTGAGAAAATCCTTCAGGATCAAATCAACATTGCTGGGCCTGTTCTGTGCTCAGAGTTGGACCAGAGAACCAATGAACAGTGAAAAACCATACTGAACCCCCAAGAGGCCCCAACTCATCTTCCCTCACACTCAGAAAATGTCACCTTCCTTATATAACTCACAGCTTCGATAGATTATTTTTTGTTGTGCTGTTTTTTTTAATAGTAATTGGACCAGAAGGATCATGAAAAATCCTCTCAAAACCAGAGATCATAAAATTCAGAACAGTATGTTGCGCTCTACAGGCTAAAATAGACTCTCCAACATGTCTTGTTTTCTTGCTACCACATAACAGCCTTGGCCTCTGGGGCTCCAGCCCTAGTTAAGGGCTAACACTGTAGTGATTACCAAAGACCTCTCTCCTCTCTCTTTGGGGAGATCTGTATCGGCTGTGTTGACTGTATTTAATAGTCATATGTCCATGAGAGGCCAAAAGAATCATCTCTCCGATTTCTATATTACACTGGCAAATACCAGAAGTTCTCAACCATTACCACACATAGAATTGCCTGGGAAGCTTTCAAAATAGACCTGACTTCATCCTCGGAAGTACTGGTTTAATTAGTCTCAGGTGGAACATAGACACTGAAATGTATTAAAAACTTCCCAGGTGATTCTACTGCACAGCAAGAGTTGGGAATGTCTGGTATATATCAAAAAAAAAAAAAAATTTGTATTTATTGAGCTCTTGCTATACGCCAAGCATTGCACTAAATTATTTAGAAGCATTATCTTGTTCAAGTCTCAAAACAACTCTACTTGTTAGTTACATTATACCCATTTTATAGATGAAGCAATTGAACTTAGAGGAGTTAGTTGTTTAAATAGCCATTAAGAAACAGGAATATGTACCTGGTATTTATGGCCAAAGAGTCCACATGTTTAGTAACTATGTTATACTGTTTCCTACTATATTCTGCTACCTTCTGAATACATAGGATTATGTATGTGACCAAATGGGAGTAGAGGAAGAAAATGTCAAAGAGGTAATGAGGATTTGCTAAATATAAAATAAATAAATATTTTGTTGCCTTACCAGCTGTAAGGTCACTTTCTTGACCTCTTAAGCACCATACAATTTCTTTTGGGGGGAAGAAAATGATGATGATGACAAGAATGACATGGCAATAATGTAGGAATATTAGTGCCCTCACTCTTTCTTTTAGATACTCAGAAACATTCATTAAAAGAAGATACACACACTCACGCACATATGACACAAGGTTTAAAAGAACCTTAAAATGATCTACACCAACCTTTTAATTTTACATATGAGGAAAATAGGACTCAGAAAAGTGAAGTGATTTGCTCAATTTCACATATTTGAAGAACCTGACTCTGAGTCTCCTGACTCCTAGTTTGGGCCACTTTTCCATATTCAGTGATGGAGAGCGCCTCAGGAAGATGGATCAGTGCCAGAAAATACACAACATACGATAATTGCATTCCTCCAACCTATGGCCATGACATTACCAACCAAGCCACACTCATGTGCGTATTCTGAGAGTTGAAAATAGTTTGCAGTTAGAGGGCTTCTTGGGAGAGTCTCAGAGCTTTGTCCTCCATTATCTCTTCCTGAAAAAAATGTCTCTTTTCCAGAAAGGCTACCTAAACCATGTGAAGTGAGTCCACCAAACCCATAAGCATTTAGATTTCACTTTCTCAGTGTTTTCCAAACTGGTTCTAGACTGTCAGGTCAGAATTACTCAGAATACTTATATCAAAATACATAATAATTATGGGCCATGAGCCAGAGCTACCATATCAGCATTTCTGGAAGTGAGGCCCATTTTGAAAAAGTACTCAGGTGATTCTTCTGAACATGAACATTTAAGAACCACTGATTTTAGGCAACAGCCTTTCCTGCTACAGGTGTGTTCCCAGAAGAACCAGAATAAAATCAGCAACTTCACGACCAAAAAACCTTTTTGCTTTCTCAGTTCTGATTCTTAACTCATGCTGAGAGCCATAATACTCCACTAGGAAATCCCTGAGGCTCTCTAGATATACTGTAAGCCAGGCTGGAAGGCCTAGATAAAGAGTTCTGATTCCCCTAACTTTTGATCTTGGGTGTTGGAACCAACAGAGCATGGCAACTTTTGTTCTCCGAGTCCCTAAAGTCCCTCAGCTCACTGACACCTCATCTGCTGCCAAAAGGACCATCTGAAGAGGCAGATGGCGGGCGCTGTGGCTCACCTCCTGCCCTGCTCTGTGGTGCTTCCCTCAACCAGTGGCTTTCCACAGAGTGACACTCTGACACTCCTGCAGTCAACTGCCATGTTTATACTTTTTATTGTTTCTGGGGGATTCAGCCTTTCCGTTTATGCTAACATTGGAAGTATGAGTGGAACCCTCTGATGAACATCAAAAGGTCTTACCTCTTCTTCTAATGTTTAACCAAAAAAGCAAAAATTTATGAAGAGTACCAGGTGCTTGCTCTTTGAAAGGAAGGTGACCCTCCATATAAAAGACATCTATTTCTTATTATTCTAAGACTGATTTTTCAAGACATAGGTGTGCCTTCTCTGACTTCATAGGCTTGTAGTACCAGGCCTGCCTGATCAGGAAAGTGAAACATCCTGACAATTTGATGTCATGTATCTGTGATGTAGGTGGAGGCCAGAGAACAAGGAGGCTAGAAGGGAGTTATTTCTAACCATTTGTATTAAAAGTCCCCATCCAGCTATTTGAACTAAACTGAACCATGTAGTATTATCATGACCATTATATATTACCTAATCAAAATCTTTAGTCAATCTCTTCAAACTGAATCAAACCCATATATAATTGGTAAATTTACTAAAATAGAAGAAAACTAGAAAATCCTTATTCTCCAGTCTCCTGAATAAACAGAATCTGAAGTTTAATCTGATTTATATCCCTAGTCCAAATCCAATCCAACATGCTCAAAATCTCTACAACATAATATCAAAATATATTACAATGAAAACCTATTTTAGGCAAGCTATTAAACTAGAATCCAATCATCAGTTATAGCATTCGGTTCTAGAGGGATACGTGGTAACAAATATGGGAAATCTAAGCAAAAGTGTGGCCCTATGGAACAGGTCCAGAGGCATGGCCCTGTGTTATGAAACTCTGGCTCTGACTGCTGCAGAGTTGCATGACTCAAGTAGTTAAGGCTGGGCCCAAGTAGGATAGGACTGATGTATTTCCCCTCAGTTAGGAACTGGGATTGAGCTCATCTGTGGGTTTGTCCGTAGAGACAGCTGTAAGGATCTGGGAAGGACAAATGTATAGACTAAGAAAGAAGTAATCTAAATAGACATTTCTCCAAAGAAGATATACAGATTGTCAACAAAGACATGAAAGGATGCTCAACATCACTAATCATTAGATAAATGCAAATCAAAACTACAGTGAGGTCCATCCACCTCACTACAAATAACTCAATTTCGTTTCTTTTTATGGCTGAGTAATGTTCCAGTGTATATATATGCCACATCTTCTTCATCCATTCATCTGTCGATGGACACTTAGGTTGCTTCCATGTCCTGGCTATTGTAAATAGTGCTGCAATGAACATTGTGGTACATGACTCTTAGAATCTGTCATACAGAGTGAAGTAAGTCAGAAAGAAAAACAAATACTGTATGCTAACACATATATATGGAATCTAAAAAAAAATGTTTCTGAAGAACCTAGGGGAAGGACAGGAATAAAGATGCAGACATAGAGAATGGACTTAAGGACACGGGGAGGGGGAAGGGTAAGCTGGGACGAAGTGAGAGAGTGGCATGGACATATATACACTACCAAATGTATCCTATCCCCTAGAGGGGTGGGATAGGGCGGGTGGGAGGGAGACGCAAGAGGGAGGGGATATGGGGGTATATGTATACGTTTAGCTGATTCACTTTGTTATACAGCAGCAACTAACACAACATTGTAAAGCATTTATACTGCAATAAAGATGTTAAAAAAAAAGGAAAGAAAGAAGTAGATGGTAACAAAGGAGTCAACTTGGAGGATGCAGTCATACACAGCATGCTGGTAGAATCAGTCAGGTGGGATAAAGTCTCTCAGTTCATTCCCACTGGAAAATAATTTTCTTCCTTAATCACAAGACTTGTCATTTTACTCTGAGCCAACTATCTGCAATCAAGGTTTCCCAGACCCGAGGGTGCAATGGAATTCTGTGGCTAGGGTGAGACACCTGCCACTGGCACCAGCATAAGGACATTTAGCGCTTGGCCTGAAGAGCTGCCCATTAAATAGTTGAATATGGAAGCCAGGACCATCCAGGTGGAAATCTTCATCTCCTTCCAATTCTCTTAAACATGGAGACACCTGGGCTCCCCAACAATGCTGACATTTAAAGGAGATCCTGTTTTTAAAAGGCAGTGACTATTAACCACCAAAATGATCCCATTCACTTTTGTTCTAGAAGTATTTTAACACTTATTAACATTTAATAATATTTAATATTTACATGTGCCTCCCACATTATCAACTCAGTAAGTATTGCTTAAATCTTAATAGAATATAAGGTGCTTTGTGGCAAAAAAAGATGAGTAAAACTCTATATTTGCCCTAAATGGGTTTACAATCTAGTATTAGTAATATTTTACACATACAAAGTGGTGAAGTAATGAGAAGCCTAATCTAGGAGAATTTGAATTTGTCAAAGGCAGACAAAACCTGTATGTGTATTTCTAAAGATCTAGTGCTCAGTTCTCAGAGGGTCTTTTCTGGCTTGATGGAGGAGACTGGAAAGCTTTGTAGGTACCGGGGGATATTTTGTATCTGGATCCAGTCTTTGGCTGTTGTTTCCTCTCTGCCTTTTGAGTATTACTGAACATATGTAAGAGGCACAGGGAAGAGATAAAATGGGTGAGTCAATCAGTCCATCAACATATTTTTAAGTACTTATTTTTATACTGAAACATGAACTTTACCCTGCATTCCAAGCATGTACTTTTCCATGCATCTTCCACATTCTTCACAACCACCCTATGAGATAGGTATACTTCTTTATATCCACTTTATAACTTAGGCTTAGATATGCTATGTAACTTGCCCAAAGCTAGTTGAAAAATGGTAGAGTTGGGACTTAAGTCCAGCTCTGTCTATCTTCAAAGCAGTTCTCCTAAAATACTATCAGATAGTACCTCCTGCTGTCACTAGCTATCTACCAAGTACTTTGTGTTGATATAGTGTTAGGGTTGGGAGTAGAAGTGGAAAATTGTTCTAGTTTGAACCAAAAATTGTAGAATTCAGATATTTCCCAGCATGTCTGCAAAACTGACGGGATGTGCAAACTAGACATATTTTCATGAGGTGACAGAAAGCTAATTTGTTATGATTATTGACCTTTGGGGGCTATTGAAATACCCCTAGTTAAATTCACATACCCACAAAATGTTTGTACATATTCACAAAGCTCATATAACCACTGCAGTCCATTCAGACCTAGGCAGGGCCCATGACTCAGGTTAAGAACATCATTTCTAAGGGAAGAAGCAACCAGTCACAGCAAGCTTGACACATCACCAAGTCTCAAGCATAGTGTGGTGTCTCCTGCTCACCTTTGCCTGCTGCCCCAGATGCCATCCACTCTAATCCTAGGGTAGTGAAAGCTGAGGAGGAGACTAGAAGAAAGAGTAAAACCCTTAGGAGGAATTGAAATTCAACGCAGGCTGCCTTTGGGTAGCAGAGAAACCACACCCATACAAGAGAGAGTGCCAGATTCCACCTAAAGTATGGGATTTAGTCCTAAACCGCATACAGCTTTGGTACATTGAAAAGTAACAATGGGATCTGTCATCATGTAATTGATGTGATCTACTAGGGACTTCCAAAACAATTGTCAGAGCTGCTTCTAAATGAGGCGAGAGAGAGGAGAGCCTTAGCAACAATAGTTGCTCCAAAATACACACATATACACACACATCAGAAATAATAATACTAATTATTAGGAAAACTTTGCAGAAGGAATTCAAAAGTGAAGAAGGTTTGACTTACCAGTGAAAAATGAAGTGATTCATTCCCAGTGAGAAGACTGGAATGTGAAGAGATGGAGTCCCCAGTGTGATCGACCAGCAAAAGCATTACTTTAAAAATCAAATGACTTTTATATCTTCTAATAATTCCCCTTTTTTTGTAGTGGCCCCACTGAATTCTACTAAAACTATATAAAATGTATTTCTCAACAGATTACTTCTCCAAAACCATAAACATACTGTGTTAAGAGCCTCCTACTCTCTATTATTATTCAAATAACTGTCAAAATAAAATGTTAGTTGCTTCTCCAGTCAGAAGAGTCCCTTTAGACCATGAAAGAAATAGTAATTAAAGGGAATTCCTGCTGGATGCCATTGATCTTTCACTCGGGATTGAAATCTTTCTGTAGAAAATCAGAACCGACATAAGTTAACACTTGAATATAAAGTGTCAGTATACTTTGGGAATTTAATTTCAAATGCTGATTGCAACATATTAGACAGCTGTGTATTTTTGAAAGCATTAGTACTTAATAATTTGTACTTACTTTGCTCTAAATTGCTTAATTTTAAAATGAGAATAATGTATAGCTTCATATGAACTACTTTCTTTCTTATTTATAGTAATATATAAATTATATACATCCTACAATGTTTTATTTTTTATGTTTTTCTGTGGTTTGGGGGAATATTTCTGATGTTGTTTTTATGGGTTCATGAACGCTAGAAATTGGACATATTGCCATGGAAATCACTTTCTGCAGGAGAGTTTACAATATAAATCAACAATTGTGATGAAACACACTATGGCAGCATAGGGGTGGATTTTTGTTGTCCCTGGTTGTTGATGTTTTTCGGTTTTATGGGGTTTTATTTTTGTTGTTGTTTATCAGGTTAGTTTCTTTGCTTTTGGACACCAGAAAGGTTTTATCTAATTTCAATCCCATTGATTTTTTTAGACATACCTCACTCCTTAGTCTGCTATATTAAATAACTTGAACTGTTATTTTGAAGTTGAGATTTTTAAAGATCTATCTGAAGATACCAATGATCAATTAATTCATCTGAAAAAAAAAATCTATTGGGCACCTACTACATTCCAGGTACAGTTCTGGGCACTTGAGACACATCGGTAAACTGAAAAAGGCCACTGACTCTATGAGCTTGTATTTTACATACAACCTAATAAATAAAAAGTAAATGCTATGGCAGTATGGAAAAAGGTGGTTAGTGCTAAGGAAAAAGAAAACAATGCAGCATAGGAAGAGGGACCAAAAGGGGGGGCAGTGTTGCAATCTTACACAGGGTTGTAGGGGAGCCCTCATTGAGATGACATATGACGGAAGATTTAAACAAGTTGAAGAGGTTAGCTGTGGACATCTGGGAAAAGAGCATTCTCAAGAGAGAGAGACAGCCAGTGCAAATAACATAAAGTGGAACTGTATCTCATGTGTTCAAGGAATAGCAAGAAGGCCAGGGTGCCTATAATGGAGTGAGTGAGGGGAAGGGTAACAGGAGAAAAGGTCAGAAGATAATAGGGAGATTTGTAAGTGTCTACAAGTACTTGTGATCTTACTCTAAGTATCATGGAAAGCCATTGGAAGGTTTTGAAGTAAGGAGTGCCATAATCTAACTTAAGTTGTAGCTGCTCTGTTGTGACTAGACTGTAGAAAGTCAGGCCAAGGCTAGAAGGAAGATCAGATAGGAAGCTGTTGCAGTTATTCAATAGGTGAGAGAACATGGCGGCACAGACCAGAAAAGTAGCTGTGGAGCTGATAAGTGGTGGGATAACAGATACAGTTTAAAGGTAATGCCATAGGATTTGCTGAGGGATTAGGGAGTGAGGGAAAGAGTGAGAGGAGTCAAAGATGGCTCTCAGGGTTTGGCATAAGCAACCAGAAAGATGGAGATGCCACCACTTGGAAAACACATAGCCAAAGAGTTGACTTCAATAGATCAAGAACTCTAATTAAGAAGTGGAGTTTGGACTTCTGCTTTCTTGTCTGGCCCGTAAGAAGCTTAGAAGTCATCACTCCACTCTAACAAGTAAAAAACTGAACAAACTGAAAAATCAACAACTCTTCTTAGATCCGTCAGAGAAGTGACGTCACAGGGCACACTACTGCCGCCAAAACTGGGGAGACAGGCAAATACACAGGATCACCATTTACTGGAGAAGGAACCCGTGAACAGTAACCTCCGCAGGAACCAGCGCAGTGTAGGAAAACTTGACCTGTAATTGATGAATTGCTGGAGGCTCAGCGTGGGCAAGTTTGAGAGTTTAAAACTCCAGCGGCCCCAGTCATAGGGGTGGCCCCACACCTTTGTAAGTTTTCCCTCCAGGAGCCCTACAGGTCCTCACAGTGAAGAGCAGGGAAAAATCTCTTCACGCTTCCAGCAGGGGAGTAAAAAAGAAACCATTTAAAGATATGCCAGAGAATTCTGATTTTCTTAAGCCCTGCCCTCAGGTGAAACTATTTCACCAGAGCCTAATTTGCCGGGGTTTTATCAGAGTCCAACCTACCTGGGGGAAGGGAGATACCCAACTTCAGCCCATCCTGTCTCATGTAAGGAAAGAAAAAAAATGAGAAGCACTGGTAAAATTCACGGTCTAGGGATGCAGGCTCTCTATGAGACTGAGACCTAATTATAGGACTCGTAAGCATCATAGAATGCTTCCCCTCCCACAACACCTTACCACTGCATTACTAAAGGCCTTTTATTTAGTACCTCATATCCACCTTTCAACAACAACAAAAAAATTTACAAAACATACTAATAGGAAAAAAAAACCAAAAACACAGTTCAAAGAGCATTTGAACCAGAGTCAGAAAAGGCAGCTATGATAGGGTGGGGTATACTTAAAGTTAGATGCAATGATCAGAGCAAGGCAAGGGGTGCAACACTAATGGAAAGTTCATGTTATGGCCAGATCCCCCTTGGATCCCTTTGTTGTTTCTGTCTGCCCTGCTCCCGGCTTTTATACAACTTTGCTTCACATGGGCTACACCTGTCATTCTACTGTGACCTACTGTCCTCAGTAGGTGGTTTGTGCAGAAAGCTGGAAGTGTCTGGATCTTACATTCTCACCACCACCATGCCCACACCCTTGCTCCACATCTGGTCCTTTGCAAGTGACAGGCAGTTTGGCAGGCTGACAGCCCAGCTTACTTCCCTTGACTCAGGACAGTTTACACTTGAGTTCCCTTGCAGCATCAGGCTGAGGTACCCTCCAGAAATTGTGCCCTTGCTCCTTATCCCTTCTGTTCATGCTTCCCCTGTTTCCTTCCTGGTTTCTCAGGAGAGCGCTTTCCAAACACGAGTCCTTGTCTCAGAGTCTGCTTCTGGGAAACTCGAGCTAAAACATTTTGTTGTAAGGTTTCACAGCACCTTGTACTTCTGCTTCATATTACTCAACTCATGGGCAATTACTTGTGCAAAATCTGTTTTCCCTAAACTGTATAAACTGCATAAGTAGAGGGACTGGGTTGTCCTCACTGCTGCATCCTGAGCATCTAACATAGTTAGTGGCACATAGATTCAAATACATGTTGGATTATAAATGAATGAATGAATGAACAAAGCAAGAGGGTCAAGATTAATTAGTGAATTAGTGACATGTTTGTAATGTTTTTAAAGGAAACAATGCTTTATTGCCTTTAAGTAGAGTTAGTGAATTACCCTAAGATAGATAAGCAAGCCTTATTACTGAAAAATAGAAGTCCTTAGGAGTATTCTTGTCAGTTTTCAGTCTTCTGGACCTTCTTTATATTTTCAACTCTGATCACTTTCCTTAAAAGAGAAGACAGAAGCAAGAAAGGGGCTAAGTAGGTACCAAGCACACTGGGCATGTGGTTATCCTAGTCCTTCTTCCCCTTAGATTCCATCATCATAGCTATGATGAATTGAACAGTATTCAGAATATCAGATTCTTTGAACAACATCAGCAAGACACAACAAATGGTTCAAGCCCTAGTCACCACCACTGCTGCTCAGGTCTGCTAAGCGAGGCCTCAGCAAATGGTTCCGGTCATTAGAGCAATAAATCCGGGAGAGAAAATGGGTACATTAATCCACCTCTTCATCGGAAGGAAGAGGATCTGACTGACTCAGTGCATGTTCTCAGTCACTTAAGACTGCAAATTGCAGCAAGTATTTCCTGAATAATGTTAAGGCAAAGAATACAGAAGAGAACTACACATGAAAAAAAATCAGAGTTTGTTCTTTCTGCTATCCTGCCTAGAATTTCAACTACCAAACTGAATTAATTTGAATTCTGTTTTTAAATCTTTTTTAAGTCGTCTTCTTCCTCTGTGAGTTGAATACACTTCATCCAATATAAATGCCAATTTTGAGTTGTAACGTGGAAAAAGATGTGTTTGTTAGTCATGAGACCTTGGCTCCAACTTGCACCATCTTTCCTTGGGGAGCTAAGGAAAGAAATTAGGGTCCTGCTGTTAGTTGAAGAGAGTCCCGGGTAGGAAAAAGTCAATGTACATTGTCTGCAAAGATGTCTTCTTTATAAAAGCCTCATGCTAACAATTTAGAAATAGTTATACCATCTCAGAAAAGAATGAGAATGATGTTTCACTTTACCCGCTAAAGGAAGAGATAATTCAAGTGATTTTTAACTCAGTAACTAAATGTCTGTTTCACCATAAATGCAAATTAACTGTATTAAAATACATATAATTTATTTACTCCAAATTTTAGATGAAAGGTTTATTCACATAAGTAAATATAAAAAAGAAATAAAACCCCTTAGTTCATGGCGGTGTTGCTTTATTTTTGTTTTGCTTTTACTGTAGTTGATTTAGAATTTCTTTAATGCTGTTCCTGTGACTTTGGTAGACATTCGACAAAGATAGCCTGATGGCTACGTTTTTAAATTCCTGAATTTACACTATGGTCCTTTCAAAAATAGGCAATGCACTTACAAAAAGAAGACACTGGAATGGTTATTGGAGATGAATAAATCAGGAATGGAAAATAAGGACTGAGAAAAAATAGGAATTCAAAGATGCTAGTCATGGTGGTTAATGCTGTTTATATGACTGAACTTCTAAACTTGGCTCTCGACCTCCTGTCAGCCAACAAAAGGCCAAACATGGGAAGTTTAAACGCTCCAAATAAAAGAAGACGGGGAAAAAACCCCTCACTACTTCATTGTATGAGGCAAACATTTTCCAATTACAAATTTTAGACTGAAATTTTCACTTCAGATTGTCTATGAGAAAACAATCCTGTTTGTTCATTAGACATACTTGATAACATTTTTACGGCAAACACATGGTCATTTTATGAAATGGTACTTGGTTAAATATTTAATGCAACTGAGTAAAGATGATTCTATGAGCCAAGCTTATATGGCAAATTCTGATGATCTGATTTGGGTTAATGACAATTTTAATTTACCAAAAGTAGAGAGTACTTTATTTTTCCTAAATGGAACTTTTCTCAGCCAGGCTTTTGTTAAGAGCTAGATGGTAGAAAAATTAGATTGTACTCTCCAACCAGTATTTGAGAAGCAAATGTCTGTACTGACAGTGCACTGAAGAAAGCTCTACATGCTTTGAAACCAAATGAGCAGGTGGGTAGACTTATCTTTTCTCATAAAAGTTGATGAACAATCTACCATTCTCCTTTGGATTATCTGATGATCCATTGATGCCCACAGGTAAGCGTTTGTTAGAAAGCCAATAAGTGTTATTACAAAAAGATTTTAGATGTGATCCAACACTTAAGTCTTACACTCTCACATGGCAAAAAAATGGATTTAGCTTAACAGCACTTTTTCTTTTGGAAAAAATGCAATGATGCTGGTGATGACAGCTTCCATTTCTACACAACACTGTAAGCTTTAGTCATAACAACGACAACAATGATAGTAATGATAAGAGTATTATTTATTGCAAGCTTATTTGTGTATGAAGCACAGTTTCCAGTGATTTATACATAATAACGTGTAATCTTCACAAAAAATGTAAATTAGATATTATTAGCCCCATTATACAGAGGAAAATACTGAAATATGAATATCACACAACAACTAAGGGTTGGAGCCCAGGCAGTCTAATTTCAAAGACTGAGTTCTTAACCACTATGCTAAAAGAGATCAACTATAAGAATTATAAAGGGAGAAACAAACTTATCAGCAGATAATCACATGATTGTCTACATTGGAAACGCAACAGGATACCACAAATTCACCATTCTCCAGGGTTATTTGATAAAAGATCAACAAAGGAAAATAAGCAGAGTGCTCATACCTCTGTAATAACCAACTAGGGGGAAAAAAGTAACATAAAAAAGATCCCATTCACAAAATCAACAAAAACTGTAGAGCATCTAGGAATAAATGTAACAAAAGATGTGCGAGACCTCAACGAATAAAACTGCAAAGCATTATGAAAGGATATAAATAAATCTGAATAAGTTTGAAGATTAATGGGTGGAAAAACAACACTCTATTCTAGATATAGATATAGATGTAGATATAGATGGAACCAATTCAATTCCAATTAAACTCCCAAGCAGGACTTTTATGAAAATTGATAAATTAATCTCTAAAACGAATATGGAAAAGAGAGTCAAGACTAAAGGAGAACAAGATATGAAGATATAAAGAAGACATAGTAATTAAGTAATTAAGACAGTGAGCATTGGAGGAGCACTGGAGAGGACGTGACCAGCCATCGATCCATGAGCTGGACGCAGGCAATCAGAAGCCCCTTCCCCTACCTACCTCCCTGTCCTTTGGACATACTTTCTCCCCACCGTTCCCACAGCTGGAGCCATTTTCAAGGACGCAGTATTAAGAGAGTGATGTTTTATTGAAATCATCTGGACCTAATACATGATTGAAAGCCAGTTAAGGCCTCTATATAAACTCAAAATGGCTGGCGGTAGGCGTCGGGATGCAGTCGTCTGGTGGCCTCTTGAGACAAGCCTGGTAAGTAAGTGTTTTTGCTTATTAAACCTACCACCTCCTAGTCTGGAGTGGTCTGCCTCTTTCTTCAGTCTCTCTATGCCCTCTGTGTACAGGAGCCAATGTGTGAAGCAACAGTTGGCATACCAGCTAGGAAACGGGAGAAATGGGTCTTGGGAAAGGGGTATCCACGGAGGAAATCCCGAGTTGGCCTTTGGCATCTATGTGGGAAGGGGTGGCCTGTATTGAGATGCTTGTGTACTGCTGTGTGAGTACAGGGACTCCCCGAAAATGCCAGCTGGTCAAATACGCTTCTTCGAGGAACTGCACGGAGTGCACTGCGGCAAAGAAGGAAAACTTACGGCTGCGCAGTGGGCTGGGCTCTGATATGGGCAGTTCTGTGGTCACTGATGCCCAAATAGAGGCAGAAGTTCGGGTTAGAAAGTTGGAAGGAGGGCTGTGGTTAGAGAAGGATGTGTGGGTGTCCACCACTCTGGCAGCTCAGGGCTGGCGGACAAGGTGGGAGAGCAGGATAAGTTGGGGACATCTGTGCGCCGTTTTGCAAAGCTAGAAGGAAAAAGCTGCGGTAGATTAAGGTCTAAGAGCTTGTGACAAAACCTGGTTGGGACGCCAAGAGGTGGAATCTCTGGGAAAGTGAGTGGAGTCAAGAGGTGGATTGACAGAAGCGGATGAAACGCCCTGTACCTTCAGACCGCTGATAGGAAAGCGAAAGCACAGCAAGCAACGACCACCCCAGCCAGCGGGGCAGCCCCCAATTCCGGAAACGTTCATTGTAAGAGAACATACTGTCACTGAGCTTATTGATGTAGCTGCCAAGTTCCAGCGAAAACCAGGGAAAGCATCCAGGTGTGGTTAATACAGCTATGGGATACCGGGGCGGTGGCATTTCTCTGGCCCAGCAGGAGGCAGAGAAAATGAGCAACATCGCCACACACCCTGCCCTCCAACAGTGTGTGTGTGTGTGTGTGTGTGTGTGTGTGTGTGTGTGTGTGTGTAGTGGGGGGTGGAGTTTCAAGATATTCACTCCCTTAGAGACTGGATTATTCTAGCCTGCAAGGAGGCTTGACCCACTAAGGGGATCTCCCTGGGCATGTGGGACTCTGGAAATCTGTAGAGGAGGTACAACAAATTCTTAGGGAGTTGGAAATGAGACAGTGCCATAGATGGCCTTGTCTTTGAAAACCCTGATCTGATTGGGCCTCATTCACTGCAGGAATGACAGCCTAGCATGGGACACTGATACCATGCCTACCTCAGTCATGGGCAAGACATTTATGATGTTGGGCAATCAGTTGCTGATCTGGGGGACACTGACAAATCCTGGGGATGGGGACAGGCTGTGGGAAAGACCCAAGACAGGGAGCTCAAAAGCCAAAAGGCTGTCCCAAACTGCTGTAAAGCATCCTGTAAAAGTAACCTGGAAGCAAATGTGGTTTGACCTCATGGCTGCAGAATCTCACCTGGAAAGATAGACTGGCCACCCAGTGCTGTATTGGTCAGCCTGTGGCTAATCTTGAAACCTGAACAACCGTTCAGACCTGCCCCACCTGCCCTACCACCCCTGATACCTCACCTGCTCCAGCTGAGGCTTCCGAGATAGTGCCCTATTCAGCGTGGGTGCCTCCCATGCCCCAGTTATAGGATGCAAGCCAGGATTGCCCCCAGGTGAGGGCCATTGGAGGCAACTGGAGACCTCATGTTGAGCTTACGATTTGTTGGTCTCCCCAAAGTAAAAGGTGACTGCTCTGGTTGATACTAGGAGCTTAATGCACTCTAGTACCTAGTAGCTCTCAGATTTCTAGCCCTGTCATTGCCGTCCATGATTACAGAGGGCAAACGGTTATTGTCAGGAGGGTCCCTTTGACCCTGAAAATTGGGTGTTCTCCCCCACGAGAAGAGAAGGCTTTTCTCTCTCCAGTACCAGAGAACATATTGGGCATTAAAACCCCACAAGGTCAAACAAACTCTGCAAACTGCTATAGGTGAATTCCGTTTCTGGGTTAGAATAATTAAGCCAGTGCTGAGGGGAAATGCCAAGAGGGAACCAGTAAGTCTACTGCCCTCATGAAAAATCTGAACTGTCAAACCATATAAATTGCCTGAGGAGCATAAGGAAATAGGAGAAACTACCCAAGAACTGCACCAAGTGGGCAGGTATTACATACCCTGCCTGTATTGCCTTTAATAGCCTGGTATAGCTGGTCAGAAAGTCAGATGGCTTGTGGCAGGTGACCATGGACTGCCTAGCATTGAGCGTGGGGCTGTGCCCAACATGGTCTCCATCTTAGATACTTTGGCCACGGAGCTGGGAGTGCACCATGCTGTACTGGACTTAGCAAATGGTTTTTCAGTATACCTCTGGTGGCTGAATCATAAGATCAATTTGCCTTTATGTGGGAGGGGCAACAATGGACTTTTCAAGTGCTTCCCCAAGGCAACCTGCACAACCCCACAGCATGTCACAGGATGGTAGCCCAAGATCTGTCCCTGTTCTCCTTCCTCACATCAGTAAAGTGGCTCACTACATCAATAATGTAAGGTTAGCATGTGAAGACTTTCTTCTGGTGCAGGACTGTCTGCAGACTTTGCTGGAACACCTGCAAGGGAGAGGGTAAACCCATGGAAAATTCAAGGCCCAGGCAGCAACATCAAGTTTTGGGGAGTCATTTAGTTGGGTAAGATGCACATTGTCCCAGAAGCTGCAATTGACAAGGTACAAGCCTATCTGACCCCTAAAAACGTGAAAGAAGTACAAGTTTTTGTAGGGATATGGAGGTTTCAGAGGACTCTTATTCCCCACCTGGCACAGTGCCTTCATCCCTTACACCACCTGCTAAAGAAAGGGCATGTGTAGGACTAGGGATCTGAACAGGAAGTCACCTTTGAGAAGGCAGAAATACTAGAGAAAGCAGATTAAAGCTCTGGGTATCTCCCGAGCAGGGCTACCCTTTGAGTTAGATGTATCTTTGTGGACTGGACACTGTGGCAGAGACAACAGAAGGAGAGTGTACCTCTAGAATTTTGTGGTCCCAGTTCTAGGAGGGGGCAGGAACCTGATACACCCCCATAGAGCAAAGCTCCTGGCAGTGTACACAGCTCTCCTGCAGGTAGAGCCTCTCACAAAGGAACTGCATATCATGGTAAAAACTTCTCTTCTTATCAAGGTGTAGGTTAAGAATATGTTCTATCAACCCACCTCTGCCATGGCTCAAACTTCCATGCTAAGCAGTATGTGTAGTTATAGCAGAAGAGCACTCTGTCCAAGCCCCCTGTCCCAAGAAATGGTGCTGCTGGGCCCTGAAGAGTCTGTAGAGCCTCCAGATGTTCCTGTGGCAGCCCCTGCAGCCTGTATAGAGAGTAGGGGAAATTTCTGCTGATGCCCCATATACAGATGGGTCTAGTTGGGGCAACCCGCCCACATAGACTGCAGTCACTATTCTGCCCGTTGCTGACACCATCTGGATTGAAACAGGAACAAACCACAGCAGCCAATGGGCTGAACTCTGAGCAATTTGGCTGATGATCACTCATAAGCCCTGGCCATTAACCCATTGCACTGACAGTGGGCTGTTTCGTAGAGATTAAACCTATAGCTTGGGCAATGGGAAGATGAGGGGTGAATGATCATGGGTAAGCCCTTGTGGGGTCAGGATATGTGGACAGACATTTGGGCAAGAGCCTGAGGCAGTCCTCACTGTCCTCCATGTTCCAGCCCATAAGGCACTGCACTCCTGGCAATCAAGAAACTGATACCCTAGCCTGGATACTCTAGCAACTGACCCTTCAGTAGATACAGCAGACTGGATGCATAGAAAAAGCACCCAGCATAGCACCTGGGTGGATGGCACATTGCCAAGAATGCGAGGTTGCCCTTGAAATACGATGACTTGGTTAATGCACTAATAGCATATCCTGTGTGTTCTAAACAACAGCCAAGGCAACTACCAAAGGAGTCTGGGGCCACCCACCGAAGTTCCCAACAGGCGAGGGATTGGCAGATTATAATGGCCCCCTCCCTTTGAGCAAAGTTCTTAAATCTTAGTCTGTGTGAACACTGTGTCTGGCCTAGCCCAGGCTGCCACCGCTGGGGACTAGAGAAGCTGAGTACCATGTATGAATACCCTCATCAAGTAGATGGTGATTGGGAGTCACATTTCAAAGGTCATGATGTGTACTGGACAAAAAACAAACAAAACATGACATTGAATTAGGGTTCCACAAACAGCAGGGTTTGTAGAAAGGAAGAATGAAATATGAAAGCAACAGATTAAATTACTAACAGAGAAAACTATCTTGGTGGGGTGTTCTAAAGTACTATCCCAGGTTTTAATACATTTGAATGATCAGCAAGTGGGGCCTGTTGCCCCAAATGCCAGACTGGGTACCCCTACCCCTGTCGAGACAGCCAATACCGCAAAGGTATGGAAGTCATGGGAAACAGTCCCAACTCTCACCGTGGATCAACATGCTATGTTTCTGAGAACACTAAGTCCCATCATGCCTGGGAAAGGTGTTATCTACTGGAATGTGCATATGGGACCTCCCACCAGGGTGGACGAATTGGAGGATGGGCTTGGACATTATTACTGCTTTGCAAAGAGTCACCTGTTCCTTTATCCAAACAGATTCATATTTGAGTCTGCTATATATGTCATCTTTTATTAAATTACATGAGAACATAAGCAAACGCCTTGACTGATCCAACCCCCAGTCCAAGGGGGGTTGGATTAATAAATTAGTGGTTTGGACCATGGGGCTGCTGGTGGAAAAAATTGTTACTTCTTTTAGGTATCAGTATCTTCATTTGCGTTTTCTCTTGCATTTTGCCTCTGTTACTATTGTGGTATCTGCCTCCAGGGCAGCCAGATAGCCACTGAACAAGCCACCTCCATGCTAGTGGAACTCCTTGCTGACCTCTCGGGGCACATGGAGGAAGAGGGGGGCGTGTAGGATTGTAGGAGCCAATCATGAGGAGTGGAGTCTTGGAGGAGGTCATCCAGAGGACGTGACTAATGGTTGACCCACAAGTTGGACCTGGGTGATTGGAGGCGCCTCACCCCCTCCCCTGTCCTTAGAATGAACATTCTGCGCACTGTTCCCACAGTGGAAGCTGTTTTCAGAGCTGCAGGCTTGAGAGAGCAATGTGTTGTTGAGACCATCTGGACAGTATACTTGACTGAACCCTGTTAAGGCCTCTATATAAACTTTTAAGATTAAGGCGAGCTGGTGCAGAGATCTATTCATCTTGCAGCTGCCCAAAACAAGCCTCGTAAGTTCCCGTAACTATTAAAACTACCACCTACCAATCTGGAGTGGCCTGCCTCTTTCTTTGGTCTTTCCATGCCCTCCTTGTGCAGGGAGCAGTATTCGAACCAACAGTGAAATATTAGCCTGAACAAATCAATGAACCAGAAGAGATCTAAAAACACAGATGCATGTGTGTACACATGTGTATGTATATAAACTTGATAAATAGCAGGTGAAACTATGAATAATTGCAGAAGGATGGGCTATTCAATAAATGATTCTGGAATGTAATGGAAAAAAATTTGATTCCTACCTTATAAAACACAAAAAAGATATAGCTGGTTAGATACACATAAATAACACAATTTAAAAATGTTTAGAATAAATAGAAGATTATAGTTTGAGGGTAAAAAGACTTTTGAGGCATAGTTGATATACAATATTAAATAAGTTTCAGGTGAACAACATAGGGATTCACAATTTTTAAAGGTTCTATTCCATTTATAGTTGTTATAAAATACTGGCTACATTCCCTGTATTGTACAATATAATCACTGAAGCTTATTTATGTCAGAGAGTGTTCTGCCTATGTTTTCCTCTAAGAGTTTTATAGTAACCGGCCTTACATTTAGGTCTTTAATCCATTTTGAGTTTATTTTTGTCTGTGGTGTTAGAGGGTGTTGTAATTTCATTCTTTTACATGTACCTGTCCAGTTTTCCCAGCACCACTTATTGAAGAGACTGTCATTTCTTCATTGTATATTCTTCCCTCCTTTGTCATAGATTAATTGACCATAATTGCATGGGTTTATTTCTGGGTTCTCTATTCCATTGATCTATGTGTCTATTTTTATGCCAGTATAATACTGTTTTGATTACTGTAGCTTTGTAATATAGCCTAAAGCCAGGAAGCGTAATTCCTCCAGCCCTGTTCTTCTTTCTCAAGATTTTATTGACTATTAGAGGTCTTTTGTGTTTGCATACAAATTTTAAAATTACTTGTTCTAGTTCGGTGAAAAATGCCACTGATGTTTTGATAGGGATTGCATTAAATCTATAGATTGCCTTGGATTAGATGGTCAGTATTGACACTATTAATTCTTCTAATCCATGAACACAGTATATCTTTCCATATGTTTGTGTCATCTTCAATTTCTTTCATCAGTGTCTTATAGTTTTTGGAGTACAGGACCTTTGATCTGAGGTATGTTTATTCCAAGGTATTTTAGTATTCTTAATGCAATTATAAATGAGGTTGTCTCCTTAATTTCTCCTTCTGCCAGTTCATTGCTAGCATATAGAAATTTAACAGATCTTTGTATATTTTGTGTCCTGTGAATTTACTGAATTTATTGATGAGTTCTAGTAGTTTTTTGTTGGCACCTTGAGGATTTTCCCTGTATAGTATCATGTCTTCTGCAAACAATGACAGCTTTACTTCTTCCTCTCCAATTTGGATTCTTTTTATTTCT
Source organism: Eubalaena glacialis (assembly GCF_028564815.1). Taxonomy (NCBI): domain Eukaryota; kingdom Metazoa; phylum Chordata; class Mammalia; order Artiodactyla; family Balaenidae; genus Eubalaena; species Eubalaena glacialis. The sequence goes on along the minus strand of NC_083729.1, from coordinate 48,338,490 downwards.
TTTTCTTATCTCATTGCTGTGATGAGGACTGCCAATACTATGTTGAATTAAAGTGGTGAGAGTGGGCATCCTGGTCTTGTTCCTGATCTTAGAGGAAATGCTTCCAGTTTTTGCCATTGAGTATGATGTTGGCAGAGAGTTTCTCAGATATGGCCTTTATCATTTTGAGGTATGTTCCCTCTATTCCTACTTCCTGGAGAGTTTTTATCATAAAAGGATGTTAAATTTTGTCAAAAGTTTTTTCTGCATCTATTCATGATTATATGGTTTTCATTCTTCAATTTGTTAATGTGGTGTATCACATAGATTTTATGAATATTGAAAAACCCTTGCATCCCTGGGATAAATCCCACTTAATCATGGTGTATGATTTTTTTTAACATATTATTGGATTTGGTTTGCTAATATTTTGAGGATTTTTGCATCTATGTTCATCTGTGATATTGGCCTGTAATTTTCTTTTTTGTGATATCTTTGGTTTGGTATCAGGGTGACACTGGCCTCATAGAATGAATTTGGAACTTCCTACCTCTGCAAATTTTTGGAATAGTTTGAGAAAGATAAGTGTTAACTCTTCTCTAAATGTTTGGTGGGATTCACCTGTGAAGCCATGTGGTCCTGGACTTTTGTTTCTTTGGAGATTTTTTAATTATTGATTCAGTTTCATTACTGGTAGTTAGTCTGTTCATATTTCCTATTTCTTACTGGTTCAGTCTCCAAAGATTGTTCATTTCTAGGAATTTGTCCACTTCTTCTAGATTGTCCGTTTTATTTACATGTAATTGTTTGTAGTTTCTTATGATCTTCTGTATTTCTGTGGTGTCAGTTGTAACTTTTCTTTTTTCATTTTTGATTTTATTGATTTGAGCCCTCTCCCTTTTTTTCTTGATGAGTCTGGCTGAAGATTTATCAATTTTGTTTATCTTTTCACAGAATCCACTCTTAGTTTCATTGATCTTTTCTATTGTTTTTTTTAGTCTCTTTCATTTATTTCTGCTCTCATCTTTTGTATTTCTTTCCTTCTACTAACTTTGGGTTTTGTTACTTTTCTAGCTCCTTTAGGTGTAAAGTTAGGTTGTTTATTTGAGATTTTCCTTATTTTCTTGAGGTAAGCTTGCATAACTATAAACTTCCCTCTTAAAACTACTTTTGCAGCATTTCATAGATTTTGAATCATTGTGTTTTCATTTTCATTTGTCTCTAGGTGTTTTTTGATTTCCTCCTTGATTTCTTCAATGATCCATTGGTTGTTTAGGAGCATTTTTGGTTTTTTGGGTTTTTTTTAGGTTTCATTTGCCATATATTAATGTATTTGCCCAACTTGAAATTTACATTTATTCAATTTGGATAACTCCTTCTATTGTATGGTAAATCTGAAACTGCTGTGTCTCTAAATGTACCCAATAAAGGATTTTTAAAAATTACATCCTAATTGTAAAAACATGCTTACTGCTCACACGTTGGTGTGGATTAATTAGTGTAATTAGTCTTGTGTATATAACCACTGCCCAAAATGTCCCTGACAGCTAAAAAGCAACCAGCCACATAGTGTCTGGTGGACAACTTTGCATGTAAGGGCCAGGCAACTGGTGATTTACTTTTTTGCATGGTTGTCAGAAAAACAATCAAAAATCTGGCACTTCAGATTTCACTTTCTGAAAATGAAGACAAATTGTAATGTATTTCTACATTAACCTGGCTTTCATCTGCGAATTTGCTTTATTGGGTGTTTGGATAAATTCAAGGTTACTTCTTATCTGAGTGAAGGTTACTTCTTATCTGAGTGAAGGAGCATATTGTTTAGCCTCTACATTTTTTTGCAGTTTTTTAAATAGTTGATTTCTAGTCTCATAGCATCGTGGTCAGAAAAGATGCTTGATATGATTTCAGTTTTCTTACTGACTCTTCCTTTGTGGCCTTCCATGTGATCTCCCTGGAGAATACTCCATGAGCATTTTAAAAGAATGTATATTCTGCCGGTTTTGGATGGAGTGTTCTATCTATATATCTATTAAGTCCATCTGGTCTAATGTATCATTTAAGGCCAATGTTTCCATATTGATTTTCTGTCAGGATGATCTGTCCATTGATGTAAGTAGGGTGTACTCTACTATTATTGTGTTACTGTTGAATCCTTCCTTTATGTCTGTTAATATTTGCTTTATGTATTTAGGTGCTCTTATATTGGGTGCATATATATTTACAGTTGTTGTATCTTCTTCTTGGATTGATCCTTGATCATTATGTAATGTACTTCTTTGTCTCTTGTAACACTCTTTATTTTTATTTATTTATTTTTAAATGACCTTTTTTATTTTCAAATAATTTCAAATCTGCATAAAAGATACAAACATAATAGAGGACACTCTTTATTTTAAAGTCTATTTTGTCTGATATAACTATTGCTACCACAGGTTTCTTTTGATTTCCATTTGCCTGAGATACATTTTTCCATCCTCTTAGTCTGTGTGTGTCTTTAGATGAAGTGAGTCTGTTGTAGGCAGCATATATATGGGTCTTGTTTTTATATCCATTCAGCCTCTCTATTTCTTTTGATTGGAGCCTTTAGTCATTTACATTTAAAGTAATTATTGACATGTATGTTCTTATTGCCATTTTGTTCATTGTTTTGGGGTTTTGTGTAGGTCTTTTTTAGTAGATTCCTTCTTTTGTTCTTTTGTGATTGGATGTCTTTATGTTTGGATTTCTTTTAGTTTGTTGTGTGTATGATCTATTATAGATTATTGATTTGCAGTTACCATGAGATATATAGCCATATATATATATGTATATATATATATGATTAAGTTGCTGATCTCTTAATTTCAAATGTGTTTTAACAACCCTGTGTTTGCACCCTCCTCTCCTCACAATTACTGTTTCTTATATTTTACATCTAATTGTTTTGTGTATCCCTTAACTGCTTATTGTGGATATAGATGATTCTATTATTTTGTCTTTTAACTGTCCTACTAGCTTTGTGCATAGATGATTTTCTACCTTTACTATATGTTTACCTTTACTGATGAGCTTTTTCCTTTCATAATTTTCACGTTTCTCATTGTGCCCCTTTCTTTTTCTCTTAGAGAAGTTCCTTTAACATTTCTTGTAAAGCTGGTTAGGTGGTGCTGAACTCTTATCTTTTGCTTGTTTGTAAAACTCTTATCTTTTGCTTGTTTGTAAAGCTTTTGATCTCTCAGTCAAATCTGAGAGACTTGCCAGGTATAATATTCTTGGTTGTAGGTTTGTTTTATTTATCACTTTCAATATATTGTGCCACTCCCTTCTGGCCTGTGATTTCTGCTGAAAAGTCAGCCGATAGCCTTATGGGAGTTCCCTTGTACCTAATGTATTGCTTTTCCCTTGCTGCTTTTAATAATTATCTTTAATTTTTGCCATTTTAATTATACTATGTCTTGGTGGGTTCCTCTTTGGGATTCTCTGTATTTCCTGGACTTGGATGGCTGTTTCCTTTCCCAGGTTAGGGAAGTTTTCAGTCATTATGTCTTCAATTATGTTCTCAGCTCCTTTCTCTTTTCCTTCTAGGACCTTTTATAATGCAAATATTAGTGAGCTTGATGTTGTCCTAAAGGTCTCCTTAACTGTATTCATTTCTTTTCACTATTTTTTCTTCTGTTCAATATCAGTGATTTTCACTACTTTCTTCCAGCTCACTGACTGTTCCTCTGTATCATTTAGTCTACTGTTGATTCCTTCTAGTGCACTTTTCATTTCTATCCCTGTACATCCATTCTACTCCCAAGTTCTTTGATCATCTTTACAATCACTACCCTAAACTCTTTCTCTGGTAGATTGCCTACCTCCACTTCACTTAATTCTTCTTTTGGGGTTTTATGTTGTTCTTTTATTTGGAACATGCTCCTCTGTCACCTCATTTTGCCTAAATTCTTGTTTCTATTTATCTGGTACACTGGTTACGTTTCTCAACCTTGGAGAAGTGGCTTTTTGTAGGAGGCGTCCTATGGGTCCCAGCAGCCTACTGCCCTCATCACCAGAATTGTATGCTCTAGGGGTTCCCCTTATGAGGGCTGTGTGGGTCTGCTGTCTATTGTGAAAGACTGTATGGGCAGTGTGGTAAGCCTTGTTGGCCCCCAGTCTGGTTGGTTGCCAGGTCCTAACTTGTGGGAAGGCTGCTGGTTGGTAGGATCAGGTCAGGAGGCAGCTGACTGTGGAACCCCAGGATCCCTGGGGCTAGTGCTAGGTTACTTGTGGGCAAAGTCAGGGTCCAGGAGATCCCAGGGCTACTGCCCACACAGTGGTGGATGAAGCCAGTCCTGGGGCTAGTGCCAGCCTACTGGCAGGCAGAACCATGTCCTGGGGTCTGGTTGCAGAGCACAGGGGTCCCAGAGCTGGTGTCAGATCACTGGTGGGTGGGGCTGGTTCCTGAAACAGCTGGCTGCGTGATTCGGGTGTCTTAAAGCTTACATTAGCTTGCTGGTGGACAGGGCCAGAGCCCAGTAGGTCACAGGGCAGGGTCTGGCCTGCTGCTGGGAGAGCTTGGTCCACAGGCTCTAGGGCTACAGTTTTGTTGCAAGTGGCATCTGCCCACTGGTGGGTAAGGCTGGGTCCAAGGCTAGAGCAGGCTTCCTGGAGGACAGGGCCAGGACTCAGGAAATTCTGGGGCTGATGCCTATGCACTGGTGGGTGGAGCTGGGTCCCAGATTGTCTGGTTGGAAGTCCCTGGAGGTTTATGGTCTAGTGCCTACATACTGTTGTGTGTGGCTGTGTCCTGGGCCTTTTGGTGGGCAGGGCTGTTTCCAGGGGTGGCTTTAGGCTCAGGGAGTCTTAAGGAAGCCTGTCTGCTGGTAGGTGGGGCTGGGCCCATGCCCAGTTAGTTTAGCCTGAGGCGTCCCAGCACTGGCACTTATAGGCTGTTGGTCCAGGGTGCGGCTGGGTTCTGGGGCTAGTAAACTAGAGGGAGTATTCTAAAATGGCGCTTGCTAGCACCTGTGTCCATGTGGTAGAACGAGCTCCCAAAAATAGCTGCCACTGGTATCTATGTCCCCAGGGTGAGCTGCAGTTGCCTCCTGCCTCTCCAGGAAACTCTCTAAGATAAGCAGGTAAGTCTGACCTAGGTTCAGATCAAATTACTGCCTTTGCCCTGGGTCCCAGAGTGTGTGAGTTTCTGCCTGTGCCCTTTGAGATTGAAGTCTCTATTTCCTCCAGCCCTCTGGGACTCCTAAAAGTAAGCCCCACTGGCCTTCAGAGACAAATGCTCCGGGGTCTTGTCTTCACAGCGCAGGAACCTCGGTCTGGAGAGCCCAATGTGGGTCTCAGATCTTTCACCCCTTTGGGAGAACCTCAGCAATTGTAGATATTCTCCCATTTTGTGAGTTGCCTACCCAGGGGCATTTGGGACTTGACTATTGTGACTCCACCCCTCCTACCTATCTCACTGTGGTTCCTTCTTTATATCTTTAGTTGTAGAAGATCTTTTCTGGTAGGTTCTGGTCTTTTTCATCTATGGTTGTTCTGCAAATACATGATTTTGATGTGCCTGTGAGAAGAGGTGAGCTCAGAGCCTTTCTACTCCACCATCTTGGCCAATCTCCTTAAGATTTTCTTAAAATGTAAAAAAGCAAAAGTCATAAGGGAATACTAAAATTTTTACTACATAAACACTAAAAGCTTCTCTACAAGAAATAATACAATGAAAATAATTAGAGAAGATATGTGCAATGCATAAAACCCTCAAAGACATAATAAACAGAATATACAAAGCTCCTAAAAATTAAAGACAACCTAGTAGACAAATGATTAAAGCACATGGCCTTCAAGAGGAAAACCTACAGGCCAATAAACATTATGATGGTTAATCTCACTAACAATAGGGGTAAAGCAGACTGAAACAACAATGAGATATTATTTTGTACCTATCAGATCAGCAAAAACTGTAAAAGGTAGTATGTACCAAATGTTAAGTACGTAGGGAACTAGATCTCCTGGATACTCTACTGATAAGTAGGCACAACCACTCCAGAGGACATCTGGCAATATCTTGTAGTTGAAGACATTCACACCCTGGAAACAAGTTATTCTACTTCCAAGTGTATACTCTAGAAACTCTGGCACAGGTGCACAAAGAGAATTGCACACAGGTTTTCACTGAACATTGTTTATTTTGCTACTATAAATTATTTTGCTATTATAATCTAAAATAATCTAACTTTGGGTAATAAGTTCTTTCAATGAAAATTATGCAGCAATTTAAAAATATGAATTAGATCCTCATGAATTAATATGTACACATCTCAAATGTTGCATGAAAAAGTTGCAGGATGACATTTATGTAAATGCATAAAACCCAAGAATAATTTTCTATATGTATGAACATATTTATGTTATAAATCTATGAGTGGAAAGGACACATATCAACTCTGGAACAGATTTTGCCTCTAGAATGGGGAGAAGGAGACGAATAAGGAAGAGAGTTCAAAAGAGACTTTAAAAAATGTTTTCTGTTAAGAGTGACTCAAATATTAGCAAAATGTCAGCATTTGTTAAAACATTTTTCACTAAATCTTTGAAATATTTTAAAATTTGGAAAAATGGGCAAACTCCAAGTCCAGAGTTTTATTAACATCTCTGGTCCACTTTTATTCTTGGAAACTCTAAAACTCCTAGGATTCCCTCAGTTTCTGCAGGGGCCCTCTCTCATCCACCATCCTGGTCCCTCCATCTCCTCTCCCCCTGTCTCCTCACCCCCCAGCATAGGGGCTGAAAATACTGCTTCTCACTCTCCCCACTGCATTGCTACAAGTAGTCTTCATTTACTGTTGAGACTCTGCCTCAGCACTGTTTTATTTTTTTCTCCCAGATGCATTGGAGGAGGGTAGGGGTCAGGAGAGGAGTGACAAAATAGATGAAAATAAGGAAAAGGAAGGAGGAAGGCCATGAAGCCCCACTTGTAATTTTTTTTAAATCAAAGTATAGTTGACACTTTCAGGTGTGGAGCATAGTGATTCAGTGTTTTTACAGATTATACTTACAAGATAATGGCTCTAATATCCTGTGCTATACAGTAAATCTTTGTTGCTTATCAATTTTATACATAGTAATTTGTATCTGTTAATCCCATACCCCTATCTGGCCCCTCCCCACTTCCTCTCCTGTTTGGTGACCATAAGTTTGTTTTCTATATCTATGCATCTTTCTGTTTTACATATACATTCATTTCTATTTTTGAGATTCCACATATAAGTGATATCATACAGAATTTGTCACTCTGATTGATTTCACTAAGCATCCTAAGCATAATATTCTCTAGGTCCATCCATGTTGCTGCAAATGGCAATATTTCATTCCGTTTATGGCTGATATACCATTGTGTATGTATATATGTATGTATGTACCACATCTTCTTAATCCAAATGTCTGTTGTTGGGCAGTTGGGTTTCTTTCATGTCTTGGCTGTTGTAAATAGTGCTATGAACTTTGGGGTACAAGTATCTTTTCAAATTACTGTTTTCATATTTTCTGGGCATATACCCAGGAGTGGAATTGCTGGATCAGATGGTAGTTCAATTTTTAGTTTCTTGAGAAACCTTCATACTGTTTCAATAGTGGCCACACCAACTTACATTCCCACAAACAGTGTGCAAGAGTTCTCATTTCTTCACATCCTCATCAGCATTTGTTATTTATAGACTTTTTGATGATGGCCATTCTGACAGATGTGAGGTGATAGCTCATTGTTGTCTTGATTTGCCTTTCTCTAATAACTAGTGATGTTGAGCATCTTTTTATGTGCCTGTTAGCCATCTGTATGTATTCTTTGAAAAAAGGTCTATTCACGTTTTCTGGACATTTAATGATTGGGTTATTTTTTCTTTATTGAATTCTGTTTGACTTACAATATTGCATTAGTTTCAAGTGTATAGCATAGTGGTTCCTTTTTCTTTTTGCAGAGTATATTCCATTATAGGTTATTACAAGATATTGGATATAATTCCCTGTGCTGTATAGTAAATTCTTGTTGCTTATATATTGTATGTATAGTAGTTTGTATCTCTTAATCCTATACTCCTAAATTTGTCCATCACCCCCCTCCCCTTTGGTAATCATAAGTTTGTTTTCTTGTCAGTGAGTCTGTTTTTGTATATAGATTCATTTGGATTATTTTTGAGATTCCACATATCAGTGATATCATATAGTGTTTGTCTTTCTCTATTTCACTAAGCATAATATTCTCTAGGTCTATCCATGTTGCTGCAAATGGTAATATTTTACTCTTTTCTATGGCTGAGTAATATTCCATTGTATATGTATTGAATATATACCAGTTCTTCTTAAGCCAATAATCTATTGATGGGCACTTGGGTTGTTTCCATATCCTGGTTATTGTAAACAGTGCTGCTGTAAATATTGGGGTGCATGTATCTTTTCGAATTAGAATTTTCATTTTTTTCCCAGATCGATGCACAGGAGTGGAATTGCCGGATAATATGGTAGCTCTATTTTTAGTTTTTAAAGGAATCTTCACACTATATTTTCCACAGTAGCTGCACCAAGTTACATTCCAACCAGCAGTGTATGAAGGTACTCTTTCCTCCATACCCTTTCAGCATTTTTATTTGTAGACTTTTTGATGATTGCCATTCTGACTGGTGTGAGGTGATTGTGGTTTTCATTTGCATTTCTATAAAAATTAACAATGCTGAGCATCTTTTCATGTGCCTGTTAGCCATCTGTATGTGTTCTTTGGGGGGAAAAATGCCTTTTAAGTCTTCTGTCCATTTCTTAATTGGGTTGTTGATTTATTATTATTTTTTTTTGATATTGAGTTGAACGAGCTGTTTTTAAATTTTGGATATTAATCCTTTGTCAGTTGCATCATTTGCAAATATTTACTCCCATTGCATATGTTGCCTTTTCATTTTGTTGATGGTTTCCTTTGCTGTGCAAAGGCTTTTAAATTTGATTAGGCCCCATTTGTTTATTTTTGCTTTTATTTCTTTTGCTTTAGGAGTCTGATCTAAGAAAATATTGCTACAATTTATGTCAGAGAATGTTTTGCCTATGTTTTTCTTTTAGGAGTTTTATGATGTCATGTCTTATATTTAGGTCTTTAAACCATTTTGAGTTTGAGTATATAGTGTAAGGGAGTGTTTATTGATTTACATGTAGCTGCCCAGCTTTCCTAACAGTATTTGTTGAAGAGACTGTCTTTTCTTCATTGTATATTCTTGCCTCCTTTGTCATAGATTAATTGACCATATGTGCATGGGTTTATTTCTGGGCTCTCTATTCTCTTCCATTGATCTATATGTCTGTTTTTGTGCCACTATCACACTGTTTTGGTTACTGTAGCTTTGTATTATAATCTGAAGTCTGGAAGGGTTATACATCCAGCTTTCTTTTTTCTTGGAATTGCTTTGACAAGTCTCAGTCTTTTATGGTTCCATATGAATTTTGAAATTATTTGTTCTAGCTCTGAGAAAAGTGTCATTGATATTTTGATAGGGATTGTATTAAATCTGTAGATTGCTTTGGGTAGTATGGCCATTTTAACAATATTAATTCTTCCAATCCAAGAGAATGGAATATCTTTCCTTTTCTTCTAGGTTATCCAATTTGTTGGCATATAACTGTTGATAGTATTCTGTTAGGATTTTTTTGTATTTCTATGTTATGGGTTGTTATTTCTCCTGTTTCATTTCCTACTTTGTTTATTTGCATCCTCTCTCTTCCTGGTGAGCCTAGAGGTTTGTTGATTTTGTTTATCTCTTCAAAAAACCAGCTCTTGTTTTTATTGATCATTTCTATTGTTTTTTGATATTTGTTTTATTTATTTCCTCTCTGATCTTTATTATTTCCTTCCGTCTGCTGACGTTGGGCTTTGTTTGTTCTTATTTTTCTAACTCTTTTAGGTGATGGATTAGGTTGTTACTTAAGATTTTTCTTGTTTCTTCAGGAAGGCCTGTATTGCTATGAACCTCTTACAACTGCTTTTGCTTCATCCCGTAGATTGCGTAAAGTTGTATTTTCATTTTCTTTTGTCTCAAGGTATTTTATAATTTCTTTTTTTTTTATTTCATCATTGACCCATTGGCTTTTTGGTAGCATGTTGTTTAGTCTTAATGTGTTCATTCTTTTCCCATTTTTCTTTCTGTGTTGACTTCTAGTTTCAAATATCTTGGTCAGGAATTATGCTTGAAATAATTTCTAGCCTCTTAAATTTCTTGAGCCTTGTTTTTTGACCTAGTATGTGGTCTTTCCTAGAGATCGTTCCATGCACACTTGAAAATAATGTATATTCTCCTCTTTGGGGATGTAATGTTCTATAGATATCAATTAAGTCCAACTGGTCTATTTTGTCATTTAGGAGTTCTGCCTTATTGATTTTCTGTCAGGATGATCTGTCCATAGATGTCACTGCAGTGTTAAAATCTCTTATTATTACTGTATTACTGTCAGTTTCTCCTGTTGTCTGTTAGTATTTGCTTTCTGTATTTAGGTGCCCCTCCATTTGGTGTGCATATAGGTGAACAAGTATAATATTCTCAATGAATTGATACCTATATTGTTATATACTGCCCTTCTTTGTCTTTCTTTATGGCCTTTGTTTTAAAGTTTATTTTGTCTGATATGAGTATTGCTACCCCCACTTTCTTGTCATTTCCCTTTGCAAGAAATATTTTTTTCCACTCCCTCACTGTAGTCTTTCACCCTGAAGAGAGTCTCTTGTAGGCAACATATTGCATGTTCTTTTTTAATCCAATTTGCCACTCAGTCTTTTTATTGGATCATTTAGTCCTTTGTTATTTAAAGTAATTATTGATAGGTATGTACTTACTGCCATTTTAATCCTTGTTTTCTAGTTGTTTTTGTAGTTCTTCTTTGTTCATTTTTTTCTTCTTTTTGTTTTTTCCTGTTGTGGTTTGATGATTTTCTTTTGTAGTATGCTTGAGTTCCTTTCTTTTTGGTTTTTATAAATCTATTGTATATTTTTGATTTGTGGTTACCATGGAGTTCAAAAATGTTGACCCATAACTATATCTATTTGCTTTAAATTGATAGTCATTCAATTTCAAACACATTCTAAAAGATCTACATATTTATACTCCCCTCCCTCACATTTTGTGATTCTGATGTTCTATTTTACATCTTAATGCATATCCTTTTACTTCTTATTGTAGTTTTAAATACTTTTACAACTTTGACTGTTTTTAATCCACATATTGGCTTATTTAAATGATTTTCAATCCTTAAATATATGATATTTGCCCTTTGTATTGGGATTTTCCCTTTCCTTTAGGTTCTTGCTTCTTTTCTATTTAGAGAAGACCCTTCAGTATTCCTTTTAGGGTAGGTTTAGTATGGCTGAATTCTTTTAGCTTTTGCTTGTCTGAGAAGTTCTTTATCTCTCCTTCTATTCTAAATAATAATCTTCTTGGATAGTGTATCCTGGATTGTAGGTTTTTCCCTTTCAGGACTTTGAATACATCATGCCACTCGCTTCTGGCCTGTAAAGTTTCTGTAGAGAAATCAGCTGATAGCCTTATGGGGATTCCCTTGTATATGACTTTTTCTCTTCTTGCTTTTAGAATTCTCTTTTTATATTTAACTTTTGCCATTTTAATTACAATATGACTTGGTGTGAGTCTGTTTGGGTTCATCTTGTTTGGGACCCTCTGTGCTTCCTATCCCTGGATATCTATTTCCTTCTTTAAGTTTGGGAAGTTTTCAGTCATAATTTCTTCAATCCCCTTCTTTCTCTTCTCCTGGAACACGTATTATGTATAGGTTGCATGCTTTATGTTATCCCATAGATCTTGTGTGTTACTTTTTTTTTTTTGCATTTGTCTTTCTGCTGTTCTAATTGGGTGATTTCCATTATTCTATTTTCCAGAACACTTGAGCATTTTTTTGGGTCATTTAGTTGACTGTTCATTGCTTCTAGATTGCTTTTTATCTCAGCAATTGAATTTTCTGTTCTTGATTGGTTTATCTTTATACTTTCTAGTTCCTTGTCACAGTGATCTGCATTTCTATTGATAATTTTTCTTAATTCAGTTAACATTTTTTATTATGACCTTTTTGAACTCAGGATCTGTTCATTATTTTTCCTTTAAGGAATTTCTCTTGCTCCTTTAGTTGGGAGTAATTCTTCTGCCATTTTATTTTCCTTAACTTTACTGTGGTCTTGAAGGGATGTTTTTACGTGGGAGCATCCTTGTGTAGACTGTGTGTGTTCAATGTCTTTGGTGCGAGGGCTGGTTTTTGTTTTTTTTTTTAAACATCTTTATTGGAGTATAATTGCTTTACAATGGTGTGTTAGTTTCTGCTTTATAACAAAGTGAATCACTTATACATATACATATGTTCCCATATCTCTTCCCTCTTACATCTCCCTCCCTCCCACCCTCCCTATTCCACCCCTCTAGGTGGTCACAAACCACCTAGCTGATCTCCCTGTGCTATGCGGCTACTTCCCACTAGCTATCTATTTTATGTTTGGTAGTGTATATATGTCCATGCCACTCTCTCACTTTGTCACAGCTTACCCTTCCCCCTCCCCATATCCTCAAGTCCATGCTCTAGTAGGTCTGTGTCTTTATTCCCGTCTTACCCCGAGGTTCTTGATGACCTTTTTTTTTTTTTTTCCCCTTAGATTCCATATATATGTGTTAGCATACGGTATTTGTTTTTCTCTTTCTGACTGACTTCACTCTGTATGACAGACTCTAACTCCATCCACCTCACTACAAATAACTCCATTTCGTTTCTTTTTATGGCTGAGTAATATTCCATTGTATATATGTGCCACATCTTCTTTATCCATTCATCTGTTGATGGACACTTAGGTTGCTTCCACATCCTGGCTATTGTAAATAGAGCTGCAATGAACATTTTGGTACATGACTCTTTTTGAATTATGGTTTTCTCAGGGTATATGCCCAGTAGTGGGATTGCTGGGTCGTATGGTAGTTCTATTTGTAGTTTTTTAAGGAACCTCCATACTGTTCTCCATAGTGGCTGTATCAATTTACATTCCCACCAACAGTGCAAGAGGGTTTCCTTTTCGCCACACCCTCTCCAGCATTTATTGTTTCTAGATTTTTTGATGATGGCCATTCTGACTGGTGTGAGGTGATACCTCATTGTAGTTTTGATTTGCATTTCTCTAATGATTAATGATGTTGAGCATTCTTTCATGTGTCTGTTGGCAATCTGTATATCTTCTTTGGAGAAATGTCTATTTAGGTCTTCTGCCCATTTTTGGATTGGGTTGTTTTTTTTTTTGTTATTGAGCTGCATGAGCTGCTTGTAAATCTTGGAGATTAATCCTTTGTCAGTTGCTTCATTTGCAAATATTTTCTCCCATTCTGAGGGTTGTCTTTTGTCTTGTTTATGGTTTCCTTTGCTGTGCCAAAACTTTTAAGTTTCATTAGGTCCCATTTGTTTATTTTTGTTTTTATTTCCATTTCTCTAGGAGGTGGGTCAAAAAGGATCTTGCTGTGATTTATGTCAAAGAGTGTTCTGCCTATGTTTTCCTCTAAGAGTTTGATAGTGTCTGGCCTTACAATTAGGTCTTTAATCCATTTTGAGTTTATTTTTGTGTAGGGTGTTAGGGAGTGTTCTAATTTCATACTTTTACATGTAGCTGTCCAGTTTTCCCAGCACCACTTATTGAAGAGGCTGTCTTTTCTCCACTGCATATTCTTGCCTCCTTTATCAAAGATAAGGTGACCATATGTGCGTGGATTTATCTCTGGGCTTTCTATCCTATTCCATTGATCTATGTTTCTGTTTTTCTGCCAGTACCATACTGTCTTGATTACTGTAGCTTTGTAGTATAGTTTGAAGTCAGGGAGCCTGATTCCTCCAGCTCCATTTTTCGTTCTCAAGATTGCTTTGGCTCTTCAGGGTCTTTTGTGTTTCCATACAAATTGTGAAATTTTTTGTTCTAGTTCTGTGAAAAATGCCAGTGGTAGTTTGATAGGGATTGCATTGAATCTGTAGATTGCTTTGTGTAGTAGAGTCATTTTCACAATGTTGATTCTTCCAATCCAAGAAAATGGTATATCTCTCCATCTGTTTGTATCATTTTTCATTTCTTTCATCAGTGTCTTATAATTTTCTGCATACAGGTCTTTTGTCTCCTTAGGTAGGTTTATTCCTAGATATTTTATTCTTTTTGTTGCAATGGTAAATGGGAGTGTTTTCTTAATTTCACTTTCAGATTTTTCATCACTAGTGTATAAGAATGCCAGAGATTTCTGTGCATTAATTTTGTATCCTGCTACTTTACCCAATTCATTGATTAGCTCTAGTAGTTTTCTGGTGGCATCTTTAGGATTCTCTATGTATAGTATCATGTCATCTGCAAACAGTGACAGCTTTACTTCTTCTTTTCCAACTTGGATTCCTTTTATTTCTTTTTCTTCTCTGATTGCTGTGGCTAAAACTTCCAAAACTATGTTGAATAAGAGTGGTGAGAGTGGGTAACCTTGTCTTGTTCCTGATCTTAGTGGAAATGGTTTCAGTTTTTCACCATTGAGCACAATGTTGGCTGTGGGTTTGTCATATATGGCCTTTATTATGTTGAGGAAAGTTCCCTCTGTGCTTACTTTCTGCAGGGTTTTTATCATACATGGGTGTTGAATTTTGTCGAAAGCTTTCTCTGCATCTATTGAGATGATCATATGGTTTTTCTCCTTCAATTTGTTAATATGGTGTATCACGTTGATTGATTTGCGTATATTGAAGAATCCTTGCATTCCTGGAATAAACCCCACTTGATCATGGTGTATGATCCTTTTACTGTGCTGTTGGATTCTGTTTGCTAGTATTTTGTTGAGGATTTTTGCATCTATGTTCATCAGTGATATTGGCCTGTAGTTTTCTTTCTTTGTGACATCTTTGTCTGGTTTTGGTATCAGGGTGATGGTGGCCTCGTAGAATGAGTTTGGGAGTGTTCCTCCCTCTGCTATATTTTGGAAGAGTTTGAGAAGGATAGGTGTTAGTTCTTCTCTAAATGTTTGATAGAATTCGCCTGTGAAGCCATCTGGTCCTGGGCTTTTGTTTGTTGGAAGATTTTTAATCACAGTTTCAATTTCAGTGCTTGTGATTGGTCTGTTCATATTTTCTATTTCTTCCTGGTTCAGTCTCGGCAGGTTGTGCATTTCTAAGAATTTGTCCATTTCTTCCAGGTTATCTATTTTATTGGCATAGAGTTGCTTGTAGTAATCTCTCATGATCCTTTGTATTTCTGCAATGTCAGTTGTTACTTCTCCTTTTTCATTTCTAATTCTATTGATTTGAGTCTTCTCCGTTTTTTTCTTGATGAGTCTGGCTAATGGGTTATCAATTTTGTTTATCTTCTCAAAGAACCAGCTTTTAGTTTTATTGACCTTTGCTATTGTTTCCTTCATTTCTTTTTCATTTATTTCTGATCTGATCTTTATGATTTCTTTCCTTCTGCTAACTTTGGGGGTTTTTTGTTCTTCTTTCTCTAATTTCTTTAGGTGTAAGGTTAGGTTGTTTATTTGAGATGTTTTCTGTTTCTTAAGGTAGGATTTTATTGCTATAAACTTCCCTCTTAGAACTGCTTTTGCTGCATCCCATAGGTTTTGGGTCGTCGTGTCTCCATTGTCATTTGTTTCTAGGTATTTTTTGATTTCCCCTTTGATTTCTTCAGTGATCACTTCGTTATTACGTAGTGTATTGTTTAGCCTCCATGTGTTTGTATTTTTTTACAGATCTTTTCCTGTAATTGATATATAGTCCCATAACGTTGTGGTCGGAAAAGACACTTGATATGATTTCAATTTTCTTAAATTTACCAAGGCTAGATTTGTGGCCCAAGATATGATCTATCCTGGAGAATGTTCCATTAGCTCTTGAGAAAAATGTGTATTCTCTTGTTTTTGGATGGAATGTCCTATAAATAGCAATTAAATCCATCTTGTTTAATGTATCATTTAAAGCTTGTGTTTCCTTACTTATTTTCATTTTGGATGATCTGTCCATTGGTGAAAGTGGGGTGTTAAAGTCCCCTACTACGATTGTGTTACTGTCGATTTCCCCTTTTATGGCTGTTAGTATTTGCCTTATGTATTGAGGTGCTCCTATGTTGGGTGCATAAATATTTACAATTGTTTTATCTTCTTCTTGGATCGATCCCTTGAGCATTATGTAGTGTCCTTCTTTGTCTCTTGTAATAGTCTTTATTTTAAAGTGTATTTTGTCTGATATGAGAAATGCTACTCCAGCTTTCTTCTGATTTCCATTTGCATGGAATATCTTTATCTATCCCCTCACTTTCAGTCTATATGTGTCCCTAGGTCTGAAGTGGGTCTCTTGTAGACAGCATATATAAGGTCTTGTTTTTGTATCCATTCAGCCAGTCGGTGTCTTTTGGTGGGAGCATTTAATCCATTTACATTTAAGGTAATTATCGATATGTATGTTCCTATTCCCATTTTCTTAATTGTTTTGGGTTTGCTATTGTAGGTCTTTTCGTTCTCTTGTATTTCTTGCCTAGAGAAGTTCCTTTAGCATTTGTTGTAAAGCTGGTTTGGTGGTGCTGAACTCTCTCAGCTTTTGCTTGTCTGTAAAGGTTTTAATTTCTCCATCAAATCTGAATGAGATCCTTGCTGGGTAGAGTAATCTTGGTTGTAGTTTTTTCTCCTTCATCACTTCAAATATGTCCTGCCACTCCCTTCTGGCTTGCAGAGTTTCTGCTGAAAGATCAGCTGTTAACCTTATGGGGATTCCCTTGTGTGTTATTTGTTGTTTTTCCCTTGCTGCTTTTAATATGTTTTCTTTGTATTTAATTTTTGATGGTTTGATTAATATGTGTCTTGGCGTGTTTCTCCTTGGATTTATCCTGTATGGGACTCTCTGTTCTTCCTGGACTTGATTAACTATTTCCTTTCCCATATTAGGGAAGTTTTCAACTATAATCTCTTCAAATATTTTCTCAGTCCCTTTCTTTTTCTCTTCTTCTTCTGGGACCCCTATAATTCAAATGTTGGTGCGTTTAATGTTGTCCCAGAGGTCTCTGAGACTGTCCTCATTTCTTTTCATTCTTTTTTCTTTATTCTGTTCTGCAGTAGTTATTTCCACTATTTTATCTTCCAGGTCACTTATCCGTTCTTCTGCCTCAGTTATTCTGCTATTGATCCCTTCTAGAGTATTGTTAATTTCATTTATTGTGTTGTTCATTATTGCTTGTTTCCTCTTTATGTCTTCTAGGTCCTTGTTAAATGTTTCTTGCATTTTGTCTATTCTATTTCCAAGATTTTTGATCATCTTTACTATCATTATTCTGAATTCTTTTTCAGGTAGACTGCCTATTTCCTCTTCATTTGTTAGGTCTGGTGTGTTTTGACCTTGCTCCTTCATCTGCTGTGTGTTTTTCTGTCTTTTCATTTTGCTTATCTTACTGTGTTTGGGGTCTCCTTTTCGCAGGCTGCAGGTTCATAGTTCCCGTTGTTTTTGGTGTCTGTCCCCAGTGGCTAAGGTTGGTTCAGTGGGTTGTGTAGGTTTCCTGGTGGAGGGGACTAGTGCCTGTGTTCTGGTGGATGAGGCTGGATCTTGTCTTTCTGGTGGGGAGGTCCACATCTGGTGGTGTGTTTTGGGGTGTCTGTGGCCTTATTATGATTTTAGGCAGCCTCTCTGCTAATGGATGGGGCTGTGTTCCTGTCTTGCTAGTTGTTTGGCATAGGGTGTCCAGCACTGTAGCTTGCTGGTCATTGAGTGAAGCTGGGTCTTGGTGTTGAGATGGAGATATCTGGGAGATTTTCGCCGTTTGATATTATGTGGAGCTGGGAGGTCTCTTGTGGACCAGTGTCCTGAAGTTGGCTCTCCCACCTCAGAGGCACCACCCTGACGCCTGGCTGGAGCACCAAGAGCCTGTCCTCCACCCGGCTCAGAATAAAAGGGAGAAAAAATAGAAAGAAAGAAAGAGGATGAAATAAAGTAAGTTAAAATAAAATAAAGTTATTAAAATGAAAAATAATTATTAAGAAAAAAATTTTTAAAAGTTAAAAAACAAAAACAAACAAAAAAAAACAGACGGACAGAACCCTAGGATAAATGGTGAAAGCAAAGCTATACAGCCAAAATCTCACACAGAAGCATACACATACACACTCACAAAAAGGGGAAAAGGGGAAAAAATAATATATCTTGCTCCCAAAGTCCACCTCCTCAATTTGGGATGATTCGTTGTCTATTCAGGTATTCCACAGATGCAGGTACATCAAGTTGATTGTGGAGCTTTAATCCGCTGCTTCTGAGGCTGCTGGGAGAAATTTCCCTTTCTCTTCTTTGTTCGCACAGCTCCTGGGGTTCAGCTTTGGATTTGGACCCGCCTCTGCGTGTAGGTCGCCTGAGGGCGTGTGTTCTTCGCTCAGACAGGATGGGGTTAAAGGAGCAGCTGCTTTGGGGGCTCTGGCTCACTCAGGCATGGGGAGGGAGGGGTACGGATGCGGGGCGAGCCTGCGGCGGCAGAGGCCGGCGTGACGTTGCAGCAGCCTGAGGCGCGCCATGTTTTCTCCCAGGGAAGTTGTCCCTGGATGACGGGACCCTGGCAGTGGCGGGCTGCACAGGCTCCCGGGAGGGGAGGTGTGGATAGTGACCTGTGCTCGCACACAGGCTTCTTGGTGGCGGCAGCAGCAGCCTTAGCGTCTCATGCCCGTCTCTGGGGTCCGCGCTGATAGCCGCGGCTTGCGCCCGTCTCTGGAGCTCATTTAGGCGGCGCTCTGAATCCCCTCTCCTCGCGCACCAGGAAACAAAGACGCAAGAAAAAGTCTCTTGCCTGTTCGGCAGCTCCAGACCTTTTCCCGGACTCCCTCCCGGCTAACCGTGGTGCGCTAACCCCTTCAGGCTGTGTTCATGCCGCCACCCCCAGTCCTCTCCCTGGGATCCAACCGAAGCCTGAGCCTCAGCTCCCAGCCCCCGCCCGCCCCGGCGGGTGAGCAGACAAGCCTCTCGGGCTGGTGAATGCAGGTCGGCACCCATCCTCTGTGCGGGAATCTCTCCGCTTTGCTCTCCACACTCCTGTTGCTGCGCTCTCCTCCGTGGCTCCGAAGCTTCCCCCCTCCGCCACCCGCAGTCTCCGCCCGCGAAGGGGCTTCCTAGTGCATGGAAGCCTTTCCTCCTTCACAGCTCCCTCCCACTGGTGCATGTCTATTCTTTTGTCTCTGTTTTTTCTTTTTTCTTTTGCCCTACCCAGGTACGTGGGGAGTTTCTTGCCTTTTGGGAGGTCTGAGGTCTTCTGCCAGCGTTCAGTAGGTGTTCTGTAGGAGTTGTTCCACATGTAGATGTATTTCTGATGTATTTGTGGGGAGGAAGGTGATCTCTGCGTCTTACGCTTCCATCATCTTCTCAAATCTCCGAGGGCTGGTTTTGATATAGACTCCAGCCACGTCTTTCCTCAGGGTGTGCTGGACTTTATCCCCTTGATAGGGGGTGTGGTTGGTGTTGGAGGATATAAAGCCTGTGCAGGGTGTGATGTAAGACTTGCTCTCTGCTCTGTGGCTGTCACTGCTCTGTCAGGAGTGGAGTCTGCTCCCCAGTTGTTGGAGTAGAAGTCCCGAGGGTCATGTTCAATCAGCCTTCATTGCCCTTGAGTGCATGTCCTGCCCCAAAGGAGGTGATTGCTGAAGTGATACCCATGAGGTCACAGAGGACATATGCACTGCCTGTGTAGGTGTCTGCAACTCTGCTCAGAAGCAGACCAAAGACACATCCCTTCCGCTCTTGTGTTCATCCCAGATCTAGTGCAAGGCTGTGGTGTGGAGTAGGCTGGGGCTGAGGGTAGGGCATTCTGAATGCAGGAATTGAGGTGGCTGCAATGCTGCCTAAGACCTGGGCTGCTTCTGTGGTAGTCTTCTCCCAGGACCTGTCTGCCCCAGATCCAGCACTAAGCTTTGGTGTAGAGTGGGCAGGACCAGGGTGGTCTCACTATGAGATGAACCATTGCATGCTCCTGCACTGCATGGCTGACGCTGCCCTGCCTGAGCCACACCCAAGTCCCCCAGGCTGTCTCTGCACAGCTAGATTCTGAGTCCTCTCTCAGGGCTTGTCTGCCAGTGTTCCAGCTCTACGCTGCAGTGTGCTCCTGTGCCATTGCCTCTTGTGTGTGCTGACAGTGGCCCCCACTGCCCCACTCGGATCACATCCCAGATACCCATCTGTGTCTGTGTACCTAGACTAAGTCTTTTCCCAGGACCATGCCAAGCTTTGGTGTGGAGTGTGCAGAGCCGGGGTGTTTGCCCTGTTTGGATTGGGGAGTGTGGCAGTGAGGTGAGATCCCACAGTGCAAGGTTCTCTCCACCATGATTGTTGGCAAACCAGCACACATGCACTCCTCGTGAGTAGAGTCTAGGTTTCTCCAGCCCTTCTGTCTGTCCCAGTGGTTCTCCCAGCAGCCAAGGCGGCTTGTCTCCTCCAGGTAGGCCCCCAGGACTGGGATGCCCAGATTGTGGCTTGACCTGCCTGCTCCCTAGGGTGAGGGTTCTCCAGAGAAGACCTTCTCTCCCTTTCAGATCCTTCCCAGGGGTGCAGGTCCTAACCCAATGCCTTTTTTCTGTCCTACCCTCTTACATGGAGATCTTTCTTGCAGCTTTGGTTATATAGGAGTTCTGCCTGTTTCCAGTTAGTTTTCTGTAAGAATTTTCCCATATATAGATGTATTCTTGATGTTTGTGAGGGGAGATGAACTCCATGTCCTGCTAGTTCACCATCTTGATCCCGCTCTCTCTAGGTTATTTGTTTTTCAGATATTGAGTTGTATGAGCTGTTTGTATATTTTGGATATTAACCCCCTGTTGGTTGCATCATTTGCAAATATTTTCTCCCACTCTTTAGGTTGTCTTTTTTTTAGATGGTTTCCTTTGCTGTTTGAAAGTTTTTAAATTTAATTAGGCCGCATTTGTTTATTTTTGCTTTTGTTTCTCTTGACTTCAGAGACCGGTCCAAGAAAATACTGCTACAATTTATGTCAGAGTGTTGTGCATATGTGCTCTTCTAGGAGTTGTATGCTTTCCATTCTTACATTTAGGTCTTTCAACCATTTTGGGTTTATTTTTGTACATGGCACGAGGGAATGTTCTAATCACGTGGCTGTCCAGTATTCTTAGCACCGCTCGTTGAAGAAACTGTCTTTTCTGCATTGTATATTCTGGCCTCTTTTGTCATAGGTTAATTGACTGTATGTGTAGGGGTTTATTTCTGAGCTCTCTATTCTGGTCCATTGATCTATATGTCTGTTTTTGTGCCCATACCATGCTGTTTTGATTACTGTAGCTTTGTTGTCTGATGTCTGGGAAGGTTATAACTCCAGCTTTCTTCTTTTCTCTCAAGATTGCTTTGGAAGTTTGAGGTCTTTTGTGGTTCTATATGAATTTAAAGATTATTTGTTGTGGTTCTGTGAAAAATGTCAAGGGTATTTTGATAGGAATTGCACTAAATCTATAGATTGCTTTCAGTAGTATGGCCATTTTAACAATATTAATTCTTCCAATCCAAGAGCATAGGATATCTTTCCATTTCTTTGTATCATCTTCAATTTCCTTCATCAGTGTTTTATAGTTTTCAGAGTATAGGTGTTTCACTTCCATGGTTAAGTTTACTCCTAGGTATTTTATTCTTTTTGATGTGTTTTAAACAGGATTTTTTTTTTACTTTCTCTTTCTGATAATTTATTATTAGTGTATAAAAACACAGCAGATTTCTGTATATTAATCTTGTATCCTACACCCTTGCTGAATTCATTTATTAGTTCTAGTAGATTTTTGTTAGAGACTTTAGAGTTCTCCATATAAAGTATTATGTCAACTACAAATACAGTTTTACCTCTTCCTTTCCAATTTGGATAACTTTTATTTCTTTTACTGTCTGATTGCTGTGACTAAGACTTCTTATACTATGTTTAATGAAGTGGTGAGAGTAGAAATCCTTGTCTTGTTTCTAAGTATAGCAGGAATACTTTAAGCTTTTTCACCTTTAAGTATGATGTTGGCTGTGGGTTTGTCAAAAACGGCCTTTATATGTTGAGATTTGTTCCCTCTATACCCACCTTGGTGAGAGTTTTTATCATGAATAGATGTTGAATTTTGTCAAATGCTTTTTCTGCATCGATTGAGATGATCAGGTGGTTTTTGTCTTTCCTTTTGTTAATGTGGTGTATCACATTGATTTGCCTTATGGGGATTCCCTTGGATATGACTTTTTCTCTTGCTGCTTTTAGAATTCTCTATCCTTAACTTTTGCCATTTTAATTATGTCTTGGTATAGGTCTATTTGGGTTCGTCTTGATTGGGACCTCTGTGCTTCCTATACCTAGATATTTATTTCCTTCTTTAGGTTGGGGAAGTTTTCAGCCATAATTTCTTCAATCAGTTTTTCAAAACCCTTCTTTCTCTCTTTTCCTTCTGGAACCCCTCTAATGCAAATGTTGGCACATTTGATGTTATACCAGAGATCTCATATGTTGTACTCATATTGTTTCATTTGTTTGTCTGCTGTTCTGATTGGATGATTTCCATTATTATTCTATCTTCCCGATCACTTATGCATTCTTCTGTGTCATTTAGTATGCTATTCATTGTTCCTAGTATGCTTTTTATCTCAGGTATTGAATTATCTATTTTTGTTTGCTGCTTCTTTATAATTTCTAGTTCCTCAAGAAAATGATCTGTGTTTAGATCAATCTTCTTCCCTAATTCAGTTAGCCATATTATTACCAATATTTTGAATTATCTGTCTGGTAAATTGCCTATTTCTGTTTCATTATTTTTTCAGAGGTTTTCTCTTGCTCTTTCAATTAAGCTTAGTTCCTTTCCCTTTTCATTTTATTTAACTTTCTCTGTCTCTACGAATTTAGGTGAAATAGTTACCTACTTTGGTCTTGAAGGGGTGTTCTTATGTGGGAGTGTACCTATGTAAACTGCATGTTCAGTGTTCAGTGCCTTGGTGATAGGGCTGAATTTGATGTGGATGCCAGTCATGTCTTTCCTCAGGGAGTGCTGGCAGCTGTCACCTTGGTAGGGGGTGTGGCTGGTGATAGAAGAGCTAGAGTCTGAGAAGGGTGTGAGGCGGGACTTCCTTTCTGCTCAGTGGCCATCACTGCCCTGTCAGGGGTGTGTGTCTCCTCCCAAGTTGCTAGAATAGAAGACCTGAGAGTTGGGCTCAAGCTAGCTCTGTTCGCTTTAATTGTGTGTTTTTCCTTCTCCCCACACTGGGACCTTTGCCCCAAAGGAGGGGAGTGCTGAAGCAAGGAGAGCTTGTGTGCTTACAGAGGTCCAATGCTCTGCCTGTATAGGCATCCGGGGCTCTGCTCAGACAAAGCCCATGGTGGCATTTTTCCCCTGCTGTGGCCACCCCAGATCTAGTGCTAGACTATGGCAGGAAGTGGGCAGGGCCAGAGCGTTCACTTGGCTTGGGCTAGGGACCTTTCTCCGCCATGCCTGGGGGCAAACCAGCACCTGCACATTCCTCAGGAGTGGAGTCTAGACTTCTCCAGTCTATCTGTCCCAGTGCTTTTCCAATTAGCCAAATGGGCTTGTCTCCTACACATAGGATCCCAGGACTGGGAAACCCAGTCTGTGGCTCGACCCACTCACTACCCAGGGTGACTGTCTGCCTGTGCAATCTCCCTTTTCCTCTTGGTCCCCTCCCAGGGGCACAGATCCTGACCCAATGCTTCTCTTCCCATCCTACCCAAATACATGTGTATCTTTCTTGCAGCATTGGTTTGTTTTTTTTTTTAATTTTATTTATTTATTTATTCATTTTTGTCCATGCCATGCAGTGTGTGGGATCTTAGTTCCCCGACCAGAGACCGAATCCATGCCCCCTGCCTTAGAAGCACAGAGTCTTAACCACTGAACCACCAGGGAAGTCCCCTCAGCATTGGTTTTATAGGAGTCTTTCTAACAGTTTCCAGTTAGTTTTCCATGGGAATTGTTCCAAGTGTAGATGTATTTTTGAGGTGTCTGTGGGGGGAGATAAGCTCCATATGATCCACCATCTTGATCTCCCTTCTTGCTAATTTCTTTTTTTTTTTTGCTAATTTCTTTTTATTCGACTACATAAAGATAACATAGAACCTCTCTTTTGTGACAGTAGTTAGAGGAATCAGTTGTTTGAACACACTCCTTGTTCTTCCCAATACAACTAAGCCATCATCATAGAATATCCTGCAATTTTCTACATCAGGAGACCAGATATTCAATTCATAACATTTAAAGTGTACAATATTAGTCAGTAAAAAATCCCAAATCAAAAACAGTAAGGAAAATTTGAATCTCTGAGAGTCCAGAAGAGGGTGGACTCCAGACAAGGTATAATCAAAGTTCAGCTCCCTTTCTCCACAGTTCTCTTGGCCCTACCCTTAACTGTATGCATGCTTTCTCCTCTGGATGACTTCTCAATAACAGCCAATATGGCTTTTTGCAACAGACGACTCTTCCTTATACATCCAACAAGAGAAAAAAAAGCCTCTCCCCTATCCACAAAATAAAATTTCTTCCCCAAGAATTTAGATGAGCCTTGTTAGGCCATGTTGCCTCAGTTGGGCCGTAGGAATGCTGTGTGCTGATTGGCTGAAGATTGGCTTCCTGAATCAATTACTAGCAAGTAGGATGAGATTACCAAGATGGACTTTGTGAGTCTAGGCTTTAAAATAATCAAGATTCAGCTATGGAGTTGGAAACACTTCTCCTGATTCTCTTGGACAGTGTAGAAGAGCATTGTCTTTCTACAGCAAAGGAGAACTGTCTTAGGAAAAAGAGAAAACTGAATCTTGGGTAGCCAATCAATGTGTTCAATATTGAGTGGTAGGGCTAGACTGAGCCTGGGGAATGGTGATGGTTACAAAAAAAAAAAAAAAAAAAAAAGAAAGGAAAAAGCCCTAGAGACTGTTAACTGGGCTGTCAGAAACCCATTCATACCTAACCCAGATTTTTGCAAAGGGAAAACAGATTTTGTATAATGCTGTATTAAGCCCATCCAGCTTGGCCCACACCCAACAATGGCCCATAGGATCAAAGGCCAATTTTAGAGGCCTTTGTGCTTCTATAAAACACAAATGTGCTGCGTTCCTGATTAGCATATGAATCTGTTGTTGCCATGGCAAGTATGATGTTGTATATTGTATGCTATCACTTTAGAACAGGATCTAGAAAACTAAAGGTCCTGGGATAGGAAATGAAAGCCGCCTTGGTAATAAGACCAAATGGAATTATAACTTGGGCATCAAAACTCTGAGAAACATTTCTGCAAAATGAGAGGATATTGCTTTTTAAAGACACATTCTTAAATTCCAGTTAAATGAGACTATACTTCACTTATGATTTATCCTTACTTCCAAATGGTTTTGAAGTGCCTTTAACATTTAAACTCATAAAATAGGGCAGTTAGAAAACAACTAGGAAAGAGAAGGAAGGAAGGATGAAGGAAATGGAAGACAGTGAGAGAAATGTTGGGTGATGTTTGGTTATATACTCATGTTAGTATTGAAACTTCCCTATTAGCCTCCTGTGTTTATTCTACCACTTGCCTAAAGAAGCAGGTCAGGACGCTGGGTTTTGGAGATACTTCAGCCTCTCTAAATTAAGTGCAAAGGAGGTGGTGGGACAAACTTCTAGGCAGGGTGTTATTAGTAGCTAAGGATCCGAGCACAGAGGGTCCCTTTTCCTCTGGGTGTTACCAATCCAAAGACTTTGCACTGTGTCTCTGATTCAGTCATACTTACTCTCTGTTCCAGCCTGTGAGTAATTATCTCTTGTTCTATGTCTGACCCAGGGAGGGAAAGGTTATATGCAGGAGTCAAAACGTCTGGCTATTGTCAATTATCCCAGAATCTCCATGCAATGCGTGTATCAAACTCTTCCTTGTTTGAAACATCCTTGCAGCCATGCATCCTTTTTAAACAATACCCTCCATCATGTACTTTGAATTATGGATCCATTCTTCAACAAGATACGGTTTGTCTCCCTTCTTTCAAGAATTCATCATAATTGCTGGTCCATAGAGTACAGCACTTTTTATGTTCTACTGGAATTATGAGTTTATTAAGTACCTTTTCAATCATTTTTAGGGTTCAAGGCAAGAGGGCAAAGCTGCAACAGGTACTCATTCTGCCATTTTGAATTGAAAGTATTATGCCTACAGTGACATGAAAGACAAATACAGAATTAAATGGTTGTAGAAATTGTTTTTCGAACATACTGTTCCTGTATGAGAATCAGACACATGTCCTTTTTCTCCATTTCCAAAATCACAATATGTGATTGGTCGTAACAAGGCCTGTGGTAGGCTGATGATATGTAAAGAACAGAGCTTGAAAGTACGAATGTGCAGCTAGAATCTGTGTGGTAGATAGAGTCCCTTCAGTGTTGTGGTTCCTTCCCCCAGCCTAATGGTATAAACTGCCACAGCTCACGGGTCTAGGCTCCTATGTCTTAAAGGATCGCCATTGTTTCTTGTGGACTGTCAAGATCATTGAACTTTGGAACTAGGGAGGCTACTAAGAACCTTACAGTAACTCAGCAAGATAGATGTTATCTCCACTCAGCACATCAGGACACTGAGGCTCAATGAGATTAAGTCTCAAATGCACAGAGCTAATTATAGTCACATGCTGAACTTGCCGCCCCGAAGGCAGCCTCACTAAGCCAAAGGCCTTTATTCAATGCTGCACGTAGTAAAGCATACTTCATATTGCTCCAGCTCAATATGCTGACACAAACTTCTATTGTGTCTATTCCCACCAAAAATCTCTTAATCATACCAAGTTGTACCATATGCTGTTTTGGTAATCCAAAGATGGTCAAATATTGGCAATCTCATATGGTTCAATCTGATATATTGTCCTTTAATTGTGTAATGAGATGGAGAAATTTTTCTTTTAGAAGTCAATGTATGAATTCCTCATAGAGGTGTCTTGAGCTTGTTGGGAATTTACTTTGATAAGCCAGCTTGAAGTAGGCAGATCCTTTCCAAGAATGGGTGACAAGATTTCTAATGGAGAATCAGTTTGCACTTGAGGTGAAGCCGAATGAGGCAACAGGATGCTTACATAGAGTGAAAACTCTGGAAATGAGTGGAAGGCACTAGGAGACTTAGCACTTCCTCAAGATGATGAAAATAGATGTTTGAGGCAAACTTATCTAGATCTCAAGGATAAAGGAAGCTTCTGCTGGTATCCAAGATACTACGGTTCCATGTATTTCTTGAACAGTCAGCATCTTGAGTGAGGAACCAAAGTGTGTTTACTCATATGGTAGTGGTAGGCATTCGTTAAAAGTTAACTGAACTGTCGAACAATCATCCCAATTAGACTGTCAGCATTTTGCTGGATGTCACATATGATCTAAATTTTCTGTAGTGCCTTGAGCAGGTGCTAGAAACTTACAAAGCATTAATTTAAGAAGCTTAGATTCTGGTAGACTGACAATCAGCTTCAAGGCTGGTAAAGATCATCTACTAAGATATGTAAATTAACCTTTGTTCCAGGGAAAATGAAATCATAAACTAATAAACTGGTCATGTAACAGAGGGGTGCCACTCACTCTTATTGATAAACATATTGGGCAGTAGCAAGATTCAGGCCCTGGGCTGTCCATCTACTATGTCATTTAAAGTACAGACTAATGCTAAGTGTAGGAAGCCTTGTTCCACAGTTGTGTGAGTGATTTCCAAGTTCTCTACCTGAGCGTGTGTGTGTGTTCTCTAATTTACGTCTTGGTCATATGTGTGTATTATCTTTCCTCAATAATGTATATAAGCTTCTTAAATACAGATGCAGAGTTTTCCATTTCTTTAATATTTTCTCTCTGGTGTATCTCCTTGTGATTACTAATATTTTAATAATAAATAATTGAAGTTTAATATTCTATATGAATTAGAAGAACAAGGGGAAGAGTTTATAACTAATTTTTAAATATTCTTAAATATTCTAAATTTTTAACTACATTATACTAGAAAATAATGAATTGAGGAATCTCAATATTAAATCCCTTATTAAGAGCATATTTAAACATGCCTTTGTCTTATATTTAAGACAATGAATCATCTGTATTACTATCATTACTGTCATCATACAGGAGTAATATGATATTTAGTGACTATTAGAAATCTCAATTTAGGAAAAACATTTTGAAGAAAAAAAACCACTGCGATTAAATAATTTATTATCATTGCTAAGATGAACACATATACTTGATACTCAATTTTATGCAGAACTTTAAAAAAATATTTTTAATACAGTATCAAAATCTACACAAGTATTTTGTCAAAAGACCAGTGTTCCTTGTATTAGCTTCTGCAGGCTCTACTGCAGGCACAGAAACTTGTTTTAAATGTCTTCAGAGTGTAGGAATACAACAATTTAAAGATGAAAGCTTTTCAAGAGAAGGTGTAAATATAGCAATTTTCTTTTATAGAGTAATAATATTCTTAAAATATATAACATTTTAAAAGAAAAGCTTAAATGATAACCCAATTACAATAATTAGAGAATTCTATAGCAAATTAATTCATAAATATTTTCTGAGACCAGAGGGCTGCTTTTTCATCACAGTAACATTCAAAAAAGTGTAACAATTCCTTCACCAATGACAATTAATACATGTATAATGAGCCTGTTTGTTTAAAAACAAGAGCAACAACAGAATATCTGCTATGAATCAAATCTGAGTAATTTAGAAGAAATCTGGGAATTGTTGCATTCCTACTTTTATAATCTTAAACTACAATATAAACTTAGCATTCGGTCACAGGCCTCTTGCACATTCATACAAGAAACTATCGTTGCATTTGGATAAACACAAAATACCTATCATAGCATTTCCAATACACACAGTCTGTTATATATATATATATATATATATATACACACACACACACATATATATATATATATATATATATACACACACACCAAAAATAAGGAAAACTAAGCAAAGCTAGCACACCTCCTTTTCAAACCTCAAGCAATCTGAACAAGAGCTTTTAGCTTCAATAATGAAGGACATGCGTCAGTTTCATAAAAATGTTACATAGCTGCTGTAGGCTAAGAAAGCTTTTTTTCATAAATGCAGTGCAATATTTTAAAGTTTACAGAAAGTTTATTAAGTATAACAGCATGTCTAGAAACTAAATTGTAGAAATTGACATCTCACAGCTGGAAACACTTAGAAAAATTGTTTGCTTGTTCTTTAATTGAAACTATTAATATTAACATTAATGAATACACTGAAGATGGAGGTTGATATGTTCCCAAGATGTGTCTTCATGAACAATACATTAAGATGAAAAGAAAAGATATATTTACTTTCATCAATTGAAATAAATGGTACTCGCTGATAAGCGCTTGACAAAGTCTTGCTACCCTCCTAGCTGATAAGGAAAATTTATGTGGTATTTTTAGCACCTCAAAAGTCAAAACAAAATCCCAGAAACCTAATCTTATCTTGCGTTCAAATCGATTATGCATCAGGAACTAGTATTTTATTAACTAAAATATAATAGGTGACCAACTCTCCAACTTGGGAAGCTGGAAACCACCTCTTATCTGGAACAATATGGTAGAACACTCCCACCATTATATGCAATGATTCAATTCTATCAAAACCACAGAGGCTCTACTGGACTCTTCCAATCATGCAGGTTTCCCAATTACAATCTTCGATCTGTAGAGTCAAAAACTTTTAGTTCTAATGAAAATATTGGTACCAAAATGGTGATTTTCAAAGCTACCTTGTTTGAGATTGACTGTTGTGAACATTGAAGTGAGAGACAAAATACAACTTCAGTTATACAACTAAAGATTTTAGAGGGAAAATATGTGCAATGTACAATCACTCCATGTTATTCCATGAGTCCAGGTTTGTGGAAATCCACTCTTTTCTTCTGTCTCTCTTGCAGTGGTGATGTCATGTTTGAAAGAGAGTCCTTCTCACATGGGTCCTTTGTACTGGTTTCCAGACAAGTGCTGCCTAATTCCAGGACACGAACCTGCAGCATCTCCAAGTTTCCTCCATACAACCTTTAGAAAAGAAGAAAAAAAAGTAAGCATCTTAATTGTTCTCTTCTGCAAAGACATGTGTATGTTTTTTTTTTTTTCTTTTTTTAAGCGGGAATCTGAGGGACAAAAAGGAATATAAGACAAGAGACAAAATATTCACATATTTTGTCAAACACAAACACAAAATGAAATGTGATGCAAATTTCTAAATCACAAGAACTGCTCAACAGATGGGACTACTACACTTTGTTAGCAACCAGGGTCAGAATTAAAGAATGATGTGCCAGCTTACACTAGCTATGAGAGTGGTCATCAACTCTAGCTGCACACTGGGAGTTACTCTCAAACAGGTATGGTCATCTATTTTTTTTTTTTTTTAAAGCTTTCAACATGATTCTAATATCTAGCCAGAATTAAGAACACATGAGCAAAATCATCCTGGTTCCTATATTATACATCTAAAATGAGGGATACCAAAATGTTAAATAGCTAAGAACAAACGCTCCTTCATTGTCCTTAGTGGTTTAAAGTCCTGAGGTGGTGGCCTTAAGGGTCAGTGGTAGATTTCCCTGGTTTCCCCTGCGAAATGGGGGCCTCAGTTATCATAAATCTTAGCTACCCAACAGTATGGTATCTTGGATTACCACAACAGAAAGCATACAGATGCAGGGAAAAAAGGTAAGAATAAATTCAAGAGTCACTAAAATAGATACAATTACAATATGCTAAAAATTGGGCCATTTTAAAGGGACAGTAGCAAAAGGTGAGATTAATAATAAGTAATTGTTACTGAATTCAACAACGACATGCCAATATACTAACATTAGGAAACACACAGTAAGTCATAACCCTCTTAGAGTGTTTCACTATTAGGATTATGATCAGATTGATTAATTCCACAAAAATTTGCATTGCTCTAACATGAATACAAACCTGTTGGCTCATTAATTATTCATAGATTGTATTTCTCTGTTTTCTCTTTTAAAAAGAGCAGATACTCCAGGGAAGCCAAGTACTATTCACAGTACTACATGAGAATATATAGGGTTCTGTCTACCTTCATTTCGAAGCCCGTGTAGCTATTAGTCTCTCTGTTTTATGTGGTGGAGATATTCTGTCATATTTGAAGGGAATTGTCGTTATGGTCCTTAACTATTTGGAAAGGAATGATATAGCAATGGATGGCTCAAATTGTACCCAAGGGAGTTAGGAGAGTGTCATTTCTCAGTACACTGACTGAAGAGGCACAAATTCTGAATCAGGAAGCCAAGGGATGCTATGGACTTTGCCTTTCTAGCCCTTAAATGGTATACACAATTACATCTACCCAGAACGCTTTGATGTCTTGGTTAGAAGCAGAGGATAGAGTCAAATGATCAGGGACGTAAGGCAGTAGATGATTACAACTCAAAAGTGCAACCCCTCTTCAAGTATTCAAATGTAGAATGCAATGGGCCTTAACCCTGAAATTACTACGTGGTGAAAGGAAACTCAGAGAAGGCAGAACTCTGAAATAAGCCAAGGATACAGAATACTAAGGCGGACACAGAGTAGTGACTCATTAACTGAAAGCAGAACAGGTGGGTATCTGAGATGGTCGCTGAGATGACCAGTCAAGTATTTCAGCTGTTCTCAGGGAATTGACAAGAGCCAAACAGACAAACCTAAGATAAAACCATTACTACAACAAGATAGATTTACTATTTCTTAGAGGGCAGTGTATGTTTGGGGTATAGCTTGGGAAGAGAATAAAAGCACTTGGTGCTGTGAAGAAGAGTCTTTCCATTGTATAGATGTTGACAACTTATCTCCAGAAAGAATACCAGAGACTGAGATAAAACAAGTTCTATCTGAGTCTTTTAACGGCTATCACATTATGAGAAAGCTTTACATTTCTGTGACGTTACTGTAAAAGCACATAGTTCCTCTAATAGGTTTCATAATCTTACGTAAGTTTTTTCTTAGAAACTATGAAACTGTCTCACAATCTGTATTTTTCTTTAATCTCCAATATTTGCTATGTGTTTTTGATATTGATGTAATTTACCATGGTGACACAAATATTTTAAATCAACACTTTTTTCTCTTAGCTTTTAAATAGTTTCCAAATATAAGAGTGCTAATAATCAGATTTGAACTACATTTTTTCTCAAATTTCGGTGATCAAAGACAAAAGCAGACAGTTAGAAAAGATGCCCTAGAAAACTTTGAAGGTAAATGAAGAGGACAATGATGGATTTTTGGAAATATAGGCGAACAAAAATCAATGCAAAACTAATCGAGATCCAATTCATTAGTGGGTCTCTTCTATGACTAAGAAATAACTTTTCTAATATCTAAAAATCTTTCCTCAAAAACAGTCCTGCTGTGTGTTTACAGAAATTCTGCCATTAAGCACAATGGAGATGGTCTCCTCTGCAAGCTATTGGGTTGGCCAAAAAGTTCGGTCTGGTTTTTCTGACAGATGTTACAGAAAAACCCAAACGAACTTTTTGGGCAGCCCAATACGTTGATTTTCATTCTTGAGGAAAGAAAATGGCAGTGCCTAGATTAACTACACTTGGGAAAGTGGAAAGGGCTGGTCCTCAGAGAAAATCTGGGTATACGTCTGACTCCACTGTTCATTAGAGAACAATTTGGGCAAGTAACTTAGTTTCAGAGTCTTAGTTTCTTCAAATATAAAATGCAAGTACGGGGTTCTTACCTAGGAGTTCCTAGCCCAACTGCCCATGATCTGGGGTGAAACCCAGACTTCTGAATTATGAAGGAGCCTTGTATGACTCTTTGAGAACCACTCGAGGTATGACCTTCTATGGTCCCTTCTAGTTTTACAATTCCTAATGTCTGAACTTTAAAATTTATCTGAGGGAAATGTTCAAATTGAAAACCTTAAGGACAGGCAAAAAGCTACAGAAGATGAACAGTGATGCATTTAGGAAATTATGACATCTAGAACCAACGACCTTTCGAAAACAGACAAAAACAGATATGTAGGAAAGAAAAACAGCCACAACGCAAGCAAGCAGGAGCCTAGATGTGCTGGGGCAAGAGTGTTAAAATGCCTATGGGACTGAATTTAACATTTACTGGATTCCAGGAACACCTTAGGGAGGTACATAAATGAGATATCTGGTCGTAATAGCCTAAAGCTGAAGGGTATTTCTAAGCCATTTTGATACCCTAATGAACAAAGACTATAGGGATAAAGGTACAGTATAAAGCCAATTCAAATCAGTGCTTAAAATAATCGGCCATGAATTTTTGCTTTTAATAAACGTCTTCCCCTATCATATTCTACTTAGCTTTTTAACAAGCTTCGCAAATTATATTATTGATCAAATGATATATCCAAGCATATTACTAAAAAACTAAAATTCAGTTAATCAAATCCAAACTGCAATAATGATTACATAGGCTATGCATTGTGAAAATAGCATGTCTTTTTTTTTAAACTGTGTTTTTCTATGACTTCATAAGGTAGATTTCTGTGTGGCTAACTAACTATCTCTTAAGTTCATATCTATCTACCACTTACTATTTTGAGCTTGCATCAACCACTGAGAGGTAAAGATACTGCTTGGCATGACAGGAGCACACATATCATATGCATGAAGAACTAAGCAAATATTACCTATTAAGATGGTGATTTTGTTTTTCCCCAAGTATAGTTACAAATAATCTGAAGAAGGTTGTTTTCTCTTTGTTTATCACAGGTTTTTAAACACAGGTTTTTAAACATAATTAAGGAAAATTATGAAATGGAAACTGATTTATTTGATCAAAACTAGTAACATTTTAGAAAATTTATTCAAAAACTTTCACAATTCATTCTGGAACACAGAATTGGCTGATTCTCGCTTACCTGAATATTTTACAACATGATTACTGTGTTAATAAAACTGCAATAAAATTTACTAAAGCAAATCAAGGGAAGGTTGGTTTTACTTTCACATAAAAATATAAAGGCATTTGGCCAGCATTTTAAAAAGAAGGTATTCATGAAGCAATAACTAAGCTATGATGAGGCTTTCAACACAGAATACACAATAAAGCACATTAAACTTACATTGCACATTTCTCTGACTATAGCTTTTTCTGTCTCACTAAGGTCATGTTCATACTCTTTACCCTGTTGACGATCTATAGTTTCCTGAACATCCAAGACCTGGATTTGTTGAAAAAGAAAAGCAAATTTCACATGGAAAAAAAACTTGTTAGTTATGAATAAAAATCATCAAGGAGCTCCACTTTGTAAAAACCTTTAGTTTTCTCCATGTCTGCATATCAGAGTGGATTAGCATATGGCAAAATCTTTTAAAAGAGTTGATTGTTCTGAAAGCTATCTGAATCCTCCTTGATTTTCAAATGGCCATTAAGAGAAATCTATTGCATCACTAATAGTCAATTGAATTCATTAATGATTAGATGCATTTAGTTAATTTGGTCATTAAGATAAACTTGACTGTCAACCATTTGGAGACAGTCAATAATTCTTGCTCCATTGTAAAGACTGGCATGTAATTAATTAATTATATTGCTCAACAGTCCAAATGATATGTAGACACGGCCTATAGAAAAAAAATGACTAAAAAAGATAATAGTCACAGCTGAAACTGGTCAGAACCCAGGAATATGTAGCATAAGAACCTTTGTTAACATTAACACTAGTGACCTCACGGTTCTTGCCTGGACGTGTTTCCGGTGCCTAGGAAAGGACTGTGGACACAGCTCTTTGACAGAAGCAAAGAGAGGCAATGGCTCCCCAGTTGTGAAAATATTTGAGCAACACTAAATATTTTTCATCTTGGAATGAGATGCTTTTAAACAATTTTAGGTTCTACTTCTCTAAATTATCACTAAATGGATTGAGAATACAATTCTGTTCAAAATGCCTTTAAAATTTTCATGTCAATACTTTCTGTAGTAAAACAGAGGGCAAAACTTTGGCTTTGAGTGCTGTTTATTTTTCTCTACATCAGCTTATACATCAAATCATTGATGTAGCATTGAAAAAAAAAAGCTTTTTCTAAAAGCTCCTGTAGAATCCACACTGAACTGTAACACTGCTGAACTCCCTGGTTCTGTTGTTGTCAGGGTCAGTGCTGACAGCCACACCTAAAGGTGTCACCTGAGAATTTGCACCAATGAACAGGTGGACCAAAATAAGTAACTTAGGCCCGAAGTGGGACCTTCATGTCGAGTTCATGGATACTGAGACTACAACGATATTTACCCGAGTTCAAATCTATAATAAATAATCTCACAAACTACTTTCTCATTAACTCAAAACTTCTGGCCATTATTACTATGTAGGTACTACTTCTTTAAAGAAGGCTATGACAGTGGTAAAATGAAAGCCTCACCCTGGTACTCAACTCATATTAGAGTCAGTTCACATTTTTTTTATACTTCGAGGAAATCACTGACGATGCTCAGTGAATATTCATAGAAAACTTACTTACAGAACTCCTGGAACAAGCTCATTTGCCTACAAATTCGATTTATAATGTACCTCAGAGAAGTGTACTTAAATTCAGTTAATTTCTACTAAATGAAGTGAAGCTCCAGTTAATAGGAATTTTAAAGCAAGAAAAATGTGGTGTTTTCACAAGTGGGCTAACTCCTCACACTGACTTACAACAATGCTTTCCCCACAGCTATGACCATGGAGTTTATTAAAGCCTAGACATTTTAAAAAACTTATCAGAACATGAGAAAAGGAGCCATTGTCCTGACTATTCCTTTCAGAACAGAACACTCTTACGATATAAATCAGCTCTAGAGTGGTAGCTTTTACAAACAAAACATGTTGAGTGGCTACATTTCTTTTTTTACACTGAGATGTTCTGAAGATGCATTTCCCAGAGGCTATGTTTGCACATATTTCTGTTTCAACTCATGGAAGCGAACGTATTCTATATTCTAGAGCTTCCAGTTACCCAATCAAGACGCTTCAGTTGCTTGGCATTACCCATCAGCCAAGTGAGGACACTTAACGTGTTCTGATTATAACATAGTATCTTCCTCTCGAGATAAAATTTTAGATGAAAATTAGAGAATGAATTCAGAGAAAATTGAATAGCTCTTCCTTGCCCTCCCCTTCCTTTTAGGCCATACTAACACAGCTGCATCGAGAAATTTGGGAATGATGGCAATGTGACCCACTGCGCTGATCTGATTCCAACTGCACTTGCCATTGAATAAGGCAATAGGCTGAAACAGGTTTCAAACAGTTTGGAAAGCAGGGCAGCGTGTTGCCTTTGGAGTATGTGCAGCTACTAATACTACAGGATTGAAGCCACTCCTTCATTTTCCCATTTCGAAAATGCTTTTCAGATCGCTAGTGCCTGATTTACACTAAAGTAACAGCTTCTTTAGCGTGCTCTTCGTACTAAACAGTATCCAAATGCTGTCGCAGAGAGCAAGCCAGCTGATAAACCAGCAGCCCAGACACAGGGCAGTGCCCAATCAGTATGTGCTTGAGAGAAGCAAACTCACTTCATCTAAGTTACAGCAAAATATAACAAGGGAGCTAAACCGACTGCTAAAACAATCATCCGCAAGTCAAGTAAATATTCTGAAGTTCTCATCTACTTCTTTGCTTTCTGCATGCCAAGGAAAGTGTGGTCCCCTTCACAAGAGTGCATCATCAGGCTATTGATAAATCATTCTGAAACCAAAACAATTTTAGAAAAGTCGTTGAAACCCATGTGGCAAAAGCAGGACTGAAGCACTCTGCTTACTTTATGGCTCAGAAAGGTTTGACCAAGGCTACATGTTAGGAATTATAGATAATTTGGAGGACAGTGTTTTACACTTTGGAACTGATGAAACTTCAAGGAACTGTCTCAGTTTTTAAGATGATTTTTATTGCCTGCCGTTTCTTCTCAGAGAGGTAAATATTTACACTGCTTATTATTAATTTTACTTATTGGAAAGCTCATTACTGGTAAAGAAAAATAAATGATAAATTTCAGCCAAATCTGTTTTTAAGTCATTGCTGAAGCTGAAGTATAAGCAAAAAATAAAATATCTTCATGAATAAGACCATATATCTATTTTCTAATACTCTATAAAGAAGCATTAAAGCATTAACTAGAGTTTGACGATTTAATTTCTATTTAATGGTGAACAGAGTAGGTTTTTGTTTATTTGAAAACTTTCAGTAAGTTGCACAACGTACTTCAGTTGCAAAAAGAAAGAAAAATATGGTATCTTTCCTTATTTTGGCCAACTATTAACTTCCTATATTTGAAGACATCCATGCTACAAACATTGCACAGAAAATACCTGTAACAGTATTTTACACATATGGATATACATGCACATCAGACTTCAACTTCGATGCAGATAGATATGAATCACATTACTCAAAACAAAATGATAAAACTAAAGATTCAATTCAACCATAAGTATTCAAACCCACTATTAGTTTAAAAAAATTAAAATCATACTTTAAAACTTAAGATTAAAAAAAAAAGTTACACCATAAGGGCTCAAAAAATAAAGTATCTATGGTTAAAACGAGACCGTGAGTATTACCAGACTATAGCGAACAAGCCACAACACAACTGAAGTACTGGATAAATGGCTGTACACAGTTGGTTACCTTAAGAGAGTGTACCACGGGTTCAGGCTGCTGAGAAGGTGTGGTATGTCCACTGAAGCTAGCTGGAGAGGTGGGTGAACTGTTATTCCCATCAGCCCCTGATGACAACCTAAAAGAACCCTTAGTAGAAAATCAACAACTTTGTTATTAAAACAAAGGTCGTTTATAACTGCAGAGATGTCATTCAATATTCAATTTCACTGCCAAACAAGAATTAGCCATTTTGTTAATTTTTTCTAGCCTGTCCAAAGATGCTATCAACCTGTTAATTGGAAAACACTTGCTGCTTGACCAGCAAAAAAAAAAAAATGTAACCAAGAGCCATCTCTATGCATTTCCAGATGTCACTTCTGATTTACCGAAGAGAGCAGTGCCCCCTAAGGAATGCCCATTAAGAACATTTCAAGAATGATTTTTGAAACTTAAAGATACTCAAGAGTAGGGAATTTGTGAGTTACTCCACAGCTGAGTTAAACATGCTCACTCAGCAAGACAAATGCCATATTCCATATGTCTCAGAAAATGCAGACACATCACCATTTCTCAAATGCATATTGCTGCATTTGAGAAATGGTGTCCCTTATAAAACTCTTCTTTGAGGGAAAGACCTATGGTGGAACATTTCCCAAAGAGATTTAACCATATTCAAGAGTTTCTTCAAGAATTCTCTCATTTTATGAACTTTTAAAAACTGAAAAACAAAACAGATCACAAATTACATATTTGTAGTTTAGTGACTCTTCAGCTGAACTGCTGAGAAGTCAGAACCTGGGCATTATTAATTTGACCTGTGAGAGTCACAGTCACCCCATACAGGAACTGGGAAAAAGTAAAAAACGTCACTTTTTCTAGGGGTTCCTTGGGAAAAAGACTAATGGATCAGGAAAGAAAAAGAACAGCAGTGATCTATCCTCCTAACAAAAACAGTCTAATGGGAATTGCCCAAACCTGTTTTTAGGGCCTGAGAAATTTTATTTTCTGCCCATCAACAAATCTACAGATTTTTTTAGTACTTAATAGATTAATAACTGTTCCCTTTAACTTGATCCTATGAGTCTAACCGCCCGAGAAGGAGCCACGGAAGGTGCATCATGTGTGAAATCATGAAAGGAAGAAACAACAGTGATCTGGGACGTTAATTTTCCAGCACCTACAGGAGAGCTTCTATGTTGTGCATTTTGGGGACGGGAGGGAGAAGCTGAGCACAGGTTATAGGTATGGGTTTTACACAAACAACACTATTTGTAGAGAAATTAACTCTTCCCGTTGACTTTTACAAAGGTGATTATTTATATGCAACTTGGAAAATCTCTCTTCCCTTGTCACTGTCCTTAC
The DNA here is from genome assembly GCF_028564815.1 of Eubalaena glacialis. Lineage (NCBI taxonomy): Eukaryota > Metazoa > Chordata > Mammalia > Artiodactyla > Balaenidae > Eubalaena > Eubalaena glacialis. Next base: position 48,299,539 of record NC_083729.1, on the reverse strand, counting down.
TTCCTATGTCCTTGAAGGCTATCCTTGCCACCTCACAAGCCAACTAAGGCCATGTTCTTTTCCTAATGCAATCAGGTCAGGTCCTGCCCCCGCCCTCACTAGCCAACAGGGAGAGGAAGCCATGGAATCTGACATTTAGGTGACCTCTCCAGCTTCTGTCTGCCATTGCAACTAATGATGAAATTAACAGCAGGTGATGAACAGAACATACAATTATTATAGCCCCAACCCCCCTCTGGGAAAAAATGTTTATAATATTTGTTTTGCTGTATTTGTAATTCAGATCGAATCAGACATAATAGCACCCAAAACAAATAATAGAAAGGAAACTATTTGAAGTTTAAAGATGGTTAATAATAGGCACACACTCCCCCCACCAAATGTGGGCATCCTCTTCCTTTGTAGAGATCAAATATTTCCAAAGCGAAGGAGTTATAAAGGAAGCTCTTCTTCCCTGAAAAGCTCTGATCCTCTGCTAGTCTCTTTCCTTACTGGTATCACCCTTATGAACTCTTTGCAAAAGGCTTCTGAGGTTATACAGAGTTCACATCAACCCTCTCATTTAGACTCCACCACTGCAGTGCTGTTTCCTCTGAGTGGTAATCTAACTTGGCAGGCAACAATCCTTCCCCCCTCTGGGATACACTCCCTTCCAGTTCTTCCTTTCAAATCCTTTTCTGCCCAGCCCTTCTGTTTCAAAGGTTCCCTTCCCAGACCTGGCAAAATGGTAGGCACGTCAAATTCTAGCTTGCTATTCCTTGGGCACGGGACCTCTATCTTTCAGGGTATTTTGGTTTAAGAGAATTTCTGAAATCAATGATAAGTAGCTTCCCTAAACCAAATCCTCTGGGCAATTAAGCATTGTTTAAACTTAAGGAGAGTCCTATTCAGAAAAACATACTCTTTTATTAAAGAAGAAGTTTCATCATCATCATCATCATCATGAAGGCTACAATGGAAACTACCCAGTGGAGAAAAACTTATCATTCAGGGATTAAAGTTCTACTTCAAACTTGCTTTGCGAGCCATGGACTGGTAATTACTAGAAAGGTCAAGGTTTATATTGTATGTAGTTTTTGTGAAGCCGCAAAGGTTACTGAATGCTGGTTAAGTTGTACACTAACAGGTGCTAAAGAGTTTTCTAGATTATAACAGAAACAAGCAGCTCATTCTATCACATCTTATTTAGTTACTGTGAAATAAAAGGTTAGATTTCTATGTGCTTATTAGTAGAATCAGACCAATACCTGGAGTTTTCTCTGGGCTCCATCAATACATATTCTCCATCGAATAATACATTTTTCACTGAAGTATTTTTTAAAATATGCTACTGGGTGAAATACTAGCACAACAAATAATTTTAAACAGTCCCTTGGAGTTTATTTCAATAAGATTTAGCCTGTTTATTTAAATTGTATCTTGGCTGGCTCGGGAGACAGGGAATTTAAAAAGAAAAAAAATCTTACTAAAATTGGAAATGTGACTCCCAGCTTCGGGGTTGCTTATTTTCAGGCTACACATGATCACACAGTGCATGCACCACCTCTTGGGTCAGCAGTCAGTTTGAAAGGGCAAGGAATAATTTTCTGGGCTGGTCGTGAGACATCTGGTGGTGTCTAACAATTCATTTCCATGGCCACTGACCTTTAAACTCCTTTTCAAAAAAGGTGCAGGTACTTTCCTCCTCCTCCAGTGTTTGGGGTTATTCAACTTTCACCCCCAGGTTCAGGGAAAAAAAAACACTGAAGGCGACCATTTAGGAGGTGAAATAGACTCTACTCCCGCCTTCCCTCCCCTGATTTGGACACACAGTGACTTTCTTTCATGTGTACAGACTTATTCTCTCCCCCCCGCAGTACGACTTTTCCTCTAGCAACAGAAGCCATCTGGTTATGCACAAGCAAATCAGCAGCTGACTCATCTTCACTCACCGGGAGAGTGGGCAGGCATCGTCCTATTCCTCGGCACCCTTGCCACCACTGCAAGACCCGCCGGGCTCTGGGCCCCCAGCCTTTCTCCATATTTGAGCTGTTTCTAGTTGGAGGTTGCCTTCTATTCTGGGTGGCCTTATATTTGGAACAATATAGTACAATCACTCAGAAAAATACTGTTTCCCAAGTCTCAAGAAAGCAGATAGAACAAGAAGCTTAATGAAATGAACCACAATGACCACAATGGCAAGCTGTAACATGCACCTCTAACTAGGGAAAAAATTAAAATAAAAACTCACTGAAGTCCTGTATATGAGAGCTAATACTGATTTTTTTTTTTTTTTACAAGTTTTGGGCAAAGGTATAACTAATTCTCAAGCTATCAAAAAGAGACAGATGATAATGCCAAAATTCCAGAAAAAAAAAAAAAAGGAAGCTATTTATACAACTTAATTTTGTTGGTTTTATTTGTGAGAAACAGAGAATTAACATAAATCTTACAAGTATTTAAAACTGCAACTTAGAAATTATTTAAATGCAATTGGGAGCACTCTGACCTTATGTTAAGAAACACAAGTTGGGTAGATATATTCAACACTCAGAAAAACTGACACTGCATCAAATTCTCAGCAAAATTTCTGCACACTGAAGAGTATATAATGAACCAAGAGATCACCATTGCATTAAAATAACTATTTTAAATGGGACATATACACAATTATCAACATTTCTGTTAATTGGTTAATTCCCAAATTTCTGTACTGGTTGGAACTAGAGACATCACAACTGACATAAAAAGAAAATACAAAATTTTTTTTCCCCTGTATTTCAGGTTTTTTCCATGACCAAACTGTGTAATTTTATTAAAATGATCAGAAGCAAAATGAATTAATTTGAACATAATTTCTTTTCCCTGCCAACTTTCACTAAGACCTGTATCTAAGAATGCTATATCCTACGGAATAAGAAACAATTTTTAAAATATAGAAAATTCGCAAATACAGTCCAAAAATTCCAGTGTCCAAATGTTTAAGTTAATTTTAGGAGATTGAAAATGAGAATATAATTTTTTAGTTCTCATTAATCTATTATCCTAGAAGTATGTGCTTTACTGTGAATAGCACAGGTCTAATTTTGACTTTTCTCTAACTTTTGGAGGCTGAACCATAAAGGAAATGTACCATCGTCTTAAGCAAAGTAAAAAAGGGGAGCAATCTTGACCAGCAGTTGGTACTCACAAAACTTTTTCCTGAATCTACAAAATCAATACCAGTTACCTATTAAATAAGTAAGTCACACATATTCATTCCTCACATATAACAGAGAAAATTATATATTTACACTTGGACCATAATGATCATTTCATCAAAGCAACACTGATTTAAACTTTGCTCTTTTAGTAATCATTTCATATGTCAGTGTCTAATTTATTTCCATCATCAAAAGAGTTATATCCAATAATTTATAATATGGTTGATGGCTTAAAATTCACCTCCCATCCCAATCTGCATAGTTCTATTTCTGAGATGATCATTAACAACTAATGCAGATTTTTTACAAGTGAGTTCTATCTTCTAAATTTGGTTCTCTCCAAGTCTTACGCATCTCTCAGATCTCATGTTTTTTGGATTCAACAACCAAGTAAAACATAAAAACTTCTTTCATTCTTCCTTAGTGTGTAGCGAGATTAAATCCCAATGCCTCTCCACTGTAACAAAGCTTATTATCATAACCATGAAATCTAAGGTAACATCTATAACCATTTAGAGGCCTGCTGAAAAGAGCAGTCATTTATTTTCCCACTTCCAGAAAGTTGATACAACATGCAATAGCTACGCCTTTTAGTATCTTGTAACAGGTTCTTTTTAAACATATTAAATGTAGATTATATAGTATTATCAATCTCATAAGAGGGGGTGATATATGGGCCAGATTTTTTACGGAAGAATAAACTACTTGATGATATCATTTTAAAGGAATAGGTCCACTTTTAGAATCAGGATTATTGACTTTCTACTCATGTCAGCAATTTTCTTGTTTTAATTCAGGTCAAGGAAAAATGTGTCTAGACCAGCCATCATTTTTGACCTTCGAGTAAAATATATCTGAATAATACTTATATACTAATGAAGGCTTAGCTCTCTGCTAGCTCTACCATTGTCAATCATAACATGTTTTGAAGACAGCTTCATAAAACATAAGCCTTCAATAACTCAGTGGTTGGAGTTATTTCTGGCAACTTCAGAGCCTGAAGTGGGGAAACCCAGATTCCAGCCATCAATTGGGAGAACAGTTCCCAACAACCTTAAGAAAGTCACTTCCTATTCTCTGAGGAATTCTATTTTGCTTTGTTTTCTGGAGTTTTCAAAAAATCCAGAATCATTTAAAAAAAAAAAAAGAAGCATGTGTGAATGACCCTACTACTCCAATAGAAATCTGTGTACTCATCAGCTACTTTATATACAGTTACTTAGAGTAATCTGCAAATTACTAGTACTCTGCAAATTATTTTACTTTGCTATATAGCAAAGTAATGCTCTGCATCAAGACTGTGTGGGAGGTGACTTACAGATCACGTACTGTGTGCTAAGTACTCATAGAAATCACAAATTCTAATACTCTAAGCAAACACCATAGATAAGGAAATAAAAGCACACCTCAACATAACACAGGCCATATATGATAAGCCCACAGCTAACATCATACCCAACGGTTGAAAGCTACAAGCACTTCCCCTAAGCTGAGAAACAAGACAAGGATGTCCTCTCTTGCCAGTTTTATTCAACATGGTATTGGAAGTCCTAGTCATAGCAATCAGACAAGAAATAAAAGGAATACAAGTTGGAAAGGAAGAAGTAAAAGTGTCACTGTTTGCAGATGACGTGATACATACAGAGAAAATCCTAAACACGCCACCAAAAAACTACTAAAGCTCATCAGTAAATTCAGGAGAGTTGCAGGATACAAGATTAATACACAGAAATCTGTTGCTTTTCTATACACTGATAATGAACTATCAGAAAGAGAAAGCAAGAAAACAATCCCATTTAAAATTGCATCAAAAAGAATAAAATACCCAGTTATAAACTTAACCAAGGAGGTGAAAGACCTATGCTCTGAAAAGTATAAAACTCTGATGAAGGAAATTAAAGATGATACAAATAAATGGAGAGATATCCTGTGTTCATGGACTGGAAAAAATAATACTGTTAAAATGTCCATGCTACCCAAAGCAATCTACAGTCAATGCAGTCCCTATCAAAATACCTGTGACATTTTTCACAGAACTAGAACAAATAACCCTAAAATTTATATGGAATCACAAATGACCCCGAATAGCCAAAGCAATCTTGACAAAAAAGAACAAAGCTGGAGGTATCATGCTCCTTGAATTCAGACTATACTACAAAGCCACGATAATCAAAACAGTATGGTACTGGCACAAAAAAAGACACATAGATCAATGGAACAGTACAGAGAGCCCAGAAGTAAACCCATGCACTTACGGTCAATCAAGCTATGACAAAGGAGTTAACAATACACAATGGGAAAAAGACAGTCTCTTCAATAAGTGGTGCTGGGAAAACTGAACAGCTACATGTGAAATAATCAACTTAGAACATTCCTTCACACCATATACAAAAATAAACTCAAAATGGATTGAAAGCCTAAATGTAAGACCCAAAACCATAAAACTAGATGAAAACATAGGCAGAACACTCTTTGACATGAATTGTAGCAATACTTTTTTGGATCTGTCTCCTAAGGCAAAGGAAACAAAAGCAAACAAACAAATGTGACCTAATAAACTTAAAAGCTTTTGCACAACAAAGGAAACCACTGACAAAAATGAAAAGACAACGTACTTAATGGGAAAAAATACTTGCAAATGATATGACCAATAAGGGGTTAATATTCAAAATATATAAAACAGCTCATAAAACTCAATATAAAAAAAAAACCTGATTAAAAAATAGAACACCTGAATAGATATTTTCCAAAGAAGACATACCGATGGCTAACAAGCACATGAAAAGATGCTCAACACCACTAATCATCAGAGAAATGCAAATCAAAACCACAAAGAGGTCAACACCCTCACACCTGTTAGAATGGCTATCATCAAAAAGACCACAAATAAAAAACGTTGGCAAGAATGTGGAGAAAAGGGAACCACTGTACACTGTTGGTGGGAATGTAAATTGATGCAGCCACTATGGACAATGGTATGGAGGTTCTTCAAAAAACTAAAAACCGAACTACCATACGATCCAGGAATTCCACTACTGAGTATATATCTGAAGAAAACAAAAACACAAATTCAGACGGATACACACGCCCCAGTGTTCACAGCAGCATTATTTACAATAGCCAAGATACGGAAGCAACCTAAGTGTCAACTGATAGATGAATGGATAAAAAAGATGTGGTGTATACACACACACACACACAATGTAATACTACTCAGCCATAAAAAAGAATTAAATTTTTACATTTGCAACAACATGGATGGGCTGGAGGGTATTATGCTTAGTGAAATAAGTCAGAAAGGGAAAGAAAAATACTGTATGTTACCATTTATATGAGAAATCTAAAAAATAAAACAAAGGAATGAATATAACAAAACAGAAACAGACTCATGGATCTAGAGAACCAATTAGGGGTTACCAGTGAGAAGAGGGAAGTGGGGAGGGGCAAGACAGGGGTAGGGAGTTAAGAGGTACAAAGTACTAGGTATAAAATAAATAAGCTAAAAGAATATATTGTACAGCATAGGGAATATAGTCAATAATTTATAATAACTTTAAGTGGAGTATAATATATAAAAGTTTTGAATCACTATGTTCTACACCTGAAACTAATATTGTTAATCAACTAAACTTCAATTTAAAAAAAAATTAAAAATAATTTTTAGTATTAGAATTATTATATAATGTAAAAATGAAATGAAATAAAATAAATCATGAATTCTAATACTATAAGCAAACACCCTATATGAGGAAACAAAAGCATCCCTTCAAATCACTGACGAAGATAAAACATATTGGTGCTACTATTCCTCTTTAATGACATGATATCTGGAAGATCTTTTTCCATGAAAATTGAGATTCGGAATACTTTCTAGTATTGTCCTTAAAATAACTGACTTCTTCAAAATTAAGGAAAAAATATGAAGCCATTCAAATTTTTAAAAGATCATCTAAATGAAAAGAGAATACTTATATTACTTATGGTCTCACCGAGGAAAATTATAATTCACAATGTGAGTTTTAAGAGAACTAGTAAGATGAAGCTACTGTGATTATCTTCTTGCTACTTTATGGTTATATTTTATTTATTACTCCTTTAGTAAAATTATTTTAATTGACACTCTGGAAGCGTCCGTTCTTTTGCCTTATAGAAATACATTTAAAAAACATCTTTAACAAGAATAAAAGAATACTATGTTTTTATATTTTATTATATAAAATACAGGCTTCCCACTTAGATATAAATCAGATGTAATGCATTTGTAACAAACATTAGAGCTCAGCCCCTCATCTATTATAGGAAGCCAACTATGAAAGCCTGAAGATTGATCGACTAAAGTGGTTTCCTGTTAGTTAAAGATGTTTAATATTTTATAAGTCCTGAAGCTAGGTCAAACTATCAAACAGTGCATCATACCTCATGAGAATGCATACCTAGTTTAGGAGGGAGGATGAATTCTCTCTTTCCCTATTATATGGCAAGAGCAGATGCTTTGCTTAATCTCATCAGGAAAATAATATTTTGTTCAGTTTGATCAGTCTTCATTCTGAAATGTTGCAATACTGCACCAGCACACAAATAAATGCTCAGATGAGAAGAGATTTTAAAGGTCACCTTGACAAATCTTTTCCAAAAGATTCCTGTCAATGGGCTTAGAAATGCTAAGAGACCCTCTGCTTTGCTCTAATAGATAATAGTTGACTGTATTCAGGGAAAAGTACTTTTTAATTTAAATTAACTAAAGAATCTATTCAATACTAATTTAAAATATTAGATAATTTCCTGGATTTACAGATATTCATTTATTCACTTAACAAAATATTTACTAAGCACGTACCAAAGATAATATTCCATACGATGCCAAGTAGGTCTCTATTCCAGTAAATTTTTGTTGAAAGAAAAGCACAGTGAGCTCAGATCACTGACTATAGGGTCGCAATGCCTAAGTTCAGATTCTTTTTTTTTTTTTTTTTTTTGATGTGGGCCATTTTTTAAATCTTTATTGAATTTGTTACAGTATTGCTTCTGTTTTATGTTTTGGTGTTTTGGTTGCAAGGCATGTGGGATCTTAGCTCCCTGATGAGGGATGGAACCAGCACCCCCCTGCATAGGAAGGCGAAGTCTTAACCACTGGACCGCCAGGGAAGTCCCTAGGTTCAGATTCTGGATCTGACACTTAGCAGCTGCATGACCTCTCTGTGCCCCAGTGTCCTCGTCTATAAAATGTGTATAAATCATGGTACAAAAAATAATAATAATAATAATGGTACAATGGTACCTCAGTCTATGAGTTTGTTTACTTACATGAAAAGTGCTTTTCCAGTAGGGCCCAGCCCACATTAAGTGCTAAGTATTTGCTGTCATTACCACGAATGGTTTTGCTTTGCTTGTCAACACATTTATAACTTGTTTGTCAATCTACTTTCACGTGTTTATTATTTAGAGCAGTTCTCAACCTGAAGTGATTTGGCCCCCAGCAGGGGTATTTGACAAAAATGCCTTGCAGACATTTTTAGTTGTCAAAACTGGGCAGTTTCTATGGGAATCTTGTTGGTAGAGGACAAGGATGCTTCTGAATGTCTGACAATGTACAGGATAGCCCCCTACAGTTATCCAGCCCCAAATGTCAATAGTGCTCAAGTTGAGAAATCCTGAGTTGGAGAAAGAAGTGTGCCGGGAAACTGCAAAACAAAATTTCTGGGGATAGCTCCATAGCAGATTTCGCATATGAAGGCAAGTCGCCCACAAGATTTGGAGCTTGTGATGATTTTAAAGGAAACTCTCTGGGCTTCAGCCCTCAAGTGGTCTAAGTATAAAGACATCTTTATTTCCACCCCCAAAAAGGAAATTACTCTTTCTAACAAAAGGAATAGAATTAAAAATACCTGATACATCCTACTGCAGCAACACTTGCAGAAATAGAATACTGAATGGGCAGGCTCAGGGCAGCATTCCAGAGAACAAAGAGCTCTTAGAGTGGAGAGAGACACCAATCCCACAGAGAATAAAACTGGCAGAAGATGCTCTGTGGACATTATGGAAGAAAATGAAACTTCCTTAGCAATACAACAGGTAAAGATCCTGCACTTAACTTTAAGTAGTCACACTAGGAAAGAATTAAATTGCCATCAAATAGAAATGAGGGCCCTGACACATGAACCAACATCCCAGTGCAGATGAGAGCATCCTGTGATACGCAGAGGGGAATCAGAGAGAGAGAACACTGGACCAGGACAGGGACCATTCTCTCCTTCATGCGTAGCTAAGGGTTGTGGTCTATTTACATACGTCTCCTCAGTAGAAAGAAGACTCCTTGAGGGTGTGTCTTAGTAATAACAGCTCTCAATTACTAAGCCCCTACTACATGTTAGGTCTCTCCTAAGTGCTGTCAGTTAAGATTATTAAGACTAGCTCATATGAGCTCCTACTATTTATCTATTGAGACATGAACTGTTGGCCTGGCGCTTGTTCTCAATAATTTATACTCCGTAGTGATTGTTTTCTTTTTGGTTGGGGGCCCTGAAGGTCTTCTTCTGTTCCATGTACTCACTACTTAGCTCCTGGGCTGCAAGGAGATACCGTAGATCCTGGGGAGGATCAGGACAGTTTAGAATGGCCCAGGGGCTTGGGGAGGTCAGAATAGAAGCGCGGTAATATTAATAACTGATGCAGAAGAACTGGTACACACCAGCTAAACATCACCTCTGGGCCCTTTTGACTTTGTCCACTCCAGACCCAGAACTGTGGCCACAACACTTACTTAAAGCCTGCAGCTATAATAACCCAAAGATTTTGAGACTTGAGATTTGACAAAGCTGCCTAAAGAACTTGTTGAGAATTGCTAACAACTCACTTTGGAATACTATGTGAGTCATGGTATTGATATAAACGAAATACAGTAGGGTTCCAGCTAAATACAGTTACCAAGAGAATAGTCTATTTCCTGTTCTTTCTTCTCTTTGGGTTTGGGGTTCCAGTGATACTTTTCTGGATCCCATGCTTTTCTTGTCCCACACTGGTGTGACCCAGGATGTCATTCTCTTGATTCTGGTTCCTTATTCATTCATATTCTTTCTCTTATTCTGGAATAGGTATTGAAAAAGCTTGCTTCCATCCTGGCTCTGATGAACAAATCATGATCATGTGGACTCTGCTTTCATGGTTTGACAGAGGGTGTAATTACCCTGACCACTCAACGTAAGATGAGCTGCTAAGACTCTTGTTCAGAGCCCTATCCGGTTTTACAGTAATATTTCATGTATCTTGGAGCTCCCTGAGGTCATCACACTTGACTTTTATTACCTCTGTAATCACAATGACTAGCACCCTATCTACATGTAGTAGTTGCTCAATAAACTTAATATATTAATGGATGATCAAAATCTATGTGTGAGACTGTGGCTTTTCCTCTGTCGTCTCAGAAATAGTTGTGTAAATGCTTTACTTGTGTGCCTATGTACTTGGTAATTAGTAGGTACTCAGCTGTTTGTTAAGTAACTAAAGCACACTTCTAGAGTGCTAAAGTGGCCTGAAGTAAGTGAAACTGACGTTACTTTGATGGCCCATATAGACTTTTTTGGCAAGTCTATAGAATTTAAACACAGACTAAATTCCCACTATTTTTCCTTCTCATTAGCCAGTTATTATGTGAGCAAAATAAATTTATTCTGAAAATCTGGAATCACTTCCATCTATTTCTAAAGCTGCAGTGAAGCTCAAATATGTTAAAAAAAAAAACAACAACAGAAAAACCAAAAAAACCATAGCTGAAAAGATCACTAGGAATGGTTAGCAGACCAAAAGTAGAAATAAGACCTTATTACTGAGGCTTCCAGAGTATATGCTGATTTCCATCAAAATCATTATGTAATGCCAGATATCAAGTGGTGAATATAAAAAAAGTTATCATCAAGAGAAATATTATTCTCAACTTAATTACGTGTAGGCCAATCAATCTATAAGTATCCAGGCGTTCCCAGCTAAGGAAGCAAGAAGGTAATATTTATTCACTCACTCCTCATTTATTATGCCAAATAATGGCTAAGATTGAGGTCTGTGGAGTCGCAGTTGAGGCTGTGAGGAACTTCAATTCAGACAACCTGAAATATTAAACAGTTGTCACAGTCAGGGAAACAGAAGTTGTTCAGAACGATGTGAGCCTAGGACACGAGGGACAGAGTAGCAAGAACTGAGGCTGACATGAAAGGCAGGAGGTCAGATGATGGAGAACCTTCTATACCATATGAAGGATTTGAAATTTATTCTATGCTGAGGCATGAGCTACGTGACAAGACCTGATTTGGTTTGATAGATTGCTCTAGGAATAATGTGGAGAATGATCTGGGTGGGACAAAACTAGGTAGGATAAAGTCCAATTAGGAGATTAACAAAGAAGTTCAAGTAAAAAATGATTACCCATCACCTACACTGGACAATAGCAGAAGGAATAAAAAGGATATTGATGGATTACAGGGCAGGACCTTTTGAGCCTTAATATTTATTTCAGTGGAGGCAGGGAGGCTGAAAGAGGACTCTGGGATGGGTACCAGCTAAATGGTCATGCGATTAACCAGGATAGGAAATGCCAGGGGAAGTAATATATCTCATTCATCAGATTTTAGAATGAAGATCAAAGAGGGAATTAACAATATTAAACACAAAAGCATCTTTCTCACAAATACCCCCAGCAAATGGTTTTCTTCTGACATGTAAAATAGGAGTTTGCAAAATACTTAAATTGTAAATGACTTTAACTTCATGCCATAATGAAAATATGTTCTTGGAAAAGAAAATAATTCTGAAATATCTATCACTCCAGGTGAAACTTGAAGATATTTAAATACAGTTTCCAGAAAAAAAAATAATAAATGAAAGTAATTACGGAGGTTAGCAGGATGCCTTTTTACAAGAATGAGAGAGGGCAAACCCCAGGAAGAAAAAGAATTAATATCTTGAAAGGGCCAAAACAGCAAACATCCTGTATCTCTGTAGCCAGAGCAATAACAGACAAAGAATAACAATGAAGGCCTGGTATAAAAAAATAGCTGTTAAACAATAGGTAGGAAATGTGGACAATTAGATTTACGTGCATTCTGCTTCTAAGTAAAGAGTTTATGTGCTTAATTCTTGTCTTTTATTAACCATACACCTCCCTGTGAGAAAGACTGAAATTTCTAGAAAAAAAGAAAGATCATACATCTAAATGAGTTTCCAGTCAGGTTGCCATTAAATAGTAAAAGTTTATGGCATTCTTGCTGAGAGAAACATATCTGAATACTTTTAGGTCTTGAGCTCATAAAAAAAAGGGGCATGAGAGGGGCATGAGAAGGAGTGAGAGTCAGGGCATAGAAACGAAATGCCAGTGTAGATGCAAAAGCAAAAAAGTAATTCTAGCTCTTTTCGCTTTCAGACATGGGCACGCTGCAGAAGGATGTTATTATCAAGTCAGATGCACCCGACACCCTATTACTGGAGAAGCATGCAGATTATATAGCATCCTATGGCTCAAAGAAAGATGCTTACATTCTTACTCTCTCTGATAGTATTAATGTTACTGACGTAAATAAAGTTGTGGAATATGTTCAGAGTCTACAGAAGGAAGATGGTTCTTTCGCTGGAGATATTTGGGGTCCCACTAAGCAGCTGGTCTAACTGGAGTTAATGGTCTGCTGGAAGTTCCAGCATGCACTGTGCTAGTTATATCAGCATACAGGAGTACTAGAACAGAGGGGGCCGGTCTGAAAGATAAGGGCTGAATACAGTGCAGGCCGGAGAGACCAGCTGCTTCATGGGATGTGAAAATCTACTTTTATATAATAGGGAGAAATCGATACAAGATTCTCTTTTTGTGCGGCAGCAATTTGGCTCTATTGGGGAAGCTGGATGCTATTAATGTGGAAAAGGCAATCGAATTTGTTTTATCATGTATGAACTTTGATGGTGGGTTTGGTTGCAGGCCAGGTTCTGAATCCCATGCTGGGCAGATCTATTGGTGCACAGGATTCCTGGCTATTACTAGTCAGTTGCATCGAGTAAATTCTGATTTACTTGGCTGGTGGCTTTGTGGACACCAGCTTCTGTCAGGCGGACTCAATGGAAGGCCAGAGAAGTTACCAGATGTATGCTATTCTTGGTGGGTGTTGGCTTCCCTAAAGATAATTGGAAGGCTTCACTGTATTGACAGATAGAAACTGCACAGTTTCATCTTAGCACGTCAAGATGAAGAAACGGGAGGATTTGCGGACAGGCCAGGAGATATGGTAGATCCTTTTCATACTGTATTTGGAATTGCTGGATTGTCACTTTTGGGAGAAGAACAGATTAAACCTGTTAGCCCTGTTTTTTGCATGCCTGAAGAAGTACTTTGGAGAGTGAATGTTCAGCCTGAACTAGTGAGCTAGATTAGATCCCTGGATGCAAAAGCTGCTTAGTGTAGTTTTACTGTTTTAACATTTCAGTATTTGAAGTGCTTAACAAACTTAATGACTGCCATGTTAATATTTTGTATATGAATTGTGTTGATTTTAATAAATTATATAATTATACATAAAAAAAAAGTAATTCTAATTAACATTGCATTTGGCTTGCAGAGCGGAGCTGAGTAATGATTGTATTAAATACCTCAGCACTTCAGAGCCCAGTGGAAGACATGTAGCTAGAGCCCCAGGGGCTAAACAGATATTTAGGACAAATCCTTGCTGAGGTTACTGAGAAATATTACACTGTGAGGTGGTGTTCACTGGCCTGGCTTTGGCAAAAGGAAGGGTCTACGGTATCTTCAAGGAGTGTTCCAGTCCCCGAAGCTCCCACACAAAATGGGGAGGTCAAGATATGAGAGAGGTCAACAGAGAGGCAGGAAGAGTCAGCTTCATCCAAGGGCAGCTACCACCCTAGGACACGCGTTCATAACACAAATAACAACGGCTGCCTGTCAGACTGCAGTTCACCCGTGCCATTTTGTGGAAAGCTCTACCTCAGAGCAATTCACAATGATCTGACTGTTAAAGGTTTACAAAAACAAGAGTGGTCCAAATGAATCTAGGCCCCATAGTCTCTGCACACATGGTAGTAATGAAATCACCAGCAAGGAGAAACGAGATCTCCCATTAGTGACAACACCATTAAAGCACAAAAGGAAACATCATGGGGACATGAGCTCAATTTTCACAAACGGCTCTTACTAGGGGAGGAAGAAAATAAGTGATTTAAAAATGTTTATTTGTGCACTACTTCCTAACATAAATAATTTAGGATGCGTTGTATGCCTCTCTCATTCCCTACCTTTAAATCTTGCAGTGTCCCAGGGCACAGTCCACAAACCACTTTTTTTTTCTCAACACTCATTCACAAAAATTTCTAATTCAGTCCCATAGCCATGTATTCTTTCAAATTTTTATATCCATCCCTGCCCTTTCCCCTGAGTTCCATATGTATGCATCTAACTCTGCATCTGACACCTCCTCATCAATGTCCAACATCTCAACTTTACCATGCCCCCAAAGAACTTGATTCCCCTGCACCCCTTAACCTGTTCCCCCCAGTCTTCCCCATCTCAGTAAAAAGCACCACCAATCATACAGTTGCTTAGATCAAAATCCAAGGATCATCCTTGATTCTTCCCTGGGCTGCCATTCACTGCACAGTCTCTGTAAACAGTTCTTCCTGGGGTTGTCGGTACCCAACCGGTGAAGTCATATGCGGTCTCTTTCCCTTTTATTCCACATCTAATCTGCCATAAAGCACTCCCAGCTCTACTTCAATATATAGCGTTGTGAATCCATGCCTCCTCACCATTTCCACCCCTAGTTCAAGCTACCATCAGCCCTCTCAGTCTACCAAAGTAGCTCCCTATTGAGTGTCCTTATGTCCCCTCTCCCTGCCTCTACTGTCTTTAGTCTGGTTTCAACCCAATATTCGCAAAGACCTTTGGGAAATGTAATATATAAATGTATAACAGATAATATCATACCCTCACCCAGTTCCTCCAATGGCTTTCCATCAACTCAGACCCCAAATCCACACGCTCGACCTTGGTCAACAAAGCCCACAAGGTCTGTTCCCTGCTCGTCTCTGACTTCACATCCTGTTACTCTCTGTCTCACTCATTCTGTTCCAGCCACTCTAGCCTTCTAGCTCCTGTTTCCTCAAACACGCCTATCTCATTCCTACCTAAGGCTTTTGTCTTTGCTGTTCTCACTTCTTGCAATACTCGATTCTAGCCATAATCTTTTCCTTCCTTCAGGTCTCTTTAGATTTCACGTCCTCAGAGAGGCTTTTTCTAACTCCATGTAAAATACTCCCTTACTCCAGTCACTGCCCAATTCTGTTCCCTGCTTTTGTTTTGTTTACAGTGATGATCACTTCCCAATAATACGTATTTATGGTTTTAAAAGAATAATCCACCTACTAAGATGTAAGCTGCATGAATTTCTTATTCAGGGCTGTATCCCCATTGTCTAAAACAGTATCTCTATATAAGGGATGCTCAAAAAATACTTGAGGGGTAAAATATTGAATGAATCATCAATACAAGTCATCAGCCTTCCATGACCTATAGAAATCCCATTCCCTATTTGTTAGGGGTTGTTTTGGTTATATTAAGAAAAGCAGAGAAAGCCCACTAGTCACTCATCATTGAATGAATATCCCTGTACTAATTGAACAATAAATGTCAACATCTCTCATTCCAAAAAGCGAGGTTACTGCTTTTGTCTAGCCTCTATGAGATTCTGGGAATAAAAGACAGAATAATTGAGGGACTTCCCTGGTGGTCCAGTGGTAAAGAATCCACCTTACAATGCAGGGGACGTGGGTTCCATCCCTGGTCAGGAAACTAAGATCCCACATACCGCGGGGCAACTAAGCCCACGCACCACAACTACTGAGCTCGCACGCCTCAACTAGAGAGCCTGCATGCCACAAACTACAGAGCCCATGTGCTCTGGAGCCTGCACGCCACAACTAGAGAGAGAAAACCCACAAGCCACAACTAGAGAGAAGCCCGTGCGCCGCAACTAAGACCCGACGCAGCCAAAAAAAAAAAGAAAAGAATAACTGAAATATAAAACAGTTTCACCTCATCCCTCCATACAAATTTTGACCACAGCTAATGCCACAAACCAAGTCTGCCTAGTTAAAAAATTTTATTTCTCCTTAAGTCTCTCCTGAAGTCTCTGGTTGAAGAACTTAAGAGGAATAAAAGGGCCAAAATTCTGAGATCATTACTAAATAAAGGACTTGGCTAAAGTTTAAAATGCACAGCTAAATTTTTCTGAAAAGTGACATTATGAAGCTTTAAGAAAGGCAAATCTTAAAAAAATATTTTTAAGTTAGAATTTTTACAATAGTATCATCCTGGAAAACAATCAGGTCTACCAGTAGTAATAAGTTTTCCAAGGCTGGCTAGAGCTGGTTTTAGAAAAAAAAAGGAAATAATATTTTGCTAACCCACAAGATTGATGACCCAGGGACT
Organism: Eubalaena glacialis; assembly: GCF_028564815.1. Taxonomy (NCBI): domain Eukaryota; kingdom Metazoa; phylum Chordata; class Mammalia; order Artiodactyla; family Balaenidae; genus Eubalaena; species Eubalaena glacialis. The sequence goes on along the minus strand of NC_083729.1, from coordinate 48,282,886 downwards.
AATGAGCTCCATAAGCAACTCACTGCCTGACCCTCAGCAAGTCACTTGTCCTCAGTGCTAAAAGGGAGAGGTGTATCAATTAGCTTCATGTGGTGGCTGTGAAGGGTGACTAAGAAACCTGATTGCAAAGCACTCTGAAAACACTAAACACTATAGAGACAGGCTTGCTAATAGCCAGATTGCCACCAGTCACCATCTAAGCATTGAGAATGCCCTTGGCTCTTTTTAAGCTCCCTTCTCCCTCTTGGCTCTTCTGATGTCAATCGCTCCTGGTGTCAAAGACAAAAAGACAAGTGAGGATTCTTCTCACTTGCCTGGTGCTCTCACTCACTTCTCACTTCCTGATCCACAGGAAACATGCTGGAGACTTGAACTAGCCTCTGTGTTCCTGTTGTTTCCAAAGCAACTTGCAGAGCCCCTATGAAGGAGGAGACACTGTACAAACAGCCAACTAAAGGCCTTTCTTTTCTTTCCTTTCCTTTCCAGGTACACACAGACCACAATTAAAACCACATATTTAACAAAGATGATGAGAGAGGAGAAGATTAATATGAAGGACTTGAAAATACAGAATTCACTTAATTCTTATCAGTGATCTCCCTATTTCTTATTCTTTCATGAAATGCCCTCACTTAAGGGAAAAGGGAGAGTAATTGATTTCTGACCTCCTCCCAAGCCAGAAATGGTTTTCCTCATTCATTGATAAACACTGATTTAGAATTTTGCTGGTCTGTGAGGGACTATATAGCAATTCACGTTCTTCCCAAGCCACCAGCTGTACGGTATCTATTTTAAAGACAAGCCTGCCCCATGTTACCTTCCCAGCAATTTCTTGAAGGCATGCAAGAATAGCCAGGACACAAAAGCAATATAATCACTCACTCACTAAAGTACAGATTCAGTCACCATACATATGCGTTTCAGAAAACTACAAATTTCCTATCTGTTAGCACCACAATTGTCCTTCCTGTATGGGAGGACTTGCCTTTTCAAGTCAAATGTAAGCATGTCGATCCCCAGCAAAATCATTCCAAAGCTAAGTGGTTTGCTAAGAAAGAATACCTTTACCTCTTGCTCAACTACTCCTCTGGTTCAATTGCAGCACTTTCCAAATACCAGATACTGATTACTCAGGGCAGGTTTGGGGATGATAAGACAAAGGCACTTAAACCAATGAAAAAATAAATAATACTTATTGAGAAAAGTATTTGCATACAATAAATTCTCTATGTACAAATGCAAATTTATGTAACAATATGAGAGACCAATTTTTTAAAAATAATATTAACAGATAACCCAAGCAACTGACACATAAATATTTTTAGTGTAGGACAAGGGTCAGCAAACTACTGCTGGAGTTAAATCCAGCCTCTTTCTCCTGTGTTATAAACAAAGTTTTATCAGAACACAGCCAAACCCATTCATTTAGATACTCTGCATTTGTTTTCAGCTGTTTTGGTGCTACAGTGACAGACGTGTAGTTGCAACACACCATATGGCTCACAAACTTGAAAATGTTTACTATCTGCCCCTTTACTATAAAAGCACCAACCCCTGGTTTAGAAGATAACAAGGTCACTGCAGATTAGAATAGTCTGGGAAGTTTCTAGAGAAGGAGGCAAGCAGCCTAAAGAGAAACTACAATTGAACCAGAAGATAAGTGATAAGTGGACAAATATTTTTTCCTGAGTAATCATTTATCTACAGACTAGAAATGTCCTTAAGATCGATAAAAGGTTGAGATCTTCCTATGCTGAGAAGATCATTATTAGAGCGATGAAACTCTCAGTGAATAGCAAAACAGATGGACTAGAAAATAAACGGGGTTTCTTGGCTAATTCCCAATTCACACCCCAATGATACCACACCAGAGGTTTGTCGTGGATGGAGGTGGTGGTGATGGTGCCGGTCGTGGTGTTTTCAAAGCTAACTTGCTTCAAGAGAAACATACTTGCCACGTGACAAGTTTCAGCAAAATGGGAAGAATGCTAGACTAGTGGTAACAGAAAATCTGGACACAAACCTTGCCTCTGCCCATTAGTGAACACACCCTCACCTGCAATAGAGATAATCATAGGGGCCAAGGTCAGGATGGGACTCAGTATCCCAGATGGACTCAGTGGCGGTCCAATACCCAGGACGTCAGCTGATACCCAGGCTCTGGTTAGTGCTCGTGACCTAAACAAGCCTCCAGGGTAGAACGGGTGATTCAACCATCACATCCTGTGCCCTGAGGCAGACCCAGCTGCAAGGGTCACAGATTTTTCTAAATCATCCATCCTGCTGTGGTCCAAGCTGTTTCTCACAGAAAGAAAGGTCCATTTTAGGTTACAACCTCATCATTTAAAAGAAGAAAGAACATATACAAATAAAAGAATTGGACACTATCCTTTTCAATGACCTATAATGGGGTCTCTCCTGGGGCCCTAAAGACTTAAGATTCTGAACAAACGCTTAAAACCAGTAGGATTGATGCCTTCAAACAGAATTACCATAAAGATACATCTAAAATAAAAAGCACAGTTTAATAAGGCAATAAGGTATTAAAAATCAATGTGATAACGAAATCGAACATTTTCTACTGGTTTAAAGACTAGTTAAAGTCTATTGACTCACAAATTACTCTGGCATCATTTATAGCCCTGAAGGCCTGAGAAACCACCTAGAATTGAGAGATGTCTTATCACATTCTGGTAACTGACTCTGAAGAACCTTGTCAACATCAAGATCCTGAGCAGGGCGCTTATTTTAAGTGAAAAACATTGGAAGGGCAGCTGCCCTTACCTGCTCTCATGCCCATTTTGATCTTGTTCTCAAGTGTCAAAGGCTCAATATAACTGGTTTCCCTAACCAAGAGAATCCTCTTTAATAAAACAAATGCTGTGAGGCCACATAAGCCACCTTCTTTACAAATGACCATTTAGTAGAGGGTCCAGTCTTAAATGGACCTCTCCAAAGTCCTTTTCAATTGGCAATGAATGTGAGCTGCCATCACTAACTACGTTACCATTTGCAGAACTCATCAACAAACGCATGTGAGTTTTGCTGGTTAAGGAATTGTGCATTAAAATAGGAGTGGGATGAGAACAGGGGCTGAAAAGTGAATGGAATTAGTCCCAAACAATATAACAAATTTCAAAATGCAGTTGCTAAAGTCCCCTCTGTCTAAAACTCTGTCAGAAAGAAAGCATCCAAGTTCTAACTGTAGCTTCTGTTAACTTCTGGCACTCAATACATGCCAGGCATCCAAAAGGATAAAGACCCATCATTCCCACACAATTTATTTGTGATCAAATTTACTGGAGTTGTGATTTATTTCTGAGTGTGTATTTTATGTTTTACTTTTATGATATTTCTGTAGTTAGGGTTATTAAATTTCCTAGCATATGAAAATGTTTAAATAAAAAAATTCTCTTTTTGACATTAAGACACACCGGTCTTGAATGGCAAAAACAGCTGAAATATTTTGACTATTAAAAAGCCTTTCTTAGAGCCAGCTTTTATGTAAGTCCAGGATGGCTCCCATCTGCGCCTGGGTTTATTAGTTATTTGTTATCTGTCAAACATCAGAACTTCTGCTTCACATGTTGTTCTGTTGCAAATGAGAGGCATCTTAGGTCAAGAAAAGACAGTATCGAATTCCTTTATTTGCTATACTACATTTACATCAAATTTACATTTCCTCCATGATCCTTACATTTCTGTATCCAATCTTTTTTCTAATAAACTGCTAAGGGCAATAGCTGTATGAATAAAACTACCAAAATACTAATTAGTCCAAGGATTTTAAAGCAAGGTTAGCTGTCTCCTTGTGTTTTATTTTTCTTTTTAAAAAAATAATAATTCAAAAGTTGCTTCTACTCCTCCAAACTATATTATGGAAGTTACAAAAATCTGAAAGTGGATAAAAATTCTGAAAGAGGGCTCGATGATCCGTGTGCCTCAACTAAGCACTCCTGAGATCACAAGTATCTGAGATGAGTGGATTTTTGTGAGATATCGAAAAGTTTGAGGACAAGACGTTCTCCCAAAGGAAAGAATTAGACCAGGGAGAGACACTTGAAACAAGGATAATGAAATACTTTCAGAAGGGAGGAACGATCTTTGAATAGACTGTCCCTTCACTACTAGTACCTCTTCCGTCCCACCTCTGATTCTGGGCTTAAACACTAGGACCCTGTGGTAAGAAGTACTTTTTCTATAGGCTTTGGGCCTGGAACAAGGTGGATTGCAAGCAGGAGTTGGGGAATTTTCTCAGCCCAGGGAATGTTGCGAGACCTGATCATAGGAGCCTTGGGGAAAGGCCAGGACCTCACTATAGCAGCCAGTCAACAGCCAAAGTCAGGACCAGCCTGTGGAGGCCAGGGAAACCTGCACACTTGAGGAGGGAGCAGCTCCTAAAGGCAGGCTCCCAGGGGCCGAGTGCACAGATCGCATCCACCCACCCAACCTGTGCTGGCCTGGCCTGAGCAAACACAGTCTACCATGACTTTCAGGAATGCCACATTTACACGTGTGGGTGGGTTGTTTTTTCCAAGTACCCCACTGCTTAGCAATACAGAAACTACGTTGTAGAATTTCTAGATTAAAATCTAAAATAACCCTAAGTCTACTAAGAATTATTTACCCAGCCACTAAAGGCCCGTAAGTCGTAAAGCAATTAAGGGGAAGCCTGTAATTTATTTCATACGCTCTCTTTCTTCATACTGCTTCTCTACACATGCTTTCATTAGCTTCGTATGTCAACATGCCACCAGTTTATACAGGCTCCATGGCACACAATCTAAAAGATAATAAAGAAGAGTTCCACGTGAACTGTAAAAGTGACACTGATCACTGGCTCGCAATGGACCTCCTACCATTTTTCTTTCATTCTCTATGACAACCACAGAATCTAAAGAAAGGCCCGGTCCACTTCTTGCTGGCTTTTATTTCAGGTGCTTTAGTCTACAGCCTACAGTTGTCTACAATAAATAAGTTTCCTTTGAAAGAACATTGTCTTCTTTCTGTGGATCCCAGTATAGCTGCCATTTGATTCATATGCAGGGCCTCGTGTTATTCTCCTCGGTCTAGTCACACTGCAAAAGACTAATATCTGATATCTCGTATCTTTGTCATCTCTTTTTCACAGTAATCTATTTTGGCTTCTTTCATAATTGAATTCCTGAAAAGTATGTTACATTTTAAAATAAAGAATACATACTGTTTTGGTATAAATTAGAGGTAAATAAAAGTTGATTTTCTAACATTTCCTATATTGATCTCTTTCATAATTTTAAAAACTTTGTGAAATAACATTCTCCATTTATTATATGACATCCTTTGAAATCTTTTTTAAGACTTTTTATTCATTTATTTATTTATTTATTTTTGGCTGCGTCAGGTCTTTAGTTGCGGCACGCGGGATCTTCGTTGAGGCGTGCGGGATCTTTCATTGCGGCGCACAGACTTCTCTCTAGTTGTGGCATGTGGGTTTCCTCTTCTCTAGTTGTGGTGTGCAGGCTCCAGGGTGCATGGGCTCTGTAGTTGTGGCGTGCAGGTTCCAGAGCGCGTGGGCTCTGTAGTTTATGGTATGCGGGCTCTCTCACTGAGGCGCGTGAGCTCAGTAGTTGTGACCCACGGGCTTAGTTGCCCCACAGCATGTGGGACCTTAGTTCCTTGACCAGGGATCGAACCTGCGTCCCCTGCATTGTAAGGTGGATTCTTTACCACTGGACCACCAGGGAAGTCCCCCTTTGAAATATTTTTAACAGTGATTTGTAAAAAAACGTTTACATTAGTTTATGTGCTTAGGAGAGAATATCTGAAGTTCTGGGGATCTTTATCATTGGTACCAACTTTGAAAAGGCATTTCTTTCTCAAATGATAATACCTAATAGGTAATACTGAATTTTTAAAAAGTAATAGGACCATTCATACTTTTGGGCTCCCTTTGAAATACTGTGTTCACAAACTGGGTGTAGAGTACAGCGCTCAACGATGCTTGTGGAGTACCACGGAGACCATGGCAGATCGAAGAGCCTGTGCTCGCCAGATGATGAGTGATACCCATGCATACTTCCCGAGGGCTCCTCTTGATCACTGGATAGAACCAACTCGATCTTCACTGCATTTCTCTATCTGTTCTTGATTACAGACCCCTTCATTCTGGGACTTGGCAACTTTGCATGGGTATAAGACAGACACACACACTTTTATTTATCCTTGGGCTCGGAATGTTCAAGGCTGAAAGGAACCACACTTACCAATGAAGAAACAGAGGCCTTTGTATCTGACCAGAGAGAAATCCATAAGCGTTCATTACACGCATCTTGGTTATTTTTAAATGTGTATATTGTTAGGGAAAACTAGTGCCTTTATGTTCATTACATATAATTTTATATAAATAAGGGGACTGCACATTATCTCTCAAAATATACATAAGCTAACACTGCCCAGACTAGTATGTGAGCCCCATTACATGCACACTTGATATGATATGAGCCTCAAAGATTTATACATAAGACTGTACGTTACTTAAATTTAATAGCTGTCTGATGAAATTTTATTAACTCTAGAACACAGTGAGGAAGAATAACCCAAAATGACGTAAATACACACTAAATACACACCTGTAAATAGAAGATCCAGTATGGTGCCAAGCTGTAGTTTTAGGGAACTTTTTATCAAAATTAAAAGGGGCACACCTCTTTTGTGTATACATTACACATATACACAAATTTTCTCTGGATAAAGAGTCATGGATTTGCAGAGCTGAGCAGAACCTTCCAACTCACCTTTGACAATCCTCTTTTCTAGTCAAGACATTTAAGGTTCACATTTAAGAGGTTAGGGTATCATCCTGGTCCAGCAGCTCTTTAGGCCAAGTCCTAGTTCTTGTAATTCCCATTCAGTGCTTGTTCTAGCGTATTCACAGTGACTCCTTTAATTACTTGATTATTAACAGAGTCCAAAGTCACGGCTGACGATGTCTCAGCTTTCTAAAAACGACTTCGTTATGTTTTGCTTATTTTTCACACAATGATAGCTTTTTAAGTATAATTTAGGAAAGTCTCAAATCACTTAGAAATTTATTTACTTAAACTGTCTTACTTTGTCAAAGAATATAATTATTTGCCTATACTACATTTATTATCTATATTGTATTTATACTTAGGCAATATATAGGCATTGCCTATATTACATTTATATTTGCCTACTTTACATTTTGATATAGGTAACTATCAATTATTAAGAGGCACCAATTTTAATTTTTATTGTGTTATAAATGTGATCCTTTTCCTCAGGCTACAGTGAAGAAAGAAACTAGACGTTTAGACCCTTACATGAAAAATGCCTAAACCCCACTGTAGGAAATATTTGAACCGGAAAGAAGAGGACAGCACAGTTCAGATGCCTCTTTTCCATCAGTCAGAGAGGTAGTGACCTCCAGCGGGAAATGGAGAGCAAAGTGAGACTGTGCTCCAACGGGAGTCTCCGCACTTTTACGAGTGTCAACTAAGCCAGGTTTTCATCATTTTTTGATATCCATATTTCAATAGTATTTACATTTAATTTGCTTAATTTAATCCCCAAGTCAAACATTACACAGTACTTTCCACCACTTTCTCTGAGACTGTTTTCTTACCCTTAGAAAAAGCAAGAAAAGGGAAGACTGTTTCATCTTTACCTCATAAAAAATTTTTGACTCCACTCTGAATTAAAAAAGAAAAAAAATAAGAGTAGAGAGCCATTTCTACAAGACAAGGCAACATTAATTTCTCTTGTAGTTCCATCCCAAATTTTCCCCAAATATTCCTCCATATTGCTTCCCATTCAAATACCTATGATTCTAGTTGATATTACTACACAGCAAAACTTTGTGCTGAGAGAGTCCCATTGTTTTTGGTGACAAATTCTGCCAAGGACAGGTAACAAAAATGCTACTATTTTTATGGCTACTACAAATCAAAAAAACATTTTAAAAAATATGCCCTAGTGATAGAATTACTAACATACCAGTATAGGTATAAAAAGGCAACACTGTTAAATATGAATTATTGATACCACAGTCCCTAACAGTGGAGTACCTTTTAAATTCAATAATTCTATTAATAAGTTTAATAAGTAGTATAGCTATGTTGCCTGTTGCATTTCTATTTCACCTATTTTCTCTCATGAGAAATAAGATTTCTCATCATGTAGCAGATTCTCAAACAAGAATCCTTAAGCATGAGGGGGTGACAGAAGAATGTTGCAAATCCCTTCACTCTGAGAGACTCCATGTTGCTTTAGACATTTTTGCTGTGAGCTTTACTCTCTTTGATATTTTCTCTGATAGATTTTCGTTTTTCCCTTAATCCAGTCTCCATGTATTTAGGTTCTCCAGCATGACTTTCCCCCATCAACTTACTTCCCACATCTATTTGTCTCTTTTATTCCAATACACCCACACCACTTGTGTAGTACCCATCTCCTTTGAAAGCTCTATACAGAAAAAGCTTTTTTCCTTTTCTTTAATTATATAAATCATGGTGATTTAGAGAAAATTGTAATCCACAAGCACTATTTCTCTGGTGGAGTCCATTTTTCCCCCAAATATGACTCTAGCAGCAACCAACCCTTAATGGATTTAACTAATTTCTTCTATCAGTAGCATCCAGATTCTACTCAGGTTGTGCAACATAATTAGAGTTGCTATCCATGAAAAACTTTTTTGCACAAGTTGCTCCTCATGAGTGCCACAAAGGTAATTTCCATGCAAATAACAACTGAAGGATACCACCATTCGCTCTTAGCATCCTCGAAAGCACTACTCTGTGTCTGCTTTTGTGCTATAGTTACTGAATTTTTCTTCCAGAGCAATTCCAACCCTAGAAGAGCCATATATTTATGACCCGATAAGGCAAAAATGACTTGCAAAACATAAAGTCAGAAAATGTGGAAAGGAGAAAGAGTGACACAATAAATAAATACTTCCATAGCAAAACAGGAAAAGCACAGGAGGGAAATCTACATATCAGAGAGAAACAACCCTCCCCGCCCCCCAATCTCTGCCCAGAACGCCGGCAATCTGCATAAGCACACAGGTGAGGGAGCTTTTTCCGAGATGAGATGCTGGACCTGGGGTGTGTTGCCATGGAAGTGAGGGGCTCGATTTCTTCAGCTCCTGGGTACCCTCCCTCAGCACTTCTGGCAATGGTGACAGCTTCTTTCCTTTGTTCAGGAACTGCTCTGAAAACGGCTCTGACTCTTTCCCAGCACTGAAAGACTGCATTGTTGAGGCCACATTGCAACCGAATTACATGAGAGGGAGATTTTTCATTTCCACTCCTAAAATTAGACTCTTGTGTGTGTGCTAGCACAACAGAAAGAGAAACACTTGCTGAAAAGGGCCCACTCAGTGGTGCTCCAAGTTGCCAGTGCCTTTCTAACACATTTGCTGAACCCACAGCACAGGGCAGGCATAGGACACCAGGCACCTACACTGATGCTGGAAAACTTGCTCTAAAACCTTGGTCTCAAGAGGTGGGTGGTTTGTTCTGGAGAGGGTCTCTGGGGCATAAGGGACACACAGTGCTTTCCAAGCAGATGTTGGTGCCAGAGTATTAGAGGAAATGACAGATCTCCCAGTAAGACTTGTAGCAAATGTACTTAATTGACTTTGGATTTATAGCAAACTGCTTGCTTCTTGTCTTTAGCCCTCTCCATAATGCAAAATCCAAACTCAAAACAAGATAGGTGAAAATAGCTTTAAAAATATTAGTTTTTACCTTATGGTTGTATCTGAAAAGTAACTGATGTCTTCAAAGGACAGTATTATTTATAATAAAATCATCAGATAGGTATTCTTCATTATCCACTTTAAGATATTTTCTCCTTGCACAGACTGCATTGCAGACATAGCACATAAACATATTGGCTAGGTCTGGATTAAAAAACCTTTGTGACCATCAAGAAAAGCACAATGGAATGAGCAGAGAGATCCAAGCAAGGGTTTTGAATTTAGGCTAAAATATCAAATGTCACTGGGAAATGCCTTGAAAACCACTACCGTATCTATGTTTCCCTACCCACCTACCTCCAAATCATCTGAACGGAAAGACCTTCTCTGACCACATTCTGTTAAGTATGAATTTTTCATGCAGATATGGGTCTGTGGGTTTGTACAGTAAAACTTTATGATTCTGAAGTATCTGGGAAATATGTCAGGGAGGAGAAGGCTCTAAAATGCATTTTTCTTTCATTTATGATACTGCGGCTTGACAAACAATACTTCCCTTAAAAGCAGGAATAGAATAAACGTCTAACAAATCTTAGACGGCTAAGCAGATCCAATGTTAATTTTTAAGATAAGGGTTAAAAAAACAATTTGACAATCAGATAAAAATAGATTTAGCAGCTTAATTCCAGTGAATTAAGTTAATGGTGTGGAATGATTGATGGAGGCACTGTGTGTGCACTAGAAAGAACACTGAATAGGCCTGTGTCTTAGCCTGAGTCTGTCTGTAATCAGCTGTCTGCCCAGGGCTATACTCCCAGACTCTGTGAACCTTATATGCTTTTTCTAAGGGAGGGGATTGTCCAATCTCATATGTCAGGTTCTAGTCAGATTTGAAAATTAATGCCTTTCTATCCAGAGCAAGCTTGTGTTCATGTGTAAATATACCTGAGATAGAAATGTTGCTTTTAAATTTGATATGAAATTCTTTTACAACTACAACTTTACACCATCTCAGGTCTGTAATTTAAAAATGCTTACTTATGACACTGTGGGTGACTTTACCTCATTGGATCTGAAAGTTAACAAAATTTCATAGCTAGCAGCTATATTTATTTAAGTAACACACAATCTTCATTTAGGGTTCATATTGTATTAAATATGTACATAGTGGAGCTGACAGGCCAGTCTGAGCAGTTTTAGCATTACAGGTATATATTGTGAGAGGGTAGATGCAATCGTTGGAAATATTTTTAAACGTAATCTGTAAAAAATGTTCATGTTAGTTTATGTGTTCAAGGAAGACTATCCCAGGTCCAGGTTATCTTTAGTGATCACTTATACCAACTTTCAAAAAAGCATTTTCAAGGTTTATCCTTGTTGTCTCATATGGCAGGATTTCCTTCTTTTTCAAAAGGCTGAATAATGATCCATTTTATGTTTATGCCACATTTTCATTATCTATTCATCTGTTGATGTACCTTTAAAGTTGCTTCCACATCTTGGCTATGGTTAATAGTGCTGCAATAGACACAGGAGTGCTAATGTCTCTTTTGAGATCCTGACTGCAGTTCTTCTGGGTGACTATCTGGAAGTGGGATTGCTGGATCAAATGGCAATATTATGGCAAGAGAAATAAGCCAGTCACAGAAGGACACATACCCCATGATTCCACTTATATATGAGGTGTCTAACACAGTCAAACTCACAGGAGCCAAGAACAGAGTAGTGGTCGCCAGGGGCTAGGAGAGGGGCAGGGAGAGATGGGGAGTCACTAATCAGCATGTATAAACTTTCCGTTATGCGAGATGAGTAAGTTCTGGAGATCGGAAGGACAACATCATGCCTATAGATAACAATACCGTATTAAACGCTTAAAAATCTGTTAAGAGGGTAGATCTCATGTTGTCTTCCTCGCAAAATAAAAACAAAAGTAAAAAGGCATTTTCTTTTCGAATAATACCTAGCAAATAATACTGCATTTTCGGAAATTAATGAGACCGTTCTGACTTTAGGATACCTTTGAAATACTGCGTTTACTAACTGGACGTACAGCGTAGCTCAGTGATCCTTGGAGGATGTTGCAAAGGCTGCGGCAGAGCCAAGAGCTCTGTGCTTACTAGGTGCTGACCTGCCATGGCATCCATACTGACACTTCATCCATGCCTTCTGTGAGCTCCTCTTCACCACCAGATAGAACCAAACTCAATCTTCACTGCATTTTTCTATCTATTTTCTAAAAAAAAAAACCCTTCTTTCTGGGACCTGGTAACTTCGCATGGGTATAAGACTGGACCCAAGCTTTAATTACACTTAGGCCTATGAAATACAAGAGCTGGGAGGAACCTTCTCATTTACACATCAAGAAATGGAAGCCTTTGCACCTAACCAGAAGGATATCCACAAGCATTTATGACACTCATCCTGTTTATTTTTAAATATGTATTTCTAGAGCAAAGTTGTGACTTTCTGTTCATTATACACAGTTTTATATAAGGAATGAAAGTAAGCATTAAGGAAATTTCTTCATCCAGGAAAAGGTTTTATGTAATTAGTCTAAATACTAAACTAACAGCAAAGGACCATGCTACAGATATCACAAAAGATATCTGATATACTTGGAATTCCAATTGCCAACTATATTCTTATTACTGTTTATCCAAAGACAAGTGGACATATTTTTATAAACTTGGGAGTAAAAAATAATACCTTCTAATCAAGGCACAGTGAACAAGCTCTTATAATTGGAAATCAAGTGTTCAGATACTGATACTAATTTATGCAAGGATGTCAGCTTGTCACATTGAACTGACCTTGCAAATCAGCTCACATCATGCAGTCATAAATCCTTTCTGCAGGGAAATCTCACGATTATTTGTTTTAGTACCAATAAACATCTAAGAATAAATTACATATGTCTTTGTGCTAGTCGGCCCAAGTCTCAGAGTTCCACGAGGATTCACTTGACATGATTTCCACTGCTCTAAGGTCCATTTACTGTTTTCCAACCTCAGATCTCACCTACTCTCCCTGTTCATTTCAGTTGTGTTTATACAAGTAGTTGCAAATTGTGGTTCTATCATATCTATCTTAGCTATAAACGAAGGCAACGCTCTCAAATACAGAAATTTAACAGAAATAATGTTTATGAACTGAGATAGATATTCATTGCATAAGTCCAACAGCATATTTCACACAACAGATTTTCTTTGCATTAAAGTGCTTTGGACACGTAAGACCTGTTTAATTCTAAAACATTGTTTTTCCATTTTATCATCACTGAAATCAGCAAGAATTGGACATGGTATAATTGACAACATTTTTTTCTTTCTGAATAGTACACATGATAATGGAGCTTCTCACATCAATAACATCTTAGGTTCAATAAAACATGGTCTTTCTTAGCCATTTCTTGTGGGGAAAAACAAAAACAACAACAACAATCTTCTTAGTTAAAAAATAGCAATGCGTTTAAAATTATATGAATTTGGAGAAAATAGTTTTATTTGGAAAGCGGTTTAATCTCTTCTACTCTTAACTACGCAAGCATTTAAATACGCACACACATATCAAGTATAGTTGAGGACTCTTCTGATTTCCCTTCAAGGCCTCTAACACTCACTTTCACAGATTTTTAAAAATCAATCTTATAATTATTTTTGTGCCTCTTTTTCAGTAAGACAGCACACATGCATTCATTCAATACTCGGTATGAGTTTCAATTCTCACTCAGAGAAAAACCAAGAAACATATCTCTTTTTTTCCTCTTTCTTGTCACTTACATTCCCAGTTGCCTGAGAGATGGTATAACCGTATATAAAATAATTACATCTTTTAGGTTTCTTGGAACAGAGACGTTAGATGTTGTCAGTTAAGTGTATTAGCACTGTCATACTCTGAATCCAATATAAAAGGGAAAATGGCAAAGAAATTAAAAAAATGAAAAGTGTAGAAGAGCACAGGAAAAAACTCTACCAGTAGTATTTTATCTCATAATGCAAATAATCCTTTCTGTCATCATGAGCATTGACATATGTACAGTTTGAGAAGGGTGAGAAATAGACTCATTTCATTTAATCTCGTGATTTCTAGCTGGATGGCTGGCCAGTGGAAGAAAGAGAGAGGCATTCCCACATGCAGTACCTGACAGCTCAAGTCATCATCAGTGAGCAAAACTAGTTTAAAAGCGAAACAAGATTAAAAAGACCTAAAATATCTTTCCAAAGCCTTTGCATTAATTAAGTCTTTGTATTAATGTTTATATGTCTTCTCCTGAATTATAAACAGTCTTTGTCTTGACACTTAAACTGTTTACTAGCTGTTTGAGGTTTAATTTTCTCTTAGTCACTTATGAAAATAGAAATAGTCACCAGCATGTAGAAAGAACACTAGTGACTAAATGCTGAGAAAACTCCTTTTTATGAAATATTAAAATACATTACTGTTTACCTGGCTGTCAAGGAAACCAAGCTAGAATGAGTAGATTTGTTCAACTCTTCAACAAAACATTTCCCAAGAACCACGACCTCAACCAACATCATTCTCACCAAGATATCAGCCCGTGGAAAAAGTTTTTACAGTAAAACATATGGCAAGGCGTTAAATCCCAGAAAAAGTGCCATTTTACATTCATCAGGGAAAAAAAAATTAAGCCCCAAAGTAAAAACTGTCAATTACTGTGATTGCTTTGTTTCACTGAAAGAGTTCAATAACATCACAAAGAATTTTAGAAAGTACTCATTTAATTAAAATATGAACTCTTCAAACTACCTGCAGCTTTCCCTAGCTCATAAATGAGCACATTTTCCATTTAAATAAGAGTCCGTTCCCTATATTCACCAACAACATGCATGACGGATGTGAGCAGTACCATCAAAGCACTTTCTACTTCTCTTCATTTTCTCTTTCTTCTTCCTTTCAAAATGATTTTACATTCATATTTTAGACATCTGTGCCCTTCAGTATCACACTTAAGAATCTGGACAATATGATGGGTAAGTGGTTGATTACGGAAAGTAATCACGCTCTACATTGATGAATGGCTGTTAACAAAATGATTTCTATCATGTAACTGAGACTTTAAATTCCACATAAAATGCTACAACTCAAATGACACTGACTAGCTATGAGCTTCTGGAAGTCACCCACCTGGGGCAGCATGCGATTTTCCTCCTCCAGCTGTCTTACTCTTGCCTCCAGCTGCCTAACATAGGACAAGGTTGATTCTAAAATTGAAAAGAAAGAACTCACATTATACACACGGGTCTTGTTTGGTACACTGTCAGGATGTTTCTGGCTCCATTTATTCAAATCAGGTAGTGACTACTTAATCTGATATTTAGAAAAAAAAGATTTCTCTCCAGAAGAACAATAACAGAAGCCATTAAAACCATAAGCAGTCTGAACAACTGCAGTGTTAAGGAGAATCAGAGAAATTTACAGGTGGTTAAGACTGTAGGCGTCTGCACACCATGCAGCCTTCAGAACATTAGACACGTTGAAGACAGTTATTCCCTCTTTTCTACTTATTTTGTGTATGTATTTTAAGCTTTCCCACACATAAGCCTTTTTGTAACATTCATTATAACAGAGAAATTACAAGGTCTTTTTAAAAAAAATAGAAAATAAGAAGATATTTAAAATATCCAGCTCCCTTCATTTTCTCAATAAACTTTTCAAGTCTTAAGAGCAACATTTTGTTCGTCTCACAAATCTATAGATAGTATGACTATATACAAAAGGGCTAAATAATGTTAGTCTGAATTTTGACTTTGATTTTGGCTGAGCATGACAGAGACTCAAGCTTTTCAGGGCAGACTTGAAATTTGTTGTTTTCAGTTCTTCAACAATCTCAGGTGTGTGCTGACAGCTCAGAATCAGCATCATGCTTAGTATCTGTTCCATAGCGAAACTCTCGATTTTATAGCTTTACATTATGAAAAAGTTCACACGTGGAGCAAAGTGGAGTTTTCATTTTGAGGAACCATCTGACAGTGACTCTTCTTCATTAAATCCAAAATAATCAACTGCACAGCATCATACTGCAACATAGTTGCAATGCATTCATTACCCAAGAGCAAACATATTTCAGGCATAGTGAAATGTACATGACCAAAGAATCCCTCCAGAGCGTATTTCCACAGTTAATTTTAAAGCAGCAGATCATGTGCATGTTCCTCAGCCTCAAAAACACAAAAGAGCAAGAGGCAAGGCCAAGAAGGTAGTGCATTTTAGAAGGAAACATTTGGAGCCCCTAATAATCTGCAGTTAGGATGGATATGTATGCAAATTAATACCTTGATCTGAAATTCATCATGGAAACTCTTAATTTTTATATGGAAATTGGTTATATGAACCCAATTCCATTTTGTGACCTCCAAAGCAACAAGGTAACATTTTATTTTCTTAAAATACATAAGAAACTTCAGTCCTTAATTCACAAATGTAAAAATTAAACTCTTCCCTAACCGGTTTACAGCATGCCTGTTTTCACAAATGTCTGCAGAAAAGTCCCCATCACTAACATTAATATAACCATCCACTGATCTCACACCAATGGTGACGACTTGCCTTGAGCATTTCTCAACAAGACAGAAACACAAGGTAAAGGAAGCTGAAGACATTTGCTAGAAATATGCTCTCATTTTTTTAGCTCAATGAAATGTTAAGTGTTTGCTTTATGGACTCTTCAAAAGGGAAAAAAAAAAAGTATCCGGCATAAATGAATAACCAACTTATTGATTTCATGAATCCGCTTTACTCTAGCAAATGAATAAGTGATTTGCTGATCATCAAAATGTGAATGTAGATTGCCTGATTTGCAAGCTCCCCTCTCTACTCTAAAAAAACAACCACTTGATAAGGGTCATTCGAGTGAAAAGTTGCTCAGAAATAGTCTATTTTAAACCATAAACAAATAAAATTCTTTTTTCCTTTGTTCACAATTTACACCGTATCTTTATTGTCCCTATACTACATCATCCTTAAGGCTGTGATACTGAAAGCAGCCGAAATGACTCTATACAGAGTGATTCAGGTGACATTTGAAAAATGCCACTGAATGGATTTTAATTCAGTAACTATCCTCAGTCACTTTAATCTATTTCTCTTCTTTAAATCTTTGCAGTTTACATATTTGAGGGTTTCATTAAGTTTCTGCTTACATTACGAAAGTCACATCATGTCAGTTCCAAAAAAAGGGTAAATTCTTGAATTTGGAAAACATTCCTTAACTCCAATTTTTAATGTCAAGTTACAACAGATGAAGTCCAGATCTCTGTTTCAAAGCATTCACTGCAAATACGGGCAGGGACAGGAAATGATAGGGAAGATTTTTAGACAGGTAACGTAAAAAAGCAAATTAGCTCCAAGGTAAAGGCAAAGCTAAGGAAAGTTTTGAGTTCATTTGCTCCACAAATATTTGTTGCGTCACTGATGTGTGTTGGGCACTACGAGGGTTGGAATGAAGAAAAGGCCAGTTATTGCAAGTCTTAAGTTTCTCAGAATGCAAATTTCATTTTAGGATTACACACCCCTGTGCTATGTTCCAGAAGGTCCTGTTGTTCCAAGCTCACTCTCTTTTGCAATTATTATTTAACAATGAACAGATACGATGAATGAAAAAACTCGTGTGGGGGGGGCGGGGTTTGGGGGGACAGGAAGTATAGTTAATCTGCATGCATAAAAGAGAATTCACGCTGTTAGTTGTTTAATTCATCAAGAAACTTTTTATATACTCCTTTTATATGGGAGTGGAGCAGGCAAACTTTTTTCTGGAATATACTGGAAGATCATCACTGGGTCCCCAAGTCCCTATATGAAGAGCCATTGAGGAAACCATCCAATCCTTCAATTGTGACATGAGAGAAAAATAAACATTTGTTTTGTTAAACCCTCATGATTTCAAGATTTATTTGTTATTGCATCATAGGCTAGCCAAGCCCAACTACTAGTATATAACCAATAATGGGACAGAAAATATGTAAACATTTTAATAAAACATAATAGAATAAAGTATAAGAAATTCCACTTTAAAAAATTACACCGCAATCCACATCCCAGTCCTAGCTGATCATTAGAAAAAAAAGATAAAATCTTCTATGTAAGAAAGAAAAGGAGCCCCTTGTGTGCTGGAATATATTTGACCATGTCTGCTACAATCCCTTCCCCAGGTTGCTGCTTCCTCTTCCTTCCTTACACAAGGACCTTCCAGAGTGGTGTCAACTATAAGCTACACACTTCCATTACACCCAGGAAGTGTGGAGTACCACTGTGCTCCCAAGAGAAGTACATGACAAAAATTGGTGCTTTTATTATAAAGTGATACATACATGCATGTGCATGCACACACACAACTGCATTAGAATGTACTATCATTTGAACTGATCATTACATTTATTCCAGTGCCTGACAGCTGTTAAAACAGATTTCAGAATGTCATTTTGGCTTTCAGAACTCTGAGAATGAGGTTCCAAAAGAAAATCAAGGCTCCTGCAGAAAACAGCCAAATAGGAGGCTATACTCTACATCAGGGGTACCCAGGAAGCAGGAACCAGGCCTCACGCCTCACAGCAGGAGGTGAGCAGTGGGTGAGTGAGCGAAGCTTCATCTGTATTTACAGCCGCTCCCCATGGCTCGCATTACCACCTGAGCTCCGCCTCCTGTCAGATCAGCGGGCAGCATTAGATTCTCATAGGAGCGTGAACCCTACTGTGAACTGCGCATGCGAGGGATCTAGGTTGTGCACTCCTTATGAGAATCTAATGCCTGATGATCTGAGGTGGAGCTGAGGCAGTGATGCTAGCGCTGGGGAGCAGCTACAAATGCAGATGATCATTACTAGAGAGGTTTGACTGCACGGAGAACATAATAAATCGCTTGCAGACTCATATCAAAACCCTATCAGTGGGACTTCCCTGGTGGCGCAGTGGTTAAGAATACACCTGCCAATGCAGGGGACGTGGGTTTGAGCCCTGGTCTGGGAAGATCCCATGTGCTGCGGAGCAACTAAGCCCATGCGCCACAACTACTGAGCCTGCGCTCTAGAGCCCATGAGCCACAGCTACTGAGCCTGTGTGCCACAACTACTGAAGCCTGCATGCCTAGAGCCTGTGCTCTGCAACAAAGGAAGCCCCTGCAACGAGAAGCCCGCGTACCACAAGGAAGAATAGTCCCTGCTCGCCACAACTAGAGAAAGCCCACATGCAGCAACAAAGACCCAATGCAGCCAAAAAATAAATCAATAAATAAATTTATAAAAAAACAAAACAAAACAAAAAACCCTATGAGTGAGCGGCAAGTGAAAACAAGCTCAGGGCTCCCACTGATTCTGCATTATGGCCAGTTGTATAATTATTTCATTATATGTTACAATGTAATAATAATAGAAATAAAGTGCACAATAAATGTAATGCGCTTGAATCATCCCGAAACCATCCCCCCAACCCAGCTCCCATCCGTGGAAAAATTGTCTTCCATGGAACGGGTCCCTGGTGCCAAAAAGGTTGGGGACCGCTGCTCTATGTAGATATACAATATATTAAAGAAGGATCCTATCTTCAAGAAGTATATAACCAGTTGAGGGGCGATAAGGAGGAAAAAAAATAAAGCAATAGGTAATATGATATTCAGAGCTAAATCATGTGAAGCAGGAGTACAAAAAGATCAATATTGGCTGCAGTTCTTCTGAAGGAGAAACTTGACTAATGGATCAACAGAAGCTTGAGAGACAGAGAGATGCTAGTAGAGCCACAGGACGGACAAGAATGATCCTCTTGTAAACAGGGAAGAGAGAAGGAATTCACATGAAGGAAGAGAGAGGGACATACTGGAAGCAGGAGGAAAAGCCAAGTTGCGTCCCACATTCAGGGATCTAAAAAGCCAATGTCAAATCACAGCTATGCAAATGGTGAGATTTGCTCTTAACTTCCCCCAAGGGCATTTTATTTCTCTTTCCTGGGAAATCTATGGACATCTGCACATTAGAAAAGCCAGGTTAAGCAAACAATACCAATGTGAAAATCCAATGACATTCTCAAGAGGTTCTTTGGGTAAATCTTGGGCATGTTTTCAAAGCAGAAACCATTTTCTCCATGTATCTCACTTTTCTCTGAACCTACACGTAGAAGTTCGCAGGACCTCTTGTAATAAAACAAGTATGAGAAACAGTCATAAGAATTCGACTAACACACATTTAATTGATTCCAATTTGAGAACTGGAATGTACCTAAGAGATCCCCTAATCCAACCGGTCCCCCATCCTGACTCATTTGGCAGATAAGAGAATAAAGCCCAGAAGGTAGTGAACTTGGCCTCTAACACTGGGGATTAGTTATACATATACATTCAAAAGATTCTGTTTCATTCCTGGGGCATCACAGGGATTCCCATCCTGGATCTTCTAATCACTAAGATGTCAAGCTTCTCACATAGATAGTTAAATTCTAACTTCTCCTTTTTTCTTCCTGATTTTAGATATTCTGGATGGACTTTTACCTTTAAAATAACTTGATATTCTCCTTGGACAATATCCTGGACTTGATTTCACTTCAATTTACCTGAAATGCATTCAATCATATAAAGTAGCTCGACTTTCTTCTCTGCCAGTTTGAAAATACTCTGGTTGAAATATTAAACCCTCTAATTTCCCCCTTGATTTCTAAAGCAGTGTTTCTCTCCCTAGGGGAATCCCATCCTTGAAATCAGCCAAGGATTACTCTGATTATTGTACATGAAAGGTTTACTGTTGATATTTGCAACTGTCTAAGGTTGGTCAAACTTCTGAGTAGTTTTGATTAGATGAAGTGCCGTCTGGTCTTCAAAATTTCAGGGCGAAAAATAAAATCTGGTAATGGTCCATTCTAAAACAAATTACAGCATTTGGAAGAATATAAAGGAGGACAATCATCTGGAAGACTACTGCTGCTGTGGGTTCATAGATGTTAGCTTTTCTGTGACTGAGTGAGTCTCCCTCGGCCAGAGAGAGTCCAACAGTCACATGATTTCAAATCTGGAGGCAATCTCTTTAATAAACCCCAACCTCTAAAGACACTGCTTGAATTAGTTCCAAATTAATCCCACCATCCACAGGCTTTTACACATTCCGAAGGAAATGACTTCAGAACTATATATTTAAAAAATTATTACTGTTCTAAAAGTGTTTCTCTTTCTTCCTCAGGCAAGCAAAGTTCAGCCTCCTACTTAGAATTCGTATGAGCTCCAGAAGTATAAGTGATTACATTTCTCACTATAATTTGATGCTTTACTTATTAAAAAAAAAAAAATCTTGTTGGCATCAGCAGTTTCGGATTTGCCTGGATATTTAACTCAGGCTGCTTTATTGGCAGAGCTAGAATTTTTAAATTTTTATGGGAGCTTTAATTGTCCTAAGTAGGTAAAAAATGATGTCAGGTCTTGCTCTGGTCCCTCATCTATGAAGCTAATTCTACTCTTGTCAGACCCTTCTCTCTGTGGCAATCTGAAAGAAATAGGAGATAGTTATTTTCTACCCGTTCCTCCCATGTAGAAACCTGTTCACTGTTATTCACTGGCCCCAACTTAGCTCTGGGTCTCTGCCCACACCTTCCCCTGCCAAATAATCATTCTCGGCCTAGTCCATACTCCTTATTTCTCTAAGCACGTTATGAAAAACAGCCTTCTAATAATTAGAATATCCAAAGATTAGAATATACTGCTTCAGATGATAACGTGATTCGTGTTCTTGGAAATGTTTGGAGAACACTCAATGAGATGCTGCAAAGATTTCTACCTGTGTGTGCTGCTGGGCTAGTCCCTTTACCTCTGAAGATCAATATTTCTACAGTTTTAAATTCTGCTCCCTCCATAAATCTCTTTCATTTTCCTTCTTATCATTTGCCAAGAAATCATATATTGAGTGCCTTGTGGTGTTCCTTTACCTAGTTGTCTGTATGTTATTTATTTTCATGTTTTCATTTTTTGCCCAAATATGCTACTTGAAAATATTCCCTTAAACCCTACACAGTGACTGTTGGTGTTTCCCGTAGGGATTTAATACATACTTACTGACTTCCTGTAATATCAAGACTTGGTCTTCACCCAATACTGATTATCTGCTGTGCGCCAGACACTGTTCTAGATAATGGAGATACAGCAGCAAGCAAAAGCTATACGGTCTGTGCATTCGCGGAGTGCACATTCCAGAGAGGAAGACCGACAATGGAGAGTAAATACACTCCTTTGTGAAGGCAACATGCGCAATAAAGGCAACGAAACAGAGAACTAGCAGGGTTGAGCGGAAGTACAGCTACATTAGGGAGCGTGGCCTAGAGGAGCTCTCTGGGGACTACAGCCTGCAAATGAGCCAACTATGCAGAGAGCTTGGAGAAGAGAGTTCTAGGCATCAGGAAAGGGGGGTGCACAGGCCCTGGCTGGGAACACTCCTCTGCTGGAATCCAGCTGTGAAGGGGGAAGGGACAGCACCTTGAAACTGGGATCTGTTTGTCTTGTCACCTTCCTCCACTACTTAAATTTCAAAAAACCTTGTGCTCCCTTTGGCTGTTTACACTTAAACCTAGACTTTAACCCTTTGACTATTAGGTTTTCTTTGTGACAGAAACCTTAGCATGGCATTTGGCTCCACCCTCTCACACACCCCACTCCCCATCCACTGGGCAATTCTGTTGACCCTGCCGCCAAAATATCCTGAAAATCCAACCTCCCACTAGTCTCCTAACAGGTGTCCTCACTTCTCTCTTTGCCTCCTCTCCCAGGTCTACTATCATTCAAAGTCTATTTCAAACCCACAGCAGCCAGGGTTTTCCTTCTAAAATGCTAAGTCTGATCACGTCATTCTCCAGAACCACACAGGAGCTCACCATTTTGCTCCATATAAAAGTCAAGGTCCTTAAAAAGGCCAGCAGGGCCCCATGTGATCTAGGGACCTGGTGCCTTTCCGACTTCATGACGTCACACCTCTGCTCCATCCACAAGGCCTCCTTTCTGCTCCTGAACACCCCAGGCATACACTAGCTTTAGTCGTCCACACTCTCTGGACTGCTCTTCCCCCAGGGAGCTGCTTGGCCAATTTCCTCACTCTTACAAGTCTTTGTTCAGATCTCAGCTTCTCAGTGAGACTTACCAAGTCCTCTTCCTTTAATCCTGTAAACTACCCCCACCTCCGCCCCACATTCTCCTGATCTCCTTTGGCCTGTTGTACTTCTTTATTTTTCTTCAAAATACTTTATCACTTTCTATCATATAAATTAGCTTGTTCATATGTTATGTTTATTGTATAAGCCCTGTCTCTCTCCATCAGAATGTCAACTCCACAAAGCAGGGATCTTTGTCTGTTGTGTTGAGTGATGTACTCCAAGTGCCTAGAATAGTGTCTGCACATTAAAAAGTTATTGAATGAGTCAATCAACCCATTACACAGAGAGTGCCCTGAAAAGAAATTATTTCATAGTACAGGTCTACAATTGTCAGTCACTCCAGGTAAGACTGGGTTTGTATCTGAATGGAGCCTAATATCAATTCTGTTGTGCCACTGAACATGAAGAACATTCTAGAGAACATTAAACTTTGGATGGAAACATTGGGGAGGTTCTCAAATTATGTCAGATCTAATCACTGGTGGGTAATTTCAATAAGGAAATCTGGGGACTTCCCTGGTGGTCCAGTGGTTAAGAATCCACCTTCCAATGCAGGGGATGTGGGTTCGATCCCTGGTCGGGGAACTAAGATCCCACATGCCGCAGGGCAACTAAGCCTGCGCACCACAATGAAAGATCCCACATGCTGCAATGAAGATCCTGTGTGCCACAACTAAGACCCGACGTAACCAAATAAAAAGAAAAAATAAATGAATAAATAAAATCTGAAATGTGTTTTCACCAGGCTCAAAAAAAAATGTCTTATGGGGGGGTGGCACATGGCGGGGGGGAAGGCGAGGAGGAAAGAGAGGGAGAGTACAAAGAGGGATAAAGAGAAAGAGACACATAAAAACAGTTATGGGAAATGTGCAAAACATGAACCATTTCTGCCACTAACATCTTGGAATACAATATAAATGCCTTCATCTGGACATCTGCTTAAGTTGATAAGGTTCCCCCTTTTGGTTAGAAATACCACTGGGAGGAATTTAAACTTCACCTGGACATTCTCCTTCCAGACACTCCCCGCGAGGGAGGGGTGTACCGAGGCGGAGGGCACAGGGCAGGTGCCAGCTGGGCCCTGAGTGAGGGTCTCTGAGCTGTGAGAGAGCAGCCTGAGGAGGGCGGAGAGCAGTGGTCCGTTCAAAACAGGTTATGTTTCTTCGTGAAGAGAAAAACCTGTCATTTCAAAGGAAAAGGAAACAGCAATGTGCTGTCCTGTTTATTAGAATGAAAGCTGGAAATACTGTATCCTTTTCCAAGAATGCTTTGACAGAAAAAAATCACGAGTGTTATCCCCCTAGTGCCATGCAAGTGGTATGTTTTTGGAAACAGCCCAGATTGTTTTCACTTATTATTTTCTATAAAAGAGTAAATATAATAGTTAAATGGATATTGAAATCCAATGATTTGCACATAAACCAATTTAGAAAACAGAAAAGAAAATCAGGGTCTATGTCCTAACTTTGTTCCAGAAAATAATTACCAAAAAATTTTCAAGTTTCTCCTCTTTCCAAATGAGAGTGTTTTTAAAATGGGAGAGAATGGCATTTTGTTGCCTATTTGCTATCATCCACCTGTACCTATTCCTTGGGAATTGGCACCTGGTTGTTTCAGCTTCCATTTCTCTCTAGAAGCTGGAGGCTCCATGTGGCAAGGCCTTGCCTTATAGTTACTTTCCGAGCTGTCCTATGATTCGCACAGCGCTATGTGCTAGAAGGTGTCCTGTCAATTTCTGATGAACGAATGTCCTCATCATTCGGTTCCCAACTGCTCTGGCTGCTACTCCAAGTTTGTTGCTCCCCGAACAGTTTCAGGCAGTTAACTCAAAATGCAGTCAGGTTTCCACCAAAAAAATCACACAATAGCAAGCCATCGAAACTGAAGTCTGGCTTACAGGAAGTCTGTGTGCCCTAAAATTGCCTTCACTTTGACTTTTCCCTTTGAAAGCATCAACTCCATGAAGGAGACACTAGGTAAGTAGCACTGAACTGGCCTAAAGGACTGGGGACTCTATGGAAAATATTTCAAACTCTAAAGAGCTGTTTAGCATGAGTACCATTTTAACAGCTATTCAGGGTTAAAATGTGTCTTACTTTCCATTGTTATGTCGCTGCTGCTGCTGTTGTCATTTCCCAGAGAAAATGCTGCCTTTTCCCAATGCCAGAGGATAAAAATTGATGTCATTTTAAGAAATGTAACAATTTCCTTCAGTGTATGCGGCCCCCTTGTAAGTGCATCTTGTCAGCATTGTCAATGAACGAACAAGGAAGCAAATCTATAAGAAAACAAATTTTCAAGACAGTAAGTCTATAAAAATCTTATTTTCTCTTAGGATAATTATTTTGACTTTTTATGTATATTTAGATATCTTTAGAAGCCTATGCACAGTTGTTTTTTTACTGTCATACACTGCAGCAAAATAAAAATATTTTGTATCATATTGTACAGCAAAGCGTCATTAATCTGGATTCTATCAATTGGGAATTCATAAAAATGTTGTTCAATTCAGCCTATATATACTCTCTGCAGTGGCTACGAAACAGTAGCTGGCCAAACAAACTCACAGTGTAACAATTCAGGAATAGTTGCCTTACATAAGAAAAGCAAAGTTTTCACAATGTTTTAGCACTATCTATCCGTACACAAAGTGATATGAATAGATAATGGATGAATGCAGTTAGATAATGGACAAGTATAGTTAGTTTAGATAAACAAAATTGGAAAGACCACATACTGTGGAACTTTTTTTTTGTTAGCTATTTAAGCATGTATTAACAAGCCCTTTGTAATCAGTCAGTTAACATACATTCATTGAGCACTCACTATGTGTTAGACACTCTTTCACGTGCTATAGACGGTCCACTGCAAACAAACAAAAAGGGCTCCTCTGCTCATGGAACACTCTAATACGGAAGACAGACAAGACAGACAGACATGCAGACACACACATAAATAAGCACACTGCTCCCCTGTACACCCTCCACCCCTTTAGCTTAGATCGAGATCATCTGAGAAGATCTGAGGCATTCAACTTGAAACTTGAATGTAAAGATTCTGGGAATGAACTCTCCAAACAGCAAGAACAGAATTTGCAAAGTCCCCAAGATGGGAATGAGCCACAGGCGCTCAAAGAAAAGAAAGAAGACTCAAGTGGCCAGAAAGAAGTGAGGAAAGTGAGGGGAGATGAAGTTGGAGCGGCAGAGACAAGACCCACGGTGTCAGTGAACCAGTGTAACGAGCTGGGATTTTGTACCGTTTGGAATGGGGAGCGATTGGGGAAGGGGGATTGGTACATTACACTGCCACCATCTGATTTATACTTTAAAAGGATCGTCCTGGCTGCTCTGTGAAAGACAGAGAAAAATAGGATGAGAGTGAAGTTTGGGGGATGATTGAGGGGACCTCTGTAGGAGGTGGGCTGAGAGGTGACTGTGGGTTGTAAAGGAGCCATAGCCGTGGTGCACAGAGAAGTGGTCACATTCAACAAGCCTCCTGGAGAAAGAGACTAAGGACAAAGCATAGCTATGGAGCAAATGTGAGGTCTTACGAAGAAAAGGAATCAAAGATAATGGCTACCTTTCCGGCAAGGGCAACCAGGGGATGGGGAGATGGCTTGGAGATGGAGCAGGAGTGGGGTTTGAAATCAAGAATTCTATTTTGTTCGTGTTACGCTTAATATTTCTACTGGACATCTAAGGCAAGATCCAGAGTAGGCAGTTAAATATATGACTCTGCAGCTCCGAGAAGGGATATGGGGTGGTTTAAATGTGGAAGTCCCAGTAGAGAGCTGCTGTCAAAAGCCTGCGGTTTGGAGAAGGGTCTGAATAGAGAAGCCTGGTGGAGGGGAAGAGCCACAGGGCAGGTACCCAGCCACGACCCCCTCCTCCCCAGCCCTGAGCCTCAGAAAGCCAAGCAAGCACCGGGCTGCCTTTGTAGACACGGCCACAGAGCTTGTGTATCTTCTGCTCAGGTACCTTTTAATTAGATCTCTCTCTCTCCCCTTTACTCTCACTGTGTTTCATTCTCAAATCCAACTCTCCCACTTTGCTTTTCTCCTGCTGCCCCCTTTCAGCATGCCTCTCTTTCTCCTCCTCTTGGGGCCCCTTGCCCTCCCACAGTAATTTTGGAAGGAGTAAAGTAAAGCACAGTGACTAAGTGCTAGTTCTGTGGGTTTCAGTTTTCACGCAAGTATGCATATAGAAATAGATGATATTTAAGACTCTTTAAGACCCACAATTCCTGGGTTACAATTATCATGTGTTTTGCCATAATCCATATTAGTGGTTTAACCGCTAAAGGCAGCTAAGATAAGATTTCTAACAGTATATGTAAGTTATGTTGCTATTCTTTCATTTATTCATTAAACAAACATTTATAGACTATCTACCATGGACAAAGCCTTGGAGAAGTACAGAATATTTAAGATGATGTTGTTATGTTCTGAGAAAGGGAATAAAGCACACTCATGCGACAGATGTACACCAGTTCTGATTAGGGCAGTTAAACATGTTTAAGTGAAGCTTATAAACATTTAAAAATTCTATTCTTTAAGAACACCTACCCTTACAGATTTCTTTCCTCAACTGTGTACATAAAACTCCTTCCACTAAAGAAAGTTACAAGGCTAAGGAAAAAAAGACTTATCTCAATACAACAGAATATTAGTTGATGACATTGTTGAGAACAAATTACTGAATGTTTGCAAAAACAAGGAGCCAAAAAACTATAAAAGCACTACTTAATCTAAGCATTTTATTTGACAATGGTATTCTAAACTTAAGATATCAAGCTTTTTTTTTTCCACCACTGGAAAAATTGTAATGGGAAATAAATCTCAAAAGTCCTATTAAATACAGCCAACACAGGGCACCCTGCATGTGTTCACATAGGTTTTCATGCCCTTTGATTTTAGAGACACTTGACCATAGGGCAGGAGGGAGGGCAAGTTCTGGCCAGGAAAACTCCTGCTGACCTCAAAGTTCATTTGGGCTCTTCTCCATTCCCAAGGATTCGATCTTTTTGTCTTCACTAAACAGTTATTAGGCAACAACAGACTAATCAATTTGGTCAAGCAAGTATGTCAGAGGACACACATAATGGCTAATAACTTTAATTTGATTTAGCATGTATCAAGCACTTCGCTAAAAAGGCACAGGCATTTTTCACGTGCACTAATGCATTTGATCCTCACTGCAAAACTAAGAAGCAGGTATTATTATTCCCAACTTTGAGATGAAAGATTGAGGCTTAGAGGTGTTGAGTAACTCCTCAAAGTCACAAAGCTAGTAGAGTGCAATTCTGGACCTCAAAGCCCACTCCTCACTGCTGGAGAACACAGACCCTGCGAAGAGACAGAGGGAAGGCCAAATTAAGCAATGGCCAAAGACGGTGATCAGCACCGATAGAGTCTGATTGATTTAAAGTCTCTTCCTCATCATTACACGTGAACGCTACACCATCACTCAATGAATGCATTTGTTGAAAGAAAACTCTGTTTTCCCTAAGATACAAAAAAAATACATCACCCCTTCAATTCATACGGTTTTTCCTTCAAGTAAACAAGAGTCAGCCAAAGGGAAGGCAGCAAGTTTCACGGTCAACAACCGCCAAACCATCCCCAGCTAAGTACCTGGATCTGCTAAGTCATTAGTGGGCTTAATAAATATAGATGCCATTCACAATGCAATCGTTGGACAATTTCACAAACTTCTTACAATTCAGAAACCTACAGGCTTAGAAGAAAATACTGGACAAAGGCAAAGAGCAGATTCTTCTGGCTAATGTCTAATCTGAGTTGTTTTCAAAGCAGCTGCTTTCCTGGATTCTCTTCTGAACAGTTGGGGAACCCAATGAAATATTCACTCTGCTTAATTTAATGTCACGGCTACCAATGCTGTTTAACCTTCTTCCTGGTGATAATAAAAGAGAATTTGATGTATTGTATATCACTTAACAGAAGTACCCAGGAACATTAAGGTAGAATAAAACAACAGGCCCACGGCCCACGTAAATTCAAATCCATGGAAAATGATGGACGCCTCTTACATCTACAAATGTATATATCTTTCCATAATGCCCATTTTAATGAACTGACTTATAAAGAGATTAATCTTCTTAGTCTAAATAGCAACTCACTTGAAATTTATTTTCCTATTGCTGTCTGTGCAGGGGTAACTGAGAGAGAATTCAGTCTATCATCAAGAGACACCAACTTCTCTTATCCTATCCCTGCTATCAAGCTAAGAATCTAGCTCCTAATATACGTGGAGAAAAATGAATTACTCAGAAGTGCACATAATTCTGAAGACAGTGCTCAATTCTGTGTCAATAAATTCCAATCAGCTTTATTTTTTTTAGCGGCCTAGAAAAAATACTTGCTTTGTAATCACCACCATCACTAGGTATTTGATACATACGCAAGGAGGAAAAAATTTTTAGAAGTTTAGTCAAGCCTTCCACATCAGAACAGACAAGGTTCTAGCCCAGGAAGGAAATACCAAATGGAACCTTCTCATAGCCACAGAATCAGGATACCTTTTACCAGCATCTGCTTACTCAGATCTAAACAGCAAGCAGATGGTACAGTAGTTCGAAAGTTAACTTCAACAGGGCATCTCCCTGGAGCTCTAACCAGAATCCTTGACAGTGGAAGGATTCGGCCTCTGCTTTTTACACTTTCAGAAGCTAAGGTCTGTCTTCCGTTCAGCTCTCAGCACCTGGGTTCTATACTAACTGTCCAGTCACTTTGTGTGCGGGGTCCAGTGACCTCCCTAACCACTCTCCAGGACATTCCACAGGGTCCTGGTCTCTGCTTGAGTCTTCTGCATGCTTATTGTTTCTTTTATCATGTTGTCTTTTCCACATATTTTATTCCACTTTTGTCAGCACCTGAGAATATGCAATCTTTGTTTATTTCAAAAACAACCTTTGTCAAGAGTTCATGTGGTCTTTTAAAAACTTGTCTGGCTCTTAAAAGTTACCCTTAAATAAAAGGTTTTTAACTTTTTAAAAAAGTTCTTCATTTATGCTACTGGTTTATATATTTTTATGCAATGTTTTTATAGTAAAATGGAGCATGTTGGATCCAAAGTCTTAGGATATTCTTTCCTGGACAAAGGATTGTGGTCTAGGGGTTAGAAGACTCTGCCCGACTCTGCCCAACCTGCAGGACTCTTGAGAAGCTGCACACTACGAATGCTTTTAATCTGCTCTGACAATCAAGACTCTAATCCCAGGACCTGCACCCAGACTTAAGCCACAAATCCAATGTCAGGCTGGGGACTGGAGCACGGCACCTTGAAGGAAAGCAAAGGCCAGGAAGGAAGGCAAGCAGTAGACCTTTCAAGGACATTTCTTAGGAACAAAGCTCAGGCATGGAGATGACTGGGATTGCCCTGTGCCTGATTTCCAGGACCAGGCCTCTTTCCTGTTCATTGGCTTCTGCTAAATTTAGCTGGAAACCTTCCAGACAGTTCCAACCTTTATCTGACCCCACTCTATCTGTGCAATATTCTCTTTATGCTACTGTTAGAACCAGCCCCCGAAGACACTCATCTGGGGTCTGGCTTAGACTAGTAGTTAAGAGCATGGAGCCAGACTGCCTGAGTTTGAATCCCGACTCAAGTACCTCCTCTGTGCCCTTGAGCGATTTATTAAACTCCTGCGTCTCCGTTTCCTCATTTGCAAAGTGGACGACTAACAAGCTTCCATTCAGAGGTAGGTACTGAGTGAGTTACTCTGTGTAGGCACTGAGGGCAGTGGTAAGTAAGCCCCAGCTATGACTAACACCTGCCTCCCTTCTAGTGCTAAGTGTCGTTGTGAGACCACCACCGCCGGCCCATGTCTCTGGCTCTCTGCAGCGGAGCAGAGCGCTTGCTCTGCCCCCTGCCTCCAGCACTGCGACGGCAGACAGGGCTGCGCTCCACATTTGTGCCGTCTCCCCTGGTCCTACGCATACGCGGTTCACAGGCTCTTCAGCCTCGCTTTACGGGCTGCTCTGCTCTCAGCCATACATACTAACACTGGTAAGTCACAGCTTCCACTGAGTGCAGCCTGACTGCTGCATCAAGCACTGAACGTCAGCAAAGAGAATCTGTGAAATGGGAGTAAAAACCAGCTGAATACAAATGGGTAAGATGATTCAAAGGAAAGGGAATGCCTGTGTTTGGGAGCAGCACTGACTCAATGTGTACACACTTTGTTTGACTAGTCTTTATAAAGTGACTAGTGACCCTCTGGCCGCTAATAAACACTGAATTTAGGCCAAAACAGCATATTTATTTATTCAGCAAATATTTGAAAGTTTCAGACACTGAGCTATAATGGAGAACAAACAATAGATAAGAAGCAAGAAAATAAATAAAATCATTTCAAATGTGTTAAGGGTGATGAAGGAATGATTGGATGGTTAGGGAAGGCCTCTCTGAAGAATGGGTGTTTAATAAATAATGAATGAGAGCCAGCCATGGTTAGAGGATGAGCATTCTAGAAAAAGGGGAAGTGCGTGCAAAGGCCCTGTGGTAGAGATGAGAAAAATATTTTTTTAAAAATAGAGTACAGTTAGAAAGAAGACTGTTAGGCATCAAGTCTGTATCTGCCTCAAACCAGCTTGGTGATTAGGTTCACGTGATTCCTTCCAGCTCTAAAATTCCGTAAATGTCTCTAGGAAGTGATGTATTGATTGGTACAGATAAGGCAGATTATACTGGCTCTAGCACTCTGGACTGACTATAAAAAATGCCAGAGGAAGGCATCTCAGTAGATGACATGCATAAGCAGTCATCCGCTTTCATCACAAGAATAAATAAGATGAATTGGATTTCAGAAGCTTTGTTGTGATCTGGTTAGTCAAGGAAAGAGTAAAGTGGTCATAGACAATCCCCCATCTCCACAATGTAAAAGACCACAGGACTTGAGGATGGAGGTGATGTGGAGAGAGAAAGTGGGACCTGGAGATGACACCACAGACAAGCAGATCCATGAATGACCTGGAGTTTAAAAAATCATTTCAGAAAGTTTAAACTCCAAAGGCTATTCAAGAGTATCAGTCAAACTGCTCTGCAGGGGCTTTGAAACAAACACCCTTTTCAAGTCCCTTCTGAAAAATTCATCTCCAATTATGAAGACAACTCCAATATTTCAGGTAAAATTTCCTCTTAATGAGGGAAGAGAAAGAGTCTGGGGACAGATGAACTCAGTTGCCTGGCTAAGTATTTAATTTCTCACTTAGGTTGGCAAGTCAAGACAGACAGCCTTAGTTCATACATTAATATTTATGAAAACTGGCACAACGTCCCATTTGGAAAGAAGATCTGGGGGAAATGCTATATCCAGCAATGGCAGCCCAGACTCTCTGGACTGCTACATGCTGGAGTAGGTGTGCCCCTCGATACAGAAGGTAAACTCCCAATTAATGTGGCATTTATGTTGTGAAAATATCTTTACAGATAAATTGCTCAAATGGAGGCCTCGGAAACCATAGCAACTATACATTTTAATTAAAGTTTGCGGCTTGAAAGGAGAACCTTAAATAATTGGTGCCTCCAAGTCTTTGCTGAATTGGCTTAGCTACGGGAAATACAGGCTTTTAATAATAGGAAAAGAAAAATCTTCCAATTACTATGCGCCTCTCTTAGAATGTGAGATAGCCTGAGTTAATTCTCCAATATATGAAGCTAAAATATGCCCTCTGAATAGAAAGTCCGTTGGAACACAAAATGGAAGAAAAATTATAACTCTGGCTTAGGAATGTTTTTCCAGCCACGGGTAAGACACATACAAAAGACATTTTAAAAACCTTTTGACAACTACCATTAATACTTTCAATTTATTGAATGCCATTGACGTCTGTTTATCATAGAAAAGTGACATTTTGCTATTTTGTGAATAACTGCCTGAAACAGAAGTGGAAATCTTTAACCACATACTTATTCAACAAATATTTATGGTCCGTCAACCATGTGTCTGTACTGAAGACAAATATCCTAATAGAATATATTTAACAGAACATTCCCGTGCTATGTGCTTTCTGGACACTTTGTTTTATTCTCACAATAGTATCGTAACTATTCAACAGATAGGGTGACAGGGATCTAGCAAAGGTTAGTGACTTTTTCCAAGTCAAGTACTAACATTGGGTCTACAATTGCAAACCAGTTCAAGGCTTCAAGAGAACTGGTCAGTTAGCTTCATCAACAGCCTATCAATTTCTGTCAATAGTAACAATGCCAAAAATAAAACTCAGGTAAATCACTGGAGTGATCTATCTGTGCACTCAGCAGGAGAGAAAGGTCCTTTGTGTGGGTCCTTGTGCCCAGTCAAAAGCAGAAATAAAATTCTGTGGCTCTAAATATACAAAAGAAAAAAATCCAAGATGGAATCAGATTGGTTTTGTCCCTAATATCCAAGAACAGGTTATAGGAGGACAATATAAATGTCCATATGATCATATAAGCGTCCTGGCAAAGATTAATAGTTAAATGCCATCCAAACCAAATTTGGCACTGGGGCAGTTCTTGGAATGATTCCAAAAGGAAACAGGCAACATTTTATTTGAAATTTATAATCTCCTTGGCTATCAACTGATCCAAATATCTATCGAAGTTCTTTTAACAAATGTCTCAGGAATGCATTGCTATTATTTATTATTAGCATTGTGCTCCCCTGTCACCACTCTATCCGGTCCCAGGTCTCCCAACACCAAGTCCAGCACTGAGCCGACTCCTTCCAGGTGGTCTGTGCACGGCCACCAAGCTGGGAAAGTTCCAACTTTCAACTAAACAGGGAAGCTGGGATTTGTTATTTTTTCTGCCTGAGGTGGCTCTGTTTGCACATTCATTCTCCCAGGTCCTACACATCCACTTGCCACCTCACAGAGGAAGTTCTCATGATCATCCCCTGCTACAAAACACACAGCCTAGCACACAACAGGGTTTCAAAAGTCTTTTCTTTGAGGTTTGATTTACTTATGCTTTTGCCCATTTAAACACTGGCCCTTTTCTTTGTAAAATCTATAAATCCCACCTATCTTTCAATACCTGGCCCTCAAGTCCTTCCATCTCAGCAGTCCTTCCAACTCCCTTGACTAAGTTAGTCTGTCATGGTCACTCCTGTCTCTGAATTCATACCATACATTGCCTTAACTCAATGAAATGCTATGTAGAATAACACTGGATTCCATTCTCTTGTATCCATATGGTGGTTTTACTTCCCCAGTTGTGTAAGTTCCTTGAGGGCAGGAGCTTGGTTGATATCCCACTATGTCAGGCACAATGATAGACACGTGGTATAAGCTGCATAAATACTTGCTACGTGGGTAAATATTTTCAGTCTCAAAGTCATTTCCATAGCTTGATTCAATCACTAAAAAAATAGTCACTTTTACTTCCACCAAGTTGTTTTATGAAATTTCCTCATTCTCAAAAGGCCACTGGGAAAAAAGTTATTTATGCAAAATGCAGCCTGATAAAACAATTAGTATTTTTTTCCTATTCTTGATTAGAAAATGTTTAAACAGATTGCATTTAAGAAACTACCTCAGCCAACCCCATGGGAGGTGGGGTGAGTGGGCAGAATTCCAAAAGTTTATTTGTAAATCACTTGTTGGGAAAGAGGAAAACACGTTCCCAGTGACTGAAATAATGCCCTGTGTCAGGGGTTCATTTTCCAGAAGATGTAACAGATGCAGCAAAAGGGGCTGAGAGGAAGAGAAGCGGCTTCGGGGAGGCTGACCTGACTCCCAACACCAAGGCTCTGGGAGAGGAAGGAGGGACAATCACAGGCACCCTCCACACCCCTTCCTCTAAATCATGATTGGGAATCGGGGACCAGTGCGCTCCAGGGCTGGGGGACAGGAAATTCCAAACAGCAGCGAGTCTCCACTATAACTTTCAAGACGGAAGGGACACCAAGTTAAAGTTGAAAGGAAAGGACCACTTGTGGCTCTCCAACTGGACAAGCCATTTGTGTATCTGCAGCCTCATAAATGAGCAGTGGATATACTTAGGGTATCCTCCACTGGCAGGCATCTGGGAGATCATCGAACCCAGTCTTCCTCAGACTGTGTGCTTCCAAGCTCGAGATTCCCTCACCAAGTCAACAGCTGCCCGGGGGAAAAGACACGCTATGGTCAATCAGTTTGAGAACCACTAGGCTAAATAAAAGTCATCACAGGTCATCACTGGCTACTTGAAGATAATAACAAATACTGTAAATCTTGTCAATGTTGAAGACAGACCATGCAGCATTTCCCAAACTATGTTAACACAGAATGCTTTTCCCAAAGGACAGCACCATGCAGGTCATAGGTTGGAAAACGCACCTCAAACCATCCTCTGCATTTTACAGGTGAGGCAACTGAGGCCTAGAGAAGCAAAATAATTTCTGGAGACAGCAGGGTTAATATGTGGAAGAACAGGGACGAGACTCAGAATTTTGCTACTCCAGGTCAGTACTCTTTCTTCAGAGCACCTCTCAACTTCCAACTCCAGGTTCCGTTTTGTTAGGCAGCTGTGCCTCAGCCCCACCTTCTCTCCGCACCATCCTGAGGCTCTGCCTTCCCCCCTCCCTCCATAGCTAAGTGCCCAAGCTCATTCAAGACTGCCCTTGCCTCCTGGCCCTCATCTATCCTACTTAATATCAGATCTAATCTCAACTGCCAGCTCACCTGGATCTCTGCAGATTACCTGCCGCCGGAATCCCCATTGCAAGGTGGCTGATCACCAGCCAAAACACACCTGCTGCCCTAAACAAACCTTTTCAGTGCTGATTACTGCCTGCAGCAACACGATCTCCTGACACCACACACTTGCTCCCTCCACAGGCCCAGCGCCGACTATCCGACCAGAAGGCTCCCCAGCCTCTGCTGGGTGCAAGCAAAGTCCCTGCCCTCCCTGTGAATACCTAGTACTCACATCCCATTCCTGTTCCTCTGCCACCCAGCTAGCTATTTGTTGCCACAGGCAACATCATGTACTGGTGCCTGTAGGACAACCTTCTGCCACGGCAAGTATCCATGGCAACCAGATGAGGCCAGCAAATAGAATTAAACTCCACAGATAATTCCCCAAAGTTAGCTTAGCCGATAGATGATTTATCAGAGCAGTGAACATTTGGCAAAACTGAGTATATTGGGCTCCAAATCCTCTCTGTTGTATCATGGTCTGCTGGGCAAAGACATGGCTTAAAGTGAGAACCTGGAAAAGAGAAACAGCAGTCCCAGCCTTGACTGACCTAGAGAAAAAAACACTGCCTAGGAAACGAAACAAATGAGGGCAGGATGCAAATCATTTTGCATGGCAGGATATTAGTTCTCCTTATTCCCACTTAAAATTCAGCTAAATTTATCGAGGGCCTATGATGCACCAGGTAATATAAGGAACATAAAGAAATATAATACACATGAGATTTGCACAGGCTATTAGGAAAGTAAAACTGAAATGTATACAAAGATAAATATGATATAAATGACTGTTAAGATAAAAACAGAAGACAAAGTTACCACAAAAAAGAACATGACTAGCGGCCAACTGGATAGTACAAACAGTAACAGCCATGAAGTCAGGCAATAAAATGACAATTGATCATCTCTGCTCACAACAAAAGACTTTCAGGATACAAAAGACAGTAAGACCATCTGACTCATCAATCCTTCGATCAAATGAGCATGTTAAACCCTGACCCACGTGAGGGTTAAACAGCATGGTGTATATGAAGCATTTTGGAAGCATAAAGAACTCTACAAACTTAGTTATCATGCTCTTGTATTTCAGGATCAAAACCTAGACCACCAAGTCTATTCTCTTCATGTGAAACTCCAGAAACATTATTATCAAATCAGCTTCAGGACTGGTGAATACTGTCAGATTTTCAAAACTAGAGATGAAAGTGATTAGCACAGAGTAGGCACTCAATAAATATCAAATAAATGAATGTTAAAATGAAAGTGCTGTGCAGATAGTACTTCCTTTTCGCCAAGTTAAAATCCTTAAAATCACTTTATAAAGTGGACTCTCATAAAGCAATCATGTTTTCCCACTGAGACTATACAGTAATTGGATGCTTATTTCTGACCAAGGATTCGGTATTACAGCTGTCACAAATACGATCTACAATGTCATAAAAGCAAAGATAGAATAATCATAAATCTTCACAATCATGGAAAGCACTAAAGTTCTTCTTCAAAGCCTATAATAGGGGCATCATGCATGGTACACATTGATTACACAAAGGGCCCAATTCATCATAAGTTGTAGCTACATCAGAATACAACCCCATTACGTTATAAATGTAAACCCAAACCACGGTGGTAACTATAATAAACATTTAATTAAAAATGATTTCCTTGCTTTTTTAGCACTGTCTCCAGGTACTCAAACTCAGTCCAAGAAATTCTGATTTAGGCTCCCATTTTCTCCCGATAAATGTCTCATAACAGACAGAGGCATTCTAAATCATTCCATCAACTGAGAGCTGCCATTTAAAGAAGGTTTTAATGGATGTTTACTAGTGATAATGACAGTGATGATGGTGCTTCCACACCCCAAAAATTACTCCTTAGGTTACCATTACCACAATGCTTCTCTTTGTTTGCTCCTACCTCCTGCTTCAGACACAGTTCGAAAAGCAAACGCCCAACATCACACCTCAACAGCACCACCAGGAAGCAAGTGTCCCGACCCTCCTGTCTACTGCAGTCTCCACTTTATCAGACTTCTGAGTGCAGCAGTGCTTCTCAAGTATTAATGTGCATTCAAGTCACCTTTGGATTGCCTTAAAGTGTAGATTTTTGGTTCAGTAGTTCCAGGCTTAGATGACAGTCTTGTTGCTAGTCTGGGGACTACCCCTGAGATGTAAGGTATTACAGCGCTATGGATGCTTGAATCCTTGCTCTGCCCTCTACCAGCTGTGAGACCTTGAGCAAGTCATTCAGCCTTTAGAGCTGGTTTCACATCTGCAAAGGGGAATTTCTACTGCTCCATTCTTAGAATTATTGTAAAGGGGAACTGAACTCACATAGAAGCTCTTAGCATGGTGCCTGACACATGGTTAGATTCTCATTAAATATTAGTCACCATCACTTTATTGCAAAGTCATCAAAACCAACCAAACCAGGACAATGCTTAACAGATCATTAGCTTGAGCTTTCAGAAGCAATCTGTAAACAATTCTTACCAGAATTTCTAGAAGCCAGCAAAAGCCAAAATCCTATGTTTAAGTATTGATGGAAAGTGTCAAATGGAAAAAGGCACTAGGACCTGAGGGATGGTGTGAATGCTGCAGTGTGATGAGGGCAGGAGGGAAATGGGAAACAGTCAAAGAAGGCTGCCCCTGATGATTAACTCTAGAGTTTGAGACATTAAAGTCTGTACTCTCTTCCTCTGTCTCTTCCCCTGAGCCTTATCACCAGAGAGGACCAAGAATTCTGAAGAATTTAAAAAACTGGAACAAAATACAAATCAAAATTATTCTCTCCCTCCTATATTTCAAGTCAAAAATACCAGCATATAAGAATAACATATCCACGGAAATGTCTAAGGACACTGCCACCGAACTTACAGGAAATTTGGGTAGAAAACGTCATAGTTGACATTCTCTCCCTAAATTAAAAGTTGCCAGCATAGCAAGGATCAAGAGTTCCTTGAAGGTATGAATTCAAGAGAGAGACAAACGGCTCAAGCTGTAGGACGAATAGGGATTCAACAGTCTTCACTTTCTGTCTATTCACAACTGTAAACCTCAAGTGAAAAATTCGATGGGACTAATCCTTTCTTCCTAAAAAGCACGTGCAGTTTTCCATACGACCTTGCTTCCATTTTGCTTCCTGGAAGAATTCCTGCCTGCTGCTTTTTCTCAGCGGTACAGAGTGCTGTAGACCGCACACACTTAGATGTGAAGGGAACAGCTTTAACAGTAGAAATCTCATTTTTCTTTTTCCACTTTTGGGGCATTCTTAAATGAGCATTCTCAGATGTAGCCATATAAAAACTTGTTAAAAAACTTCTAATAATCAGTCAGAGTAATACTAAACCCAGGGAACAGGAAATCAATTAAGAATGTGCTCAGATAATCCAATAAAGTAAAGCGGAAGTCGATCAATTTTTTGTCTTGTTTGCTTGATTGGTCTGGTCGGATTGCCTTGGTTCTTAATATAAAATCATCATCGTGCTCCAACTTTGTAAGGGCCTTGTTATAAGTTAGAATAAAAGAACTCCATGTTATCTAAACAGAATTGCTCTGAGATTCCTGTTGTGTCCCACGCGAACCCTGGGACTTCCTGTGGCTTCTGGTGGCTGCAGTTGACAGGAGTAACAGAAAGGTAGATTCCAGCAAGGATATATACTAACCTCCACAGCATCCTAAACTGGTCTTTGATCCACTAGAAACTGCTTCCTGTATTTGGGGGCAACCCTCCTCTCTGGACTTGTCCCCCCACTTGTCAAACTAAGCAAACATCTGCTCAACAGGCAGTTGCATCAGTGAACATGGCCATGACGTTTCATCCAAGGCATGTCCCTGTCTCCCCTGAGACTATAAGTACGCAGGTTAAACAGTAGTTGGAACTGGAGACAGCAAATGACTCCAGCCCTGCCACAGTTGGATGGCACCAGGAATATGCCATTTCTTTAAGCCTCTTGTTCTTCGTATGTCATACGGGGTAAACTGAGGTTCTTGGTGCGAACAGTATGACTCCTCCAGGGCCTTGTACAAATATACAAGGAGGAAAAAAAACCACTCTTTTTCTCTATCAGGCAAAGTGTACATTAGAGTATAAAAACTCAAGAAGAAACCCTAATGTCTAGGCATGGAGCTAGACTTACATTCAGCCAACCGTGCTGTGAAGCCAACCTCAATCCCCACTGCCAAAACCCCAGGCCTTCTTGGAAGCATTCAGCTTTCCGGTTAACATCCTTTCCTGCCTTCAGCTAGCACAATAGTCAAAGTCAGTGACAACTTTCCCAAGGGGATACATGATGGCTTCTTTATTTGTTCAAATCCTTCCTAAAGCTATTTAACAAATGTGACAGTCAAAACATGAACCAATAACAAGTAGGCTTATTTCCCCAGTTCAAACTGCCCCAAAGTTTCTTTTTTTTCTTTTTTTTCTTTTTTTCCTAACATCTTTATTGGAGGATAAATGCTTTACAATGGTGTGTTAGTTTCTGCTGTATAACAAAGTGAATCCGCTATACGTATACATATATCCCCATATCCCCTCCCTCTTGCGTCTCCCTCCCACCCTCTCTATTCCACCCCTCTAGGTGGTCACAAAGCATCGAGCTGATCTCCCTGTGCTATGGGGCTGCTTCCCACTAGCTATCTATTTTACATTTGGTGGTGTATATGTGTCCATGCCACTCTCTTACTTTGTCCCAGCTTACCCTTCCCACTCCCCGTGTCAAGTCCATTCCCTATGTCTGCGTCTTTATTCCTGTCCTGCCCCTAGGTTCTTCAGAACCATTTTTCTTTTTTTAGATTCCATATATATGCATTAGCATATGGTATTCGTTTTCCTCTTTCTGACTTACTTCACTCTGTATGACAGACTCTAGGTCCATCCACCTCACTACAGATAACTCAATTTCATTTCTTTTTATGGCTGAGTAATATTCCATTGTATATATGTGCCACATCTTCTTTATCCGTTCATCTGTCAATGGACACTTAGGTTGCTTCCATGTCCTGGCTACTGTAAATAGAGCTGCAATGAACATTGTGGTACACGACTCTTTTTGAATTATGGTTTTCTCAGGGTATATGCCCAGTAGTGGGATGGCTGGGTTGTATGGTAGTTCTATTTTTAGTTTTTTAAGGAACCTCCATACTGTTCTCCATAGTGGCTGTATCAATTTACATTCAAAGTTTATTTTCAAAATCACTTTTATTATTAACCAAATGTTACACACAATCTTGTCACCTCTCCCATCAGCATCACCATTACTTTCTGAGCAATATTTTATACAGTGCCATTAGATAAGTTATCACTATACCATAAAACATTTTAGAAACTGAGCCTGTGATACCAACTAGGGTCTGTGAAGCTTTTATGATCATTAAGCTGGCGGTCTCACTTACTATGTTGCAAGCTGAAGTTCATAAAACTTATTTACAAAACAGCTGTATCTGCGTAGTTGCCTATCAGATTGAAGAGCTGGTTCTGATGTCAAGAAAGAAATTTAATTTTAACCATTACAAGGACTCATGTCATAAGCTACATAGTTTTTCTTCTAAAGTCTTCAAACAAGAAATAAGATCTAAAATTTTACTCTGTAGTTACCTTCTTATGAAAAAATTTTGACACAGGGACTTCCCTGGTGGTGCAGTGGTTAAGAATCCGCCTGCCAATGCAGGGGACACAGGTTTGAGCCTTGGTCCAGGAAGATCCCACATGCCGCGGAGTAACTAAGCCCACGTGCCACAACTACTGAGCCTGCACTCCAGAGCCCTCGAGCTACAACTACTGAAACCCGCATGCCTGGAGACTGTGCTCCGCAACAAGAGAAGCCACTGCAATGAGAAGCCCGTGCACCGCAACGAAGAGTAGCCCTTGCTCACCGCAACTAGAGAAAGCCCGCGCGCAGCAACGAAGACCCAACGCAGCTAATAAATAAATAAATAAATAAAAATTTTAAAACAGTTTTGACACATAAATTCATATTCTACGTTCTTTTCTCTTTTTTCCCACAGAAGGAATGCCTAGGTTTCCATCTAAACAAAATAAATCTTAACTCTCAACACAGCAGAATTATCATATTAATAATATTTTCAGGTTATTTCTACAGGAAGCAGTCTCAAGGTCTAGTTTAGAGTCTGGAACTTTGGGATCTAGGGAAGCCACCTCTCCTTTCCACCTCCAAAAGAGAATTCTGGTTTTTAAAGGAGAAGACTCCCCTAGCTTTCCCAAAGGTACAGCCTTCTCTCTCTCCAGGCAATAGCCTGTAAGTTGCAAGGCTAGGACTGCATCGACTCCAAGGCCAAAGAAACTTACTTTGGACTGTACAGTGCATCATGCATAGATTCAATGAGACTACAGATCTGCCAAAGGCCTGGACTCAGTGGACATCTAATAAATACCAGTTCTCTTTCCTTCCACTCACAAATAATTGCCATTCTGGCTGAAGGCCCCTCTTTGCTTTCAGTGAATGGTAGTATCAACAGTGAATAAACCTTACATAAAACATCCACAGTAGGTATTATTAGGTTCAATTTTCCAGTTGAGGGAAAGTGAAGTTCAGGGAAATTAAGTCTCCCCAACCCTCACTAACATTCAGATAACTAGAAGATAGCAGTCAGGATTTGAACCCAGATCTTTCCGAGTCCAAAAGAAAGTTCAATCTTGTCAACTCCCATCTTAAGTGGATCTTCACAGTTCCACAGTGCCCTAAAAGAAATTCCCGTTCCTGAGATGACACTGGCTGAACCCAGAACCCTTGCATGTATCAATTGATGAGAGCTCCCCCAACACTGTCTTCCATTTTAGTCCAAAATAGTTTAGGCAGGAGCAAGGAGTTCTTCCTACAGAGGTATAGACAGCCCAAAGAGTGAGTTTCAGAACAGAAACATTCTAATGAACACCAATTAAATCTCTCTCTTGTGGAAGCAGCTCAGATGTTCTTCTTCGGTAGAATGGATGAACAAATTGTAGCACATCCAGACAATGAAATATTACTCAATGCTAAAAAGAAATGAGCTATCAAACCATGAAAAGACATGGAGGAATCTTAAATCCATATTATCAACTGAGAGAAGCCAATCTGAAAAGGCTACATACTGTATGATTCCAACTATATGACATTCTGGAAAAGGCAAAACAATGGAGACAGTAAAAAGATCAGTGGTTGCCAGGAGAGGGGTGGAAGGACGAATAGGCAGAGCACAGAGGATTTTTAGGGTGGTGAAAGTAACCTATGTGATATTAAAATGATGGATATCTGCTATTATACTTTTGTCCAAACCCACAGAATGTACAACACGAAGAATGGACCCCAAGGTAAACTATGGACTTTGGGTGATTATGATGTATCAATGTAGGTTCATCAGTTGTAACCAATGTACCCCTTTGATGAGGGATGCTGATAGAGTGGAAGGCTATGCATGTGTGGGGCAGGGGGTATATGGGAAAACTCTGTACCTTTCTCTCAATTTTGTTGTTAAGTCTAAAACTTCTCCAAAGTATAAAGTCTTGGGGGGAAAAAAGTCTCATTTGAAAAAATGTCTGAAAATGGTGAACTACACCGGCTTCTCATGATTAGTTTGAGGAAATGTCGAGATTTGCCCACAATGGTTTGGGCTGCTGTCAAACCACCAGGTCATGTCCTTAAACGTCTAGTCATGCTATGAGAGTAAAAACAGGACGCTCTCGGAGTGAATGAACTTCGGAATGGGAGTGACTCATGGAAAATGTGCTTCCTGAAGACATTTAAGTGTTTGCTACTGACAATGACGTCATGAGGGCTGTGTTCAGAAAGGCCTTTCTTCCCTGCATTGTTACTCACACCAAGCTTACCTCAACTGTCAATTGCCGCTGCTCAAAGCACTCAAGAAGTCAGTCCTATATATGAGTCATATCCACCTCTCTGTACATAACAGATGTATCTGGAAAAGATTTTTTCGCTCTGGGTAAATCCAAGTTTCTTTCTGTCAAATCATTTTATATCAGGTTTGCTTTAGTCAAAGGTATTACATCTTCTGCAGCAAAGCCGGAAGCAGGCAGGAACATCTTGACATTGGAAGGAGTAGAGCTACATAACAACCATTACAGGCTATTCTACCAACTTTGCTTCACTGCAGGCGGGTGCTGGGATGCACTTGGGCTGTCTGTGCACCCTGCTCTTTCCACTTGAGCCATCACTGGATCCACCATCTTGCTTGCTAAGTAAAACAGCCCAGATACGGACAAGGCGTGGGCCCTGAAGCCACAGAGACATTTGTTCTAATCGTGGTGCTGCCAATTATTAGGTACACTACTTTTAATCTCCCCGACTCTCAGTTTCCTCGCCTGTAAGATGAAGGTAACAATATTTTGTAGAATTGCTGTAAGCATAAGAAATAAATAACTGGTACAAAATAATCAACGATAGGCTAAGTATTATTACTTTTACGTGCATACATCCATAAAGAAGAGCAAACCCAAAGTCTCCACGTATCAGTGTCACTCAGTAGAAGAAAAAGGGCCATTTATTCAACAGATATTGGTTCATTAAGTTTCTAGACTACCTCTTATCATTGGGCGAGGCACCAGGGTCACTCCTACGAATGAGCGAGGGCTGCATAGAGCTTGACTCCACTGAAAAGCTGATCTGATTACACTGGACTTAAACCCAGCTTTTTGAAAGCACAGATGATAATTTCTGTGTTATGGAATTAACATATTTCGTCATGGTGAATTTCATTATTTACTACTTTTCTTGTTTTGCATACTTAAAAGCAGGCAATCCCTTTAACTGGTAAGACTATAACATGCAAGGAAATGAAGAAAAATGAGTTTAAAAACATTTATAATAAACTACTCAAAAAGACTCCAATTTCAACTATTCAAGGTACAGGAAGTAAATTATGAAGATGACCCCCTTAGATTTCTTTGGTTTGGGCTGAAGTTCTAGAAATTCTTTAAATGTTTAACCTTATCTCCAGCTTAAAAATCTAAATTATTAAGAAAGTCACATAAATTTTGAATCTAGCAAAACCACTCATTCTGAATTTTCAATCAATCAACCTGAATTAGGCAAAATGCCTTTCTAAGATAACAACAGCTAGGAAAAGAAAAATGTAACCCACTTTGTACGATAATCACATTGAGTCTGGCAGTATCTTACTAGATCATCTTGTGCGGAAGGAGAGGTGCTGCATCTTGCTCGCTGCTATAACTCAGCACCCAGCCCGGCCCTGGCACATAGTAGGTGTTCAATAAATATATATTGCCTAACCAAGTGTCAAACATGCTCACTTGAAATTTTATTACACATGGCAGCTCTCCAGCTGGAAACAGTATGGACCATGCTATGGACTGAATGTCCTCAAATCCCTAGGGTGAAGCCCTAATTGTCCCCCCAAGTGATGGTATTTGGAGGTGGAGCTT
Organism: Eubalaena glacialis; assembly: GCF_028564815.1. Classification (NCBI taxonomy): domain Eukaryota; kingdom Metazoa; phylum Chordata; class Mammalia; order Artiodactyla; family Balaenidae; genus Eubalaena; species Eubalaena glacialis. The sequence goes on along the minus strand of NC_083729.1, from coordinate 48,237,978 downwards.
TTGAAAGGTAATTAGGTCATGAGGGTGGAGCCCTCATGAATGGGAGTAGTGCCCTTAAACGAAAAACACGAGAGATGATCTCTCTTCTCTCTCTAGCATGTGTGGATACAACAACCAGGAAGAGGACTCTCACCAGAATCCTATCATGCTGGCACCCTGATCTTAGACTTCCAGTCTCTAGAACTGTGAGAAATAAAGTTCTATTGTTAAGCTACTTAGTCTGTGATATTTTTGTCCTAGCAGCCCAAGCTATGACAGGGGGTTACTACATGCAATAAACACAGTAAATAAAACATTTCTAAGTCATTATTTTCACTAACTTAAACTCACACCACCACAATTTCTCTGACCTAATTAAATTAGACATATGATTGTGTAAGTGGTGACGCAATGAGTTAAAATTTGAATATTTCTATAAAACATTTTCATTCCAAGTCAAAAATTGCTGTTAAGAAAGACAAGTTTTTCTGTGCTGAAGTGTCACAGAACTTGTAGTATAGAAGGAGAGGCCATGACCATCCTGTTCATAACCGTATCATTTAGCACAGTCTGGCACGTAAGCACTTAATACAATTTTTGTGAAGAAAGTGAAAGAAGGAAAAAAGAGCATGAGAAAGGAGGGAATCTCTTCTTGGAACAAGTTTATAGTTCGACTGAAAAGAAATGTGTCAATCTTCAGATTGTCATTTTTGGTACCTAATGTCATTATCTTGGAAACAGGGGTACTTGATTATTAAATCAGCATTGCTGATTAGAGAATAAGAAGCACTCTACACAGAATTAAATTCAGCAATTAATCAAAGCCAATGTGCCCACTTGTAAATATCAATATTGAATTTTAAGCATATAAACCAGCCAATCAGTTAAAACTGAGACCATGACTTTAATCAGTGAATGTTGAGATGCAATTTGCTGAATTCTGCAAGTAATGAAACTTAAGTCATTGTTGAAACCTGTTAAAAGGTAAACTAAGGCACATTAAAATTGTGAAAAGTCTATGAGCAAACATGTACTGGCATTGAGCAGTACCAAACCAAAAGTGGTTGGAGCGCCTCCACCTAGAGGAGCTAGGGGCAATGTTTTCATTGTGAAAATGTGAAAGCAAAGAAATTATAGCCTGCCCTCGGTATCCACAGGAATACTGTGGACTGGTTCCAGGACCCCCTGCAGATACCAAAATCCATGGATGCTCACGTCTCTTATATAAAATGATATAGTATTTGCATATAACCTACGCACATCCTCCCGCATACTTCAAATCACTTCTAGATTATTCGTGATACCTAATACAATGTAAATGCTATGTAAATAGTTGCAAAAAATTCAAGCTTTGCTTTTTGGAACTTTCTGGAAGTTTTTAAAATTTTTCTATCATAGTTGGTTGAATCTGAGGATGCAAAACCCACAGATAGGAAGGCCCAACTGTACTTGACTGCTTATAGCGTTAAGTGGTTGCCTTATTTGAAAAAGTCTTGTTGGCTGTTTGTGATTGGGTGTCCTTAAGTTTCCCTTTCTTAGATTCAAGTGTATTGACTCTGGCTTAAGTTTTGGTTTGCTCACCTAGGTGACCAAGGCATCAGTCACCTGAGTCTAATGGCCTCCTTACTGATACACTTTAACAACCCTGATCTTACTGCCTTTGAGGCAGATACTCAAATTACAGAATTTCTCGGTGTTGTTATCTACCGGTTGTGCCCTTGCCTTTTGAATAAATCTGGAAGTAAAGGTTGTGTAGTACAAAGAGAACTCCCACAACTGCAAACACAGAGCAGTATGTTTTAATGTTTAAAAGCACAGGAACTAGATATTGTCCAAGTTCAAGTCCCAATTCCACTACTTACCAGCTGTGTGACCTAGGGCAGGTTACTTGACATCTCTGTGCTTCAATAAAACGGGGGATAATAATAATACCTACCTCACATACTACTTATTGGAAGATCAAGTTAACACCTGTGAAACACTTAAAACAGTATCTGCTAAACTGTTAACTGTTCAGTAAATGTTAGCTATTACTAATAAATGTATGTATTCACCCTCCATTCCTTAAAGTGACAATGTGTCAGTAGCATTATATTCTAAATATATCCATACTCTTTTTAAAAATTTTCCTAATAATCCTGAGGATAATCTTCCATGGATTATTAAAATATTTTAAAAATTTTAAACATTTAAAAATAAACTTTTTAAAGGAAGTTTACTAAAGTCAGACATTTTCTTTAAAATATTTGAGACATGTTTCTATCTCCCAGATTCCCCCATGAATAAAATTGAGAGTGAGCATGAGGTGAATCTTATTTTTTCGTCCATTTGCTATTTCAACATTTCTGAGTTTCACGTTCATCACAATATTATTGCGGGTGGCCCAACAGTTCTTCCCATAATTTGAATTTCCTATTCTGCCCCCAGCACAGATGCAAATAAAGTCAAAGAGTGTGTCATTTCACCTCATAATTAAGTCTACTTGGCCCGGTGAACTCTAGTATAAATGCACCAGTCCTAGAGGAAATTATCAATGCCACTGCACAAAAGTCAAACTTGCATGCATATCGCCTTCCTCAGAATTAAAATTCTACTCAGAACCCATCTTCAGCACCATTGTTTAGTGTGAGCATGGCAGTGTTTCAAAAACGTTATTTATTTGAAATGTCAGTTCTGTGAATTCCCCCTTAAGTCCAGAAAGCCCAAATAATAGGTGCTATCGTCCATAAAAACTACAAAATCTAAGGTGCACTTTATTGTCAGTGGCACTGGTCATGCAATGGGGTGGGATTTCAGATAACGTGTCATATTTCCCAACAAGAATGCACTTACAACAGCCCGGTTCATAGCAATGCAAGGAACCATCACAATTGCTACTTAATTGAAATAACTTATGTAATTGCTGCTTTCATTTGATGAAAATAAGTAGAACAAAGAGATCTAAGATCCACTCTTTCCTCTTTTTGTTCTAATCTTTATCTCTTTCACAGCCCCTCCTGGCTTTCCTTGATATGATGAGCCTCCTCAATTCTCAGGGTCAGTTCCCAAAAATGCCCTTGAAGACCCTTAGCTTCCAAGCAACCTTCACAGGAGATACATCAGCCAACATATTACTTGTCCATTAATGATGCCAGAACATAACAGTCTAAACCATACTTTATACTTATCAAATAATTGTTCTTTGCATTCACCGAAGACAGTTCAATACTTTTATGGGTATAGTCATTTTCTTCCTGCAATCAGTCAATCAGAAAAAAAAAAACACCTGGTAGTTTTTCATCTGCACCATAAACACAGCAACCATTCAGAGAGGAAAAATAATGCTCCAGCTCCCATAAAGGCAAACTCCTCTTCCTCCCAAGTTTTTTGCTCATAGTAATTACCAGCTTTAGAATGCCTTCGCTGGTTGCTGCCTTTCAAGAAAACCTACTTATTCTTCCAGATCCAGGGTTCAAATCAAGTGCTTTCCTACTCACGATACTCCTTGCTGATCTTCATCCAGTTCTTTATGCAACAAACACTGATTAAGCACTTACTCTGTGCCAGGTCTCCGGCCAAGAATTGAGGGCCCAGCAGAGAGGAGAATAACAATTGATGCCCTCTGGGTTCCTCAAGTCCAGTATTATGTCTTTTGAACTATTGTAGTTTGAACCATAAAAGCACGCACATTCTTTCATTTAAACATTGCCTAATGATTACTTACTACGTGCATGCGGGCCGTAAAGTATAGACAGGACATAACTGTAGGCCTTAAGCAGTTTACTCTGAGTCCAGCACAGGGGACAGACAAGTAAAGAGTTGCCATGCAATGAGATAGGTTTGTGAAAGACTGGTATAAGGGGATATGAAAACATGGAGAAGGATTATTTTTGGGTTGAGGAGGAAGCTGGAGATGCTTTCACAGTGGTAGCACACAGACAAAGGGCAAGAATGTTGTATCCTAATGCAAGAAAAATGCAGAGAGACACAGGGGGCAAAAGCACTGCCAGGGAATTGGCAGAGAGGCCAGGAAAGTGGGCAGAGGCCAGGGGATGAAGAACCTCTGCCTGTCTTCACCATGCCCTTTGGCCAGGGCATTGGAGAGCCACTGGAAAGTGATAAATGGAAGAAGACTAGACCAGATTTGTATAACAGGAGGATAGGAATACAAGTTAAGAAACTAGTACAGCTTAAGAGGACAGTATAATTCTATAAGTAGGTAATGGGGTAGAAGGGAAAATTTTTAAATATTCAGAAAACTAATGGAAATTAAGACACAGTCCATATTATGAAGGGTGAAGGAGGAAGGTAATGGATGAGAGAGACATCTATGTTCCTTGATGGTGAGTGCTATGTTTCAAATTTCTTTTTGTATCATGGTGCTCACCCACTGCACAGCACATAGGAGAGAGCTTCAATAAAATTTAGCCATTTGATCATTTAAGAAAACAAACCAGCAAAACATTTATTTTAATGGGTCAAAGTCCAGATTAAAACAAAAGAAGAACTAAGATATGGTGAAATAAAAATAATGAGGAAAGTCATGTCTACTAATAAGATATTGAATAGTAACATCACTTCCAAATGGCTGAAATTTTATCTGAAATGGGAAAGAAATTATTCCCTGGAAAGTTTAAACCTCATTCTTTATCTTCAGCCCTACAACATACATTCAAAAATGTTATGGTAAGCTTTGGGGGACCTGTGATCTACAATCCTACATAAGCCCCAAAATGCCTTGTATGTGGAAGTGACTAAATTAAAAAATGAAGGATTTCTGTGAAACTTCAATTATCAGAAGTATATTCAATCAGAAATCTCTAAACCCACTAAAGCGCATCCAATTTGCAACTATCAGCATGTCCTATGAGTGAGATACTATAATCAGCATCTCAGAAGACAGTACACTACAGAGTCACACAAGAGGAATGATGGCCATAGAGTACTCACATCAGCAACATTTTATCCCAGCCTGGAGAGCCCCAAAGAAACTTTGTTTTTCTTTTCTTTCCATCCTCCCTGTGCAATCTTACTCAAGTACTTATCAGTTCTGGGCCTCGGTTTCTTTATCTCTAAAATAGCCATAGAAATAGTTCTTACTTCATAGGGTTAAGATAAGGATGAAATAAGTCAGTATGTATCAAGTGTTTAGAAAAAGAATATGTGTCCAGTATTTCCTATTATGTTTTCTTTTAAATGATAAACCTAATCCTATGACAAAAGTCCAAAGAATGTTAATAAGTCTCTGAATTTTGTAAGAAATCTGTGACTGGAAAACAATGATTTCCAGCAGTCTATAGGCTTTACACTTGTGTCAAGGAGAGAATATCCCTAGAGTTCCAGAAAAGAAATCAGCGGGTCCATTCAAAGGAGGCATGGCAAGTGGGGAGGAAAGGCACCGGCCTGGCTCCTCCCTCACTTAGCTCTGCAGCCACAGAGCACAAATCTTAGCTTCTCCCCCACTCAGGTTCTCAGCTTAAACGGGCTAACAAAGCCTGTCAATTTCATCTGCCTCACAGGGTTCATCTGAGCACCAAATGAAGGAAAAAGAGGGAAATGTAATTTACTAAGACCCCCATTCTCAATTCTTATACTAGGCTGGCTGCAGAGAAGGGAACAAAAGGCTTAGAAGAGCTGTCCTAATGTATACTAATAAACACAGCACACACGCTCACAGTGAGTATGACGGAGATATTTGTAAAAATGAGCTTTACGTTGAAATTATGATGTTAGTCTAAGATTAGGTTCATGGCAGAAAACAGTGGAAACAAAGATATCTTTGTATTGGGAAGATGTTATCTGAACACATTCACCTCTGTCCAGATCTTTCTGTCTTAAGCAAATAGCTCAAAACCAAATGCTTTTCTCCCAAATAGTGTTCCTCCTGTTATTATGTGGTTAGTTTTTCTGGTCCAAAATTCTGGAGGCCATGCCTATTTCACTTTCTGACAGGTGGGAAGCAGGAAGGAAACTTATGGGGGCCAAAGCATCACATGTTACTCTCAGTGGTTTTACAGCCCAGTCTCATTCCTGCCTCTCAATGCCCCATTCCAGTATCTTCTACTGTCCTAGGGTAAACAAAGCCTTCACTCTGATGGTGCAGGTCTATTTACCTTCTTTTAAACTCTACCTTTTGCTTAAGCCATTCTTTGTGCATAAAATGTCTATCTCTTGTCTCAGAACCTAAAAAAAATTCAGATTCCACATTGTCTATGAAGTTTTTCTCAACACCTCAAACACCATATCCAATGACCTTTCCCTTTCTTACTTGCTATTCACTTAGTGTTAATCACATATCGTCCAAAAAATCACTCATCCTGATATCCCCTATGTGTCAGAATCATGGGAGGTGGGGTGCACTTGTTTAGAGATTCCCAGACTCCAGCCTCAAGAAATTCTGATTGGGAAGGGAGGGCCAAAGAAGCTATATTTTAATGGCACCCCAGGTGATTCTGTCTCTGGTGGTAGGAAGGCCACACTCAGAGAGCGTCCTGCCACAAATTCATCCCATGACAGCACTCTGCACACTCACGGGTATACACACACTCACACACAAATACACACATTTATCAACCACTGAGTAATTTGATTTGCCTCACAAATACTTTGTACGACATGTTATTATTTCAGTAAAAGTATCCAAAGTCTAGAGGCTGACTTCTTTTACAATTTCTGCTGCAAAAACTTACTTTATGCAGCTTGGACTGATTAAAAAAGAGGGAGTTGAATATTACTCTTCCCAGTCACTGTTGCTTATAAAGTAAAACCAGGGTTTCCAAACCTGTATTACTTAGATGATAATCTAGACCAAACTTCACAGTTTGTGTCTGTAGAAAAAACTTAACGTGATTAAATGTGACTCAAAACATGGACTCGTAGTGCAAGATTAACTGACCTTCCAGGGCAAACGTCACAAATGCAGTCACATGCAGAGAAAACACCATTCCCAGATGGGAGATGACAAGAGTGGGCCAGCCCATGCACACGGACTGGAGTGCCCAATACTGTCACCTGTTTTTGTCATATCAGGTTATATGTAAGTACTCTGGAATGCTTCCTTAAATCCTCTGGAAAAATAGAAAGAGTATAAATTCACTGAGTTTACAAACCGAAATGTAGTCCATCCTTGAAAATCAGGCAGTGGTGTGCTAGAGTAACCTGTGTTTTCTGCGTCTACGGTTCTCTTCCACTCCACTAGAACACCTTGATCAGACTCTAGCGAGTTCCCTTTCCCCCAGCCATGCTCAGCCTGTCCTGAGGTGACTAAAGCTGCCCTTACGGTAGGGGGAGGTAGGGAGAGGGTTGCTGGTGACATCTAAGTCAGCTCACTAGCAGATCCAGCGTTATATTACACTTGCCGATAGACTACCTCTGAGTCTATTCTCAACATCAAGAAACAGTTTTTTCCATGTTTACCTATTCAACAAATATTTAGAACCTTCTTTGTATAATATATGGTATTTACCTTCAAGTGTCTCATGATCTAGACACTAAAGTCAAACTCCACCCATCTCTTCCCCATAGAAGAACCATGTCCTATCTTTATCCTGTAATATCTTACGTTGTGTCTTGGTAACTTGTCCGGCAGCCAGTTCCTTTAGGTCTGGGAGCCATGGAATCCTTTCTGTGAACCTCAGTCACCTTGGAGGGGCCTGGTCTGCCTGGATCTATGTGTACTGTCTCGGAATGCTGGCTGCTCCTAGGGTCACCACTAGGATACACATTTATGTCACCCAGGTGCCTCTTACCTGCCACCATTCTTTTCAGACACCACCGTCCTTTCTTCCCCAGAATAGGGCCTACTGAATGTGCCAAAGGTCAAGTCTCCTGTCCAGCCGCTCGCCTCTTCCAGTTTCTCCCAACCTGGTCAAGTTCAGTCTTCTATTTCCCATTATGCCCTTTGAGTCACTGCACCTGGGACCACTAAAATGTGTCCTCCTTGTGCTTGTACTTGAAATGAATCACTGCAGACCTTTAGTTAGTAAAAACCCACTCCCCAGCCCCATGTCAAACACTTAATTCAGCTTGTAAAAAGCAATGGGGTGGGGCAGGGAAGCATCTGTTGATTTCATGAAGACAATGGCAGGGATTCCCAGCTAGTGTTCCTTCAGGGAGCTAATTTAGTCTGTCTTTTTGCTTATAATGATCTGTTCCTCACCCTGCCCAGTTTCTTGATTCAGGACACTATCCTTTCTAATCCACAGCAGCTGGAATCTCCTCTTCTGAGTCAGACAGACTGTAACTGACCAACCTCCATTCCCAGCATTTTCTTTCTCATGTTCATGCTGCTCATCCAACCACCAGACAACTTGCCAGGATATTTGTTTCCAGTGGCAAAGCTAGGAAACAAAAGACGTCTGGGCTCCAGAACAGAGTACAGCCTCGGGATCCCAAACAGAGATTATGAATTTTAATTCTCTATTGCAGCACAGACGCACCCAGGCAAGAACATTAGAAAAGACTAATCAAGGAAGAAATCAGCAGGGGGCATCCGTGCAGTGGATCGCTGACAGCACTCTAAGCTCAGCACAGCCAAGGCTAATAGCCTCCTTGTATCCTCTCCACCCATTAAAGATGCCCTGAAAGCAAGCTACCCAAGAATACTGCTGCAGTTATCACAGTTACCAAATTGGCAGGCCATCTTCTCTAAGTGCACTAGGCCGAGAGCTGAGGATTTCCTGTGCACCCTTCACTCTTCCAGATGGAGTGCAGTTATAAGCAGAGTAAGAGCAGAGATACAAGCGATAAATAATGCATGAGAACTACAGGTGCACAAAGCTTTATTCAGACCTGCCAGGCTAATGCACGCCTAAGCCTGGCATTTGCTACAATGTGACTGGATTTGCTACTCTGTGTGTCCGAAATGGTAATGAGAATGGCAGAGTTGAGGAAGGATCTGTACCTTTGATCTGGTCCTTAGCCTCTCTCCAGCTGGTCTGTCCACTCTGCATTGCAATCCCCTCCCAGGTCTCTCCCCTCCAGACCTTTGCAATTTGCCTAGCTGATAAAATCACATTATTTCAAGGCCCACGAAAGTAAACAGAACTGATGTGCGTGGTTAAATACACTTTATTAGTAAGACCACAAATTTCTAACCTTGCAAATCTTTATTTGCAATTAAATTAGCTGCCTCTCCTAATTTCCAATTGTTCTCTACTCTTTAGGTTGGTGATGTCACCACAAACCATTCAAGAGATTGCTTGGACTTCAGTTGTCCTAGAAAGAATTGAAGAAAATATGAAACTGGAAAAGGCATAGTAGGCTTAAAAGATTCCTTAAACTCATCAAGTCCTCAGGGAAGGCATGATATCAAATATATTAGAAAGATTTTCCTCAAACATTTCTGAGTTAAGAAATACATTTGGGCAGAAACAGAAGTAAGGATCTAAATACTTACTGAAAGCATTAATACGTGCCTTTAACCAACTGTGGAACAAGATCACTTTCTCTCCATAATGCAGCCTATCATGTGGTTGAAATAAAGGCTCTCCTGCATTTACGTTGCTTCAAGATCTGAAATTCCATGATGCTTCCTAAGCAATGGAGGCATCTGACTGGAACTTTTTCACACACCAGAACCCTCACTTCTGCAATTACCTCTGCATCAAACTCAGAGCATTGGATATCATTTCAGTCTAGCATATTCTCTCTCCTGCTGCCATTTCTCAACCAGGACTATTCAGTCAGCTTCAAATTATCCCCAAATAGCACAAGCTGCCATTCAGCGAGTGCACCCACAAACAAGGAAGCATCATTTTTCAACATAACATCAAACCCAGGAAGGTTCCATGGCTATGCAAGATGGGTCTAGTGCTTGAAGCATGACCTTGTAAATTTCTGCAGCCTGTATGGAATGGCACAGCCCAGGAATCATAGCTAAAACCTTTCCCAGAGATGAATACGTAGTTGATAGCAGATCACAGTGTTTCAAACATGGAACAGGTTGAAAGGTACTACCATTTTCACAGCCTTTTTTTTTTTTTTTTTTTCTAAACAGCCCTAAACACTGCCAATGGTTGGTGCCAAGCTCCATCTACCAAGTGCCACTCAGTTTGGCCAAATGGCTGAGGGAGAATGCATCTATGGACCCAATTCCATGCACCAACATCCAAGGCTCCCAAATGATCTCAAGTAGCAAGCTCTGACACTCACCTGAATTTAGTGAAAAAATATTTTGCCTACCATCTACGCTATTGGAACTGACTGTGAATAGGGCATACCCTGTCCTTGAGGACTTCACAGTTTAACACAGAAAACCTACCAATGAGGAGCCACTTTCCTTGGCCCTGCACTGTGATTCCATTTGAAATATATCATCAGTCAGTTGATTAACTCTTGCTTATTAAGTAGCTACATCACAAATGCCATAACTCTTGGCCCTAAAACTTGAACAACCACATATGCATGCTTTGGAAATAGAAAAACATACATATATCACACAAAGGTCACACAATGGAAAACACAGACCAGTACAAAGACTGGTGTCCAAAAAAACCTAAGAGAAGGATGTGTTCTTCTAAACACAGAGCTAGAGGAGAGGCACTGGCTCTCTGTTGTCCTGAATAAGTTTCCCCAACTCATCCATACTCCACTTAACACACTGATAAGAATCCATTTCAATGAAGCAACATGGCCCGGCTTGCTTCTCACTTCCCCTGATCATTTCAGTGCCACTGTGGGAAGCATCTGTAATGTGCTCACAGACACATGTCCCCACCTCTCAACAAATAAGTATTTCCTCAGTAAATCCCACTGAGAATGCACTCCAGGAAAAGCAGTGCTTGCAAAACATCTCATGTTCATTTTTCAGAATTCAGAATGAAGTGACTAACCCCTGATATACAATAAAAATGATTAAATGCAAACACTACTGAGCCTCTGTAATAAATATTTTATATATTAATACATTTTCAAAAGTCTTATTTCATTTTTACAGCTTTTTGGTATGGTATTTTTCTATTTTAGTACATGCAATGAAATAACCTTCCATGAAAAAAGTAGGCTTTTCTGGCCCATTTTAAATAAACAAATGGATAATTATTGTGCTATTAATTTGCTGTGTAAATTGTTTAAATTGCTAACTCTTTCCTCTTTCCATTATTAGAGATGGTTCAATTCTTCCCAAGGAAAATGGAAAATTCCTTTCCAAGGTAAACTGCTTCCTCCCTCACGTCCAAGATAAATAATCCAGGTGGTCTCTCCTATGAGTCTTTTTCAAAACAAGTCATAAACTCGTTATGCCTGCTTAATGCTCATTCAATGTCAAAATCCACCAAAATTCCCCTCCCTACTCTAGAAGCTACCACCTTGCTTTAGGAGAAAACACTGGCTAGGGACCACCTGATGCCGCCATAGAGTAATAACAGGTGCCTGGTGATGCTGCCTTCTCCTCTGACAGGCTTAATTGTGCTTTAATAGTCTCCGTTCCTTGGATCTAGAGATTATTATGCTAAGCGAAGTAAGCCAGACAGAGAAAAAACTATATCATATGATATCGCCTATATGTGGAATCTAAAAAAAAAAAAGAATAATATAAATGAACTTATTATATAAAAAGCAGAAATAGACCCACAGACAGGGACTTCCTTGATGGTCCAGTGGGTAGAACTCCATGGTCCCAATGCAAGGGGGCCCAGGTTTGGTCCCTGGTCAGGGAAGTAGATCCCACACACATGCCGCAACTAGGAGTTCGCATGCCACAACTAAGAAGTCCACATGCCGCAACGAAGATCCCGCGTGCTGCAACTAAGACCCGGCGCAGCCCAAATAAATAAATAATTATTTTAAAAATAGACCCACAGACATAGAAAACAAACTTTACCAAGGGGGAAAGGTGGGGGAGGGATAAATAAGGAGTTTGGGATTAACAGATACACACTGCTATATATAAAATAGATAACCAACAAGGACCTACTGTATAGCACAGGGAACTCTACTCAAATATTTTGTAATAACCTATAAGGGAAAAGAATCTGAAAAAGAAAATTTATATATATATATATATAAAACTGAATCACTAT